>NC_135312.1:99045720-100295720 GCF_048772815.1 Callospermophilus lateralis | reverse complement strand
AAATGTTATGATACATGCTACAAAGTGAATGAGCTTTAAAAATATTGTGTTAAATTTAAGAAACCCATTCAGAAAAGACCACATAACTGTTATGGCCCACTTATATGAAGTGTTAAGAATAGGCAAACTCATGTAAACAGGAAGTGAATTGTTCAAGAATGCAAGTAAAAATAAATGTTGGAGAGGATGTGGGGAAGGGTACACTTATACATTGCTGATGGGACTACAAATTGCTGCAATCACTCTGGAAACCAGTATGGAGTTTCCTCAAAAAACTATGAAAGGAATCACCATTTGACCCTGTTATAACACTTCTTGGTATATATCCAAAGGACTTAAAATCAGCCTGCTATAGTGACACAGTCACATCAATGTTTATAGTGGCACAATTCAAAATAGCTACATTATGGAACCAAATTAGGTGCCCTTCAACAGATGAATGGAAAGAAAATGTGGATATATACACCATGGAATATTACTCAGCCATAAAGAAGGATGACTTTATGACATTTGCTGGTAAGTGGATGGATCTGGAGACTTTCATGCTAAGTGAAATAAGCCAATTTCCCAAAACCAAAGGTTAAATATTCTCTATGATATGTTGATGCTAATACACAATGAGAGGGGAAAGAGAATGGAATTTCAGTGGGTTAAAGAAAAAGGAATGAAGGAAATGGAGGGGGATTGGAATAGGAAAGACAGTGGAAATAATCTGACTCAACTTTTCCTATGTATGTATATGAATACACCACAGTGAATCTCCACATTGTGTACAACCACAAGACTAGAATCCTAATTAGAATAAGACATACTCCACGTTTGTATAGATATGTCAAAATATAATCTATTGTCACATATAACTAAAAAGAACAAATTAAAAACTTTGCTTGGATTGTTGGTTTCCAAGAGCTAGAAAAGGGGAAAATGGAGAATAACTAATGAGTATAAGTTTTTATTTTTTAGATCATGAAAATATAATAAGATTAGATAGTAGTAATGATTATACAAAATTATTCTAAAACATTTGTACATTAAAGGAGTGAAATGTAAATATAATAACCACATAATAGATGCCACTAAAAGAGAAAATATATTTCTGAACAAGAAATCTGCTACAAAATTTTTGTATTTTAAATATTCATTTGTAGTAAAGTATGCATTCAGAATCTTTGTGTTCCCTGGAAAGCAAGAAATTGACTCTGGACTGCTAGGAAGGGCTGCAGAAAAATGTATATCAGTGTGCCTTGATATTATATGAAGATGCAATAGAGAAGAAACTGAGATTTTGTTCTTGTAGGAAAATTAAATAAATGGCTCCCCAAACTCTTCAGCAGGCTCCTACTCTCACATTAATACCGTAGAAACATTAACTCTGCTTTCTGGTCAAGCAGGAGCAATGAAAAAAGTGTGAAAAGATATGCAAAATAGCATTTTGAATGCTGTGAGACCCTTCCACCATAAAACAAAAAGTTTTTATTTTATGACCCCATTTTCATAAAAAAACATTACTTATATTAAGACATTTTCATTAACCTAAGCGTTTATTTTTTCTTTTAATTAAAAAATATATTAAAAATTTCCCATGGTTTCCTGAAAGCAGGGTGGGCCTTGGTACTATGTTTATTGATAAATCAGTCCTAAAAACATGAGATTCACACACTGAGTGGTAGCCATAGTACAAGGTGTATCTAAGCTCACCCAGAACTATAGGATGAAGAGATGTAGTATATGGGCATCAAAGTCCCTTTCTATTGTCAATGATATGAGTCAATATTTTTATACAAGTTTAATATGCTTTCTTACAACTTCTTTCACAGAAAATCATTTCTAAAATATAAGACTACTATTCCAAATCATCCACTATATGTGATAACTGGGATCATGTATAATGTTATTACAGTTGTATTAGAGACACAATGATGCCTTATTTATTTACTAGTCATTGAAAATTGCATAGAGAGTATTTTTTCTATCCAAGCAACATGAATCAGTGCGATAAAAGAACTCTGTAATAATGCTGATGTTGGAAGATAAGATAACACCTAACTTGAAGGCTCTTTTGATGTTGTATTAAGAGAGATGTACAATGTACACCGTGGTCATAGTTTGACCCAAAGTATAATTGAATCTGTGAAATAGTGAGGTGTTTTATAATAGAGTTTTACAGTAATTGCTTTGTCGAGGTATCAGTTCTGTAGCTCAACCCTAAATAGAAAAAGTTGGTACTGCTGCTTACAGGTATAGTGAATTCTGGAAGACCAAGTACATGTCAGCTAAGGTGGCATTGACCCAAAAGAGACTGGAACACTGAGAAGATTAAGGAATAATACTTCTGATTACAGGCTAGTGCTGGCAGAATAAGAAATAATCAGGTGAATGGCACTGATGGTGTGGGGATGTGGGTTAAAAGGGAAAAAGAACTCCATAAAGAGTTCATCCTATATTCTACATTTGGGATTGAAGAGAAATGAACTAAAAAAAAAAATGTCTTTGTTAAATTTTCCACCAGTTGCAATAAAGTCTTGAGAAGCCTCTGAGAGTAAGGGAGGTAACTCTCAGAATGTATTTTTAGATTTAGAAAGAGAATAAGGTTAAGTTTCCTTGGAGACATAGTTCTTTCAGGCCAAATCTAACTTGATCTGAAGTAACTTGAATATTAAGAGAATTTAACTGAATGTTGTCTGCTGGTTTTTCTTTAATAAACCAAAAATGTTAGAAGTTCATGAATTTTAGGAAATAAATGAATGCTGAGAATAATGAACACGGCCTCTACATTGGACACCATGTCCTCTATTCCATGCATTTTATGAAGTTAATTATATGATAAATATAATTTACACTGAAAGTAAAATAATTACTTAAGATGTAACTTAATCTTCCTTAGAAATAAAAGAGTTGTTTTAAAATTCTCATAGCCATTCTCCTTTAGAAATCACAAAAATAATGGGGTGAATTCTGAATTGTGCCATTACTATAGAAACATGGTAAGAATCTCAATGGCAAGAGTATACTGTAAAATCACTCTTATAAAATTATAATTTTGTACTTTAGCCCCAAACCTTTATTTGCTTTTCCTTTGCACGTATGATAATGTATTTTCTACTGTTATATACAAATAGTGGTATAATTTTCATAAACTTTATGAATAATATTATATATGTTGGTGTGTGTGTGTGTGTGTGTATAGGTGCATTTGTGATTAGGATTTTTCTTCCAGTTTTTATTCCACATTTCATTTTCCATTCCATATTTAGTTTCCTCTTTATTCTTTTAGGGAAGTGTTTCTTGAAATTATTATGAATAAAATTTATTTGGGTGATTAACAATGCCTGATTCTTTGGATTCTAGTGTGAACATTCCAGAAATGTGCCTTCTAAAAGTCACCTCAGTCTATTAACCTAAGGGAATATAAGAAGAAAGTCAAGTGCTATTACAGTTAGCAATAGAGATAATGTTTATTTGTACTCAGCAATAAACCCAACTAAATTATCTTCTGCATCTTGGAGGCTAGAATCCTATAAACCACATTTTCAAGACTTACTTCTTGAAGTTTAGCTTATATGTTACCAAACAGAGACACTTTTTCAAGGTTATGGAGGTGGAGAAGGTCCATCATTAATTTTTGTGTGCCTAACAACAAAGGGTGGGTTCCTCATCTTTAGCCAAAAGCAGTGTTTTTCTGTCTGCCAGACATTCTCCAATAAACTTATTAACTAAGCACTGCAGGTTTCCTAAATTAGCAGTGTTGGTTTGCTGGTATTTTTGAACCTTAAAAATTTCTTGATACCACAAGCTTCCTCTTGTGTGCTTTTCTCATTCTTTCAACAGTATTTAAAGCATCTAATTAAAGTACTTCCTGCCTACAATATTTTCCTGGCATGACTTTGACATATATAGCCTGTGAATAAAATAGAGGTCAACGTAATACCTACATCCTGGTGACTCTACCTGCAGGTATGCCAGACTTCATCCTTACTTCAAGTCCCCTACCTTTACCTGCGGGCTTCCCTAGGGAAATTAATATACTGTTTTCTAAGAGTATCAACCCAGCCCCTGCTGCTTAGGAACCTTTGTTCTCAGGAACAGAAGCTATTCTTGTCACTGAATCAGAGGACATATTCTAACCCAGGGCAAGGCTAAGAGAGTCTTCTGAAGGAGAACCAAGAGGGCACATTTTCTTAGTCAAAATGTTATACTTCGTGGTGAAATAAAGTTTAATGAAGATTATTGCTACTTGTGTGATACGATCCATAACCCAGTGGCTTCTGAGTCTCATAGGAGAAAATGTATTTCATTTTCATGAAGTCAATTTAAGGCACCAATAGCTTATCAACCTATAGTTCTCCAATATTACTTACTACTGATATAAGAATTAATCAAAATTTATATTAGAAATAAAGAGGATTTTTGCCCATCCTCTGAATATTGTTAGATGGGGTTAAGAAATATGCATTTTTAAATACCATACAATATTCTAATGAATATCTTTGTTTATTTTTGTTTTAATATTTATTTTTTAGTTGTAGTTGAACACAATACCTTTATTTATTTGTTTTCATCTGGTCTGAGGATGGAACCCAGACCTCACATGTGCTCTACTGCTGGGCCATAACCCCTGAATATCTTTCTAAAAAGATACTTTTAGAAAATTCTTCTTTAAGCATCATTGCAACAATTTTTTTTCTTTAAAATGTATCTATTTTTCTGAATTAATCTGAGAGCTTTGTGAAAAACATGTTGATAGAAAACATTCACCATGCCCTGCATACGATTCAAATTTAATCTGGTGAACAGAAAGAATACTGTAGACCAAGTATATCTCAACTTTAGGGCCCAGACAAGTTATCCCAAAGAAGATAAATTTCACTCTTAGTTATTCAACTGGTGGGGTATATCATGATGATAATAACTCCTATTGACTTATATCACTCATATCCAAATTCCTTTGCAATAATATGACTCAACTCTTCCCATTTGGAAATGAACTCGATTCCTCTAGGGGCTTCCATGTGGGTTTCCTTTGTGACAGGCCTTGATCAATAGAAAGTCACCATTTTAGAGATAAGGAAATAAAAGAAGTTAAATAACTTGCCCCAAAGTACATGGCTAGCATCCAAAACTGATGATAACTATGGGTAAATAACATGCCATTTTTAGCTCTAATTCAAAGTTATTAAAAATATTATTACTCAGTGAAGATGACATTTTTCAGACTTTTGTGCTTTTTAAAAAATTCTCTATGGTAAGAAATTGCATGTTGTGTAAATGGAATCAAATATTAGTAGATTAATAAAAATCAAGAGTCAGTGCAAGATGATCGAATGGCTTGAACGTGATTAGATGTTACCTACATACTACTGCAGAACAATGAGGGGAAATTCAATATGTGTGACTTGAAGCAAAGGAGATTAGAGGAGGAATCATGTAATAACTGTACAAAATTTGAAAGTCAGTGACTACTATGAGGCAGAATTTTTTCAGTCAAAGTGTGTTAAGTAGGAAGACTAAACATAATAATACTTCATAGTAAATAAATGACTCCCTAGTTTTTCTAGTGTTTTGAACATGAAGGGGTGCTGTATTTTCCTCTTCATTTCATATCTCTGATTGTATATAAAGAATTATTTCAAGAGAATGACCCTTAAAATGAATTTTTAAAGGCTTTTAAAATTTTTAATGATTTTAAAATCATTACTCTTTAATTTTTTAGCTGTAGTAATACTAAAAGCAATATGCAGAATAAGATTTCTGTTTTGCAGTGTCCTTATATTAAATGACATTAATATAAATACTATGGATGGAAGAAACCTCTACAATACATTATTATCTCTGTTGAAAAACTCTGCTAAGTTTCACATAAACTAAAATCTGTTTACCAATGACAGTGCACTTGGCTGGGTTCATGCAAAGGTGTACATAAAAACATTATATGGCTTCTGTTTATATTGGTTTACAATTTATAATTGAAAGAAAGATCAAACTTCTGGATGTTATCACAAATGTTTAAAATGATTCAGAACATCATTAAGATACAAAAATAAAGGATTTCAACAGATGCATTGGAATAAATAGGGCTGGACCTTCTAGATTTCTTTTTCCCAGCAATAATATATGATGTGTGAACTCAATGAGCATCTTTGAGTGTTTTTGACTAGGTATCAAAATATAAACAGGATTACTCTCCAAACTAAATCTGACATTTTAAACTTTTGACTCTTACATTGTTAAAAATAAAATTTGCAATTAGAAAGAAATTAACACACACAAAAATAGGAAATACTGATTGCTTATTGATTAGCAGTAGTCTGAAAAGCTGAGGTTGAAGAGGATCTTGAGTGCTTAATTTCTTTCCTCTCATGAGAGTCATATTCTGTTGCTAGACAGCAATGATGTTTAACATGACATGATTTATATAGAGGAAAAAAGAACCAAAATAAAATGGAGCAGAATTCAGCTGTTAGAGGTAGAAGCGATTTCTAATAAACAAACAAGTTCAATTCAATCAGCAGTGAAAAATCAATGAAGTGAAAATGGACTGCTAAATCACACATAGACCACGCCAGAACATTCTCAACAACACTTAGAACCACTATCCATTATCTTCTTTGTCCAGGGAATCTCTCTCCTCTTCCCCACCAACTCAGTTATGCAATACAGAACTTTAAAATACCTAAGAATTTACAAAAGTTTTCCGACTCACATTCTTACATTAGAACTGGACACACTTTATAACACTTGCAAAATGTTCCAGCACTCTTCCTTTCCAACTAAAAGGGGAAAAAATTCATAAAGCCATTTCCAAATAACATTTGACTTCCTGCTATTTACCTGAGGATTCAGTCTTAAACATCATCAAATTCACAAACAGAAAATCTTTCCCTCAAAATTAAGCCAGAGATTCTTAACTATATTTCATACCAGGAACCATTTTGGTAATCTTGTGAATCTTTTGAATTTCTTTTAAATTTTTGAATGAATAAAGTGCATATAATTAACTATAAACCAATTATACTAAACCATTGTTTTAAAATGTTTTTCATTGTCAGTGCCTATGATAATATTTTTCAATAATAAGCCTAACAAATACAATAACTGAAAAATTAATAAGCATGAATTATACTTCAAAAATTATGTCTTACATTGAATATGTGATTTCTACTGGAGTAATTTTTATTTTTTATTTTGTCATTGATTTCCAATTTCATTTCATTATGTTCAGAAAAAAATGCATGGTAGTATCTCTACTTTTTTGTATTTTCTAAAAGTTGCTTTGTGGCATATTATATGGTCTATTTTAGAGAAGGATCCATGTGCTACTGAGAAGAAAGTGTATCCATTTGATGCAGGTTGAAATATTCTATATATGTCAGTTAAGTCTAAGTCATTGATTGCATTATTGATTTCTATAGTTTCTTTATTCAATTTTTGATTGGAATATCTATCCAGTGGTTTGAGAGGTGTGTTAAAGTCACCCAAGTTTATTGTGTTGTGGTCAATTTGATTCTTGAACTTGAGAAAATTTGTTTGATAAACATAGCTGCACCACTGTTTGGGGTATATATATTTAGGATTGTTATTTCTTGTTGGTGTATGTTTCCCTTAGCAGTATGTAATGTCCATCTTTATCCCTTTTGATTACCTTTGCTTTAAGTCTACTTTATTTGATACAAAGATGAAAATTCCTGCTTGCTTCTGCCTTCCATGAGGGTGGTATGATTTTTCCCAATGATTCACTTTCAATCTGTGTATGTGTTTTTCTATCAGATGATTCTCCTGGAGGCAGCATGTTATTGGGTCTTCCTTTTTAATCCAATCTGCTAGCCTATGGCTTTTGATTGGTGAGTTTAAGCCATTGACATTCAGGGTTATTATTGAGAAATGGTTTGTATTCCCAGCCATATTTGTTTATTTGTTTTATTTAACTTGACTTGATTTTCTTCTTTGATCAGTTTTTACATTAGTGTACTACCTCCCTTTGATGATTTTCATTGTTGTTTTTCATTTCCTCTTCATGAAATATTTTGCCAAGGATGTTTTGTAGTGCTGGTTTTTCTAGCTATACATTCTTTCAACTTTTGTTTATCATGGAAGGTTTTTTTTTTCATCTTTAAAGCTAAAGTTTATTTTTGCTGGATATAAGATTGTTCGGTGGCACCCATTTTCTTTCAGAGCTTGATGTATGTTCCAGGATCTTCTAGCTTTCTGGGTCTGTATTGAAAAATCTGCCATTATCCTAATTGGTTTTCCCGCATATATAATCTGATTCCTTTCTCTCATGGCTTTTAAAATTCTCTCCTTATTCTGTATGTTGGGCATTTTTATTATAATGTGCCTTGGTGTGGATCTGTTGTGATTTTGTACATTTGTTGTCCTGTAGGATTCTTGAATTGGGATTTCCAGTTCATTTTTCAGATTTGAAAAGTTTTCTGATATTATTCCATTGAACAGATTGTGCATTCCTTTGGTTTGGACCTCTATGCCTTCCTATATCCCAATAACTCCTAGATTTTGTCTTTTTATGCTATCCCATATTTCTTGAATGTTCTGCTCATGGTTTCTTACAATTATCACTGTGTGGTCTATGTTTTTTTCAAGATTATATATTTTATCTTCATTGTCTGATGTCCTATCTTCCAAGTGGTCTCCTTTGATACCTTCATTTGAGCTTTTATTTTGGTTTATTGTTTCTTTCATTTTAAGGATTTTCTATTTCTTTCTTTCTTTCTTTTTTTTTTTTTTAAAGACTCTTTATGTCCCTGTTGAGGTGATCTTTTGCTTCCTGTATTTGTTTATGTAGCTCCTTGTCAAAGTGATTTTTCACTTCCTGTATTTTCTCTCTTATATCTTCTTGGAGTTCACAGAACATTTTACCCATGTACATTCTGAACTCTTTCTCTGTCACTTCTTCTGCTGTGGCTGCCAATGATTCTAATGATGTAGTGTCTTGATTTGTTTGGGGCAATTTTTTCCCTTGTCTTTTCTTGTTGCTTGTGTGTCTTCCTATCCAGCTCTGTGGGTCTGGGTGTTGTTTTTACCCTATTCATTTGTAGTGCTCTTATAGGGTTCTAAGATCTCTCCTTCATGGGGAAGGACAATGTTAACAGATCCCAATATCAACAATATACCACCTATGAACAATTTGTTGTTATTAAGACATTTACAGTTTAGTCTCAGTGTACAGAAATGTTGGATTCAATTGTTATCTAAAATATAATCAGTAGTTTTGTAATTTACAATTTCTGATGAAATTGTAATTTCATCTGATTACCTTTGGCTTGAAGTCTACTTTATTTGATACAAAGATGGAAATCCCTGGTTACTTTAATATACCTCTCAGGTTTACAATTTCTGATGGTGGACAATGAAGTGGGGGTGGTATGTAGGAAAATATGTTGAGGAGGTAGGATGAGAGGATATAGAGTTAATAATCTTAGGAAGTGTGAAAGAGAAATCTAATGAAGAGGGTTAGTAGCAAGAGAATAGTAATTTAGGGTAATTTATGGTAGATAAGTACGTGGGAAGATAGTAGAGTACATAAAATGAACACACATATGTATTTAGAAAAATACAGGGATGTTAAAATAGTAAAATTTGGAGGGGGAAAGAAAAATGAAAGAAGAAAAAAGAAAAGAAAAAAGGGCATATACAACATCTCTGTATTATATTATTCAGATGACTCAGTCCTCAAAATCCTATTTCATGCAAAGTTCTTGGTTTCACATATGTTGGGGATGTGAGGGCCAGAGGATAGAGGGTTAGAAGAGAAAGAGAGAGAAAAAAATGCTCGAAGGAAGAAACCAGGGTTGTTGCTAGTTTTAGAGATCCGTTTCTTTCCTGCTTTTCTTCTCATCCAATAGGTGGGGTTGTCTGTTGTAAGCTGGTGTCTCTGCCCTTAGGATGGTGGATGTAACCAGGGTGGGAAGACTGTTCCTGTAGTAGGATGTCTGGAAGCAGGGAGTGCCACCCGCCAGTCCCTGAAGGGAGACTGCACCTCATGGGTCTCTTTTGAGACCGCTTTTATGACTTGAGCAGCCGGTACTATTGCCCTGTCTTAGCCATAGACTTCCCAGTTCCTGATCTTTCTGTTAGGATCCAAACTTTAGCTCCATCTCCCTCTTCCTTAGCAGTTTCCAACTGCAGGACTTCTCACACCAGGTAGGTGGTGCCCTGGTTGCACTGCAAAGCTGCTCAAATGAGAGCTGTTTTGTGTTGGGTATTTACTATGTTGATTTATTGCTGCTGGGGAGAGGGGGAGTTGGAAACCTAGTACCTGGCCAGATGGAGATTCGATCTGAGCTGCTCCCACCAAATATGGCAAGAAAGATGATCCAAGATGCAAGCACTCTGCTTCCAGAGCCAGGGTGTCTGGTGAGGTGGGGGGAACTGGGTGATGGCATTGTGCTGTGGGTAGGTAGCAGCCAAGTGACCTGCATGGGGGTGGAGCTAAGTCTGAGAGTTCTTCAGAGGTGCTGATAGGTGATTCTGCCAAGGTGCTCATGATCCCTGAGTGGGCTAGAACTTCAGGCTTTGGATTTTGGGAGCCAGGAATCCAGAGTCCTACTTAAACGCTGAGGCTCGAAGCCCTGTGCAAGGGTCACAGTGCTGGTGATTTGTGGAAATCAGCTGTATAGGGGTCCTCTAACACTCTCAGAGATGCAGTATTCTGACTAGGTGAGATCTGGATCACGGAGAGACACAGAATGCTTCCTCCTTCTAGCCCGCCATCTTATCTCTCTCCAAAAAATATGATAATTTGACTTAGAGGTTTACTCTGTCTGTCTGTGTGTGTGTGTGTGTGTGTGTGTACATGTGCATGCTATATATAACTTGTCTGTCTCAATGTTCACTGAGTGAACATTTGTATATGTATCCTAAATCTCACCACAGGCCCTTTGAGAGATGGACCTCAAACTTTAAACTTCTCTCTTTTAAGGGAAATATACATTAATCCTTAAAAAGATACTTTACATATTTTTGGAGCGCTTATAGTGATTGGAGCATAAGCTGCTATTACTATGCAAATTATTATCCAAATAAACCGAAAACTACCTCTTTTCTATAAATATTAATGACATACTCTTTTCATGATATCTTTAAAAAAGTCTGTGAAGAGAGGCTAACACTGCGTGCTTTCCTGTTCTCACTTTGTTATTAATATGGCCTGATATACTTTGTTTTGTGTACTCAAGACACACTTTTCATAGGAACAATGTGTTTGTACATTTTTATATTCCCTCCCTCACAAGCCCTATATGTAGAAATTGGTTAGTATCATGTTATTAGTATCAAGAGAGAACAGCAGTTCTTATGACCCACAGCTTATACCTATTATGTAAAAGCATTGCCCTAATTGACACTCTGGTAATTTGCTCCTCCATGTGTATACTAAAAGTATCCTTATGGAAAAAAAACACTATATAAAATATTTATACTTGTGAAATATAGTTTCTTTCACTGCAGGCAGACAACTTCTTAGAGTATACTGATGATACAATTATTTGAACATATCAATAAACCCCAATGTACAACACTACTATTCATGTAGCAATTTCTTGGAGGCTGTCGACTGCATCAGAAGCAAAATGGGATAGTCAAGAAAGATAGTGAAGCTTACTCTCTAAGGGAGCTATTTTTATTTTCCATTTTTGCAGAACTAATTGGCTTCAATTGGAATTCTAGAATTGGGCAATAATCTAGACCAAAAGTGGTTCAGAAGTCTCCACCCTTCAACATGGGCAAGTTATACATATATATTTTTTGCATTTTTTTGCCTTTTTAAAAATTCATTATTTTTAGGTATTCATGATAGTAAAATGTATTTTGACATAGTATACATACATGGAGCATAACTTATTCTAATGAAGTAAGGGAGCTTTTGATCATTTCCTAGATGATCAGTGCATGATCACTTGATCACAGAAAACAAAATGTAAGACTGATGTCACAATATATTTACAGAGCCCAAGAACAAAACTGCCCTTGGTTTTGACATTTTACTTTCTTCAGGTTTTCTCATTGAGGAATAAGAAATAGTGAACAGGGGAAATACTTTCCATTGATTCACCCTCTATTCCCTTTACCAATTTCTTTTTAGGTAGCAAAGGGAAGTTAAAAAAAAAAAAAACTTTTGATATGGCATTTAAAAATCTATTCTGTTTGTAATTAAATTAAGACATTCTAGACAGTCTCAGTGATGCACACCTGTAAACCCAATAATTTGGGAGGCTGAGGCAGGAGGGTGGGAAGTTCAAGGCCAAACTGGACAACTTAGTGAGGTACTGTCTCAAAAAAATAAATAAATAAAAGAAAAGAAAAAGGGAAAGTTATGTAATCAGTGGTAGGACACCCCTTAGTTTGATCCCCAGTATGCCCCTTCCCCCAAGAAAGACAGGTCAGTAGTCTAAAAACAAAATAAGTTCCATTTTGTTGTTGTTGTTTAAAAATAATTGATATTCTCTCTTAAACTCTGTAGGTAAAAATGGAAAGTTCAGAAAAACACAAATTACCTGTATTAGATCTGAAAGAAGAACTCTACAAACATTAGGGAATATTATCAAAAAATTAATGAGAATAATTATTATTATTGATTAGTTAAAAAAGATGAATTATTTGATAAATAAAAGCTCATTCAAAAAGTGATTAAAATTGATTAACTTTTATTCAAAAATATTCCCACCAGAATCCCAGTTTTGATGACTTAATTGATAAGTTCTATGAAGTATATAAGAAACAAACATTACTAATTCAAAATAACACTTCACAAAAAATACTATAGAGCTGGTCTCTTCCCTCATTTTTTGGTCCATTATAATTATAATAGTGGGGTTCACTTTGACATATTAATAAATAGATCCCTCTCCTTAATCCTGTTCCTCTATTTAATTGGTTTTCCTTCTATTTATGTAATTTTAAAATTTGTACTTTATAGTTATATATAAAATTGGAGGGCATTGTAGTATTCATATATGCACCTAGTATACTTTGGTCAAACTCATTCCCCAGTTCATTCCCTTTCCCTCTCCTCCTCCCTTCTTCTTGGTCCTTCTCTTGTACTCCACTGATCTAAATTCTATCTTTGTGAAATTTGCTTTATTCTTTTCTCCTCAATATGTTCTGCATATGAGAGAAAACAGTCAATCCTTGACTTTCTGAGTCTATTTTATTTCACTTATAACATGACATGCTACAGTTCCATCCATTTACCAGCAAATGACATAATTTCATTCTTTCCTTTGGCTGAATAGAACTCCATTGTGCATACATATTAGTTCACCAATTCATCTATTGATGGGTACCTAGCCTGGTTCCATTATTTGGCCATTGTGTATTGTTTTACTGTAAACATTGTAATCTCCTTTCACAATAGTATAATGAATTTAGTTCTTTTGGATAAAAACCAAGAAGTGGAATAGCTGGGTTGTATGACAGTTTCATTCCTAGTCTTCTTAAGAATCTCTATCCAGCTTTGCAAAATGCTTGTATTAATTTGAGGTCCCACTAATAACTTATATTATTTGTGTTCTTGATAATTGCTATTCTTACAAGAGTGAGATGAAATCTCAATATTTTTTTGATTTGCGTTTCTTAATTGCTAGAGATATTGAATGTTTTTTCACATAATTGTTGATCATTTGTATTTCTTCTTTTCAGAAGCGTGTGTTTAGTTCTTTTGCCCATTTATCGATCAAGCTGTTTCATGGTGTTAAGCTTTTTAATTGCTTTGTACATTCTGGATATTAATCTCCTATCTGAGGAACAGGTGGCAGAGATCTTCTCTCATTCTGTAGGCTCTATCTCACACTCTTAATTAGTTCTTCTTAAAGGTCTGGTGAAACTCAGTTGACAATCCATCTTATCCTGGACTTTATTTGGTTGGAAGACTTTTTTATTATGGCCTCAATATTATTGCTTGATATTGGTGTGTTTAGGTTTTCTACACTTTTTTGGTTAAATTTATATGGTTATGTATCTAGAAATTTATGAAAATTCTACGTAGGAGTTCTGTGTTTGGGATTGGGGTTCCTGATGACTTCATTGCTGTGGCATGCTTGGTGCCTGAGAAAGTTTCTGGGCAAAGGCATAGGATGTCTTTTTGCTATGGTAATGCCCTCCATGCTAGAATTTTATCAGCTTCAACCTTAGCTTTGGCATATAGCTCCTGGGAATAGAAAAACTTTTTTGTTTGTTAGATATCTACAATGTTTCATCTAGCCCCTGTATTCATGGAGCTGCCCACCTGACAGTAACTTCAGACAATGGACTTTCTTGAGAACTGCAAAAACTCCTAACATTGCATATTGTAACTGTGAAATGTAATAGCAGAATAAGCAGCCTTACTGATACTCTAAACAATAATGTGGTTATGGTACCAATGACCTAGTGTAACCTGTTGGGATAAATAAATGTGGCTGCTTGGACAAAGAGCCACTCTGCCACCTTCCTTGCCTCTGTACCTGGTCTCCCTGCATTATTCCTTACAATTCTACATTTCCAATTTACTTGAATATAAGTTATGAAACAGCACCTCATGATCCTCTGAATTTCAGTAATATCTGCAGTGATATTTACATTTTCATCTCTAATTGTGTTAATTTGGGTTTTCTCTTTTATTCTTTTGGTTAGTTTTGCTAGAACCTTATCAATCTTATTTATCTTTTCAAAGAACCAACTCTTGCATTGATTCTTTGGATTTTTTTCCTATTATATTTCATTAATTTCAGTCTTACCTTAATTGTTATCTGTCTTCTACTGATTTTGGAACTAGTTTGTTCCTATTTTTCTAGAACTTTGAGCTTCAACAGTAGATAGTTTATTTGTATCTTTTTTTAAGTGTGGGGAGTTAATCCTATAAACTTTCCCTTTTGTAACATCTTTATAATTTCCCAGAGATTTAAGTATGTTGCATAACTGTTCTTGTTCGATTCTAGGCAATTTCTTCTTCCTCTTCTCATTTCTTCAATAATCCAATCTTTATTTCAAAGAGAATTGTTCAGTCTCCATGTGTTTATGTGTTTTATGTTTTCCTTATATTGATTTCTAATTTTAATCATTTATGATCTGATAAGATGCACAGGATATTATAATTTTTGTTCATTTTTGTATTTGTATTTTTTTTTTGTATTTCTATATTTTTGTATTTGTTAAGATTTGCTTTGTGTTTAAATAGGGTCTATTATAGAAAAGGTTATATAAGATGCTAAGAAGAAAGTGTACTCAGTTTTTTGGGGTGAAATATTCTATTGTTATCTGGTAGATTCATTTTATTTATATCATTTAGGTAGGAATTTTCTTTTTGATTTTTATATATGGATAATCTGTCTCTTTTTAAGAGGGGTGTTTTAAAATAACCAAATATTATTGAATTGGTTTCTATGTGGAACTTAAATTCAAGAAGTTCTTGTTTTATATAATTAGGTGCACTGACATTTGGAATATAAATGTTTAATATCATTACAACCTCTTGTTGGATTATTCAATTTTAACAAGGAAAGGTGGCCTTCCTTTTTGTCTTCTGAGTAATTTCTTGCTTGAAATCTGGTTTGTCAGATATGAGAATAGCTAACCCTGCTTGTTTTTAAAACTCCATTTGCTGGAATATCTTTTTCCATCCTTTTACTTTCATTCTGAGGATATCTTTGCCTATAATATAATTATCTTGCAAAAGCATATGCTTGGGTCTCAATTGATTCTTCTGATCTGTGTATTTTACTTGGAGAATTGATATAAATTATATTCAATGTTATTATTGAGAGATGTTTATCTATTTTTTCATATGTTTAATTTATTATTTTCATTTGCTTGTGTGCTTTTGGAGACCTTCATACACTTGAGAGTTTTGAGGTTTGAGGTTTGTTTTTGATTTATTCTTTGTTTAGTATATCCTTTTTTAATTTTATTTTTAGTTGTTGATAGACTTTTATTTTATTTCCTTATTTATATGTGGTGTTGGGAATCAAACCCATTGCCTCAGGTTTATGAGGCAAGCCCTCTAGCGCTGAGCTACAACTCCAGCCCCTGTGTAGTATTTTCTATAATGTAGTTTTAGTGGTCATGAATTATTTTAGTTTATTCTTCTTTGATTCTGAATGATAACTTTGCTTTATGTAGCAACCTTGATTGGAAACTGTGTTCTTTTAATGATTGTATTATGTCATTTCAAGCCCTCCTGACTTTTTAGAATCTGAATTGAGAAGTCTACAGTGAGTTTCATTGGCCTACCTCTAAATGTAAAATTGAATATTTCTCTTGTACTTTTAATATTCTTTTCTGATTCTCAATGTTAGATGTTGATTATGGTGTGCCTTGGATAGTTTCTTCTTTTCTTTTTTTTTCTTTTTGCTATTAGTGTTTCTGTAGGATTCCTAAATGTGGAGGTTCATCTATTTCCTAAGGTTTGTAGAATTTTGCTGTTATTTTAATGAAAATCTCCCTAATGCCATCATTCTGTATTTGTATACCCTCTTCTGTTTTGATGACTTTTATGTTTGGTTTCTTAATGTTAGTCCAGAGTTCTTGTGTATTCTGACCATTGTCTTTTCTACTCTTTTCTGTCTAATGAATATTCAAGCTCTTTGAGTTGCTCACTAAGCTGTCAATTTAAGGGGCCTATAACCAAAGCTGGTTTTACTGACTCTTGGCATCCCTTCTCATCATTTAAGTTAGGACAGAATGGGAAGTAGTGCCAATTGAAGTCTTTTACTCCTTTAAACAAGGTTGATGTTCTCCCAGAGTAGAACTAATAGAGAGTTCTCAATGTGAAGTTCAAGTGAATGATGTTTAGTTCTGACCAAACTTTTAGACTTTATTGTGAGGTAGATTCTGTAGTAAGAATAGTTTTCCTAAGCTCTCCTGGGCATCTGGTTCAGGAGAGGGTGGGATACTGAGAGCTCCATTCTTGAGGCAAACAAAGTGACCAACTTTTTCCTCTTCTCATATAGTCCATCACCCATAAACTTGATCTTGGAAATATCAGACTCATTATGCAAAGTGCCCACTTGCCAGGCTTCTGGGATCTCTCTGGCTAATCCCCCAAACCATTAAATACAAAGGGAAAGTGAGAAGCATTTCGCTACCTGGAATGATGTGGACCCCGGCCTGAGCCCCCCTGGGCTCAGTAGTTCTCCCAGGGGGACTCTAAATTCTATGACTGGTACCTGCAGGGACAGTTGATGGTTAGTACTTGTTATGAATTAACTAGCTCCCACAGCAGAAATGTATTCAAAAAGCTGCTGCAAGATGACATCTACCATCAGCTGTTCACTCTGCAGACAAAAAGAATGGAGCAACATTCACATACTGAATCTCTATGCCTCCTCTAGGTCACTCAAATTCAGACCTACCCTTTCTTTCTTTGATTCCACTGTGCCTAATTTTCTTCTCAGTTTTAATCTTTCTGCTTGGGTCACCCCACCCTTCCATAATAAACCCAAGCTGCAATATTATCAGCTGGATTCCAAGGTATTCTTTCCTGTCCTATGTTCAAGGCACCCAAATTTCTGTCCATATGATTCTGAGATTGAGATTTTCCTGTCACCCATCTCATTAGGAAGCAGTATTCCTGCTGCTTGAATCCTGAGTCATGGAACAACTGTATTCTTCCTCCATTCCATCATTTTTGTACCTCAATTTTATTATCTTTTTAAAAGCCCATCCCAAACTGGTGCCATACTCTTTACTCAATTTTCTTATTCGTCTATCTCAGGAGATAACTTGTAATTCTTAAAGCAGTTTGTTCTTCATATGCCTTTACATTTGTAGATAACATACATTCCATGCAGTTTCCTGATGTATGAATATTCAATATAACATTTATACAATTGGCAGAAGAGGATTTATGTTTCTCATACTTATTCTTTAGTCACACTTAAACTTCCTTTCTTATTTTCTTCTGATATTGAAGCATATTTATAAGGATTACCAGTCAGCATATATATTATTATAATTTGTCACAACTGTGGATTTAATCCTCAATTAATACATTTCAATGGCTCTACAACTTTCAATTTTACTGGAACAATTAATTTTGGAGGAGAGTGAGAGGTTTTCTTAGTTTTACATTTTTCCATAAACTGCCAAAAGTAACATAAAATTCTTCTCAATATTGAGAATTGTGTATGTGTGTGTGTGTGTGTGTGTGTGTGTGTGTGTGAGAGAGAGAGAGAGAGAGAGAGAGAGAGAGAGAGAGAGAGAGAGAGATTGAATTTATTGATTACATTTTTCTCTTGAGAAACTCCCTCCCAGGCTAAATTTTCTCTGATTTCAATGCTCCAGGCTGAATAGTTGTCTAAATGGACTGCCTTAACTGTGATGCTGGGATTTCTCTACATATCTATCCAGAGTATCTTCTGGCTTCTGAATTACACTTCATTCTTTTCATGGTTTAGTCTATATCAGGTAGATCTTATCTTCTAGTAAACTCTGGGGAAAAAGGTATATTTTAAAGATATCTCTTATTAGAAGATAGAATCATTCTTTCCCTCATATTTTGGCTCAGTATAAAACTTGATATTTGAAGATTTGGGACAGAAACTTTCAAAATAAATGTCTAGTGCTAATGTTCAGACTTAATTTCAACCCTTTTTGTGATGACACAATAATCCTGTAGTGCTAATGTAAGGAAATAATTCCTATCTTGCTTTTCTTTCTCAATAATTTTAAGAATTTTCTAAGTCCCATTCTTCTGAAACTTTATGATGGCTTCAACGTCATATGTATTGTTTCATTAATTGTAAAAAATTTCACTTACACTTTAATTGATAAACCTTCCTCTCAGTATAATTACTTTTATAGGATGTTTTAAACTCTATGATTTTAATTTTTTTCTCCTTTGTTCCACTTTCTGAAATAGTTATCAGAACAATTATGATGTTCATTCTCATAATTTCAATTTCCAGGAAGAAAATGTTATTCTGTGTATTAAATGGGTACTTAAACTTTTCTTATTTATTTGCTCATTGATGGTGATACAACCCAGGGCCTTATATATGCTAAGTTTATGCTTTACCACTGAAATAAACATCTAGGCCCTTCATGATTTGACCTTTAGTTATTATTTATGCCTTTTTTCTTATGTTTACGTATCTCATTAGAATCTAAATGATTCTAAAATTATATTTTGATGATGGTGGCACAAATCTTAATGTAATTAACCCACTATTGAATGATATATTTAGATTAATATTGTAATATATTACTTACTTCCCAACAAGGGTATTTTACTGAAATGAATGGTTTGTTTATTAAAAGATAACATATCTAATAGCATAAAAGCACAATGGATTATAAGAGCCTACTATGAACGATAATACACCAAAATTTTTAAAATCTTACAAGAATTAATAAACTCTTAAACACATACAATCTACTAATACTGAATTATTAAGAAATAGAAATCTGAACAGACTAAAATGACAGGTAAGATTGAATCAGTAAAATATTCTGTCATCAAAGAAAGCCCCAGAACTGTTGATGGCTTCACTATTGATTTTATAAAACCTTTAAAGAATAAATACCCATCTTCTTAAAACTATTCCCAAAAAGTTGAAGAGGAGAAAATTCTCCCAAACTCATCCATGAGGTCAAAATTACATACAAAAATCAAACAATGGCAAAAGAAAATGACAGGTTAGTATTCTTGATGGACACAGATACAAAATTCTCATCAAAATAATAGCAAAACAAATTAAATAGCACATTAAAAGAATCATTCACCAAATAAATAAAACCATAGAATAAAAGGGAGACATTACAACTGCTATCACAGAAATACAAAAGATAACAAGAAATTATTATAACCTGTCATATACCCACAAACCTACAAAAAATGCCTAAATTTTTGGACACATCATAACTACCAAACTTGGGGCATGAAGAAGTCAAGAATTTTAAGAGAGCAAAAATAAGTATTAAGATTTAATCAGTAAAAAGTTTTTCCATCAAAGAAAATCCCAGGCACTTATAGTTTCACTGCTGTGTTCTACCAAATATTTAAATATAACCTAATTCCAATTATTCTCAATCTATTCAAAAATATTGAGGGGTAGTAAATCAAGCCATCCCATTCCTTGAAGCCAACATTATCCTGATACCAACCACAGATAAGGATATTAGAAAAATCATACTCAATAAATATAGATATAAAAATTCTCAACAAATATTAGTAAACCAAATTTAAGAGCACATTATAAAGATTATTCATCACAATCAAGCGGGATTCACCTCAGAGATGCAAGGAGAGTTCAACTTATGCAAATCAATAAATGTAATACAACACAGTAATAGAATCAATGACTAAAACCAAATGATCATTTCAATAAGTGAAACAAAAGTATTTGATGAATGTCAATAACACTTGATGATAAAAATTCTCAACCAATTAGGCAAAAAATAAAGATCCTATATGACAAACCAACAGCTAACATCATACTTATTAGGAAAAAGTTGAATTCTTTTCCAGTAAGATTCTAATAAAGATAAGAATATTCACTTCTAACACTTTTATTGAACATAACAGGAAGTCATAGTGGGAGCATTAAACAAGAGAAAGAAATAAGGGACATAAGGAGAAGAGGGAGTCAAACTGTATATTTACAGATGGCATAACCTTATGTATAGAAAAACCTCAAATATTACTCCAAAAAAGCAGTTGGAACTAATAAGTGAATATGGTAAAGTTTCAGTACATAAAATCAATACTGAAAAATCAGCACATTTCTGAATATTAATAAAATATATTCTAGAAAGAAATCAAGAAAACAATTCCATTAACAATACCCATAAAAGATAATAAAAGATAATGGAACTACCATTTGACCAGCTATCCCTCTTCTCCGTCTATACTCAAAGGACATAAAAACAGCATACTACAGGGACACAACCACATCAATGTTTATAGCAGCACAATTCACAACAGATAAACTGAGGAACCAACCTAGATGCTCTTCAGTAGATGAATGGATAAAAATCATGTGGTGTATATACACAATGGAATATTATTCAGCTATAAAAGAGAATAAAATCATGACATTTACAGGTAAATGGATTGAGTTGGAGAAGATAATGCTAAGTGAAGTAAGTCAAACCCCCCAAAACAAATGCCAAATGTTTTCTTTGATATAAGGAGGCTGATTCATAGTGGGGTAGGGAGGTGGAGCATGGGAGAAATACATAAACTCTAGATAGGGCAGAGAGGTGGGAGGGGAAGAGAGGGGACGGGGGGTTAGAAATTATGGTGGATGTGATGGACATCATTATCCAAAGTACTTATATGAAGACATGAATTGGAGTGAATATACTTTGTATACAACCAGAGATATGAAAAACTGTGCTCTGTATGTGTAATATAAATTGTAATGCATTAGGCTGTCATAGATTAAAAAATTAATAAAAAATAAATGATCCTGGGGAAACTGCTTATCTACATGTAGAAGAAAGTATACCCTTCCCAATTACAAATATCAATTCCAAATAGATTAAAACTTAAATTTAAGACCTGAGACTATGAAAGTACTAGAATATGAGTTAGGGGAAATGCTTCATGATATTGGCCTAGGCAAAGGATTCTTATATAAGACCCCAAAAACATGGACAACAAATGCAAAAATTGACAAAAGGGGTTGCATCATACTAAAATACTTCTGTACAGTGAAGAAAAGACAACAGACATCAGAGATAATTCACAGAATAGGAGAAATACACAACTGATATAGACATTTTTCAAAAGAAAGCCTATAAACATCCAATAGATACTTGAAAAATGCTCAACATAACCAACCATTAGGGAAATGCAAATGCAAACAACAAGGAAACCTCATTCCACTTAGAATAGCTAGTATCAAAAAGATAAAATTTAACAAATACTGTGCTAAAATGTAATAAAAGTGGAACACTTACAAATTGATCGTAATGTTAGTTAGTAATTCAAGAAATAGTATGGAGATTCCTCAAAAACTGAAAGTAGAACTGTTATATGAATTAGCAAATCTACTAATGGATATATACCAAAAAGAAGTGAATAATATCAATATGTCAAACCTGCACTCCAATGTTTATTACAGCACTATTCACAAGTAGTATTTGTTAATAAAATAGACTGGTTTAATATTCCATGGATTAATTATTTAGCTATTTGCCTGACTCATTAATTAATGTTGGGTATTCAGTGCTTGGCTCTTCTAACTAATTTTGGAACCTATGCCAGAACTGCAGGGGTTCTGAGAAATTCATGTATTAGTGTTCTCCAGAAATCATCTGACACCGAAGTTGACTGAATGAAATCAATTCTGCTGACTTTTCATGGTCATTTTTATCTCCTACTTTTACAGAATCCATCCTTTTGTAGTTTTTCTAGAGGGCAATTTGCTCTCTCTCATTCTGCACTTCACAAGTGCCAATCAAGTTTACACAAAACTATTCTGTCACATACAATGTTATTTTAGTTCTCTTGGCAAGCTTCCTTTTAGCTATAAAAAATATATTTTATCACCATCAAGTAAAGTCAACTGAGTTATGGCTATTAGTAATGATGGCACAAGGGGTATGGATAAATACAATATCACGTTAGGTAGGACGTGTGGATGCCTCTATTGCTCATTAATTTTACTTGGCTCACTAAAATGTCTACAACTCCAATTTTCTGAAAATTTTTCATGAATGGAAGATAATAGCCACAAATATGTTTTCATGAATAAAAATTAAACTAGCATTTTGGATTACATATGACCATGAATATGTAATACATATTAATACATTTAAAAACTGTTATTAACTAAAGTAGACAATTTTGAGAAATTTATGGAATAAACTTGAGTTGCTTTCATGCCTATTGTGGGTGTCATTGCACAATGGCTGCATTATTTGCTGCCTGATCAAAGTTTCTTCACTGGCAATTTTAAGCACCTCATTAGTTGCCACATAAAATACCTTTTACAAGAAGCAGCCTCCCTGTGACTTCCTGGTTTACTTCTTGAGATTAATTTACGTTTCTTTTCACCTACCTTTGGAAAAAATAGTGTCTTTATTTTATCAATGGAAACAGGTAATTGGTTAATCATGTATTATTACATGTAATTATAAAGAACTTTACTGAAATGTTCATTTTGGTATTTACTACTGCTCATGTATTTTATACATGACAAGTATATCATATTTTCCAGAACAAATAGGACAATATGGTATACTATTTACTTATAAATATCTTAATGGTGTTGAACATTTTTTAAAAATGTTTTACTAGAGCTTTATGTTTATCTGTAGTAGTTGAGATCATCCCAACATACTGCTCCATGCATAAAAAATTGATTCAACTTATGATGCTCCTTTTCCCTCCCCCTTTTCTGTTCCCCCCTTCTCCTTCCTCTAGTCTATGGACTTCCTTTCACTCATATATTAATTTGTTTTTAATTTGTTCCTTATGTAATTTTATCCTTCCTTTCTCCTTTATTTTACACTAGCTTCCCCATATGAGAGAAAATATTTGACCTTTGAGATTCTGAGTTTGGCTAATTTAACTTAGCATGATATTCTCCATTTCCATCCACTTAATAGCAAACTCCATAGTTTCATTCTTTTTAATGGCCAAGTAGAATACACACACACACACACACACACACACACACACAAACACATCACAATTTCTTGATTCACTCATATATTGATGGGCATTTGGGTTGCTTCCAGAATTTACCTGTTGTGAATCGTGGTGCTATAAACACTGATGTGACTGTGTTTCTGTATTATGCCAATTTTAGATTTATTGGGAAAATACACAGGAATGGAATAGCTGCATCACAGTTTTTTGAGTAATCTCCATACTGCTTTCCAGAGTTGTTGTACTAGTCTTCAGTCCCACCAACAATGTACAAGTGTTCTTTTCTCTCTACAACCTCACCAGCATTTATTGTTTTTTGTATTCTTTTTTTTAAGAGAGAGAGAGAGAGAGGGAGAGAGAGAGGGAGGGAGGGAGGAGAGAGAATTTTTTAATATTTATTTTTTAGTTTTCGGCAGACACAACATCTTTATTTGTATGTGGTGCTGAGGATCCAACACAGCGCCGGGCGCATGCCAGGCAAACACCTTACTGCTTGAGCCACATCCCCAGCCCTATTGTCTTCTGGATTCTTGATTGTTGCCATTCTGGCTGGAGTGAGATGAAATTTTAGTGTAATTTTGATTTGCATTTTTCTGATTGCTAGATATGTTGAACATTTTTTTCATGTATTTATTGGACCTTTGTGTTTTTTCTATTGAGAGGTTTTCATTTAGTTTATTTGCCCATTACTGAGTAGGTTATTTTTGGATTTTTTTTTTTTGATGCTAAGGTTTTAAGAGTTTTTGTATATTCTTAATAGTAATCTCCTATTGGCTCAGATTTTCTCCCATTCTCTAGGCTTTCTCTTCATGCTCTTAATTATGTCCTTATCTGTGCAGGAACTTTTTAGTGTAATGGCATCTTAATTATTGATTGTTGCTTTAATTTCTTGTGCTTTGGGGGTCTTGTTAAAGAAATCTGTGTCAGTACCTATATGACTGAGTGTTGACCCTGTATTTTCTTCCAACAGTTGTAAAGTTTCTGGTCTAATTCTAGTCTTTGATCTATTTTGATTTGATGTTTGTGCAGGGTGAAAGATAGAGGTCTAATTTCATTATTTTTTTATTATAGCTATCCAGTTTTCCCAGCACTATTTGTTTAAAAAGCTATCTTTTCTCCAAGACATATTTTTGGTATCCTTGTAAAATATCAGATGAATATAGGTTTATGAGTTTGTCTCTGTGTCTTCTATTCTCTTCCATTGGTGGTCTTCAGGTCTACTGTGGTGCCAATACAATGCTGGTTTTGTTACTATGGCTCTGTAGTATAGTTTCAGATGAGGTATTGTGATGTTTCTTCCTTCACTTGTCTTGCTTATTATTGCATTGGCTCTTGGGGGGCTCTCATTCTTCCAAGTAAATTTAACAATTATTTTTTATAATTCTGTGAACATCATTGATATATTGAGGGGTATTGCATTGAATCACTATGCTGCTCTTGGTAATACGGCCAGTTTGATAAAATTAATTCTGCCTACACAGTAACATGGGATGTCTTTCTATCTTCTAAGGTCTTCTTCAATGTCTTTATTCAGTGCTCTATAATTTTAATTGCAGAACTCTTTTGCTTCCTTGATTAGATTAATTCCCAAGTATTTGGGGTGGTGTGGAATTGTGAATGGATGCTTTTCCTGATTTCTTCCACAATTGAATCACTGTTGGCGAATAGGAAAGCTATTGATTTATGGGTGTTGCTCTTATATTGTGCTACCTGGCTAAATTCATTTATAAGATCTAGAAGTCTTCTGGTGAAGTTTTTTTTTTTTTTAATCCTCTAGGTATAGAATCATAGAGTCAGCAAACAGAGATAGTTGTTTAACTACCTCTTTTCCTGTTTCTATCCCTTTGATTTCCTTTTCTTAACCAATTGCTCTAGCTAATGTTTTGAGGACTATATTAAATGGGAATGATGAGAGCAGAGAGCCTTGTTTGTTCTTGAATTTAGTGGAAATACGTAGTGTATCTCCATTTAGTATTATGTTGGCTTGGGGTTTGTCATAAGTGGCCCTTACAATGTGGTAACTTCCTTCAATCTCTAGTTTCTCAAGCATTTTTAGCATGAATGGATGTTGAATTTTATCAAGGGCCTTTTCTGCATCTATATGAGATGATCATATGATTTTTGTTCTTAATTCTGTTTAAGCAATGAATCAAATTTATTGCTTGCATATGTTGAACCAATCTTGCATCCCTGGAATGAAACTCGCTTGGTCATGGTGTATTATCTTCTTGAGGTATTTTTTTCAATACAGGTACTAATATTTTATTTAGGATTTTTGCACCTATGTTCATCAGGAATATGGTTCTGTAATTTTCTTTTCTTGACATGTCTTTGTCTGGCTTTGGTATCAGGGTTATGCTAGCTTTATAAAAAAGTTTTTGAAAGTTTTCCTTCCTTCAATTTTGTGGAAATTGAAAAAGACTGGTATTAATTCTTCTGTAAAGGTCTGGTAGAACTCAGCTGAGAATCTATCAGGTTGAGAGATGCTCTTTTTTGGAAGACTCTGAACTGTTATTTCAGTTTTAGTATTGGTATTGATCTAGCTAAGATTTCTATATTTTCCCATATAAATTTAGGCAGGCCATACCAGTCTAGAAATTTGTTATGTCTTCTAGATTTCCAGTTTATTAAAGTACAAGTTTTCACAACTTATTGTTGTGAATCTGATAATCCTCTGGATTTCAAAGGGTCTTTAGTAATATTTCCTTTTGTATTCCTGATCTTATTGATTTGCTTCTTCTCACTCTTTCTTTTGGTTATTCAACTCTTTCTTACATTGGTCCTATGTATTGTATTCTTATTTTCAATTTTATTGATTTCAGCTTTGATCTTAATTATTTCCTGTCTTCTACTGGTTTGGAGGTTGATTTGGTTTTTTTTTTTTTCTTTTTCTAAGGTCTTGAGGTGGAACATAAGTTTGTTTGAGTACTAATTTTTTAAATGTATGCACTCAATTCTATAAATTTGTCTCATAAAACTGCTTTTATACCATCCAATAAATTTGATATGTGGTGTTTTTGTTCTTGTTTATTTCTAAGAATTTCTTGATTTCTATTTTCTTTCTTTGATCCATTATTTATTCAAGAGAATATTGTTAAGTCTCCAAGTCTATGTGGTTTCTACTATTTTTTCTTGCTGTTAATTTTTACATTTATTCTATTATGATATGGTAGAATACATGGAATTACATCAATTTTTGTTATATTTGCTAAGATTTGCTTCATAGCCTAAAGTATGATCTATTTTGGGAAAAATTCCATGCATAGGTAAGAAGGTAAATTCAGTTATTTTGCAGATGCCATTAAGTCCATTGGATTTATGGTGTTGTGTAAGTTAGAGATACCTTTATTGATTTTTTGATTTGATGACTTGTGTATTGGTAATAAGGGTGTATTGAAATACCCTGGTGTTATTTTGATGAGGACTATGTGATATTTAATATCATGGAGTATTTTTCTTTTTTCATATCTCTGTATATAAACTATGTTCACGCCAACTTATGCCTTTATACATGTACTTTGTCATGTTTTTTTGCATTACAATTCTTAATACACATATATACCACAATTTTTCATATCTGTTTGTATATAAAGCATGTTGATACCCAATTCAAGTTTTCATACATGTACTTTGTAAAATTATGTCCATCATATTCCACTATCTTTGCTAATCCCCTGCCCGCTTTCTTTCCCTCTCACCCCTCTTCCCTATCTAGAATTCATCTATTCCTCCCATGCTCTCCCTCCCTACCCCACTATGAGTCAACCTCCTTATACCAAAGAAAACATTCGGCATTTGTTTTTTTGGGGATTGGCTGACTTCACTTAGCATTATCTCCTCCAATGCCATCAATTTATCTGAAAATGCCATGATTTTGTTGTTTTTTAATGCTGAGCAAAATTCCATTATGTATATATGCCACATTTTTTTAATTCATTCATCCACTGAAGGGCATCTAGGTTGGCTCCACAGTTTAGCTATTGGGAATTGTAATCAGAGAAATGCAAATCAAAACTACTCTAAGATATCATCTCACTCCAGTGAGAATGGCAGGTATTATGAAGACAAACAGTAGTAAGTGTTGGCGAGGACGTGGGGGAAAAGGTACACTCATACATTGCTGGTGGGACTGCAAATTGGTGCAGCCAATTTAGAAAACAGTATGGAGATTCCTTGGAAATCTGGGAATGGAACCACCATTTGACCCAGCTATTCCTCTCCTTGGACTATACCCAAAGGACTTAAATCAGCATACTGCAGGGACACAGCCACATCAGTGTTCATGGAGTGTTTTTCCATCTAACTGATACATTGACTTTTGGAGCATAAATGTTTTCTATCATCATTTTGTTGTTGTTGTTGAATTGTTCCCTTTACTAGGATGTAAAGGCCTTCTTTGTCTTTTCTGACTAATTTTTGCTTAAATGACAATATGACAGATATGACAATATCTGATATGACAATAGCTACTTCTGCTTGTTGTTTTGTTTTGTTTTGTTTTGTTTTTATAATATGCTTGAAATATTTTTTTGCCATCCTTTTACCTTCAGCCTGTGGGTATCTTAGCCTTTAAGATGGGTAACTTCTAAATAACATGTAGTTGGATTTTGTTTTTTGATCCATTCTGCTTATCTGTGTCTTTTAATTGGGGAATTTAATTGGGGAGTTAACATTCAGCATTAGTATGGATATGTGACTGTGCTTTCCTGCATTTCTTGTTGCTGTTGTTGTTGTTGTTGTTGTTATATTTTATCCTGTCTTGATTCTCATTTAATGGACTATTCTTCTATTGAACTTCCTCTGTTTGTGAACTTTTAAAATAGTTTTTTAATTCCTCTGTGTGAACTTTGAGTATTATTTGTAGTGGTGGATTGTTGCTCATGAATTCTTTTTGTTTATTCTTATACTGTTTTTATTTTCCTCTCAAATTTAAAACTAAGTTTTGTGGATATATTAAACTTGGAAGACAGTTATTTTCTTTTAGGGTTTGGAATATCTCATTCCAGAACCTCCTGGACAGAGAAATCAGAAGTTGGCCTTACTGGTTTGCCTCTATATGTGACCTGATGTTTTTCTCTTATGGCTTTTAATATTCTTTCCTTGTTTTCTATGTTAGGAATTTTGATTATACTATGTCTTGGCAACCTTCTCATATGACTGTGTCTATGGGGTCCCAAAAGCCTTCTTTATAAGAATATCTATATCATTTCTGATGTAGAAGAAGTTTTCTGTAACTATCTCATTGAAAATATTCTTTATGCCTTTCATTTGTGTACCCATGTTCTCTTCTATCCCAATGATTCCCAGGTTTGGCCTTTTAAAATTGCCCCAGATTTTTGTATATTCTGGTCATATTCTATGATTTATTTTCCTTTACTGTCTTCAGTTTATTCAAGATCCTATACCCTGTCTTTGATGCCTAAATTTCTGTCTTCAGGGGATGTGGTTCTATTTTCTACACCATCTAATCTATTATTGATGCTTTTAAGTGAGTTTGTAATTTGATTGATCTTGTCTTTCATTTCATGTAGTCATGCTTGGTTTCTTTTTACTATTTCTATTTCTTTATTAAGTGGTTCTTTCATGTTCTGTAATTGCTCTCTTAATTCCTTACTTAGATCTTATTTTATTTCATTGAACATTTTGATAACCAGTTTTTTATAATCTGTCTCTGGGTTTTCATCTACCTCACTATCAGTGCTTTCCTTTGTTAGGGGATTATGGATTGGGGTGGGGGATATTTGTCTGCCTGTTTTCTCATGTTTTCCAAGGTATTGTTCTTGTGCATCAGTTGAAGTGGATTCCTCTATCTCTTTTTTTTTTTCTTTTTTTGTACATTTCCTTTTGTGTGTATTTATCTTATTTGTTCTGAAGCTTCTTTCTGTTTTTGATATATGGGTAGATGTCAAGGTGTGAGACCTAAGTTCCCTCTTTGGTTGTTCATATTAGTGTTAAGAGAGAGAACAGCAGTTTGTATGACCCACAGCTTATACCTATTATGTAAAGCATTACCATAATTGACACTCTGGTAATTTGCTCCTCTCTGGGTATGTAATAATGAAGCTATATACTTTATGTACTTTTTATTCTTTGTATGCTTTCATTTGTCATTCATTAAATTCTTTAAGTTTAATTATGTGAGTGCAGAATATTTTGTTATCTTTGGATGATATTGTAGTTTATTTTAATTGTGGTCTATTCTTCTGACTTGGAGATAAATAAGGATTTTCATAAACTGAATAGAAGAATATACCCTCAAAGGATATATTTTGTTCTAGGACCCTTCCTGTTTCTCCCTGTCCCCCTCAATCCCTCATATTCTTCCTCTCTCTCTTTTTTTCTCTCTCTCCTTCCTGTTTACCATGATGTGAGCCACTTTGATTGATTATATGCTCCTAACCCTGATATTCTCCCTCACCATAGGCCCAGAAGCAATGGAGGCAGGTAACTATGGACAAAACTTCTGAACCTGAGCTGTTATGGTTTAGATATGAGGCCCCCCCAAAAGCTCATGTATAAAACAATGCAAGAAAGTTTACAAGTGAAATGATTGGATTATGAGAGCCTTAATCCAATTGGTGAATTAATCCCCTAAGGGATTAACTGAGTGGTAACCATAGGCAGGTGGGGTGTGGCTGGAGGAGGTGGGTCATTGGGGAGAGACATGTCTTTGGGGTATATATTTGGTAAACTGAGTGTGGTTTTTCTCTGCTACCTGGCACCAGGCTCCCAGCTGTTTTCGTCTGCCACACTTTTCCACCATACTGTTTTTCCTCATCCCAAATCCCTAGGAATGGAGTCAGCCATCTATGGATTGAGAGCTCTGAAACCATGTCTCCTAAAATAAACTTTTCCTCTTCTAAAATTGTTTTTTCCAGTCTTTTTATCACAGCAGTGAAAAATCTAACTAAAACACTGAGCTAAAATAAATAGTTTCCCTTTAAATTACTTATTTCGAGTACTTTGTTGCAGAGATGAAAAGCTAATTAACACATATCCCTAAACAAGAGGTTGTAAAATTTGATGCCTCACTAGAATAAATTCATATGTATTATGTTGACTCTATTATGTCTTTAATTGTTTAAGAAAAGAAAATCTCACTTTGGAAAGATAGTAAATCATGTAACTTCTACATTTACTTTCAAAATATTTTATAATCTTTTTAGTTAAATAGGCAACCAAGTATTTTTCCCATGTAAACTGTGATCTTAATTTAATATTCAAACCTCCTGGACAATGGATTTTTTTTTCCCAAATATAATCTAAGTATTGTCAACCCATTACATCCACAGGGTCTGCATCAATGGATACAACTAATCATCGATCAAATATATTTGTGAAAAAAAATTGCTTCTATACTGAAAATATACACATTTTTCTTATGACTATTCCCTAAATATAACTATTCACATAGCATTTACATTGTTTTATTTATCAGAAGTAATCAGGAGACAATTTAGAGTATATAGAAGTATGTGAATAGGTATACACAATTACAATGTCATTTTATATAAGGAACTTGAGAGCTTCAGATTTTAGTATTTTCAGTGAGTCCTCTATCCAATTTCACATGAATACTGAAGGATGACTATAAATGGAAACATGTTCCACGTTCATGAATACGAAGATTCAATATTGTTAAACTATCAGTTCTTCCCAACTTGATCTATTGATTCAATGAAATCTCAATCAATATCCCAGAAGTTATTTGTCACTATGAATAAACTTATTCTGAAGTTTACATGGAAAATAAGAAAATCCAAAATATCTGACATAATATTGAAGAAGGAGAATCAAAGGACTGACATTGCCTGACTTCTCTTACTGTAAATCTATAGTAATGGAGCCAGTATGAGACTGGTAATGGATTAAACAGATCAATAGAACAGAACCCCAAAATAAATCCAAACAAATATACTCAACTGAACTTTGGCAAGGGAGCAATGACAACTAAATAGAGAAAGGCTATTGTTTGAGTAAACAGTGCTGAACACAATGCCTACACAATGCCCTGGGATCCATCCCAGCATCACAAAAAATTTCAAATTATGATCTATAAAAGATAAATTTAAAAAAATGAAAGGACAGCCACAGACTTTGAGAAAATACAAAACACATGTCTGATAAAACCAAAAGCCTTGTCTCTAAAATAAACAAACATATTTCTTAAAACTCTACAAAAACAGCTAGGTACATTGGCACATACCTGTAATCCCAGTAGCTCTGGAGGCTGAGGAAGGAAGATCTCATGTATAAAGCCAGCCTCAGCAATGGAGCAAGGCTGTAAGCAACCTAGTGAGACCCTGTCTCAAAATTTAAAAAAATAAACAAATAAAAAGGGATAGGATGTGGTTAGGTAGTTAAGTGCTCCTGGGCTCAATCCTTGTACTAAAAAGAAAAAAAAATTCTATAACAACAACAAAATAACCTCATGAAAAAGTGGGGAGATGATCTGAACATCTCCAAAAAACAAACAAACAAAAACAACAACAACTATATAATATATATATATATATATATATATATATATATATATATATATATATATATATATTGTCAAATAAGTATATAAAAAGATCTTCAACATTATAAGTCACTATAACAGAAATTTAAGAAAATTCAAAACAAGAACCATGTCAAATTTTGAGGAGGAAATGGAGAATAGAAATGTCATCATTTCTGGTAAGAAAGTAAAAATGGTACAGGCAGTTTGAAAGATAGTTGCAAGTTGTTTTTCATAAAACTAGCATACCCTATGATTCAACAGTTACACTTCTTGGTATTTACCAAATGCTTTGAAAATGTATATCCGCACAAAACCCACACATGAATGTTTTCAGTAGGATTTTTCATAATTGCCCCAACTTGGAGACAACTAAGATATCCTCCAATAGATAATTTACTAAGGAAAAAATAAAAAGACATGGAGAAAACTTTAACATACATAGTCAAGTGAAAGAAGCCAGTCTAAAAGAATACTATATGTTCTAAACATATGACAGTCTAGAAAAGGCAAAATTAACAGAGATATTAAAAATCTATGATCGGCAAGACCTCAGGAATGAGGAGGAGGGGTCAATAGCCAGAGTATAGGGGACTTCTAAGGCAGTGAAACTATTCTGTATGATACTCTTAATGGTGGGTTCATAGCATTATGCATTTGGAAAACTTACAGAACTGTGCAACTCAAAAAAAGTGAACTTTAATGCAAATAATTTAAATTAGTCAATAATACTATAACAATATTTGCTCATAAATTTTACCAAATGTACCACACCAATGAGTATGTTAATAATTGGAAAACTGAGGGGTGAGAAAATTGAGTTTTGGGGAATGTTTTATAATTCTGTTCATATTTTTTGTAACACACAGTTTCAAAATGTTTATTAATTTTAAATAAATTAAATAATAAATTATGTCTTTTTAGTTAACACTGCCTTTTTGATACCCTAAAAGGTTCCTAGAAAATCACAAGGGTTTGTTCTTCCACACAAAATAATTAAACTTATTTAATATGTTACTCCCAATGAATTGCAGGGGAAGAATTATCCAATTAGAAGAGATGCTTAGACTTTCTTGGGTAACATTTGTACTTATAAAGTATTAATACATAAATTAGACAAAATGCATGCTGTGTTGTGAGTTCCTAGAAGTCTATCATTGTCCTTGAAATCTGTGACATGTTCCTATTTATCAAAGTCCCGCATTTGCTTCTCCTGATAATAATATTTCAGACATAATTCTATTTATTTGTAAAAAGATTAACTTGTTTGTTACTTTTCTTCTTTAATTTAAATAGACCATCTCCCTATCATTTGGTTTTTAGTGGAGATCCAAATCACTTAAGTATGAAGATTTATTAAAATAGGACATACTCTGGTCTTAAAAAATATCCTTATTTTATAATCTTAGTATTCTGACTATAGGCTTAGTACACTTACAGCACACTACATCAGATATTAGAAGTTATAACTGAAGGTGTTTCTCTATAGTTGTTATGCTCATTAATTATGATAAGTTAAATATTTATGATTTTAAAAAGTAGGCTGAATTATGTTTATAAATATTTTGTCTAAAATATTTTTGTATAAACTTTTATCTTTTTTGCCTGCCACACACAACCAAATTTCTTTTGGTAAACTATGTTCTCGCAAACTGAAGCTAAATAGTTGCAAATGACATATTTTTCTCTCTGCCTGACAATTCCAAAATTCAGAAAATTTTGTTCAGTACTCTTATTTTCATGGAAATATAATTATTTTAAATTCGATGAGAATCTGTCTTCCTTTTTAGTAGCACATAATTGGAAACACATGCGACAAAAGCTTTGCCTGGCATACTATATTTGAGGATGACACTCATTTAATCAGATATGACTAGACAATTTTAAGGACCTAGGTTTAGCTAATGATCACACAGTCTTCTTAGGAAAGCTAAGGTTCCCAGTCTTAAGGATGCATAAGGAAGGGGTCTTCCAGGCAAGACCGGCAAACTAGGATATTTTGGAAACATTAAGAAGAGAAACATCTAAATTTGTAGGTATTTTAAGTAATGACCAGTTTGTTAACTTCCTGTGCTTCTATAAAAAAATAACCAAAGATTATTAGGGCTTAAAAAAACACTATTTTATCATGTTATTGTTCTATTCTATAGAAATCCAAATTTAATCTTACAAGGCTCTGGGAGAGAATTCATTTTCTTAGCCTTTCCAGCTTCTAAAATCTCATCCCCAGAGTTCCCAAAAAACACACATCCCTTCATTCTTCCTCATTCTTTAAAATCAGAAAGTAAAGATCGATTTCTTTTCACGTTATGAAATTTGGATTCTTTTATGTTTTTCTTTCCTTATTTAAAAACTATTACAATTATACTGGGCACATCTGGATAATCTAGGATAATCTCCCTCTTTATGATAAATTGATTAGTAACCTGCTTTCATCAAAATCATAATCCCCTTTCTCATGGGATTAGCATATTCACAGTTTCTGGTATTGGGATGTGAAATTGTATGTGGAGGAGACCATACGGGTTCTTATCTTGATTTTTAGTCCCTAATTAGACTTTTAAAAATCCAGTCGTAGATTTTTATTTTAATGCAAACTTCCAGTAAAGCAAATTGAAGGCCAATATGATCAATTACTATTCTTGCTTCCCCCATGTAAAATAATCAAGCCAAACTAATGATGTTTTATTTTGTGATCAAGAATAACATTTCTTGGAAATTACTTCTTTATCAATCAGGAGTTGCCCTATAGATAAATATTGTGTTTCAGTGCCAAGTAAGTCCCTTTCATTCTGAGCTATTTTGAAGGTTTGAACTATTTTGTACTGTCCTATGAGTTTCCAGTAACCTGGGGACATGATAATTCTGTCATGTCTGGTGGCAAACCCTTTGATCTTCTGCCTTTCTGTGTAAAATAAATTTAGGTACCTATCAGCAGGTTGTATGAGATCATGTTATCTTGTCCAAATTACCAACCCCTTAAAAAAATTAATTCTCCTCTAATATCTGTCTAAAGTTCAACTTCAACAAACCAATTTTTCCAGTACTCCTACCTTCTCAGTGTCCCCATATATAAAACATGACTTCCCATGTCTTTACCCTGACTATGGATGACCTTGAAGCTCACTCAGAGCTTCTGATGAAGTTCTTGATACCTGATATAATTCTGACATAATGAATAACCACTTCAGCAGACCCTACATGAGCCAAAATTCTTCCTTGACCAACTATTATCTGGACCATTAAGGAACTCGACAAAATACATATGTTATATGTGCAAGAGGTAACCAGGACTGTGGTAAGCATTACTGAAGACCATCAATTTCCACAACCTTCTGCAACCCACTGGATTGGTGAATCTCAATGTGCAAACCCAGATTTGAATAGTTGTTACCTTAATATCTCTTTTTGTCATTTCAGTTATTCCACTTTTAGTATGCCTGGTCTTCAAGAAAAGAAAAAAAAAACACAAAACAACAATAAAAAAAGAACTGTTATGACTAAGATTCTCAATTCCTAACAACTTAGTGGTTGGTTCAACTAATTTTAAAGAAAAAATATGAACAAGAATCCTCTACAGACTATTTTTTACATGCTTCTTTGTCTCTCTCAGGAGATTAATGATCAACTCAAGTTATTCATCAATGAACAACATTATTCTTGAACAAAAAGGGGAACTGGCAATGCTACCATCCTACTCTTCATGAGATTCACTTGTTTATTTGTATCCATACAACACAGACCTCCTTCTTTTGAGATATTCCTCAAGTGGATCTGTTCTCACAATGACTATAGCCTGAATAAAATCATCACCTCACCCATCTGCTACACTTTGTCTTTCATAATCCCCACACTTTATAATAGACTCTTTCTCTGATAAATCACTTATTATATAAGAATAAAATATAAATATGATGATAGTAATGATAAGGATCACAATCTCAAATCCTTAAAATTTGTGCTTATTTTCTGTTCTCAATATGTTATTTAGAGCAATGATTAAGTCATTATAAGTCTTTAAAGATTGATACCATCATTGAACTACTGAGTAAAATCTCAGAACTAAGACATGAGATAACTAGCCTAATGGCCCAGAGCTTGTAAATTATATGGATGGCTGGCAAACACTGGCCATCTGGTCCCAAGGTTTGTTGTGCTCTTAGCATATATGCCAACAAATAAGGTTACTCCTTTAGAAGATTCCTCTGTATTGTTTTGTTTTGGGATCACTTTTGTGACTATCTTTCTTAAGTTTCTACAGTTCAATTGCTATAAACACTTTGATTTTGTGGTTATTTTAAAGAGACAAATAAGATATGCTTTTTCCTCTAAATATAATTTGTCAGATTATTTTTTTAATTTTACTTTCATGATGTGTTTTTATTGCCATTGTGTTTATATTTGTAAATCATATTCACACAGTCTCTTGACTGCCTTGGTTTAAAAATACCTGCTTCATCACAAACCAGCTATATGCCATCACATCATTTAATCACTGTAAGCCTTTGTCTGTCCTCTGCAGATTGGGGATAATAATGTGAACTAATTCCACCAGTAGATGTGATGTTAAGTGAGGTAATGAATGTAAAGCGCTTAAAAGATTGCTTGGAACTTGAAAGTCATGTGATCCCATCATTTCCTTTTAAAATTTTACATTTTATCATAAAGTCTTTAAGGTTACCATACAGTTATTATTTTCCTTGACACCACTTTTTGGGTATTCATTTATTTATTTAGCGATACTGGGGACTGAACTGAAAGGTGGTCTCTACCGAGTTACATATCTCATCCTTATTTATTATTTATTTATTTAAGGCAGTGTGTCGTTAAATTTTCCAGACTGGTTTTGAAGTTGTAATCCTCTTGCCTCAGCCCCAGGAATAGCTTCCATTACAGGTGTGCATTAACATGCTTAACTTTAAAAAAATAAATAAATCAAATTATTTTAGGTATAGGTGGACACAATACCTTTATTTATTTTTACATGGTGCTGAGGACTGACATGCCTCACAAGTGCCAGGCCAGCACTCTACCACTGAGAAACAACCCCAGGCCATCGTGCTTAACATTTATACCCCACTTTTAAGATACCAACTCGAATTTCTTAAATTTATAATCACTCAAATAATTCAGGTCAATTTGGCTGATAGCAGAGTCAATATCTTTATAATTCTTATTTAAACACTATATTATTCCTATATTGCTCCATCTGTTCACATACCCTTGTGCAATACCCTGCTGTGAATTACTTGAAAGACCTGAAAACTTGGTGATTTTAATGTTTACACTATTAAAAATTAAGTGGATATAAGTAAAAATATAATGTATATGATACATGTGAGTATATCTGTCTGTGTGTATATATATACATATATATATACACAATATAATTATATATTATATACAAATTTAATACAAATGTAAATTGAAAATTTGTATATTATATATGATTACATATGTAATTATAATATATTATATAACATTATATATTTTATATATATATTCTCAATTTATATTTGTATATCAAAAATATTTTAATTTTAGTCTAGGTATAGTGACTCTGTACTTTATAAGTTTATTATCAGAAAGAAATTTGATAATGCCTATGAAAATATTTTATAAATTATTATTCATAAAATTAATGTACTAATATTTATATGAGTAGTATTTAAAAATGGGGATGGGAATCAGGTACTATGAAATTGATCTATATCTTAATATTTTCACATGGCAATCTAACATCCCAAAGATTTCCAAAAATCAATTCATCTTTATCCCAACTAAGCAATCCATTTACCTAGCTATAGTACAAAGTGCATAATGAAAAAGAGCTCCACCCCAACCTATCCTTACTTCACTCCAATACTGTAACTCTTAATGATATTATCTCCTTTAAATTATCTATTTCTAATAATCATAATTTTCATGCTACTCACATTTTAAATTTTGAGCTAATACTTACTATGGAAGATCATTTAGTTCTGTCCCTGAACACCCCTAACTCTGACATGCACATTTCCCCATGTCCCAATGGATTCATATTATTTTTATTAAATCACTAATTAGTTCTTTCATTCATAAGCAAATACTTTTTTCAGCTCACCCAGAGTTTGTTATCATTATGTTTCTTTTTTTGTTTTGTTTTGAGAGAGAGGAGAGAATTTTTAATATTTATTTTTTTTTAGTTTTCGGTGGACACAACATCTTTATTTTATTTTTATGTGGTGCTGAGGATCGAACCCAGCACCCCACGCATGCCAGGCTAGCGTGCTACCGTTTGAGCCACATCCCCAGCCCCATTATGTTTCTTTACTTTTATTTTTCCCTCAAGTTAGTAATTTTCTTTCTTCTTAATATCCTGGGTATCTATCATTAATTCTTACTTCAGCTCTAGTAGCATGCTCTAAGAACACTTCTTCCTTCAGTTAAACGTAGAGGCCAATATAACAGGTTTTGTCATCGTTTGAATGAAACTCCTGGACCATTGTTACTGACACTCCAATCCACTGCTTGTAAAGGTCTGCTATAATAGATTACTTCAGCTTATTTCTTACAATTAGCCTAGAAATTTTCTTCATCCTGTCTCTGCAGTAGATCCCTTATTTCCTGAACTGCATGTTTTCCTCTGTCTTGATTTATTTCCTTATTTATGTATTCTGGATGCTTCAAAAATAAAGGTCTGCTTTTGAAGGATTATAGAGATTTGATTATGTCTTTACTTGATGCTCACACTTGATTTCAAAAGCTGGTTTAGCAATCTATGCCCAGTCAAGTGATAGAAACTACATATAGGTTAAATAGTAGAAATTAGATATATAGATTTCATAACTATAACAAGAGAGTAATAATAAGATACAAAAGAAGACTACATGTTGCCCTAGAAATGAAAGAGAGCACCTAAAAATCACAACTTGGGAAGGTTTGGATCTTTGGGAAGATACAATTCAGATTGTGGATAGTAGAGCAGTTGGTAGGTATGTCCAGGAAAGCCCTGGTCCTCAGTCACTGGGAAAGCAACAGCTAACTTTGCAGAGTGCAGGAAGGAGAAGGTTATCAGCAAGAGGTGGCATAGGAATTCAGAGAGCTACAAAAGGGGTGGAAACCCTTCCAAGGTTGCACATTGCTGCAGGGACACACAGAAGTTTGTGGAATAAAACCAGGCACAAGTTTTCACATTAAAAGGGCTACAAAATGTTATCACCAGCTGGAATTATAAGATTGCAGAGGAACTAAGGTAGGATAGAAGACAAAGGATAGGTAAAAAGGAGACATATAGGACAAAATGAGAGTGGTTGTGATTTAAAGTCCACTTTCACATGGATTAAAAGTCCAGATTTAAAAGTAAATTTGCATATCTTGATCACACACAGCACTGTTTATTCAAATATCAAACCTTGTCCCCAGGTTCACCAATGTACTACAATTTAAATTCACAAAGCAGAATGCATCAAAAACTAAGAAAGAAAGAAAATAATACCCCATCCTAGTAATGGTCAACATGCCCAGTTACCAACACAAAGAAGAACAAAAACACCCACTTAGATCAGGTCCCTGTACTACTGATATCACATGTATGAATATGCCTACGTGCAGGTAGCACATTCTTCTACAATGCCCACACTGTGCTGTCTCTCAGAATATGTACTTCTTTCTTTCTCTCAATAAATTTAATCTGTGCCTCCCTAACCTATCCTTAAATTTCTTTCTGCAATGACTTCAAGTACTTTGCAGCCTGAGTTGTGGTCCATATCCATTTTGGGGACCTCCCAACAGAACCGTGTTCTGGGAAAGCTTCATGAAACGTACACAGCCATACAACACACCATGCACACAATATACCACATATACTACACAAACACACATACAGAAATCACATGCCACTTATGTACACACATGCACACCACACACAAGTACCACATATACACATACCGTGTGCCACACACCATACCTGACCACCTTGTTGTAGGCAATAGTGGCAAGAGAGGGTCTTCTTGCAATTTCCTTCCAGTGCTCTCAACAGGAAAAGCATAACATCATGCTCACCGAAAAGCAGAAAGGCAGAAAACAACTGTATTTTTTATCAGAGGGAATACATTAAAGGGCGAATTTGGAAGTAAGCAGCAAGAAATTGATAACCAACACTGCCGAATTTAGAACTGTTTTTAAGTCATTTAGGTTTTCAAAAGCATTTCTTCACTGTTTTCTAGATTTCAGTGCTATTGCTGAAAGTTTGATGGCATTCTGATTTTTACAATCTTTACTGTGGGCTAATTTTTTTCCTGCTCTATAACATTTTGAGCTTTCTTCATGTATACTTAAGAAATGCTTCTGAGTATCTGTGAATTCCTGGGCAGAGGTCTCTTTTTTCCTTCCATGTGTACTGACACTTTATCATGATTTGTATTAGTGCGTGTGTGGAGTTTTGTTTTGTTTGTTTGTTTCTGTTTGTTTTATGTCTATATTCACTGTGCTCAGACAGGCCTTTTCATCCTACAAATACATTTCCTTTAATTCTAAAAAAATTCCTGTTTTATGTATATGATATTTTACTACATTTCTTACTGCTTGCTTTTTCTAGAATTTCTATTAAGTAGATACTGAAAGTTCTATATTGAGTATTTCATTTTTTTTTCATACTCTGACTTCTCTTTCCATAATAAAAACTCCATGAAGTTAAGGATCTTCATTCCTTTGTGTTCACTGATAGATCCCAATTTCTAACAACAAACTCTAAGTCGTAATGGGAGTTCAATAAGCATCTGTTAAATAATTGTTTAATAAATATTGACTCATATTTTTGTTTCTTCCATCTTCTATTCCCTTTCAATAGTTCCCTTATATAATATGCTGTCCTTGTTACTTGGGCAAAATATCTTCCATTTCTTTAGACTCTGTAATCATTACTTTAAGTTCTTTTCTGTGACTATTTCCTTCAAATGCCTTTTTTTCATGGTTTTTAAATTTTTTTTCTTCTATCACATTTGATGTTTCCTTAAATAACCTATAATTTAAGTCTGTCTAGTAAAGTTTAGTAGAAACTTTATGGGCAGAAGATGAGGTATGAGGAAGTAGATTTAAATCAAAGTTAGAAAGTTAAGACTGAGAGAGAAAAAAAAATCAATGTTGCTGTAGAAACATAGAATATGCTAAAGTCATTGTGTGATTTGCATTATCTAATTCAACTTTTACAATACATGTTCCTGGTCTTGGTTTTAATATTAATGTGGTCTTTAATTCCATTTCTGTCTGTGTTTTGTATACAACTTCCTAGGCAGGGAAAACTGGTAAGACTAATTTTGAAGAGCATTCTCAGCCTCAGATCTTATTTACCTAAATCTTTCCTAACTCTTAGTAAAATTCAAAACAAATGAGTAGACAAGTTTTACAGAGTTTTTTAAGGGAGGGAGAAAGGGAGGGAGAGAGAGGGAGAAGAGAGAGAGAGAGAGAGAGAGAGAGAGAGAGAGAGAGAGAGAGAGAGAATATTTTAATATTTATTTTTTCAGTTTTTGGTGGACACAACATCTTTATTTTATTTTTATGTGGTGCTGAGGATCGAACCCAGCGCCCCGCGCATGCCAGGCAAGCGCATTACCACTTGAGCCACATCCCCATCCCAAGTTTTACAGATTTAATATTTACATTACAGAAGGTAAATGGTCAGGGAATCTAAGGGTACTATTCAGAAAAATAGAAGACATATATCTGAAATTCAGATTAAAATCTGTAGATTAGGTTTCTGATTTTGGAGATAAATGGTATATCTTGTTATAAACACAAACCATGATTCCCAAATTTAGCACCTGAGAGAATGGGTGAATGTAGGTATCATTCAAAAAAAGAGTGCACTTCAAGAAGTTTTCTTTCACCCAAGGTGAATTTGAAGATCATTTGGATCATCAGTGTGTATGTCTAAAAGTTAGATAAAAATAAGGGAAAAATATGAATTAGAGTAAGCCAATTGATCCTTGTTAGCATAGAGCCAGCAAAGCCTCCTTCAGTAAATCATTATAGGCCTCTTTAAGCAGATAGGTTTTCTCTTCTGTAAATCAACTTATTTACACATCTATCAAAAAAAATCACAAAGTTTGATTTCTTCATGAGAATAGAAATTTTTCTGTAGCTGTCAATTTTTGGTTTCAGAAAATTTGTCTATCTGTATAGCACTGAATTTGAATGAAAGGCTTGAAATGAAAACAATCAAATTTTCAGTTTGTAACTTTGTGTGTGTGTGGGGGGGGTGTGTGCTGGGGATTGAACCCAGGGCCTTGTGCATGTGAGGCAAGCACTCTACCAACTGAGCTGTATCCCCAGCCCTCCATAATAAATATTAAGTTAATACTCAAATAAATTTATTTGAGTAGCACAATATTTACCAGAGAAATATTTGGTACCTCTATTTATTCCATTGATACAAAATTAAGTTAGCATACTTTTACCTTAAAGATCAGCATGTTTAATATCTCAAAAGGATTATACTTATAAAATTACATTAAATATTAGTATCACTTCAATATCCTCAAGTAAATAACAGTGCTGTTTTGCACAGATGAGGGTATTAAATGAAAATTATAAGAACCACATAGGTTAATTGGGTATTGGTTTCCTATTACTGCTATAATAAATTCCTGTAAAATGTTGCTATAATGACTCATATTTATTATCCTACAATTCTGGAAGTTAGGTATCCAAAAATGAATCTCAACCAGCTAAAATCAAAGTATCAGAAAGGCAATATTCTTTTCAGAGGTTCCATGACATAATATGACTTTGTCTTTTCCAGCTCCTAGAATTCCTTGACCTGTGGTTTCTTTCTATAGTTTCAAAGTGCATCATTCCAAACTTTATCCCCCTCATCACTCCTTTTCCTGCCTCCTCAACCTTTCTCGTAAGAGAACCTTTGTGATTGCCTTAACAGAGTAATCCAGGATAACCTCCCTACCTTAAGATCCTTAAGTTAATCATAGCTTCAAAGTCTGTTGTTAAGGGTTGAATATAGCTTGTGTCCTCTAGGAGTCCATTGTGGTTAAAGTCTTGGTTGAAGTTTCCCTGGGAGGTGTTGAAAACATTGGGAGGTGGGACCTAGTGGGATTCCTTAGGTCATTGGAGTTATGCCTAGTAAGGTAGGTCTCATGGGATCCCCCTGGAAGACCTCCCCAAAGGGTGCAATAAAAGCCTGAGTCTGGGGCCACCAAGTTCTGTTTCCTGGTTCAGGATGTGACCACATACTTTGTCACACATTCATTTCATCGCCATGTATCATTCACCGTGAGGTCCTCACCAGAACTGAGCCATAAAGGCAAAAATCCCTTAAACCTTCAAAAACCTTTCATCTTTATAGTTAGTTGCTTCAGATATTTCATTGGATAATAAAAGCAGACTAATACATTTCTTTTGTCACATAAAGCAACATATTCATAGGTGGAGTTAGAAACACTGAGATAGAAATACCAGCTACTTAGGGAAGGTCCAATGATATAATTTTTCACATCCCTTAATTCTTTGTACTTTGACTTAACAACAGTTCTTTAAAAAAAAATAAAATACAATGACAAGAGTGAACTAAGTACTTTTTCTCTATTTAATGGTATTACTTTAGGTATCTGTTCCTTAAATCTATATTATAAATTATTATCTATCAAATTTAGTAGTAGGTACTAATGACACAAATTTTAAAGATATATTATTATATTCAAGATACACATGACCAAATAAAGAATGTATGTCAATGGATGAAGATTATGTTGTACTATAATCAACAATATAAGTATGAACAAAGTTAATTGTTAGCTGGTTAACAATGTTTTTACTTCTTTTTTGGGTTGGCTCTGTCTCTACTAAGATGTATATTCTTTGATACTAACGTTTTTGACATATTTCATATAGAGTTTTTTCTTGATATGAAAGTAGTATGTACAAAATAGCAGACACTATTTATTTATCCTAGAATAAAACTAATCTCTGCCTCTTCTTTAAATATTCATTAGTTACAAACTTGAGTTATTGCAAGCAGCTTTCATTGTGTGTCATCAGTGCTCCCCTTGAGATAACAGTAGCTTGTAGAGTCAAATATCTAGGACATATTAAGAAAGTAGGAGAACTCCTACAGGGAAAGTTAACAGCTTATGTGTACCTAACTCTCACAATCAACTCAGATGATTGTTGTGTTCCAACCAACTGTACGTTTGGCTGAAATGCTGAACACCTGTCCCAGTTTCAGTCACCCCTGCTGAGTGCGCCCATGCTTGAATCACATCACAGATTAATTATTGCAATTCCTTAATGTTTTCCCTCCAAAAATGAGCTTTAACGATAATGCAATTTATACACATTCAAATGTTATATGGAGATAGCTAAAATATGTAAAAGAAATGGAAAACTAAGCTTCTCATTTATAACCAAATAAGACAGAAAGCATCATTTTCTGTGATGATTATCAGTTAGGATTATCTGACTGTGAACAGCAGAAACTCATTCTATCCAAATCAAGCAAAATAGATACTATTGAAAGGATATTTGAAACACAGAATCCATTTGGAGGCTAGAAAATCACACTTAAAATTATAGAAACTAAAATAAGGTCCAGAAAATAGATAGAAAATAATACTCTCCTAGTAGGGTGATTATGGTCAGCGTTATACCCTTGGGATAACTGTAAATTCAACCATTTTCAGTCTCATTGCTATTCTACTCACTATCCAATTTAGAAGTAACAACATATTAGTTTAGCTTAGGAAACATGCCATTGGTTAGTGGACACAGTGGGGAAGAGGAAATTTTTCCAAATAAAATTGGATGTGGTAAAAAGAAGTGAATTCTAGACATAGAAAACATATTAAATACGGACTGTATAAAAATGCAAACTTCTATTTCAGTTAGATTCCACTTAGATAAAAAAAAAAGATTATGCTTGTTTATGAGAGTAAGCAAGGCTTAACTACCTAATATTTGTAAATTTAAAAAAATATTCTAATATAACTTCCAGTTTAAGCTTAAAGTCATAGTGAGCTAAAAACACAAAAACTTCTATATTTACAAGAGAAAAGTTGAGCACACGGTAAATTAGTGGCATTTAATAAACCTATCAAGTAATAACTGTGTAAGACAGATGTCCATCTCAAAGAATGACACTCACGGGTAGAGATACAAGCCAAGCATCTGCTTACCTGAAGAAAACAAAAACAAAAACAAAAACACAACAATGTTTTCCATATCATCTGAAAGAAATATAAGACTAGAAATTGTATGGGGTGGTGGTAGGCTGGTACAAGACGGGGGTTGTAATCATAGAGGAGTTCCCACCATTTTACAAGCTTTTCTTCAGGAACCTTTCTACACCCTCACAACACAGATGAGAAAAGACACAGTAAAAGCTCACCCATGGAGCAGAGCCACTCAAATCTCTTTCTCCCAGAGAGGACCGAATCTGCAGTAAAAAGAAAACAGGTTGAGATGTACACAAAAGTCAATCTCATTTGGAAGAAGGGAACTCAACCCAGTCTCCTTGTCTGTATTTCTTTGCTAGGGCTGCCATAACAAATTACTACAAGCTGGATGACTTAAACAACATCAATTTATTTTCTATGAAAAGTTAGTTCTGAAAGACAGAAGTCCAAGATCAAGGTATCTGCATGTTTGGTTTCTTCTGGTCTCAAAGGACCTTTTATCCAAGCCTTCTCTGTAGCTTGTAGATGATTACCTTCTTTCTCTGTTATCATAAGCCTATACTCTGTCTATACACCACCTTGTGTCTCTTTGTGTTTCCATATTTCCTCTCACTATAAAGACACCTGTCAGATTGACTTGCATCTCACTCTAACAGCATCATTTTAACACAATCAACTCTTTAAAGGCCCTATCTCCAAACACATTTACAATTTGAGGTACTAGGATTCAAAGATTCAACACAGAAATTTGAAAGTGACACAGTTCAGTCAACAACAGTGTACACCAGGAAAAAAAAAAATCAGACTTTAATCTAGAGAGGAAGAGCATCTAAAAACAGAATTATTGAGAATAGTGGAGAAAAACACCAAAACTGAAGTATGAAATGGTGAAAGCAGGAAAAGAAACTATACCTATGTAGGTGTTATGGTTTGGATATGAGGTATTCCCCAAGAGTTCATGCATGAGATAATGCAGAAATGTTCACAGGTGAAATTATTAAATTATGAGAATTGAAACTCACTCAGTGGATTAATCCATTTGATGGATTTTTAAATTTGAATGGAACACTTTGTGGTAATAGTAGGCAGGCAGAGTGTGACTGAAGGAAGAAGATCACTGGAAGCATTATATTGTGGATGGCTCCTTGCACTCAAGCTCTTTCTGCTTCCTAGCTGTCATGAATTGAGAAACTTTCTTCTGCCATGACCTACTTCTATAATGTTGTCCCCTGCTTTGGGTCCTAAGGAATCAGTTGACCACAGATTAAAAGTCTAAAACCCTAAGCCAAAAATTAATTTTTCCTCCCCTAATTTGTTCTCGTTCATCACAGTGATGAAAAACCCAACTAATACATATCACCACTGAGAAGTGAGTTCTTTGCTTTGACTAATCTGTGTGGTTTTGAAATTAGTTTGAGAGGGAAGTTTGGAAAAGTTTAGAAATACAGGATGGAGAAGGCTTGGAATTTTGTAAACAGAGATTAATGGGTAATTCTAGTGGGAGCTCAAAGGGCCAGAATGGCAACAGGACTACTTAATAAAGACTGGGCTCATGAGGTTTCACGGGTGAAGAAGAACTCTATTGGAAATTTGACTAAAAGACTCTATTGAAAATTAGCCATTTTTGTTACATTTTGGCAAAGAATTTTTCTAAATTTTGTCCATGTCCTGTGACATTCTATGAGGCTTAATTTAAATAGAGGAACTAATTAATCCCTCAGAAGAAATTTCAAGGCAGCATAGCATTCAGGAAGTGGCATGGATTATAGTTGGTACCTTTTATCCAAGTTTAATTTGATAAATTAAATTTCTTTTCAAGAAGAAAGCAGAGTGGATTTTTTTGTTGCTGTTTTTGTTGTTGTTTCATTTACATATGACAGTGGAATGCATTACAATTCTTATACATATAGAGCACAATTTTTCATATCTTTGGTTGTATACAAAGTATATTCACACAAATTTGTGTCTTCATACATGACTTTGGATAATAGTAATCATCACGTTCCATCATCATTTCTAATCCCTTGCTCCTCCTTTCCCCTCCAAACCCTCTGCCCTATCTAGAGTTCATCTATTCCTCCCATGCTTCCTCTCCCTATCCCATTATGAATCAGCCTCCTTATATCAAGTAAAACTTTTGGCATTTGGTTTTTTGAGATTTTCTAACTTCACTTAGCATTATCTTCTCTAACTCCATCCATTTTCTCTTTTATTACTGAGTAATATTTCATTGTGTATATATGCCACATATTTTTTTATCCTTTCATCTATTGAAGGACATCTAGGTTGGTTCCACAGTTTAGGTATTGTGAATTATGCTGCTATAAATATTGATGTGGCTGTGTCCCTGTAGTATGCTGTTTTTAAGTCCTTTGGGGATAGACTGAGGAGAAGGGTAACTTGAAATTTGGCAATAAAATTGCATGTAAAACTGGGGCTAAGGAAGTTGTGATTGTTGAAGAGATTATAGATACTAAAAAGATGCTGAGTACTTTATACAGAGACAATAGAAAATATGGCCTGAGGGCATCTCAAGAATTGACAAAACAATATCCATCACAAAGCCAGGGATTTAAAAGTAAAAATTCCTTTGAGTATAGAGCATGGGAGCGCCCTGCTTGCATGAGGGTAGGACACTAGGAAGTAGTTTCACTCTATTCAGCTATCCAGATACTTGGAGTCCACTGTAGCCACAGTCCCAGGAGTTCTGTCTACTTCTCAAGATGGAAGCAGACCTTGGTATTATCCATATGGTGCTAATGCTTCAGGAATGCAGGATGCTGAAGCTAGGGGGTAATAAAGGCTTCGATTAAGATTTCAAAAGAAATTAGGCATGGTGGTGCACACCTGTAATCCCAGTGGCTCAGAAAGCTGAAACAGGAGGATTGTGAGTTCAAAGTCAGCCTCAGTAATGATGATGCACTAAGCAACTCAGTGAGACCCTGTCTCTAAATAAAATGCAAAACAGGGCTGGGGATGTGGGTTAGTGGTTGAGTGCCCCTGAGTTCATTCCCTGGTGCCAGGGAATTTTCCCAAAAGAATTTTCCCAAAAGAATGCCTAGGAGGCCAAGTGAACTGTAGCAGGGTTGAAATTCCTGCAGGCATCCCCTGAAAGAGTGATTCATGAAAATGTGGAAAGAAAGCCAAAGCTTCAGTGGAGACCCCAGAGATTAAAAGATGCCAGTAACATGGAATATCTGCCAAGGAAAGCCATAGAAACCAAGCAGTAGCAAACCAAGGAAGGCCATGTGGGCTGAGGCCACAAGGTCACAGGAGAAAAATTACATAAGGCTTTTGGAGAGAACCTCACAATGCTCTGTGCCCAAGATGCTGAGATATGTTTACCAGATGGATTTTGGGCTTGCTTTGGTTCCATCCCTTCTTTCTATCCCTATTTCTCCCTTTTAGAATCAAAATGTTTACTCTGTGCATTGTATATTGGATATTTGTACCTTGCTTTTGATATTTAGAAAAGCACATGATCTCAGATAAGATTATGTAGTTGGACTCTGGGGTATTGCAGGAACTGTGATTCCATTGCAGAGAAGGATTAAACCTGTTTTGAACTATAAGATGGGCATGAGCTTTGAGGGGCCAGGTGCAGAATGTTATGATTTGTATATAAGTTATCTTCACATGTGAGACAATGCATGAATGTTCAGAGGTGAACCAATTAGATTATAAGAGCTGAAACCTACTCAGTGGATTAATCAATTTAATGAATAATTAATTTGAATGTATTAGTGGGCATCAACAGATGGCACATAGGGTATAACTGAAGGAAATAGGTCACTAGAGGAATGATCATAGGGATTATATAATTAATGGCTCCTTTTACTTAAGCTTTTTTTCTCTCTGTTTTCTGCCATCAACTGAGAAGCTTTCTTCTTCCATCCTCTTCTTCCATAATGTTGTGTCTCACTTTGGTCCTAGAGCTGTGGGGTCAGCTGACATGGACTGAATCTCAAAACTATGAACCAAAATAAAGTTTTCCTCCTCTAAGTTGTTCTGGTTACAGTATTGATGGTGTTTTGGTCACAGTAATGCAAAACTTGGCTAACACAGGAGGAAAGGTAGAAATATTTGTGAATGCATGCTCCCAGAACAGAGGTTCTTTTATGCTGCAGAGACTAAGACTATTAAGAATATTAAATCCCTTCCCCCATATACTCTACTACATTGATGCACCTTTAGCGATAATATCAGTGGTTAAAGCTAGGAGGTCTACAAAGAGAGATGCGCTCTGACTAATGGTAGAAAGGGTAGCCTAAAAAACCATGAATGAAATTAAAAATAATTTCAATAGATTATGTCCTATAATGCCCACAGCAACAAAATATATCAAACATAGTACAAGTTATAACTAGATTAATATACATTCCCACCTGAGGGGACTATCACTTCAGCCATACACAACAGCAAGGAAAAAAATAAAAGAATGAAGCAATTATTAGAACCATATCAGATATGTCACATACATTGACTTTATCAGACTGAGAATTTTTTCTTTTCTTTTTTTTTTTAAAGTGAGGGTCTTATTAAGATTTCCCATCTCAAACTTGAAATCCTCTTGTCTCAAATTCCTCACTAGCTGGTAGCTGGGGTTACAGGTGTGTACCACCACATTCATCATCTCAGACTGGGATTTTTAAATAACTATAATTAATAGATTAAAAGACTACAGAAAAAGTAGTCCAAAATGCTATTTTTAGATGAGTAATCTCTAAAAATAACAAATAGAAGTAATGGAAAATAAAAAATATTGTAAAATAAATTAAAAATGTCTTGTTTTAGCTTTTCACTGCTATGACCAAAAGACCAGACATGAACAATTTTAAGGAGAAAAAGTTTACTGTGGCTCATATTCTCCATTCCTTAGGGCCTGAGATAAAGTCGAACATTATGGTGAAAGAGTGTAGTGGATAAAAACATCTTCAAACATGGATAATCAGGTAGTAAAGAGAGCTGCCCTTCTTCACAGTGAACAAAATATATACAAAAAGGCATGTCCCAAATGACCAACCTCCTCCATGCATACCCCACCTACCTTTAGTTACTACCTATTAATCTCTATCAGAATATTAATGAACTCAGTAGGTTAAGGCTTTCATAACCCAATCATTTCGCCTCTCAACTCTTATGCTTTCATGCATTATTTCGAATACAAGCTTCCGAGGGACACCTAATATCTAAAGCACAACATTTCACCTCTAACCCCCAAAAGCTCATGCTCATCTCAAAATGCAAAATGCATTTAGTGTATTTTCAAAAGAGTATTCATTGTCTTAACAGTTCTAGGATTGCCCCAAAGTCCATAACCAAAGTTTACTCTGAGACTCAAGGCAAACTCTTAGCCTCTTAGCATGAACTCCTGTAAACATCAAAAGTAAGTTACATCTAAAATATAAAGGTATACAGTAAGCATTTCCATTCCACAAAGGAGAAATGGGGTATAGAAAAAAAGGAAGGGACCAAAGCATGACCAAAATCCTTCTGATTAAACATGTTCTGTAACTTCATATCCAGTATCTGAAGCACATTACCTCTGATGTTCTTTCCAAAGGGTTGTGTAGCTCCAACCCTGTGACCTTGTTTGTTGCAGCCCACATGGCCTCTCTCTTGTCTTGTCTTTGTTCAATTTCTAGAGTTTTCTTAGGCAGCCATTCCATGTTATTGGCATTTCTTAATCTCTGGGGTCTCCACTGATGCTTTGGCTTCTTTCAGACATCTCTACATATTGCCTTCTCAAGGGCTGCCTGAAGGGACTCTGACCCTACTCTGCACTTTGCTTGGTCTCCCAGGCCTTCCTTTGAAATCTTTGTGAAAGCCTCCATGATCCCCTAACTTGGGCATGCTGCATCCCTGCAGAACCAGCACCTTGTGATTAATGCAAAGGTCTCCTGCTATCTCAAGCAGTAGTAAAGCCTTCAAGGACCCTGGCTGCAGCAGCCACTGAGTGTCTGGATGGAGGAGCTCTGTAAAACAACTTCTGAGGTCATCCTATGCAAGCAGTAATTTTTACTTTTCTACCCTTGAGCCTCAGATGGGTGTGGCCTTGCCAATACCTGAGATACCCTCAAGCTATCTTTCCTATTGACTTTATTCAAAGTATTTGGTATTTCTTTAGTGGATGCAATGTCTTTGACAGTCATAGCTTCCTTAGCCCCAGTTTTACTTTCAGTTCTCTGGCAAATAAAATCTTTCTGCTTTGCTTTCTGGTCCTGATTATCATAATAAACTTGGCTAAAAGCAGCCAGCATGACAATACCACTGTCTGAATGCTATGCTGCCAAAAAAAATTCCCTTTGCCAAATTAAGAAATTCATCACCTTTAAATTTAGCCTTACAGAAAATCTCAGGACATGGCCAAAATGCAAACTTCTTAGTCACAACATTACACAAATGGCTACTAGTCCAATTTCCAATACTGTCATCCTCCTTCTCTGAAACCTCATAAGCCCTATTGTCTACAGTCCTGCTGGCATCCTGGTTTTCTAAACTCCCCCCAGAATTGCCCATTAAGTCCCCTTATGACATTCTAAAGCTTTTCCAGCTTTCATTGCTAAACCTTCCAAAAGTCCGCCCACAAATTCCAAAAAGCTCCAAAAGCTGCTGGACCACATGGTCAGGTTAATAACAGCAACAACCCCACTGCTTTGAACCAATTTCTCTTTTAGTCAGCTTTTTCACTGCTGTGACCAAAAGACCTGACAAGAACAATCTTAAGGAGGAAAGTTTATTTGAGGGCTCACAGTTTCAGAGGATTTAGTCTATAAATGTCCAATGACATTCCTCAGGGCTTGAGGTGAGGCAGAACATCATGGCAGAGGAGCTTAGTGGAGAAAAACAGCTTACAAGATGAACAATCAGAAATAGGGGAGGGAGAGAGAGAGGGAGGGAGGGAGGGAGCGAGGGAGGGAGTGGGGAGAGAGAGAGAGAGAGAAAATATGAATGAGAGAAGGAACTCTCCTCTCTGTGGGCAAAATAAAATATGTACTCCAAAGGTATGCCCCCAATGACCCATGACCTCCTACCATACCCACTGTCTACAGTTGCCACACAATTAATCCCTATCAGCAGATTAATGAACTCATTATGTTAAGGCTCTTATAACCCAATATTTCACCTCTAAGCTTTCTTGCTTTGCTCGAACATGAGCTTAGGGGACACCTGATATCTAAACTATAATATGCCTTTCAATGGGCCCATCCATACACTTATATGCTCAAATGGACAACAAAAAGGAAAAGTTAGCATGAAAATAGGACAACATAAATGACAAGAATTAAATTAATAAAAAACAGTGGGCTGGGGATGTGGCTCAAGTGGTAGCACGCTTGCCTGGCATGTGTGCGGCCCGGGTTCAATCCTCAGCACCACATACGAACAAAGATGTTGTGTCCGCCGAGAACTAAAAAAAATAAATATTAAAAAATTCTCTCTCTCTCTCTATCTATCTCTCTTTAAAAAAAACAGTGAACAACAACAAAATAAAACAAGAGTGTATCTGATCTGTGGTATAATATCAAATAGTTCACAATAGATAGTTTGAAAATAAGAAGGAAAAATGTTAGAACATAGTAGAAGGCATACTTATAAAAATAATAGCTCTAGAATTTTCAAAATTAGTGACAAACACCAAATATCAAATTCAAGATGCTAAGAGAACATAAAGAAAAATAAATACCAATAAACCAAACAAACAAATGAGGTATATCATGCCAAATAACAAAAAATAAAGGCAAAGAGAAAAATCTTGGACAACTGAGGAGTAGGCTGTGGTGGGGATAATGAGATCTTTACGTACAAAGGGAAAAGGTAATTTTTACAGACTTCATATTAGAAACTATGCAAGCAGGAAAAAAATAGGGACAATTTTGAGGGTTTTTTTTTTTGAGCAAAAAAACTTATAAATCTAGACTTTCATATCTAGAAATAAATAATAGTTTGAAGTTAAAATTATAGATTATCTGAAGCAAATAAAACCTGAATTTATTGTCAGACTTACCATATATCATAGTTATTTGAATCTTGAAGAAGTTATTGAGAATAATTTCAGAAACATGGCGGAATAGGAGGTCCCTAGCTCCAATTCCCTAACACAATGATCTAATAGTCATCAGTAGAAACAAATGCCTTTGTGGGAGACTTTGGATCCAGGCAGAATGTTGTGAAACCCTGGTAAAGTTAAAGAACAAAATAGCTGCTTTGAGAAGGAAGTTCCAAGCATCATAGGCAGATTTTCCAAACATGGCCTCAAGTACAAATTGAATCTCACCTATGAAGGAGCTGGAAGGAGGCATACTTATCATTACTTTTGTTGTAGGCCACCAACTTCATTCCCAATTATGAATCCTGAAGTGGCCCTCTGACCCAGCACTAGCACAGTACTTGGTCCTCTACAACCTGAGCAATGTCCACTTCTATGCCTGTTTAGATTTGATTAACTCAGTGCCTGATGTATACACTGAAATCAGTTTTACCTGTGATCTTTTAGGTCACTCTGATATTTATCTATATCCCCATTCAGCCATGGTGTAGGACCCCAGGGAACTGATGGGAGGCACATACATCTGAGAGACTCTTGTCCAATAACACTAACCTAGGAACTTACTGTAGAACATGAAGCAGCCTGTGACTAAAACCAACCCTTCCCTGTCACTAATCTGAAATCAGTCCTTCTACCTCAGAGGGCTAGAATTCACTTTCATCCTCTCACCTGATAATAGATCCACTGTCTGTGATTCACCATGGATATGGAAGAGGCCTGGAAACATAATTATAACTGTGCTTAACAGTGGCCCAGCCAAGGATCTAGGAGATGCTACCCTCATCCATACTGTAATGACAGGACTGCCACTTGCTGGCCCAACTTTGGCCTGGCAATAGTTCTCACAATCTCGGCTTGACTCTGATCCCAGAGACAGTTGCAAAAGTCCGGAGAAAAGGCAGGAGAAAGTCTTTATCTGCCATACCCAGGCTGTAAAATAAGAAGCAATATCTGTACCTTTCAACACACAAACATCAAGGCAAGATTTCATGGATCACAAAGAATCAGGTAAACTAAACAATACCCCCCACAAAAGAAAACACTAATAAACTACCCTGAAGAAGCAAAATCTACTAATTTCCCAACAAAGAATTCAAAATAATTGTCTTAAGGATGTTCAACAAACTATAAGAGAACACATATAAACAGCATAAAGATATCCAGAAAATAATACATTTAAAAAAACCCAGAGATTTAAGAAATATAGAGATCATAGGAAGGAAGCAAAAATATAGAGCTGAGATGAATATGATGAATGAATTTAAAAATGAAATAGGATCAACAGCAAAGTTGAAGATGTGTGAGTTCATAGACAATTATTTTGTACATATCCAGTTGGAAGTAAGAAAAGAAATAATGTAAAGGATTAAAGTAATCCTACAGAATTGATGAGGTACAATCAAGACAACACTATACTTATTATGGAAATATCAAAAGGACAGAGAAATGAGTTTAAAATTTGCTTGAAGAAATTGTCTAAAAGTTTTCCAAATATAGTAATCCAGGTATATCAAACTCAAAAGTACACTAACAAGATCAAACCAAAGATGATTTTTCTGAACACATCAGAAGCAAATTATAAAAAAAAAAAAAAAAGAGAAAGAAACAAGAAAATTTTTGAAAGAAGCAAGAGAAAAGCAAATCATTCCATGTAGGAAAACCCCATAAGACGCAGAGCAGAATTCTTAGCAGAAACTTAGCAGACAGGAAAGAGTGGGATGATGTATTTAAAATTCTGAAAGTCAAAAATTGCTAACAGAGATATTTTGCTTGTAAAACTGTCCTTCAGAAATGAAACACAAATACAGATCTTTCCAGAAGAAGATAGCTGAGGGATTTCCTCACTACCAAGCCTGCTTATAAAAGTTACTGAAGGGAGTTCAAGCAGAAATTAAAAGATGATAATTAGTAATATGAAAACTTTAAAAGTATAAAACTTTCAAGGTAAGTATAGAGTCAAATTCAGAATATGTTTATACTTTTCAATTGTGGTGTATAAATCAATTTTTGGGGGGATACTAGGGATTGAACTCAGGGGTAACTGACCACTAAGCCACATCCCCAGTCCTATTTTATATTTTATTTAGAGGCAGGGTCTCACTGAGTTCCTTAGCACCTCAAAGTTGCTGAGGCTAGCTTGAACTCGCAATTCTCCTGTCTTAGCTTCCCAAGCCGCTGGGATTACAGGCATGGGTCACTGTTCCCAACTAAATTTTAACTCTGGTTTAATATTAAAAGGCAAATGAAATAAACGTAACTAGCTTGCAATGACTTTGATAAATAATATAAAGAAATACAAAGTGTGACACCAAAATCATAGTGGGAAGGGAGTATAAGAATAGAGCTTTCATAAATGATAAAAATTAAGTTATTTGCTTAAAATTGATGGCTATATCTATAAGGCCTCATGGTAATCACAAACAATAGTATATGAACAAAAATGTAAGTAGGATTCAAAACATATTACTAAATAAAATCACCAAATCACAAAGGAAAAAAAGGAAGAAGGAATCAAAGGTCTACAAAACAGAAAACATTAACAAAATAGCAATACTAGTAAGTCCTTACCTATCAATAATATAAATGGACTCAATTCTTTAGTCAAAAGATATTCAGTGGATGAATGGTTAAAAAAAAGAACCCTCTTATTAACATGTTATATATTTGGTAAAAACTAGAAGACAGGAGTTCAAAGATTTCAAACATAAAAGAATGATAAAGCAAACTAAATGTTAATAATCCTGATTTGATCAGAGCACACTGAATATTTTCAAATATATACTATACCCCATAAATATAAAAAAATAAAAATAAAAATCAAAAACAAGATCCAATTATATGTTGCCTATAAGAGAACCCCTCTATTTTAAAGATACATATAAGAAGAAAGTGAAGGTATAGAAAATATGCTTCATGCTAATGAAAAACAACAGAGAATAAGGGTAGCCATATTTATACGAGACAAACCAGACTTTAACCAATACTGTCAAAGAGTCAAAGGAAATCTTCATGTAATGACCAAGGGATCAATTCATCAAGAGGACAATCAATTAAAAATGCATATGTGCCCAATATCAGGGCAGCTAAATATATAAACAAATATTAACAGATATGAAGAAAAGAATGGGAAGCAATACAATAATTTGGGGAATCCATTACCTTACTTTCAACAATGGACAGATCTTTCAGACACAATAAATAAGGAAGTATTACTTGAAATGTGCTTTGGACCAAATTAACCTCAGAGACATGCAAAATATCCCATCTAAATGCAACAGAATAAACCTTCTTTGCAAGTGTACTTGAAATATTCCCCAGGATAGAACCATATGTAAGATCTCAAAATAAACTTCATAAATTTAAGAAAACTGAAATTATATCAAATGGCTTTCCTAACCACAATGTATGAAACCCGAAATCAATGTCAGAAATAAAGGCCAAAATTTCACAAATACATGGAAATTAGACAACATTTTCCTGAATTGGTCAAAGAAGAAATCAAACGGGAAATTGAAAAACATCTTGAGACAAACAAAACGGAAACACAACATATTAAGCCTTATAACATGCAGTGAAGGTGTGCTAAGGAGAAAATCTGTAATGATAAATGTTTAAGGATAAAGAAAGATCTCAAGTAAATAATCTAACTTTACATCTCAGAGAACTAGAAAAAAACGTAGGCTAAACCATAATAGAAAAAAATAAATAACAGAGAACAAAAATACAGTGGTGCTAGAGAAACAAGACAAGATCAATGATACTAAGTTGTTTTTCTGAAATATAAACTATATTAACAAAACTTTAGCCCCAGACTAAACAAAAGAAAAATGCTCAAATAAATAAAATCATAAATGAAAATAATGTTACAACAAAAACCACAAAATGCAGAAGATTATTTGCTACTAGGAATAATTATAAAACAATATATTGAATTAACCAGAAGAAATGAGTAAATTCTTAGAAGTATACAACCTACCTATTTTCATGAAGAAACAGAAAGGCTGAACAGAACAATAATGAGTAAGGAGTTTGAGTCAATTAGAAAAGCCAGACATGAATAGCATAATAAAAGAAAATTAGAAGCTGATGAAAATAGATGTAAAAATCGTCAACAAAATACTTGCAAACTAAGTTCAACATGTTAAAGGATCAAAGGTCATGACAAAGTGGGACTTATCCCAGGGATACAATGATGTTTTAACCTAAATGAGTCAATGTGATACACAACATTAATAGAATGAAGGACAAAAATATGATGATCTCAATAGACACATAAAAAGAATTTGACAAAATTTAACATCCTTTCCTAATAAAAACACATTGGGTATGAGTCCCAATACAAAAAAGACCATATTATGACAAGCTCACAGTGGACATTATATTTAATGGTGAAAAGATGAAATCTTTGCTAAAGATGAAAACTATGCTTAAAAAACTATGGTTAAATTCATGTGTAATCACAAAACTCATACAGTGCATTGGCAAAGCGATCTTGACCAAAAACAAAAAACAAAAACAAACCTAGACAGTCTCCTCAATAAACCATTTTGGTTTTTATTTCATACCATGTACACAATCAACTCAAAATGTATTAAAGAATTAAACATAAGATCCAAAACTGTAAAGGCACTAGAAGGAAAAGAGGAGAAATCTTCTTGATATTGTTTTGGGCAATGATGTTTTGGAAATGACACACAAAGCACAGGCAACAAGAGCAAAGTAGACAAATTGAATTCCATCAGACTAAAAATCTTCTGCACAGCACAGGAAACAGTAAAAAAAAAAAAAGTGCAGTAGCAACCTATAGAATAAGAGGAAATATCTGCAAATCATATATCTGATAAGGTACTGTCATTCTAACTATATAAGGAACTGAAACAACTCAGTAGCAAGAAAACAACTCAGTTAATGCGTCTAAATGAAATGTGTAGATATTTCCCAAAAAACATATATGGTCAATAGGTATATGAAAAAAATTCCAATATTAATAATTGTCAGAAAAATGAAAATTAAACCAAAATGAGATATCACTTCACCCAAGTAAGAATGATTATTATCAAAGGCACTGAAGATAATGAGTGCTGGTAAGGATATGGAGATAAGGGAATCCTTGCACACTGTTTGTAGGAATGTAAATTATAACAACCATTATTGAAAGTATTGAGGGTCCACAAAGTATTAAAAATAGAACTATCATATGATCCCACTTCTGGCTACACAGATTTAATATCCCTTAACCAAAACTCTTGGGAGCGGAAATGTTTCACATTTGCATTCTTGTGGGTGTAAGTATTTTTATATGTACATAAAGAGATATCTTGAGCATGTTTTCCATATCTAACATGCAATTCATTTATACTTCATATATACCCTATAAACACAGCCCAAAGATAATTTTATACAATATTTTTAAATTGTCTGCATTTCACTATGATCTGTCACATGAATCAAGTATGGCATTTTTAATTTATGACATCATTTAAACTATCAAAATATTTTGTACTTTGGGACATATCAGACTTTGTATTTTAATTAAGTATGGTTTAATTTGTATAGTCAAAGGAAATAAAACCACTATCTCAAAGAGATATGTGCACTACTATATTTGTTGAGATCTTATTCATAATGGCCAATATATAGAAATAACCTAATAGCCTCTTGGCAAATAAATGGCTTAAGAAAAAAAAAAGTAAGTGTGTGTGTGTGTGTGTGTGTGTGTGTGTGTGTGTATAACTAAATACTATGTGGTCTTAGAAAGGAATGCAATCTTGCCATTTCGTTTGCAACACCATGGATAGTACAGAAACACTTAATGCTAAGTAAAATAAGGCAGATACAAGAAGACAAATACTGCATAATCTCATATGGGAAAAGTAAAATATTCAAACTTATTGAAACAGAGGATAAAAGAGTATTTACCAAGGACCAGAGAATATGGTAAATAGGGAAATTACAGCTAAATTGGTACAAAATTTTAGTTCTAAGATGAATTTGTTCTGGAGACCTAATATATTACATATTGACTATTATTAGCAATAATTGAAATTTGCTCAAAGATTAGATCATAAGTGTTTTTACCATACATAAAATGTGTAAAGGTAACTAAGTGTTGTCAACAATATGTTACTTAGTTTGTAGTGGTAATCATTTCACAGTATGTATATATATAAAAACACCATATATTGCACACCTAAAATATACAAAATATTTATTTTCCAGTTATAGGTCAATAAAATTGGACAAAAAGATGTTAGATGTAATAGAATTAGGTCATTAGCTTATATTACACATAATATATCAACAGCATCAAATATTGACTAAATTAATATGTTTCTCTTATTTTAATTGTTCTAAAAAGTATTCGAGCATTTAAGGCAATAATAGTAACAACATATTGGGATGATTTTAGAACATATGTAAAAATATCATTAACAGACTTTGTAACTATGACCTATATCTTGTTTCTGCTTCTGCCAACTGGTATTCCTCAGTTCCACTGATGGAATAATATTTTCTTGATGTGATTAGTTAATATATGTTCATAATTTGTTTTGAATTGCTTTTGAAAGATTTATCTCATTAGTTCCTTCCCATATCATGTTTCATTCTAATTAGATCTTTCACAATGTGCTTGTACAAGTGTGACTTTCTTCTTGAGAGAGAGAATACATTCCCACTTGGATACAGTGCATACTCCAACAGGCAAGAATTAATGATGGGTCTCTAAAGAAGCAACTTCCTTTATTTTTAATATTACACCTAGTAAAAGTAGTTTTGCTGTCTCTTTCAATTGAATAAACTGAGCACTGCATTTTTAAGTAAAATAAGCTTTTTAAATAAAATTATTAAAAAAGGGTATCACATACAATACAGATTTTAAACAGAGCTTAATTCTTATAGTGATCATTTAAAAATGATTTGAGTCCTTCTTTTTCATCTAGTTAGCATACATCTTGATTAATTTGTGCTTTATTGAGAACATAATTATAAAGTGATTATGAAAACTTAAAATGTCATTAACTTGGTCCTCCAAGGATTTAGCAGCCTAATAAGACTCATCTAAATTCTTAAACTTTCCTTTAAAATCATCTAACACATAAAAGACATACAATTTATGGATGCAATCAGGGACATTTATTTTTCTCTTAAAACCATTTTCCCAAAGTTATCTAATTTGTTTATTAATCTCTTAGATTTTGTTTTTCTCTAATTTTCAATTGTATTAGACATAACCTGAATTTTTCTATACATTTCTAAAAGTTTTCTATGTATAGGTATTTATTGATATGCTCACACACACACACACACCCACCACAAACTTGCTGTGAAAGTACCAAAGGAAATATATTATGTTTGTGACCAGCAATAGAAAAATTAGACCAGTGGTAGAAAAAAATGCAAAATATGCTTATTCCTCATGGATATTATTGACCTAATTTTGGGTTTGGAGCTTTCTAGCTTTCCCTCATCATTTTTATTACCTTATTCACACTCTGTAGAAAAGAAAAAGAATTTTGAATACAATTAGCAATGCAAATTTGAGAAATAAATAAGATAATTTTTTCCTTTATTACTCTTTTAGATATTAGAAGTTAATACTATAAGATTTCAATTCAAACAGTGGGTATCAAGGCTATTTTACTTTGCTTCTAGTCTTCCTAAATAAAAACTATATTAAAAATCAAAGAAAAAGGATTATTGGAACATCTAAGTGGTCATAAGACACAAACCACAATTTATATTATGTACCAAACAACTTAAATATGGATAAAAACAAGGGACTTTCTGATTAAAGGGGAAAAGGCTTCATACAATGGCAGATAATGAATTTTTGGAGTAGTTTGGTTTTTTTATTGTTAGTTTTTTAAAAGCCTACAGTAAAATAATTAACGTCTGAGAATACGTTAGGTACTTGCACACATATACCACACAATAAAATATACTTATACCTAAACTACTTTTATGCACTGTATTTATATGTTTGTAGCAAATTTTACTGAAATGAAGAGGTAGAGAAGATTTATTTCATGAAAAAACAAAAATCTTGTTTCATTGAATATATTCCTGGATGAAACATTCTTTAGTTACTTTGATATTTCTCCTCCCACTTGGCCTTTCATTAATTCTATTGCCTTAATGAAGTTCATCACTATATTCCTCCAGATTCCCCTCCCAATGCACAGAGAATCACTGGTGTGTACTTTCAAACATATGCCACTTATTTAAAATCTTCTCTCATCCTCTTTGTCGGTTTCTGCATTAATTTCAATCACTTATAAGCTCACCAATTTTGTGTCACATCACAATAAAATGGTTATCAGCATTTTTAATGCCTACTATATACTAGTAATCTACACATCTTAATATTTTAATCCTCACAATAACCTTAGATTTTATCTTCAATTATAAAAATAGTGAGAGGTCATAGAATAAAGATCCAATGTAACTGCAACTTACTACAAGCTAGTGATTGGAGGAGGCTGTTTTTAAATCAATCTAAACATTGAGCCCATACTGATCCCATTATGTTTATCTGCCTGACACTGGGTCATCAAAGGATAGTTATATTTTACTCAATTATTCTTGTTTAGTAAGACCCAGAACTATGTAATTCACTTTAGAATGATATCCATCAAAAATGGTTAAAATAGAAAATAATCCTGGCATTAAATGTGCTGAATGTCAATTATCTGAATAATTCATTCAGGTGGAAAAGCTCTTCCTTAGACAAAGACAGATAAATGAGGTGCCTCTGCATACTACTGTCTTTTTGCTTTGGCTTCTGTATGTGTTTTTGATCTCTAACTTGCACTCCATTATTTGATTCATTTTTCATTTACCAAGGAAGCTTTTAGTCCATGTTAAAAACTTTAAGCATTTAGAATCTCTTGGTAATTTTGCAAGTTTCCATTTTGAAGTAGCAACATTAAAATTGCTATAGCATGATATGTGTCTGGTCTGGCATTAATTTTGGCACAGGCTCAGAAAGAATTTTGTTTCTGAATGATCTTGAAAGGTAGATTAGTTTTGGTTTTATGGATCCCTCCTGCCCAAAATTTGTCTTTTTAACAACAGTCATCTCAGTCAGGTTTGTGCTACCTAAGATTTTCTGGCCAGATTTTGCACCCTTATTTGAAACTGTGCTTCATTTTTTAAAAACTAAGATTAGAGATAATTTGAAGGATTACACAAAAGGCATTTTTCCTTGGAAGTCTTCTTTTTTGTTAATATTTGCATTAGTTTTTATCACAGAAATTAAATATAATGCATATAAACAAATTTAAATATATGTATGTATACAGTGATCTTGTTGAATAATTTTTAAATTTTCTTTCTTTCCCTTAATTTTCCTTTCTCCAACATTTTTATACTTTAGATTTTGAATTGTCCTATACTGATCTAATTAAGATCATCAATGATAAATTGTAAAAGTAACTTCCAAAATTAAGACCAAGATTGGAAATTGCTAGATGTTTTGAAAACAGACTTTTAAGCTTAACAAATTGGTATACAATTTCATTTCTTGCATTTTTTTCAACATTTTCCTGAACAAATTTCATTATAATTTTATCTTACCACCCAGAAATATTTTGGGTGAAAACAATGACAATAGAAATTTTGTAGTTAAGGCTTTCAGCAAATTTTATCTACTAAAGACACAACTCAGATTTTAAATGGCACTGTTTGGAGGATATACTATTTTACACTGTTAGGTGTTGGTGTTATTAATTTTCTCCAAGAATTCCCATATTCTTAAGTCCAATTCTAAATAATAAGTAACTGTCCATAATTAGGGTCATGTGAGGCACCTGAAATAATGAAAGGTTGATGAAATTTAATGTTACATATTTATTTCTGTTTTCAAATAATACCTAGTGATTTATTTGACTTTGTTTTTTCTATATAAACTATGATCCTTGGTTTCTTCACCTGTATGATGAAATGATAACATATAGTTTGGATAATCCCTTTAAAATTAATGAGGTGCTAAAAAAGCACTTATTCAAGTGAAGCATATGACAGAGGCTACCATTCTTATGAGTATCTTAGATAATAATATTGTCATTTCTATTACAGGACATGAAAAGAAAGAAAATAGGGGTTAAAGGAAAAGAATAGCAAAGGAAAGGAAGGGAAGAAATGGGATTTCCAAATTTCAAGACCCTTTAAATAAATTTTAAGATCATTCAGGCTTTCTAATGAATGGAAAGTAATTTCAAAGTAATATCATCAAGTAATTATTAGAAATCGGATAGTTTCACATTATTTTCTTTTGAGTAAGAAACATTTAAAAAATTTAATAAAAAATTCACCAGATCCAAATCAAAGAGTAAACAGTCTAGGCACAAAAATAAGAGAATTCATGGATCTATTCCAGAAAATATCAAATGTGTTTACAATCAGGAAGACATAGAACCCCAACATGCACACACAATTTGCAGTCCTGGTAAGTTTTTTGTTTTTTTTTTTTAAGTTTTTTTTTAAAGAGAGAGAGAAGAGAGAGAGAGAGAGAGAGAGAGAGAGAGAGAGCGCGAGAGAGAGAGAGATTTTAATATTTAATTTTCAGTTTTCGGTGGACACAACATCTTTATTTTATTTGGTGCGGAGGATGAACCCAGTGCCCTGCACATGCCAGGCGAGCGCGTTACCGCTTGAGCCACATCCCCAGCCCAGTCCTGGTAAGTTTGAGGTTGATAATGTATCTTTTTACTATAAAATGCCTGAAAGAATATATGCCTGCATCCATCACAAATTCTTGAGAGTCTATGGTGTTCAGGCACTGTGCTATTTGAGTGACAATGTATGAGGCAGACCTTACCCCCTTGTTGATTAGGAGTCCTAACAAACATAAACCAGTGCCAAAGAAATTTCTCCCATGATGACAACATTGCTGAAAGTATATATTTAAAAAAAAAAATGGTCAAGGCAACACAGTGCCAAGAATGATTTCCTAAATCATTAGTGGTGGTAAATAAATATTGTTATGGACCATGCTAGTCAATTTGGGATTTTGTTTTGAATTTTTTATTCATTCAAAGGTAGTGTCAAAACATGACACCGAAACTTCTCATGTTACAGTTTTAAAATTAAGAACTGTTATAGATATGAACAGTATTTTAAGACATAACCCTTTGCCCTTGGCCAACAGACTGCAGAAGAAAAATTTGGCTGTGTCCATTTTACTGAATACACTTGTTCTTAGTGGCAATATATCTGTTAATATAAAACATATAACACTTGTGTTAACTGCTAAATAATGAAAGTATTGAAAGTGTCCAATAAGATGATACACAGATTGTGGTGGGCAATAGAGCTTCCTATGAATACTGTGATTATCACTGATTCAGTTTCTTAGAGCAATTTTCAACTAATTCTGTATAGCCCAACTTTAATCCAAGGCAAGTCTTTTTCTTATGCTAACAATATCCAAGAGGTTCAGAGTAATGTTTTTAGTTAGAACACTTATGCATGACTAGCCATTGTTATATAAAAGGTTTTCTTTAGAATGACTTTTGTGAGGGGGAGTGGAGTTTGACCCAAGATGGTCTTAATGTTCTCCTTAGGTTGACAAGACTTTAGACAGGGTTCTTCCTATAAGCTCTGGCCTTCCTTTTCTTAGAAAACATAAAAATGTAAATTCTTTCTCTGCTCCTTTGAAAGATAAGTGTTCACCCAGCTTCCTACCAGAACCCAGGAATGTCCTTCTCAAGGACTTGAAAGCCATCCCTTTGAAATATAATCATCAATTAAGATAGTGACCCTATTTTCCATTCTCTATGAATGTGTAGGAGCTTAATATCTATAATCACTAATTAGCAAACTGATAGCCTGGTGACACAGACCAAACCTTCATGCTAAGTTACTCCAATTCCTTTGTACTAAGCCACCCAGTGCTAAAGCTCTCTGGCTTTTTTTCCTCCTTGATTGCAACAGTCTTTTGACATTAGTCATAATAATCATAAATAAAATCTTCTTATCTGTTGAATATGTCCAGAGCAACACTGTCTTCAAACTCATGTTTTATAATCATGGTAGCTGGTAGTTTATGGTCTTTCCTGGAATAGAACCAGAGACAAGGCTTATAGCTGAACCATTCTTCATATCCTTAACTGTTGCTTTTAACTAAAGGTATTTCCTGAAAACCTCCTCCATACTAAGTGGTCAGTTAGACTTTTCCTCATTTGCCCCCAACTGATTTCTGATCTATCTTTAGGAATGTAACCATAATCTTTTGGAGCATGTGTCCGGTATTTTCTCTGCCCTTTTCAAATAGCTGCTTTTCAGCTGCTGCTTTCCGATAGATTGGATCATCCCTGTTAGAATTCAATTGGACATACAGCACTAAGCTTTTGGTACAAGTGAGAAAAAAAAACAGGTAGTGACAAGTTGAGAAAATACATTGACATATAATCCCACCGTAAAAAAGGGGATAGAACTATGTGTGGTGAAAAAATGAGTAATGTATAGTACCTAAGCAATGATTTTAAAAGACAATGAGAAGCAATTGTGTAAAATGTAATCCTTAGCAATCAGTGATAATTGTCAAGAAATGAGGGGGAAATTTCTGCTTCACTACTTCATTAATCTAACTCCAACAGTTTCTTAACTCACCAGGTCTGGGAACAATAATGCCTTGACCCTCCTGTTTTACTGTCTCACAACCTTTGGACCTCCTTTTCTACATTACCACCTCAAATCCCCCTGTCATCATCATTCTCATTTCCTATAAACTCTCTTTCTTATTTACCATTCTGTCCTTGCCTGAAAAAATTCAACTCTGGTTAACACAATACTCTGCTACCTGAGCCCACATAGGCAAATCACTTGGGTAAAAGTTGATAACCATGCTAACTGGTCTCATTTAAGTTCATGATCATTAAACTCAACTCAAATAGGTGGTGCTTAGTGCTTGTCAGCTAGCTCTCTTATCACTTTCCCCTCATCTTCTAACTCTCCTGTTTTTGTTTTTTTTTTTCTGAATCAATATCTGCATTTAAATCATTTAAGGATCTTTACAAACACAGGTTCTGATTCTAGGGTGAGATCTTATATTCTGCATTTTTTTAGTAACTACCAGGTGAGAAATATGTTGTTCATTGGGGGATTCCTCCCTGAGTATCACTAAAATTGAAGACCATGTTGAAATCTCACTGAGATCAGAATTTCCATAAGCTTATTTCCCTACAACTACCAACCTATGACCTACTTGCACTGTACTCCCATGCGCTTCCTTCCTCTGGAATTGAAACTCCATGCTCCCTTTATTAAGGCCAAATCCATTATTTCCACATTGGATCCAACTCCTCACTTACTTGGGGACACAGCTTTAGTAATTTTGCTACTTATATAAATAATTTTCGCTATGTATTTAGAATCAGTTGTAAATGTATAATAGGAAGTAGCCTATTCCACTGGAAAAAAAATCCCAGTCTTAATCCCAGGGTTCATCATTTACTTCCACATTCCTCTGCTCTTCCCTACAGAGAAAAATTCCTTGAAAGAGTGATTTATATACTCTTTTCCCAATTCTTCTCCCTGTCTTTGATCTGGAATCCACTGAACCATATTATAAATTTACAAACATGGCTATATTGTTAAATTTAATGATTAAGTTTTATTGCTTATTTTATTTGCCTATTTTTAACCTATGTATTAGTACTTGATATAAATGATCACTCCTTCAATGCCATCTTTCTTTCCGTGGTTCCAGAGAGGTTCACAAATTCTTTATCTTCTTTGGCATTTTCTGGGATTCCTGTTTTAGAGATGTGCTGTTGCTGCTGGGCCTTGATTCTAGAGTTACATTGCAATATACTCCTACATAATGGAGTGTTTGCCTGACCAACCAGGTGAGTAGGGCATATTTCTGCCATTAAAGGTGAAAGGGCAAAACCATGGGAAAATATTGGGGTTTATGTTGAGGCCAACAGTTGGTATGATCTGCCTGCCATATTAACACTCGACAGAGACAGAAGCAACACTGATGCCATCATGTATTTGAGGGGTGTGTGCTGACTCAAAGAAGGATTGTTGTGCTTGGAAAAAATTTTTCTAGAGATTATAGCAGCAGTGGCTTCACTGATGATGAAGTTTCCAATCACAGAGCCAAGAATCAGCACAGGCAAAGTCAATTCTTGCTCATTTGGTCTTTGGGGTTGGAGGAAAGGGGTAAAGATGGACCACTTTTTTCTTACAAAGGTGATTTGTTTGAGAGCATAACAACCTGCTCTACTTCCCTAAGGCGAGAAAAATCTAACTCATTGATATTCCTGCCCACAGTGCCTTCTGTTATGCCCATGTGGTTAGCTGGCATCAAACAGCCTCCTAGAGAAAACAAAAGACTAAAGTGGTTGTTCTGTTAGAGCTGCTTTCTTCTCTATTTAACTTGTTAGGCTCTTTATTTCATCCTTGCTTCTCATGCATATTGATATATTTCAATTTACTAAAGAGAGATTGCAAGGTCATTAAAACTCATCTTTCAAAGGTCACAAACTTGCACTGTCAAATCAGTAGTTATGGAGAAATCTGCCTTTAACCTTTCTAATAGATATTCCATAAGATCAATAATGGCATATAGTAGAGAGAAAATGCTTTATTCAGCTCTCTAAGAACTAATAATCACTGCCTGCTAACACTGTTGCTCTTCCACTGAGAGAGAGATTTTTTTCTAGGAATAACTAATTCTATCTCACAGTAATATAAATACAGATCATTTCAGAATGACTGATAAAGATTAAGAAAAATTCTACATAAATATTTTGTAAAATATTTATGTTTTGTTTTAATCACACCATTTCAGTGTATGGTCACCAAAGGATACAGGAGAGGAATAGCATATTATCATTTTCGGATGTGAATCCATCTAAATTTTCACAAGCATTTCAATGTGGAAATAAATGACACACATCCACTGCAACCAATACAACTGAACACTGGGCATCATTCTGGAAGCCAAAAAAGCTAGATGCATGTGCTATTGAAATTAGAAAATTAGATTTTAACCTCTAATGTATTTTTAAATATAGCTAACACACAAGAAACCAGCTGGGCTTATTATAGGTCCAGAACCTTCCGAATTAAACAGTGTGTGCTAAAAAAAGAATTTAATCATGCAGAGACAGCTTTTTTTCCTTTAACCTTATTCAGTAATATTTAATTTCCAACAAATACAGACTGCCAGCTGTTAACGTCCTCTTACTGCAAAATGAGAATAAGAAATTTAATGCTAGTAGTTTGTGTTTATGACTGTTGCCCATAAATTACATACTGGTTATGGCTAACTATTTGTTAGCAATTTTTTTTTCACTTGAAAGTGTATTTCCAGTATCACAAACTGCCTAATTCTCTTGTGAAATAGCATCAGTTGTTACCTTGAGAAACTACTTAGTTTGCTCAAACATTCTCTAGAATCTTTATAAGCAACTAAGCACTGGGACTCGAAGAAAGGATCTACAACTTTTCAGACATGCTCTCTCATTCCATTTTGGTCATATCTCAATCATGAAATTTTGATACAGAAAAGGGGTACCACATTTTTAAATTAATTGCTAGAATTCAGGCATATTTCACACATTTTAGATAAATAGTAAAAAGAAATACTATCATTAATTAACTTGAGATCACAATTAAAAAAAACTCAGGGGAAAAGAAAGGAGTGATTAGTCACCTTACCCTAAATCAAAAAATATTATAAGGGCTGTGGCTGTGGGTCAGTGGTGGAGCACTTGTCTCACATGTGTGAGGCACTGGGTTTGAATCTCAGCACCACATAGAAATAAATGAATAAAATAAAGGTTCATCAACAACTAAAAAAAAATTTAAGAAAAGGCCTTATAAGTTATTAGATTATGAATACAGAAAGTGGCAGGACTTTGTTTTATGTATAATTTCCAAATGAATATCACTAACTACAATCTCATGTTACCAGAAAATTCTCCTAATTATTGAAGTAATAGCAACAAGTACCCACTTCTCTGAGTGAATCTTAACAAAAGATAAAGTTAAAAAGATAAAAATAAAAGAAATGGATATCAGTTCTGATATCTCATTTCTTCATGGGAAAGATGGAACTATGGAGAACTGGGTTTAATCTGAAAAAGATGATTAGAGGGTTGCTAGGTGGAAGGATGCTACTGGATTCTCTACTTGAATAAACCATTTTCTTCTTTGATGTGTAGAGTTTAAAAACTTAGGCAATATTTATCTTAGTGGGGAAACTTTAGCAATATGATGCAAAATACAATGTGACATTTTAAGAGAGTAAATCTTATACCAGAATAAGAAAAATAGGAAAGTACTCATTCAGAGCAACAGGGAATGATGGGATTTATAGAGTGATGAAAACTTACATGATTGTAGGAGCTGGTAAAACAATCTTGGTTTGGATATTTCTTCTTTTTCTGGTGCTGATTTGAGGTCATTGGACAGGCATTCAGAAGAGAAAGTTGGGATAGGAATGGCCAATGGGAATCCCACGTAGCAACCTGGAGCATGTATCTGTCTCTCACTGGAATCAAAAATAGTGGTGCTCTTGCCTTACTCACACCAGGATTTACAGGAGCCAATAGCAAATATCTCAAGGTGGCTAGCCGTGGGGATCCAGATGTTGCTTGGATGAACAATGTAAGCCAGACAATCTGCAAAGACATGAACGACCTACTTCGACCTTCAAAGAATAAATGTGGCCACTGGTTCACTTTCACCTTCCAAATCTCATACACATTTGGCCTGTAGCAACTCTCAGCCAGAAATATTTAAGGAAGAGAATTTTGGGAAACACAATTTAGCTTATCCAAACTGATACATTAAAAGCCACCCCACTGTCAAAAGTAGAAATCTCCACAGGAGTTGTATCTCTCCAAATAAACTTCTGCCTTAAAAGTCCTTATGCTCCATCCTGGTTTCTTTCTTACAGAATCAGAATCTATTTTGAGGTAGAGATCAAATTTTGGGATCAAATGTCCCTAGAGTCACTAGTATCTTTAATTATAAAGGAGCCACAAGGTTTTCTTTTTTTCACTCTTAGGAATCCAGAATTACCAGGTAAAAAGGCTTAGTATTTCTTTCTTATCATTTTAGTTAGCTTTTTTGCTGATGACTAATGGATCTGATCAGCACAATTTCAGAGGAGGAAAAGTTTACTTGAGGGCTCACAGTTTCATAGGTATCAATCCTTAGACAGTAGGCTCCATTCCTCTGGGCTCAAGGTGACCTAGAACATGATGGCAGAGAGTATAGCAGAGGGAAGCAGCTCACACAATGATCAGAGAGCAGAAAGATAAAGACTCCACTCCCCAGATTCAAAATATATACCTCATAGCTATACTGCAATAAACCACTTCCTCCAGCCACACCACACCTGCCTCCAGTTCCCACCCAGTTAATCCCATCTGGGTTCAATTTCCCCCCCTGATTGGATTAAGGCTATGACCCGATCATTTCTCCTGCATACATTCTTGTATTGTCTCACATATAAACTTTTGGGAGACACCACATCTAAACCATAACACTTATGAATTGCCATTTGAATTGAAATGTCCTTTATTTTCTGTCTCTCAGAGAATCAAGATTTAAATGGATGGTTTTGCTGCTATTTTTATCAGAAAATTGTACTAATGGAAGAAGCCCATTTACTAGATGGCAAGTATTTTATCCTTAGCCTTTTGCTTTTTTTTTTTTTTGGATATTATCCAAGGACTGTCTTCTTGTTGTTTTCCTCTTGGCACCTTATTTTTTATTTCTTTCCACGCACAAACACACACAAAAAACATTCAAATACAATTTTTAAAAACTATAATCTTTCAGCTCTGTTTACAAATCTTGTCTAAACATATTATGCTTTCCTTTCATAAGGATCCAAACTTATCTCCATTCCTGAGGAGATCAACAACTTTCAGAAAATGCATTCTCATCTCTTCCTAATTTCTAGTAAGGTCCATACTGCAGGTCTGCTATTTTAGCAACACTTCAGTTTAGATCACTTCACTGATTGAACTTGCTTCCTTAACCCACAGACATCTAAACAAATGAAATGAAGACAGATTTGCCTCAGTGGGAATCAGTGCAGGAAGACAGAGTGATTTCCACTTCCCTTCTCTCTCCTCATGGCAGCCAACACTCAGGGCTATAAACAAGGACGGTTAGGCCAAGCAGCACGTCTGTGCCAAATGGGCAGGATGAGCTGACCCACCACTCCTATTATGGCCAAATGGCTTTCTACCAAGATATTGTTATGTGTGAGCTGAGATCCTTTCCAAGGTCACTTCAAACTATTGACACACTTGGAAAAGGGATTTGGAATACTAAAATTCATTCAATCATGCTTCCTCATGAAAAAGACAAGGCCACTAATGTGAATTTACATCAAGGTTAATAACTAAACTTAATTTATAAGGAAGCATGAAAATTCTATTTTCTTTCTCTAAGAAATTTAATTCCAAAGAACTTTCCAACTAATAGTAAATGGAAACTATTATAGATAGTAGGATTTTTTTTTTCATGGAACTTCTGCCTTGAGAAATGTGTGCTAATATTATTCTATATTTCTGCCTTGAGAAATGTGTGCTAATATTATTCTATAAAAGAATGTGCATTCTTTTGAGGCTGTACCAGGTTTAAAAAACAAGGGAAGTTTCGTGGGCTCTTTGTTTTGAATGAGTAGAAAAATGTGTGCACATGTTTAACACAGAAAGGAGGTTTCCTCCTATACTAATAATTTATTCCAATAAATAATACAAGGTTGTGTGCTAATTTTTTAAATGAAGGGAATATATAGTAATTTTTATTAAAATATATTCTTAGAAATGAGTGGTATTCCTGTTATTTCATGTGTACTCTAAAGGAAACCAATATTCTAGGATCTCATTTTTTTTTTCCTTGCATCTTTCATTGAAAATTTTTCTTATTCTAAATATGTTCTTTTATATACCCTCTTTCTCTCTTTTATGCATCAGTGTTTCTTTATTCCATTTTCATAGCTCTGTGAGTGAATTTTCCCTCTTAGAATTTATTTTTTTCTTTTTTTGCCAATACAGAAGGCATTCTCTATTTTAGTATACCTTAAGGTCTGCTATTATGTGACAATTTTCTTTTCCTCCTGTTCCCTATTTCCAACATAGAAGACAGCCATTCTGCCATAGATATAAAATTAGTTTTGCTCAATGGATTTCTTGTCATGCATGTGCACAAAGCTTCATTTACCTTCAATTTAGATTTTTGTTTTCCTCTGGTGACTCATTTTGCTACATCTGTGTTTATTCTATAACCTGTGGATAAGGCATGTTTCTCTGTCAGGGAGCTGGCTGAGCATTTGTTGTTGGCCAAGATATGCTAGCAACTCCTGTATGCAGTTCAGGGGTGCTCTCTCCTCTGCATCAGCTATTAACTACTCTTCACATAATTCCTACCCGTAGATCCTCACAGATTTATTGTTGTTATGGAATCATTTAGTATACCACAGATGCTATTGTTATGTGCTAAATGGTAAATAGATACAGGTCTACTGACCATGGTGATGTATGTCTGATACTTAGTTACAATTGATGGTTTACTTCTGGTCAAATGCTAAATGGGGACACAATGTTGTGTTCTCTATACTTGTTAGTATAATCTAGACTTTACTCCCATATATCTGACTCTTTTAAACAACACAATGCCACATGCTTTCTCATAAAGAGTTCTTGGGCTATTGTTTTATAAACATATTTGTTTGAGATTTCTACTCAGATATATTTGATATTTTTTTCCTGAGTAAATGGATAAGTTAATGCATTTTATAAGTTAGAGTTAGTTTAATTCTTAAGACATGAAACTAATTTTCAGAATCGCTTTCTTAAAATGTGGGGTTAGTAGCAGAAGGAGAAAGCAGCTTTTGCAGTGAAAGCTTGCATGGGAATAGCTATTAGCCCATTTAGAAGCTTGCTTAAATCTTGCCTTTCTGATATTGAGAGAACAAGGACATTTCCAAATAATTAAGTTCAATTTTTCCATTTAAGTGTAGATTGTCTCTAAACAGGATCTTTCACATACATTAAAAGAAGAATTGCTATCCTGTCATTTAGATTGTTTAATATCTTCCTTTCTTGGCAAAGCTATTTGTTTCTGAGAGAAAACAATGAATTACAAATTATTCATAGCCTGGAAATACCTAAAAAATTATAGGGAAGTAAAATTGCTCCAACTGTGAAACTACAGAATTGATCTTGTCCTACTGTGACTCTTGTTCCAATTTCTAGACTTGTCCATCTTATCACATGAATATTAATTTTTGAAAAATCTCACTGTTTCTGGACTGTGGCTTTTCCTCCTCTTTGAGGTGATATTAACTGCTGTACCGAATGGCTAAAAATGAGAGATATTTATTCTCACAGTTTTGAATGCTAGAGATTAGAAATCAAGATTTCAAAGTTAGGACCAAAGTCACTCCTTAGCTTCTAGAGAAGGATACTTTCTCTTTCCTCTTTTCCTTCTGATATCCCTAGCTGTTTCTTGGTTTGTATCAACATTACTTCAACCTCTGCCTCCACATTCCCATGGCCATCTTCCCTCTGTGCTTGTCTGTCTCTGTCTTCACATCTCACTCATTTTGCATGCCCATGCCTGTGTTATTATTTCCCACTTTTCATTAGAATGCCAATTTTATTGGATTCACATCATATGCCAGTTTAATGTAATACTCAAGGAAAACCATATTCCAGTGTGACCACATCTTAACTAATTACAGCTGACACAACCCTATTTCCCCATTGGTAACATTCTGGGATACTGGGGATTAGGATTGCAACATATAATATTTAGTGACTACAACGCCACCCATAAAAATACTAAAAGGTTTATTTCTTGCTAAGGTAATCTTCTAGATAGATAACAGGTGGCAGATTTCATCAAAACCAGATTGAAAGAAGCTCTATCATTAAAACATGATTTCCAAGGTCATCATAGAAGTTATGGCCACATCGAACATCAAGAAAGAATAAAGAACATGAAGGAGCTAGAATACGAGATTATTATGGTCCAGATGTATTGTTCACAATACATTGGCTACAGTAATAAGAAAATCTGGGAAATGTGTTCTAGCTATGTGTAAGAAAAAAGAAGAATGCAATCTCTCCCACTCTTCTACACTATTTTGGTCAGCTTATTTGCTACTGCAATAAAAATACCCGAAAAGAACAAGTTGTTTTTTTTTTTTTTTAATATCCATTTTTTTTTTTTAGTTGTATTTGGACAATACCTTTATTTATTTTTATGTGGTGCTGAGGATCGAACCCAGGGCCTCGCACATCCTAGGCAAGCGCCCTACTTCTGAGCCACAACCCCAGCCCTCTGAAAAAAACAATTTTAAGGAGGAAAATTTTACTTGGGGGTTCTGAGTTTTAGAGGTCTCAGTTTACAGAGAGTTGGCACCATTCCTTGGGGTGCAAGGTAAGGAAGACTATCCTGATGGGAGGGGGTGACACAGGAAAGCAGCTGAGAACATGGTACCAAGGAAGCAGTGAGAGACTAAGCTCTGCCACAAAATATATCCCAAAGGCAAGGCCCTAATGACCTGCCTCCTCAAGCCACAACCTACTGCCTACAGTCATCACTCAGTTAATCCCTCTGAGGGGATTAACTCAATAACTGGGTTAAAGCTTTCTAAACTTTCTTGCACTAGTTCACCCATGAGCTTTTGGGAAGGACCTCACATCTAAACCACAATATATCAAATTAAACAGTAGGATATTTCATGGGAGAAGGTGTGTAAATCTTATAGGATTGGGGTAAGCATACCTTCCTGTTTCTTTAGAACTACTTTGGTTTATCCTTATTGTCTCAAAAATTATTAATAGCACTTTCTCTCCCTTTCAAAAGTTACCTAATTTGAAGATTTGGATAATAAATTCTATAGTTTTTCAATTATCAGTGAGTAAAATTTCCAAAGATAAGAAGGCAAAGGAGAGAATTTCACTTTTTAAATTTTGTTTTAAAGAATGTATAAAATGTGACTACTGAAAATAGGAATTCAACTTGCCACACTCCTCAGGGAAAAGCATTTCATTTAATGTTTCTGATTCTTTGAAAATGATAGTTGGCAAGGTTCTGGACCATATGTCTTTAGTATTCTCTATAACAAAATGATTGAAAAAGGTATTTGTGACATTTTAATAAAATATAAATGCATACTTGTCTAGAAATGATGTCTTCTAAAAATGAATTACTAAATGATCTGAGAAAAGTAGATTTTGTAGTGCCTACATAATAGTCTTATTTGTACTCAAAATAAATGTGTCTTAGGCACTTCTTTAATGAAAATTTTCAATAAGTGACCACTGTATTGAATATTAAAACCGGAGTATGTTGCCTAACAGAAATCTGGTATTAGATCCCTGAATTCCTGTGATTTCATTTGCCTGAGTTGAATTTGGCTTTATTTTCAAAGCACATACTGCTGGGTGGGGTGGTGCAGTCCCAGAGGCTCCGGATGCTGAAGCAGGAGGATCATGAGTTCAGAGCCAACCTCGGCAACTTAGCAAGGCTCTAAGCAATTTAGCGAAAGCCTGCTCAAAATAAAATATATTTAAGAAAATGGCTGAGGATGTGGTTCTGTACTTACATGCTCCTGGGTTTAATCCCTGGGACAAAAAAAAAAAAATTCATATGCTGAAATGTTCTTAAGATTATCTGTCTTACCTGTACTATCATAAAATCTAACTATTATGTCTATTTCTAACAATTCTACTAGTGTTTCTAGACTCAAATGGCCTCAATGCACCAATCAATGGCATGTTGGATCCCATCTTAACTCTAATGAGTTACTGTCTTCAGAATTTTCAGAGAATGGCTGAAATACTCATTGCTTTTATACTAATTGTTTCCAAAAAAAAAAAAAGTAATGGTTTGCTGTGTTGTTTATTATTGTCCTAGTATGATTTCTGCTCTATGTATGCCTTGTCCAGTCACCCACCAACTGTCACCATGGACTTCTGAACTGCCCTGATGCTGAATACCCTTCCCTATCCATGCCCCATCTGGTAGAGAACAAGACCTTCTTTGGATCATTTTCCCCAGCTTCACCCTCTTTCAGTAGGAAGCAGCTTAGAGTTGTCATTGCCCATTTTTCCATAGAAATGTAAGGCAGAAATTTACAGTGGAAAATCTAACAGTGCTTCCCTTTATGCTTTGAAAATAGATCTTACTGCTCTGCCATTGTGAATTATTTTTAAAATGAACATGTTTCTTTCTTTTCCTTCCCCCCCTCTTCTTCCCTTCCCCTCCCTAGTCTTCCCCTCCCTGATCTTTGGGGAAACAGAATTATCTTTCCTTCTCATCCTAGACAGAGTTATTTGTTCTTGAGCACACACACATCACAGGAACAAAGTAATTCAGACTTCAGGGATGGCACCAGAAGATCTAAGAAATGACTATCTCCCAAGTTAACAAGTAAATTATAACTCTAGACAGAGAACACCTGTAATGTAGTCTTTGAATCACAGCTTTAAAAACCCCTTGTTTCCCCTGATGATAGAATCACAGCCTCTGGGATAGGAGCTCCTCATTTTTTTTCTTTGCTAGAAAAAGCAACAAAACTTCTTTTTCCTTTTCCTCAGAAAATAAAATTAAATTAAGAAAAAAAAATCTTTAAAAATATTATTTGTCTTGTCTGTTAATGCTGCTTTAACATAATATGATAGTTTGTTTGGCATATAAACAATAGGAAATAATTTCTGATAATTCTAGAGACTGGTAAATCCAAAGTGAAGGCAAAGGCAGCTTTGGTGAAGTCTAGCTTCCTTGGCTGTTGTCTTTTGGCTATAAGCTCACTTACCAGAAGGGTGAATTATCTATCACTTTTCCTTTGATAAGGACACTAATTCCATTCATGAGAGCAGAACCCTCTACCCCCACTCCCACAAAGCCCCCTACCCTTACATTGTGGATTAGTATTTCAACATATGAATTTGTGGGGCAATAGACATTAATTCCATAGCATTGTCTTTAAGATTTCTTTGTTCCTCTTGGAATTCCTCATCAGCAAGAAATGTTCCATTCATTGTATAGACAAGATTTAAAAAACAAAGCACTGTCTTCATTTTTAAAATGAGTCAAAAAAATAAAGAGAACCTGAAAGAACTCAAAATAACTCATTTATCTTCAGCCTCCCCTCTACCAAGAGTGCTGCCATAGTTCTGCTGTCAATGCTTTGGTTTAAAGAACTCAAAAATTCTGGAATTTGATTTAATTCTCCTGTAGATAATTCAGAGAAGCCTGCAAAACCTTTAAAATGGGTCATGAGACTTAAGTTGGTTTTCATAGAAGAGTTGATCAGGGACTCTACCTATACACATTTTCCTTTATATAAGTAATTCACATAAGAACTGAAATACTTATGTGAAAGACATGATTGGGAATATATTTCCCATTAATATTTTCCTGACGTTAATGCATTTTTTTTCATGGTAATCTTCTTTCTCAGGCATTATATGTTAATATTTATAGTCATCACACATTCTTTCCAATATCTCTCACTTACAATGAAACAGGGATGGGAAGGCTTTGGATTCATTACTAGTCTAGCACAGAAATTTTCTGAATATCCTCTTGAGTTTTGCACAAGTCTCTTCTGGTATTATGCTGGAAAGTATCTTACTACAATCCTTCTACTATTGCTTGAAAATCCAAAAGAGTTTGACTGTCCTTGACAGCTAGCAAAGAATAAAGACACTGTATTTTACACAATAACAATAATCCCACCGAAGGTTTCTAACATAATAGACTCAAAATAAGCCTCCTATTATAATCACAGATATATTGTCCACTTAACATCCTATAAGTTTGGCTCAGAAAACATGCTCAAAACACATGAGAAAAGGTTTTACTGAGGAAGCATTTAGACAAATTCCTGATTACCAAACGAAGAAATGAATGAATGAAAGAGAAAGAGAGCTAATAATTGATGGTAACACTAGGTTTATGCTTTTGCATTTAGCACTGTGAATAAAGCTAGAATATTCTACCAGGAAAAAAGATGGACTTATATCAACAATTTAGTTGATATGTATTTCATATCTACTATATCAGCAATTAACATTTCAGTGTAATAACTTTCAAGAGATTATAAATCATTGAGATGGATAATTAGTACTTGATATTAATAGGGATACTTGTAATCCAGGTATTAATAATTGCAACAGTCACTTATTTAATAATCACTTCATCCTGCACAAATCACTAGATTTTCTGAGCACATACTTTGGAAGAGCACTTTAGAAAATAAATATCTCATTTTTAGTTAGCCTAAGTGACTCTCACAGAGGTGGAATTAAAAAAAATAAGAATGTAAATAGAATCAATTAAGGTGTGTAGAATGAGTAATGTGTATGATTTGAATTCTGACAAAGCATGAAAATAAAGGTTGAATATTTGTGTGATGAATGCTTTATAAATGAAATTTATATGCCTGATATATTTTTTAAAAAACAATCCATTAAGTACAGAGCAAAATGCTGTTTTGCTAGCTTTCAAATATAAAAGAGTCACTTTCAAAATCTTGAAAGTGTCTCTTTCAAAATCTTAGTTTTGGATATTCTGCGTACAGGTCACTGCTGAATTTTATACTAATACCTCATGAGTAAAATCGGTTATAAATTTCACCTTGTTTATTTTTATTCTTTTGTCTTTTAATTCTCATTCAGAAAATATTTTTGAATGCCTCCCAATCTATTCCTAAGTCCATTTCCTGGTACATATCCTATTTAAAAATATATAAATATGGATATCAAATAATAACATTAATCTTTAACTCAGATCTAATCAGTACTAATATTATATTGCTGTCCTTGAATGGGCACCTGTTTATTATTATTATGGTGACAACAACAGGGGTTACTATTTCTTGAGCACAGAAGTCCAGGCACGCAGCTAGCTGTGTGTGTTGTAGAAAGATTCTAGGCTTTTAGTTAACTAAGATACCAAAGTCAGCTCTAAGGCACCGAGTTTTTCCTGAGAGTACTTGAACCTTTTGTTTCCTCTCCACTAAAAGATTTTAAATACCCTACAGATAAGAGTACCTGAAGAGTAAGTGAAATGCAATACTTAAAGTGCTTTGCATAGAGTAAACATTCAAATATTGATTCTAGCCCATACCTGCATTCTGCCTTTTTTCCATTTTATCTACTTCTTTTTATGATTAGACTGCACAGGTTTATAGAGTTTCTCACTTTCTATGAATTATATTTTTATATGACCTCAAAAGAATCAGAGGATGCTGATTCTATTTTAAGAATTTTGCTATGAAATAAATTGCTACATTTTATTCAGCATTGTAACTACTATCATTCTGTGATCATTCAATGCATTTTAAAATATTTATTTTGACACTTTCCACATTCTATGTTCTGCTTTGTAGTATGGAGATTTGCTCATATTCCCTTTTTGTCTGTGCTCCAGTTTTACCATAAATATGATGCTTTTCATGCTCATCTTCTACTCCTTAATATAATTTAGGCCATTTGATTTTTAAAGAAATTTTCCATGGAAAAATTTTTTAAAGGAAAAGTCTGTCTTTTGGTCAATGGATTAATGATCTCTTAGTTTCTCATATCATTTCTTTCTTGTTGTAGTGATTCCTCTGACTACACACACACACACAAAAAAAAAAAAAAAAAAAAAAACACATTTTGACTCTTTCCTAGTCTTTCATATGGGATTCAAGTTATAGTCACTTTTTAGAGCTTTTTTTTTTTTTTTAATGGAAGAATACAGTAAACATTTTTTTAGGTTTGCAACTTACTCTTTAATTTTCTTACTGGCTACCTATAAATGGTGAGGTAAATAATGAAAACATTTTATTGTACATGATTTTCTGCTGGTGTGATGAACACTGAAATAAACATTTATGAAGCTAAATTTTGTACATATTTAATAACTTTACTTATAAGTTCAAAAAGTTTTCTTTTATTAAGGACATGTTACATTTCATATATTTTCAAAATTTTTCTTTAGTTTGTTCTTTGTCTATAGTTGATCTTTCATTTGTTTTCATGATTTGTTTAATATACTAAAGTTGTTTATATTCAAGTATGTCAATATTTTCTGTCACATTTTAACTTTGGAATACTGAAAATATTTACCTCAATTGGAATTATTAATATAATCATCATATATATATATATATTTCTAGTAATGACATTCTTCTGTTTTTAATTGTCTTTTTTTAAAAAAAATTATTGATGCATTATAATTATACATGATGAGGGATTCATTATGCCCTATTCATACATGCACATTACATAATTTGTTTGATCTCCTTCTTCAATATCTTCCCTCACTTTTTCTTCCTCACTTCACTGATCCACTTGCTCTATTTTTCTAATCTTCCTTCTATTCTTTTTCTTTTAATCAGTATGTTATTTTTATATGTATAAGTGGAAGTCATTGTGGTACATTTGTACTTGGACATAGCATAATATTGGCAGATTTTTCTCCTCAGTACTTCTCCATGTCCTACCCCCTTCCCTCCCTCTCTGTTCCCTTCCTCTAAAAATATTTCATCTATCTAAAATTCATTTTGGCATAAAGCATTAAGTGGAGTCCTATGTTTCCATTTGTCAAGAAAATCGTTTATTTTCTTCAGTTTTCAAATGCAACTGTAAGAAGTATGTACCTATTGCGCATACATGTTTTTTATATGAATATATATCTGCTTTCAGAACTTTTGTGTTCCATTTATTTCTTTTTGTGTCAATTTTATCTCATTTGTTGTTGTTTTCTAATAATTATTCTTAAAAAACACTTCACCACATTGTTGTTTAATTTCAAGATATTGTTCACTATATTTTTGTCTTTATATTGAGATAAAGGCTTTATTTAATAAGTCGTTCATTTATCTCCTATATTTGAGAAAATTAGTATTTTCACAATATCATGGTGCACTATGTCTTTCCAATTCTTCAAGTTCTCATTATTTTTAATGTTTTTCTTCATAAAAATCTTTAATTTCTTGTCTAGGATGTCCTTTGAGTTTCCATTTTCTTAGTGTTTAATAGAAAATGTGGGCTTGTGAATACATGTTTTATAGGTATCAATAGTCTGAATCCAGAGTCAAATTCCTAACAGTTACAAGTTGTCATGTTGTCTCTCTTCACTCTTGCTTAACACCTGGACCAGTATGCTCTAAATAGGAGACTTATCCAGTTACATCTTCTAAGCTTTCACTACAATTTCAACTTGAAAATGAAAAGCAAAAACGTAAACCTAAATGCACTTACTAACTGTGTGATTTGAGTTTCAGACCCTTTATCTGGGGGGAAAAAAACTTAGTAAAAGTGCTAATTCTTAGCTTATTTATTGTGAAGATTAAATGAGTCGGAAGGAAAGAATATACACTATCATGTGAAAAAACATATTAATTCTTTCATTAATACTATTACTAAAATTTTAAGAACATCACAGGTTATTAGATCTATTGACTTACCCCCTTCAAATTTATTAATACTTTTGATTTCAAGAGTCATAAATCCAATATTCATGATCACTTCTCCAAAAGTCTAGGCAAATTCAGACATTATTAGCTTTGTAAGGTGCTTTGCAATTATGTGCAGAGGATAAAAATTGTAAAGCCACCTGGTTTTTCAAGCTACAGGTTGAAAATTCAGCTGCATGATGCATCATATGTTAAGATATAAAAATTTCTCAATAGTATTGTCACACATAAAAGCAGAAATTGAAGTTGTAATTCCCTTTGTAAAAGCAAAAATACTTAGAAGCTTAACTTTTTAAAATTTAAAGCCATTGAAAATTAATCACTTTTTATTTCAAATGTATTTTATTCTTTCAGAGTTTTTGTCTAGAATATCAATGTGTTCAATTTTCTGTCTACAAACATATGTTAGAATTTTTATAATATATTTTTTTAAATTTTTAAACAGTTTCAATTTGTGTTGAGAATTCTAGTTCTTATGTTTCTTTTTGAGAGTCATTTGAATATGAGCCTTGCCTGTTTATGACAATTCTAATAAACTTGTGTTTTCTCCCTTTGAGGAACATTTCCTTAATATGATAATGATCTGCTTTAAATGGCCATTCACCAGCCTACACAGAAAATGACTATAACAAACTGCATTATCTTCACTTCATGACATCTAAACCTGTAAATTCCTCGCACTGTGTAAAAGATAATACTGATAATGAATAGTTGTAGAATCCATGTCTTTAAAATTTTCATGCTAATCGCTGACCATTTTTCTCCTACTGACAAACTGATATCCATATTATATAGTCACCTTTTCACAAGTGAAGTAACCACTCTTATTATGGAGATTAGTAAGTGGCAGATCATTTATTACAACCCAGGTCTTTCTGACAATAAAGTCTATAATCCTATTCATAATATAACAATATCAACAAGTATTCAGCAAGAAAAATAATGCAATAAAATAAGTATTAGGAGTAATAATGCACACTAGTTGGTGACTATTAATGAGAACGTTTATATGCATCTCCCATCTGGCAACAGAACTTGTGACTCATAAGCAAAACAAAAATGTGCAGCAGAGGAGGAGACAAGATGGCAGAGTAGAGAAAGAAAATATGGCCCAGCAGTTCCTCAGCCCCAGACTTAGAAAGTGGGAAGACTGCTTCTCAGCTAGGTGAGTAACAAAGGAACCTTACTGAAACACAGTACTGAACTGTAAAAAAAACAAATTCATAGAGCTACCGACGGTTGGTAACTTGAGCATAAGAAATAATTCCTTACAGATGCCGCAGGTCAACAGCAGAGCAGGGCAGGGAACACAGATAAAAGAGATGTGTGGCTAGTGGATAAAGAAATTTTTAACAAAAAAGAAAAATCGACTTGGGGAAACTTGGGATTTACACAGGAGGGCTGATATTAATGGACACAGAGTTGGTCCAGAAAGCGACTCAGTGAAAACAAACCCAAAGGGTCCACAGGGGTGAAAACCTATCATGGGGACAGCCAGCCCTCTGCAAGCCTGGTGTGGAAAACTCTCTGTGAGGGTGGAACACACTGGCAGGTGAGGAAAATATTCCTTAGCGATTAACACTGTCCCTGTGGAGCTGTGGAGCTATGAACAGAGACAGGGTATTGGGAACTGGTTTTAGTCAGGTCTTTCTTTTGCTTCTAGGCCAAAAAGACCTAACAAGAACAATTAGAGGAGGAAAGGTTTATCTGGGGACTCAAAGTTTCAGGGGTCTTAGTCCACAGAAGGCTGGCTTCATTCTTGGGGCTGGAGGTGAGGCATAACTTCATGGCAGAAGAGTGGGATGCAAGAAGTGGCTCAGGGCATTGCACCAAGAAGCAGGGAGACTCCACTCACCAGACACAAAATATGTACCCCAAAGGCATGCCCCCAGTGACCCGTTTCTTCTAGCTACCCTCTACGTACTTTCAGTTACCGCTCTTTAATTCTTATCAGGGACTAATTCTCTGATTGGGTTAAGGCTCTCTTAGCACAATAATTTTACCTCTGAATTCTTATACATTTTCTTACACTTGAGTTTCTGGGGACACTTAATATCCAAAACATAACAGAATTCATAAAGGAAGATACCCGCAGACTACAAAAAATTCCCAGAGAGTGCCTGACCCAGAGACTGAAACAAGCACAAAGAACATTTTACCCGGACTCTCTAGCCTCGGTATCCCAAGGCAAAAAGTCCCATAATAGCTGGCACTCTGTAAGTACTATTGTGAAGAGCTCACTGCAGCTACAAGAGAGCATACACATTCCTGGGCGAATACCTAGTAATTCACATCCATAAAGGTGAAGGTGAAATCTGTTGAGGGTTAGTGCCTACACCCCAAAAGTAGATTTTTTGGAAGCTCTCAGATCTAACCCTGCACAGATAGGAAACTCCACACCAATAGGGGGAGTGTAACAAATCTAAAATATCCACACATAGAGATATAAAAGCTACCAAGATCCAGATCCCAATATCTGGAAACTCCAATCTAAAACTCTACATCACCCCTGCTACAGGATTACACAAGTCATCAGCACTCTCCAGTTTATCACATTCAATACAGGGGGATTGGTGGGAGCTAGGTGAAGAACAAAAGAACAGTGGACAAAAATATGGAGCCAGAAATAAATATAAAGACTAAAAATCCACCCCCGACAACAGATTTGACCACTACAGAAAAAAAAAAAAAAGTCCTCTTTCATTAAGATGCTTTTTTTTCTTTTCCCTTATTTATTTTTGTTTCCATATTCCTGTTATTCATGCTTTATAAATTTTAAGATATTTTTCAATTCTTTGAAACATCATTTCAAATATCATTTACATCATAATGAATTAGCCTTCAGTTTTTTTTACTATGCATGATTTTTGCATGCATGTGAGTGTGCATTTTTTTATATGTTTTACTTAGTTACAAATGACAGTACAATAATCTTGACATATCATACATTTGAATCAGATGGGATATAATTTCTCATTTGTCTGAGTGTACAGGTTGCAGAATCACATTGGTCATTCAGTCACATATATACACACAATAATAATAATGTCTGTTTCATTCTACTGTCCTTCCTATCTCCCCAACCTCTCCCCTCCCCTCCCATCACTTCTCTCTACCTAATCTAGGGTAACGCTATTCTTTTTTTTTTCCTCACATCTTCATACATGTATTTTGTATAACAATGAGGGTCTCCTTTCACCATCCATGCAATTCCTTTTCTCCCTTCCTTTCCCTCCCACCCCCTTCCCTATGTAGAGGTAATCTTCTTCCCATACTCCTTCTCTCTTCCCCATTTTGAGTCACCCCCTTATATCAGAGAAGACATTTGGCATTTTTTTTTGAGATTGGCTAACTTTACTTAGCATAATCTGCTCTAATGCCATCCATTTCCCTGCAAATGCCATGATCTTATTATTTTTTAGTGCTGAGTAATATTCCATTGTGTATATATGCCATATTTTTTTTCATCCATTGAAGGGCATCCAGGTTGGCTCCACAGTCTAGCTATTGTGAATTGTGCTGCTATAAACATTGATGTGACTGTGTCTCTGTAGTATGCTGTTTTTAGGTCCTTTGGGTATAGTCTGAGAACAGGAATAGCTGGGTCAATGGTGGTTCCATTCCCAGCTTTCCAAGGAATCTCCGTATTGCTTTCCAAATTGGCTACACCAATTTGCAAGTCCCACCAGCAAGGTATGAATGTACCTTTTTCCCGAATCCTCGCCAGCACTTATTGTTGTTTGTCTTCATCATGTCTGCCATTGTTACTGGATTGAGATGATATCTTAGAGTAGTTTTAATTTGCATTTCTCTGATTGCTAGAGATGATGAGCATTTTTTCGAATATTTGTTGATTGGTTGTATATCCTCTCCTGAAAAGTGTCTGTTTAGGTCCTTTGCCCAGTTGTTGATTGGATTATTATTATTATTTTTTTGATGTATAGCTTTTTGAGTTCTTTATATACCCTAAAGATTAGAGCTCTATCTGATGTGTGAGGGGTAAAAATTTGTTCCCAGGATGTAGGCTCCCTATTCACCTCACATATTATTTCTCTTGCTGAGAAAAAACTTTTTAGTTTGAATGTATCCCATTTGTTGATTCTTGGTTTTAATTCTTGTGCTATAGGTGTCTTATTAAGGAAATTGGGGCCTAACCCCACGTGATGTGTGCATGATGAGAGATAGGGATTTAATTTCATTTTGTTGCAAATGGATTCCCAGTTTTCCTAGCACCATTTGTTGAAGGTGCTATCCTTTCTCCAGTGCATGCTTTTAGCACCTTTGTCTAATATAAGGTAGTTGTACTTTTGTGGGTTAGTCTCTGTGTCCTCTATCCTGAAACATTGGTCCACCAGCCTATTTTGGTGCCAGTACCATGGTGTTTTGTTACTATTGCTCTGTAGTATAGTTTAAGATCTGGTATAGTGATACCACCTGTTTCATTCTTCCTGCTTAGAATTGCTTTAGCTATTCTGGGTCTCTTATTTCTCCAGATGAATTTCATAATTGTTTTTCTATTTCTGTGAGAAATGCCATTGGGATTTTGATCAGAATTGCATTGAATCTGTATAGTGCTTTTGGTAATATGGTCATTTTAATAATATTAATTCTGCCTATCCATGAGCAAGGTATATCTTGCCATTTTCTAAGGTCTTCTTCTATTTCTGTCTTTAGGGTTTTATAGTGTTCATTGTATAGATCTTTCACCTCTTTTGTTAAGTTGATTCCCAAGTATTTTATTTTATTTTTTTGAGAATATTGTAAGTGGGATAGTTTTCCTCATTTCCTTTTCAAAGGATTTGTCACTGATACACAGGAATGCCTTTGATTTATGGGTGTTGATTTTATATCCTGCTACTTTGCTGAATTCATTTACTAATTCTAGTAGTTTCTTGGCAGAGTTTTTTTGGGTCTTCTAGGTATAGAATCATATTGTCAGCAAATAGTGCTAGTTTAAGTTCTTCTTTTCCTATAGTTATTACTTTAATTTCTTTTATCTGTCTAATTGCTCTGGCCTGTGTTTCAAGAACTATGTTGAATAGAAGTGGTGAGAGAGGGCATCCCTGTCTTGTTCCAGATTTTAGAGGGAATGCCTTCAGTTTTTCTCCATTTAGAATGATGCTGGCCTGAGGCATAGCATAGATAGCTTTTACAATGTTGAGGTAAGTTCCTGTTATCCCTAGTTTTTCTAGCATTTGAACATGAAGGGGTTCATTCAAAAAATGCTGTATTTTGTCAAATGCTTTTTCTGCATCTATCCAAGATGATCATGTTGTTCTTATCTTTAAGTCTATTGATATGATGAATTACATTTATTGATTTCCCTATGTTGAACCAACCTTGCATCCTAGGGATGAATCCCATTTGATTATGGTGCATGATCTTTTTGATATGTTTTTGTATCTGATTTGCCAGAATTTTATTGAGGATTTTGCATCTATATTCATTAGAGATATTGGTCTGAAGTTATCTTTCTTTGAGGTGTCTTTGTCTGGTTTTGGAATCAGGGTGATATTGGCCACATAGAATGAATTTGGAAGTACTTGCTCTTTTTATATTTCCTGAAATAGATTGGAGAGTATTGGTATTAGTTCTTCTTTAAAGGTCTTATAAAACTCAGCTGAATATCCGTCTGGTCCTGGGCTTTTCTTGGTTGGTAATCTTTTGATGGCTTCTTCTATTTCCTCACTTGATATTGGTCTGTTTAAGTTGTGTGTATCTTCCTGACTCAATCTGGGTAGATCATATGACTTAAGGAATTTATCGATGCCTTCACTAACTTCTATTTTATTATAGTATAAGGTTTCAAAATAATTTCTAATTATCTTCTGTAGTGTCTGTTGTGATATTGCCTTTTTCATCTCATATGCTAGTAATTTGGGTTCTCTTTCTTCTTCTCCTCGTTAGCATGGCTAAAGGTCTGTCAATCTTATTTATTTTTTCAAAGAACCAACTTTTAGTTTTGTCAATTTTTTCAATTGTTTCTTTTGTTTCAATTTCATTGATTTCAGCTCTGATTTTAATTATTTCTTGCCTTCTACTGCATTTGCTGTTGAGTTGTTCTTCCTTTTCTGGGGCTTTGAGATATAGTGTGAGGTCATTTATTTGTTGGCTTTTTCTTCTTTTAAGGAATGACCTCAATGCAAAAAATTTTCCTCTTAGTACGGCTTTCATAGTGTCCCAGAGATTTCGATATGTTGAATCTGTGTTTTCATTTACTTCTAAGAATTTTTTAATTTCCTCCTAGATGTCTTCTGTAACCCATTGTTCATTCAGTAGCATATTGTTCATTCTCCATGTGATGTAGGAATTTTTCTTCCTTATTTTATTGTTGATTTCCAATTTCATTCCATTGTGATCAGACAAAATGCATGGTAATATCTCTGCTTCTTTGTATTTGCTAAGAGTTGCCCTATGGCATAATATATGGTCTATTTTTGAGAAGGATTCATGTGCCACTGAGAAAAAAAAAAGTATATCTGCTTGATGTTGGTTGATATATTTTATATATGTCAATTAAGTCTAAGTTATTAATTGTGTTATTTAGTTCTATAGTTTCTTTATTCAACTTTTGTTTGGAAGATCTGTCCAGTGATGAGAGAGGTATGTTAAAATCACCCATGATTATTGTGTTGTGGTCTATTTGACTCTTGAACTTGAGAAGAGTTTGATTGATGAACATAGCTGCACCATTGTTTGGGGCATATATATTAATGATTGTTATGTCTTTTTGGTGAATGGCTCCCTTTAGCAGTATGTAGTGTCCTTCTTTATTCCTTTTGATTAACTTTGGCTTGAAGTCTATTTTATTTGATATGAGTATGGATATCCCTGCATGGTTCAGAGGTCCATGTGAGTGGTATGATTTTTCCCAACCTTTCACCTTCAGTCTGTGTATGTCTTTCCTTATCAGGTGAGTCTCCTGTAGGCAGCATATTGTCAGATCTTTTTTTTTTTTTAATCCAGTCTGCTAGCCTACGTCTTTTGATTGGTGAGTTTAAGCCATTAACATTTAGGGTTACTATTGAGATATGGTTTGTACTTCCAGCCATGTTTGTTTATTTTTGTTATTTAACTAGATTTGTTTTTCCTCTTTGAATAGTTTTTCCTTTACTGTATTACTTCTCACTGTTGATTTTCATTGTTATTTTTCATTTCCTCTTCATGTAATGTTTTGCCAATGACGCTTTGAAGCACCAGTTTTCTAGCTGCAAATTCTTTTAACTTTTGTTTATTGTGGAAGGTTTTTATTTCATCTTCAAACCTGAAGCTTAATTTTGCTGTATACAAGATTATTGGTTGGAACCCATTATCTTTCAGCATTTGAAATACATTGTTCCAAGATCTTCTAGCTTTCAGATTCTGTGTTGGAAAATCTGCCATTAACCTAATTGGTTTACCCCTAAATGTAATCTGCTTCCTTTCTCTTGTGGCTTTTAAAATTCTCTCCTTGTTCTGTATGTTGGGCATTTTCATTATGTGTCTTGTTGTGGGTCTCTTGTGGTTTTGTGCTGGGAGCCATCAGCCAAGTAGGTATGACAAATTCCTTGCCAGCTTACTCCCATGCTGTCTAGTGGAAGGACTTCTGAAATGTGACCTTGCTCAAGGACCAGGGCAGGATCCGTGTTTAGGGTGTTCCCCCTTTAGAATAGGGCAGTTTAGCATAATAGGAGAGTAGGGTGTTTCCCCTTTAGAATAGGGCGGTTTAGTATAATAGGAGATTAGGGTGTTCCTCTTTTGGAATAGGGCGTATCCTGCTGCTGAGTTCCTCTTGAGTGCTTAGGGTCAGACAGTATATTTTGGGAGACAGAAGCCCATGCGGTGTGGATTTGGGAGAGAGTGGATCAGGGCAGAGTGTGGATTTGGGCAGAGAACGTGGATTCCCCCAGAACGTGTTTGTAGACGGCCGGTGTGAGTTTGGGAATAAAGAATTACTGTTATGGATTTGAGTCAAATCATCTTCTTTTCGATCTGTAGAAATCGTTTTGGTTAGTCTTTCTGGAATCCAAATCGGTTGCTGTTCTCCTGTGGAAAAACAAACAGAACCCCAACTCCAGAAAATCACTGGGTCAGGATCTTTCCATTGTCCTGTTAGAATATTTTTCCAAAGTACTTTAGTCTTATGTACATTTTTTGGATACATATGTCTTTCCGCAGCACTAAGTCCTGATGAATCCAAATTTAAAAAGTTTAGAGTAAAAAGGGTTATTTTAAGTTTATCTTTGGGGGATATATGCCCCTTATCAGTTTTGTACATTCGGCGCCCTATAATCTTCTAGGATTTGTATTTCTGTTTCATTCTTCATGTCTGGAAAGTTTTCTAAAATTATTTCATTGAAGAGGTTGCTCATTCCTTTGGTTTGGACCTCTATACCTTCCTCTATGCCAATAACTCTTCAATTTGGTCTCTTTATGGTTATTCCATATTTCTTGGATGTTCTGCTTGTGGTTTCTTATCAGCCTTTCTGAGCTGTCTACAATCTTTTCGAGATGATATACTTTGTCTTCGTTGTCTGATGTTCTGACTTCTAAGTGTTCTACTCAGCTGGTGATACTCTCATTTGAGTTTTTAATTTGGTTTATTATTTCCTTCATTTCCAGAATTTCTGTGTTTTTGTTGTTGTTGTTGTTGTTGTTGTTGTTTTGATATAACCTCTAACTCCCTGTAGAGTTGATCTTTTGCTTCTTGGATTTGTTTATGTGATTCATTGTCAAAGTGATCTTTCATTGTCTGCATTTGCTGTCTAAAGTCCTTCTTAACACTCCAGATCATCTGAACCATGTATATCTTGAAATCTTTATCTGACATTTTTTTCTGCTGTAACTATTAACTCCTCTATTTTTGAGTTGTCCTGCATTGTTTGTGGCTCTTTCTTTCCTTGTTTTTTTCATGTTGCTCATGTTTCTTTCCAGCTCTTTGTGACTGTTGTGTTATTATTTTTCTCCTATTAATTTGTGTTGCTCTTGAATAGTTCCAAGATCTCTCCTTTGTAATGGGAGCCAATGTTTAGAGATGTTGGATTCCATTATAGTTTACAATATATTCATTAGCTTCATCAAATGCATACAGATTCTGGTGGCTTATAGAGAAATGAGGGTGGTCATAGGATTTTATGTTTAGGGGGAAAGATGTGAGGGTATGGGGGTTATTGTATCTTAGCTACTTTGGAGGAGAACTCTAATGAAGGAGTTTATTAACAGGAGAATAGATAGGAAGTGTTTTAGGGTGGCTAAGTACGTGGAAGGACAATAAGAAGCATAGAAACAATCACCTATTTGCATTTAGTAATTTACACGAAGAAGAAGTAGTAATACTTGGGAGGTTGGGAGAGGAAGAGAAGGAGGAATAAAAGTAAAAATAAGAGAAGAAGAAAAAAGAGGGGGGAAGAGATAGAGAAAACAGAATGAAAAAAGAGAGAGGAAAAGAGAAGGGAAAAATAAAAAGAAAAAAGAAAGAAGGAAAAAGAAAAGGAAAAAGAAAAAAATGCAATCTTAGAATTCTATTTTCTTCTCTTCCAGTAGGTGACATTGTGCATTCCAGGTTGATTCACTGCCCTCAGGGTGGGGGAAGCAATCCATGTGAGGCGGCTCTCCCTCCCCCGCCCCTTGTCTCTCTAATCCCAGTCTCTTTGGGTTGCTCCCAGTCTCTATCTCCCTCATGTCTCCTGCCCACCAGGCTCAAAATACTGGGATTCTTCTCCGTAGCCCTGGGTTCACTCTGGGTTTGCAGCGCCCTTGTGATCAACTGAGCGCTATTTCTGTGTTGGGAAGTCACCAGGTCTTCACAGCTGTGGAGAGGGGGAGTTGGAAACCAGCAACCTATTCTGTTGTATTCCCTCTGATAGCCACACCCACCTAGAGCTGGCAAAAAAGGTTTCAGGTTATCACAGCTGGAGGAGGGGGAGTTGGAGATCTGGCACCTTTTCAGTTTCACTTGGCTCTGAAATTCGTGCTTACCAAGAGCTGGTGAGAAAGGTTTTGAGTTATCACAGCTGGGGCGGGGTGGGGGGCGGGAATGCTGGGTTTCACACACCTGTTCAGTCGCCAATCTCGCTGTCAGCTACATCTGCCAAAGCTGATGTGGTACATTTTCCAAGATGGACACTGCTTGTTACCATGCCAGGGTGTCCAGTGAGGTGTGTGTGGGGGGGCCCTAGGCTGTTCATCCACTATGCCCCGAGTTTGGCCCTCGTCTGGTGTCCTGCGGTGATGCCAGTAGCAGTCTGGTGCTCTCTAATCTTAAAGGCTCTGTGAGCCTGCGTCTCTACACTGCCAGAACTCTGCGGTGCTCAACTCCTCCCGTCTGCAGCCGGTTCCCTGGCTATACTGCCGCTGGCTGGCTTCTGTGCATGGAGCAACTTGGGTTTTCTCGCGTTTTGGGTTGCCCTTGTAACAAACCACTGTTTAAAATCCTGTCACAAGCTCCATGAAGCTTAAATTTGTGAATGGGGGCTCCTATGATGAAGAGCGTCTGACCACTCGCATGGAGTCACACCAGTAACAAGTTCTCCTCTTGTGAGTGTGCATTTGTGGTTGAGTAAACTCCACTGAACAAGATAGGTTTGAATATATTATATAATATATAATATATATTCAAATATAGGTCTAAATGTATATATCTTATACATTAATGGCTCTCTTCTGCATGCATTCATTATTTCACCTATATAAGACTTAGGTAGAGTAAATTATATGGAATTTTGAGTTGTTTCAATCTTACATTCTCACATTTGCTGGTTCATTCATGCCTAGATTCTAAATTCTTCTATCTCCCCTTTTTCACTCCATGCCCCCAGTAACAAAAATAATTTTCTGTTTCCTCCTCTCCTTTCTATTTTTCATTACTTTCAATTAACTCATTATTCCTTCTTCTTTACAGCTGACACCTGCTTCCTATCTCCTGCCTCTCATCTGATCAGGACTTTTCAAACACTTCAAATGTTCTCTTGCCTTTTTACCCTATTTTCTCTTATTTAAGAAACTGAAACTTATATATGTATAGGTTATGTAAATATATATGTTATGAAATTAAATATGTTATATAATTCCTACTCTATTCAAGTTGTGATAATTAATAAAGTAGACAACATAGTAGACACTTGCTGTCAAATATGTGATATAGGATATAGTTTACATTTTTTTATTGTCAGTATTGTTGTTAAATGCTGACTCCACCATTTGTATGTAGTTTGTAATTAATGTATAGATTTCAAAGTAGACACCAGACATTTATCTTAAGGCTGTACATCTGTTGCTGTACATCTGTTGCTTCCCCATCCCTCAAAGAGGGGCTGGAATGATATTAGAGACACTTCAAGATTACAGAGCACAGATCCTGCTGCTGAGAAATACGCACATCTCAACCATGCAACAGTGACTCTCACTTCACACAGAGTCTAGCCCTATCTAAGCCTTACCGCTAATCCAACTCAAAGAATTGAGGACACAAAAATCCAAAACCAACAACCAGGACTCAAGGAGAAACAATCAGAGAGGGACCTCATATCCCACCCTTTGACATATACTCACATATCAAAAACAGGGAGAAATCCCAGAAAAAAAAATAAGATAATTACACACAAAAGAACATGCATAAAAAACAGGAAGGGGAAACCATCTCGATTGCAAGTCCAAGACCTCTAAAAACATAGGAAATAGGCAAACAAATACCCACCCCCCCAAATTTGCAATCCCTCAACAAAACATCCCACTAACATTAAAATGGATAGAATTCCAGAGAAAGAGTATAAAATGATGTTCATTAAAATATTCAATGAGCTAAAAGAAGATCTAAAGAATGAAATAAGAGTTTCATATAGAAGTTGACAGACCATTTCAATAAACAAATAGAAACAGTAAAATGGACCCAAACCAGAACTCCTAGGAATGGAAGTCACAATCAATCAAATTGAAAATTCACTCAAAAGCATCAATATTAGATTAGATTGTGTAGAAATAGATCTTTGGCCATTGAAGACAGGGTATATGAACACAGAGTACACAGATTGCAATAAAGGGGGAAAATGACAGAACATGATCAGAATATATAAGAACTCTGGGTTCATCAAGAGATCAAACCTGAAATCATGGAGCCACATGCTAAAGGCATTAAGAACATTTCAAAGAGCTAGAACAAAAACTTTTCCCAAATCAGAATTGAGATAGACATCCACTGCAAAAGGGACTCTAAATAGACCTAATCAAATGAGAAGCTCTCCAAGTACACCATAATCAAAATGCCTAGCATATAAAATAAGGAAAAGATATTAAAAGCTGCAGAAGAGAAATATAAGATCATATTTAGAGGCAAATGAATAAAACTCACATTGATTTCTCAATCAGAGCCTAAAATCAAGGAGGGCCTGGAATAAGACATTCCAAGCTCTAAAAGAAAACAACTTCCAGGAAAAGTTACTATACCCAGCCAAGCTAAGTTTTGACTTTCTGGAGTAAATAATAACTTTTCAGGATAAGAATAAACTAAAAGAAGCCTTGGCCACCAAGCCACCAGCAGGATCTGTGCTCTGTAATCTTGAAGTGTCTCTAATATCATTCCAGCCCCTCTTTGAGGGATGGGGAAGCAACAGATGTACAGCCTTAAGATAAATGTCTGGTGTCTACTTTGAAATCTATACATTTCCCATAAGAAACTCAAAAACAAATCCCAAAGTTCCCAAATAGAGGATGATCAATAGAAGAGGAATCTATAAACCAGAATCAAGACAGTATTAAATATAGTAAAAAATCAAGGGCAGGAAACCAAACACATGTATCTGTACTACCACTGAATGATAGTGGTCTCAACTCCCCAATTAAAAGACACAGATTAGCAGAATGGATCAAAAAACAAGTTCCAAAATTACAATTATCAAATATTAGACAAAGGTGCCAAAAACATGCACTGGAGAAAGATAGCATCTTTAACAAATGGTGCTGGGAAAACTGGAAATCCATATGCAACAAAATGAAATTAAACCCATTTCTCTCATCATACACAAAACTTAACTCAAAATGGATCAAGGAACTAGGAATTAAATCAGAGACTCTGTGTCTAATAGAAAAAAGAATAGGCCCTAATCTTCATCATGTGGGATTAGGCCCAACTTCCTTAATAAGACTCCTATAGTGCAAGAATTAAAACCAAGAATCAATACATGGGATGGAATCAAACTAAAAAGTTTCTTCTCAGCAAAAGAAACAATCTGTGAGGTGAACATAGAGCCTATATCCTGGGAGCAAATCTTTACCCCTCACACATCAGATAGAGCACTAATCTCTAGGGTATATAAAGAACTCAAAAAGCTAAGTACCAATAAATAAATAGATAGATAAATAAAATAACCCAATCAACAAATGGGCCAAGGACCTGAACAGACACTTCTCAAAAGAGGATATACAATCAATCAACAAATATATGAAAAAAATGCTCATCATCTCTAGCAATCAGAGAAATGCAAATCAAAACTACTCTAAGATATCATCTCACTCCAGTAAAAATGGCAGCTATTATGAAGAAAAGATAGGACATCTCAACAATATAGGGAAAATTAGGAGTGTAAAGAAAGCAATCAAGTTGCAGAGTGGAAGAGGGAAAAGGGAAATAATGTGGAACAAATTCTCTAAAAATCATGTTATGTGCATATATAAATAAGCCACAGGGAATTTCACCTTTATGTATAGGTATAAAAGAACAATCAAATACAAATAAATAGTTGAGCAAAACAAAGTCTAGTAGAGAAGAAGAAAGAGAATGAGAAAGTTGAGGGAAGAGGAAAATGGGGAAGGAAGAGCTAAAATTGAATTCCCTGCATGTATGATTTTGTTGGGAGGAACACAACTGCAATTTATAATTATTATAAATATAAAGCTCACATACATCATGTATGTTTATGAAAGTGTGTATATATACACATTATATATGTATATAATGTGTGTATATATGTATATGCACATTAGATATGTATATAATGGGTGTATATATATGTATATATACATATGTTTGTGTGTGTGTGTGTGTGTATAAAATCTCCTCATCCCATAAATGAAACTAGTAAATTTAAAATGGATAAACTCCTCCTGACAGCAATGTTGTTGAAATCCTGGCTTCACTAATTTTATCACAGGTATTTTTCACTATAAGCTTTTTATTGCTATAAACATATGTTAAGTCTAAAGTAAACCCAAAGTTGAACAATGAAGCTTTCTACTTGATTTTAATAATTCATTAAGAAAGCTTTGTTCTTAAAATAATGCTTTTTCTCTTGATGTTTCTGGAAAATTATTATAAATGACCTAATAATATATTTAATTTTCTTATGAATTTATAATTTAGCATTTTGTATGATGGGAAAGTTATGAATAATAATTAAGTGACCAAGAAATCATCAAAATGCTTTTAAATAGATATTAGCACCCTAAAGATGACTGTTCAAATATAAATATTTTTCTAGTTTACTATTTACTACAGCATATATTGGTTTGGTTATGACTGCACTTTCTCTTCCTCAATATAATTATTTTTCTTTCACTTCTTTTCTTTCTATTCTTCCCTAATTAGAGTCCCAAGATAATAATTTGCATGGCTACTGACTGATGTACTTACCGAGCAAATTGTTAGGTTTTCCATTATTTATTTTTAAAGTAAGTGAATAGATTTTGATATTTCTTTTTATGAAGAGTTCAGAAGGGAGGTAACACATGATGACATTTTTTATAACTTATTGTGTGTGTGTGTTGGTATTTTTTTTAACAATACAGTTTAACACCCATTTCTATAAGGGGAATATAATTAGTATTCACTTTGCTCTACACCCTTTTAAAAAATTTATGTCCATTTTGATGCAAATTAATTCAAACTCAACTAAATTTTAGCAAAGTATTTTTCTGTTCTTCAGAATTCTTACAACTGTTTACCATGTGCTACTGATAAGATTCATACCTTTTCTACATTGTATTTGTCAAATACTTCCCAGTTACATATGGATGGTTTCCAGGTTGACATGGGTAACTATTGACAAGACACACAGCCAAAAACTCATTTATATAAGGTTTGAGTTGTTGATACAATTTTCTCCTGATTTTAAGACCTTTATGATTCCTGGTTCACTCCTCTTCTTTTTGTATATCATTGACCATTATCTTTCCCTGTAATAATTGTTTACAATTAGTTGTGGGAGGTGCTCTATTGTTACGTTTTATACTAAAGGCTACTACTGGGGAATTCTGTAGCATAGGTAACAAAGAAAGATATGGTGCAATTGTTATGTGACAATTATTCCTTTTTACTCTCTTCATCTTTTTTCTTTCAAATGCACTTCACATTTCCTTTGAATTGTGTTATGATAGGGAAGTTTCTTTGATGCAACTGGATAGAATAAGTAAAACTAAAATTCCTTTACACTTAAAGATAGCTTTTGCTTAAATTCAGCCAAGACAGTATTTCTCTATTAAATAATACTTTAGAAATTTGAAATTAAAAGTATTTTAATATATTAAGATTCTTTTTCTGTGTAACTGCAATATCAAACATTTTAAAAGTTATATGTCTGGGGGTATAACTCAGTGGTAGAGCACAACGTTAGCATATACTAGTCCTGATTTCAATCCCCCCACTGAAAAAAAAGTAACAGTAAAATATTATTATAAATCTATAGTTCTATAATATAGAATATATTATATTGAAAATATTTTCTTATATACTTTTAAAAATATACCCTTCCTGTAATGCTATTTCTGCTCTCAGAAATTTTGCCTTTTAGAAATGATTTTATATTAATTATCAAAGCTTAAGTTATACATATGGGGAAACTTCTATGAATGTTACTTAAGTCATTCAATTAATTAAGAATTTTATTAGATACATCATTAAAATATCAAGGTCAAGATACATGAGATACCTTTAACTTAATTTGTTTATTCTAATTTTTCAACTAAATTGGTTGTATAGCTGTCTAATTTTCAGTACAATATGATGTGTAGATATTAATGTAAAGCTGCGGATCTACTTTTTTCCTTCTATATTAAAATCTATTTTTGTGAAATATATCTCTCATATATCTCTCCCCCTGTGGAGTACTCATAGATAAGGTAAATTTCAGATTAAGCATAATTTCTTAGTCACTACACATAAGTTTATCCTTTTCTACTAAGTAAATCACAATACATCAGAGTGTACATACTGAGTAGATTTGTTCTAGGGTTGTCTCATAAATCCTTTGCGGGAAATCCTAAGTACTAACTCACTTATTTCAAAACTTTTGTAGAACTAAGTGCTCCCTCCAAACCAACTAGAACAGGTATATTGGACACTACTTGAAAATTACCTGCAAAATTGGATAAATTGGACCCGTTTGTGCATTTGTTTGCCAATGTTCAAATTGACAGCAGTGGATGTCTGGGGATTCATTGAGGTGGCTGTGCACCATGGCAGAAATAGATCACTCATTTGCTTGATGGATGGGCATAGAAAAACAAGTAGTGTATAGAAGATTTCCCTAAAGGTGGCTGCTGCTTGTGGGTATGGGGCATGCGTAGGGGAATCACTCTGTCTGGCTAAGTGACTTAGCTGCTAAATTGGAAGCAATAACTGCCATGCTGTGCAGGAGAGTTAGCAATGCCATGTACCTCCTGCTCTGCTCTCTTAACCAAGAAAGAATCCACTGTACCCAGAAGAAAATACAAATTTACATTTCTCTAATGGCATTATGGCATTGGTTAAGCCATTACAAAAGTGCAAATTCTTCTATTAAATATCTCTATACCATAATGACAGTTTGATATCCTTCTATTAAATTTGGCTTCATCCCGAAGGTTATCAAGTCATTTCTCCATGAAAATCCTGGCATAAATCTATGAGGATTCTATGTCACTGACCTTAAGCAATCAATGCTCCTCATAAGGGCTACTTAATGGTCTAGAAATCATAGTAGCCGTATTTCTTGGCTCAGAATATTTGCTGGAAAGATATAGACACAATTTTGTATTCAAATGGACTGATTATAACATAGATTTGCTCTATCAGTTTCTAGTTACTTAGGAAACTGTGGTAATGTGTGTTATATACCACATGAATGGAGTTTTCAGTCTATCAATCTGTCCTAAAAATTGAAACTTTAAAAGTATATACTTTATATTATATTCTTATCAAATTCTAACCAACTTGTTTTTCAGCTTAAACCCTCTTGAAAAGATTTTCAAAACCTTAAAATGTATGAAATAATTAACTTTTATTTTAATTTTTATATTTTTTCAAAAACTTTTCAACTTCTGTCACTATTACATAATTTTTACTTTTTCTAATTATGAGATGTTTAAGTCAATCCATTTCTACCACCACCTCCTAAAAATAAATCATTGCTTACTAGATGCCGTAAAAGCAATTTTTGCATACTTCACAATACCATATATTTTATTGAATACATGGACTCTGAATTTTCTATTGCTCTAATTGCATATCTTTCAGGTACTAATATGCTGATAATTTACAGGTGTACTTTTAAATTAGGTTTTACACATAGCACCTCTATCAAAATAGAAAATACATTGAGTAGTAAAAGTTTCAGTTAAATTATTCCACTCATGAAATTAGGATCACATCATTTAATTGTATCAATAAGAGATGATAATAATATATTTTAGAATAGTGTCTTATAAAGAGAGATAAAGCATGTCTCTTCTTCAAAAATATGCTTTGTGAAGGCTTGAATAAACCTTGTTGAATATCTATAAATTTTAAGACCAAACTAGTATAAGGAAACTAATGCCTTTTACTCTAGGGTCACACACACACACACACACACACACACACATACAAACAAAATGATACATGAGCGTGTGTGTGTCTTCATCTTATCAGAAAATTAGCCAGGTTAATTAGATAACACATTATCTAACATTTTATTATTGAATTGAAAATGTCATTGTTTGAACATGTGGACACCTCTTTATACTGTATGTCTCACTGCAAAATATCCTATATGACATCAAATTACAAAACTGTAATCCAGTGCATAAAACCAGTGTAATCTGCATTGACAGAATTACAGAGGGTAGAATACCATTTAAATTAAGGTAAACTTTAAACTATTGAATGGAAAGGGAAGGTACCTTCAATATCCTTGTATTCCCCAAGGTAATGTACATGTGATAAGCACATAACAGAAATTTTATTGACTTTTAATTTGGGACAAAACCATGTGCCATGCCATAGTAAAACTAAAGAGGAAAACAAAAACAACTAGTTGAATATGTCATTAAAACAAATGCATTTGAGAAAGAGATTTCAATTAGCACTTACACCATTAGTGTATGTATCAAATACAGGAAATGGAAGAACTTCTTCTGCAATTCGTTTTCTCAAATCAGTAAATCAGTCTACATCCATCCAGATTTAGGAGATAAATCTATCACTTTACTACCTATAATCTTAAATGTAGTCTTTGTACTTCTTTTGATCTCAGTGAATTATTATACAGCATAAAGATAAAAGTTGATTGATTATTTTAAAAAGCAAACTTTCTTCAGGAAGTAAAAATCTTCCCAAATCCATTTGTGTAAAATTCCTGTTACATAACTAAAAAATGAGTCAGGTATAAATGTATTATTTTTCAATTGCATGTGGAATGACAGAGAAGGAATCAGACAAGACACTGTTTAATCTTTTTTTCTCATCAGAACTCAGATCAATGAAGGATAGAAAGCCATTTCCAATACATACCTAAAACAGATCTTTCCAAAAGCTACTCAGCAACCATACTTGTAAAGGAGTGTAGTTACAGAAAAATTATTTACCAGATTTTCACCATTGAGGAAAAAGAGAGTGTCTTATGTCTGAGCCAAGTGTTTGCTTTGAAAGTATTGGTAACTTGCCACTCTGTAAGGTACAAAAAGTAGTCTCTGCCAAGAATGGTCAGCATTATGTTACAAACATTTCATTGGAACGAGGCAGGAATCAATGAGGGTTTGGCCCTAGGTTAAGGCTTACTATCATCCTTCATGTCAATGTAACTCAACTGTGCAGAACCACTTTTTATTTAGCTCTGCGTGACATTAAACATAGATCTTGGAAAACTTTAATCCTTAGACATAGGTGCATTGGAGTAAATGTTCATACTGTCTAATGCATTTGACAGACTCTGAGACTTCATTGTCAGCAGCAAGTTGCTCTGCCAAAAATCAAGTGAATCAAAGAATTCGCCAAGAAACCAGCTTATGGGGAGGAGGTTTATGGACAGCCATCATAGAGCAAAAGTGTAATACTAGAAAATCTGTTCAAGAACTCGCATCTGGCTGATAGCCTGTCAGTTGCCAAGAATGTGGCCATAGCTGTTAGTTTGGAGGGAGAAGCTGACAGTATACAGAGTGAAAAGGAAGAGTAGTCAAGAATACAAGAAATACTAATGTCAGATAGATCTAAATGCAAAGGGATTGATTTTCTTGCATCTCAGTATTCAATGTTATGATACTCATAGGAAAGGGATAGACAAATGCACAGAACTAAAGCGAATTCTACAGGGCTCTTTGAAAATATTTTGGCAAATTCAAAACTGTGTAGCAAGCAAAGACAGTTTGGGGGCCTTTTTTCTATTCTCCCATCATCACAAAGACCCCAACTGGTATAATGCCAGTCTGAAGCACTTCAGTGACCCCTGCTTATTCTTTCCTTCTTAGGGTAAGCCCTAATAGATTAACCCTTCCTCTTATATCATCCATGTGCTCAAACTGATCTCTCAGAAACCTCATTCTCACACATTTATCTTCTGCACTAAAACTATTACAAAAGAAATTTATAATATCATTGTTAAGGGGCTTCTATTACATCTAGGTATCTCCAGATTTCAAGGTTTGATAGTACCCTTGAGTTTTGGAGGTAAATAAAATAAAACATGAATTAGTAAATGCAAAACAGCCACCTCTCTTATGTTTAAGAGAATGGAGATCAGAATTAAGTTTATTCTGAAATCTCTTAATAATGTTTAGGAACTTAAAATATGTACCATGTTTTATTGGGTTCTAGCCAAACTACTTAATAAGACACCACGTAATCTGAAAATAATATGAGTATCTTGGAGAATTTAGCAATTTGGATTCTCCACTTAAAATATGGTTAGGGTAACTACTTAACTAGAAATCTGGGTAACTACTTAACTAGAAATCTGAGCTAACCACAAGGACAATAAATCCTATGGATCGGGGATTGCCCACATTCACAAATCCCGTGATCACAAACCTTTTCCACAATGCCTTTGGAAGACAGTTACTCTCTTTGTAATTTTCACTTTGAATATTTGAACTAATATTCAAGTTTTATTTCTGTATTTACTTAAAATACATTAAATCAATGCCCATGGCCTTAGGTCCATATTTTTTTTTCAACTTTCTAAGATAGTCTCCAGGTGGATACGTGTTCTTTTAGTTATTTTAAAAAGAAGTTTACATCTAAGGAAATTGAATAATTAAGTAGAGTAGTTGAGGAAGTTCAGATTGGCTAGAGTAAGGAAAGGGAAAAATTCTCATAGGAACATTAGAATACTTTCACTTGTTTTCTGTTTGATTCAAGAAATAATAAACTTACTATGTATGTAGATTTCACCAATCACTATGGAACAAAAATGTATAAGGAACTCCCCTTTCTAGATGTAGTGAGCATATTTTTGTTAAAATTACAATATTAATACAAATTCTACATAGACACTTCCAAAGCATTCTTATGTGTGGTAAGTCATTTGATGCTTATAGGTATCTAGTGAACCAGATAATATTTCCATTTAGCCTGACATCAAATTCTATAAATCTATTTTATTAATGAAATGCAATATAAATTTTAATCAGCCTTAATATAATAGTCATATATGTATTATACATCTTGGGCCCATAAAGGATTTTTGTATGTGTGAATGTGGTGATAATTAGGTGTTTTATTCTCAATTTGGTTGTAACATTACATCTATAAAAGTTTTTATATGCCATATTAATGTTCAGATCTCAATTTATTCAAAATTTTTAATGCAGAAATATTTTGGGAAAAAGTATTGTGTGGTATTCTCATTCCCCCCCCCATCTCTCTCTCTCTCTCTCTCTCTCTCTCTCTGTGTGTGTGTGTGTGTGTGTGTGTGTGTGTGGTCTTTCTGTCAGAATTTGACCTTTATTTAAGCACTCTGAAGTATTCATCTGTCAGAGGGAGATTAGGAGTTATAGAATAAAGGCCCAGAGAAAGATGAGGTAATATTCCACTTTTGGAATATGAGAATAGGACTTTGAGGTAAGAAAATAGAGTATTATCTTAAAGAAATGACTAACCTCCCTCTATCTATCTTTTAGCTGGCTGAGATCCAAGCCAAAATGGTCTGGTTCATAGAGTTCCTCTGGAAAAATAACTTGATTGCCTCTAATAGCAAATCAAAGTAACATGCTGCTCAGTAGTAGAGGTAGATAAGGAAAACCACATAAGCAGTGATAATTACAAATACTGACCAGCTGTTGAGACACAGGATTCAGTTATTCAGAGTATACTTTGGCCATAATTCAGGGAAAGTCCTGGAGGTCCCTGCTAAGTCATAATGAACACTCTTGTTTCCAGATGATGGGTATATCTTGTAGGTGCCATAGACAAGACTGGTTGCTTGGATTGCTTAGGATGATTAGGAAGTTTAGAGCAATGACTATCAAATTGTATGAAAATATTTCAATACTTTATCAACTGGTCGATGCTATTGTTGTGTACCATTTGAAGTAAGGAAATAAATAGCACATTCTAAATAAACAAATAAGATCATCCATTGCTCTGATAAAAATATAATTGGCCCAAGAGAAATTGATCATAAGCTACTTTCCATTGCTCTGATAAAAATATAATTGGCCCAAGAGAAATTGATCATAAGCCAATTTAATTTTGAGTGTTACTGGATTGGTGGTCTTTGAATTGAATTCTGGGTAACAAGAAGAAAAAATACATTCAAAAATGTTGGGAAAAAAATCTGAAGACATATGGCCAGTAAATATGCCATATAACTATTAAAACAGGATTAGGGTAGATGTATTCATAAATACCTCAACATTTAGCAATGAAGAACATAAGGAAAGCTGTCCACAGGGGAAAGTTTAGGGAATTAAATGTTAAAAGTATAAAATAATATGGAATTTTGAAGCCAATTTCTAATTTTCCAATGAGCTTTAATAATTATAATAAAATCAGCCTACACACAAGAATTGTGTTTGAACCAGATGCCAGTTTTCAAGGTACCAGTTAGGAGAGTTTTAATAAGAGTATGCTCAAGTATGAGATTTTTTGAAGTAATTGAGGTCACCTGGTTCATAGCCTCTTCCATCTATGATCTTGAAAATAAATGTTTTGAAATCCAGTCTGAATATGGCCATTACAGTTTGCTCTGGCTAAGTGATACAAGGAATGACTCTAGAAGTTCTTGCAAATTAGGGTTTACTTTATCTTGCAAGTTTTGGAAACTGGAGATCACCATATGAAGAAGTCCAGCTACACTGCTGAAAGAAAAGGGAAATTTTAAAACAAAAATGGAAAGGTAACATCCCTAAATCAAGCCACCTGCCAAATACAACTCCCACCTGAGCCAACTCAGAAAATAAAATGCACCAAATCAAGACCTAGAATCATAACAAATACAATGATGGCTGTTTTTACAGCCTTGTGGCTTTGTGGTATAGGAAAGGCTAACACTGGGACAAAGGGGAAAAATGTATGATAGCAGTGTCTGATACATAAGTGAAAAATTCTCTAGAATCCTGACTCCTGAGGTAGTAACTACATCATTAACAACAACAACAAAATCAAACTACTGCTGAATTTAATTCATTTCAGTTATAATACACGAAAACTCAAATAGGAGAATGAACTGTGCCAGGTATTGTACTAATGTGTAGGTTGTAAAATTGTCTCTTACTTTAATAATTCAAGAATTGTGGATAAGACAGACACAATGTAGAGGGAAGGGTGAGGTGGTGAGGGCTGTGCTATTCATAAATTATCTCAGTTTCGTATCAGTCCCAGGAACCAAGGCCCACAAACTATGGATTTTTAAAAATCATGAATGAAGCAATATTTCTTTTTCCTCCTTAGAAAATAGCTCTTTGTCTCCCCAATTAATTACTGTATTATTGTTATATAGTAACGATATATATATATATATATATATATATATATATATATATATATATATATATGCATGTATATTTTTAAATATTTAAAAGATGACTTGTCCTCACAGATTTTAGCAAAAGACACTTTTAGGATTGACTATGAGTGGTTTTTAGAGCCCGATGACAGAACACATTACACCCATGGTTTCAGGTGTCCTCTGTCCCCCATTCCACCATTTCTCCCTTGTCCACCATTTTCCTTCTGTAACAAGAGAAGGGTTGAAGGAATGAGTACATATTTTTCACCTACTCAGTCTTCTTACAGTGACACTGGAGCAGAATAAAAGCAGCTATAAAAGGACAAAGCCTTTACAAGGAATATAAACTGACAAACTTCTCCGTTATAGCACATGTAACTTTTTTTATTATCCTTTTCTGCAAAAACAAATAAACTCCAATCCCTCCTAATCATGGTTTTCTCTATCCCAAATCCACACAGATCCCTCTTTGTAGTCCCTTAAAGACTAGTTAGAATCTGGGTCACTCACGGACAGAAGGGAATCAGAGTTCCCCATTTCCCAAATGCTTTTTACCTTTTTCCTTCATGATTGTAGCTACTCAACTGAAGGGACCATTATGTGTCCATAGCAGCATCCCTTTTCATTTCCCTTATCTTGTATTCCCTTATATTCTCCTTCACACCTCCACCAAGTTATTTCTTACAAATTGTTTACATTTCTTCCTCCTCCTCCTTTGTTTGTTTGTTTGTTTTTTGTTTTCTTATTGTTGTTGTTGTTGAGGCATGATCTTGCTAAGTTACTCACTGGACTCTCCAATTCATAATCCTGATCTTCTCGAGCCTGGGGCTCCCAGGCCCCCCAAGTAACTGATATTACAGGTACAAGCCACCATGCTTTAAAAAAAAAAAGTAAATATTTTTTTTGTTTGTTTGTTTAAGAAAAGGTCTGATTTATGTTGCAATAGTTGATTTTATTCTGATTACACTGTAGGAATTAGAGTTGCTTATGAAACTCAACAAAAAGAGCTTTGACTTTTACACTTATCTTTGTATTTCTTAGTGGAATACAGTGTTTGTGTATTCTTATTTTGGTGCTTATAATAATTCATGATCTTTCCCAAAGATTGGGAAAAAAAAAATAAAAAAAAAAAACGAAGTTAAATGTATTGGTATAGAATGGGTTGAAATGTACATTCTTACAGGACAGAGACTAGCTGTAGGCATAATTATAAAGAAATTAATTTTAAATGTGCTGTCCCTCTGTCCTACATTCATTGGGCACTCCCTCTTGAGATCACAAAATTAGAATAATACTCCCAAGTTGTTTTTGGTACTTCATGTGATAACCGATCAGATCATATCTTTTCCTTTTTAAATTTCATTATATTCATTAAAAATCATAATAACACTTCCCTAACCATTCTCATTTTCCCACAGTCATTACATTTAATAAAAACCATGCAAAAGTAATTTTATTATTAATAGCTATACTATTCATTGCTTTTCACCCATGCCTTTCCTATATTAGGCCATAAATACTTGTTGAATATTCATCTGATGTGTTTTGCATTTTGAATTCCCTACTCCCAAAACCAAAATAAAGTTATATAGGTGTAGTGTCATGAAGATTTGCAGTTGTAAGGAGCAAAGCCCTTTATGATGACTGTCCCAGTGCAAATCTCCAGAGCTGGCTCTGCACACTGTGAGCTTAGGAGTAAATCCCTGGGTGTATGCCATTTTAGTCAGCTTTTTCACTGCTATGGAAGACAAGTCTGACAAGAACAATTTTAGAGGAGGAAAAGTTTATTTGGGGGCTCATGATTTCAAAGGTCTAAGTCCATAGACAGATGGCTCCATTCCTTGAGTCTTAAGGTGAGGCAGGGCAGAAGAATGTGGCAAAACATCACATTAGGAAGGGGAGAGAGATAGAGAGAGAGAGAGAGAGAGAGAGAGAGAGAGAGAGAGAGAGAGAGAGAGAGAGAAAGCGCTCTGATCAACAAACATATAATATATACCCCAAAGGCAGACCCCAGGGGACTTACCTCCTCCAGCCACACCCTACCTGCCTTTAGTTACCACTCAACTGAGTGGTAAATAATCCTTATCAGGGTGGTAATTTACTGATTGGGTTAAGACTCTCATAACCCAGCCATTTCACCTCTAAACCTTCTTGCATTGTCTTACATATGAGCTTTTGGATAACACATATCTAAACCATAACATGTGCCTTGCACCATTTGCTGAGCCAGTGTGGCCACACAGAAACCACACTACTATAATTTAAAATACTTTTCTGAAAAAAAAAGATTCTATTGTTTATTGTAGATTTTTATTTTTTTAAATAAATGAACAAAATTATATTTACAAACCCAAAGAAAAAAAATGTATGGAAGATACAGAAATATTTCAAAGAGGGTAGAAAGAAAAGTAGCTTCTAGCTAAATAACTAGGATTAAGAACTGGGAGTTTAGAAACCAAGATTGTTCAGATTTTCTAATGGTCTATCCTTTTCCATCTTTATTTCCATCTACATATAAATTAGGTTACTGATTTTTTCTGGAACCTGCTTTTTATCTGGTTTTCTCTTCCAGTTCCCTACATATTCCTGCTTCAGTGCCAACATTTACTAGGAATTCTTTAATATAATTTCAGATTATTGAAGGAGAAATTGGGTTGACCAAGGTTGAATGTGGTACTCACTTCAACTGTGACCAAAAGACAGGATTCAATAAATGGCTGTTTTCCCAGTCAGAATTCCGTGAGCTAAAATATACAACTCAGTGAGAAGCATAGGGATGAGAAAGAAATTCTGGATGTCATTAGGAAACTAGATATAGCAATAATATCAAATTTGATATTATTGTCTTCCCCAATTATAAACCAACAACTTCTTGTAATAAGTATATTTTGGGGAAACTGATCTACTTCTGAGTAAAATGTTTAGAATAATGCTTAGCTCTTCTGAGAAATCTGCAACTAGTCACTCCTTATAAATTACACTTTTGAACACTATTTCTTCCATTCCCTCACCATTGTACATTTTCTTATCTCATATGAACTGTCACAATGTCTCATATAAACTGTCACAATGGCTTTGTACAATATCTTCCATCCTACAAACTGAACTCCTTCTTATTCTTGCCAATACTTTAATATTTGAAGAGCATATCTACATCTATTTCCCCATTATAAATGTTCTGTGAACCCTTCCCCTTTCCTTCAAAATAAAGTATTCTGAAAACACCCCTAATTTAAAGTCATCCACAGTGTGGATCAAAGTTTGTCTTTTCTTTTTTGCTCATTCTATGTTTCATTGAATACCTTAAGTTTCAATCCAACTCCACTATGCCATTTTCAAATATATCAATTACATTCATCTTCATTACTTGGTTCATAGAAATTTTTCTTCCTAAATTGCCTTGCCTTACTCCTCAAATCTAAATATTTGCTTCTATTAATTATGCTCAGTATTTAAAGTCCAAACCAAAGTCACTTTCTAGGGATATTGCCAATTGGATGTGGTCAGTTTCTTCTTTGATCTTCATACCTCATAGCAAGTTGCTTGTACCTTGCCTATTTTCTATTAAGCATAGGTAATATGCCAATAACCGTTAACAGAGAGCTTATTACATTTCAAATAGTGTTCAAAAATACCTATGATATATTTTCTCATTTAATTCTCATATCAAACAGATAGTTTATACACTATAATTAACCTCACTTTAGGAATGGGAAATCAGAGTTTAAATTGCTCAATTAATTTTCCTAAAGGCATCTACCTAGCAGGTAGATACCTTTTCCAGTTATTCTATATTTGCCTTGTCATCATTTCTCTAAACAGATTGAAAACTTAACAGCAGGTTTTTATCTCTTGAAGCATCTAACACGGAGCCTTGGATAAGGTAAGGTAAGCAAAAAGCAGGTAAGCAAAAAGATTGAGTTAAATTGAATGATATCATGAAGAAAATGCAAACAGGTAACTTTAGTCTTTAATTTTTAAACATGGCATGGTATAAGATTATAAGAATTCCAACTGTCTTTAGTTGAGACTTTCATGACTGTGTTAACAACAGCTATACTCAAGGGTTTTGAGATTACCCTTCTTTACAAATGAGCAGTTCTCCATAAATATATGCTGCCGTGTATAAGTCAATCCATTTCAGTTTCAAAGCTTTGTAATTAACAACACTCCAAGACGTTCCTATAAAAGAAAGCATTTTTATTTTGCTTCTACATGTGTTGTTTGATTATCTTGAGTTTCAGTTATTAGGATTAGTTTTAGCTCATTGTTGAAAAGATGATTGTTATTAAATTGAATCATAGAAACTAAACAATTTAATATTTTGAAAGAATATTTCTCAAAACTAATGAGATATTTCAAGGCTATGTCCAATTATATGATATAAGGAACAAATTTTCTTCATGTTTGCTTAAATGCTGATGGAATTTACTGAGGATTTACTTTAATATTTGCTAAGATTAGATGAGCAGGTGTGGCATGTTATATTTTATTAATGCTAGTGACCACCTGCAGCTTAAGGAAATGCTTTTTAACTTGAATGTCATTCAGATGTATTTTTCAAACGTTGATTTCATCCAAATCTTTCACATATCATCAGCAAAATGTAGGAAAACAAATATACAATTAACCAAGAGGGCATTATTGTAAACATTATTTATAAGAACTGACCAAGGTAGCATTACTAGGTTCAAATTACTTGACTATATTTAGGGTTGTAAAAATTGTGTTGAATTCCTAAACATTTGATCTGATCTACTGGTGAAGACCACAATAAAAAATAAATAAATAAAAAGCAGACAGAATGTCCATCTGATTGATGATCTGTGTTCAACTTCTATGACAGTGAACAAAAGTCAATCTGATCAGCCAAATAAATATCCTGAGAGACATTAATCACACAGTGTTAGGACCTAAAGGGACTTTAGGGATCACCTGGGGAATGCCATCGCTTAATAATTTAGTCAACCTAGTCTCAGAAAGACTGAATTTTCCGCAAGGTTTCACTTTGAGTTATTGGAAAATGTTAGTTGGAATTTCATATTTCCTTCTTCCAAACCACTGTACCTTCTAGTTTACCATTTTTGAGAATGAAGTTTAAACCTTGGAAGGGAGGATTTCTGAAGAAGAGATGAAACAGTGAGGAAAAAGAAAAAAAATGCTAGTGCAAGGAGTTTGAAACCCTGTGATGTTTTAATGACAATGTGAATATTTTTATATGAGAGTCTAAGGAACTATCATAGGAGATAATAAGTTAGTTCCATTTTCTAAGGGTCATTTGCTCTTCCATTCATTTAATTCTCTCATTGTAATGTGGCTATGCATCTTGTCAAGGTATACCTGTTTCATCTTTGTTTGTTGATATAAAATCTTCATTTACTCATTGCTATGCTACAGCTGACATCTGGAGCTCACCTTGGTGAGTAAATTGTTAAGCTTCAGGAAATTTGTGAGCCAACTGTTAAAGGTGACCATTATTAAAAGTTAAATCATATAAACCTACAATAATATTTTATTAAAATGATATAGAACAAGTAAACTAATCAGATCCTGTTTATATTACTCTATTTTACTGGTATCTAATCTCTTTAACTATTATTTTGAGGTTAATTATGTCTATTTTACCTGTAAAATACAAATATAAAACAGAGCATGACACAAATTTCTTACCAAACTTTTATGTGGTAACATACATTTCGTAGTGCAAAAATCAGTTAACAAGAATATTTACACCATGGAAATCAACAAACACTAAAAGTCAGGGGTCATTTTATTAATTTTTCTCTCCCTCCAAAGAACTGATTTTTAAACATTTTCTAGCACATAACTGCCAATAATCAACTTATGCTCCACCTAATACCTTAAAAAATATCTTACGCCTCAGGTCACCTACATGACCACTATGGTATTTCAGTTATCCGCAGGCTGGAATATGTTTGTATATTCTTTCAGAGGACCTTATGGCATTCTCCACAGCATCACTTCTGATCAAAGAACTCATTTGACAGCAAGGTAAGTACAACAGTGGATATATGTTCATGGAATTCATGGATCTCACCGTGTTCTCCACCATCCTGGAGACACTAGCTTGAAGGAAGAGTGCTGTGGTCTTTTGAAGACTCAGTTACATTGCCAACTTGGTGGCAATACCTCGCAGGACTGGGCTAAATTTCTCTAGAAGTATGTATAATGTTTCAACTGGGGATTCCAGTACATGGTGCTGTTGCTCCCACCACCAGAATTGGTAGTTCCAGGTTCCAGAAAAAAAGGTATTTTAGTCAGCTTTTGCATTGATGTGACCAAAATGCCTGACAAGAACAGTTTAGAAGAGAAAAAAGTTTACTTGGGCTCATGGTTTTTGGAGGTTTTGGTCTAGATGGTTAACTCCCTTGCTCTGGGTCCAAACTGAGGCAGCACTTATCCAGGGATAAGTGCCCAGTGGAAGAAAGCTGCTTCTTTCATGGCAGCAAGGAAGCAGATAGCTAGAGAGATGGGAGAAGGGGCCACAGGTAAGATGAACACTTCCAGGGTGCACCCTCGTTACCCAGCCTCTCCAGCCATTCCCCACCTGTCTATCGTTACCATCCAGTCAGTTAATTTAAACTAGGATGGACCAGTTAGGAGACCAGTTAGCACTACAGTTCTCATGATCAAGCCATTTTACCTCTATATTTTCCTACATTAACAGAACATTTTGGGAAATGCCTTATATCCAACCATAACACAAGGAATGAAAATGCGGGTGGAACAACTTCCTATTCAGGAGCAAACTTTTAGGTTCCTGTTCCCATGAACTTACGCTCTGAGAGTCTAGAAGTCTTAGCTCCAAAGTAAGGATTCTTCCACCATGAGACACAGTAATGATTCCATGCGAACTCAAAATAAAGATTGTCTCCCAGCCACTTTAGACTCTTCATGTGCTCCACGAATCAAGAGGAAAGAAAGGAGTGACTCTGCTGTCTGGAGTGAGTGATTTGGACTATCAACAGGAAATTAGAACGCTATTCCACAATGAAGGTAAAGAAAATTTTGTAAGAAATACAGAAGATTGGTTAGGTATCTCTAAGTATTACTTACTCTGAGACCAAGTTCAGTGAAGAATAACAAATTAACTAGGCAATAGGGATAACCAAGGGCCTCCAGGAATGGAAGTTTGGGTCACAACTCCAGGAAAAAAACCACAACCCCCTGATACACTTGCTGACGAAAAAGAAAATACAGAGTGTACAGTAGAAGGATGTAACTATAAATACCTGCTACGTGACCACACGACCAGTTACAAAATATAAGACTATGATTATGAGACTTTCTCCTCGTTTATTCATGAAAATTGTGTGTGTGTGTGTGTGTGTGTGTGTAGTGTAAATATTTAGGGCTTTTTTTCCTACTTATTTGCTTATATAGTAACTTTATATCAGAGTAGTCATGAGTAACATGATGTTTCATCCAATGATTGACCACATATCTGATATGGCCCCTTAAAATTATCATGGAATTGAAAAATTCCAATTGCCTAGTGAGCTGTCATGATCTCATAGTCCAATGCATTATATGTTTGTTGTGACGCCAGTATAAATAAACCTACTGTTGTATTCTGCTACCTTTCCTAACCCCTACTATCCCCCCTCCCCTTCCCTCTCATCTTCCCTCTCTACCCCATGTATGAAAGATGATATGTCATGAGCTTTGTAGTGTTTTGAACAACCAATAAAAAAAAGACAAAAATAAATAAATAAACCTACTGTATTGACAGTTACATAAAAATATAGTACATACAATTATGCATATAGTACATAGTAGTTAATAATTATAATAAATGACTATGTTACTGATTTATGTATTTTCTGTGCTATACTTTTTATCATCATTTTATGTAGGCAAAAGAAAGCTAACTATAAAGCAGCCTTAGGCAGGATCTTCATAAAGGATTCCAGAAGATGCATTGTTTTCATAGGAGATGACAACCCCATGCATGTTACTGCCCCTGAAGACCTTCCAGTGAGACAAGGATGTAGATGTAGAAGACAGTGATATTGATGATCCTGATCCTTTGTAGGCCTAAGCTAACATATATGCTTTCATTTCTAAAAAAAAAAAAAAATTAGAAGTAAAAAGAAGGATAAAACATTTCTAATATAGAAAAAGCTTACAGAATATGGATATAAAGAAAGAAAATATTTTTACAGCTGTATAAGGCATTTGTATATTGTGCTATAACAAAGGATTATAAAGTTTCAAATTATAGTAAGCTAAGGGTGAGTTATTATTTAAAAAATGTATTTTCTATAAATCAATTTAGTGTAGTTTTGTAAAGTTCCTATACAATCTATAGTTGACTACAGTAACACCCTAGACTTTTCACAGTCACTCACCCAGAATAACTTCCAGTTCAGTTAGCTCCATTCATGATAAGTACTATTTTACCATTTTTAATCTTATATTTTTGCTGTACATTTCCCATGTTTATATGCACAAATACCTACCATTATGTTTAAAATTGCCTACAGTATTCAATATAGTAATATGTTGTGCAAATTTGTATTCCAGGAGCAATTGACTATACTGTATAGCCTCCATGTGTAGTAGGCTATTTTATCTAGGTTTGTGTAAATATACTATCTGATGCTGGCACAAAAACAAAGTTGCCTGATACAGTTCTCAGGAAATATCCCTGTCATAACATGATGTCTGCTTATATTTAACTACTAATTTTACATTGCACAACTGAAGTTTTAGCATGTCCTACAACAGAGTACATATCATTCAGGGACTTCACCTACTTTTCTGATGGAGGGCTTTTTTGTTTGTTTGTTTTAATTGAATACAGGATAATTGTTTCACGTTTGATGGAATTGTGACCTTGTAATTGTCTTTATTTGGCAATAGAGAATGTCTTAAGGACTGCATATAGGTGCCAGTTTGACAAGGGATGGACTTCTGATGGATAATTTTGCATGTCAACTTGTCTGGACCACCTGGTGCTCAAATATTTGGTTAAACACTATTGTTGGTGTGTCTGTGATGATGTTTCTGGATGAGATTAACACTTAAATTGGTAGAGTGTGTCCAACAATGTGTCCTCCCCCATGATAGTGGTGGGGGTGGGACGTAATCCAATCTCTCGAAGTTCTGAATAGAACAAATGGCTAGAGAGAATTCTTTCTGCCTGTCCTTGAGCTGGAGAATTGGTCTTCTGCCTTCATTGATATATCTTTCTTATTCTATAGCAAGCATAGACATTTTTATATATCCAAAAACAATAAGAGCAATGACACAAAAATACTCCCTTCTGAACTAGCCTTATATTTTTTAATTTGGACTTGACTTTTGTGAGCACAGTAAGATTAAAATTTACTATAAATTTGGCTTAGGTGCCATAGTTATTCAAGGAATAGCAATGTGTGTCCCCCATCAGGAAGTGTACCAGACCCACGGAATCTGCATTCATCATGCATGCAGAAGCTTAGCCTTACATTAGCTCTATCACTGTGTGGGCACACTATCAGCCCACCTCCAAGCATCATACTTCCCACAACTGTATTAAAGCATTTGCCTTGTCAATTCTTAGGATGACTCTCCACAGAGTCATTCTATTTACTGAAGCTTGAATAGCAATAAATATAGATTTATGAAAATTTCCTTCAAGTTCCTTTTCTCAAAAAAATAGGTACCCTAGAGATTTTTGTAAAGCTCTTAAGCTAGCCATTATTCCAGTATAATACTATGTGTGCTTTTAAAAAGAAAAAAATGTTGATCAAATGTATATCTTTTTCTTAGAAGTGTCTGTTCAGCTCCTTAGCCCATTTATTGACTGGGTTGTTTGGTTGTTTTGGTGTTAAGGTGTTTGAGTTCTTTATATATCCTAGAGATTAGTGCTCTATCTGATGTGGGTGTGGTAAAAATTTGTACCCCAAATGTAGGCTCTCTCTTCACCACATTGTTTCTTTTGCTTAGAAGCTTTTTAGTTTGAGTTCATCTCATTTATTAATTCTTGATTTTATTTCTTACACTTTAGGAGTCTTGTTATGGAAGTCAGAGCCTCAGTCAGCAAATATATGAAAAAAATGTTCAACATCTCTAATGATTAGAGAAATGCAAATCAAAACCACTCTAAGATTTCATCTCACACCATTTAGAATGACAGTTATCAAGAAAACAGTCAACAATACATGTTGACGAGGATGTGGGGGAAAAGGAACATTCATGCATTGCTGGTAGGACTGTAAATTGGTGCCACCAATCTGGAAAGCAGTATAGAGATTCCTTAAAAATCTTGGAATGGAACCACCATTTGACCCAGCTATCCCACTCCTAGGTCTATACCCAAAGGACTCAAAATCAGCCTAGTATAATATCGCAGCCACATCAATGTTTATAATAGCTCAATTCACAATAGCAAAACTGTGGAAACAATCTAGCTTCCTGTTGAAGAACTTAATTTGAATCAGGCAAGTAGTCAGACCAAAATGTCCAGGTTTTTCCACACACTCCATTTTAGCTCAGACCATGCATTCCATGAATACAGAGTATAAAGTAACAAAAGTATGCTTGCATACTTATCTCTGAGTCACCATCTCCCAAACCTCAAATGGTGGCAATGAATCAGCAGTGACAAAATTGCCACCACTTACTATGCCTGATTAGAAACTCATATTTGACTAGGATGGCTCATGGCTCTATAGATAAAAGCTAATCTCTTCTCAAAGAGTATGATCCCTAGTTTTTATAACTGGCATAGTTTCTTTTCTTGAATACTGATATATTTCTTATAAATAATTTATAAAATTTGCACATAGTAATTCAGTAATTCTTATACTTTTGTTTAGAATGTTTGCAGAATTGCTTAGTGACTCAGAAGTCAGATTATGGCTGAGTAAGATTCTCTACTGATCATTTGTCTCCTCACATATACACCAGTTTAAACAATTATTCACGCATCAAACTGCCATTACAAGAGCTAAGAAAGCCAGGTGCAAGAGCATAATTCCCTACTTTAATATAATAAAAAGAAAAAAATGCATTGAAAAGGTCAGGAACAAAAAGTTGCCAGCATTGCCACCCACTGACTCCAAGCAGCATGGAGAGAGACACCTCCTGCTTGAGGGAGGAAGAAGGAATTAATTTCAGACTTTAGACATGAAAGCCAAAACAAGGCCTACCATTGTGAAACACAGTGCTCAATAGGACCTAATAAGCCATATCCTAATAGGTCAAAATCCAATGACTGAACCACTGGAACCGCATTAGCCAGGCCACTGACCGCCTCTACAGCTGCCTCAAATCACAGACACATGGGGAGCAGGGCATAGAAGTTAGCCCAGGACATTGTCTTGGAGCTCATTGCTAGGGAAGCTACAGTAAGATCCAACACCAAGCAGAAATCAAAACCCATACCCAGTCCAGAATTTGCAAACAGAGATTCTGGACCTACCCTGGTAACAAGGGGAGACCTACTTGTTATTGGGACAGCCTAAGTCTTGACCTGTCTTAGTAAGAGCCTCAGAGAGGTCTGTCCTGGAGCATCCACAACCCTCAGACTTTGCCAGTCCCTATAGCTGTGATATTTGGGTATGCTACAGCTTAGTATTTGCAGATAGACAAAGGAATGTTTCTACCACCCATTCACCCAACCTCATTATAGCTATCCCCATGCCAGTGTTCACAGATAGAACATCTAGGCCTGCCCTGGCATCTCACAGAGACATGCACCCTTGGACTTGACTCATGTGTCAGCCTATATGACCACTTACTGGAATGTGGGCTTGAGTACACCCAGATACTGTGCATACCTTTGGATCTGTGAGGTTCAGAAATGACCCAGCTTAGCATTAGGTTGCCAGGGGACTTACTTTCACTTACACTATTTCAATTTGGGGTGGAATAGTATGTAGCAAGACTCCACTTACTGAGGGTAGTACAGTGCAGTCAGCAAAAAATTTTGCCTTGCAACTTAGTGCCAGGCTAATAAAACTTATCAACAGGAATATCCTAAAGGCCCCCATCACTAGGCCAGTGTTTATGGACATAACCTCTGAATAGCATTGGCACCAGGTAGAGAAGCACAACACCATATATTAGATTTCTATTCCATCCAGCATCCCAATGACTGTTTGAAATAGTTTAAAGCCATTAGTCAACATCAGCAATGCACAGATTATAAAAGTGTGGGACTTATTCCTACTCCAATATTGTACTGAGTTCATTGAGCTATGGGCTTATAGTGCAACACAGTGTGGTGACATTGGTGGCCAGAGGCATAACATAGGAGTCTGGGGTTGGTCCATCAAAGCTGAACAGAGGCTTACAGGCCTGAACACAGACAAGTGATTGATAGGGAATTAGGCATATGGGCCAACCCCAGTTCCAAAGAGAGACTTGAGGGATATCCTATTCTTTTTTCAACAATATACCAACTACATATTTGGAATAAACCTGGGCTAGGAGAAACCTCTAGTGTTTAAACAGTACAACTCATGAACAGAGGACTCAGAAAAACTAGACCTATGGAGATATCTAATGCTAAAGCAGCAGAAGTGACTGCAGGCTCAGAGAAAATAAGCAGCCTACTTAGAATTTGCAAAGACTGGAAAAAATACTTAATCTTTCAGGGCCACACAATGACACACACCGAGCAAAATCTCACTCATGTGTAGAATATAAATTGCTGATCTCATCAAAATTCAGAGTAGAAAGGTTCCCAGAGAATGGAGAGAATGTGGAAAAATGAGGAATAAGGAAAGTTTGACCAATGATACCAACTTACAGTGAGAGAGTATAGACGTTCTAGAGTGCAATTGCACAGTAGGGTGATTATAGATAGCAAAATAAACTGTATATTTTGAAAAGCTAGAAGAAAGGATTTTGAATAATTTCACTGTAAAGAAATGAAAAAAATGATTGGTATGTTTAAGCTGGTCTAAAATTTACACAATGCATTCATGTATTGAAATACTGCTTTATCCATTAATATCATACTTTTATTTTTATGTAACTATTAAAATTAATAAAATTAAAATGTAATTGCAAAATATGTATTCACTATTTTCCATTAAACCAATGCATTTTAATTCAAGTCTTGGGTAATTTTCTCCTCAGACTCAGACTTGTATAGCAGGTTTTGAGCTTTTGAAAGTGTTATTGAGAGGACTAGAGCAAATTTTATTTTCTGTTTAAAATACAATCAGCTTTTGATCATTTGTTTTTATCAAAGATCTCTGCTGTTTGAATTGTAGCATAAACTTGAAATGATAAGCTGGAAAGAAAATCACTTGAAATGCCTTGTAAAACTAAAAACTCCTAAAAACTCTAAAAGCTTTGATTGGATTTTTCTTGGTAAACAAAAATTGAAGGGTAAGTACAGAGAATGATATAAAAAAGTGCTCTTTGTCCATTTAAAGCTCTTAGGGAGTCTCTCTGTATATTCTGTATACTGGTAAAATATTGTGTGTGTGTGTGTGTGTGTGTGTGTGTGTGTGTGTGTGTGTGTGTGTTTGTACAGCATACATTCATGTACTTGTCTTAGTATATAGTCTAGTGTATGTTTTGTTTTTAGGGAAAGTCAGAGCTTATCAATAATGTTGTTAATTTATGTGTTCAGGTCTTTATTCATCAGTTTTAATATTAAACAATTAATTTACCTCAATTTCTTCATAAGGAAATGATAACAAATAATATACCACCACTTTAGTGAAGAAAATTATAGACTCAAACTCCTGTGCGAACACTGTCACTCATGATATTCTGAGTAGTTCTATAACTACATCAATTGGTATCCCCATCATTGTTTAACTTTTATGAAATACTCCCTATAAAACCATGTAGATTTGCCTTTTTCCATCTGCCATTAGTTTTTTCTGTATCCGATTGAAAAGAGAAATCTTGCCCTACAGGATTCTTATTCTAGTTAAAAATGAAGAATATATATTTTCCCCTTTCAGCTTTGAATTTAACAAATAAAGCAGAAGCTTATGTAGGAGTACTGTTTATGTTAAATCACCTTTTAATAGATTTTTTTTCTAACAAAGTATGTGTATGCATACACAAAGTATGTGTATTCAAGTTAAAAGACGAAGAAAAAGTTAACATATCAATTTTCTGAGCACCTACCCACTTTAATTTTAAAAATAATAATCACAACAAGAGGCAAACACAGTTTTCTTAATAGGTGTGCACAACACAACACTATTTACAGAAAATAGAAAAGCATATTAAGAGCTTATCCAAACTACTCTCATATTTGGAACTCCTTATTAAGTTGTTGCAATTTGACATTAATAAATTAAAGTTTCATAAAATTACTTGTATGTTTTCAGATTATTAATTTACATTGGTATTGAGCAGTTCTGAGCTGTTCAGCTTCTGAGCTGCTGGACTAATATGCTAGAGGCAATGTTGCTATTGAATACAATATTGCTTATTGGAGGAAAACTTTATTTGGGCTCATGATTTCAGAGGTTCAGTCCATGGTTGTCAACTCCATTGCTCAGAGCCCAAGATGAAGCAGAATATCATGGTGGAAGTGCATATTAGAGGAGTGTATCTCCATTTGTGGCAGTCAGGAAGCAGAAAGAGGGAGGCGGAGGGCAAGGGGCTTCAGGGAATATGAATCTTCCAGGGCATGCCCTCAGTGACTACCTCATCTAACCACAACTGACCTGCCTATAGTTAGCATCCAGTTAGTCCATTTAGACTAGGGTTGACTGATTAGGTTACCGCTTTCGTAATCCAATCCTTTAAGCTCTCAATAGTCCTACATTAAGAAAGGAATATAGAGGGACACCCCATATCCAACTATAGCATTTATTCTCTGATCCCTGAAAGCTCATGTCAACTCACAATGTAAAATGCTATTAGCCCAACTCCAAGAGTCCCCATAGTATTTACAGTCTCAGCATTGCCAAAAGTCCAAATCCAAAGTCCCATCTGAAACTAAAGACAAAATTTTTGTTGTGAGCCCCTATAAAAATTAAAAAAAATAACAAATAATGCAATCACTAAATGCACAAAGGAACTGAGCCTACCCTTCTCAAAAGAGGAAATATGAATGATCAACAAATATATGAAGTAATTTTCAACAACTCTAGCAATTAGGTAAATGCAAATTAAAACTGCACTGAGATTTCATCTCACTCCAGTCACAATGGTAGTTATCAAGAATATAAGTAACAAGAAACATTGAAGAGGATGTGGGGGAAAGGGAATATTCATACACTGCTGGTGGGACTGCAAATTGATGCAAACCCTCAGGAAAGCAATATGGAGATTCTTCAAAAAACTAGTAATGGAACCACCATTTGACTCAGTTATACCAGTCCTTAGAATATATTCAAAGGATTTAAAAATCAACATTTCACAGCAACACAGCCATGTCAAAGTTTATAGCAGCACAATTTACAATAGGAGAACTGTGGAACCAACTTAGATGCCTATCAACAGATGAGTGGATTAAGAAATTGTGGTATATATATACACAATGAAATATTACTTAGCCATAAAGAAGGATTATTTTATGACATTTATCAGTAAATGGATGGATCTGGAGATTATCATTCTAAGTGAAATAATCCAATCCCCAAAAAATCAATGTTCAAATGTTTTCATTGATAAAAGGCAGCTAAACCACAATAAAAGGAAGGAGAGTAAGAAGATTAGACAAAGGGGAATTAAAAGAAGGGATTGGTGACAGGAATATGAAAGACAGTTCATATTTCTAGCATTACTTAATTCCTGATGTCACCATCCCAGCTTCAGTTTCACCTTCACATTTCCAGGCACTGCCTTCCCATCCATGTGCGGCCTACAGGCGGTTTGACCCCAGCCCTTTGAAATCTTGTTGTAAGCCTCCATGACCTCCTAACTCAAGTATCTGGCATTCCTGAAGAAACTTCACAACCTACAGACACCAAGGTCTGTAGCCAACTTGTACAATAGCTGGGCCACCTGGGATCATGGCTTCAGTGGACTTTGAGTACCCAGGTGACTAAACATGTTAAAACAACTTCCCAGAGCCCTTCTACATGAGCAGGGTGCATCCACAATCTCTTCTCAAAGCAAATTTTACTTACCCTGGAACAGGCAATGCATATAGTTTTTGCCAATTACTGAAATGCTCTCCAGCCTTATTTGTTATTGTCTCTCTACCAATTACTTAGCATCTCTTTAGTGGTTGTAATGTCATTAACAACAATGTCTTTCTTGGTCCCAGTTTTACATGTGCATTTTTAGCTAAACTGCAAGTTTTGAAAATCCTTCTACTCTGCTTTTTCCTCCTGATTGTCATAGTAAATCTTGATAAATGTTGCCAGCAAAATTCATGCCATTGCCAATGCTATGCTGCCTTAAAATTTCCTTCACTAGATTAATTAGTTTGTCATTTTTAAATTCAACTTCACACAAAGCCTCAGAACATAGGCATAACGTATACAACTTTTTTGACACAATATTATATGAATGGCCTCTAGTCCAATTTCCTATAAAGTCCTCATTCCCCACTGAAACCTCATGAGCACAGGCTTTTCTCTCCATAGTCTTGTTGGCATTCTAGTCTTCTAATGTCTCACCATAATTGATCATTAAGCACTGCTAACAACATTTCAAAGTTTCTTTAGCTTGCATCTTTAAACTTTTTAAACTCCTCCCACAAACCAGTCCCAAAGTCTTTGAAACCTTTGGTTAGGTTAGTCATAGCAACACCACCACTTCTCGGTACAACATTTCATGTTAGTCAGTTTTTTATTACTCTGCCCAAAGTAGTTGACAAGAACAACTTACAGCAGAAGTTTATTTTTTTTTTCCTCATGGTTTCAGAGGTACAGTCAATGATGGACTGACTCCATTGTTCTGTGTCCAAAGTAAGGCAAAACATGATGGTGAAAGCTGTGGTGGAGAAAGCACTACTCCATTCATGGCATCCAGGAAGCAGAAAGAGAATGTGTGTGTGTGAATACAATATTTTTAAAATCAGTTTTAAGTTGCTAGAGACTAATGAACATAACCTCTTTTCTTGGAGGACAAGAGAATGGACAGAAGATAAATAAAAAATTTAACTTTAAGAATCAGGATTATTTTTATCCTTGAAGAATTTTCCAGTTTGCTAACAGAAGCCTGGTAGGTGAGAAATATAGGAAAACTTCTTGCAGTTTCTCAAAGCTGAAGACACAAATATGGGAGTTTAAATCAAGATAGGATGAGGTCCCAAGATAATTATCTGAGATTTCCTTCAGTACCTTTAGTGGTGATTCAGTTTAAGAAAAATGAAGCTGGAAAACCTCTACTCTATCAGGTCATCTGAGTTTGGATTTATATCTCTTTCTTAGCATAATGTAAATCCTTAATATGAAAAGTAACATTATAGAGATGCTCAGATTATCTCAACAATTTTTTGAATATACACGATGGTTCACTTCTAATAAAAATGTCAAAATTAAGAAAAATCAAAGTAAATTTAAATGAAAAAATCAAATTTAGATACAATTAAAAAAATCAATAAAATTAAAAAATTGTGCAACATAGAAAATTCCACAATGATTAAGAAAAAGAAAACACAAAAGAAGAAGAAAAAGGGAAAGGAACAGCATGAAGAAAAGAAAGAAGAAAGGAAATAAAGGAGAAAAACACAAAGGTATGGAAATGGGAGGGAGAGAAAGAAAGGGGAAAAAATAGTGCTAATATCAAGAATGAAAGAAAGCTGGAAAAGTCATAAAGATATTAACATACATTTATATATTATAAAAAATCTATGCAAAAATTTGTAAATTAGGATAAAATAGAAAAAGTTCTTTGAAAAATTCAATCAATTTTAATATTCCAAAATTTATTGGAAAAATTTAATTCTAGTATTTTGTAAAAGAAAATAAAAATTTCCTGAAATAAACTTTATATCAGCATGGTTTCTCTGAAGAATTCTTGCAAATGGTTGGGAAATAACACCATATACCAGTTTTCTAGAAAAATAATCAGCATTTGCCGATGTGTCTCATAAAACCAGAACAAACAGAAAAAAAAAAACTCTTGAATGATATTATTTAAAAGAAAAACAAAAATATTTTAACAACTGAATTAATTAACCAAAAATTATTCAATGCTATTAAATAGTTGCACTCCATTTTAATGGATTTATTAAGATTAATTTTTCAGATGTTTTCATCCCCAAGTTTTCTGCACATATCCAATGCAACTGCAAAATTTTAATTGAAAATATTATCATTAAAGATATTAAAATGTAAATATCCAAAAATTATCACAACAACCTTGAAATAAACAAAGTAAGATTTTGTGCTGATTCTTTTGCTTTAATATAATGCCATAATATGTAAAACAGTGTGAGTATTGGCACAAAAAGCATCAAATATATCAAGAAATCAGAATAAAGTTTCTAGAACATATATCGAGCATTTAATTTTGATAAAGGAAACATGGCAGAATAGTGGAAAAGAATGGCCTTTGCAACAAACATTGTTAGATTGTCTAGATAGCATTTTGTGAAGTGTAATGTTTGACCGCTTACTGTACCATGCTAAAATATCAGTGTCACTGGATTTTAGATCTGAACTGATAAATAAAATCATAAGATTTTAATTGATAATAGAAAAATATCTTTATTATCATCTAAGCAAATATTTTGTGAATAAGAGACAAAACGTATAAACTGTAAAAATTAATATTTCAAACTACAATGTATTCAATCTATTAAATAAAATTATAAGCCACAAACTAGAAGGTATTTGCAATACATATATGTGACAAAGGATTTTGTTCAAAATGAATAAATAAGAGAGATTTCTGTTTATATAAAAGTCATAAATAAGCATAAAAATCAAAATATTAAAAAGCAAAGAAAAAGATGCTCCAGATCTGAGGCATCAGGAAAATACAATTTAAAACTTCCATATGATACAATTACAAAATCACCAAAATGGCTAAATTTAAAATAATTCACAATCGTAAAAGGAACACCAAAAAGGCGAACAAACTGTCAGAAGATTTTCCAGTGCCAGCCCTTAGAAGAAACTGACCTTGCTATCAAACCATTCTTGGACTTCCAGCCTCCAGAATTGAGAAAATATATTTCTATTGTTTATGCCATAGCATTTTATTCTGGCAGCTTAACACAGCAAACTAATGCAGTTCCAAATTGAAAACAGGCTAAATATCCATTAACCATTGAATATATATATAGCACACCAAAATATAAAACATAAAGTACTGTATATCATAATAAGCCAACAAACTGTGAATGATTACAGTCAACAATTGTGTAACAATGATGATTACAGGTAACAATTATGTAATAATGACTGCATTTGTGATGTAGAACTTCCCGTTTATATAATTCACATACAAGCAAATCAGGTCAATGGAAATAAAATAAAAGTTACCTTGTGAAGGAGAAATGCAGTGACTGAGAACCAGGATAAGAGAGCTTCTGGAACAACATTATTTGTGACTCACCTCTACTGTTATATTAGCTCTCAAGAATTCTACTCAGCGAATATGTTGTAGTTTGTTAACCCTATTGATACTGGATCCATCTCAATTTCTGATTCTTATGAATAAGAACTGTTATTGAATATCATGTATTAGTATTTTGTGAACATAGTTTTGTTTCTTTCTGGAAAGTACCTAGAAGTAGATTGGTAGTTTACATAGAAGATGCATATTTATTTTCATTATAGATCTGCAGATCTTTTCCAAATGGCTGTTTCATTTTACCTTTCAATTAAAAATATATGTGGTTTCTGGTTATTCCACATTCTTGACAACACTTGGTGCTATCATATTTATTTATCTTAGTCATTCTGATGAGTGTGAGAATGTAGTACAAATTGTTCCTAATTTGTATTTCCTTGAGGTCTAATAATTTGACTCTTTTCATGGGGGATAATCATATCTTTTTTTCAATGTGTTTTTAGTTGTCAATGGACCTTTATTTTATTTATTAATACGTAGTACTGAGAATCAAACCCAGTGCTTCAGATATGCTAGGCAAGTACTCTGTCGCTGAGCCACAACACAGCCCAGATAATCACATCTTTATAGACACTTTAATTTTACTGTGACATACAAATGATACACAAGTACCTTTTCACCATTGAGAACAAATCATTATGAAACAGAGCAAAATAAAAGAAATCTGGCATTTTCTTTCATTTGCCCCATGTATAAATAGAAATAAACATCGATAAATTTAAGATTTTATGTATAAATAGAAGTAAATATTGGTAAATTCAACAGTTTAAGTCCAGGAAATAAAATATCAATAATAAAATAAAATCATAATTTTGTTTTCACCTAAAATATAACTAAAGAAACATTCCTTATGGTATGGAGTTGAACAATAAAACTTACACATTTTCTATCTTTCCTTTTTATTGATGAAAGTCTAAAGTTTATTTAAAAGTTAGCATTCACTCTTTAGTAATCTTCACATCAATTTCATTGACATTGTTACTTAAATCTGTTTGAAAGAATGGGAGAACTATTTCAAAGTCCTTTCCAAATATTCAATTTTGACACATAGAAAAATTTAACCAGAATATATTTCTTTCCATTTGTAAGAATGAGTACAAATGTTTTGAAAATATTATTAATTGGATTTCTGATAATTCACAAAAAAATAAAGGGAAGAATTTCTTGAAAGAATACAAATTATGTTTTATCTTCGATATATAGATAATTTTTCTGCCACTTGACATACCTGTCTTTCATTCAATGAGTGATTCTAATATATAACAAAGTGCTATAAGGTTACTGGAAGTTATGATTATTGAACTATAAAAATTTCAGCTCTTCTCATTAGCAATTACATTTTGATGTATTAATTTTTTACTGAATTATCCATACAATCCAATTTTCTTTTTCTATGTAGACAATTTAAAAGAATTAAACAGCAAAACAGATGCTTTTTTCCTGACAATAAGAGGTAAGGTTTTATTATGATTTTCATATTATGTTATGAATATGACTCCATATAGCAATTATAGAAGATTGTCTATTCAAAGAAATTCAGAAGTTAGAAATAGACTCAATCATTATTTAACTCAATGTTATTCAAAATGTGGATCATAAAACATCTATTTACAGATTAGATCACCCAGGTATTTGCTAAAAAAGAAAACAATGAGATTTTACACCTGATACATAAAAGTTTTATAAAACATATTAGTGACAATACTAGGGAAAATAATGGTTTTCTAATTCTGATACTATGATTTATATTTTTTTGTTAGTTTGTTTTTGGTGGTGCTTGGGATTGAATGTAGGGCCTTGTGAATACAAGGCAAATACTCTACCAACCATGGTATATTCCCAGCCTATATTTTATCCTTATTGTTCTTTCATTTTCCAAATTAAATATCTATATTTTCTGGGATAAATTTACAAAATTGTCAGTTTGGTTGTAGTTCATTAATATAGAAATATGGTACAGTGTAAATAAATCCAAATATTTTTGAATCTGTGTATGTGGATGAGCCTATAAGGTTTGTGTCCAAATTGTATCTAACCCACATATAATCAGGCTTTCTCAGATTTCTCTAGAATTTAACCAGGTAAAATATTTTTAAAAATATGAACAATTTCTTGAGATTTTTTACTGTTTCTGCTTTTTACTTCATATTTAGGCCAAAATTAAAGCATTTAGCTAAATTGCTAGTGCTAGCACACTGAAAATATCAAAATTTCCTAATAAATATTTCAGTATAACTGAAACAAAACTGTTAACCAAATAAAATTTTTAGAAAAAGAAAATTATTTTCATCAAATGAGATATGCATGGAAAATTAATTATATTTTGAAATTGCCTCATTTATTTTTATATCAACATTGATATTAATGATCCTATTTTGAAAAATATGGTTGATGATCCCTCATAATCTAATTACAAATCAAACACATTTTTTTTTAAAGAGAGAGAATTTTTTAATATTTATTTTTAGTTTTCGGTGGACACAACATTTTTATTTTATTTTTATGTGGTGTTGAGAATCAAACCCAGCGCCCTGCACATACCAGGCGAGCGCACTGCCGCTTGAGTCACATCCTCAGCCCACAAATCAAACACTTTTAAAGGTTAAAAATCAAGTGTTTCACAGAGAAAGAATTTTTATTTAAAGAAAGAAACCCTGAAATATCTTTCATTAATAAATAAAGTAGTCAAAAATTCAAAGATTAAAAAGTTGGAATGGTATACAGATAATAGAAAAAATGAAACTGTGTATTTAAGTGATTTGAACATGTGAAAGTTTTCAGAATCAAATGAAGATGTTCTGTCAAGTCCTAAAGAAAATTAATATGAATAAAACATTAAAGATATGGAGGGAATTTCACACATATATGCCTGATAACAAGAACTCTCATAAAATGCTGCCAAAACCCACAATTCTTCACTCCCATAACACTACACAAAGAATACTTCTGCATGAACATCTGTCTAATAACTTCAATCTTGGGTTAGCACCACCTTTATTGTTGATCTTTCAACACACCTTAGTTATTAATCTTTCTGGCCAAGGGATTTCATTTCAAAATAACTTGTGTAATCCTCCTTATTTTGCCTTTAAATTTTTCCCTGTGCCCTAGTCCCTTTAAGATTCCCTGTGGTTTCCATGCCACACACATTCTGCATTGCAGGGCTCCCTGCTTATTCCCATATAAATATTGTTATTGTTTATACTCTCTTGAATTTATTATTTAAAGGTTGAATAATAGGATACATATTTTTTCCTTACTTGTAAATTTATTTAACTAATTATTAAAAATATTTCTGCATCAATGGTGGATATTTCTAATATATTGAATAATATATTCAATTGTTCTGCTTCATATTACTTTTTCAGTTTCTTTCCTAATATGCTTAACCTTGATGTACAATTGTCCAAGGAAATATAAGTCTTGAAATCTTCTGTGCTTTTGGACTAGACCCCTCTGAATCTTTCTTTTTATACTAATTCTATACATTCTTACATTCCAAGAGAGCAAAGAATATGAATGATAAGTTGGTTGTACTGTGAGTAACTGAGGATTCAAAATGTATAGTAAATTCATAACGAATTATACATGGGAGTTGCCAAAAAACTAATAGAAAAACCAAAATACCTCAGTAAGTACTGAGCAACTACCAGTGCTTAAACTAAGTCCTAAAACAAAAAAGTTCAATCAGTGTTTTTTTTCTTTTTAATCTTAACTGATTTATGTAAGATTCCATGGGAATACTTAAATCCAGTAACATTCAAAAAGTATAATTTTAACCATAATATTATATATAAATGAGAAAACTAAGTCGGAAGTTCTGAAGATTTTAGGGTTAATAAGAAAATTAGGACTCAACCCAAGTCTATAGATTCCAAAGACCATGTGTTATCCACTATTCCAACTTCCTGTCTTTAAGGGTGGCATAATGCACAAGGTATTTAAAGTACTTATAAGATACAAATATTTATAATTCCATCATACAGAAGTTAAAGACCTAAATATTGATAAAAAGAAGCATCCAGAATGATTCCTTCACAAAATTATTTTTAAAAATATCCATTCTAAATATTGGTTCTGAAACCATGAATATTAAGTATGCATCAATTTTAGTGTGCCCATTTACCTAACACCACTTTTCTTCTCAATGATTCTTTAACTTTTCTTTTTACTCAGAAAAGCAAATTTCAAAGCTAGCTAATGTGCAAAACTCAAACACTGGCCTTCCAATATCTATTTGGATATCTTTTTCCCTTTGGTTTGAAATCTTGCTTCAATACCTTTCAAGGCCCTTGCTAGACACTGTGTTGTTTCTGGTTTGGCCTCCTCCTCATCATTTTGAATCTGCCCTATTCTCCAAATTCCCATCAACCTTTATCCTGTGCGAGTCTCTCAAACACCCATTTTCCACAACTTAACCAAGTTTTGTGTGTTGATCATCTCTGTAAACATTTATCTTCTTCAAAAGAGAAGGATCATACTGATAATATATTATTCATCTGTAGCCATAGGTACATACAGTTTTTAGTAACTCAGCTACAGAACTAGTTTTGCAAGTACTTTGCTGGTATTCACAGATTGATTCAAGAACTATATGCACTAAAGCACAAATCAACAACTTTTATTGAATACTTCCTACATTTAAGGCAGCATGGGGAATAGGCAATGCATAGGGTTTAGGCCCTCCAGTATTACATTTTAATGTTTATCATGGCAATATATACAAATATATAAACAGGTCAACATGATACAGTCCCATTTACAATAAAATACTGTTAAAACTGAGGGAGGAACAAGAAGTATTAGGAATATTCCACTCTGAAGCATTGAGAATTCCACATAAAAATTCCTGAATTTTTTAAAACTATCTTCAAAAACTGTATTTCCTTAATAAGAGATTATACACTTCATTCATTTATTTTTCTTACAGTTCTTTAGTGTTTTGGTCCTTATATCATAAGATTGGAAGCATCTTGTGAAACAGAATTTCTAAGCCTTGTTCAACATTCTATTTCCAGGGTTTACAATGGTGTCTCACAAATGGTACTTGCTTAAAAAGTATAAATTGAATGAATGACAGAACTGCCGGTGAACATAAGATGCCACGGCTTCCTGATGGCACTTCTACAATAACCATAGTTATTAGCAAATTATAGTAGAATCATTGTTTTTAAACCATTTACTAAATCACAATCTTCTTGATCAATAAAAGTACTTACCAAATCCATCCGAAGTGTACACATCACCATGAATTATTTCTCCTCAACTCCCTTCACTGGCAGACAAATAATGACCTTCTTTTACTATTTCCCAGGAGTGGTCATAATTAAAGGCTTCACAACTCTATTGTTCAATCATTGAAATTCATTCCACTGAATCAACACCTTAACAAAGATACTAATTAATAAGGAAGATGTAATTACAGAAAGGATAATCATGTGGATTGTACTACTACGTGAGTGAGTTTTTTATAGACTATTGCTATTTAAGAAGCAGAATGCAGTATTTCTATCATTTGGTAGTTGATTTGCTGGTACATTTTTTCATGGAGAAAGACAATTTTGTCACTATTATAAAATAGTTTCATTTTGTCAGTTTGTCAACTACTAACCTACGGATTGGAGATAATAAATAATTCCACTGTCAATGATAAAATGTTTCCCAATATAGTAGTCATTTTAATATACAGTTTTAGAAATCAGAAAGCATATTATTATCCTTCTTTAACATTCACTTTATGTTATGAAGTTTGGGTCATGTGTAGAAACTGATTATAAGTTTGTTTTCTTTTTCCAAGTATCTTTGTAATATCTAACATTATGAGAAATAATATGTATCCTCCTACTTTTAATAATTATGTGGTCAAAATTGCAACATCAGTAATCTGGAAATTTGATTCATTTGTTTATTTTACAAATATTATAGAAATGTTGCTATGGAACACAGTTCCTACTCAATTAGAATTTCTAATAAAGAAGAAAGAAAATGAAAGATTACACAATTTTTTCCCATTATAATTGTGGTAGGTGCCGTAAAGGAAAACTGTCTATTGTTGTGATATGGTAGAACAAGAGAACACAACCCAGTTCATGAAACTGGGGATCCAAAAATCTTACCTGAGCTCTCTCTTGAGCAATTTACTGGTCTGAGAACTGACAAAAACTAGGGATAAAGGCATCTCAGGCATCACTAGAACATGATGTGACAAAAATGTTTGACTTACGGGAGGAACTAGAGTAAGTGCAGGGTTTTTTGCAGTACAATGATTATACTGAAGAGAGATTCAAAACAGGTTTCAGATGTAGTTAGTGGTTTCCATTTATCCAGCCATATAATCCTTGTAATTTTGTGCAGTATCAAACACATGGGAAGCTACTAAAGGATTTTAAGTAAAAGAGTAACATATTCAGTTTTGCATTTTAAAGGCTTTTTTGTGGATACAATATAAAGAACATATTAAAGATAAGAACAGTAAGAAATAGGAAGCTGTTGTAATAGCCCTGATAAGTATTGATGATGAATAGATTGAGATATAACAGAGATAGAGGAAGTAGATGGATTCAAGAAGCATTTAAGAGCTACCATTTGGTAATCAACTCATTCATCTTTGGACCTTTAGATCTTTTTGTTTGTGTGTGCTTGGGGATTTGAACCCAGGACATCATGCATGGCAGGCAAGCACTTTACCACTGAGCCACATCCCTAGCCCAGTCCTTAAGAACTTTAACACAAGATTTGCATATGTATTGTTTTACTTTTACAAATATTCCAATGTTTTTGTTTCTTTTCACCACCTGAAAGAACCTAAACACTTCTCTGATTTTTACATTTATATTATCTAGAACAGTGGACACTTAAAAATATTTTCTTTGTGATATTTTAAAATTCTTCACATAACACTGATTAATACTCAGGTTTATGTATTATTATGTTATTATATGTCAGTCATCAATCTATCAATTTTGTTAATCTTGTAGAAAATATAATGAAATTCTTCATTTAGTCAAGTAATAATTTCAAATTCTCCTACATTGTGCTTCAGTTACCATTTTTACAATTCTTTCCATACTTCTACTTCCACTTTAATTTCCTGATTCTTCTTTGTCTAGGTCATGTTCAACTTTTCACTTCCTAAGATGTATGTGGTCCCCAGGCTATTACAATCATCTTCTTGATGATTGTATCTTACTATTTGTTATCAATTTTCTTTCAATCAGATAAGCAGAACTACCATGAATAATATGAAAAGACTGCTTTTACAGGGTTTTGACCTTACTCAATTGTAAGGGCAGATTAAACAGCCTATTTAAGGCTGTGTTGATTCTGCTTTTGAAATCATCAGAACAGACAGCCAGGGAAAGCAATGACAAACTGGGGCCCCTGAGGATGTTTGGGAATTCCCAAGACAAATTAAAATCTACATCTGTCCCTCAAGTCTGTAATCACCAACATCATGTGAAAAACGTGTTCACAACCTTACCCATGAAACTGCTCAGTAACTAGACATGGGATTTTGAGACTCTAAGGAGAATAATGATAAATTCTATGAGAGCTCCAGGCCAACTGCTGACCTACATCAAACAAGGTGACACATCAGACTAGAAAATGTGCAGATGCAAAAGTGCATGAGTCAGTGTTAACCTGCCATGGCTGATGCTTTACTCCTATCCTCCAAATGTCGCAGGGAAGTTTCTTGTGCATAATCCTAACCTGGAAACAAACAAGAAACAGAATTCTAGGAAACATGGTTCCAGTGTAACTACATTAATAAAGTAAAAAGTCACCAAATTATTCTTGTAAAGAATGTGTGCAGATATAGATATAGACAGATAGATAGATAGATAGACAGATAGATTTTTTTGTTCACATACTGACAGACTTGTGAGTTAAAGAAAAATAATGCATCAATGTTAAACTTGAGAACAATATAATATATGCAAATAAATAAATAGGTTGAATAGAAATTGGTAGTTTATAATTTATTACATTTTATTAATTGATTCAGGGGAAAATGTAATAAATAATACAACTTTATTAATATAATTTGTAGTATGTATTAACAAGAATGAAAATCTGTATGACTACTACATTGAATGTGAACCAAGATTGTTATAACATTATGCATTGAAAGCTTTCCATATAATAAGATGATAATAGTCATTGCTTTAAAAATAAAAAATAATAAACCATTATCATCTATACAGCATTTCATAGTTTGTAGGCTGTTTTTCATGTGTTAGATTAACAAGCTTGGGATCCTCACATTTTAGGTTAAGCTCTGAGCTATTAGGTACTTGTCCAATGTCAACTACCTGATATACTGCTTTAGTAAAATTTTAAATTCAGATATATATTTTAATTCTATTTACAGTTATCTTTCAGCTATAACACACAAAATAATATATTTAAATGTATATTTCTGTGTTTTGTGATTTGCATTTAAAAATTAATTCCGTACATTTATCTACTTTCTTCAAAAGATTAAAATGAGATAAAAAAGTTTTAAGGGTCTAAATCATAACAGTGAAGAATCATAACAGATAGATCTTCAAAAAAATGAGAGATTGATTTCAAGTATTTTCTGGAAGATGAATCTGAATGGAAGCATAGGGACTAAAGAAGCAAAGTGAAATTTCCACAAATGAGGAAGTACAGGGATGTCTAAACAAATGGAGAGTCGTTTTTCTCTTAATAACTCTAGACAGTTTTGAGTGTACAGAATAAACTAGGACTCAAGCCTAGGATGTAGGATTGATAATTAAGGAATCAGTTAAAACAGTGCTTCAGAATCTCCTGCCTACATTTTGATACTGAAATGTGTAACATCATTAACTGAGCAAAATGCATCGAGGGTCTAAGCATTAATCTTGGGCAAGTAAATGCAAAACATAAATTAATTGTTTTCAAAATAAATTCAACTACTTATCTCAAGAGAAGCAGCAGTTCATGTCAGTGTGTCTTAGAGAGACGTTTCCTAATTGTGTTCTTTGGGGAAACACTAAAACAATGGTTTGTTAGCTGTTTACTTGTCCTAGACCAATGTATGCAGGAGTATGGGCTTTCCCTGGCACGGAGTGCATTACAATTCTTTCCACTAATTCAGTTTAAACCAAAACTGGGGCCCCACAAACCACAAATCAACATATATGTGATACATGTCTTCAGAAAAGAAAAAAAAAAAAAGAACTATAATTTAAACAATTAGCAGAACATCTAGACAGTCTCAGGACATGAGACTTAACGTATCTTAAAATAAACAAGGTGAGAAATGAATTACAGTAGATGGGGTAGAGAGAGAAGATGGGAGGGGAGGGGAGGGGGGATAGTAGAGGATAGGAAAGGTAGCAGAATACAACAGTTACTAGTATGGCATTATGTAAAAATGTGGATGTGTAACCGATGTGATTCTGCAATCTGTATCTGGGGTAAAAATGGGAGTTCATAAATCACTTGAAGCTAATGTATGCTAATGTATGAATATGATATGTCAAGAGATTTGTAAGGTTTTGAACAACCAATAAAAAAAAACATATCTTAAAAATTTCACTCTAGAAAGAGCACCAGGAAGAATGTATATATTATAAAAACATGTTCATAAGAAAAAAAAAGGATTTTCAAAAACAGCTTAGAAAACCATGCAATAATTTTAATGAAATATGTATACAAAATAGTATTCAAATAAAAAGTCACACAGTTCATGGCTTTTAACAATGTGTATACATCCATGTAATGAGAAAAAAGGCCAAAAAAAAAAAAAAACAACTTTTATCCTCCAAAAGCACCTGCCTTTTTCACTTTCAACCTCTAGACCTCTTCTCAGCTAATATAAAGAGTATGCCATTTGTTTTATTTATTTTTAAAAATTTTACATGAATTCATATAATACGAACTCTTGTGATTGACTTCTTTTGTTCAATACTCTGATTATTTCACATTGTATTGCTCATTGATAATTACTTTCATTGTTGAATAATAATCCATTATACCACAATTGTATTTATTAATTCTACTCATGTTTAACTTGTTTCTGTTACAGAACCATTATGAATAGTGCTGTCGTGGACATCATTGAACTTGTCTTTCAGTGGACATAGTAAATATTTCTGTTGCATGTATACCTGGGGGATTTACTGTTTCAAAGGAATATAAATGTTCAACTTTAGTGGGCATTCTCAAATTGTTTTTCAAATGTTTCTCCTAATTTACAATCCCACCAGCAGTTGCTCCACATCCTTGTCAACACTTGGTGTCAGTCTTTTTCACTTTTGCAACATCGAAAGGATGTAGAATAATATTGCATAGGGATTTGAATTTGTAACTCCTTAGTGACTAAATTTAGCCCTAATTAATATATTTATTTGTGTTTTCAATGGCCTCATTTATGAAATATTTTGTCAGGATTTTTACATTTTTCTTCTGAGCCTTTTTTTTCTTTGCGAGTCATACAAGTTTTACCAATGAATATATAGGATATGAGTACTTTGTCATTTGTAAGTATTATAATTATCTTCTCTCAATATATAGCTTGAAATTTTACTCTTTCAATGACGTCTGCCTAGAAACAAAAAAAATATTTGAAGTTGAATGTTGATAAATTTACCAATTATCTTCTATTTGTGTTTCTTTGTGTACTCATAGAGAAATCTTTACATAAAAATAAAAAGAAACCTTTGATTAAGATATTTTCCTTGGTTTTCTTGTAGAAAACATTCTGATTTACAATATGTCTATAATTGATTTTTGCATATGGTATAAAGTAGGGCCAAGAGGTATTTCTTTATATTTAATATCCAACATTTCCAGCAGGTTATTAGAAAATAAATGCTTATTATTTTTCAATCACACTTCAGAGCTACCTTTGTCATAAGTCACACAACTGGATATGAGTGGGCCTCTCTTTTTTGGACTCTGATTGTTGATTTAATTGTTTATTCTTGGGTTGATACCCCACATTTTACTGTAAGTTTATATGAGATATTAATGTCTGATACTATGGATAATATTAGTATACAAGGATTTTTTCTTCAGAATGGATCCAACTATTCAGATATTACAATTTTCAAACATAATTTCCAGAATAACTTTTAAAATCATAGAAGATTGGAAAAATTTATGAAAGGGAATGTGCTAAAATGCAGAATTTAAAAGTAAAAACAAAACTAGTGGTAGAAAAAGACATGTAGTGTATAAAATCAGATGGTAAAAATATTCAAAAGTAGACATTCTAAGAGGAAGAATAGCTATTTATTGAATTAGATGAAGGAGGATAAAGGTAAGGGAGGGGAGATAGGAGCAGAAAAGACAGTAGAATGAATCTGATATAATATTCCTTCATATTTAAATAACTACATCATAATGAATTCTACCATAATGTACATCCATGAGAACAGGATTCTAACTAAATAAGATATATCCCATGCTTGTACAAGTATAACAAAATTAATTCTACTGTTGTGTATAAATAAAAAGAACCAATAATAAATAGGTAAAGTAAAATTAGAAATTGTTCCAAAAAATGAGAAATGGATGGGAGATATTTGGTAATCATAGAAAATATTTTTAGAACAATTAATAGTATTTTCATGGAAAATTTACAGAGCCCCACATCTAATTCAAACTCTAATATCATCATTAGTATTATCAATAATTGGCAGTATAACCACTACTCAGAACTGCTATTCTAAATAACTGAGATTGCAAATATACTTTAAAGTAAAAGTGATAATTCATTCTCCCCAGGGTTTAAATCAGAAGATATGTAACAATTAAGGTATATAATCCATCAGGGATAAAGATGGATTTTTCTTTAATGACTTAAATATCCCCTCACTTTAAAAAAATCAGGGTTTTAAACTTTTTATAATAATATAACAAATGAGATTTCAGTTCATTTAAAAACTGTTTATTGTAATGTATTAAGTTGCTTTTTAAAAACATGTAAATAATATGAAAAAATGCATTGCTAAAATATGCATCCAAAAGACTAGAAATAAAACTTAAGAGGTAGATACATCAGTCAAATTCTGGCTATATTATTTTAATGAAAATTTTGATATAACTATAGCAAGCAAAGGGTTTTTTTTTTTAAATCTTGGTTTTGGGGAGGGTTTTGATTTCTTTTGTCTATGCATTTATTATCTGTCTCTTCACCATAAGCCTCATATTACATGGACAGTGTTTTAATAAAATCTGTTTGAAAGTTAAAACTAATTTACACACAGTTGTGTTAAAGAATCAAGGATTACTTGAAATTTTTAGATTCATCATGGTACATTCAGTTGATTGGTTTCACAGGGCTTCACTTTTTAAATTTAATTATTTAAAGTCTATTTATTCTATTACATTTCTAGTTGTGAATGTTAAGATTCCAATGGATCATCCCTGCTACAGAAACAAGATTTTTCAACTTTAGTCATGTCCTTGTCAAAGAGTCTGGACTATTTGATTTTTGGTGTCAAATGTATCATTTCAATTAATGTGTACTGGTTTCATGGCATAACCCTCTCTAACCAATGTTAACATTTCAATCTCATTAAGGTATAATGTTATGTAAGTAACTATTGTTAGTCCTAATATTAACTCTCTGTACTCAAGTAATTGAACCTAAGAGCAGTGGCACAGAAAGAATTACGGATTTAATTTAGGTTATTTCTCAGTGAGCATTTTAATCTAAGTATAATGTAATTTACACTAACTGACCCAGGATAAGTGCAAAAATATATTAAAATAACAAATCAGTCATTTATAAAGCATTTATATTACAGTTGTTCCAATTATATAGGTGGTACAAAATGTGGGTTTTTTTAAAATTATTATCACTAAACTCCATATTCAACCAGCTTAAAGCAAAAACAACCTTTGAGGTTGTAAATATTCTTTGCAGATATTGATGAGGAATATACAGAACAGAAAGAAAGAAGGAAGAGATTCTAGCAGATGTAACCAGATCTTAAAAGACTCTTATTGTTAAGATTGTATATAACTTCTGAGCATTTGGTATTGCATAGAAAAGCAGGCAATCCAAGGAAGAATAGATCAAAAGAAAAAGCTATGACTTGAGAATGTATCATATTTGAGGCAAAATTCAATAGACTATCTACCTTATTTAATATCACAAAACTCTGTAAGACAGATATTTGTATTCATGTTTTATAGTTAGAGAAACTGAGACCCACAGAGTTAAGGAAGTTTGCCCACAATCACACACAGACAGTAATCGGGTAGCATGTGCATGTTATTTTTGTCATTTCTCTATACTTCCTATTTTCTTTTAGTAACTATGAACCAATTTACTTCTCATTACCATGGTTTCCCAGGTTCAAATCAATAGGACGAGTGAGCACTGAATAGGCTGACCCCATCCCTCTCATTTTTTGAGGTATGTATACATATTAGGTCAAAGTGATCACTTCAGTCCTAAACCAAAGGAATTGTAATTGGTACAATTTTCATTTGAACCACTAAAAAAAAAAAAAAAAAAGAAGAAGAAGAAGAAGGAGGAGGAGGAGGAGGAGGAGGAGGAGGACTAGGAGGAGGAGAAAAAAAAGAAAGGAATGATGTTCTTCTTAATCCTGATAATCATGAAAATGAACAAGGTGGTGTTAGCTATTGCCAAATGCAAAGATAGCTTGTCAGAGAACTGAAACCAAAGGATGAAACTGATGTTACCAGAGGGAAACAGATAAAATTTTCATTTTTTGTTTCCAGTGCTGGGAATTGGATTTGGAATCTCACACATCCAAGGCAAGTGCTCTACCCCTGAGCTGCATCCCCAACCCATGAAATAATATTGAAATAGAGCTTTTGAATTCTTAGACTAAACTAAATCTAAAGTTTGGCCACTAGTAAATTCTTCTTTCACTTTAATTTTTTATATTCCTCCCTGAGTAGGTTTAATTTGGATTTTCTGTAAATGACAACCCACAGAGTTCTCATTAGTTGACAGAGTTAGGATTGGAACCCAATCTGTCTGTATACTTGCTATAACTGTCTATGATAACCAACTTTAATTCACACAGACTAAGTAAATATAATTATTATAAATTAAATTAAAAGCAGGCAAATATGTCTAGTAGAAGACATTAAAACATTTTCACTCAGTAAATAGAGATGAAGGTCAGGGAAACATTTCACAATAAATAGAAATCATAATCCATGTTTTATGTAGTTTACTGTCTACTTAAAATTATATAAAACTCACTAGATTCATGAACAGTTCTGAAAGAGCTCTAATCCTTCTGAAATTATATGCCAAAGTTTAAAGACATCTGTCACAACCCACTTCCAAACCCAAGCAGGTAATCAAGGGACAGCTACTGATCCCCTAAGCTGCTGGCATTTGCTTACTTACTTCCAAAGAAAGGATGGAATAGCCTTTGTACCTATGGATATTTTCTGAGATATTACTGAAAAACTGACTATGAAGAGCTAAAAAATAAAAGTTATAGAAATGTTTTTAATATATTGAAATGATTTAAAATGTGTCTACATATCATACAAGGAAAATATACATTTCTTTTTGAAAAATATTATGTTTATCCATATTATTAATGGAACTAAGGATATAGACAGACTTGTTTCTCAAATTGCCAGACTCAAATCAGGAGCTATTACAGAGAACCACTACTAGACTCTACCTGTAGGTGGACCTCAGTTATAGTCTATTCCTAGGCCTTCCCAGGGACCATTAGTGTACATTCTGCAGTTTTCCAGTATTATATTATTAATTGGGGAATGTAGAAATTTTGACATTATCATTCCTTTACCTTCATCATTTCATTCCATCATCTTTCATCATATGCATCTTCTACAAAAAACAGAATATTCTCTTCCTCTGTCTCAACTCCTTTATTCCCAGGTGATAACCTGTCCTCTATCTTCAGTACTGCTGCTATTCAAAGATGTATCAAATATTTTTCCTGAAGAAACTGAGCACAAAATTTGACATTATTTACTTAACTTATTTTTCAACATGAGCTGTTCTAATTTTCCAATCCATTTAATTAAAGATCACTGAAATCCTAACAATAAACATGCATGGAATAAATATTTGCAATAAATACTTACAATGAAAAATTCATAATAACAATGCTATGAAACTCACATTTACTCACTTATATTCACCTTTAGTTTTCAGAAATATTTATTTACACATTCAATTATTCAACAAGTTTATATTGAATGCTTAGCATGTATTGAGTGCTGTTCTAGGTATGAGGTATAAGTTAGTAAAATTAGACAACATCCTAATACTCATGCCACTCACATTTTCTAGGAAATGAAAAAATAAAATGCACACATAAGACATGTGCAAAGAAGTTTCTCACAGTAAACAAAGTAAAGGGGCTTACAATGAAAAAGTGTGAGAAGAATGGCTAATTTTAATAGAGTGTTTAAGGAAGATGATGAGGACATATTTGAGGCAAGACTTGAAAGAGAAGATGAATGAGCTTTGTGAAAATCTGGGAAAAAAAGAATTCTTACTAAAGACAACAGCTAGAACCAAGGAGCTGAGACAAGAATCATTTTAGCTTATTCAGAGATCATCTGTTATAGTAGGTTTTGTTTATTTAATAATAAGAAAGTGAGACTCATAGATATCATATGATTTTATTCAACCCACCACACCTAGAACCAGAACCAAGACTCATTACTGATCATTCTGACTTGTGCAATAAAGAATATTTTTCCTTAATCAAAAGACTATCCTTTGAGGCTTTGTGAAGGAAGCTTTGATAATTTAACATAAATTGGTAAATACTAGGGATACACACTCTTCAATATTTCCTTAAAACTAAGGGGTTGATTTTCTTCATATTTGTATCTGCAGTCTTTACTGTTATTACTATGATGATGCTATAATGTAAATCAAGATTTCATTTAACTCTAAGATTTGGAATTTGGCATCCTCAATTCAAGGATGAGGTATATCACTCAATATATGTATATATTTGGCAAATCACATAACTACATTAAGTTTTTTTTTACATGAACCAAAAATCATAATGCTTATAAGTATCTAAACCCAGCAAAACATTATTTCTATATGTAGAGACCCTATTAAACCAATTATTCCAAATTTTAAAAATTATCCATATAAAAAATAAAATGTCCTATTTTTGTTAGTGTATTTATAATGTCATTTTATACAAAGGAAATATAAAACCTTATACTGGTATTATAATAATTGAATGATAATATGAATGAGAGATATTTTATTAGATATAATATTGTTGGCTTTATAAAATGACTGTCAAATTATACTGTGTTCATAGATGGCAGTGTCTCAGAACATATGAAAACAGTGATGTCAGTAGGGGTTAATGTAATCCCAAGATGGAGGTGTTCCTTCGATATCCAGTAGTTTAAAGCACTGTGGGTGAATGTAGGCCTCGTATTTGGGAATATTAATGCATTCTCCTATTGAATATATATGGAGACTTAAAGGTAAATACATAAGGAATATTTATATCAAAAGAATCAGAAACAAGTGATGAATGTAAGACCTCCAGCTAGAGAGAACAATGGTATTTATTTTAAAATGCTTCATTTTAATAAAGCATCTGCTACATGCTTAAATTATCTCAGATAAAATATCAGAGTGAGAATAGGCAGACAGAGAAGGCAATATGAACATACAGGCTGGTGACTGCTGATTTAAAAATTGGTTTCAGTGTCCTATAAGCATGAAACCTGATGATTTTAAAAATACCATTGCAAAAGTTCAGTGGTAAATTTTGAAACCAATTTCACCAATAAAAGTAGAAGTAATTTAGTGGAATCACTTAGGGAAAGTAGTCCTGGTGAAGCATGCTTGACCAAGTAGTATCAAAATTTTGAAAACTCTGAGATTGTTCCCAACTTGCATGCTAACATGCTGGAAAAAGTTACAAGCTTCCTCAGTTGTAGAAAAAGAATTTCATACTCCTGATGTATTAGGCTATTTGAGTTGCATGTTTGCTTTGAATTTCTTGTCCTCAAATTCTACTAATGTAATGCAGAATGGCTGAGATAGATGCAAAGGGTTTGTATCTTAGCTGAGGGAACTTGAACCTCAGAAATCCCAAGCTTCTAATCTGAGCCAACAGTAAACCTGCCTAAACTTTGCTCCAGAGAGAAACATTATTGTTAATACTCTACACCATAGACTCATTTGCCTCTGCTCCAGAAGAACATACAACCTTTATCTTTCAGGAATTTTTGCTATGAAATATTTTTGAAAAGATGAACTGGAACAAAGCTGTCAATGCTTCTGCTCAGCAAACATAACTCCCCCCGCCCCGGGAAAAGAAAAAATGAAAAGTTGTCTTCTATAGGAAAGCTAAGAAAAATTCATACAGACTCTTCAAGAACTTTGAAGTGTAAGACTAATTAATGATCTAGAACAAGTTGTTTTAAAGCTAAGAGTTGTCGTAAAAATGGGAAAATATTTTATTTTAGCATTATGGTAAAAGGAGGATCAGTTATAAACAGAATATGAAATGTTGAGGGTCTATACTTAAATTATGTTAGTGAGAATTAAAGTTCATGGTAAAATCATTGAATTTTCAGCATTTCAATGGAAACTTGCAATCTTACTAATAGGACATAATGAATTACCCTGGGAAATGAAAGAAAATAAATACTTTTAAATGATATCATCTCTACATATAAAATTCATATATGTATTCGTATATGTAAAAGGGACACCCCGCAGAAATTAGCCTATGCCCAGCAATAGATTGGATAGAGATAACTCTCTCTGCTCCATACCTCACCACAAAACTCAAAAGGTCAGTCAGAAGTAAATGCCAACTCCCTCAACTTCAGATTTAGAACTCTTATTTAGCCAGTCCCTCAGAGGGCATTTACCTAGTTTTAAAGAACAATACTGCAATTGTCACTACTTCCTACTGCTGAGGAGGGAAGTCCAGAGCCAATACAACCAGCTTTGGTTACAGACTACTCCAGCTGACAGCTCAGTGAACCACTCAGAGTGCAGATTTAACAACCCCCAGCCCTTGCCCTCTGTAAGGGGTCTAGAGTCCAAGAATGAATGAAAAGAAGGACAGTGTGGCATAGCCAATGAACATTCATTCTTGTCAACATCTTTGACCACCTCACCAGAGAAAACACTTTCATTAAGAATTTTTTTCTTTTCTTTTTTCCTTCTTTCTCCTTTTTAATTGATTGAAAGGGTATATGTGTGTGGGTGGGTAGTGTTCTAGGCATATTAATGGATATATTATTGGCATTCATTTTTTGTTCTTCATTTTTATCACTTTTTTCTTTTTTTCTTACTGTTTTTGATTTTCATATTTTTCAACCATTTGTTATTTTGCTACTTTTTATTTTAGAGTTATAAAGATTTTTATTTATGTATTTTATTTACTTTTTCCTTTTTTCTTCCCTCAGTTTTTATTTGTATGTTATAATTGTACATAAGGATGGAATTTGTTGTTACATATTCATACATGCACACAACATAACAAATTAATTTGGCCAATATCACTTCCCATCATTTTCTCCCTCTCTTTCCTCTCTCCCACCCTCCACCTACATCTTTCTTTTCCTTTTTCCTTTCTAGTTTCCACAGATAAGAGAAAAACATACAACCCTTGACCTTCTGAATTTGGATTATTTTGCGTGCATAATTATCTCTAGCTTCGTCCATCTTCCTGAAAATGATATAATTTCCTTTTCATTATGGGTGAATAAAACTCTATTATGTATATATGAAACATTTTCTGTATCCATTCATGCATTGATGGACACCTAGGCTGGTTCCATAATATAGTTATTGTGAATTGTCTTGCTATAATGATGGGTTATGGTTTTAATGTGAGGTTCCCCCAAAAGTTTGTGTGTGAGACAACACAAGAAAGCTTAGAAGTGAAATGATCCAGTTATGAGAGCCTTAATCCAATCAATGAATTAATCCCCTGATGGGGAATTAATTGAGTGGTAACTGAAGGAAGGTAGTGTGGGGCTGGAAGAGATGGGTCATGGGGGATGTGCTTTTGGAATAGGTATTTTGTATCTGGAGAGTGGAGTTTCTCTCTATTTTCCAATCATCATGTGAGCTGCTTCCCTCAATCACATTTGTCCACCATGTGATCTGCCTCACCTCAAACCTGGAGGAAGGGACCCAGGTACCTATGCACTGAGAGCTCTGAAATCATGATATCCTAAATAGGTTTTCTAGCTTTAAATTTTTCTTTTCAGGTCTTTTGGTCACAGCCACAAAAAAAAAGCTGACTAAAACAGCATGTGACACTATAGTATAGTGACTTGAATTCTTTGGGATAAATATAAAAGCGTAGTATATTAGGGTCAAATTGTGGTTTCATGCCATGTCTTTTGAGGAACCTGCATATTGAGTTCCTTTTTTTTTCCACATCCTTTCCAGCATTTATTATTGTTGGTAGTTTTGATAACTGACATTCTTTTTTTTTTATTTTTCAGTTGCATGTTTTTATTTCTTGGAGATCTTGTCAATCATGACTGATACATCATTGAACATTTAAATATTGCATTTGAAATTTCATTTAAATTACTAGCTCGCATGAGATAACTTATTTCCTTTTATTCTAGTATTCAAAGACCTTCAAAATATCTTAATACTATCTGAATTATCTTTATCCATATTACTTTTAACATTGTCAATATTATTCTGCTATTTTTTAAATCTCTAGCATATGCAGGGATTTTATTTTTTATTAATTTTTTTATTCATACTTGATAGCAGAATGCATTACAATTTTTATTACACATATACAGCACAATTTTTTCATATCTCTGGTTGTATAAAAAATATATTCACACCAATTCATGTCTTCATATATGTACTTTGGATAATAATGTCTATCACATTCTACCATCTTTTCTAACCCTCTTCCCCCTCTTTTCCCCTCCCATCCCTCTGCCCTATCTAGAGTTGTCTATTCCTCCCATGCTCCCTTTCCCTTCTCCACTATGAATTAGCCTCCTTATATCAGAGAAAACATTCAGCATTTAGTTTTTAGGGATTGGCTAACTTCACTTTGCATTATCTTTTCTAACTCCCTCCATTTACCTGCAAATGCCATGATTTTATACTCAGCAATAAAAGAGAACAAAATCATGGCATTTGCTAACTGACATACTGACTGGTATGAGATGAAACCTCAGTGTAGTTTTTAGTTAGATTTTTAGCTATTTGAGGCTTTTTGGTTCTTGTTTTTGTTTGTCTTATTATTCCTTCTCTCCCCCTCTTCAACAGCCAAATTTGTTCTCTCATTATTTGATTTCTCTTAGTTATTTTTAATTTTCTTCTTTATAATCATTACTTCTCTCCTGTTATATTTGTTTACCTTTTTAATACCTTAAACTTTTTTCAACATTCCCACCCAAATTTGTTTCCTCTTGATGCACTCTAATTTTCCTCTTTTTTTTTTTTTTTTTTTTTTTTTGGTGGTGCTGGGGATTGAAGGTTTTGTGCATGAGAGGCAAGCACTCTACCAACCAAGCTATATCCACAGCCCTAATTTTGCTATCTTTAAAAATAATTTGGTTTATATAATTCTGCCCTACAATTCATGTTTGCATTGATTTGGATATGAGGTCTCCCCGCAAAGTTCACATGTGATTCAATGCAAGAATGTTTAGGGTTTAAATGATTCAGTTCTAAATCATCCAATCAATAATCAGTGAATCAATCCACTTATATGGATTAACTTGGTGCTAAAGGTAGACAGGTAGGATATAACTGGAGTAAGTAGGTCACTGTGAGTATGCCTTTGTGTTTTATATTTTGTCTCTGATGAGTGAACCTCTTTCTGTTTCCTTCTTGTCATGCCCAGGGCTGATTTCCTCTGCCACATACTTCCACCATGATGTTCTGCCTTATCTCAGTCCTAGAGCTACAGAGTTGACCAACTATAGACTGACCTCTAAAATCATGAGCCAAAATAAGCTTTTTCTTTACTAAGCTGTGCTTATTGGGTATTTTGGTCACAATAAAAAAAACAAATAAATAAAACAATGTCTTTGTGGTTATTAACACTGGATGAGACATAGTTGATACCCACCATCTACTTTAATGCTACAGGCAGTTCATGGCTGTTTATTACTATTGCTCTATTCAAATATTGACCCAGCCATTCCTCTTTTCATGGTAATTAAATGTATATACACCAAAATATGCACTAAGACATTTATTCTAATATTGCATATTGATCATAATAGTTGCTGTTGCATGTATCCTTTTTTCTGAGAGAGGTTGGGAGGCAGTTGGTACACTACTATTTTACACAGGAAGAGACTCCATAGTTGAACTATATACCCACAATTTGGCAAAGTGACAGTGAATATTCCCCTACACAAAACCAATCAGACTCAAGCTTTGACAATAGTATAATACATAGAATAGGGGACAGAAAAGACACAAACCAATGACTCGATTCCAAGTTGGAATAAATAAAGGGGAACATCATGTCTCATTCTAGGTCATCTACTCCTATAGCAAAATCAGAGAATGATTCCTAAAATAAAGCTGAGGAAAACATAAAGGGTTGCAATAGCTCTACAAGAGTGAACTACTTCAGTAGTTTTGCAGCTGCAAACTGTGAGGAATTTTGAGTTGAAACTAACACTTGTGTTACATTTAACCTATGTGTTGAAGCCAAGAGATACCAACAATACAGGAATTATCACAACAGAGACAACTGCAGGCACAAAGACATTCTCACAGAAGAAGAATCATCCATCTCAACACATGCACAAGTCCAAAATCTGAAAACATGAGGAAACAGGCAAGTAAATATCACCCCAAAATTACAATCTCTCAACAAATGAACTCATATACATGAAAGAGAAAAAACTGTAGAGAAAGACTTTTAAAAACATATTAGTAAAATGATTAATGAGCTAAAAGTTGATCTAAGAAAGGAATTAAGAGATGAACCAGGAGGGAAATTCCAGGAGATAAAAAAAAACATTTTTTTTAAGAAATTGAGTTTCTGAAAAGAAAAAGATCAGAACTCTTAAAAGTGAAATGAATGATAAATTTAAACATTTAGTTGATGTATCATCAACAATCTATGCACAAAACAGAACCTCAAGCATCAAGCACAGAGTATTTGAACTGGAACACACACTAGAGTGTAAGAGACCAAACTGAAGAATCTTCAGGATAGAAGAAAGCATAGAAATATAAGCCAATGGCAGTAAGAAAACTTACAATGAAATAATAGCAGAAATATTTCTAAACTTTAGGAATGAAATGGACATTCACAATCAGGAATATATAAAACCCCAAATAGAAAAGATCAAAAAAGAAACCAACACAGATCATAATAAATTTTCTAACATATAAAATATTAAAACTACATTAAAACTACATGAGAAAAAATGTCATATTGCATTTAGAGGTAGACCAATAAGACTTATTTCAGAATTCTCAACTAAGACTCAAAAAGGCAGAAAAAGTTGCTATGTTCAGCAAAGCTACCATTCAGAATCAAAGCAGTAATAAAAAGTTCCCATGGTTAAGAATAAACTAAAGGAACTCACAATCACTAAAACTATAGAAAACACTTAAAGAAATGTTACCTAAGAATGTAAAAAACAAACTCCAGAGTTCTCAAATGGATGAAGCTATCCAGGAGAGCAATTAAGCAAATGAAAATTTCAGAATGAAATCTATGAAACAAACTAAAATGACTGGAAATAATAAAAATTCATAACAACACTGAATATAACTGATCTCAACTCTCTAATTAAAAGGCACAGTGTGACAGAATGGATTAGAAAACAAAACCATATGCTGTTTGCAAGCAACTCATAGGCAAAGTTAGTCATAGTCTGAAGGTAAAAGAATGAAAAAAGACATGCTGAGCCAATGGAGTCCAAACATAAGCAGGAAAAGCTATTTTCATATCTGACAAAGCAGAAATTAATATTTCAAGCAAAACTTAATCAGAACAGACAGGGAAGGCCACTATTAGTGCTAAAGGGAATAATCCAATAAGATGATATACTAATAGTTAATATTTGTTCCAAATGTCATTGAACCTAAAAATATAAAACAAACACTTAATGAATTTCAGTCCTAGATAAACTTCAATGCAGTAACACATGATAGGTCCAATATGTCCTTCTCAATAAGGACAGGTTATGCATATATAAAATCAATAAAGACACTATAACTAAAACAATACAATAAATTATATTGACCTAACAGATATTTATAGAATATTTCACTCACCAAAATGTTGAATTAACTTTCTTCTCAGCAACACTTGGAACATTTTCTAAAATAACCCATATTTTAGGACACAAAATATCTTAGCAAATACAACAAAATTGATATTATCCAATGCATCAGATTATAATGGATTGAAATTAGATAGCAACAGGAATAAAACTTATTAAAACCACATAAGCTTATGGAGATTGAATGATATTCTTTTAAATAGGAAATGGATCATTGAAGAATTTTTTTCTTGAGAGGAGAAATTATAAATTATTCCTTCAATCAACCAAGAGCAGCAATATAACTTACAAAAATCTTTGGGATACTATGAGGGTTATGCTCAGAGGGCTATATTCTTTCATATATCCTTAAGTGCCCACATTTAAAAAAAAAAAAGAAAGAAGAAAAAAAATTACCAAATAAGGCTACATCTCAAGACCATAGATAAGTAGAAACAAACTAATTCCCAAACCAATAGAATACAGAAAATAATTAAATAATTAATGGAATATAGGATTTAATAATATAAAATATAATGGATAAATGCAAAACAAGAGTTCATTCTTTGAAAAAATAAACAATGTTGATAAACCCCTAATCAAAATAACAAAAGAATAATCAATAAAAGTAGAGATAGAAAAGGAGATAGCAACAGAGACATTTCTGAAATCCAGAGGATCACGAGTGTATTTTGAAAATTATATTCCTTTAAATCAGAAAATTTAAAGTTGAAAAATTTCTAGACACTTATGACCTATTCAAATTAAACCAAGAGACTATATAAAACCTAAACAGATCAATATAAAGCAATGAGATTTAAGCAGTAATAAATAACCATTCAATATACAAAAGCCCAGGATCATATGGATTCTCAGCTGAGTTCTAGCAGAATAAAGAACAACTAACACCCATTATTCCAAATTCTGTCATAAAACTTATCCAAATTATACCATGAAGTAAAAAGGGAGAAAGCAATTCAAAATTAATTCTATGAAATCAATGTAATCCTGATATCAAAACCTAATAAAGACATTTCAAGAAAGAAAACTATAGAACAGTATCCCTTTTGAAAATATATGCAAAAATTCTTAATAAAATATTAGCAAACTAGATTCAAAAATCACATTAAGAAGATTGTACACCATGATTCATCCCAAGAATGCAAGGTTGATTCAACTTACATAAATCAACAAATTTAATTTTTTACATAAATAGAATCAAAGACAAAAATCACATGATATTCAAAATAGATATAGAAAAGGTCTTTGACAAAGTTCATCCCATTTATATCAGTAACACCGCAGAAGCTAGGGATAGAAGGAACTTACCTCAACATTATAAAAAATATTTATGACAAACTCAAAGCCAATGTAATAGTGATTAGAGAAAAACTGAAAACATTTCCTCTAAAATCAGAAACAAGACAAGGATGGCCACTCTCACCTCCTTGTCAATATAGTTACTAAAACTGTAGCCAGAGAAATCAGGCAAGAGAAGGAAATTAAAGGGATACAAACAGAAAAAGAAGTCAAACTATCTGTTTATGACATGATTCTGTACCTAGAGGATGCCAAAAATCCCACTAGGAGATTTATAGATCTCATACATAAAGTAGCAGCTATAAAAAAAAAAAAAAGAAAGAAAAAAACCAATAGCTTTTTAATTCTGCAATAATAAATCTGCTGAAAAACCAAGAAAATTACTCCTATCACAATAAATTTTAAAATAAAACCTGAAAAAAATCTAAAGAAGCAAAAGACCTCTCTCTACAATGAAAATTATAAAACACTGAAGAATGTAATTGAAGACCTTAGAAGATAGGGAGACCTACCTTGTTCATAGATAGGTAGAATTAATAGTGTAAAAATGTAAATCTACAGATTCCATGCAATTTCTATCAGAATACTAATGATATTTTTGAAAGAACTGAAAAAAAGTCCCAAAATTTATTTGGAAGAATAAAATACCCGGAATCACCAAATAAATCCTGATTAATAAGAGCAAGGCTCTAGGCATCACAATAACTGATCTCAAATTATACTACAGTTACAGTTAAAAAAAAAAAATTAACCACCATGGTATTGGCAAGAAAACAGAAATGAAGACCAGTGAAATAGAATAGAAAACACAAAGATAAATTCACATAAATATAATCATATGATCCTTGACAAAGTTGTCAAAAGTGTCTATTTAAAAAGATAGCATTTTAAAAAGAAGTGCAGGAAAAACTGGATATCCACATGTAGAATAATAAAAGTATATCCCCATATTTTACCTTGCACAAAATTAAAATCAAAGATCTAAGACCTGAGAATTAGACCAGAAATAGTGAAACTACTAGGAAAAAAAAAAAAAAGATGTCATCTGTGCACACACTGGCTTCCAAAATAAAATTGGTGCACACACTGACTTCCAAAATAAAATTCCTATATCTTAATAAAAAATCAAGAATAAATTGTGATATACCATTAAATTACAAAAGCTTCTGAACAGTAAAGGAAACAAATTAAGAGCATGAAGAAAAAGCCTAAAAAATGGGAAAAAAAATCTTTTCAGCTACTTTTCTGATGGGAGATTAATAACCAGAATAAAAATACTTAACACCATTTAAAACTAATAAACCACTTAATATACGGACTAAAGTTCTAAAACGACATTTCTCAAAATAAAAAAATACAAATGGCCAACAAGTATATGATTTCAAAATCCTTAGAAATAAGTGATGCAAATCAAAACAGCACTGAGGTTTCATCTCACCTCAGTTAGATTGATGATCATCAAGAATACAAATAGCAGTAATTGCTGGTGAGAGTATGTGGGAAAAGGTACACTTATACAACATTGGTGGTACTGCATAATTGGTACTACAAATTTGGAAAGCAGTGTGGAGATTCCTTAAAGATTAGGAATATAATGACCCTATGACCCATCTCTATTCCACTCCTTTTTATTTATCCAAAAGAGCTAAAATCAGCACAGTATAATGATACTTGCATTCCAATGTTAATTTCAATGCAACTCACAATAGCCGTGTGTGTGTGTGTGTGTGTGTGTGTGTGTGTGTGTGTGTGTTATATGTATGTATTTATATATGTATATGTAATGGAATTCTACTCAATAATAAAGAAGAATAAAATCATGGCATTTGCTGGAAAATGAATTGAACTAGGGAACATCATGCTAAGTGAAATAAGTCAGACTCAGAAAGTTAAGGGTCAAATATTTTCCCTCATATGTGGAAACTAGAAAGAAAAATATATTAAAAAAAATAGAAGTAGATGAGTAGAGCAGAAGTGGGAGACCAAGAGAGAGGGAGGAGTGAGAGAAAGGGAAGAACTGGGCAAGGAATTTGACCAAATTGTGCTAGGTATATGAGTGAACATGACACAATGCATTTCAATTTTATACATAGCTACAATGCATCCATTAAAATAAGTAAAATCACATTAAATTTCTTTAATCAAATTTTTAAAAAGGTTTATAAGTAATTTACTCTGCTGTTTGATAGCATTCTTCCCACAGTAGAAGTTCTTTCAAAATGGGACTTTCAAACCCTGCTGCAGCTGCTTTATCATCTAAGGTTATGTAATATTCTAAACCCTTTGTTGCCATTTTAACAATATTCATAGCATCTTCAGGAGTAGATTCCAGCTCAAGAAACCTCTTTCTTTACTAATCCATAATAAGAAACTCCTCACTGATTAAAGACTAATTCTGAAATTGTAGGAATTCGGACACTTTTCTGGGCTCCACATCTAAATCTAATTATCTTGCCATTTCCACCACATCTTTAATTACTTCTTTCAGTGAAGTCTTGAGCCCCCAAAATCATCTGTGAAGATTGAAATTGACTTCTTCAAAATTGATGTTAATATTGATATTTAGACCTTCCCTTGAATTGTACTTAATGACTTTCAGAATGATGAATTATTTCCAGGAGATTTTCAATGTACTGTGCCCAGATTTATTCAAGGGACCACAATCTATATCGGCTATAGCTTTCAAAATATATTCCTAAAATAATAAGACTTGAATATCAAAATTCTTCCTTGACTTATGGGATGTAGAATGGATACTGTTACCAGGCATGAAAATAACATTCATCTTGTTGTATGTCTCCATCAAAAATCTAATGAAACCCAGTGTACTGTGAATGAGGAGTAACATTCTATAATAATTTTTCATTTTGATTTGCTAACCAGTAGAACTCAGCAATGGGCTTAAAATATTCAATAAGCCACATTGTGAACACATGTTGAATTTTTAATTCAAACAGGATTTGCTGTTTGAATTAAAAATTATGGCAAAGTGTAATTTTTAAGATCCCTAAGAGTTTTGGAATGTAAATAAGCATTGGTTTCACCTTAAAGCCACCAGCTGCCCTAGCTGCCTTAGCTTCTAGCAAGACCAGCCTGTCTGGAAACTTCAAAGCCAGCCATTGACTTCTTTCTGGATATGAAGCCCTACGTGGTATTTTCTTCCAATATATGGTTGTTTCATCTATATTAAAAAAGAAATCTATGGTTTAGTCTAGCCACTGTCATCAATTATCTGAGCTACATCTTCTGAATAACTAGCTGCAGCTTCTACATCTACACTTGAAGCTTTACTTTGCACTTTGATGTTATGTAGATGGATTTCTTTCCTTAACTTCATGAACCACCTCTGCCAGCTTAAAACTTTCTTCTTGCCTCTTTCAGCCTTCAAAGAACTACCTCTGCATTAGGTTTTGGCTTAAGGGAATGTTATGAATGTTATGTTTGATCTTCTATCCAGACCACTCAAGCATTTTCCATATCAGAAATAAGACTGTTGAATTTATCATTTGTGTTATCTGGGTAGCACTCTTAATTCCCTGCAAGGATTTGCTTTTGCAATTGCAACGTGGCAAACTATTTGGCACCAGAGGTGTAACTTTTCGCCTATCTCGGTTTTTAACATACAGTCTTCAACGACCTGAAATCATTTCAAGCTTTTTGATTCATAGTGGAGATATGTGACTTTTCATTTGAACACTTGGAGGTCATTGGAGTGTTATTAACTGGGGCCCAACTGCCAGTGGGTAAAGCAGTCAAACAATTGGCAATTAAGTTCACCATCTCATATGGACATGATTCATGATGCCCCCAAATAATTACAACAATAACATCAAAGCTCATTGATCACAAATCACAAAGGCAGGTATAATAATAATGAAAAATCAAAACATTGTGAAAATTACCAAAATGAATTATAGAAACATAAAAAGATCACATGTTATTGGAAAAATAACTCCAACAGTCTTGCTCAACACAGCGTTGCTACAAATCTTTAATTTTAAACATTGCAATGTCTGCAAAACACAATTAAGTGAAGTGAAGTAAAACAAGGTCTTCCTATATATAAATTCCTCCATCTGCATCTGCAGCTTCCATATCTGCCAATTTAATGAACCATGGATTGAAATTTATCAGAAAAACCTGTCTGTGTTGAACATTTATAGTTTTCTCTTGTTATTATTTTCAAAAATAATACAATATAGAAATTATATACATTGCACTTGCCTTGCATTTGGTATTATAAGTAATCTAAAGATGCTTTGAAGTATATGGAAGGATGTGCTTAATGTATATGGTGTTTTACATAAAAAAACTTAAACATCTGCAAATTTTGGTAAGGGAGGAAATGTCCTAGAACAAATCTTCCATGGATACTGAGGGAAGACTATATATATATATATAAAAGCATACATAAATTCATAATAAAATTTCTCAAAAATGACAAACATCAATAAGCTATCAAAACACACATAGCATTGTAAAAGTCAAACTTTATTTACAATCATGTTAACTTTGTGTAACTTTGTGCATTATTTGACATATTTTTACCCCACAAAATATTATTAGTTTTGTTTTAACCAGTCAGAATTTGTTTCTATTTACTCATATCTTTTTTTATATTTATCTCATTTTTTTTTTTTGTATTTATCTCATAGCTTTTTGAGGGCACCCTTGTTTTTTCCTGAATTTGTTTTATTCCTGTCTCTGATCGATTTAGCATTGTATATGAAGCAGACAAACCCAAATTTTAGTGTTTGGCTTAAAACCACCATTTTATTAGGCTCATTACTGCATACCAACCTGATTATTGCCTAGCTCCACTAACAGCTAAGTTCTCACATGCTTCTATTGCCAACTTATTGCAGTGTGATATGGAACGGCTGACTCACATTCCAGTTGGTAGGCAACTCATTAGTGTACAATACGTCTCAGTTGTGAACACTCAACTGAGACTTCATTCCAGATGATATTACATCTTTCAGTTGATTAACTAACTACCATTTTCACAAGTTGATTTCACAGTTCTGAAGACTGACAACAAAGCAATTCCCCATGGATAAGCCTTTATCAAGTTCAGTTTGTATCATCTTTGACAATTTCCTTTGACCAAAGAATACTACCTGTGCATTAGTTTGCTAGGGCTGCCATAAAAAGTTCCACATAGGGTGTGACTTAAGCAACAGAAACATGCTCTCTGTTCTGGAATGAAGGTGTCAAAAATCAAGTTATTGGGATTTATTCCTTCCAAGGGCTGTGAGAGAAGAATTGGTTTATTTCAGCCTCTTTCCTTATCTCCTTGTTCCTCTTTCCTGTTTCCTTTCCTTTATTTTCCTCTTTCCTTGCATATGGCCATCTTCTCCCTATTATCTTCCCTTTTTGCATGTGTCTCTGTATCCAAATGGCTCCTTTTATAAGGAAACTAGTTATACTGAATTAGGACCTAATGATTTCCCTTCAACTTTGTTGCATATAGAAAAATCCTATTCCCAGTGTAGATCACATTCTGAGGTACTGATGGTTACAACTTCATCATACGCATTTTGGGGTACACAATTCACTCCATACTAACCTGACAAACATATTCAAATGGTGGTGTAATCAACTCAACTCCAAATCCTGATTCAACAATCTGCAACAAATTCCAAGGAGTTAGATGGAAGGAGGCACAGTTTTTAATTACCTTTACAATTCACAGAAATCTCAAATCATCCTTTTTTAAAATTTTATTTTAATGTTTTTTCTTAGTGCAAATTTGTTAATACAAATTTCTTCTTTTTTGTTTTGTTTTTTGAAAAATGTCTTCACTTTATTTTCCAAGAATATATCCAGTATAGAATTCTTGTTTGCCTGTTCTTTTGTTGCTTTTAAATATCCCATTGTGCTGTGTGGCTCCATGGGTTTCTGAGGAAAACTTAGCCTTTATACTCATTATTATTCTTTGAAGGTAATGTGTTTTTTATTCATGGTTGATTTCATAATTTTTCTTTGGCTTTGGTTTTTTGTAAGTTTGCTTCTTATAAGAATGTGAATGGATATGGACAGATCACTGTGACCTGGCTATAGTTAGATTTCATATTTTGCAGGAACTGACATACTTCTGGTTTCTCTTTTATTTCGGAAAAAAAAATCCAAAAATGAATCTCAACTGAAAGTCTGGGATGCTTACCAGGACCCTACTATTTGTTGAGTCCTGACCTTCCAATTTTTTTCTCTTCAGACAAAGGGATCTCTTGTACTTTTCACTTAACTTTTAATTCTGTAATTGTGTTCTGCTTGAAATATCAATGATTTGCCCTAGATATAAGTAGTTTAAGTGTCAGCAAATTCCTCAAAATTAAATTTGAAGGAAGAATAACAAGCTTTTTTATAGTTTTCTCCAAGATTTGACTCTTCAAATCATGGTTGTTTTGTCAGCATTGATCTCCAGTTTTTATCTACAAAGCCCACAGGCTCTGGATGGTGCTTTCTGTTTGACACTTACATACAATATAGTGAATGAGCAAATGTCACAATAGGAAATGGGATGTCAATTTCACCTCAATATCATTTCTTTTCTGCAGAAACTTTGCCCATCCAGATCTGGCTGCCTTGATTGCCTTCTAATATCTGTAAACACATTTTTAAAATATTTTAATCTAATTTTAAGATTGCTGTGCCTCTAGCAGGGTGGTTAGTGTGATGTTCTTTACTCTGTCATAGAAACAGCAGTGCCTGTAACAAAGTATAAAGACAAAACCACATTTGGACACACATACACATACACACACACACACACAAAGACATACATAGACACACACCGTATGAGTTAACTAGGGGTCATTTTATATCAAGGAATATACTTTAAGCCAAATTAGCTGAAATTTACACAGAAATGTGGAATTTTTATGCCACCCGATTACTAAATGTGCAATAGAGATGTCATGTAACAATCATCTACTCATGGGGCTGCTTGGTCTTCTCTTTAAGTGTTGATTTCTAGTTTTACACCTTTATGTTTGGAAAACTACTTGGCACAAATGTTCCAGATGCAGTTGAAAGGCTGTTGGTGAACTGATCAGTATATTTCCGTTAGGTTCATTTGGTTTGGAGTATAGTTTAAATGTGTTTCTTTGTTGATTTTCAGTCTGGACAATTTTCCTATTGATTAGAGTGGGGTTTTAAAGTCTATACTCTTGCTGTATTGCACTTTATCTATCTCTTCTATCTATTAACATTTGTTTAATTTATTTAGGTGTTGTTATGTTGTGTGCATATATACTCAAAATTATTTTGCTTTCTTGATGAACTGACCTCTATCATTATGCAATGACCTTTTGTGTCTCTTTTTTACTCAAAGACTTTTTTATCTGATATAAGAGTGGCTCCTCTTCTCTCCTTATGTTTCTATTTGCATGGGATCTTTTCCTATTCCTTCACTTTCAATGGCTGAATGTCCTCATAAGTGAAGAGAGTCTCTTGCAGAAAGCTTAAAGTCAGATCTTGTTTTGTTTGAGGGTTGTTGTTGCTGTTGTTCATTTAGCCACTCTGGGTGTTTTCATTGGAGAGTTTATTTACCTTTAAGGTAAATATTGATAGGTAAGAACTTAGTACTGCCCTTTTATTAATGTTTTTTTCTAATTGTTATTTAGATTCTTTCTTCCTCTCTTCCCATCTTGCTTTGTAGTTTAGTGATTTTCTCATTCTAATATTATGTTTTGATTCCTTGCTTTGGCATATCTATCATAGATTTTGGGTTGTAATTTCTATGAGGCTGAAGAAAACATCTTGCAGTTAAAGCATACCCTTTTAGATTTATAACTTTGATTACTAAAAAAAAAAAAAAATTGTACCTTAACACCAGTCCCCACCCCATTTCAAAATTTTGATGTGACAATTTGCATATTTTATACTGTATACCATTTAACAAAATATTATAGCTATTACCATGTTAATTGTTATCATGTAGTCTCCATAGTAAAATATAATTGATTTACATACCTTCATTTTATTTTTAGAATATTTTGAATTTGACCATATTACTTTAACATTTGCCAGTGAGTTTTAAACTTTCATACACTTTGTATTCCTCATTAGCATTCTTTCCTTTGCACTTGAAGAAGTTCTTTGTAGTATTTACCTCTTATTTACTTATTTCTGAAGGAAAACCTTGCTGGATACAGTACCTTTTATTGACAGTTTTTTATTTTCCTCAAGAATGTTGAATGTACCATCCCACACTTTACTAAGAAACACTGAAAACTATGTTGGGGATCCTTTGGATGTGATATATATTATTTCTTGCTGTTTTTTGTATTTTTTTCTCTTCATATTTTGATAATTTGATTTGGGTATGCCTTAGTGAACTGCTTTTTAGGTTGAACTTAATTGATAAACTCAGAGTTTCTGAACTGAATGTTGTTATCTTTCCAAAGATTTTCAGTTATTTCTCTAAATACATTTTTTGTAGGAATTTATATTTTCCCTCAGGAACTCCTGTTTTACAAAGGTTAAGTTGCCTGATGGTTTATAATAATTACCATTGGCCTTTTATGTTATTTTAATTCTATTTTTTTCCTTCTTTGTCTAGATAATTCATATGTCCTGGATTTTGTTCATTTTCTTCTGCTTGATCAAGGTTGCTTTTGAAGCTTCCTATTGATTTTTTTTTTTTTTTACATAAAATACTGTATTCTTTATTTTAAGGCTTTCTACTTATGTGTCAAAGTTCCTATTTTGTTCACAAATCACTTCCCAATTATTTAATTTTGTATCTGTCAATTTTTTATTTAATTCCTTGATTATTTTGTCAGTCATTTCATAGATCTGCTTTTCTTCTGGGTCCTTTACTAGAGCTTTATTGGTTTCCTTCAATGAGAGAGCTGACTTTCCTGATTACCATAACCCTTGCCTCCTTATAACGGTGCCTGAACATTTGAGGAGACAGTTGGCTCTTGCAGCCTTTTCAGATGTTCTTTGGTGGCATTAGAACTTTATGACTTAACACCAGAACATATCTGCTGGTTTCCTGTTGTTTTTTTGTTTTGAGAGTTAAAGTGATCATTGGAAATGAATTATTTATCTGTGGTTTCCTCCTGGTCTGAGGGAAATTCAACAAGTGCACCTAAACTGTATGAGAGCTGACTGTGTTTAGGGCATAAATACTGTGGAACTTGTTTCCTACAGCATGAAGCCAGTAGCTAGTTTCTCCTGTGTCATGCCTCCAACTAGCTGGAAAGCACAATAACTTCCAAGATCACATTCTGGTTGTTGCGAGATCTGCTCCTTTATTTTGTCTCTACATTAACTCTGGTAATTCAGCTCTGTCAAAACTTCCAATGTTTTTCATAGAGTAAGATAAGAGTAGGCAATGGGCAAATATTCCCAGAGTAGTAGGGAAGTCAAAGGCATTCCTCCAATCCCTTTTCCTCATTGTATAAACCATTTGTCCAGGTGAATTGAATTCTCTCTGCATGGCATTGTCCAAATTTGAAGGAGAAAGTGGGACAGTCAAACAGGACTGATCCTCTTAATCAGTTTTTCTTTGTCTATGGTACAAAGGGCTGTCTTTGTGTCTCCCAGTTTCCTGGATATTTAGGAATGCACTCTTGCCTGTGAATAGTTCCTCATTAGATTTCTGTGGGAGTAGGAGACTTTGAAGCCAGTAAACTTCTATTACACCATCTTGCTGACATGGCTATTTTCTTAACATGTTTAGTCATCTTGTTAGTGAGGCCCTTCCGAAACACTGTAAAATTTTAACCACCCCTGACCATTCATATTGCTTTTTCTTGCTTATAAATTTATAATTTTAGAGTGGAATTTATTTAAATTCTCAGAGTTGGGGGCGGGGCTGGAAGTCAAACAAGATTCTGGTATGGTTGGGTCTGGGGTGGGTCTCTGGTCTGGCTTTGAAATGACAGTCCCCTTCTCATTGTGTGTTCAGTTGAACTTTTCTGGGGATATACATGTAGAGAGAGCTCTGTTTATTTTTTTCTGCTCTCATAAGGACACAAATTTTATTGGATTACAATTCCACTCATATGACTCAATTAATTTTGCCTCCTAGAAGTCTCTTGTCCAAAAACAGATTAGGATTTGGAGCTTCACCATACGAACTTTCCATAGTTATCATATAAATGGTTAAAAATAAATCTTACTTACCTCGGTTATTTTTTCTTCTTCCTGTAATGTAACCTCCATAATGTCCTAGGTGTATGCTTCATTTGCCCCTATATTCTCATTGCTAAGCAGGAATATGGCATATATATATATATATATATATATATATATATATATACACACACACACACACACACACACACACACACATATCAATAGCAAATTACCAGAGGACCATAACTTCAGTATTAGGAGCTAATACTAAGAATATCAACATTTGTTTATATATAGCATTATTTATAAGAACCAAGATTAAAATAGCATACTAAGCCAACATGTGCTAGAACATACCAATATGTGGTAGAATACTATGATTAATTAGGATGATCATACTGGAAAATATTTAATGTCATGAAAAAAAAGGTATATAATATACTTTTAGTTAAAACTATGAAAAGTATAAAAATAATTGCTATGTTATTTATATATTAAAAAGATAGAAATATTCCATTTCTTATTGATGGTGTCTTAGGTTTGTTAGTATTTTTGGTACTGGGAATTGAACTCAGGAGCTCTCAACCCCTGAGCCATATCCCCAGCCCTATTCTGTATTTTTTATTTAGAGACCGAGACTCACAAGGTTGCTTAGTGCCTCATCATTGCTGAGGCTGGCTTTGAACTCTAAATCCTTCTGCCTCAATCTCCCAAGCCACTGGGATTATAGGTGTGTACCACTGTATATTTTTCAAAATTAAAGCAAAATATATTAACTAACATAAAATATACTTAATATTGTTATAAGAATCAAAATATAAATTATTGTGGGGCAATTGAAATTTATACTAGGAAAACGTCTGCATTAAAATTTAAAAGTAATTATAAGTAAAAATTTAAAAATATTTTATAAATAAAAAAATCTAAAAACATCATCACACAAAAACAAATTTTGTATTCAGAAAAACTATTATGTTGGTATATGCATATTTAACAGTTAGTGAATGCCCTTCATTAGGGGAAAAAATGCCAAAATATCCGTGTATGCCCAAACTGAATAAAACCAAAAAGAACAGCTGAAGAAAGATTGTACTTTGGGTTGGCAGAGGTTCATCTAAACATCCAAATGTACAGATGTTGTAGTTTGCACATTTAGAGAGAAACAGACTGCCAATGTTCTAGGTCAACCTGACACAAACTCTTCCTAGGATTGTTTTATACAGATATGACATTCAATTTCTTGAACTGAGTACCAAATCAACTGAAAAATTCCATGACACCATGAAAGAATACCTGAGTAAATAAAATGAATGTCACATCTTTGGAAGAAAAGTTTCAATACTATGAAGATTCCAATTCTTTCCAAATAACACCTAAATTCAATGAAAAACCCTCCAAAATCTCTTTTTTATTTGTTTACTTTTCTGTGGTTGCAGTTGTTTTATAACTTGACAAACCAATTCAATATTTCATCCCAGAGAGTAAATGTGTGAAATAGCCAAAGAAATAATGAGGGAAAAAAGAAGAATGGAGGGAGACTTTTACCATCAACTTTTTATTAATAAAAGTATGCTCTTGATAGAAAAATAGGTATTTTTATTAATAAAAGTATGCTCTTGATAGAAAAATAGGTAAATATATCAATAGAAAGCATGAAGAATATGTACATATGAAAATTTACTATATAATAAAGGTGATGTTTCAAGTCAACAAGAAAAGTTTTGATTATTCATGAAATAATTACCTGTGTGGAAAAAAAACAAATATTATAGAACTCTAAGCACAAAAATAGATTTCTGCAGGATTGTACATGGAAATGAACAATAAAGTAACAAAGATAAATATGGTAGCATTTTTTCTAATTTGGGGATAAGAAAACATATTTGAACATTTCATAAAACCCAAGTAAAATTAAGATACATAAACAAGATAGATAATAATTAAAATGTTAATGACGTCAAGATGCTGCATGCACAAACGGCATGATCTAATAACTTACCACCTGAACTATTTTAAAATGACTTTCACTACTTATAGTTGTTATGGTTTGAATGTGGGGTGCCCCCCAAAAGCTCATCTGTGAGAGAATGCAAAAAAGGTTTGGAGGAGAAATGATTGGATTATAGCCTTGACCTAATCAGTGCATTAATCCTCTGAAGGGATTAACTGAGTGGTAACTGGAGGCAGGTGAAGTGAGGCTGGATGAAGGGGTTCGTTGAGGGTGTGGCTATGGGGTATATATTTGTATCTGGTGAGTGGAGTCTTTTTTCCTTCTGCTTCCTGATAACCAAGTGAGCTGTTTCCCTCTACCACACTCTTCTGCCATGAAGCTCTGCCTCACCTTGTGTCCTCAGAAATGGAGTCCGCCTTCTATGAACTAAGACTTCTAAAACCGTGAGCCCACGAATAAACTTTTCCTCCTTTAAAATTGTTCTGGTCAGATTTTTCTTTCGTCCCAGCAGTGAAAAAGCTGTCTAAAACAGTTGTACAATACTCTGGGTGACATACTTAGTAGAATGTATGAAGAATTTTGAAAACTGTGTCACCCTTTATATTGGGTGCTGTGCTGGGCCACCCCTCAGGAAAGCTTATTCTCCCATCTCTTCTTGTAAACCTCTGTCGCAGGACTCTGTGTGAAAAAGCGTTCTCTAAAGTCTTCTTCTAAAGTCTTACTGCCTTTCCTTGGGCACTTGTCCCCCAATATCTGCAGAGTGCCTTAGTATAAATGCCTGGCTGCCTCTCCCCAACTCAGGACACCTAAAAGGTGCTCACAGTTGGATGTGATGTTATCTAGACTACTGTAAATATGTGTCACAACCCAAATGCCCCTCTTCTTCATCCAGCTCCCTTTCCGGCCCCGACAGGGAAGCTCCTTGGGCATCATTTCATCCCAAAGTCAATTTTCTGTGAAATGGATTTACAATACCCTTTGATATATTAATTCAAAATAAAAAATAAATAACCCAGGTACAAGAAAAAAATACATGCAAGTTCATTGATGGATTGCATATAAAAACAGAAAACTTGAAAACATTTGAATATTCTAAAAAATGTGTTTGTGTGTGTACAAAAGCATATATTATATGTAATTTATATTATGCAGATTATATATTATATATTTTATATTTAATTTATATTATTACATATATAGTATATATAATATTTAAATTATTTCATATATGTTTATACATATACAAATATTTAAAATATTTACATAAGCTTATATAATTGTAACAGTAAATATTATAATAAATCAAAATAAAAATCTGCTTGCAAATAATTTATAATAACAGAAAATTCTTCTGCTACAATATTTTGTGAAAAAATAAGCAAATTTTATGGCAGTTAAATTATTTCATTAGGTACTAAGATGGTAAGTAAATATCATTATCCATTAGTATAATGACATAGAATATATAGAACTACTAAACACTTCATCGGATTGGCACAAGAACTGATTTCCTGAACAAGACTGACTCCTACAGCACAAGAAATAAAATTTTTAAAAATCAATAAATGGAATGGCATCAAACTAAAAAGATTCTTCACAGTAAAATTAAAAAATCAAGAGGCCTGGGGGTGTAGCTCAGCGGTAGAGTGCTTGCCTAGCATTTGTGAGGCACTGGGTTCAATCCTTAGCACCACATAAAAAAAAAATTAATCAAAAAAGGTATTGTGTCCATGAGCAATTAAAAATGAATTTTAGGAAAGAAAAAAAGAATCAATCAAGAGTGTGAAGAGAGACCCTAGCGAAAGGTGAAGAAAAATAATATCCTATACCTCAGGATGTTAATTTCCAGGATATATTATAAAATCAAAAAGCTTAACACCAAAAAGCAAATAACCCAATTAATAAATGGGCAAGGAAACTGAACAGACCGTTCTCAAAAGAAGAAATCCGAATAGTCAACAAATATATGAAAAGACGTCCAACATCTCTAGCAAGTAGAGAAATCCAAATGAAAACTAGACTGCCCCAGTCACAATGGCAATTATCAAGGTACAAGTTATGATAAATGTCGGTAAGGATGTGGGGAAAAGGAATGGTCATACAACATTGGTGGGTATGCAAATTGGGGCAAACCCGTTATAAAGTATTATAGAGAGTCCTCAAAAAAACTAGGTATAGAACCACCATTTGACCCAGTTGTACCACTCCTCAACATACATTCAGAGGATTTAAAATCAGCATACCAATGGTACACAGCCACATTAATGTCTGTAGCAGTATTATTCACAACAGCTAAGCTATGGAACCAATCTAGGTGCTCATCGAGAGATGAGTGGATAAAGAAATTTTGAGATATGTGTGTGTGTGTGTGTGTGTGTGTGTGTGTGTGTGTGTGTGAATATTACTCAGCCACAAAAAAGAATGACTTTTTGACATCTGCCAGTAAATGAATGGATCTGGGGATTATTATCCTAAGTTAAATGAGCCAATCCCCAAATGTTTTCACTGATATGTGAAAACAAAACCACACTACAGGGTGGGAAATGGGGAGAGAAAGAAGAGAAGTTCAGTAGATTCGACAAAGAGGAATGGAAGGAAGGGTGGGGGACAGAAATAGGACATACAGTAGAATAAACTGAACATAAATTTTTAAGTACACATGTGAAAGTACCTAAGTGAATCCCACCATCATGACCACCCACAAGAATAGGGTCCTAATTAGAATAAAATACAGTCCATACTTGTGTAATTTTATAAAAAATGGATAATTATTGTCATGTATAACTCAGAAGATTCAATAAAGATATTTTTAAAAGAACATATAGCACCAAGAGTGAATCCTCATGTAAATTGTGGACTTTGTGTGATAAAAAGATGTGTCAAAGTAGGCTCATTGGTCATAAAAAATGTACCAATGTTGATAATGGGGCAGATTGCATGTTTACAGGTAGGAAGCATGTGATAAATCTCTGAATCTTCTGCTGAAAGATGCTATAAACCTAAAACTGGGCAAAAAAAAAATTTTGTATGTGTGTGGGGGGGTGCGCGCATGTCATGTCCCATCATCTTAAAAGGACATATACAACATAGAATCTTACAGACACCTATGCCATGGCTAATTTAAGTTTTCATAAGTGTTTATAGAAAAATGGGATACATGGTAATTAAAAACTAATTAATTGATTGATTGATTATTTTTAAAAGTAAATCACAAAACCATAAGTGTGATTCTTATGTAAACACATGCACAGAAATAAAGAGAAGACATTTAAATACATGGTGATACATGTTTTTCTTTCTGTATAGCTAAATAGCTCATGTTTTTAAAAATATCAGATGACAATCTTAACAAACTTTCTGTTACAAATATTTAAAATTTTGACCAAGTAAAGATCCTTGGTATCACTTCAAAAAAATTTGAAACTCTGAAAAATTTGAGAATCATTAAAGCAAAAGTGTGTCTCAGTTCATGTAATAATACCGAAAGCAGTTAGAAATCAAACTTACATTATTGAAATACAGGAGTCTTCTAGTTCTGCCTGGCTTAATCCTCATACCTTGTGCGATAATCATAATATATTCTTCAGATACATATGGATATAACCTTTTAATGGCTTAATCAACATAGACATAGACTGAGTGATATCAAATATTGGTATGAAGATTTAAAAGTCAAAGAGAACATTACATTGAATTAAAAATATCTTTTAAGTTTATGGTCCTTTAGCAGTAGAGTATTTTTGCCTTATATTTAACATGGAGGACCTTGTGCAGAGGAATGGCATACAGAAAGCTCTAAAAGATGCTCATTTTGGCTTAAAGTTTTTGAGTTCTTTATACATTCTTGATATTAATAGCCTCTCTGAGGAGCAGGTGGCAAAGATCTTCTCCCATTCTGTAGTTCTCTCTTCACACTCTTCGTTGCTGTGCAGAAGTGTTTTAATTTGACACCATCCTACTTACTGAGTTTTTGGTTTTACTTCTTGCATTTTAGGAGTCTTGTTAAGAATATTGGTTCTTGTATCAACATGTTGAAGTGTTGGGCCTACATTTTGTTCTGGCATCTGCAGAGTTTCTGGTCTAATTCCTAGTCTTTGATCCACTTTGAGCTGACTTTTGTGCAGGGTGAAATATAGGGGTCAAATTTCACATCCTTTTGGGACTGAAAATTAGTGCAATCACTCTGGGAAGCAGTCTGTAGATTCCTCAAAACACTAGGAATGGAACCACCATTTGACACAGCTACCCCACTCCTCAGTATATATAAAAACTAGATAAAATTAGTATACTATGAGGATAGTGTTGCATTAGTGTTTATAGCAGCAAAAATCACAATAGTCAAGCTGTGGAGCCAACCCTCAACAGATGAATGGATTAATAAAATGTGGTATATATACAATGGAGTATTACTCAGCTATAAAAAGTGAAATTATGTCATTTGGTGGCAAATGGATACAATTGGGTAAGTGAAATAGCCAGATCCAAAAAGCCAAAGGTCGAATGTTTTCTCTGATATGCAAAAGCTAGTCCAAAATAAGGTGGGAGGGAGAGGAGGCAAGGAGGAAAAATTGTGTTGGGGGAGTCCATCAAAAGAGAGAATTGACAGACTAGATTGAGAAGATGGAGGGAGAGAGAGGAAGAACAGAATAAGAGAAGAAACGTGAAATGAATATGACCTTTGCTGTGTACATATATGACATACCACAGTGAACCTCACCATAATGTATATCCACAAGGCATTAAATAAAAATCAAAGGAAAAAACTATACACAAATAACAGAAAGATCAGTAGAGGTTAGGGAAATGTACCAGGGAGGGAGGATGGGGCAGAAAGGAGAAATACCGGGGACTGAATTAGTACAAATTATATTCTATGTTTTTATAATTATGTTAAAATGAATTCTGTTATGTAGAATAAATTAAAAGAGAAAAATAACATTAAAAGGAGCTGGATGCAGTGGTACATGCCTATAATCCTAGCCGCTTGGGAGGCTGAGACAGGAGGATCTAGAGTTCAATGCCAGCCTCAGCAACAGCAAGGCACTAAGCAGCTTAATAAAACCCTGTTTCTAAACAAAATACAAAATAGGTCTGGGGATGTGGCTCAGTGGCCAAGTGCTCCTGAGTTCAATCTCTAGCACCACCACCTACACCACCCGCCCCCCCCAAAAAAAAAAAAAACCACATTAACAGGAAACAAAATAGAAGTAAATTCCTAACACTGAGATATTTAACTTTTTAACTTTTTTTTTTTTCTTTTGGTGGTGGGACTGGGTATTGAATTCAGGGCATTCTATCACTGAGCTATATCCCCATCCCTTTTTATTTTTTCAAATTTTGAGACAGGATCTGCCTAAGTTGTACGAGCTGGCCTTGAACTTGTGATTTTCCTCTTTCTGCCTTTCAAGTTGCTAGGATTATAATAGAGCACCATAGCACCTGGCTACTTTTTTTTTTTCCAAATTGTAATTGAACACAATACCTTTACTTCATTTATTTATTTTTATGTGGTGCTGAGGATCAAATGAGCACTCTACTGCTGAGCCACAACCCCAGCCCCAGCTACTTTTTAACTTTTGATTTGAATCATTTTAGAATTAAAGAAGAGTTGCAGACATGTTCAAGAGACTTTGCATATTCCCTTCTCCCCTCACACTTGTTACCATGCTATGTAATGGTGGCATCAATGGAATCTAACAATGTTGATACAACACTATTAGCAAACACAGACTTTATTCTGATTCCATCAGTATTTTCACAACATCTATGCTTTGGGGTTCAAAAATATGATCTAGGGACTAAATTGCATTTCCTTATCTTGTCTTTCTCTTCTGTAATATATTACAGTTCCTAAAGTCTTTGCTCATTTTTATGCCTGTGACATTTTGAAGAATTCTGATCATCTATTTCACAGATTGTTCCACAATTTGGATTTTTCTGATGTTTTCTCATGATTAAATTAAGGTCATGAATTTGGGGAAACAACATCACAGCTGTGAGGTGCTTCACTGTTTCACATCAGGTGTGTGAACATAAAAAAACTCTTATTACGATGATGTATCCCTGAAGCACTGAATTTAAGTGGTGGCTACCAGGCATTTGTATAATACAGTTACAATTTTATCTTTGGTAAGTAATATTTATTTGGAAGGTAGTTTGATTATTCACATACACCATTTCTACTTAAACATTTACAGATTCTTAACTTTAATAATTCTGTTTCATGCCTGTAAGTTGTTATCATGGTGGTGTTCTCATGACTAAGTTCTGTTTTCCTTTGTTCCTTGTGCTACAATTCAACAGTATTATATTTATTTTGCTGATTATATTTTTCCAGCCTTGGACATTGGGATTTTTTTCTCATATTTACTCCTGTCCTTTCAACAAGTCCCACTTTATTCATTTCTAGGATCTTTAATTTCTGGAATCACAAAATTTCTATGCGTAATTTATATTTTTCATGTTATCCCTGAAATCAACTCTTTCCCTAAAGAATGCTGTTTCCTTTTATTGAAGAATACTAGTTAAAAAAACAAGATCTGGGCACTGATTTTGCTCACGGTGATTTGCATATCACTGCTTGGGCGCCACTTGGAAGACAGAGCTAGAACACTTATGGATGTATGCATACCAACCATGAACATACACATCCATATCCATCTGTGTGTATATACACATACTTTTCCATACTGACAGTTCTGATGCCACGCCAGAATTACAGATTTCTCTCTATTCCCTCTTTACTAAATTATAACTTCAATCTTAAATAGTTCTCCTTATTGATCATATATTTGCTTGTTTGTTCAATCCAAATAACCACTACCATGTAAGATGTGCTGATATCAATGAAAGTGCTGAGTTTGTGTATAGTTATTTTTAAATTTACCCCTAGAATATCAAAATAATTTTCTCTAAACTATGGGCCAACACTTTTCTTCTCTACTCCCTTTAGTTTCTTGTATCATTCATTTGTAATACAACCAAATTGAATTGTCAGTCTTTTTTCCATTTGAGATCTTTGAAAATTTTCACTCACAAAAAGATTCTCTCATTTTGTGTATAGTTCTATGGGTTTTGACAAATTCACACTTATTATTCACATTCATAATTCCATAAGGAATTTCATCATCCCCCAAATTATCCTATACTCCCACTCAACTCTAAACTCTAGTGAACAATAATACATCCATATAATCTTACTTTTTCCAGAATGCAATATGAATATATTCATTACAAAACATTTAGCCTTAGGGTCTTTCTACTTTCATTTATCAAAATGCAGTTAAAATCATTCATTTTGCCAGGCACAGTAGGTGCATGCCTGTAATCCCTGTAGCTCAAGAGGCTGAGGCAGGAAGATCACTAGTTCAAAGCCAGCCTCAGCAACTTATGGAGGCAAAGAGCAACTGTGTGAGACTCTGACTCTAAGTAAAATAGAATAAAGGGCTGGAGATGTGGCACAGTGGTCGAGTACCCCTGAGTTTAATCTCCAGTACAAAAAAAAATTATATATATATATATATATATATATATATATATATATATATATATATATAAAATTCATATTGAATAAACAGTAATTCATTATATTTCATGCTGAGTACTATTTCACTGTAATGGTTGTATGATCATTTATTAATTAACCTATTTAAGGACATATGGATGCTTTTCCTTTTAGTCTTTGATGGTTTTCCATAAAACTGCTCACATAAGCATGAGTACAAGATTTGGTGTGAAGACAAGTTTTTCATTTACATGGGCAAAAAATAAAGAGAAAGATTTTGGGATCATATATTGAGTGTATGTTTAACTTTGTAGGAAATGGACAGTTTTCTCCGAGTGCCTCTGAGTTCCACCATGATTGTGTAGGAGTTCTACTTGGTCTGCTAGTCTATTTACCAGCTCTTCATATTGACAGGTTTTGTTGTTGTTTGTTTTCATGTATCTTACTCCTACTTACATAGTGATATAAAATTTCAATTTACATATTTCTTATTCATATGTCATAATATTGAATGTCTTCAAATATACATATGTCATATTTACAACTTCTTTGGTAAATTATCTGGCAGATTGCTGATCAAATTTCTAATGTGCTGTTTTCTTATTGTACAGCTTTGTGGGCTTGTGTGTGTGTGTGTGTGTGTGTGTATGTGTGTGTGTAATCTGGATAGAATGCCTTTATCAGATGTTATTTTAAAATATTTTATGCTATTATCACTTGTCTTTTCATTCTTCTGAAAAGTACCTTAATAGAGAAAATATTTAAACTGGACCTAGGCCAATTTGTCACTTTTTTCTGTTATGGAAGGAGTTTTGCTATTTAATTTTAGTCTAAGAACCATCTGAACTTAAGTTTTAGAAATTATAAGTTATATTTAAATGTTTTGCTTTGTTTTGCATTAGGTTGTCCAATTTTTCATAGCCATATGTTAAAAAGACTATCCTTTGTCTCTGACTCATGTATCTTCTGCCAGAATTCATAAAACTGTGACAGACTAATTTATTAGTCCTTAAGTAGGACCCTTAAGTAGGGTAAAATCTCAAATATTCATAACTTTTGGCAACAAAGAGTTCTTATGCCTTAGGATGACCATGTTTTTCCTTGTGCTAGACCTTCGGTGCACAGGATTTAGTTGATCTGATTAGGTGAACCAGGCTTTAGGTTTGTTGTTGCTGTGGATAAGTTTTAAAGCATCATAGGTAAATTCCCTTATGGATGATTTTTTTTTCTTTTTTTTCTTTTTTTCTTTTTTCTTTTTTTTTTTTTAGTGTGAGGGTTAGTTTGCCAGACTCCTTTTCTATCTCTTCTACTCTTAACTTTAGGTCTTCCCATGAAGCTGCACCTCAGAGATGATTTGTTGCCTCGAAAACAACTTTGTTCATGGCATACATATTAACCTGGTGGTAGAGACAGGATATTCTATGTTGTTCTAATTAAGTTTAAATATGAAGTGGACAGAATGTCACCGAATCTCTGGGATATGGTATCCTTAATATTCTTCTACTTCCCAGTACAGTTTTGAGTCCAGCTATTATTTCCTAGGAATAAAGGATTCATGGTTTGTCCCAAGCAATCATCTTACCTGAACTCTTTGCATAGGTATCCAGGAGCAGCTTGCCCAGGAAAATCAAAGTGTAAGTTGGTTTTATCTCATACCTGCAGGTACCTGTTTTTTTACATTTGGGACTCTGCATCCCCTGTGCTCTGATCAATTAAAAATATGTGGATTTCCTGATTGCCTGACTTTTGAACTTGTTATAAGTCTGAGAATGACAATATTGCCAGATCTAAATATCTGTAAACAGAAATTGAGAGACAATTTAATTAACTTTTAAAATTTGAGTTTAAAGAGCATTTGACTGAAATTTGCAACCCTTTTTACTTTGAGAGACTCTCAATAATAATTTTGAATTCTAAGTTATAACAATTTTCCTTAATAATTGCATAATGAGCTGGAGCTCTGTTGATTTAATCAAACAAAGTCACAGCCCTAAATATTACTTGGCTCATCACAGCCTTGAGCAATTTGCTTAATAGTTCTGTGACCTGTGACTAAATTACTGAAGGGATAATAACAAATTTTCTATCTTACTCCAGCAATATGGTGAAGATTTAAGAACTAAAAAATGTTGTAATATCTTCAAAAGGTAATTTTAAAGATTTATGCATAATTATTCTCACTGCTTATTAATTACATTGGCATGGAAGTGTTATCTAGTATAAATAATGTCATTACTATGTCAACTAGAACAGAAAACTTGAGGACAAAGAATCCATTCTTTCCAACAAACTATATAAAATAACAACATTTTAAAATTTAAATCATTTCCAATCTTTAAAAAATATTTGTGCTTGAAAAAATAGCATAATGTTTCTAAAATTAAGGGGGAGTGATTCTATATATGGAATAAAAACTGTAAGCCACAAAAATTAGGGGGAATTAGCGTATATCCACTTTCTATGGAATTTCGCTTGGAAACACCAAATTTTCATCTCTTTTAATACCTTGTATGTTTACTTGACAGAACCCATTTTTATTGGAACAAAAATCACACATTAGCAACAGCCACAAGATGAAGTGGGAGACTCAAAGTTTTAAAGAAGATGACTAAACAACAGATTCGAAAATTGTTTGGCAGCAAAGGATAAGAGGGGCTTAAGGACTCATTAGAAGACAGACTTAAGGATAAGTAGGAGGATAATGATAATTACAATTTAATCCTGGATAATAATGCAAAGGTTAGAAGTCATATACAGTAACTTGTGTATATTATTTTAATGTTTCATTACTGTGATAGAAAGGATCTCACATAAAGATTGATTTGAGGCAGGTTATCCTATCAGTTTCTCTAAGTGGATAAATCTCTTTGGAAAGATGTGGCTGCAGTTTGCCTCACTCTGACCTATTACGCTGGGAAAAACTGTCCTGTACCAGATGTGTTTCATTCTGCTTATTACTGTGACCTAGAAATACTCTGATCTTACAAAACTTTAACTTGGAGAATTAAAACTTAGGTGGAACAAGGAACCACTATGTAGAATAAATTCCAAAGGCCTAGAATACTCAAACTTGTAGAACTTAGATTTAACAAGAGGAGTTATTTTTATAATGTGAAAACTAATGTTTTTTCCCACACCTGAAGCAGTGAATTGTTTTTATAAATCCAGGTCAATAATCCTAAATTATTTTCTAACCAAGAAGAATTTCCTTCATAAAAGACATGTTTAGAAAGCAAACAATAATATTTGTCACTATTTTTTTTACCTGTGAAATAATCTCAGTCCTGATATTTAAGCTCTAAAAAAAGCTGGGGTATAGTGTTTTTTCCAGGTTCAATTTAACCTGATATTTTCCAACAAAAGGCTAATGCTGAAAAATCTAAATACTAACTATGCCTTAGAATTCTACTTTTTTTTTATACTGTCTTCTGTTTTATTAAACCCTATATGAACAAATCAATGTAAGAACAGTACTTTGATTAAAATGAAATATAGCAGTTTTTGTTCTAATTCTTTGGATTTCAAATCAATAACCACTTAAAGAGTTTTTAGAATTCTTTTTCCTTCTGTCTTTACCAACAAGGTATTATACAGCTGTGTTAATTTCATGGTCCTAACTAGTATCAACTGACTTCAGGACAGTTTGACAGTTTTGGATCTAACTCTCATAGATGTCTTCTTCAGTTCTTTCCTTCTCTCCTCACCTTTCTGGTAGACTTAAATCAGACCTGGGGTTTAAATTATTGATTAGTACTTAGGTGTTTAATTACCATGAAAATATTGCTTATTTCTGCTATACCCAATTGAGCAAAATTATTACCTTCATTTTTCTCATTTTTACATATTTTGTCCAAAAACCTTAAACAAATTTGCTTGCTGTCTTTTATTTTTATTTCTGTGTCTTTGCTCTTGTCCTTCCCTGTAATGCTCTGACCTTTAATGGAAAATTATCAGAGAGGTAGAGAAGCCAGTACAGAAGAACCTCTTCATTCTCAGAAGCCACAAACCATGACCCATTCTTTGGCTACATCCCTCATTCAGCAATTAAAAGAGCTAGTATTAATTATTCATTGTTTATCAATTGTCTATTCTTATTAGATAAACTTGAAACAGTTTCTTAAAACAAGTGGATAATGAAATAAACTTTTAGATATGTTAAAAAATTTGATTTTTTTGTATTTGAAACAATAGTATTCTAATTTGTCATTCTCTGCAAAATTAATAGAGAATTAAGACAGTGATATTCTTTATGTTTTTTCCTTCTTTGTAACTTTGGTTTTAGCTTGTTTATTGCTGCTGTTTTCTTGCAAAAAAAAAAAAAAGAAAAGAAAAGGTACTTTGTTATCTAAACACTGGAATTATCTGTCTATTGTGTTTTCATTCAAAAAAGGATCCATTAAGTATTCAGAAGATCAGATTTATTTTAATGAAGAAATGTAAACCAATAAAATATACTCTTTTTATACCAGATATATACACAATGTGAAAAGCACAATAATTGCATATCATCTTAAATAGTAGCTTCTATTCAGATATTGACATATTTTAGCTAGGTGATAAAACTTGTAAAATCAATATTATGAAATCTGTTTCAATCATGTCACAGAGCTGGTTTGAATCTGAGATGTTTGTTTTACATCTAAAATTCAAGTTGATATGAAATTATCCTGACTTTATCTTAGTCTGCATGTATCTAAATTCATTAATAGTGAAATCTTGAAGAGTAAAGTAAAAATAGGAATTTGTACATATCTATATATAGATATATATTCATGTATATGTAATTTTCCTCATAAAGATATGGAGCTGTTATAAAACACTAGACATTAGTTCATATAATTCTATCAACAACCCTTTAAATGGGATCTTATGATTCAATAGTTATACCAGGAAAATTCTGGGAGTAAAATGTAGCACAATTTATAATTTTTCTGGAAGAAATATAGACAGGAACCAGTATGAATATTTACCCCACCTACATGGTAAAAGTTCTCTCAACTAATTTATCCCACAGTATTTCTCATTTTTCTAAATTTACCTCATTAAAAGTAAGGAACCAAAGTTTAGAGTAACAATGTTAGATACCAAAGTCAAACATATTTTAAACACTAAATGGATCCAAATTTAGGACACATGATAAGGAGGCTATTGTCACAATTACCAAAGAAAACAGAAACATTTCAGAACAAAACTCATAACCTATCAACAATGACTAAATACACATATGTTCTTTATTTTTGAAGGATGTATATCTAAAAAGACACAGAAGCATTCTGCTAGCAGTACCCATGGAGAATGGATAATTAAAAATGGTGAGGCTTTTCCTTTATTATATACATATTATCTCTAGTATCTCTGTTATCAATTACTATATCTCTCCTCCCATCCTTGTGGTCATGAGGATATGTTGTTATATTTGAAGAAAATATGTCAACAGTGTTTGCATTTTAACTTTTATATAAAAATGAGTTGCATTATAAGTATTACTGATATAAAAATAAATTTGAGCATGTAAAGAACATCATACTTTGAGGTTTTAAGAAGGATTGCGCTGATTTCAAGTTTCTCGTAACTTGAGCCAGTATTTTGAATTTTCAATAAAATGTTTTTATAAGTTTTAATTATACAATTAAAGAATTGAAAATATACCCCCATACTGACCCAAATAGAAAGTAGGTTATATTAAATAATTTTAAAATGTAATTAATTAAATAATAGGCTTTGCTTTTTAAATCTAATTGAGATTTCATCTTATTATTTTCCTGCTTTAGCAAGTTTTTAATTAGATATATGAAATGATTAGTTTAATAAATTATTAAGCTTATATGTTTGTATAGAAACAGAAAAAGTTTCTCAATGATAAGATCTTATACAACTGAAGTGAATTAAAGGCCTTTTAAAGTCCAGCTTGGTTTTCATAAATTCTACACTTCAGAGACTTGTCTAAATTATGATTGTGTTGCAAGTATACTGTAAAGTTTACAGTATTGGAAGAGAAGATTATGTGCTTAAAGAAAACTTACATAAACATTGTATCTTCTATATTATCCTTTGCATAAAACACAAATCCAAGATAAGCAAAGCAACTACATAATTCTAGCTTACATTTTTATGCCAGGAGAAGAAAGAAACCTAAAATGGAAAAATTGCTTGAGAACGAATCATCGGTAACTCAACTAGAGTTATAGCTACTTTTTTGGATTCTGTAGGATTAAGATCAGTTAATCTTTTCCTGCCACCCAGTAGCTTTGCAGCAAGTACCTTGGTAACTAGAAGCTATCTATCAGTTTAGAAGTGAAAAGTTGATAGAAATTTTATCTTTGTTTGTGTTATGTATGGGTTAGGGTGTAATAATTGATTTGTAAAGATCATATCCTCACACTGTGGGGTCTTCTTCAATCAAGATTGATGAACCCAGGCTGTTCACTTTTCAATGCAACTTGATCAAATTTTACAGTTGTACATTAGTCCAATAAAAACTGTAACTTTAAATGACTAATTAAAAAAGGAAAATATTTTCTTAATCCAAAGCTTGATATATAATAGAAAATAACACAATTTTAATTTTTTTACATCAGCAAATAATATATATTATATTATTTACAGCATGATGAAAACAATATAGCTAACTAATAAATAAATGACTTCACATATTTTTTTGGAGGGGTGAGAACATTTAGCATCCACTCTCATGGTATTTTCCAAAATTACAACTATTGTCTCTATGTAGTACAGATCTCTTGAACTTATTTCTCTTATATCACTATAAAAATGTAACCTTTGATCAATATCTTCCCAACCCCCACCCAATCTCACCAGCTTCCAGTAACAATTGCTCTGTTTTTGTGAAATCAACTTTTTCAAAATTTCACATATGAATCAGATCATGCAGTGTTTTTCTATACAAATAAATTAATTGCTTAAGGTATTTATTTTTGCTTAAGGTAGAATCCTCCTGATTCATCCTTGTGGTCACAAATGGCAGAATTACAATAATGTTTTATGAATGAGTGGTACCCAGTTGTGTGTGGGTGGTGGGTGTGGGTGTGGGTGTGGGTGTGGGTGTGTGTGTGCGCACACACATAAATTTCTGTATCCATTCATCCACTGGTACAAAAGAAGATTATGTGCTTAAAGAATTTAATATGTTGCCATTTCTTGGCTGCTATAAGCAATGTTGCAAAAAATATAGGAGTGCAGATATTTTTTCTATACTCTGACTTATTTTCTTTGGATGTATACCCAGTAGTAGGATTGTTGAGTCATATGGTACTTCTAGTTATAATGGTTTGAGCATTCTCCTACTATTTTTAATAATGACTGTTATAGTTTAACCAACAGCATTCTAATTTATAAATTCACTGACATTTTTTATCTTTTGTTTTTTATGATAGTCATGCTATGATAAGGTGATAATCTCATTGTGGTTTTGATTTGAGTTTCCCTTGATTAGTAATGTTGAGTTTGTTTTTTTTTTAATTTTTTTAATCTACCCGTTGGCTATTTGTATGACTTGTTCTGAAAAGATCAATTAAGGTTGTTTGTACATTTTTTTTCATTGGGTTGTTTTTTGCTGTTAAGTTTTCTGAGTTCACATGTATTTTGAACACTAACCCCTGGTCAGATGTACAGTTTGCAAATATGTTCTCCCATTATAAAGGTGTCTCTAATTCTATTGTTTCCTTTCTGTTGTACAGAAATGTTTTAGTTTGATGTAATCACATTTGTCTTATACTGATTTTTTACTCTGTTTTTTCATATTTTAAAAATCCTTGCCCAAATAAATATCAGGAAATAACTACCCTATGTTTTTTTTCTCTAGTAGTTTAGAATTTCTAGTCTTACATTCAAGTCTTTAATCTATTTTTAGTTGATTTTTTTTAGTTATTTCTTACATTCATGACAATAGTGGAATGCATTACATTCATAATTATCCATTCACCGCACAATTTTTCATAACTCTGTATATAAAGTATGTTCATGCTAAATTGTGCTCTCCTTCCCTACCCCACTTTGAGTCACCCCCCTTATATCAGAGAAAACATTTGGCATTTGGGTTTTTTGGGGAGATTGGCTAACTTCACTTAGCATAATCTTTTCTAATACCATCCATTTCCCTGCAAATGCCATGGTCTTATTCTTTTTTAGTGCTGAGTTCTATTCCATTGTGTACAAATGCCACATTTTTTTAATCCATTCATCCACTGAAGGACATCTGTGTTGTCTCCACAGTTTAGCTATTGTGAATTGTGCTGCTATAAACATAGATACGGCTGTGTCCCTGTAGTATGCTGTTTTTAGGTCCTTTGGGTATAGTCCGAGAAGAGAAATAGCTGGGTCAAATGGTGGTTCCATTCCCAGCTTTCCAAGGAATCTCCATAATTTCATTCTTCTTCATGTACATATCCAGTTTTCCTAACATTATTTATCAATGAAATTTTTCTTTACGCCAATGTGTGATCTTGACAATCTTGTCAAAAATTATTTGACTATAAATGCATGGATTTGTTTCTGGATATTCTGTTATTTTCCATTGGTCTGTACATCTGTGTTTATTGTGATACCTGCTCTACTGGTTATGTATTTTGAAAACAGGTAGGACATCATCTCGAGTTTTATTATTTATTAAATGTTACTTTGGTTATCTGGGATCTTTTGTGCTTCAATATGAATTTCAATAATTTTTCTCCTTCTGTGAAGAATATCATTGATACTTTGACAAGGATTCCACAGAATCTCTATATCACTTTGGATATTTTAATATTTATTCTTAGGATTTAGAAGATAACATGGAGTGCCTTCTCATTAATTTGTGTTTAAATTTCTTTTATTAATTTTTTTTAATTTTCATGGTAGAAATCATTCATCAGCTTGGTAAAATTTCTTCATAGATATTTTTTCTTTTATAAATACAATTGTTTTCTGATTTATTTTTCAAATAATTCACTATTAACATATAGATTGGCTTCTGATTTTTGTTTGTTGATTTTGTATCCTGAAAATTTATCAAATTTATTAGAGCTGTTTAGAGTCTTTTCAGTTTTCTCTATATAAGATCGTTTATCTCCAAATGGGGAGAAATGTAACTTCTTCCTTTCTCTGTTGAATTTCTTGCTTTGTTCTTCACAATTGTTCCAGTTAGGTGAACATAACTGTGAAAGTGGGCATACTTGTCTTGTCTCGTTTTGTACTAAGGATTGAACCCAGGGGCACTTAACCACTGAGCCACATCCCCAGATATTTTTTTATTTTTATTTCAAAACAAAGTCTCCCTAAATTGCTGTTGCTGTCTTTGAATTTACAACCTCTGCCTCAGCCTCCAGAGCAACTGGGGTTGTAGGCATTTGCCACTGAGCCTGACTTTACTTGTGTTTTTCAGATCATGGGGAAAAATTTTCAAATTTTCTACATTCATTATGATGTGAATTGTAGGTTTGTAATACTTGGACTTTATTGTGTGAAATATGTCCTTCTTTACCTAATTTATGGAGAGTTTATATCATGAGGACACTATCATTTTGTCAAAATCTTTGTCTGCATCAATTGAAATGATTATATGATTTTGTTCTCCATTCTTTTCTTGTGCTGTATTATGTTTATTGACTGCTTATGCTAACTGAGTTAGCATCCTTGGGTGATTCCCACTTGATACTTATATATGATCATTTTAATGTGCTTTGGTTTGGTAGTATTTTGTTAAGGATTTTCGCATCTATGTTTATCAAGGATATTGGCCTGTAGTTTTCTGTGTCATTGTCTGGTTTGGGTATGAAGGTGATGTTGAATGAGTGTGGAAGAATTTCCTCATCTTCAGTGTTTTTGCAATAGTTTGAGAAGATGGTTATTCATTTTTTTTTACAAGTGTTTTAGAATTCAACAGTGAAGCCATCAGATCCTGGGGTTTCCTTATTGCTGAGTTAATCCCTTTACTCACTATTAGTCTGTTCAGATTTTTGCATTCTTCATAATTAAACCTTGTTACATTGTATATATCTGGGAATTTATCAATTTTGTAGGTTTCATAAAACTCTTTGGTATATAATTGCTTAGAATAATCTATTGTGATCTTTGTATTACTAGAGTATCAGTTGTATTGTCTCTTTTTTCATCTCTGACTTAATCATTTCTGAGTTTCCTTTTTTATTATTCTAGCTAAAAGTTTATTGAGTTTATTTATCTTTTTTTTTAAAAAAAAACCCTCTCTTCATTTTTTTCATCTTTGGTTTGTGTTTTTAGTCTCTAGTTTGTTTATTTATATGATGACCTTTATTATTTCTTTCCCTATACTAATTTGAAATGTAGTTTGTTCACCTTCTTCTAATTACTTTTTTTAATATATTTTTTTAGGTTTAGTTGGACACAGAACCTTTCTTTTATTTATTTATTTTATATGGTGCTGAGGATCCAACCCAGGGCCTTGTACATGCTAGAGGAGTGCTCTACCCCTGAGCCACAACCCCAGACTATCTTCTAATTTCTTGATGTGAAACATTAGGTGGGTGTATTTGATAACTTTTTTCGTTCTGATGTACATGTTTATTTTCCCCTTCAAGAGCTGCTTTTTCTTTATCTCATAGAGATTAATAGATAGTGCTTGCATTTCTCTTGTGTCTCAAGAAACTTTATAATTTCCTCACTGACCTCACTGGTTGTTTGGGAACAACTTGTTTAATTTCAATGTATTTTTATAGCATTCAATGATATTGATGTCTAATTTTTATAGAATTGTGCTCCAAATATATGTTTGACATGATTTCAGTGTTCATAAATGTGTTAAGACTTGTACCCTAACATCTGATCTATCCTGGAGACTGTTCCCTGTGTAGTTGAGAAAAACACATTTTCAGCAGCCGTTGGATGCAATTTTCTATAAATATCTGTTACTTTCATTTGAATGTGAGTGGATTTAAGTATGATGGTCCTTGTTAGATTCCCATCTAAATGATCTGTTCATTGCTAAAAGTGGTATTATGGTCCTCTTCCCTCATTGTATTGCAGTCCATCACTCCCTTTAGATCTGCTGGTTTATATTTTGGGTGTTCTTATATTGAAATCATACATATTCACAATTGCCTTCTCTTGCTGAATTGACCTATTTCATTGTATAATGAACTTCTCTCTCTTTCTCTTTTTATAGTTTTTGACTTCAAGGCTAATTTATCCAACGTAGCAAAAGCTATTCCTGCTCTCTTAAGTTAGCTTCATAATGGATATCTTTTTCTGTTCCTTCCTTTTAATCTATGTGTATCCTCAGAGATGAAAGGCAATATATAGGTGGGTCATGTTTTATAAATCTATTTAGCCATTCTACTTTAATTATAAATTTTTATCCATTTGTATTTCAAGTAGTTATTGATAGGTAATTACATCCTACTATAATTGCATTAATTTATGTCTCATAGAAGATATTTTCTCTCTTTTTTTTCTATGTCGTTTATTGAATTTATTTAATATTCTATTCTGGTTTCTTGGGTTTTTTTATTTTTAGTGTATCTTTTATGTATTTTTGCTTTGTTGTTATCACAAGGTATATAAACATAGGACAAGGTACTTTAAATTCAAAAAATTTCATACACACACATACACACACACACAAAAGATACTTTATACTTTAATATTGCTCCTCCCAATTTTGAAAATACTATGTCAAAATTCCTAAGTATTTATATTTCATATTTCTTAACCAATTGTTATAGTGAATTGTTACTATTTTAATAATTTTGTCTTTTAATCTTTATGCTAAGAATCTAATCAGTTTATATACCAAAATTATAATATTCAAGTATTTTATATTTTACTGCATACATTCTTTTACCTATGAGCTCTAAACCTCCAAATATCATCATGCTCCTCAGTAGCATCCCTTCCTTTCAAACTGAAGAACTCCCTTTATTGTCTCTTGTAAAGCAGATTTGTGAATTCCCTCAGTTTTTGTGTGGAAAGAGTATATCTCATCTTCATTTTTGAAGGAAAGCTTTTTTTGGGTATAGTATTCTTGGTTTGCAGGTTTTTTTTTTTTTTAAATTTCACTCTGAATATTTTAACTTATTTTTCCTGGACTGTATGGTTTCTGGTAAGTTGACTACTATTGAATTGGAATTCAATTATTCAATTTTTCAATTGAATTCAATTATTCAATTATTCAATTTCAATTATCTCCTTGTTTTCTCTTGCTGCGTTTGGAATTCTTTCTTTTACTTTGATCTCTGAAAGTTTGGCAAAAAAGTATTTGGGGTTAATGTTACCTGGATTGAATTTGATTAGTGATGGTTTAATTTCTTGTCCTTGTATAGTTATGTCTTCTTCCATGTTTAGCAAGTTTCCTGTCATTATTTATGTAACATTTCTACTTCTTTGTCTTTCCCTACTGCCTCTTAAATTCCAGTGACCTAAAATTCTTCTTTTGATATTTTCCCATAAATCAAATAATTTTATTTTTATTTATATTTACTCCCATGACAGTATATTTTCCAATTTCCCCTGTTTGAGTTAACAGATCATTTCTTCTTCTTAGTCAGTTCTGCTGCTGGTCCTCTTTTTGGCATTTTCCATTTAATTTCTTTTACTTTTAAGTTCCAGGATCTCTGGGTTTTATTATTATTTTAAATTTTCTGTTAAATTTTTCTGTTAAAATAAATTATTACTCTGCATTTTTTAAATCCACTAATTTTTCTTAAAATAGGGATTTTGAATTTTTGTCAGGGAGATCATACATCTCTACCTCTTTGTGTTGGTGACACCTCACTTTTTTCTGTTTGGTGATGACTTGTTTCCTAACTGTTCTAGATACTTGTGATCAGTGTCTGCACAATGAATAAGTAGACATTTATTACAGTCTTTGAATTTTGCTTTGTTTTTAATTGTTCTGCATGAGGTATGCCCAGAAATTCTGAGTAGACTCTCTGTTTGTTCTATAGGCCTTGACTGCTGCAGCACTGGCCTTGCCATACAGACTGTCTTAAGCTTCAAATCAGCTGCAGCTTATATGACATTTACACATTGTATTTTTATGAGCCCCAACCCCATTATTTGTTTCTAATTAACTTCTCATGGCTTAGCCCTGCTGGAACTTCCAATCCTTTGCATGAGACAAGATCAGAGCATGCTTCCTATGAAGAGTTTTACAATGTTTCAGAAAATCAAATATATAAAATATATATAAATATATTTTCTATAAATATATAAAAATATATCTCACCTTGAACTTTGTTTTGTTCACTGTAGAAACTGTGGTTATTTTCCATATGTCAAACTATGCTAGCCTCTAGAATAATCCCACTTGATCATGGTGAATGATCCTTTTAGTCACTGTTGAACTCAGTTACCTAGTATTTTATTGAGGATTTTTGCATCTATGGATATTGGCCAATGGTTTTCTGATGTGTCATTTTCTATTTTTGGAATCAGAGTAATGATGTACTCATAGAATGATCTGAGAAGAAGTCATTCCTTTTCAATTCCAAAAGAATTTTTCACATATTGCTTAAGAGAAGAGTTATCACATTCAAAGAGAACAGTTACCCTTACTGATTGATCACATTTTTATTTTTGGCTCTGTGCTCCAAAGAGATATCATAGATTTCTTCCCAAGATTTTTGATATTCAGGGTGGTAATTTTGTCTCAGTAGAGTCTCAGTAGAATTGCTAGCTGAATTTATGCATGGGACAGATAACCTAGAGAATTCCTGTTCCATAATTCTGCCTGCGCCATTTTTCTAAAACAGTATAGCATGAAATGCAAAATTAACATAAACCTATAATGTTCTCTTCCTCAACATTATAAATATCTATAGATGTGTTATTGCAGAAATGTGATAAACATATATTCTCCTAACATGTATATAGACAGACAAGGCAATGTGAAAAGGATTAAACATGGTAAAAGAGAAGTTTTACATCACATCAACATCAGACTCTGCTGGTCCCTTAATCATTAAAATAGATGATTAAGGCAGAATCACCATACAATACATTAGCTCCTAGTTGAACCCCCATTGACATCTCTATAGAATAAGTCCTATAGAAAATTGTTTGTTCTCTATAGAACTTGAAGCATGGTGTTTACACATGATTAATTTTAACTCTTTTGTAATTCAATCAATATTTCTTTTTTTTTTAGAGAGAGGGAGAGAGAGAGACAGAGAGAGAGAGAGAGAGAGAAAGAATTTTTAATATTTATTTTTTTTTTTTTAATTTTCGGCGGACACAACATCTTTGTTTGTATGTGGTGTTGAGGATCGAACCCAGGCCGCACGCATGCCAGGCGAGCGCGCTACCGCTTGAGCCACATCCCCAGCCCTCAATCAATATTTCTTATTTTGATTTGTGAAACTAAAACTTTGCATTACTTGGGTATTATATCACCTACCAAGATAGTTACATTGTACAGTATATTTAGGAGTTATGGATTTCTCTTCTCACTTATAACTTTCTATACCACAAGTTACATACAGAGCATAAGAAAGATGATGAAGATACAGATAAAAAAGCAAAGAAAAAGAAGCAGAAGGAGGAAGTAGAGGATAAAAAGAAGAGGAAAAGAGGAAAGTAAAAGAATAAAGAAAGGGAAGAAAATAGAATAACAATATGAGTGCTGGTAATAGTAGCATTTCATGGGTAAAACTGTCTTAGACTTCTTAATAGAAACTCTGGATAGTGCAAATACTTTGCTTTAGAAAGTAACCATCAAAATATTTGCCAGGTTTGAAGATATTTTTTGAGACTTTTATTTACAATTGTATAAGGGGGGGAAGCTTTGTTTTAACCAAGGAAAAGCAAATTTTAATTGTAATCCTCTGTACTTTCATCGTTAAAAGATACTTACACCCATGTAGCCTTGTTGCTTTAGTTGAAGTCCTGGTTCTGAGAACACTAGTGTCCTCCAAACCCGTGAAAAGTTATCTTAAACTTTCTAAACTTCAGATTTATCCACCTTTAAAATGGAGATGAAATAGCACCATACTCCAAGGGTTATTGTAGAAATTGAAGACATAAAGGATGAAAATTATATAAATTATATATGAATAAAAGGGAATAAGTTTTACAATTAATAATTCTTCTATTAATACTTGTCACTAAAATATTAAAAGAATGATCTAAACTAATGATAACACACTCATAGATTTTAGTCATAAAAATTCTGAATCCAGCTACATCAAAAATGGATAGCTATTAATTAACACACAACACACAGAATATTTGAATAAATTTAATCATTATTTTGGAAATGTGATGGAAACAGCTTACTCTGTAATTATTTGCCCTTGGTTTTCTACTTTAAGTTAAAAAAAAAATTGCTCTTTGAATTTCATGCTGCTTTTTGCCCCATCAGTACTTAACCCACCACTAAATAATAAATTTCAAAAATTATTAAACATTGATGATGATTTTGGTGAAATAATGACTTAAAATATGTCAAAGGATAGGTTGGACAGAAACAGAAGAAAATTTTGTAAGATTAAAAAAAATACTAAGAACTGCTTTTTATGTGACTTATTCCACTTGGTTATGTGGAAGTTGAAAGTTCCTCTACTCTCTGGCCTTTAATCTTTCTTTAAGTGGCTTAGATTCCCTTGGAAATGGGTGAATTGATTCATGGGAAAGCAGTGAGGAGTACACCAGTGTCAGAGGACGCCTTTCCTTCAGCTTGTAATTGCTGTATTATCTGCTGTGGTTCCAGAATAAGAACAAGAGAGACAGATGGGAAGATAAATGGCTCCTTGGTTTCTCCCTGCTGGCTTGATGACTGTACATTTTAGGAGAAAAAGAATGAATAATTTGCTTCCAAAATAATACTCACCCAAACAAAATCCTAAGCTAAACATTTTTTAAAGTGACATTTTTAGGATAACTTCCATTTCTTTTGATTATGCTATCCTCTGCCCCATTTTCTGATTGAAATTTTAAAGATCATTCTCAACAAAAGTAATAACTGTGATATGCCTAATCTAAATGAAAACGAAAATTGCAACTAGTCTCATTGGATCATTGCATGAGGGAATAAGGCTTTGTCTTCTTTTCTATACAATATGCTTGGGAAAATTTCCAAAGTTTTAGGATGAAAATGAATTTTGAGGAGTGGGTACTAGGGATTGAACTCAGAGGCACTCAACCACATCCCCATCCCTATTTTGTATATTTTTTAGAGACAGAGCATCACTGAGTTGTTTAGTGCCTTGCTTTTACTAAAGCTGACTTTGAACTCTCAATCCTCCTGCCTTAGCCTCCCGAGCCACTGGGATTACAGGCATTTGCCACCACACCCAGCTAGAATAAAAATTAATTTTTAAATTACATAAAATTCCGAAGTATATCTCATAACTGAGGAGTATTCTACATTTATTGAAAAATCCTATAATTGTTAGGAAATGTAAGATAGAAAGTTAAGATAATATGAAAAAAAAAAACTTTCATAGAACTGGTTGGTGGGTGAAATGATGATACTAAGGTGGTTTTCATCACTTTTTCATTTAACTGAGAGCTGTTGTCCTTATATGGTGTGGTAACATATTGTTAGAGTAGTTAGGAACCTGGGAAAGAAAGTGACACCAGTAAAGCAATAAATAGTCCAGTTTTCATTCTTTTGATGGCAACAATTGTATGCTGTTTTTTTTAATGCCTATTTAATGTTCTAAGTTTGGGAACTGCAAACACATATTCAAAGTAAATCTCACTTTACTAGAATAACTGGGAAGAAACAACATAATTAAATTGTACTTAGGCTTCTATAAAGTCACATACATTTACTTGATCAATTATAAGTAAGCTTTACAAATCTGCTCATATTTTTTACACAAATGAGTTGAAGAAATTTGTTATCTTTTATATATCTACTAAGCTATCTCATAGTCAAATTAAAAAACATATAGTTTATGTTCAGCACTTTCATCTTTCACCCATTCAAGCCTTAGTTTTTCCTTATTTTTAGTTATATACAATGAAGATTTTGCTTATTTTCAGCATCAGTTTTCTTCTATAGCTAGATTCAGCAACCTTCCTAGACCCATAACACACTACACTATGATATCAAGAGATGGTGTCTCAGGGTGCCTCCACTACCCCAATTCTAAAATTAAAAAAAAAAAAAAAGCTATCTCTGTACTAATAATTTGATGTGTGAAGCTAAAAAATACCTGTAGACTTGTCTATTTTCATGTCTTCTTCACCCAAATAAGTGAATGCACTACAGAACTACAGATACTAGCCAGCAAGCAAGGATTGTGACTTCATGTGAGAGCATAGTCTCTTCTATGAGTCCAAATTCCCTGGCAGGGGCTGTCAATCAACCCTTTGGAAACAGGAGTGGAGTTTCTGCGGTATTTACATTGTTGGCTTGGTGGGACTTAGAATGACAGACCAAACAGACTATTCAATATGCTTCTGTGACTTATTGCTACACTTCATGTCACTTTTTTTCCTGTATGATTTTGGCAATAGATAGTCTCTTGAAAAACAACAAGTGAACTCTGTCCAGTCCCTCAAATACTTACTCAAATATATTCATTGAAAACCTGACATTATTTTTTTCATGGTAGCAAAAGGAAACAATCTTGAGCCTACAAAGAAATAATGCTTCTAATGTAACTTAACTGGCCCAAGGCTTTTATTTTTGGTGCCCTCTCCAGGATACAGAAAAACAAAAGAAAATGGAAGGAGAACTAGAAATTGAAAAGGTAAATCAAACAATGAATGGAAACTCAAAATGCCATAGGAGAATTAGAATTCCCCTTGGTCAAAATTTAGGCACTACCACCCAACTTTCTCCTCTAATTTACTTTATCAGTATTTGTATAACTCTCCATTTTCTACCAAGGAAAGATAACTTTATCACTCTTGGTTCAAAATACATTCAGTTCTTTTGGATAAATAAAGAGATTCTTTTTCTTGATGGTTTTTTATTTTTATTTTTATTGTGCAAAGTCACTTCTTTTTCTTTTGCCTCAGCCTCAATTATTCCCATTAATCCTGAAGAGTCCATAGCTGAAAAAACTTGATTTTATTGCAACAGCGTTAACATTGTGCTCAGCCACCTCTTCTTCCACCTCAAGATCTGCTTCTGCAATTCCTTGGCACCAAAGAGCATGTGGACAACATCCACTCGAACTGGAACTCCTCCAATGAGCAGTCATCACTGCAGTGCTCTGTGCAGGGTCAACCTTTCTGCTCAGTAAGCCTCTAAGTTCTCAGTCTTCTCTCTCTCTCTCTCATCCACCTTTACTTCTGCACAGGTGGGCACTTGATACATCCATGTACTGTATTCCTGTCAGCTGAAAGCTGTGTGGAGCCATGGGTATATTCCAAGTCCAAATGCACCATCCCATCTTTGCTGCTCTCTTGGGCCAAGACACAAACTTCTTCTACCTTTTTTTTTTTTTCCTCTCAGGGCAACTTCTGCTCATTCTCTTGATTCCTTTCAATGTTTGAAACTCAAAAGTGGTCCTTTTCAAGAAATAATGTACCTGTATCATTCCTTGACTCCTCTTTGTGGTTGTCTAAAGGATTTTTTTTTCTTTCTTTCTGCTGAAAATTCCCCTCATTTTATTTCCTCTTTCTGGTTGACATTTGCTCTTCCAATATCTAATGTCAGAGCTGACAAAGTGTTGAATGAAATAGAACCAAATTACTAAGAAAAGAAAAAAACACACATAGGAGATACAATGGAGTGAATGTAGAGCGATCAAATGCATTATGCCATTAAATATGGATGTCATTTTTTTATATCTTCCTTAAAAAATAGAAAAGTTGAAAGAACAAAATACCAAAACACTCTCTCCAAGCACCAGGCATTCTTCTCTTTACAGGAAAGCTCTTACCTCCCGGCACAGCAGGAACCATCCTGAGGTCACATACTTCTCCTTCCCTAAAAGTACTTATCCCTAAGTCATATTGTTATTCTGAAGCTGAAAGGCTGTTTGGGAAAAACTGAGATACCAAAAAATAAAAATAAAAGGATTATAAATTCCAGGTGGGGTAAAAAAGAAGTATCCTCATCACATTTTTTGTAAAGCAGATAAACTATATAACTGAAGAATAGAATAAGGAAAACTAAAAAATTGATTAACAACAATACGTTTGGGGAACAGGAATTTCAGTTTTGGCAAAGAAACTAGACCCTCCAAACAGAAGCAAAGAAGAAAAACATGTTTGAATAAATCTTCTTGCTTGAAAGCAGTCCGATTACACAATTAAAAAGGAAGCATAGTATAACATAAAAATTGGTAAAAAAGAGGGGCTGGGTTGTGGCTCAGCAGTAGAGCGCTCGCCTAGCACATGCTGAGGCCCTGAGTTCAATCCTCAGCACCACGTAAAATATATAAAGGGGGAAAAATATAAGGGGGAGAAATGAATTACAGTAGAGGGGGTAGAGAGAGAAGAGGGGAGGGGGGGAGGGGGGATAGTAGAGGATAGGAAAGGCAGCAGAATACAACAGACACTAGTATGGCAATATGTAAATCAATGGAGGTGCAACTGATGTGATTCTGCAATCTGTATACGGGGTAAAAATGGGAGTTCATATCCCACTTGAATCAAAGTGTGAAATATGATATATCAAGAACTATGTAATGTTTTGAACAACCAACAATAAAAATTAATTAAAAAAAACAAAATAAAGAAAAAAATTTGGTAAAAAGAGAAAGATATTTTGAGATTAATGTCAAATGAAATGAGTGTTCTGTGAGCTTACTAGCCAAAAAAAAGTGATAGATTATCTGGTATGTATGTGTCCTCTCCAAAATCTGGGTGTTGAAACCAATGGCCAAAGTGGCAGTATGAGATAAGACTTTTAAGAGATGATTGGGCCTGAGCATTCTTCCCTCATGAGTGGAACTAAGAGAATTCTGCTCTTTTTTTCCTTCCAATTTCCACTGTGTGAAGAGGACACAGTGTTCCTCTCCACAAAGGATGCAGCCTTCATAAGACAACTGAGCCTGCTGGCACAGTGATTTTGGGCTTCTCAGCTCCAGAATTGGGGGGAAAAATGTGTTCTTTGTAAATTTTCTCATTTCCAGTTATGTTTTTATATGAGAAAAGGTGGATTAAAATACTACCGAAAAACACATAAAAAGTCATAAAAAGTTGAGATTTTTCCATAACACTAAATGCCAAAGCAATAATAGAAATAAAACTTGTATTGACCTTTTTTCAGATTCCACACACTAAGGAAGGATCTGTACAGATGATCTCTAGTAATCCACATTAGAAACATATACATAACTGAAATTTTGTACCAACATATACATAACTGAAATTTTGTACCCTTTGAACAACATCTCCCTATTTAAAGTTTCAATTTATGTAGGATAAATAAGTTCTAGAAATCCAATTTCTAGAATACACTCTGGTGATTATACCTAATAAAAGTGTATTGCACACCTGACATTGTCAAGAGTATATTTCTTCAATTTTCTTACCATGTAAAATGAAATGTCAGGTGATATTTTAATTTTCTTGATTGTGGCACTCAAGGAATGTATATTAAGACATCATATTTAATGCCTTAAATGTTTTCATTTGCCAATGGCACCTGTGTAAGGTAGCTTTCTGTCCCTGTGACAAACTGAGCTAGAGTAATTTAAAAAGAAAAATATATATATTTATTTTGGCTCATGTTTTCAGAAGTTTCATTTCATGATCACTTGGCCCTATTACTCTAGTGTAACAACACAGCACATCACAGTGGGTTCACATGGGAGAGGAGATCTGTCCATCTCATGGTGGTCAGGAAGCAAAAAGCGACAATAAAAGGACAAGAGTCTCTATATCCCCTTCAAAAACACACCCTCATTGACCTAATTTCCTTAAAATAGGCCCCACCTCTAAAGGTTCTACTATGTTCCAATAGCACCACAGATTGGCAAACAGACCTTTAGTACATGTGCCTTTGGGTGATGTTGAAGAAACAAACCATAAAAATAGCTCAATAAAACTAAGCGTAAAAATAAACATATGCAGTATTTTCTATCTAACCACATTTCACACAAGAATAAACACCAGCTCAACACTTTCTGTGCTTTGCCCTTGATCACAGTGTGCACACAACAGAGTTAAAACTGAAGCCCAGCTCAGTCAACTATTGAATGAGGTCTACATATACTTATAAGATATTTAAAACATGGATTAAATGAATCTTCACTAATCTTTATATGCCTCTAAAAATGTGCTAGATTCTCCAGTGTAACTTTATGAAAATTAAAGGCTAGTCACAGAAAAAATGCATCACGTTAAAGAAACACAAAATTTTGAAAATTTGGTTTATTTCCACAGTGCTAAAGAACCTTATTAATAGTAATAATAAAACTTTACAGTGAATAACCACGTATTTGGAAAATATTCTTTAAAAATCCACTTAAATTATAACAATAGTTCCATAAAATTTGGCACAAGCATTGGATAAACTTTGAATTCTTTCTCAGAAGCCTTCAACATTGCTAAGCAAATGGGCTTTTGGAGATCTTGGAGCCCCTGATCCTTAGACAAATGCACTTCCCTGTAGAGCTCTCTTGGATGCAAGCTGAGGTCCTCTGAAAAAAAAAAAATTACAACTTCTGCAGTTACAAGTTCTTTCAAAGTTCTCTTGTCCTCACCCTAGTCCTCACCCATTTTTAATGTAAGAATAGTCTATTAAGTTTGGGGGGTACTCAGATAAGTTTCCTAGGCCTGCTTTAAGTAATAATTCCAACATAATCAGCATTTTGGTCAGTCTTTGTGAACCTCTCCACCCATCCCAAGAATATTGAAGCGGTTTCTTTTCTAGTCAACAGTCTAAAATCTGAAAAGAAACAACAGCTCAACAGTTTCCTGGAGGAAGAGGGGGAAGAGGAAAACAGGAATTGATGCTAGTTCTATATAGAATTGGCAGAATTTTGGTATCCCAAGATCACTAATTTAAGAACCCTCGATTTATTATAGTTTAAAGATATCATAAAATCCTTTTTCATAAGGGAGATGATTTACACTAATATAATTCAATTAAACTTAGGCTTAGGGAAAAAGTTAATCTTTTTTGTATCCCAATTTGGTAAAAGTTACCAAAATCTTGGGTATAAAACAGAATTCTTGGTTTAGAGTTTGGAAAAATAATAATTTCTTTTATAGAATTGAATGATAAGACAGCTACCAGTTTAACAATGAGAGAGAGGTCTTAAACAAACCATGTATAAAGTTAGGAATTGCTACTTTTACAAAAGTTAAAATACAGATATATGGGATAAACTTTTTCTGGGAAATTATACATTTGTATATAACTTACTAATGATTATTAAATGCTATATTTGATGTAATGGAAACTAGTCACCTGACTTTAAACTTCAGAAAGCTGATAAATCAAATAGAGGACGTTGAAACATGGGATATAAAATATACAAAAGTTATAGAACAAATATGAATTGGTTTGTCCAGCAATACCCTAATTAGAACCAACTGGGTATAATGGACACAAGGAGAAATAAGTTGATTCTTTCTACTCTGTTTTTGGATTGATTAAAGTAGTCAAATTTTTGCTTGGATTTCAAGCAACCTGATTTTATTTGGAGACACAAGAAAAAAAAGCTATTTTCTTAAATTAAGGTTAATAAATTTTCCTATGGAATTTTGTTAGGCTCTTTAACTTACCCTAGTAATCTCAAGGCCAACTGATAAAATAACATTTGAAATATGCAAGATCAGTGCCACTCCACCATACACAACTACCTCATAAGATTAGGCATACTTTAACAAAGTCATATATTATTTCAAGAGTTTTTTTAAAATACCATTATTTATTTATTTATTTTTTATGTGGTATTGAGAATGGAACCCAGTGCTTCACATGTGCGAGGTAAGTGCTAAACCACTGAGACACAACCCCAGCCCTATTTCAAGAGGTTTTTTTTACCCAAATATTATAAAAGAAAATCTCCATATTTCTACCATTTCAAAAATCATGTTATCTCACAGATTGAATCAAGGGCCCTTTGCTCTTAGTCTTGTAATAAATATGAGAATAAACATATTAAATTTACTTATAGTCATTATTTTTTCTAAAATTTATATGAAACTATTTAAAACTAAATCTTTAATATGGTGAAATAATTGCATTCATGATGTAGGAATGAGGACATAAGTATATGTAAATAGATTAGGTTTTCCTCTTAACTTTATGGTAAGATAAGGATATCAATGTTTTTCTACTTATCAAATGCTAGTTGAAATGGAAAATATAAAAGGAATCTTTTGCCATATAATAGGCAACCATGCTGAATATCAATTAGATTATGACTCTAAGTACTAGTTGATAGTTAACTTCTGATATTTACAACCATCATTGTTAAATCATTTCAGAACATAAAAGTTAATTGCATGCAAAAATGTAGTAAAATTACATAAATGCACAAGTTGTACAAATCTCAGTGAAGTGCTATTAACCACTCTTATTTCAATAAAAATAAGGAAAGATTAAGACTTTGAATCTTTTTAAAAAGTGACATCTTATGAAGAAAATATACTTTATAAGTATTTTTTCCAAAACCCAAATTCTTATGTCTCCAAAGTAGTATAATTTTCCATAATCACTTTATTTTTACATAGAAAAGTAGGCCGTGTAGACAAATTTGACATAAATACTCAGATTTCTTTTAAATTGAAATGTCATTCACATGAGAATCTAAATTTTTATATACATGGGAACAGTTTCTGCCAAAATATTCATTTTTTAACTAAGGTAAGCTAACATTTTTATTTGATCGGCATTAGATATGTTGACAAAGCTAAGCCAATATTTTCCAATTGGGAAATGAAAAAAAGGTTAAGTTATTAGATAACCAGAAAAGCAGATTAGACCTTTCTCTAGACAATTTAGTCAATAGTCACAATTTATGATGCAAACCTAAGTGTCTTTAGTTTTGCCTTGTTAATTCCACATTTACAGAATACACTTTGATGATTTCCTCCCACTAGACTATTTAAAGACATGGAACAGCAAACAAAAGAGTTTGTGTTCTTATTCCCAAATCGATTAAAAACCAAAGCCTGACTATATGGGAACATTTCCTCTTTGTTGGTCTTCTCATTCTCCACGGCAATCCAGGAAGCCCAATGTGCTCTAGCAAGCAAGAAAAGCACAGTTCTTGCTGCAATGCACAGAAATACTTTAGAAATTATTTTATGTGAACAGAAAGGAAAAGTAAAAACATGGAGAGTTCCACAAATTATGAAGGATAGTTTCATATTTATTCCTAGTTAGAAGCAAATTCCTGAAATCACAATAAATCTCAAGCATCTTTGCTATATAAATCAGATTCTCAAGAAAGCTATAAAATTTACAATGTTGTACCTAATAACATATAAAGATGAGGTGTCACAATATTGGTTCTAATTTTTAACCACATTTTCTTTTTTATTGTTATGAGTTATTAACATATTAATTTTCAAATTATATATAAAATTATGAGTGAACCATTCTGGATATGAAAAGATTATGTCACTATTACAGGAGGGCCATACATACATTAGCTATTGTGAATATTTGCTGCAATAAACATGAATTTGCAGGTATCTCAATGGTATACTGATTTTACTTCCTTTGGATATATTCTCCAAAGTGGGATAACTGGATCATATATTGGATCTAATTTAATTTTTTTTGACATTTCCACAATAGTGGCTATACTAAATTATATTCCCACTAACAGTATGTAAGAGCTTCCTTACCTCCACACCCTTGCTCAGTATTCATTTTTTGATAGTCTACTTATTTTTGTTTTTGATAAAAGCCATTCTAACTAGTGTAAGATGATATCTCATTTTGATTTATATTTCCCTGAAGATTAATAATATTGAGCATTATTTTCTTATATTTGTTGACATTTGCATATCTTTTAAGAAGAGTATATTCAGATATTTTGCCCATTTTTTAAATTACACTATTTCTTATTTCTTTCTTTCTTTCTTTTTTTTTTTTTTTTTTGCTAAGTTGTTTTGGATTCCTTGTATATTCTGGATATTCTCTCTCTTGTCAAATGAATAGTCAACAAAAAATTTCCACCAATTCATAGGTACCTTTTCACTCTATTGAATATTTCCTTTGCTGTGATGAATGCTTTAAGTTTGATGCAATCTCAATTGTCAAATTTTATCTTAGACTTTGTATCTTATTTGACAATGGATCTTAGACTTAGATTGTCAATTTATTTTAGGTGTTTTTGTTTGTTTGTTTGTTTTTGTTTGTACAGGGTGAGAGATAGGGATCAAATTTCATTCTTCTATACATTCATTTCCAGTTTTCCCAGCACCATTTTATGGAAGTGTCTGTCCTTTATCTAATGTTGTTTTTGAAACCTTTGTTGAGAATTAGTTGGTTGTAGTGTGTGGTTAATTTCTGGTATAGCTTATCTGATCCATAGGTCTGTAAGTCTGTTTTATGACACTTTCATGTTATTTGGTGACTATGCCCCTGCAATAGGTCTTGTAAGTACATCAGGGATTTTGATGCTGTCAGCTTTCTCTTTTTGATCAAGATTGCTTTGGGTTATTTGAGGTCTTTTGTGTTTGCATATAAATTTGAGGACTATTTTTGGTTTTGTTTTGGTTTGTTTCTTTTTGGTTTCTTGAACAGTGTCATTGGGACTTTGATGGAAATTGCCATGAATCTATACCTCACTTCAGGTGACATGAAATTTGCTTTCATGCTCTTTGACTGAAGTCAGATGCAGCTGCTTCATACCTTTATACCTTGTGTGTCAGACTGCTTTGGCTGGCAAAATTTCCCAATTAACAATCTTCATGGCCACAAGACATCTGTTATGGTTTGGATATGAGGTGTCCCCCAAAAGCTCACCTGTTGAAACAATGCAAGAAGGTTCAGAAGAGAAATGATTGGATTGTGAGAGTCTTAACCCAATAAATTAGTCACCGATGAGATTAACTGAGTGTTAACTAAAAGCAGGTGGGTTGGCTGGAGGAAGTAGCTATTTGGGGGTGTGATTATCGGGCATATTTTTGTATCTAGTGTTGGAGTCTCTCTCTCTCTGCTCCTTGACCACCATGATATGAGCTGTTTTCCTCCACCACACTCTCCTGCCTTGATATTCAGTCTCACCTCAAGCCTGGAGGAATGGAGCCGGCCTTTGCTGGACTAAGATTTCTGAAACCAAACCTTGATCCCTCAAATAATTTTTTTTGACATATCATATTTCATACATTTGATTCAAGCAGATTATGAACTCCCATTTTTACCCTGTATACATATTGCAGATTCACATTGGTTCCACATCCACTTTTTTAGATACTGCCGTACTAGTGTCTGTTGTATTCTGCTGCCCTTCCTATCCTCTACTATCCCCCCTCCCCTCCTCTCCCCTCCCCTCACCTCCCATCTTCTCTCTCTACCCCATCTACTGTAATTCATTTCTCTCTCTTGTTTTTTTCCCCCTTTCCCCTCACTTCCTCTTATATGTAATTTTGTATAACAATGAGGGTCTCCTTCCTTTACCATGCAATTTCCCTTCTCTTTCTCTTTCCCTCCCCACTCTCGACCCTGTTTAATGGTGATCTTCTTCTCATGCTCTTCCTCCCTATTCTGTTCTTAGTTGCTCTCCTTATATCAAAGATGACATTTGGCATTTGTTTTTTAGGGATTGGCTAGCTTCACTTAGCATAATCTGCTCTAGTGCCATCCATTTCCCTGCAAATTCCATGATTTTGTCATTTTTTTACTGCAGAGTAATACTCCATTGTGTATAAATGCCACATTTTTTTTTTATCCATTCATCTATTGAAGGGCATCTAGGTTGGTTCCACAGTCTAGCTACTGTGAATTGTGCTGCTATGAACATCAATGTAGCAGTATCCCTATAGTATGCTCCTTTAAGGTCTTGAGGGAATAGTCCTAGAAGGGCAATAGCTGGGTCAAATGGTGATTTTTCCTCCCCTACAGTTGTGTTGGTCAGTTCCTCTAGTCACAGCAGCAAAAAAAGCTGACTAAAACACCCTTCAAGAAAAATTTGTATGCAAATAGCCATATTGATACTCGAAGAATTTCTGTCAGCTGGGATCTCAAATTACTGAGATGAAAGTAACATAGCAGAACTTGTCACAAATATTTCAAATATTTATAAATAGAATTCTCGTGCTGAAATCCTTATGTGTGGTCAACACAATGTATAAACTATGCTTTAAAAAATGAAGAAATTATATAAATAAGTTGGATTGCTCATTCTCTGGTCAGGTAATCTCATGAAGCCCCCCTCTTCAATGTCTATCCCCAAATATTGTGTATGAAGAAAAGAAGGAAGAGCACCAGGGTAGTCTGGATGGAGAGCACTCACAATGGAGTTGGTTGATTTTTTTTCTTTCATGTTTATTGAATATATTTAAAAATTAGACATCTTACACTAAAAAATCTTACAAAACCGAGCGCTGTCTCAAAACCCAAATGTTTGGAACATCTGTCTCCTTCATATCCTTGATTTACAATATACTACATTTTGTATTTATTTTGCTTTCATGGAAACATGCTCATCAACCTGTGTTTTGGTTTTGTCTTTGTTTTGATACCTGGTATTTTCCCATTATTTGCAGCAAAATGAAAACCAAAAGAGAGCTCTTGCCTCATCTTGAAAAGGGTTCTAGCTCATGATGCTTCCCTGTGTGTGACTGTGCATGTATGTGTGCAAGTGCACAAGTGCCTGAAACTTTATTCTTCTTTGTAAATTTACTATAAAAACATTAAAGAAATGCAAACATTTTCCTCTATTGACCAAAAATGTTATTTTTTCTATAATGAAAAATGAGATTATAGCTGTAAATCAGGTAGGACAAACCTGCAAATTGTTGTATAATAAACTCCCTTGTTTTGGCTATTATTACTATAATTTCTTTATTCTTTCTCAACATGTATTCATTGAACACTTACTAAATGCCAAAGGCTAAATTAGGGGGTAGATGAACAAAACAAATATATAGATTATCTCGATGAAATTCAATTTTATCTTTATTTCTGATTCAGTTATGAAATTTATAGTTTAGTCCACACCTATGAAATGGAGATAAAAATACGCCAAGATATTTGTAAGAATTAAATGGTATAATACAAAAAAAAGTACTTCTCAAGTAATTGGCACATCATAAATACTCAACAATCAATAGTTACATTACTCCTATTAACAATACTTATATTGTTAGAATGTTGTGTAGGAGACGAAATAATATTGTAATAGGTGATTATCTTAAAGAATAACATAAATATATTAAATTTAATAATAATGTGTTATGACAATAGCTTTTCTAGAAGGTAATAATTGTCATTTAGTTCTTTTTGTTGTTGCTGTTAGCTTTATTCCTTATTAATGATGTAGAAGTTATTGCTATTTCTCATATCTCCACTGCCAGTTTTAAAACTGGTAATTTTCTTTGACTTCTTGTTCTCCCTTGTACTCATATATTCATTGAGTTGCAGATCATTCATTCTGTGTAGTTCTAATCACCTTTCTATACCCATTGATATGAGTGAAGGTTGAAATTTCATTTCTGGACTATTCAACATCATCATTCACTACTCTTAAGCAGGGGTTTCCTGTTTCACATAGTCTTATGGTAAACCACCTTTCTGTTCCTAGAAAACTTGATATTATGAACCCTCAGCCCTAGCCAAAACAGCATACACATGATCTTCATCACCTCTTTTTTGATTATTTTAACAATTGTTTTTTGTAATTTTTTTTGTGTGTGTGATAATTGTTTTTTATCTACTCTTCTGCGATGGATTACTTTATTCTCTTCCCAACCAAACTATCCATATTTCTAGATACAATCCAATGTCTTCCTCAATTACAAATCTTTGGGCCAGAATCCTAACTCACATTGCTGAAGGTCTGTCTGTGTTCTGTTGATTAATCATTAACATCCACTTTATTTTACACATTTCTTCATATACAGTTTTATGAATTAGTCATATGGTGTGTTTTAAATTCACAGGTATATTGAAAGTTTCTCAATGAATTAAAGTCTCATCATTGAAATACAGGAATCAAGAATTTGAATGATAATTATTACTAATTCAATTTATTTCTCTCTTCACTAAAATGCTGAGTTTTAAGGGCACTATAGATATATGTAGAAGTACTGACAATGATGGAAATTAAACAGTTGTTATATGTAAACCATTTACGCTTCTGTAATAATTACACTGTCAATACCATTTAATTCCAAAATGTTTTCTCCTTCTCTTCAGTGGTTGAAAGGTATGAATTTCATCAGTATGTCAGACTAAAACCACCAGTCTATTACAAAATAAAACTTTTGATTCCAACTTAATAAGATGGTTATGTCAAAATAAAGTCCAAAAAATAAGAATTTAAAAGAAATATTGCCATGAAATCTTTCATTGGGTGATAATCAGTGATCTATCTTTTCAAAGATGCTTCTTGGATGACAATCAATACCTGTGCATGTGTACACAGGTGAAAAACTGAAATACGATCAGCAGTTTTTCTAATATGAAGAATGTGGAAAGGCAGCTGTCAAGTAACTAATGCCATTGACCTCATGCATCAATGCATTTCATGCCAAAATGTATTGTGTAGAAGCAACATCATATATTTAAAGTCTGGCTTTAGGCGTTGGGGGTTGTGGCTCACCTAGTGTATGTGAGGCACTGGGTTTAATTCTAAGCATATGTATAAATAGATTAATTAAATAAAGGTCCATTGACAACTAAAAAAATATTTTTTAAAAAAGGCACTAAAGCCTGACCTTCATTTTCAACATATTTTTTTCTACATAGATGATAGTAAAATTCCTCTATAAATTGTATATTATTCTGTTTCTTGACAACTCAGCAATTGACATCAATAAGCAATTTTCATTCTTCTCAGTCAGTTTTTTAAGCAATTATAAGTAATATAATATATAATATTTTATTTGTGACTTATTTGATGTCATCTAAAGTTCATATATAAATTATTTCATAAATTTAATGTTCAATGACATATTATTTGACATTAAGTCTGCCTGCAATAAATGTGACCACTCAACCTAATTAAGCAAAAAACATGTTATAAAGTAACAAACTTTAGAATTTAACTAGAATTGTGGAAATTCCTATATATTTATGTGGAGTCATTAAATTTTATACACTCTACAATGAGAAATATTCTTTGATTTGCTTCATAATACATCCCAATATTTACAAAATTATATTTTATATTAAAGAACAAATATATGTAATATATACAATCACTCATTATATATATTCATATATGAAATATAAATCATCAACAAAATAGCTTTTACATTTTGAAAATCAGTAAAGACTAAATATTACCCAGCCAATGTTATTTTTCTGCCATTTGTATAATATACAAATAAATTATTGCTTGCCTGAGTGTATATCATGAAGGGAATTTAAAATAATTAAATAAATACAAAGTCAAAGTTTACTTTGACATAAAAATGTAAATGATTTATAAAAAATCTGTTGTTAGATTATTCTCAGAAATATAACAAAATATAAATTAAAGAAACAAAAATTTCACATTTATAAAGGACATTTCCTGAAATCAATAGAACATATTAGATACTATTACTCAAAACTTCATAAAGTAGATTAATAAAATAAAATCCTTTAGAATTTTCCATAGCTCTCAGAATCTTTTACATTATAGTCCCATAGTGAATCAATTAGGGTCCAAATCAAATGTTTACCTTGCCAAATATTTTGAAAATATCTGGTATTTCTTGCATTGAGGACCCAGTGAATTTGTACACAATACTTAAATTATTTTTAAGATTTTAAGAACATACATTTTTCTGTAAATAAGCTAATAGCATGAATATCCAAAACAAATCATAATTCATTTTATATTTAATAGCTGAAACATATGTAGGAAAGATAGAAAAATATGTGGGTCTACTCAATTCCATATCTCTTGATTATTTATCTTGTACCAAAATTTTCTTTGGGTATGTATTCAGAAGATGTTGCAGGCAAATTTGTGAGATAGAAGGACTTTTAGAACATAGTTGAAATGATTGCAGTAACATTCATTTATTCCTTGTTCATTTATTTAGTGTTAAACACCAAAACAAAAACACTCAGGAATCAAGTGTCCTTATGGGACAGGTTGTATGGAAGCTCTTAGTAATTATTAGAGCAGTGTATTTCTGCATGTTGTCTATAGTGAAGCTTATCTTTTGGATAAATGTCATATAGGGAACTGTTCAAGTGGAGCTTTAAAGACAGCAAAAGTCTTCCCCAAGCAAAGGATAAAGTGAAAACTATGGGATGAGCAATGCCAAAATTACTATTAAAAGCAAAAATTCAAATTTGACTGTTTCGGTGACTTTCTAGTCTATATATTAACATTAAGTCTATCAAAGTCTCCTTAATAAAAGAACATTTCTTGTGCATTTGTGAAAGGAAATCTTTAGACTAAATTGTTGTGAGTCACAGTATATATCAAAGTGCTAATACATTAGGAGTTACATCTATCTCTGTAACCAGCAATAATGAAGAGGATGTGTTTGTCTTTCCAGGGGTAATGCACACAGTTCACATGAAGTTAGCCCACTAACATCTTATCAGTGTGAACTGTTCCAAGTCACAATTGATAAGAGAAAGCCAAGAAATACTTCTAATGTACATACAAAATGTCATACAAAATCTCAGTTATAAGTAAACATTTTTTTTAATTTAAGATATATCTTTAAATATCATAATTAATCTGTGTATACACATAAGCTTATTCAAAGAGCATTAGAACAATGTCATTCAAAAGAATAAAAGGGGGAAAAGGCAAAGAATAGCAAGAAAATGTGAAAAAAATTATAAAATAAAAAAAAGCCATGAATCAACTTATAAATTAATTCCAAGAGTCACTTTTTATTTCTATGTTTGTTTAGTGAGAAATAGCAGTTAATTTCAATTGAGTAAATTTCTCCTTGAATTTATCAAGAAGATATTAAAGTAAACCATAAAAGACATCTAGGGTAGATGGTTGTATGGTTGCAAGTTTAGTCCTTCTGTAACTTTGTAATGCTACTAAGAGTCAGCCATCAAAAAAAAAAAAAAAGAAAAAAAAAAAAAAAAAACCTCTAAATTATCCCCATCCCGAGAGACCAATTTTAAGGAAATGAATTGAAAATTTTTTTTCTTTTAAATATCCTGTTGTTTCTATTGGATTCGATCCAACAAAGATGTTTTAAGGATCCCACAGCAAACTGACCTAAGCATAATAATAAATATTTTCAATTGAGCAGTTGATTCATTTCTTCAAAACTTATCTGATAATTTTCTCCTTTAACATTTATATCTCTACATGCATCAGTCACTACCATGTGCTGTATGACATAAGATTAATTTGTAGAATTTTCTCACAATATACTACCCAGTGGGCTGGGGATGTGGCTCAAGCAGTAGCACGCTCTCCTGGCATGCGTGCGGCCTGGGTTCGAACCTCAACACCACATACAAACAAAGATGTTGTGTCCGCCGAAAACTAAAAAATAAATATTAAAAATTCTCTCTCTCTCTCTCTCTCTCCCTCTCTCACTCTCTCTTTAAATATATATACACACTACCCAGTGCAAACTACAACAAATACATGCAGATGCAATCTAATATGAAACAAAGGTCTGGAGAGGACAGAGTAAACAACTATTGTAAAAATAAAGAATGAAGTACAGAGATAAAATAAAAGAAATCAAAACAAAAAGATGCCAATAAGGATTTTTGAATGCCAACACAGTATTTGGTTGGTATTTACCAATAAATGGCAATATTGGCAATATTACATTAAAGGAATTGGCTTATGGTTAGGAAAGAGTCCCTCAAGTGGGGGAGATGAGTCCATAATGTGGTGGTTCAAGATGAAAGCAAAGTACATTTAAATTGCAATTCTAAACCTCCAAAAATAACCTTTGTTTATACATACTCAAGGATAAGTATATTTCTTCTGGAAATAAAATTTTCCCTTATCTAGACGTGCAGATGGCATATTATATTTGCTCTTTCATTCAGTTTTTTCACACACATGGAGTGGATATTTCCAAAAATGGTACATAAATATGTGAGCATGGCCTCTGTACATCCTTCTGATATTTCAGAGGAAATTTTGCCACTTTAAGTGCTTTGTTATTGAAAAACTTGAAGCCAATAAGACTATTTTTTTTTAACCTGCATGAGGAAGTTCTTTGTTGTTGTTTTGTTTTCTTAAGTTTTTAAGTACAGGGGTTAACCAACACAAGTTTAAAGGACAGAAGAAGAAAGCCAGGATGTAATATTATTTTCTTTTTGGCCTTAAAATTATTAAGAAAGAATATAGGTAATCAATTGAATAAAAATAAATCCAACAGACAAAAAACTACTTAATACATTTTAAATTATTTATCAGAATTGAACGCTTGTAAAATAAGTAAGGAAAGTAAATCACTTTAACTGTAGTTTTTTTTTTAAGTAAAATCATCCTGAGTCCCATACAAATATAAAAGGAACATGTATCAAAAGCTTTACTAATTAATAATAGAAAGAGTAAATTGTAAAAACCAAAGAGCATTTGAAAAGGTAGGTACTTATAGACAATGTTAGGACAGCAAATATGGTTAAAACCTATGTTCTATTAATCTTTGCAATCTTTGGGGTTGTCTTATCCATTGAACAGAATTGTTTGTTTTTTTTTTTCATTTCCATGTTAAAAATACAAAAACAGATGTCTACAAGGGAGCTCTCGTTTGTTCTACAATGGGTATAGTGTTTCAGCTGCAGAAGATTAGTAAGTCCTGGAGATCTTCTGTTCAAAATAGGACTAATATTTAACAATACTGCATTATGCACTTAAACTTTTTTGAAGGTAAACCTCATATGTTATGTGTTCTTACCACATTAGGAGAAGAAAAAATAGAAAGTAAAGCTAAGCTATGAATTAAGAAAACAGACAGTAATCTTGTTTGCTTGATTCTGAGTTTTAAAAAAAATTGAATGCTTTTGTTAGCGCATTGTAGCTGTACACAATAGCAGAGTTCATTGGACACAATCATGCATGCATGGAATTTAATTTGCTCCATTTCAGTGGCTAGTGCCTCCTCTTTCCTTCCTCCACCTAGTCCTACCTATTCTGCTATTCTACTGGTATTCCTTCTGTTTATTTGTATTTTTAATTGGTACCTTATACACATACATCTAAAGGTAGAATTTGCTGTGGTATGTGTATATATGTACATGGCATAAATTTGTCAAATTCATCCCACATTTCCTCCCTTTTCCAGTCCCTCCTCTCTCCTCTGCTATAACCTTCCTCTACTACACAGGTATCCATTCTGTTTTCATGGGATCCCTCCTTTTTCCTCTTACTTGTTCTAGCTTTTGCATAGGACAGAAAACATTTGACCCTTGCCCTTCTACATCTGGTTTATTTCACTTAGCATTATGTTCTTCATTCAATCCATTTACCTAAAAATGCCATTATTTCACTTTTTCTTTGTGTGTGTGTGTGTATATTACATTTTCTTAATCCATTCATATATTGACAGGCATCTGGGCTGGTTCCATAACTTGGCTGTTGTAATTTGCACTGCTATAAACACTGATGTGCTTACATCACTGTAGTATGCTTATTTCAATTCTTTTGTATAAATACTGAGGAGTGGCATAGCTGGATCACATGGTGGTTCCATTACTAGACTTTTGAGGATGTTCATACTGTTTTTCAGAGTGGTTGTATTTCTTTGCAGTCCCATTAGCAATGAATGAGTGTATCTTTTTACCTTATATCCTTGCCAGCATTTATTATTTGTATTCTTTTTTTTATTGGTTGTTCAAAACATTACAAAGCTCTTGACATATCATATTTCATAATTTTTTTATTATTTGTATTCTTGGTGATTGATATTCTAACCATAATGACATGAAATTTCAACAGAGTTGTATTTTGGTTAATTCATTCATTCATTCATTATTTATTTATTTATTCATTAATTAATTCATTCATTATTTATTCATTTTGGTACCAGAGATTGAAGTCAGGCACACAACCACTGAGCCACATTCCCCACCTCATTTTTTGAGTTTTATTTAGAGACAGAGTCTCACTGAGTTGCCTAGCACCTTTGCATTGCTGAGGCTGATTTTGAACTCAAGATTCTCCTGTCTCAGCTTCCTGAGCTGCTGGGATTATAGGCAAGAGCCACAGCCCCCACCTCAACATAGTTTTAATTTCCATTTCCCTGATTGTTAGGGATGTTAAATATTTTTTTCATATATTTGTTATCCATTCGTATTTCTTATTTTGAGAAATGTCTGTTTAGTTCTTTTGGACATTTGTTGGTTTGGTTATTTATTTTTCTGTATCAAGTTTTTTGAATCCTATGCATATTCTGGATATTCATCCCCTGTTGAAGGAATAGCTGGCAAAGATTTTTTTTTCCCATTTTGTTGGCTCTATTTTCACACTTTAATTGTTTCCTTTGATGTCCAAAAGCTTTTTAATTTGATGCCATCTCACTTACTGATTCTTGTTTTTTTGTTTTTGTTTTTGTTTTTTGAGCTTTAGGGTTGTTCTTAAGAAAGTAGATTTCTGACGTTCTGGCTTCTACTTGCTCCACTCTGTTAGTGAAAAACACTCCATTCACAATATCCTCAAAAAAAAATAAATACTTGGGAATCAACCTAACAAAAGAGGTGAAAGATTTATACAATGAAAACTACAGAACCCTAAAAACAGAAGTAGAAGAAGATCTTTGAAGATGGAAAAATATACCCTGTTCATGGATAGGCAGAACTAACATCATCAAAATGGCGATATTACCAAAAGCTCTCTATAGGTTTAATGCAATGCCAATCAAAATCCCAAAGGCATTTCTTGTAGAAATAGATAAAGCAGTCATGAAATTCATATGGAAAAATAAAAGACCCAGAATAGCAAACGCAATTCTAAGCAGGAAATGTGAATCAGGCGGCATAGCGATACCAGATTTCAAACTATATTACAGAGCAATAGTAACAAAAACAGCACGATACTGGTACTAAAACAGGTGGGTGGACCAATGGTACAGAATAGAGGACACAGAGACTAATCCACAAAGCTACAACTATCTTATATTTGATAAAGGAGCTAAAAGCATGCAATGGAGGAAGGATAGCATCTTCAACAAATGGTGTTGGGAAAACTGGAAATCCATATGCAACAAAATGAAACCGAATCTCCTCCTCTCGACATGCACAAAAGTTAACTCAAAGTGGATCAAGGAGAAAAAGTTGGCTCCGATCTACATATTGTGGGGTCGGGCTCCAAATTCCTTAATAGGACACCTATAGCACAAGACTTAATAACAAGAATCAACAAATAGGACTTACTTAAACTGAAAAGTTTTTTCTCAGCAAGAGAAACAATAAGAGAGGTAAATAGGGAGCCTACATCATGGGAACAAATTTTTACTCCTCACACTTCAGATAGAGCCCTAATTTCCAGAGTATACAAAGAACTCAAAAAATTAGACAATAAGATAACAAATAACCCAATCAACAAATGGGCCAAGGACCTGAACAGACACTTTTCAGAGGAGGACATACAATCAATCAACAAGTACATTAAAAAATACTCACCATCTCTAGCAGTCAGAGAAATGCAAATCAAAACCACCCTAAGATACCATCTCACTCCAGTAAGATTGGCAGCCATCCTGAAGTCAAACAACAACAAGTGCTGGCGAGGATGTGGGGAAAAGGGTACTCTTGTACATTGCTGGTGGGACTGCAAACTGGTGCAGCCAATTTGGAAAGCAGTATGGAGATTCCTGGGAAAGCTGGGATTGGAACCACCATTTGACCCAGCCATTGCCCTTCTCAAACTATTCCCTGAAGACCTTAAAAGAGCGTACTACAGAGACACTGCCACATCGATGTTCATAGCAGCACAATTCACAATTGCTAGACTGTGGAACCAATCCAGATGCCCTTTAATAGATGAATGGATAAAAAACAATGTGGCATTTATACACCATGGGGTATTATGCAGCACTAAAAAATGACAAAATCATGGAATTTGCAGGGAAATGGATGGCATTAGAGCAGATTATGCTAAGTGAAGCTAGCCAATCCCTAAAAAACAAATACCAAATGTCTTCTTTGATATAAGGAGAGCAACTAAGAACAGAGCAGGGAGAAAGAGCAGGAAGAAAAGATTAACATTATACAGAGACATGAGGTGGGAGGGAAAGGGAGAGAAAAGGGAAATTGCATGGAAATGGAGGGAGACCCTCAATGTTATACAAAATTACATATAAGAGGTTGTGAGGGGAAGGGGGAAATAAACAAGGAGGGAAATGAATTACAGTAGATGGAGTAGAGAGAGAAGATGGGAGGGGAGGGGTGGGGAGGGAGGATAGTAGAGGATAGGAAAGGTAGCAGAATACAACAGTTACTAATATGGCATTATGTAAAAATGTGGATGTGTAACCGATGTGATTCTGCAATCTGTATTTGAGGTAAAAATGGGAGTTCATAATCCACTTGAATCTAATGTATGAAATATGATATGTCAAGAGATTTGTAATATTTTGAACAACCAATAAAATAAAAGAAAGTAGATTTCTTTGCCAATATTAAAGTATCGAACCTGTGTTTTCTTCTAGCAGTTGCAAAGTTTTTGGTCTAATTCCTAGGTCTTTGATCCACTTTTTATTGACTTTTGTGTAAGGTGAGAGAGAAAAATCTTGTTGTATTCTTCTACAGATGGATATCCGGTTTTCCCAGCACTATATTTTTTAAATTTATCTTTTCTCCAATGTATACCTTTTTCAAGTATGAGATGAATGTGATTCTGTGGGTTTGTTGTATGTGTGTCTTCTGTTCTATTCCATTGGCCTTCCTGTCTGCTTTGATGCCAATACCATACCATTTTCATTACTGTATCTCTGTAGTATAATTCTAGATCAGGTGTTGCTTAGGATTGCTTTAGATGTTATGAGTCTTTTATTCTTCCAAATTAATTTTAGGCTTTTTTTTAGTTCTATGAGGAATGTCACTGGTATTTTGATGGGGTTGCATTGAATCTGTATAATGCTTTTGGTAACATGGCCATTTGACCACATTAATCCTGCCTGGCCTTGAGCATGGGATGTCTTTGGGAATTTTTATAAACAAATTCCATCTTTATATGCATGTTTATAAAACAATTAAAAAACAATAAAAACAAGTAAATAGAAGGAATCAATTAATGTAATAAAGATGTTTTAAAGGTTTGTAGAGTTGAAGCCGAAACGTTCACATTTTTATAAAACATAGAAAATTTTCATATGGATTTAGAGTCAAAAACTATTTTGGAGTTGAGATATTGTAGTCAATGAAAATTAAAATTAATCTTTTTTTAATAAGGCATTAGATGTTCAATATAAAAACAGTATCCATTGTGGAGTCCAAAATCAGGATAAAACTTTTAAAAGTCATCTATTTTCTCCCTAATTCCTGAAAATAGCAAGAACAACTCCAGTAGTATCATCATAATTGTTTTATTTTCATTTCCTTGATGAGATCCTCATAGAACACTTTTTAAACATATTTATGTAGCTCAATACAAGTTTAAGGCTAGAACTAAGCTTTATTTCTTCTTCTGGTGACTGAGAAAGGCTGTCTTCAAAAAATACTAAGGCCATGGTAGGTAAAAAATAAAATGATTCTTTTAGTTAGCAAAATTTTTGACTGACCAGCTTCTATTGCTGTTAGATTCTGGTTTTCCTTAGAGAAACCACTCCTCTGCTCCACTGAGTCAATGTGTTTGGCATGAAACCATCTCTAACCATACTCTGGCTCCTGAGATAGCTTTAAGGCCCAGACTAGCCAACCTTCAACTCTACACTTGGTTCAGGAATAGTCATTGACAAACCAACCCTCTAGGAATTACTGGAATAATTATGAAAGAGGCTACGGCTGATGTTTGCATTCAATCACAATACAATAATGCAGTTAACTCTGACTGTCTCTGTTACCACCTTCTCCTTTAAAAAGAAACCAAATACCTAGGAAGTCAAACCCCACAGAAAAGAATGTCACCTTGCTGATGAATGTACTTCAGCACTCAGATTTAAATATTCTTAAACCCAAGTCTCCTCTTAGACTTTCAAACTTGTGTATGAGCTAGTAAGTCTTGTTGACTTTGTATGTTCTGAAGCAGACACTTTGATTTATTTCCTGTCACTTTAATAAAATGATCATGAGCCCCCAAAACCTGTCCTGCTATAGAAATAGTTAAAAATATAAACCCCAAAACCCAAGCAAGATTCTATAGCAGGATATTTAAATTTGAGCATTATATATTATAGTGTTGAAGACATGAGAAAATAAGATGTTGATGGAAGTCTATATCATACTTACTCAAATATTATTATGTTGAGAATTACAGACATCATGTCTAATTGGCTTAAGAAAAAAATTGACCAGTGATTTATTAGAAAAATTATGCAAGATTTGGGAGAAAGTGGTCATAGCACCAACCTGGAACAAGATATCAAGGCAGAATCCACTTGTATTTCCCTTCCCTTTACTCTCTAACTTCCCAACTTTTCATAGTTAAATAACTTTAAAAATAGATTTTCCTAGGAAGTTCTAAGCAAAGTAACCACAACATGGAATTACTTATCCAAATAGATATCACCATGCCTGAAAATTAATTACCATGTTCAAAATACTAATTTTTTACAACATTTCAAAAGTTTCTCTGGTCATCTCTCCTCAGTTCCAGAGCAAGTAGACATTGTCCTTGTCTCTGGATCTCAGTTCTCAAGTTGTGGGAGATTGAAGCCTATTGACCCATCTGGGCATGGTTTAGCTGCCAGAATCTCACTCCAGTTAATGAGACAAATAGAGTGGAAAAGGAGGGGCAGAAGGAGGTGGCAGTTGTCAGAGAAAAGGTGTCAGTGGGAGTTGGGAAGATATCCAAACAGTGTTCAGTATACCTTTTAAAGTCTCAAACTTGTTTTAGCATTTTTCATTGCCTACAATTTCTGTTGTTTTATTTTATTGACAATTTTGGCAGTGTGCTGTATCTAAATGTAATCATAACAGAACTCTACATTAAATAACTGACTATTGGATGACAGTACAAATTTTAGTGAAAATTATTTATGATTTTTCTTATTTTTCTTTATCTTGCCCTTCTTTTAAATATATTTTTATTTTTTTAGTTTCAAGTTCTCAAACTTGCTTTAATAATTTCCCTGATTTCCTATATATATGACTATCAGTTGACCATTCAAGGTCCTTTCTTATTTGTTTATTTATTCCTCCCCACCTCCTCTTTATAATCCTTTTCTTTCTTACATTCACCACAAAACAATAACTTTGTTATAAATAAATTGACTGTAATACTATACAGGTATAAGCTTTACAGAATTATTTTTTATGCATACATTTCAATTTCAGTCAATGTTATTGTGCTATATATTTTGATCTATTTCTTTCTCTCCCCTTTTCACTCAGCACTATGGTTTTATGACATTCATTTTGCTGGCTGTCTATTCAGTCATTCACTTATCTTTCTTACATAGTAAACCCTCTGCAAAAAAAATACAATAGTGCACACATTTGCCATCTTCACAAAGTCATGATGAAGTCTTCATGAATCTACCCTCATAATATTATCTGAGGAAACCTCTGGGGTAATTTCCAAGAAGTGAAATTGCATAGCATAAAGATTCCATAATCTTAGTGTAAATGTCATGCATTTAATACAATAGAAATCTCCCAGATAGCACTATAATATCTACTTTAGACCACAGTCTCATATATGAGAGTTTCTATATCTGTGACAACCCATTATTCAATTATTAGACAATGCAAGTAAGAGGAATGAGTGGCATTTCTTTGTTGCTTTAATTTAGAGGATCTGCTTAGGTACTTCTTAGCTATTTAGACCTCTAGTTGGAGTATCATATGTCATGCCATATGCACATTGTATTAGTCAGCTTTTTGTCACTGTGACTAAAATACCTGACAAGAACAACGTAGAGGAGGAAAAGTTTGGCTTGCAGTTTCAGAGATTTAATCTATGGTAGGCCAACTCTATTGCTTCAGGCCTCAGGTGAGGTGGAACATCATGACAGAAGTGTAGTGGAGGTAAACTGCTCAGCTTATGGCCATCAGGAAGCAGTGAGAGGGCAAGAGATGAGTCCAAGGGCACACCCCCAGTGACCTGCTTCCTTTGGCCACTTACCTACAGTTACCCACCAGTTAGTCCATTCAAATTATTAATCCTTCAAATGGATTAATCCATTGATAGGGTTACAGCTCTCATAATATAATCATTTCACCTCTGAGCACTCCTGCATTGCATAACACATAGTTTTTCAAGGGACATCAAAGATCCAAACTATTAAGTCCATTTTTAATAAGTTTCTTATTTTATTGTTTTTCTAGTAATCATATCTAGTGTCTTTTATTAAATACTACTAAGTTGGGTGTGCTTATAAACACCTGTAGTTCCAGCTAGTCAGGAAGCTTAGGAAGGAGGATCACTTGAGCCCAGGAGTTTGAAACAGCCTGAGCAAAACAGGGAGGTGGGAAAAAAAGAGGATAAAACAAAATATAAACTTCTAATTTTTTATTAAATTAATTTTATCTATTTTTTGCATCCAGTTTAGTCATATGTGTCTTATGCCACATCCACAAAGATACAACTGTGGATTTTTTTTTAATACTTTCTTTAACTAGTCTATTTTCTATTTTGATATATATATTTCTAGAAAAAAATTTTAGAATTAAACCCAGAGAAATGCAACTTTTTTTTTAAAGAGAGAGTGAGAGAGGGGAGAGAGAGAGAGAGAGAGAGAGAGAGAGAGAATTTTTTGATATTTATTTTTTAGTTATCGGCAGACACAACATCTTTGTTTGTATGTGGTGCTGAGAATTGAACCCGGGCTGCATGCATGCCAGGCGAGCGCGCTACCACTTGAGCCACATCCCCAGCCCCAAAATGCAACTTTTCAAATAATCATTTAATAAAGAATAAATGTTGCTGGTGGGGCATGCCTGTAATCCTACCACCTTGGGAGGCTGAGGCAGGGGACTGCAAGTTCAAAGCCAGTCTCAGCAACTTAGGGATGTGCTGAGCAATTCAGTAAGATCCTGTCTCTAAAAAAAAGGCTGGGGATATGGCTCAGTGGTTAAATGCCCCTGGGTTCAATCCCTGGTACCAAAAAAAACCCAAAATAAATGTATATTTTGATGTATATATACAAAATAATTTTAGATCTACACTTCAACCTTTTTGTTGGGAATAATGAATTTCAAGAAATTTCAAAGCAATTTGCTTTTGTGCATCTGATCTTGGTGCATATTTTTGGTAAGTAATAAGGAACAGATGATGATTTCAGAAAGTTAATTCAAATCAAAGACCACATTGAGGAATACCACAGATCAGGAAAATGCTTAATCCTGGTCTAAGACACCCATTTCCCTTACATGTTCTTTAAGGGGTGCTTGCTGTAATATCTTTCTATTTTTATGGATCAGCAAATGACCTAGTTATCTCTACTTTCTTTGAAGAAAATATTCCATGTACTCTAAATAGACCCGTGTTATTTGGCTACTTATCTTAAAAATATTGTTTCATTTTTGTTTCCATCTACAGCTAATTCACTGATTAGTACCCTTCATGTTGGTCATAATACAGAACATTTAACCATATATTATGAAACTTAAATATTATTAACAAAAGCACATTCTTCCAAGTGAAATCTTACAGTTATTTTGCTTTACTTAGTAGAAAGATTTGGTGGAGATTCTGATGGATTTTGCTACTGAGAGAGATTTTCTGCCAAACAGATGGTTCCCACTTAACAATTAGATTTGCCTCCAGAATGCTAATGAATGGCTAAGGGAAGAGGAAATGGAAAGAGTCAGGGAAAACAGAGGTTTGTTCTGGTAGCTGATCACATTACCATGTGTGTTCACTGGTTATTATTCCTTTCCCCCCACCACCATTTCCCAGCACGCTCATTCCAATGACGACAGTTCATCCACCACTATCAGCTATTATGTAAAGCACTTTGCACACATTATCTTATAGAATATAATAGTGAGACCAGCTCTCTAGCTTGGATGTCTTCATGTTACAGAGGAGGTTTGGGGATTCAGGAAGGTTATGTCCCATAACACATAGTCAGTGCTGGAATAGGGACTCAATGCTGGGTTTCTATAACTGCAGATTTGATCCCCTAATGTCAGTGCTCCAATTTCTCTCCATTTGCTAAATCTTCTTCAGAATTTTTTACAGAAAATATCCCTATCCTAAAAAAAAAAAAAAAAAAAAAAACCAAATTTTGTTTATACCTTATCTAGTTCATAAGGTAGATGAACCTTATCTAGTTCATAAGGTAGAGTCTAATGATTTTCTTTAAACATTTTCCAAAGAATCTGCTTTTAGCTTTCACATAGTAGTAACTCTGTGAAATCTGTTACATGCTCTGGACATGTATACAACTTGTGCTTATATCTCTCAAAAGTACCTTTCTTTTTTTAATATTTATTTTTTAGTTATAGTTGGATACAATACCTTTATTTCACTTACTTATTTTTATGTGGTGCTGAGGATCGAACCCAGGGCACTCTATTGCTGAGCCACAACCCCAGCCCCTCAAAAGTACCTTTCTAATTTATCCATTTATGTGGATGAAGTGTGTTTATGTTTTCATTTGCAAGTAGAAATTGCCCTACTGGGTAATTTTCAGGTTAAAGTGGTTGCTGAAGAAACTTATCAATTAAAAAAAGAACATATATTTTCTGGGAGACTGTTTAAAATCTCAGATAATTAATAAATTATAGTACAAAAAGAATTTAATTCACATTGGCCTAACAAGACTAGGCCACCTTTAATATGGTGTTCTTAATATCTAACCTATATTTTGCTTTCCTTAGCTTCAGTCGCTGTTCTTTGTCCTTAAGTCTTCTGAGACTATGAATAATTCCCCTCATTCATTATGTTGTTACCCAGGAGGTATTATTTATAGATTGTGAATGTGGCTCACTTTGGTTTTCTCTTTTCTGGAGTACATAAGTGTTTTTATTTGTGTTGTACTTCTTTATCTCCATGTTTCTGAACCTTTCTGTACTCTTTTGGGTTTTCTTTAATTACTCTAAATTCTTCCTAAATTTTGCCAAACAGAAATATACAGAAGATTAAAGAAGCAGTTTTGGACCCATTCAACTGGGCAATTACCTTTCTTTTTCCAGTGTTATCATTAGTTTGGATATGCAGGTTGAATTTAACCGTCTGTAACATTAGTGCCTGCTGGGTAAATGAGCTTATTCTACAAATGCAGCCAATACTTTTCAATACTTTGAGATATAGATTTATAATAGAATTTGATTCAATGAACTTCATACCCTTGTGACAGTGAGTTCTAAAACTCTGTATTTGGTTAGGGAAATATAAGCTAAAGAAGTAGTTAGTGTTTTTGATCACCCTAATTATTTTCTAGGCACAATATTATTTATTAGGATAAGTGACTCCCAAATTTGTTGGTTTTTGCTTAGGAGAATTTTGTAACAAATTGTGTTGTTAATTTGTTCAATTATGTTAATTATTTTTTAAATTTAAAAATATGCTCATTTATAGAATGACACAATTTGCTTAAGAACATTGGCTAAGATATAGCATATTCCAAACTATAAGGACCAAGAAATATACATTAGAAGCTGAAGTCATTCTGAGAAAGCAGTTTATAGTTTAGAAATATTCAGAGAAAAAAGGTTATTGTTTTTTCATGGGAGGCAAAAAGGAAAAACACACTGTGTCCAACAATTCATGGAAATTCTATGATAATCAAATGCATCATGAAAAAGCAAACCAAAGGAACAATGAGTAGTTTGGAATCGTGATGTTGGTCAGAGGACAGAAAGTTGGACTGCAAATGTACAAAGTTCTCGAATCTTCTATCACAAGAAGAAAGTTTGGAGTAACTGTTCTACTAATTTTAAATTTTCTTTAGTAAGCTGTTCTGCTAATGAAGTCCACAGCTTCTGTTTTCCTTCAAGAAAATGAGCTGTAAGAATATAATCCCTGACCTAGAGATGTGGGACTATGTGCTCATTTTCCACTCAGTAAAGGTTTGTTGATGATGATGAATGTTACATCTAAGAAACTGGAATACTGAAATTTTCCATTAGACTATCATCTCTGACTCTTCTCCCTGCCTCAGTTCCTTATTCCCAATAAAGCTACTGTTTGACCTCCTTGAAACCTCTGGTCGCTCAACCCCTCTTTGTTCTCTAACCCATCAGTCCCTCTTGACAGACTTTCCCTCCTTACCCACACTGGACCACATGATCCATCATTTCAGACACACTCTTGGTAGCACATTCCCATTCATCACCCTTTGACCATCTGCCTCACCTGTCTCACCAGTCTCCAATCTGAACATCCATTTTCTCTACTTTTACTCCCTGGTTGCCAAATGTTGTTAGAGAAAATCACATAACTGAGCTGATTGTCTCCATTACAAATTAAATTTTCAACCTCAGCTGGCCCCTTGGTTCTGTTTGGCAATCCTTTTACTTAATACTAATCAACAATCTTTTTCATTCCCTTAGTGACTATTCCAAACCTTGCCTACATATCTCAAGCCTTATACCTCCACCCTGCCCAATTATGCTTGGCAGTCTGCCAGCTCCCTACTTTACCAGGAAATTAGAATCAAACCTGTATGAACTCTTCCAATATCCATATCTCCACCTCCAGAATTATGTTTGTATTTCACCTTCATGCTTCCTTACCTCATGTGTCAGAAGAAAAAATTTCCTGACCCATTTGTGAAGCTGACTAGTGTATCTGGATTATGTTCCCAGTTCTGTCTACACCAGCACTTTGCAGTTTTAGCTATATTTTCTTGTTTGAAGCTATAATTCCTTCCCATAAGTGGGCTTCTTTCTTTCATGAATAAATATGTACAACTTTCACCTATTCCTAAAACTAAAACATGCAACTTAGCATCTTTTCTTTTCCAATTTTAATTCAACAAAAAATGAACATCACTCATGTTCAAGTACTGTTATAACCTCTAAAGATGTACTGATAAATGGAATGAAGTTCCATATTTCATGTAGCTTACAAATTTCCCCAGAGATGTCTCAAGCTAGGTGCACTGCTACAGATCTGATGTCCCAGCTGTGTGCAAGGCTGAAGCAGAGGATTATCCCAGTTCATGAATTTGAGATAACATACTGAGAACCTCCAACCTCCTAAAGAAGATTCTCTATTCACTTCCTTTCACTTCCTAAATACTATAATTGACAACATAGTCCACCACTCTGTAACAGGACACTACTTTCATTTACAAATCTGCAAGTAATTCTTGTCCTTATCATGATTATAAGCTCTGTTGTTGTGGTCTTAGAACCTGAAGAAAGAATGCTGTATTGATTTTCAGAGACTGCCCTCAAAGTACCAAAATCAAGAGTAGGGAGTGGGAGGTTAAAACAACAGAAATTTATTTTCTCCTGGTACTGGAGACTAGAAATCTGAAATCAAGAGTCAGCAAGGTCCACTCTTTCTAATGTCTCTAGGTGAGAATCTGTCTTCTTCTTTGTGTCTTCTACTTTCTGGGGTTTACAGTCAGTCTTGGGCATGCCTGTACTTGCAGATGCATTACTGTAAGCACATGACCATCTCATCCTTCTGTCTTCACATAGTCTTCCCTCCATGCAAGACTGTCTTTGTCCAATTTCACCTTTTATTGAAGAACATTGGTTGTAATGAATTAGAACTCATCTTAACTTAATTATTTTAACTTGATTGTCATTGTAAAGATCCTATTTCCAGATAATATCACTTTCTGAGGTGCTAGGCATTCGTAATCTAACATAAATTTCTTGGAGGACACTAAGAATATTTTGAATTGGCGATGAACTTCTCCAGCATCTGAATGAAAAGGAAATTCAAACGTGTATATTGAATGACTACGTTGCCTAATTCTGGTTAGAAAAGGATATGTTGTCTAAGGTTTGCCCTAAAAGCTGCCTGTCCTGTTAATACATGATAATGGAAGAGTAAAGCCAGGTCTAGTAGGGGCTCATATACCTAAGAACTGAAGTGTTGATCACAACATAAAGAAAAAAACTTTGTTAGGATACTAGCTGATCACCAACAGAACTTGAGATTATTTCAGTCCATAATGGAAGTTAAGAAGATTAGATTGAATGCCCATTTGATTGGATTGAAATCTAATTTCCAAGACTTGCCTGTAGCTAGAATTTTTATGTTACCTCCTGTTCAGTCCATCGGATGCACTAAGGTTAGACTTAGAGTAGGAAGTAAGCATCATAAGTGGTTGCCATCTGGAGGAAATCAAATCTTCTGTCAAGCATGTCACAAAGGCTGGAAATTCTTCTGGGATATCTGCAGGGAAGTGTGGGTGCTTATACTTAGTGTTGGGTATGTAAGCAGCAGTTGGAGATTGCAGTTTTATGTGTGGTTGGACATTACTTTTCCTGGATGCCTCCTAACTCACTGCTTTGTTCTTGGCTATGAGGCCACCAAGACCAGGTTCCCAGATCTACTGGAGATTCTTTGAGTTTCAAACATATTGATTTTTTAAAAAATCTATTGCTTCCAACAAAGGACTGCACATAAACAATGTATTGGGAGATTTTCCATGTTCTTTCTCGGCATAATATCTGCATTTAATTTTATTCAGAGAAACAACCTGTCATTTCCTAGCAGATAGGCCGAACTTGTATTCAAATAACTCACGTGGAAGAAAATGCCATTTCTAGCACTAACATTCTCAATCTTGGAATTAATGAAGATAATTATTTGTTGTGGGAGGCTATTCTGTGTATTCTGCATTGTTTAAAACTATCTATGGCCCCTATTCACTGGAATATAGTAGTCCCCCTCCATCTCAAATGTGTAAACCAAACTAAATGTATCCAGACACTGCCAAATGTCCCCTACAGATAAAATTTGCCCCTAGTTGTAAACCACTGTTCTAGTGGAATAAACATAACTAAAAGAACTGAACACAGAGTGCTAGGTAATTATCTAAGCAGTTCACGTGTCATAATACATAAAGTCTTCAAAGCAGTCATATGGAGAAAATACAACTTTGTTCCCTGTTTTACATAGAAAAACCATGCATGGAGGATCCAATTCACATAGTTCACATAACGAGGAAGAGGTAACTGTGGTGTATATCTAATGTAGAATAAACACTCGTATTCACACACTCTGTCCCCTTCATTAATATAATATCATATCAGTGATTACCATTCTTTAAGTCTTAAAGCTCTTGAGATGAAGGATCACCATTTTAATTCAGGCATGAATTTTAAAAGCATTTAAGGTACTGTATCTTCACAGCATAGCATTTGACATATCTTAACATTAACAGTCCATCTTACTTTGCAACACATCTACCTTTTTGCCTCTAGTTGTTTTCCTAAAACATAATTCTTCTGGCAACCTTCCCCAAACCTCTTAAATGTTTCCCTTCATCTAAGACAAAGTCATCATTCTTAGCATTACATATGTGGAACTTCAGAATAACATCCAGGTACACATTTTGCTAGTACTATCTTAAGAGTATACTAATCATCGGCCATACATAACTTCATACACTCCCCAGTAATACCCTAAGCTGTGCCAATGTAGAAGATAGCCTCTGTAGTCTTCTGTGCCTGGAGATATATGTGGGCTCTGTTCTAATACTATCTACTTGTTAAGACTTACACATTTCCACTGCTTAGTGCAAATTTAATTCCTTGGGTCCCCATGGCATTTTTATAAAACTAAATAAATCAGTTGTTTAATATGGAACTATAATTTTGAACTTTACATCTTTGTTTCCTCCTGTGATTATAACACATCAAAAGCCACAATGCACCTTATTCTTTGTGTCTCTGAATCTAGGTACAGTGCATGGCCCATAACAGGCAGTTAAAAAGATCAATGAAGTCCCCACCAACTCTGTATAACCACCACAGCGCAAAGGGCGGTAGTCCACATAAGCCTCGTGAGTGACTCCAACTAAGTTATGTTTTTGACACCTTACAGCTTTTTACTTTATAAACCTGTTTTTGACTTTTTTTTAAAACCTCTGAATACTGCAAAAAATGCTCCAGTTTCCTATTTCTTACTCTCCTATTGATGGAGTTTCACACTAGTAGCCAGATAGGTTGATAGTTTAATTAAATGTTAAGATGTTGTCAGATGATAGCTTTAAGTAATGAATTCTGTAGATTTTAAAATGTATGTCAGGTACTCCATCTACTAAATAATGTCCCACTCTCTAAATTATTTGGATCATATGCATATAATCATTCATTTGAAGATTACTGTATATAAATTGGTACTCTTTTAAAATGATATATAAAAATGTTAACTTGCTATCATGCCATTAAGACAAACAGAACTGTTGCTGCATTTTGGAAAAACGGAAATCTTAGACTAGAAATCTGAACACCAATTTGTAGTGATGGTTGTGTCAGAAGCCACTCGTGAGATACATTTTGAAAACAGTCACCAAGTCCATCTGACCTCTTATATCCTTATTTAAAAATTAAAGCAAATATTCTTGTTCACTAAACATGGTGGTTAAGAGAAGAAAAAATGCACAAAAGTGTCAAAAACTGCAAACAGCTACACCAACATAAGGTGGTTGTTGTTGTTTTATTTTAAAAAAGGCTATTGGGGCTGGGGATATGGCTCAAGTGGTAGCGCGCTCGCCTGGCATGCATGCGGCCCAGGTTCGATCCTCAGCACCACATACAAACAAGGATGTTGTGTCCGCCAAAAACTAAAAAATAAATATTAAAAATCCCCCCCCTCTCTCTCATTCTCTCTTTAAAAAAAAAAAAAAAAAGGCTATTTAGGCCAATGCTTATGATTTGTTCTTTGGGATACTGATTGCTGAAACAAATGCTAATGTATGATAATGTGTATGTTATCAGTTATGTCACCTTAAAAAGGTGACTCTGAAGTTTAAAGAAACGAAATATATTACTGGAGGGAGGAGCCGCTAATTAGTTAAGCTAAAGAGGGATTTTCTTTCAACTTTGGTTTTAGAAGTGCACTTCAGTAATCATTTCCATTTCAAAGTTGTTAACTTTCTTTTTCAGGGCTGTTTTGTGATGAGAAAGTTAGCTATAATTCGATCGTGTTTACATGCTTGCCCTAACTTTCATTTCCCATCAATGCATAACCAAGAGCTTTATTGTGCTTTGTTTTTGGTCAATTATTTAATAAATCAAAAGTGAAAAGGAGAGATTCATATATGAAACTAGGAAAAGGAGAAGCTTCTTTTTAGAGAATCAGACCTTTAGCTTTGAATAAAAATGGATGAGCTGGAACGCTGAAGTCTTCCAAAGGTCAGAGTTAGATTTTGGGGCGTTACTTCATTCATTCATTCACACATTCATTCAACATTTAGTAATCATCGTGAACGTTACAAGTAGAGCACTTCTTCTTAGATGGCATTAAAAGAATTTATTATCAACTTTTTTATATTATATTTCTGGAAATCAATATTGTGCTTAATTATGCAAATAAGCCAGCCTTAAACTCTCTTTCATAAACTCTGGATTTCTGAAGACAAAATTATCTTAAGAGATTAAAAGAAATTATAAAAATTTCTTATATTTTCCATTTATTAGTAAAACTATGTTCACTTCATGGGGATAATTTGCTTGTTCAATAGTGCATATGAAAAATATTAAAGATATTAAGATTATTCAGTGTTTTCTCCAATGTCTTTTTTTTTTTTTTTTTTTATAAAAGGTTGCCATAGATTTGTATGCTCATGATTCGAGACACATTTCTCTTACACATGCCCCAGGAACACACAAGGGTATTAACTATGCTCTAAGGAGTCAGGCCACTACAGTCCAAGGCAGAAGCCCATCAGTAGGTTGCCTTGACCTCTTACCACTTCCATTCCCAAACCCCTGTGCTGCTGTTAGCAATCTCAATGACTCCAAGGACTGTAGGTCCACTTTTTTTAAAGTCTCATATACACCAGATGTAATTTCTTAAATATATCTGTAGTATTTTTAGAGGCTTACTCTATTTGTCTTCTTATTCAACAAAAGATACCTGAAGAGACTGGGTATCTTTTATATTACTTTTATAAATATTTAGAGTGATCAAAATTAGATATCGTGCATAATTTATTCCAAAGGATGTGCTTCCTTATTACATGATAAGATTCAGAAGGTTTAGTTTAAATGTTTTAACAAAAATAGTGAATAATCCTTCAAAATACAGTAGTATGGATTTGCACAAAGAAATTAACCAGAGTAACCTCCCCCAGATGAGTAACCAGTCCCACCAAATGTTCCCATTGCTCTATCCATCCTGGACACTTTCTCCCTTAGCACCTTAGATTGCATTAACTTTACCTTAAACTTTTACTAATATAGTCATACAAATATATTTTGTTTGATTTATTTGTTCAACATTACAGTTGTGATATTAATTCATGATATTATAAAAAACAGTAGTTCATTTATTTAATTTGTTACATATAGTATTTTATTTTAAGAATTTTCAGCAATTATTTTATCCAATTGGGTTATTTCAGGTTTTCGTGAAGATACTGTTCTTTGTTTTCTTGTAGCACTGTTTTGTCCAATAGAGTAACAACTAGTCACATGGAGCTATTAAACTCTTGAAAGAGTTAGTGAAAATTGAGAAATCTATCAGTGCAAAATATACACCCAATATCAAATAGTGAATTTGAAAACAAGAGTGTAACATATTCCATTTTTTTAATTGACCATATACTGAATAACATTATGAAAATATGACCTTAAATAAAATATATGATAAAATCAATCACATATATGATTTATATTATTTTTACATTGGCCCATTCTTCCTAAAAAATGTATTGTTTTACATTTCACATTTTGATCAACAAGTTGCCTGTAGCTGAATTTGTCATTATGATGTGGAACAAGAGTTAAAATCTATATTATACTATCTAGATATCTAATAGATCCAAATGTTAAAAGTATTTTTCCTCTAGCACTCCTATTCCTTGTGTGTTTTTATTCCAGTTATCTCACAAAAAATGTTATTTTTAAACTCTTTATTCTGTTCCAATAACCTATATCTTTTTCTTATACCAATAACACAATGTCTTAATTTTCTTCCCTTATAGTATGTCCAGTTATGTGGTGGTAAAATCCCTTCTGTTCTTTGACCTATTTTAATTTGGAGGGGGATGACTTGTGATTGAATCCAGGGGCACCTAACCACGGAGCCACATCCCCAATCCTTTTTTTTTTTTTTTAATTTTGATATAGTGTCTCACTAAGATGCTTAGTACCTAACCAAATTGCTGAGGCTGACTTTGAACTTGCAATCCTTCTGCCTTAGCTTCCCTAGCCACTGGCTTAACAGGTGTGTGCTACTGCACTCAGCCCAGTTTCATTTTTAAATAAATTTTTCAAACTTTTATAAAGATGCCTGCTGAGGTTCTCATTGGAAATGAATTTAATGTGTAAATTATATGACCTGCATTAATTATGCCCAGCATCCCATATATAGGGCACCTATAAAAACTTACATTGAGCAACAAAATTACCACAAGTGGTAACTTTTTATTTATAGGTGTCCTATATATGGGATAATGGGACATAGTAGGTGAACATATTAATCATATTGTCTTCTACAACAAACATTAATATACCACTCCCACATTTATTTAGTTCATTAATTTATTTTCTATAACTGTTACTGATACGCAATTAATCATTGTCATCTTTTTTCAGGTGATCTTGCCAAATTAGCATGTTAATTCCAAAAGTGTATTATCTATAGATTCTTTGTGATTTTTCAAACAGATAAACATATTTTCCACAAATAATGACAACTGTGTTTCCTTGTTTTCTATACATACATATCCCTTATATCAGCTTTTTGAGTTATCATTCACAGCAGTAAACTCAACTCATGTTAAAAAGGAATTATGGCTATTCTTGCCTTGTTTTTAATCTCAGTATATAGATATATATTTCATAAATACCTTTAATGTCTGCTATAGTCATTACTGTTGTTTCTGTTTTTGTATTTTAGCCACTTTTAAACAAATTATGAATTATTTTTTACTCATCAATTGTTGAGAAACTTTATCAGGGAGTTGAATCTTATAAAAAACTTTCTGTGTATGTGTTGAAGTGATTATAATATTGTTCTCTTTGTTCTATTGATGTACTGAAATAAATTGACTTTTCAATACCAATAAATCCTTAGATTATTTATATAAACTCAAATCAATAACAATTTATTCTTCGTTTAGATTTTTGTTTATTTATTTATTTTATGTTTGTTTTATTTATTTATTTTTATGTGGTGCTGAGGATCGAATCCAGGACCTCGCACACAATAGGCAAGCGCTCCACCACTGAGCCACAACCCCAGCCTGTTTGTTTAAATTTTTATTTATTTTTACCTTTTTTAGAGGGTTACCAGAGGGTGAACACAGGAGTTCTTTACTCCTCAGCTACATTCCAATCCTTTTATTTTTGAGACAAGATCTCACTAAGTTGTTGAGAGTCTAAGTTGTTGAGATTGTCATTAAACTTGAAATCCTCCTGCCTTAGACTACTGAGTCAGTAAGTTTATACATAAACCTGTTACTTTTCTAAAATATTTTATTGATTTTATTTTTTTAAATAGATGACAGCAATGGAATGTATTATAATTTTTATTACATATATAGAGCACAATTTTTCATATCTCTGTATATAGATTATGTTACTTTTTAAAAATTGTTTATTTCTAGTATTTATAAGGGCGATTATTCTCCAATTATTTCTTTTTATTTAATAGTCTAATTAGGTTTTGTTAGTAAAGTTACTCTAATCTAGGTCATGTTCTTTTTTTATTCTTCAGAAGTTTATTTAAGATTAGGAGAAGGAATGACCAAATGGTATGACCAATTTTATGCTGGTGCCATTTGACCTAGTGTTTTCATTGTAGGGGGAATTTTCTTAAATTCAGAGTATGATTTCTATAACACATAAAAAAAAGATTGTACAAATTGGTTTGTATCAATTTGATTTTAAAATTCTTATATTAATTTCTTTGTTTATGGAATAACAATAGTCTAATATAAACAATATCTTATTGTTTATGGAATAAGTGGATATTTTCAGTTTTTTCCCAAGGATTATCACTTTTTCTCTTCTACCAACACCACCCATACTGCCAAAGGGATTATGGTATTTTTTTTTTTTTTTTGAGGTAGAGAGAGAATTTTTTAATATTTATTTTTTTAGTTTTTGGTGGACACAACATCTTTATTTTTTATTTTTATGTGGTGCTGAGGATGGAACCCAGAGCCCAGCACATGCCAGGCAAGGGTGCTACCACTTGAGCCACATCCCTAGCCCCAGTAATATGGTAATTTAATGATGCTTTCTAAAAATCAGTTTGGAGGCTTTGTTGATTTTTTTATATTGAAAGGTTTTTTTTTAATTAATCAATTGTTGGTCTTATCTTTATTATTGCTTCTGATTACTTTTGACGGTCTTAAATTACAATTATTTTACTGTTCTGATACTTGATCACTAATTTAACATTTCTTTTTTCAAACAAAACTATTTACATACACACTTATATACATGGATTTTTAATATTTTTAAATTCTTCTCTGCTTAATTTGATTATTTTCTATTAATTTATCATCCAGATTACTTATCCTTTCTACATCTATGTTCAATCTGCACCGAAAATTATTTTAGATTCTTGTTTTTCAGTTGCAGAGTTTCTATTTGACTCTTGTACATTTAAATTTCTGATGAATTCTCAACATGTTCCACTGGTGAAAGCTTTACTTTTATATTTTTTAATCTACTTTCAAATATTATTCTGCTTTAAGTATGATTCAAAGACCTTGCAACATTTAATTGCATTTTTCCCTTCCTGATTTTGATGTTCCATTGTTATATATTCTACTTAAGTCATTGTTATATACTCCCAGAGCAATTTGATATTTTTGCTTAAATAATTCTAGTTCTTAAATATTTAAAACTAAAATTTAAATTATTTTATGTTTATGTATGTATTTACATAATTCCAGGAATTTTCATTCTTTGTTGGTAAATTCAATTTTCATCTGACCTCATTTTTCTTCATCCCAAGAAATTTTTAATATTTTCTGTAGTGCAGGATGACTGGCAACAAATTGCATCAGATTTTGTTTGAAATGGTTTTAGTAAATCCTAATATAGAATATAAGGAGACAAATGTTTACTGCTTGTTTTTTGTTTTCTCTTCATCCACCTTCAAATTTCCTATTTTATCCCTCAACACTTTTTTGTTGTTGTTGTTGTTTCCTGGTGGGAAGTCTATGATGATTCCCATTATTTCTTAAGCACAATGTAAGTTTGTATTCTTTCTTTTCAGGATCTAAGTCTTTGCTTATTTTTTTCCAACATCTGGAACCACCTTCCATATATTTAACCCTGTTTTATAAATGTTTAATAGTGGAAAGGTAAACATAGTACCAAGATGACGTCATGATATAAAATGGAAGTACAGAAATTGTGTTTGAAAAGGTGTGAAATCCTTTAATATAATCTTCAAGTAGAGATACTTTTGTAGGTTCTGTGAGGTAGTGAAAATTGAAGCATATAATGCAATCACTTCAATATGGAAAACTGAATTGACTTGCAGATTAGTTTAGTCTTGGGGTGGGGGTCTCTAAATCTTCAATTATGTCTTAGAATGTGGAATTTCAGGCAAAAAAAAAAAAAAAAATTCCTGTGCTGTTTAGTTAGAACAGTCAGTCACTGCCAGGTTCTGAACACCCATTCTTTTCTCCCAGAACTTTGAGACAAGGAGCAACTCTGTTTATTCAGAATTTCATCAAGAGCTTTCCTGTTGCCTTCTCTACCTCACATTCTGATTTTCTTCCCAAAGGGCAAATGCCTTAGGAAAAATGAATTCTGTAAGCTGCATTTACTTCTTAGTGCTATTCTCTTCTCCAGGACATTTACCCTGAAAGTCTGCTTATGCTGGTAGATCTGAGCTTTTCAAGTTTTATTTTCCTAGCACAATGAGACTTTGAAAACCTTTTCATCTTCTTTCTTTTTTTATTTCAGGTTTGTTTTGTTTTGTTTTGTAAAAGGGATTAAACCTAAGCCCTCATTTGTACTAGCCAAGAGCTCCACATTGAGCTATATCACACATCTTCTTACCTGTTTTCTTAATAGTGGCTTGGATTCTTAACCTCCCTAACCATTGCACTTTGGGGTGTGGGAGTACTGGGAATTGAACACAGCAGTACTTGACCACCAAGCTAAATACTCAGTCCTTTTAATTTTTTGAGACAGGGTCTTGCTAAGTTACTTAGGACATTGTTAAGTTGCTTACACTGTCTCCAAACTTACAAATCTCCTATCTCAGTCTCCTGAGTCACTGCAATTACAGGTGTGCCACTGTGCCCGGTTTCTACACGTATCCCTGTGTCATTTTTGAATTGAAAATTATGCTTGGAGAAAAAGCAGTGTCAAATGATAGGATCAACTGAGTTCTCTAAAGTGCTCAAACAAATGGAAGAATTTATATTTCAACCCCCTTTTATCCTTGTTCTCAGAAGAAAGTTCATAATTCCAATTATTTGAAATGTTCAAATTTAAAAAGTAGATGGATATAAAAGAGGGAGTATTTTGACAAACTACCGTTGGTCTAAATTGAAGGATGGTATGGGATTTAGCTATATAAATTTAGCACTATTTATTGTAAGGATCCCATCAGAGTAGGAGATTTTATTAACTAATAACAAATATTTGCTTCTCACTAGAATATAGAATTGGTATATGCTACTGTATTTAAGAATGACCATACAATATATTAATAATTAAACTATATGAGAATTTAAATAGTTTTATTGATTTAATATAACTCTATAGAAACCTATAGTGCAATTATCTCAATTATTATTTGAAATGAAGCAAGTAGTTAGAAATAAAAAAGAAAGGAGAGATAGCATAATAGTGAAGTGAAAAGAAAGAGGTAAAGTTAAAGAGTTCCTATGTATGTATTTATTTTCTGTTTACATTTTTCTAAATCACATTCTTTTGTTTATTTCAGTTTTATTTTCTACATATATACACATTTTGGGAGGGCCCACGTGCAGTTAAATGTTGTCTCTCATTAAGTAGAAGATCTGTTTTGTTCTGAACTCTCTCTGTGTGTGTGTGTGTGATTTGCCTTTAAATTATTTTTAAAAGACTAGCATTTTGTTACCTAATTTTGATTCTATTTAATGTCTGATATTGGGCTTCCCTCAACAAAATTCCTGCCTGGTTCAATCTATCTTTTAAAATGTTAGTTGTGCTCTTTTCCTTCAGTGTTTCTAGTACCTACACAGTGCCTGGCACACAGCAAGAAGTCAGTAAACATTAATGAAAACAGAGAAGAGCTCTGAATTCCACAATTTTACAAAATGCCTCAATTGTTAGACAAAAAGGAAGTATCCAAGATGGACCCCTCTAATCAAAGAAACTTGGGAGGCTGAAGCAAGATAATCACACTTTCAAGGCCAACCTGGGCAACTTAGCAAGACCACTCCCCTCATCCTACACCAAAAAAAAAAAAAAAAAAAAAAGCTCAGGAACATAGCTCAATGACTGAGAGCACTTGCTAACATGTTCAAGGACCTAGATTTAATCATCAATACCAAAGGGGGAAAAACATCTAAGGCAGATATTGCCAGAGTAAAACAATAAAGGAGAAAAAACAAACAAACAATACTTTCTCAAAATTACACAAAAATTCAGAGGTATCAAGCTCTGTGCCAGTGAGGAGCACTAATCAGCCAAGATCAAAGTTCTAATATGTTTAAGTTAGAAACAAAGAAACTGGTATAGTGATACCACCTGCTTCATTCTTCCTGCTAAGGATTTCTTTAGCTATTTTGAGTCTCTTATTTTTCCAGATGAATTTCATTATTGCTTTTTCTATTTCTATGAGGAATTTCGTTGGTATTTTGATCAGAATTGCATTAAATCTATATAGTGCTTTTGGTAGTATGGTCATTCTGATAATATCAATTCTGCCTATCCAAGAGCAAGGAAGATCTTTCCATCTTCTAAGGTATTCTTTGATTTCTTTCTTTGGGGTTCTGTAGTTTTCATTGTATAGATCTTTCACCCCTTTTTTAAGTTTTTATTTTGTTTTGTTTTTGAGGTTATTGTAAATGGGATAGTCTTCCTCCTTTCCTTCTCAGAGAATTTGTCACTGATATACAGAAATGCCTTTGATTTATGGGTATTGATTTTATGTCCTGCTACTTTGCTGAATTCATTTACTAGTTCTAGAAGTTTTCTGGTGGAGCTTTTTGGGTCTTCTAGGTATAGAATCATATTGTCAGCAAATAGTGCTAATTTAAGTTTATATATATATATATCCCTTTAATTTCTTTTGTCTAATTGCTCTGGCCAGTGTTTCAAGAACTATGTTGAATAGAAGTGGTGAAAGACTGTCTTGTTCCAGTTTTTAGAGGGAATGCCTTTAATTTTTTTTCCATTTAAAATGATGTTGAACTGAGGCTTAGCATAGATAGCCTTTAAGAAGTTGAGATATTTCCTGTTATCCCTAGTTTTTCTAGTGTTTTGAACATGAAAAGGTGCTGTATTTTGTCAAATGCTATTTCTGTATCTATGGAGATGATCATAGAATTCTTATACTACAGAACATTAGTAACAAAAACAGCATGGAATTGGCACCAAAACACACTTGTAGACCAATGGTACAGAATAGAGGACACAGAGACTAACCCACAAAATTACAATTATCTTATATTAGACAAAGGTGCCAAAAACATGCATTAAAGAAAAGATAGCCTCTTCCATAAGGGTGCTGGGAAAATTGGAAATCCATATGCAACCAAATGAAATTAAATCCCAATCTCTCACCATGCACAAAACTTAACTCAAAGTGGATCAAGGACCTAGGAATTAAACTAGAGACTCTTCATCTAATAGAAGAAAAAGTAGGCCCTAATCTTCATCATGTGGGATTAGGCCCAACTTCCTCAATAAGACTCCTATAGCGCAAGAATTAAAACCAAGAATCAATAAATAAAATGGAATCAAACTAAAAAAGTTTCTATAAATGAAACAATCTGTGAGGTAAACAGAGAGCCTACATCCTGGGAGCAAGTTTTTACTCCTCACACACCAGATAGAACACTAATCTCTAGGGTATATAAAGAACTCAAAAAGCTAAGCACTAAAAAAAACCCAAATAACCCAATCAACAAATGAGCCAAGGATCTGAACAGACACTCTCAGAAGAGGATATATAGTCAGTCAACAAATATATGAAAAAAATTGTCATCATCTCTAGCAATTAGAGAAATTAAAATCAAAACACTCTAAGATATCATCCCACTCCAGTCAGAATGGCAGCTATTATGTAGACAAACAACAATAAGTGTTGGCAAAGATGTGGGGAAAAAGGTCACTCATACAGTGCTGGGGGGACTGCAAATTGGTGCAGCCAATATGAAAAGCAGCATGGAGATTCCTTGGAAATCTGGGAATGGAACCACCATTTGATCCAGCTATCCCTCTCCTTGGTCTATACCTAAAAGACTTAAAATCAGCATACTAAAGAGACACAGCCAGATCAATGTTTATAGTAGCACAATTCACAATAGCTAAATTGTGGAACCAACCTAGATGCCCTTCAGTGGATGAATGGATAAAAACAAAATGCGGCATATATACACAATGGAATTTTACTCAGCAATAAAAGAGAACAAAATCATGGCATTTGCAGGTAAATGCATGGCATTGGAGAAGATAATGCTAAGTGAATTTAGCCAATCATAAAAAAAATGCCTAATGGAATATTTTCTCTGACATAAGGAAGCTGACTCATAGTGGTAGGGAGGGGGAGCATGGGATGAATAGATGAATTCTAGATAGGGCAATGGGGTGGGGGAAAAGGGAGGGGGCAGGGGATTAGCAAGGATGGTGGAATGTGATGGACATCATTATCCAAAATACATGTATGAAGACATATATTGGTGTCAACATACTTTATATACAACCAGAGATATGAACACTTGTGCTGTATATGTGTAATAATAATTGTAATGCATTCCTCTGTCATTTCTTTTTTTAAATCAATAAAAAAGAAGAAACAAAGAAACTGTAAACAGGGCATATTAAAGAAACAATACTTTGTTTATAAGGATAGAGCCTTAAAATAGCAATCCCATGTCACCAAGGCTCTTAACAATAACTGGGGATGGTGGAAGTAGCTACCAACTAACATTCGGGTACTTCGGTTTGTATTTCTCAGGTTTTGGGAAAATTGGTCTTAATCCTTCATTTACTCATGTATCCCTTATGTCCTTCATTCCATTCTGTATTCTTTAGTCTATGAAAGGAAATTCTATTTACTTATGATCTTATATTTCTTTATAAGAAATATTCTAAATATAGAATATGTATTTTTATTGGCTGGGCTTATGTTTAGAGCTATTAAATGAAAGCATATTAACATCTTTAGATTTTGCAAATTCTTAATAACAAAGGTTTCATTTGAAATAAAGCTTCTAGGACAAAATTAAGAACCATCCTTCCTCAAAAATACATTATATAACTTTTATAAATATGTCTGTTGCGTTTTTTTTATAGTGTTATTTTATATTGCTTGAAATCCCCAGGTAAGATTGTAAGGTTTGTATTTTTTTCCTTTTCTCCTTCTTTTTTATTCTCATAAACTTCTGAAAATTCTCCTGTATTACTAGTTGGAGCCCAAAGGCAAACTTTTAGATTTTTCCAAAATTGGTTTTTAGTTCAGACAAATATTTTAGAAGAAATGTGATATTAAAAAAAAAAACAGAGAAAAAGTGAAAATACTAGAAATATATTTAGTGGTTACAATAACTTAATAGCTAAATCCTTGCTTTGCAATATTTTGTGAAATTACAAAATATAAATAAGTAACAAAGTCCTATAGTTTTTGTTACAGTGTGGTTTTTTTCCTGTCATTCTGTTTGTTTGTTTGTTGTTATTGTTGTTTTATATTCTCCTAGTTAGTCACTACTCAAATTCAAATCATGTCTTGTAGAAGTCACATTTTTAGAATCTTAAAAAAAGAACATGCAGAATTACAGACTTTATTTGATATAAACACCTTTACCGGCAAAGACAGTGAAGTCTTCAGAGACAAATCCCAGCTGAAAGACACTAAGTACCAAATTTGCAGTCCAATTCGACATTCACCACAGCCTCAAATTCCTAATTGAAGTCTGACCTCCTTTAGAATGTTCTCTTCCTTTCCCCTGGACAAATTGCTTCCTGTTAAATCAGTCACTCCATGTCTCAACAAGTCCAGTAACCAGTTCAACTCCTATAGATCTCATTCTCTATGAAACTGCAATCTGCCCCAAAGCTCACTTTTAATACTTACGTTCCTTTTATAAGTTCTCTACATCAATCAAACTTGTATTTTTTTTCTTTCTGTGCCTTTTTATAACATCATTTTTCTATCTCAAATATCCTCCTCTGTTCACCAAATATTACATATCATTCCTGTAGCAGAACAACTCATTCTACCACAGGCATTATCTGAAGCTAAAAAAAAAAAAAAAAAAATCTACCAACAGCACTGTGTAGACAGTAGTTTTACTTCCATATAACATCACTTAATTCACATTCAGAGAGGCTAAGTTAGTTGTCAGATGCAGAGCTACTAAGTTAAAAAAAAATCAGATCAAAATTAGGTAAATTTATTCCAATCACTTCAATATGGTAAAACATTGCTAAAGTTTATTAAGGCAAGATGCTCTCATCTATGCCAGTCCTAAAATGTGATTCTAATCATACCATCATTTTAAAGGTTCACACACCCTAGCAAACAGAAATACACATGGAAGCATGGCAAGAAATATCCATCAGTGACTGGGTCTCTTCTTCCATTTCACCACTTCTCTTCAAGTGTGTCTCTGTCATAGAGGTAAAAAGTGTATTACCACAAATTGTTCTGTTTCTGTTCTTCCAGACACTGATCATACTGCTGCTGCAGAGAAGGTGCAATTATCACTGTAGAAAAAGATGAAAATTAGGAACTTCCTGTTAAAATTTCTATTAAAGGATTAAATAGACAAAAATACCATACCGTGAGACCAGGAACAGTTTGCACCTGTGACTTTTCTTTTTTTTTTTTTTCCTACTTATTTATGTATTTTATTTGTTCTTTTTAGTTATACATGACAGTAGAGTATGGTTTGACATATTTATACAAACATGACTTTTCTTTCACTTCTGTTTTTTCATTTGGTAGTAATGATATTACAAAATGTTTCTTAAATCCATCAAGTTGAACAGCATAGATTCTGTCAGGTATACTGTAATTTTTTCGGTGGCTAAGTATGTCCTATTGTGGTCAATTTTAAAAGAACCAAGTAATTGGTTTTCCTAATGTAATGACACAGAAGGAAAAATTCTTACTTGGCCTAGCATTTTAGAAAAAATGTTGTACCTAGAACAACAGGGCAAAAAAATGGTAGTTAGTAAGGAAGCCTTCTTTCTGTGATATATCACTTCCTATGAGGACTACGTATTAAATGATGTGGTGGAATCAAATGTCTCTAAGTTGATGATACAGCTACATTACAAGAGAGTATTCCCTACCTGAGCCTCTTTGAATGAAAAATACCTTTCTGCCACACAGAGATAAACTGGTGCACATATAGGCCTCTGTTTCTACTTACCTATTTGGTTCTACTCATTCATTGATTTAAAGTCTTCTTTTGAAAATCTCTAACACATTATAAAATATTTTAAAAGTTTAACCCTATAATTTGGAGGCTAATAAGTTTTTCTCCTCAAAGGATTACTGAAAGAAGGGTTACATATTATTTATAAACTAAAAAAGTAATTTTTGTGGAATTTCATTGTTCATTTAAATTCTTTCTTAATGCAATTAACAGTGTTAATTTAGAATGATTCTATTAACTTTTACAATGGAAATCTAAAAAGAAATGACTTAATTATTGGATGTCAAATCAGCAAAAGAAACTTAGAGTCACAAGATATGTTTATGTTGGACTCTAGAAATTTTCATATTAGAACTATGTGTTTACAAGGCTTACTCCTGAGAAAATCTTGGATCCTTCCATAGCTATGCAGGTGACCTTACTTTTCCCTGGAGTCCCTTCCAATTTACTCACTTGTTAAAATGAGTCACTCCTAAATGCAAATAATGCCTCACTTGATGCTTAACCTGCTGGATGCTGCTCTGTTTCAGATGATTTATGATCATACATTTAAATAATTACATTGGTCTTGTTGTTCTAACATTTCATCTCAGCTTACAAGAAGATACATGCAGATAAATGTATTACAATCTCCATTCCCTTCAATTATTTTCCTGTATTGGAAATTAAGCATCCTTAAAATAACAAAACAACAAGTTTTTCCCACTGGAACTTAGAGAGTAAATCTACATTAATATGTTATTTTATAATTCCAAACAATAAAATATTCAAAGCTAATGTTTTCACAGCTACCTTCTAGTAGATATGAATTAAAATATATTTCACATTATGGAAAAATACTAAACTTTACTTCTTTAAAAGAAAAATGTAACTAAAAGGTCAAAGGAATTGCTTTAGAAATCAAAATAATAAAGTAGATATTTAAAAAGTGGGTTACAGATTAAATACTTGGATAAATTTCACTGAAGTTGAAGATATTTTAAATAGCTATGATAATGTGAAGATAATGATGATAAGATGAATGTGCTAAACTACTCTATGGGAAGGAAAAAATTTCAGAATAAAAAGTTACAATTTCTGTCACATTTCAAAAACTCAGCATGAGAGAATTATTATTATTATTAATCATAGAATATCAGATAAACTCCCAGAAACCAAAGGCACCCATACTTATTATAAGCCCTTCCTGGAACTTGGATTCTACACTCTACAGTTTGCTCAATCTTAATTTGTCCTTCCTTTTTCTTCCAGGGTTATGTTTTCCTCCAGTAAATAAAATCATGGTCAGTAGCCCTGGAAAGAAAAACAATGCTGTATTTAGAAACAGAGGTTGAGGTCAAGTCTGTACTTAACAGAGAAATAAAGAACTAAAACACAGGCCAAAGTCTCAAGTGTCCCAACTGCTTAGAGGGAAAAATGCAACAAATGTAAGTAAAACATTGAACAATGGTCTGCTTCGTACAAGCAGAATAATGTGCCAACTTTTAATTAGATGTAAATTGCAGCTCATTGACATGATTTCTCCAGATTAAGTGATGGTAAATCTAGATAATACTGACCTCTGCATTACTTTTATTCAGTAGTCCTGGCTACTAGTCTTGCCTTTAGTTTGAAAATAAAATAAATAATAATTATTTTATTAAATGCCCGTTTATCATATTTCCTCATCTAGAACCATATTTTGTGTTTTTAAAGATTCTTGGAATTAAATTTGTTTCTAGATACAGAATACTGAGAGGATATAAACAATAGCACAAGGTCATAGCACAAGGTCAGGAGATTTAACACAATGACTTCCTGGAGAACTCAGATTTTTACAACTTCTGTTTTGTCATCCTGACCAAATTGGTTTTCATCCTGGGGTTTTCTGCCTTACGGCCAACATATTGCTATTCAAGCATTATGGATCACAAAGTCATTAAAAGGGGAAAAGGACATTTTCCCATTAGAATTTACTTCAATCGAGGAGGAACTTTTGAAAAATGTTCATTCTGTGGCTCACATTTGTCATTCCCAAAGCATTCAACAGTTAAAAAAAAAAATAGCAATACCATTTGTGTATGAAACAAATTTTGATTCTCTTTCTTGGACTCAGAGAAGAAATCAGCATTCTTGAATACAGTATATTTAAATGATTCAACAAAAATTAATGACTGTGGGCAAGAAAAAAGGGAGAGTAGTACTGTGAAGGCACAGTAGAGTCTGTCCCATTCAGATGATAGTGCCACATTCAGGTATTTAAATAAATGCCTCAATAACCTTTTTTTCAACTTTTGTATAATATATAATAATTCTTTTATGTTTCATTTATTAATGTCTTTATTTGTGCATTATAGTCATACAAACGGTGGGGTTAATTTTGACATGAATACATCTGCATGGAATATAATTTGCTCCATATGAGAACCCAGTACTTGCTTTTTCCCTCTCCTTCTCTTTCCCCCATTCCCTTTCTCTACTGGCCTTCCTTTGATTTATTTATTAGTTTTTGATTGGTGCTTTACACAAACACATAAATGTGATTCACCATGATATATTCAGATATACACATAGCATAGTTTGGTCAATGTCATTCTGCTGTTTCTCTCTTTTCCTATCCATTCTCTCTCCACCTCTATTCCTTTCCTATATTCCACTGATTTCCCTTATATTTTCATGGGATCTCCCCTTATATTTTCTGTATTTTACTCTAGCTTCTGCATATGAGAGAAAAAATATTCAACTCTTGACTTTCTGGGTCTGGATTATATCATTTTAGCATGATATTCTCCAGTTTCATTCATTTGCCACCAAATGACATAATTTCATTCTTCTTTGTGGCTGAGTAAAACTCCATTATGTATACATACACAATTTCTTAACCCATTCATCTATTGATGGGCATCTGGGTTGATTCAATAATTTAGCTATTTTCAAGTGTGCTGCTATAAACATTGATGCAGTTATATTGCTATAGTATGTTGATTTTAGGTCTTTTTTATAAATATCAAGTATTGGGATCGCTGAGTCATGTGGTGCTTTTTTTCCTAGTTTCTTAAGGAATCTCTATAATGCTTCTATTTATTTGCAGTCACAAATAATGTATGAATATACTTTTTTTATCCCCACAACCTCACCAGCATTTATTATTATCTGTTTTCTTAATGACTTCAATTCAAACCAGAATGGCATGAAATCTCAACATAGTTTTGATTTTAATCTGACTGATTGCTAGGAACATTGAATATTTTTTCATATATATGTTGGCAACTTTGTATTTCTTCTTTAGGAAAATGTCTTTTTAGCTGTTTTGTCCATTTGTGGATTGGGTTTGGTTTTTTTTTTGGGGGGGGCAGTTGTTAAGTTTTTTGAGTTATTTATATATTCTGGATATTAATCCCTTATTAGGGGATTAGTTGGCAAATATTTTCTCCCATTCTGTAGGCTCTCTCTTCACATTTTTAATCATTTCCTTTGCTGTGCAGAAGCTTTTCAATTTGATATAAATCTGGTTATGGATTCTTGATTCTATTTCTTGAGCTTTAGGGGTCTTATAAGGAAGTTGGTATCTGCACCAAATGTTTAAGTGTTATTGATCACGCATTTTCTTCTAGAAGTTGCAAAGTTTCTGGTCTAATTCCTCATGTTTGATTGACTTTGAGTTGACATTTGGGCAGAATGGAGGTAGGGATCTTGCTTCATTCTTCTATATATGAATATCCGGTTTTCCCAGCACCTTTTGGTAAAAAGGATATCTTTTCTCCAGCACATGTATTTGGCATCTTTGTCAAGTATCAGATGACAAGAACTATGGAGGTTTGTATCTGCATCTTCTAGTCTATTACACCAGACTTCATTCTGTTATGATGCCAATACCATGCCATTTTTGTTACTATAGATCTGTAGTACAACTAGAGCTCAGGTATTCTAGCATTACTCTTGTTTTCTCAGTATTGCTTTGGCTATTCCAGGTTTTTTCACTTTTAAAGTTTAGATTAAATTAGAGAAACACGTACCAAAGGGTATGTAATCATCATTTTCTTCTAAGCAAGTATTTAATTTTATATCAATGATTTTATCCACAAACACTTTCTCTCAAGTGTTTGTGGGTAAATTCATTGTTTGTGGGTAAATTCAATATTGAAAATTAAAAATTTTCTCATTATTTGTACTCTCACTTAAATCCACACACAAAAATACACACACATAAGAATTTATTTTAATCCAATTTTAAACATTGGTTAAGGAATTAGTATTAAAAAATTATTTAAAACTTGAAAATGGCACAAAATATTTCAGCCTTTTATTTTAATATCATACACATAAATTGTTTGCCATGATGATTCAAAGACTATTTAATTTTCATAAGAAAATATTCCCAAAAGTTACAGTCTTATTGTCCTGTAGGAAATTAACTATTCCATTGAACTTATTTTATTGTGTTATCTTTGTTGTTTTGATCCTCATTTAGATCATTTTTTTTCATTTTACTTTTTTCCTTTATTCATGTGTTGAATATAATTTTTAAAATGTGATAATCATAAATATTTAAAAGGTGACATATATGTATATGTATGTATACATACAAATTTATACTTACACTTTGATATGACAAAACAATAAATAAAATAACATAATTATTTTTATGTTTGCTACATACCTTAAATATTTAGAATCACTAAACATGGAGATGTACTGAGATATATGGTAAACCAGCTATGACCCATATAGCTATTTCATAAAATTAGGAAGTTATTACTTTGTTGAAGTATAAAACAAATAATCATAGTGAATTTGTGAAAGGGGTTAAATTCTATTTAGGTTCTAGCTAATGTAAAAGGTACACATGATGAATTAGAATTTTAGTTTAAGAACTCAGAGATCAAATGGAAATTATAAATAAATACAGTTTTAATCAATTAGTTTATAAGATGTTAACTTGGTCTATTGAGACAACAGTTGAAGGTAAAAAAATAAAATAAAAATGAACATTGCCAAAGAAAAGTAAATCACTTGCTGTTTTCTTGGTGCTTGCTATCAGGTTTTGCTTGGTAACATATTTTAAAGAGAATTTCATAACAAGATAAGACAAATTATTTTATATTTCTGTTAAATTTCTTTCATTAATTTTTTTTGCCAATTCAGTTCTGTGCATTAAAAACATAATTCACCTCCTATTTCTACATCTTTAAAAATGCAAAATCAATTTGGCTCTCTTTTACTTATCTGTGTATTTCATTTCAAGCATTATTTGTGAGAAAATGAATTGGAAACAGATAAAATTGGCTCAGCTGTTTCATCAGGTGCTCAATTTTCTGTTTCTCTCTCACAGACATTCAAAGCTTTGAAACAACTTTTCTTTTCTGTTGGAGATGTCAAAATAGTCTCTGAAGATCTATACGATAACTACCTACCAGAATCGATACTTCACACTTCATAATGTTTAAAAAGTATTTTATAAACTTGAGAGAGAATATGAATAATCAGAAACTTGACAGCCTAAAAAAAAAAAAACCCTCAGGATCCTGTTATTTGTATATGTTTGCCTTAACAACTTTCAAAGTTCAACTCTTTTTTGACATTATCCTCCTAAATGTAAAGAAGCCAAATACAAAAGGAAAATGGCATGAAATTTCTTCAAGTATTTTTTCTTCGTTGTATTCTGGGTTATGAAACCCAAAGAATAAGTTCATGTTTTGATAAGATCTCAAAATTCTTAGTCATGAAGCAAAAGTAGAAAAGCATCTGAACAGTTAGTTATACCCAAAGTGTGTGTATTGTGCTTCCTCACTGATTTATATAGTACAGGAGAAGGTTAAGGTAATGAGGGAGCCTGGTGTATTGGCTCATACCTGTAATCCCAGCAGCTCAGGATGCAGAGGCAGGAGGATCACCAGTTCAAAGCCAGCTCAACGACTTAGCAAGGTCCTAAGCAATTCAGCAAGATCATGTTTCTAAATTTTTTTTTTTTTAAGGGCTGGGGATGTGACTCAGTGGTTGAGAACACCTGGTTTCAATTCCCAGTACAAAAGGAAAGAAAAAAAAAGAAAACAAAATAACAGAAAGAAAGAAAGTAAGTTAGTTAAGAATGATTGTAAATGAAAAATTATAGCTAATTAATTAATTAGAATCATTATTTTGTCTTAAATTATTGAATTTTTTTGAGTGTTTGTATGTGTAAAAAGTCTTGAAACAAGTCAAAATTCCAAAAATTTAAAAGGGTAAAACTGGGCTGGGGTTATGGCTCAGCCGCAGAGCACTTGCCTAGTATATGTGAGTCACTGGATTCGATTCTCAGCACCACATATCGATATAGGTCCATTAACAACAACAAAAACAAAAATGTTAAATAAAAAATAAAAAGGTAAAACTGGAATGTATTTTTATAAATACCAATAAATATTAAGAAAGAATCATAAAGAATATCTTGAAAAAATAATTTCACTTACAGTAAAAATGTACAATCCTAATACTTTCTGTTTTACCTAATTTTCTAAGCCTCCAAAATCTTTACTTCTAGACCTGTGGATACACCAGAGGTATTGTGAGAATAGACTCACAGATTTCTTGTCTTCTACTACTTTGGGGGTTGATTTGTTCTTTTTCTAGGGCTTTGAGATGTAATGTTAGATAATTTATTTGTTGACTTTTTCTTCTTTGAAGGAATGAAATCCATGCAATAAACTTTCCACTTAGAATTGCCTTCATAGTGTCCCAGTGATTTTGATATGTTGTATCAGTGTTCTCTTTTACCTATAAGAATTTTTTTTAATCTCCTCCTTGATATCTTTTGCAACTCATTGTTTATTCAATAGCATATCATTTAGTCTCCAGGTGTTGGAGTAGCTTTTATTTTTTTATTTTATCATTGATTTCTAATTTCATTCCATTGTAGTCTGACAGAATGAAAGGAAGTATCTCTACATTTGTATTTACTAAGAGTTGCTTTGTGGCATAATATATGGTTTATTTTGAGAAGGATCCATGTGCTGATGAGAAGAAAATGTATTTGCTTGTTGATGGATAATGTATTTTATATATGTCATTTAATTCTAAATTACTAATTCTATTATTGAGTTCTATATTTTCATTGTTTAGCTTTTGTTGGGAAGATCTATTCAGTGGTAAAAGAGGTATGATAAAGTCTCCCACAATTATTGTGTTGTGGTCTATTTGACTCCTGAACTTGAGAAGAGTTTTATTGATGAACATAGATGCTCCATTATTTGGAACATATATAGTTATAACTGTTATATCTTGTTGATGTATGATTCCCTTAAGCAGTACAAAATGTCCATCTCTATCCATTTTGATTAACTTTGGCTTGAAGTCTACTTTATTTGATATAAAGATGGAACCCCCTACTTGTTTACACAGACCATGAAAATGGTATTTTTTATCCTAACCTTTCACCTTTAGTCTTTGGCTGTCTTTCTTATGAGACTCTTGAAGGCACTGAATTTTGGGGTCTTTTTTTAATCTAATCTACCCGTCTATGTCTTTTGATTGGTGGGTCTAGGTCATCAACACTAAGAGTTATTATTGAGACATGATTTGTATTTCTGGTCATTTTTTGTTTATTTTTGGTATTTTACTTGACTTGGTTTCTCCTTTGGTTGGTTTTTCCTTTATTGTAGTTCTTCCCATTGCAGATGTTCATTGTTGTTTTTCATTTCCTACTCATGGGATACTTGCCAAGAACATTCAGGCTTTCTTGCTATAAATTCTTTTAGCTTTTGTTTATTATAGAAGATTCATATTTTGTCATCAAATCTGAAGCTTAATTTTGCTGGATATAATATTCTTGGTTGGCATCCATTATCTTTCAGAGTTTGGTATATGTTGTTCCAGGGTCTCGTGGCTTTGAGGGTCTGAGTTGAAAAATCTACTGAGATCTGAATTACCCTTATAGGTAATCTGATTTTTCTCTCTTGTGGCCTTTAAAATTCTGTGCTTTTTCTGTATGCTAGGCATGTTCATTATAATGTGTCTTGGTGTAGATCTGTTGTAATTTTTGTACATTTGGTGTCTTATAGGCCTCCTGTATTTGATTTTCCAATTCATTCTTCATGCTTGGAAAATTTTCTGATATTATTTCATTGAAGAAACTGTGCATTCCTTTGGTTTGAATCTCTGAAACTTCCTCTATCTCAATAAATCTTAAATTTGGTCTTTTGATGGTATCCTATAATTCCTGGATATTCTGTTCATGATTTCTTACCATATTCACTGTGAGGTCAACTTTATTTTCAAGATTGTATATTTTGTATTCATTATCTGAGGGTCCATCTTCCAAGTAATCTAGTCTGTTGGTAATGCTTTTATTGAGTTTTTTATTTGGCTTATTTTTTTTCTTTCATTTCAAGGATTTCTGGTTTTTTTTCATAATCTTTATCTCTTTTTTGAAATAATCTCTTGCTACCTGTATTTGCTCTCTTATCCCTTTATTGGTGTGATCCCTGGTTGCCTGTATTGTTCTCTAATCTCTTTGTTGAAGTGATTGATTTTTGCCTGAATCTGCTCACTTAGATCATTATTTAATTGCCAGATTGTTTTAGCTGTGTATATTCTGAACTCCTTCTCTGACATTTCATCTACTGTGCTATCTATGAATTCTATTGTTGTAGAATCTTGGTTTGTTTGGGGAACTTTCCTCCCTTGTTTTTTCATGATATCTACGTGTCTTCCTCTCTTGCAGTGTAGATCTGAGGTATCACAGCTTCTGCACAATTGTCTTATAGTGTCCCTGCAGGTTACCAATACCTCACCTTTAAGGGGGAGATCAATATTACTGCACTCAATATACCCAATGTGCAGCCATAGACCAGTTAGCTTCTATTTTTACATTTATAGTTTTGTTGCTATAATCAGAAATGATGAGTTTGGTGATCTTCTACCATAGAGTCAATAGGTTTTTATAATGTTTTAGTTTCTAATGGTAAAAGGGGGGTCTAGGGGATTGGCTGAGATGTTATGAGGTAGGACGTAAGAATATAGGAGCATTAGAGTGTATGACTAGTGAAAGGGTAATCATAAGAAGTTGGCTGTTATTAGGAGAAACAGGAGAGAGGCAACCCCATGCAGGACTCTCTGTTACCTCAGAATAGGAAAACTGTTAGCACCCCCAGTAGAGATACCTCTGGTGCAGCTAGGCCCACAGGGACCTTGGTGACATCTTACCAGGTCCTTTTTTGTCCCTTGATAGAAGCGGCGATATCCCAGTTTCATGGCACTTGCAGCCTCAAGACTATATGTATCTTCATATTGGGCCATGGAGCCACTCTGATGAATAAGGAACCCTAACGCACATGGGGGTCCCTCTTTGCCAGGGCACGGGAGTGCTTCTCCAGGCGGGCCTCTCTGGGAGTTGCTGGCTCAAGTGGAGCTGGGGTGGGCCTCTCTCTGGGTCACCAGGATGCACCTGGAGACATTCTTTATTGAAGAAAAACTTTCAAACCCGTGCCTTAAACACTCGTCTTCCTCTCTATATGGTATGGAGATCTCTATGAAGTTCACCATACCAGTATCACTAGTGTATAATCAGGTCCTCCAGGAAATGGACAGTGGACAGAATGAGCCATGAAAGAGATCTAAAATGGCAATATCTGTGAGGGAAATGGGAAGGAAGGAGAAGGAAGCTGGGAATCCCATCAGACTTCTGAGGAATTTCAAATCCCAAATGAAGTGAGTGAGAAGAAGGAAGCAACTTTGAGTGGAAGCCTCTCAGACATAGTGTCATCACAAAAGTTTGGTAAGACTACCAAGGTGTCTTTGAGTCAAAGCTGCTTATCAAAAACTTCTGCACCATCTGGGAATTAATTTGCTTTGGATTTCCCTATATACTTGATCATTGTCTGGGAATAGTCCGTAGAAATTATAGGCTTAATTTCAAAGCTCAGACAATTAAACATCAGAGATCTAAGAGTGTATCTCATCATTTCCATAATAAGTTGCTAGTGTTTGCTGCTATAAAATGAGGGCACAGAGAAACAAATATGGAATGTATAAGATTCACTGGGATATCTTTCAGTATTTTTTTAAACTGTGATGCAAGTAAACAAGCATTTGTAGTAATTATGAATTGAAAATAGCAAAGTAACTAGGAGCTTAGAATTCTCAGTATTGAAGACCTGTCCCCAGTAAGCATTGTGACATAAAAAGTATAAATGCCCATTAAGACTAGAGGATCTCTAAAATGGGAGGAATAAAAGGAGTTGAATATATATCATAGTCTTTATCCATAATAACAGACAAGTTTTACTAACACTCTCATTCTGTGCTCTTATTTTAAATATCAAATACCACTGCAATTTGAAATGCCAATAACAGTGTGGAATCAGTATTGTGGACAAGCATATCTCAACATTACAAGAAAGAGATCACAGCTAATACAATGAAGAAATCACTCCATATGCCACTGTTTTACCTTGCTTTCACCTATGACTGTGGCAAACAAATTTGTGCTTCACTATAACTCAGACTATCCAGCAGCAGAGCTAACAACATTTCTCAGAGGATACTCAAATTGTGACCCAGTAATGACTCATTGACACAGTCTTATTGGCTTTTTCCTTCCTTTATTCTCACTCTCCCTATTCCCTCTCTTTTATTTCCTTGAAGTATCTACTAAATTATGTACCTGTGTCCAAGTTTTTATCTCATGCTGCTTTCGAGTGGGCTCCAGCCCAAGACAATGAGGACACTAGATATTTCTTCTTATATGTCAGGAAGCTTTTTAACTAGTATTTACTATTTTGGTCTCAGTTACTCTGACTATCTCAGAATTCTATTAAGAAAATCATCTCCTATAGAAAGGAAAACATTTTGATCTTAAGATTTTATTATAGTTGGAAATTGATAGATCATTATTTTTCATTATTTTTAAAATATTTTTAGTTCTGGATGGACACAAAACATTTATTTTATTTTATTTATTTTTATGTGATGCTGAGGATCAAACCCAGTGCCTCACACGTGCTATGCAAGTGCTCTACCACTGTGCTACAACCCCAGATCTTTCATTTTTAATGTAATAACTATTTTGGTATTTAGAAAAACAAATTTGGCCAACACAAAAGCATACTCACACACACAATCAAACCATTTAAATCTATTTACTTATAGTCAAAGAAGGATTAAAGACTATATAATTTTAATTCCTAGCTTTAAAAGTTTCTATGAAAAATATGTTGAAATGTGTTTATGAAACTAGATAGAAATTATGAAATGCGTAATTTGATGAAAATGAATTTTTTCACTAGTTATTCAGTTATTCATATGCTAAGTAGAAAGTAGGTGTCACGAAGTCTTAGTTGAAGAAGAGAAGAGCAAGACATTTCTTCTTCATTCTATTATAACATAAAGTGCAAAAATCAAGAAATCAGATACTAGAATCCGGTTCTTTACACAGAAAATCTTGGTAAGAAGAGTGACTGACAAAAAAGAAGACCTTTTACCAAAGCCTCTTGATGAAAGAAGGATGATGTGTGTATTGGTCTACATCTGATAAAGCAGACAGCTAATTTTGTTTTATTCTTTGAAGTAAATAAATGAATTGAGAGAGATAACTGTAAAATATATTATGTGCAACAATTTTGAAATATATATGCACATGTGAAATGATTAATTCTATTTAATTAACATATGTATTACCTAATATAGTTATTATTTTGTGTGATAATTTTGTAGTGTGCACTTAACATCTGGTCTCTTAGCATTTTTCAAGAATACAGTATACTGTTCACTGTAGTCACCATGTTATACAATAGTTCTTGATCTCCTCCTATCTAGCTGAAATTTGTACATTTTGGTCAACATGACCCTAAACTCCTCCCATGTATTGTTTTTGTCTCATTTCAACTAAGAATTAAAGTCTGAATGACTCTCAGAATTTCCAAATCAACAAACATCTAGATTATACATTCAAAACCCGATTTAATTAAATTCAGTTAATAAGTTTGGGTTCAGAGCATCACAAAACCTTGATAATATTTTTCCTAATATATGTGTTTCATGTTCACTTGAATAATCAGTGATTTTTAAAACTTCATTATCATATAGTGTATATTATATAATAGTAAAATAGTACAGAAGGGCATACTCTGCAACTCAACTGGATAGGCACAAATTATTTACAGTTTATTGTATCCAGAAATGCATCATTACCAGAAGACAGAGTATAGTTATGAGTCCCTTTGAGAAATCAAATGGAGGCATGACTTAAAATTCAAATTTTATTTCAGAGAAATCAAATATCAGAGTTTTCACAGTACAAAAATTCAAAGTTAAAATATTCCATTGAGTTTTTCCATGTAATAAGATCAGGAATTATATATTATCATTTTAATGAATATGTATATTAGGAAAATAATACTTCCATTGTTTCTCATAATAATTGTTCTTATTTTTAATTGAAACCTAATATTTACCAAACACTATGGTGGGACTAAGAAAAATGTTGATTTACATTCTTTATTTTTCTTTCTTTAAGACAAGAGTGTCAATGCTGTTCTGAAATAGATTCTTTTGTGGGCACAGCATTCAAGAAATTGTATGCATGCCACATCCTTAAGAATCAGCAACTGCGTGGAATGAATATTCAAAGAAGGTACAAATCTCCATACACTACTTTTGCAAAGCTAGTTGAATGCTTGTTAAAGTAGGCAGAGTTCCCAATGCTAGAGTATAAATTTAAGCCATCTAAGAAATCTTATACAGACGAAGCCCACTCGCTTCAGGGAAATCTAGGCAAAATAAGATTCAAGACAAGTCAGACATTAAAATGTTTCATTTCAACAGCATCTTTCTCGTGACTGAGTGGTTCCTTTAAACTGAAATATTTCTAGACATTCTGAGCAAAAGAAAAACATAGCTTAAGACAATATTCTAATTGAAGTTTAGAAAGTTATTTTTGATTCAATATTATACATTACAAAGAAAAACTACTTGATAAAAATCAAAGACTGGTCTGAATCGCATAGATCTCATAAATCTTACATTTAAGTGCTCTGTATTAAAATAGCACTTCAAGGCACCCAAAAACAGTATATTTCTATGCCAATCCTTTCACAAATAAGGGAAGGTTGAGGAATTCATAACTATGACTTTTTGATACAAATATGAAAGATACTAAAATAAACTTAAGTAATATAATGAATAAATAAAAGTATTTGACTATTCATAGATGGATTGTTAACTACCTCTGTAAAATGAAGTGCCAAATTTATCTTGAGCTTACTAGAATCATTTCTATATTTTAAGAGCATCATTTTTTTTTTTTTAACTTTCACACAGAGGATTTTTACTAGTCTTAGGAGAGGAGATTGCCAGACAAAATGTGCAGAATCGAAATGAAGTGGTAGATTTATTTTTTCAAAATGCTTTATTAAAATATTAAACCATATATATATATATATATATATGTATACTCTGGCAAAGAAAGGAACAATCTATGTCACAAAGGAACAATATAGCTTGCATAATACGATTTTATTTCCTGATTAATGGATGGCACAGAAAGCCAAAAGCAACAATTTGGGAGACCTCTTTTTTTTTTTTTTTTTGTATCTGCCAATCATATGGAAGTATGGTGTTCCAACTTTCACTACCAGCTTTGTAGATTTCACTTTACAAAGCTAGAAAGCAGAGGATTCTTACTTTTGGAGGACCTGAACCTTTTTAATCTGGGTATGCTGTCATCAGATGTATCCAGATGTATTCTTAGCAATTACTATAAAATGTCACTTCAAGTTTTACCCTTAGCCTCCATATATTTTAATCCTTTCTATCCCATTTACTTTTTTAAAATGATGGTCTAAAAATTAGTTATCTAAAATTTAATACTTAAGGTTTCAATCTAAACATTTGCTTGATTACAGTTTCAAAGTATTATAAACTTCTTAAAAATGTGAAAATCAAATCCTGACTATTAGGATGTGTATATACTGTGAAATACCCAGAAAAGCTGGAAACTTCTTGGCTGCATTCTCAATGCTCAGTACCTTGTATGTATGAACAAATTACCTCTCAATGCTTTTAAACACTACAATGTTAGGTGGGGGATGGAAGGATTACTGGGATAGAGCAATGATATTTTTTAAAAAAATGATGTAAAGGATAATTCTGAACCAAAAGACGAAATTTAAATTTCATTGGCCTGTCAAAGATATCATTCATCTTCTCCAAAGAATATCTGTCATCTAGCTTACTTACACTTTTTTTCTGATCAAGGATTCCTTCCTACTTTCATAATCCCATAGCAAAAATTTAATATCCTATTGAATTCTGAATTTAGGTGGGCATAGTAAAACTGTCTTTAAATTATGGCTTGGAACTAGGTGTTTTATAGGTAGCATATACTTTCCTTTTGTGGTGTGCTTGCTCTCAGATCAGGAAAAATTAATGTTTTATGTACCTTATAGACCAATTCTTTTTGTTTATTGGTGGGAGTCATAATTTTATATCTTTCTCTCAAAGTCACAAATTTCATACAACCGTTCTTTTAGCTTATTTGGATCTATTCCATCCAGGTAGAGATTATTAATCTCTAGTTTGATTTTTCTAGAGGGTCTTACTTTGGAAAATCCATACAAGCAATGATTTTTCTTAAATCATTATGAAGGTATAAATTGTACTGCAGCATATTTTGAATACCTGTTATCTTTGCATTGGAAAAAGGATTTTATTTTTATTTTGAATTCTTTAATTACATGGCAACAAAATTCATCACATTGATAGAAAAACAGAATCCATATGATCATTTCAATACATGTAGTAAAGCATTGATCATAGTCAATACCTATTCATTAAAAATCATTCTAGAGGAATAAGAATGAAAAGAATATCAATGATAAACAACATCTATAAAATCCCCAAGCAAACAGCATTCTTAGGATGAAATGTTGAATTATTGAAAAATTAAATAGGATACAAGTTTGCCCACAATTACCATGCCTAATGAACATTGTCTTGGCAGTCTCCTGCAGTGTAACAAGAATAACAAAATGAATTAAGCTAATTGAAGTTTGTTTATAGAGTATCATTCAGCAATGAGAATGAATGAGCTACTGCTACCCAGAACAACATAGATGTGTTAAAAACAAAATGTAAAGCAAATGAAGCCAGTTGCAAAATAAGATTCTATTTGTCAAAGTTCAAATACAGATACAAATTTCTCATATATGAGGTTAGAAGTCAGGGAAGTGATGTCCTTGGAAAACCTACTGTTCATTAGAAAACAGGAGGTCTGATGAGATTTTCTTTCTTGATCCAGGATCTTGTTGTTTAAACAAAGGTATTCACTTTATTAAAGCTCACCTTTCTTTTCAGTTATGAATTATTGTTCTGAATTTATGTTATAATTCAATAAATGTATCTTAAATAAGAATCTCCTATTGACCACTTTATAAAATGTGAGAGTGAGTGATAAAATAATAATATGTATGATAATATAGTAATAGCATTTACCAAAAAGTATAATAGTGCTAAAAAATAATATGGTAGATTATAAAATAATACAAAAAAATTATAGCTAAGACATATGCCTAATGGGTAAAATACCAAAATGTTTTACATATTTATATATTCAATAATCCTGAAAGACCCTATAATTCTATTATACACACTATAGAGTAAATAGTAAAATATATAACAATATGAAATATTATAGATAACAGATGCTTAATGTATGCATTGTTCTACAAGCTTTGTTTACATATTTTAAAAAATTCTATGACCTATTACCATCTTTAATTTACATATGCTTTAACAGGAGTACAGAGAAAACATGAGGACACAGTGTTTTGTCCAATGTATACAGCTATTTCATGGCAGAAAATATTACACAGCCAACTATGTAAATGCAATAAAGAAAATACATGAATATCTGTGACAGGTATGCATTTGTGATGTGCCTTTACTGTCTCATGGCATAGGTAGATATACTATTTTAGTTTAACACAGAGAGAGCTCCACTTGTGGATACTCCTAAGCTTTTCTATTTGTGTATTAACATTTTTTGCCTTTGTCAGATGGCTCTGCATTTGTCCTCCCTGTTTCAGTAACAATGCCTAGGTTTGTGCGGCTGTAATGTTCAACAAGTAATCTCTTGGTGAGAAGTCACCTAAAACAGTGAGACTTACTTGCTCAGGCTCAACTTTATTACCCCACTATGCCTCAGCTATCCTTCCCCCCTGAAAATAGTGAAGTAAGATAAATACAATACAAAATTGTCTGGAATAATAAATTCCGTTTTCCCCAATTCAATTCTATCATCAAGAGGTAGGAAATATACTATAATTGAATTGACTTTGCTTTTACTTCAAGTTGGTTCTTTGACAAGATATGACTTTAATATTTATTTTAATATATTACTTTTTATTTACTTGTGTTTTTGCCTCCCCAGTTAATATGAAGATTGATATGAAAAAGAACAAAAAAGGAAAAGTAGACAGAGATGATATGGATTTTTCAGGCTTTGCAGAATATTAACATCATAATTATTTTTGTTCCTAAATTCCCTCCCAATTTACAGTGGAAGAACTGATGAGAATCCTTGCTCAGATTAAGTGAATAACAACATTTGAGTGGCTGCCTTTGTTGTAACATTCAATGAATCTTTGGGCTTAAGTTTCTCTTCTCAAACCTCACACATGCAAAAAAGTCAAGAACAGATGAATACTGTTCTATTTGATGTGACTTCCCATTTTCTTGGGTTTGCTTCAGTTGCAATTTGTACATATTATAAAATTGAAGGGTGTCTCCGAGACATTGTGCAACTGTGAAAGGTAAATAACTCCACCCCTTAAATCTTTTTCAGTTCTAGGAATGTCTTATTTCTTCGATTCTCCTAAATCTTTCAATTAGATTTTTTTTTTTAAGTAGGACCTTTTGGGTATGTATATTTGTTTTGTAGTAGTTCTACTTGGAATTGAATCTAGGGGCACTTAACTACTAAACAATATCACCAGCTCATTCATTCATATATATATATATTACAGACATATTTTTTTCTTTGTTTAGAGACAGGGTCTCACTAAGTTGCTTAGGTTCTCACTAAATTGCTGAGGTTGGCTTTGAACTTGAGAACCTCTTGCCTCAGTCTCATAAGAGGCTATAGGTGTAATCCATCACACCAGTCTAGATATGGCATTTAATAGTGGTAGAACAAAAGAAAAAAATCAATTGACTAGAAAAAAAAAGAAAGAAAGAAATTTAACCATTGATTATTTTTCAATACCACTCTAATGCTAATCATTCTTAATTTCTTTAGCTTGTTATTCACTTAATTTGGGCAATAATTCTCATTGGTTTTTCCATTGTAAATTGGGAGGAAAAAACAATAATCATCAGTGATTTGGTGTCAGCAAACCAGTCATTTATTTCTTTGAATATGCTTCAAATGCTGTTTTCCATAAACACTTTGGTATACCATCCTAAGCAAACTACTTTTCAAGGTCCCAAGAATGCAGTAGGAAAAGGCCCTAGAGATTTTGTATCTAAACCCATATGTTAAAGATGAAGATAGGAAAAATATAACCCGGAAGTTCATAAGTGTTTTATTGAAAGTTATTGATGCATGAAATTTAAATCTCTAGGCAGCCTGAAAATCCAACGTGTATTTTTTTTCCTAATGTATCATATTTTATCTTATGTATGCATTGTTTTGCTATCATCAAATTAAGGAAAAGAAAATAAGATGCTATGATTTCTGCTTCAGTTTCCAGAACTTAAATTAATATTATTATTGCTGTATTAATTGGTTAAATCTGAGCTTGAGATTTAAGGTGAAAACTATAACTGAGTTTTCCTCCAGACAAACTTTTTTACATTTATTCAGCATACTGATTAACGTAAGTGGCCTCTCCAGTCTTCTATCATTTATTAAAATATCTGATGACATCTTTAATCACAAATCTGACTCAAATTTTGATGCATGAAAAAAATGTTCTGATATTCTTTATTAAAGTGAGCATGTAAGTTCAAATCAATAGGATTATAAATACCCCATACCATTTCAAAGCATAACTAACCAAGTATTAGTGATGCCTTTAAATGTAGCCATGAAAATATATTATGGCTACATTGATTGATTTTTGTACATGTTTTTACTCATAAGCCATTATAAGCTCCAATGACTATCCTTATGATCACAATAACTGTAAAATTTTTAAATGAACATAATTTAGTCTTTGCTTATGGTTTGCTTCCCTGTGCCCATTATTTTGCTTTCTTAATTCTTACTTTAAGTGGTAAAGAAAAAATAAAAAGTTCCCCTGTGATCTTGTTTTGTTATAATTTGTTTCTAATAAATTACTGTGGGTTAAGGAAAACAGAATATATGCAAACACCAAAGACAAAAAAAAATCTATGCTCAGATAAAATACTTAACAATATATTAAGCAACAGCACTTTTTTGTTTTCTATTTTTTTCTGTCTAGCTGTGTATGTGTCTATATTTGAAGATAAACCTACTTATTAAACCTAAAATAATATAACTACTTTCTATTATTGCCTCCCTTTTGGTCTGGGTCATTTTTTAAAAAACATTTTTTTCAGTTGTAGATGGACACAATGCCTTTATTTTACTTTTATGCAGTGCTGAGGATGGAACCCAGTGCCTTCCACGTGCAAGGCAAGCGCTCTACCACTGAGCTACAACCCCAGCCCTGTCTGGGTCATTTTTAATCATTAAAAGTCATTGATTATTGATTATTATTGTTAATTATTTAGAAAAACTAGATTGTTTAAAATTTTGCTCATAAAAGTAATGTGTCAATAAATATTATCACTCATTATTATAATTAGGGGTGTAGACTATCTAGAGTCCAACTTCGTATATTAAAAAAGCAATAATAATAATAATAACACAGAGAACTCACTGACTTGCTTAGTAATGTAAATATTGCTTTTTTAATAGGTTAAATTTATTCTTGCAGTGATATCATCTGCAAAATAATGATAATAATGACTTCTATGTCATAGGTCTGTTAGAAAAAATGGGCAAAAAAGTGTGTGAGTAGCACATATAAAACCCATAGGAAATGCATAGCAGTTGATAAGTACATGCATGTGAACTGCTACATAAAGTATTTTCTTTATTTGGGACTTTAGGGAGAATTCTAAAAATGAAATTAGTGGTTCAAATCCTATTGTGATTTTTTTAAATGTTAATATTAATTGAATAAATATTTTCTGAAAAGGCTGCCCCAAGTTGTATTTTACACCTTACAAGCAAAATATGTACTTAGATTTTAACAGTGACTGGAATGTAGAGTTTACTATTAAGATTATTTTATTATAATTTTTTTGTTTTCTATACATATAGTCTTCTAAATATTGTAAAGTTTCCACACTGAGAATTTAATAGATGACAGCTAACACTTTCATTTTTATTTGACTACACATGATGGTAAGTATGTGGGAAATGTTTATATGCCAATTGTTTTTCCTCTTTTTGCCTATTATTTAATTGAGGTCTGTGGTTCTTAATTAAATCTGTGCATTTTTTCTATTGCTTCTTACAGCACTTCTAAATTTTGGATGTTATTCCCTATACAAAAAGTTTATACACATTCAGTTACTCTATAAGCTGTATAAGTCACACTTTTATATTTTATATTATAGCACTATCACTTATGAAATTTGTTTTGGTGTATGACCAGATGAATATCTATCATCTTATTTTATATACTTTTCTGTGCCCTATGTCTCCCTTACCTAAACATTTCCATACATTCCTCTTTGTATTTTCCCCTTCCTATTCTTGATCTTTCAAATTTCCCTCCACATCTATCTCTGTGCCAATATTTTGCCTTTATTATAAGGGACCACTCACTGTACAATCAAATTAAAATCTAGGAGTTTTCCTTCATTCCTCACTCAACCTGAATCTTTCCTCAATCCAAAATATCATGATGTATTAACATTAATTCCCAAATATGTCTCTGTATCTCCACTTTTTATTGTTTCTACTGCCATCACCCAAGACTGAGGCATAAATATTTCTCCCCTAGACTTTGGTAACAGTTTCTAACTGATTTGCTGACATCCCCTCTTCTATTTCTATGGCTCTTTCTCCATGTAGAATCCAGTTATCTTTTAGAAATAAAATTTTTACTTTTTTATTTGGAATCTTTAGAGACTTTCTATTGCACATAATTTTTTTAAAGCCACAGATCTGTCTTCCCAGTACCTATATGATGTTACCTACTACTACTTCTCTACTCTTAAGCTATAATAGCAACCAGCCTGCTTTTATATTCCTGATATTATTAAATCTTGTATTGGTCTCAGTGTCTTTCTGCTCACTCTTCACTTTGGTCTTTTGCAGCACACACATACTGCCCCTGGATTTTCAAATATTTCCTGATTAGAATTCAGCTCACACACTCATTAGAGAAGCCGTCTATGAGTATCTTGTCTAAAGTTGTCTAGTCCTTTTCTCCCTTCAATCTCCAATCCCAGGTCCTATAAAAAATACTCATAATTCAGATAAAGGTTTTCTTTTGTATTTTGATAAAATATCCACTTTAGCTGTCTATCTGATTTTAAAATCCATCTTTGGCCCCTTCCATTCTTGAGTTCCTTTTTCCAGTCGTATTGATTCTTGGTGTTGTCTAATTCTTTTTAGAGTTTTGGACCCTGAACATTCAAGTCAACTATTATTTAAATACATGAAAAAAACAACATCTAAGTATTCCTTTTTTCCTTACTCCTACATTTCTCTCAATCGCTCATGTTGTCCATTTAGGTCTGCGTGGGCTAAAGACTCTAGCTATACTCAATCACTCCCATCCTGCAGCATAAAAACTAGTTGACAACTAGTTACTGACATTTTGAAAGGAACATGTATGCATTTTTTTATCACAGAGAAGAGACTAGTCAGGGGGGAAAAAAAGGAAAATACAGAAGTCAGTACCATTTAGAGAAATATATAAATTGATTTAATTAACTTGAGATGAATAAATAACCAATTAGAAGCTAAAGACATGAATGCAGAGTTTAAAAAGATAAAAAAATTAATGGGCAAATATTATATTTCAGTGTGTGTAAAAAATATATATGAAGAAATTTTGGATTAGTCCTTCAAATAGGCTACAATCATGAAGTGAAAGATGGGCATAGGCAAGGAAGGAGTACAAAAATAAATGAAAGAAATTGAGAGCTTTATATTTGAATTATCTTCTTCCTTTTTTCCTTTCTTTCCTTCTTATTTATTTTTGAGGCAGAAGAAGTCTCATCTCTCTTCTTCTTTATTTAATTCCCTTAAGGTAGTATCTCTTCAAAGATCAGTCCTCAGTGCATCATAAAAACCTAGAAATTTTGCGAAAAATTTATACACCTGACCCCACTCCAGTACAACTAAGTCAGAGTTTCTGGGGTGAGGCTTTCATAATTTAAGAATTTTAATTAACTCCCCAAGTTATTCTGAGTCAAGCTAAAGTCAAAGCAACACTGCTACAAGGCTTAATTTAAATTCTATGTTTAAGGTTTTCATGGCTTGAGGGTTAAGATAAAAACGTCAAAGAAAAAGCCTAGATATACTTTAAAATGCATTTTTGGTAGTTTCTGTGACATAGGAGTCAGAATACAGAGGATACAGTAGAGAATGAATAATAAACAAAATAGATGTCACATATGTGGTTTCTCAGCAGTGAAAAAGACAAATATATCTGAAGATTTCATTGGTGTTAATGAGGGTTTTTTAAAAAAATTTCTTTTCCCAAAATTCAATCATATGAAGACAAAAAAGGACACTAGTAGAAATATTAAATAAAATTTGTAGTAAATAAATATATTTTTATTGATGTTAATTTTGTGGCTAAAGTTTTTTCAATTTATTTCAAAATCAGCTGATTGAAACTGCTTTTTTATAAAACTAGATAAAATCTGATTACATGTATTGTACATAACAGACAACATAATGTCTTTGATGGAGGCACACTGAAATCAAAGTTTGTTGAATTATTTTTAATTATTTCTCTACAAAAAATGCTATATTTGAATCTATCATACCGGAATCATCTTATATAAATAGCAGATCTGATGTATTAATCTTTGAGTCTGCTTTAGATTTGGATGATGAAACATCTTTAGATGATCCATCAAGCATTTATGGAATACACTTATGTAGTCAAAACTCTGATTTGTTCTTTGCAGAATCAAAATTCTATTAGAGTGTCTTTACTCTCAAGAGCATAAAACCTAGCTAATGAAGTAGTGATAGTAGTTAATATCTTTGAGCAATCATAGACACTTTTAAACATTATTTATCTTACTGAACATTCACAGCTATCCAATGAGGAAGGAAATTAATCCCATGTCAAAAGAGGAACTGAGATAAATAGGGATTGAATAATTTACCAAAAAACATGGAACAAGTTAGAGAAAGAGATGGAGGTTAAGCCCCAAACCCTGCTTTTAACCACCAAGTTATTTCATTTTTCCTGGGAAGAAAAGATATATAATATAGTATTGAATGCTGAAAGGCAATTTATCCTTGGATACTGAATCCTATGAATTAATTTTTTTCCTGAGAAGAGAAAAAGTGGATTGTAATAGCTAAAGCTGGAGCAATTGAGATGATTTCTTGAGGAACTAGGCAACAAGACAGCAAAAACTTTGCAGAGAATGAAAATGAGGACAAAGCTATAACTTACCTCTGCTTATCTTAATATTTTTGTATTTCTTTTTTATTATAAAATTTTGTTTGTTTTAATTAGTTATACACGACTGTAGAATGCATTTATGCACTTTGATACATCATACATAGATGAGGGATATAATTTCTCATTTTTCTGAGTATTCATGTTGCACAATCATATTGGTTCTGTAGTCACATATATACATACAGTAATAAAGTCTGTTTTATTATACTATCTTTCCTATCCCCACATTCCCTCCCCTTTCCTCACATCACTTCCCTCTACCTAATCTAAGCTATGCTACTCTTCCCTAGAGAAAACATTGGGTCTTTGGTTTTGTGGGATTCGCTTATTTGACTTAGCATGGTATTCTCCAACTCCAACCATTTACTGGCAAATGACATAATTTTACTCTTATTTAGAGCTGACTAATATTCCAGTGAGTATATAGACCACATTTTCTTTATCCATTCATCTATTGAAGGTCACCTTCTTTCTTTATCCATCTATCTATTGAGTATATAGACCACATTTTCTTTATCCATTCATCTATTGGGGGTCAATAGATGAATGGATAAAGAAAATGTGGTAGGTTTCATAGTTTAGCTATTGTGAATTGAGCTGCTATAAATATTGATGTGGATGCATCACTATAGTATGCTGATCCTTTGGGTATAAACCAAGGAGTGGGATAGCTGGGTCAAGTGGTGGTTTCATTCCCAATTTTCTGAGTAATCTCCATTCTCCTTCCTTAGTGGTTGTTCCAATTTGCAGTCCTACTATCTTAGAGTAGTTTTGATTTGCATTTCTGTAATTCTTCCCCTCCCACTTTAGTCAGCAACTTGAGATCTATTCCTTTCAATATGGGTAACTCTGAACTAAATGACTTTCACATAACAAAGTGCACTGGGATGATGCTATCTAAACTGTCCAGTATAGATATCTGCCCTAATCCCGCCCCCCACCCTGCCTCTTCACTTAAAAGAAGGAAGCCAGAGACTTTCTGCAGTCACTGTGTCCAAAATATTCCAGTCTAGTCATCCACATACTTCCACGTTCTTAAGACTCAGTTCTATCCTTAGTGCTGTTCTCCAAGGCTACTGGCTTTCTCTACACCTTCGATCTGTCTTCTGAGCCAACTTTCCTTTTCTGTAATAAATGTTCTCTGTTTTCAACTGAATAGACTTCTCAGATTGCTTTCTTTTTAAAACAATTAGGGCCCAAGAGCCTTTAAAATTTTTTCATACCAACTCTCTTCTTCTCAGTATCATTTACTGTAACTTAAAAAAAAAAAAACATTGTGGGTTTCTTATGTATCTGTTGATCAATGTACTTCATTAGACAAAAACAACAGCAACAATTTTTGTAGAGATATATCTTACTTTACCTTAAGATCACTTTTAGGCTGCTGTGGGGACACACCCACAAGAATCTCAGAGGATCTTTAGCCTGACACACTTAATATAAGACTGCCATTTGAAAAGGATAGAAATAAGAAACAGTTTCATTTGTGTACACAAGTCCTGGATTCCCTATATTTAATGTGTTTCTATTGTTGTTGTTCTGTTTTACCCTTAAATTTATCCCTCATCTATCATATTTTATCATAGGAATTAAGAAGCCAGATGGAAGTTTCAATAGTTGCTTGTATCCAAGTATCCTTTATCCTGTACCAGAAAGTTTTCCAAATATTATTGCTGCATGATTGCAGCTTAAAGCAACTACAAAATTTTCTTTTTTGCACAAATCAGCAATTTGGAAATAGTTCATTGAGAATGACTCAGCTTTGCTCCAAGCTACGTTAGTTAAGATAGCTTTGCTGAGGTATTGGAGACACACTTTCAAAAAAATTTATTTTCCTAGCCATTTGGAGCTGTATTCTAAGAGCTTAACTTGGGTTTATGGACAGCGAATTCAGTTCTCTCTACCTTGGCCTCTCTATAGACTGCTTGGATTTCTTCAATATAGTGATTAGGTTCAAGAGCAAGCATCCCAAAAGAGTAAGTAGAGGTTCAGGAAGGTTTTATAATCTAACTTCAAGAATCGATTATATCACTTCCAATATTATAAATGTATTGAAGCAGATACAAAGTTTTGTCTAAGTGTGCTGGTCAGCTTGTAATTGATGTGACTAAAATGCCTGACGAGAAAAACTTAAAGGAGGAAAGTTTTATTTTGATACATGTTTTCAGAAGTTTCCATTCACGGTCAGCCCACTCTTACCTGAGGTGAGACAAAAATCATATTTGAAGGGTGTGGTAGGAAAAAAAAGCTGCTCAGCTCATGGTAACCAGAAAGCAGAGAAAGGGAGTGGAATAAGCCAGAGATAAGACACACCCTTCCAGGGTAATCTCAAGTGACCTACTTACTCCAACTAGATCCTACCTCCCAGTGGTCCATTAGGCCATTAAAGGATTAATCTACCAATGAGATGAGAGCCCTTCATGATTTAATCTCTTCCCAACATCCCACCACAGAACACATGAGACTTTGGGGCACATTTCAGATCCAATCCCTAACAATAAATGCCAAGTGTTCACTGTAAAAAGACCACGTAGATTGAGTGATATTGCTGTAGCTACCTTAGAAAATACAGTCTGCCATATAATCATCATTGTAATATCTGCTAGGCTCATCAAAGATAATTTTGTTTTTTTTTCCTTTTTGAATAATATACAGTTTGTGAGGAGGCACTTAAATCCATATAGATATCCTATTCTTTATCAAACTTTTACCTACTGCTTGAGCATTCATTGATGATTTTCTCATATCAGTTAAACTTCTGGTAGATCATTAGATGCAATTTATTCCCTTTTAAAATGATGATAATTGAGTTTTAAAATTAAACTCAGATTAGCTTTTATTGATAGAGTAGAGTTACTCCTAAGACATAAATTTTCCAAGGCTTCAGCTAAATACTCAATTTGTTCCATGAGATTTCCATATTCCAGCTATTTTAAAGCTCCAATTTCCAAGTATTGAATAACCCCATAATAAATTAACTCTGCTAATCTGTGACACCATTTGTGAAGGTCTTATGTTAAATCTTCACACGGTATTGTGGTCTCTCTGAGTCATTGTTTCCCTTCTTTGGTAATCACTTTAGTAATAATCTAGTCCATAATATAACAATCTACTCCAAAATATAGCATTAAAATCAATATTTACTGCTCTTAAGTCTAAGAGCCAGTTGAGGAGCTTTTCTAATCTGGTCCAGGCTCACATAATTGTTTATGGGCTTGTTCATGTCTCTTTGATCAGCTGGCAAGCTGACTGGCAGCAGTCCATGTTAGGATGGCCTCACTGGCTGTTTGACTGTCAGAGGTGATGGCAGTCACTCTTGTTATCCAAGAGTGTATCTCATGTCTATTCACATGGCAATGACAGATTTTCAAAAGTGCAGACTAATGCAAGGCCTCTTGAGTTTAGTCTTACGCCTAGAATAGCATCATTTCTTAGCATCAATACTTAGATTAAATCACAAGGCCAGCATAGACTATGTCTCTTGATGGGAAGAATTTCAAAGATGTGAATTCAAGGAAAGGGACATTTTTTTGCCCAAATTTTTAATATTATATATAGTGATTAATCCTCAGTTTCTGTTCCAAAGTCCTAAATCATGAGTACTTCAGGAATGTAGTTTTAATGTTAATTATAAGGACTTCAGTTTGTTTGGGATTATGACAGAGTAACTGTTACTAGATTAAGCTCCTTTGAAATGTGACTGTAAAACTGATAAAATATATGAAGCAAAGTTTTACACTAATTGGAAAATAGGTCAATTAATCTGCTGTCACCTGTCATTACAGAATCACATGAACTTAGCTCATGTTTGTTGGTGTGGTAATATTAACCTCTAAGACACTGTAAGAATGTAAGTTCTGTGTTTCCTGGACCATTGGGTATTAAGTTCATTATATTTTACTTACTGTGTCAGTCAGCTTTTGTCACTGTGACCAAAATACCTGACAAGAACAACTTAGAGGAGGAAAAGATGTATTTTGGTTCACAGTTTCAAAGATTTAATCCATGGTTGGCTCCATTGCTGTAGGCCCAAGATGAGTCAGAACATTATGGTGGAACAGCACGACACAGGAGCACTGTTCTGCACATGACAGCAGAGGGTTGGGGGGCAGGCACTGCAGGGAAGAGGAACCCTTCCAGGGCATGTCCCCCGTTAGTCCCCTCCTCCAGCAATTCCCTATAGTTATTACTACTTAGTCCATTCAGACTAGGATTAACTGATTAGGTTACAGCTCTCATACTCTAATCATTTGACCTCTAACTATTCCTGCATTAACACAGGTACTTTTGTGGATACTTCCTATCCAACCCATGACACTTTTCAGATGAATATGTATTCTCTGCTTCCCATAAGGAACAGGGTTTAAGGTTGCCCCACTTACCAACATTCTAAGGATTTCTTTCCCAAACATCTTTTTACTGATATATACTGAAGTCTAAGTTTGCTTTTCTAATTGGGACAGAACAAGAAAACTGATTACCTTTTCTAGCACCGTTTTTATTAATTTTATTTGCAAGCCATGTAAACCTTAACCTTAATATTTTAGCAGTTTTCGTCCTTAGAAAAATAGAGAAAGTCAAATTTTTATTTCTTGTATTTAATCTATGCCCTTTTGCATATCCATTCCTTGCATGATGATGATTGTTATGGTTTATAATGTGAGGTGTCCATCAAAAGATCATGTGTGAAACAATGCAAGAAAGTTCAGAGGTGAAATTGTTTGGTTAGAGGAGCCTTAACCTACTCAGTGCATATAACTGTAGGCAGGTAGGATGTGGCTGGGGGAGGTAGGTCCCTAGATGTGTGACTTTGAGGTTTATATTTTGTCCCTGGTGAGTTAAATTTCTCTCTGTTTCCTTGTTGCCATGTGCTGAGCTGTTTCCTCCTCCATAACTTTCCACCAGAATTATTCTACCTCACCTTGCCTCAGAGTTATGGAGTTGGCCTTCTGTAGACCAAAACCTCTGAAATCCTGGGACAAAATAAACCCTTTCTCCTCTGTATTTTTCTTGTCATGTCTTTTGGTCACAGTTATGAAAAAAAAAAACTGACAAAAACAATGTCTAATTACTCTCTATTGGTTTCTGCCTTTCTAATGCTAGATTTTCTTTTCATTATATATCTTCTTTACATCAACAAAAATCTTCTGGTTCTGAAAAGAGTTGGTTTCAGCTGACTGACTACCTCAGAATAAAATATCCTAAATCAGGATAATATTTTTTTATTATGGGGGAATGAATTCCATTTTAGAAGATAATTAGGTTACCTAACAAAGGGACCTTGAGATTTGTGAGTCTGAGCAGTAGCCAGTCTCAGCTGGCAAGAGAACTTCAGGATGTGGTCTTGAGATGGCAAATTCCTGCCAATTTTGATTCTGCTTAGAGTTAACTCTGCCTATTAAAAAAGAATACAAAACCCATAACGTGGAGGGGTATTATTCTGTTATGAAAAGAATGGAAGATTCTTGTGATTCCTCTTCTGCTATACCTATCTAATCTTAAGGTGTTTTAAATAATGATATTCAATGTTTGATTTTTATATAAACATCTCTGACATGAGAGCTGTTGAGTAGGTAATGCACTAAATTCATTTTTTGTGAATTTTCTTAAGATACAAGTCAGTGTTTAATCTATTTGGTATTCAGGAATTAAATCCATTTTACTTACCATTAGGACATTCAAAAATTAGAACTTTGTTTTTACATTTTAAATATTATTGTGCTGATATGGTATTATTGTGTAATATTCTCAGTAATATATATCATCTTGCTTCAATTCTTAAAATCCAGGGTATTAGTGCTTAATAACACATTGTCCCTTCTATAAAGTTAAAACTAGAACTTGGGAATACTGAATAGATTCAGTGAATATTTTTAATACCTAAAACTGATAGTAAAAAGAAAATCATTAAGGTTAGTATTTTAGCACAAATTTCCTTATCTAAAATAACTTGATTAATATTTTGCTTTTCCTGTAGATGATCATTTTAATTTAATTAGAGTTTTAACTATGCTAGTAAAATAACTCTAATCCTTGGCTTTAACAACATGAACAGAAAAATATTTCTATGCCATAAGAAAATAATTGCTGTACTCACACTGAGTATCATAATAAAGAATTTGTATCTTAAGAAAATTCAATATCAACATTCATTTTAAAGAATACCTTTGTGTGTGTGTGTGTGTGTGTGTATGTGTGTGTTGCTGGTGATTGAATCCAGGGCCTTGTGCATGTGAGGCAAACACTCTACAAACTGAGCTATATCTCTAGCCCTAATTAACTTTTAAATGTCTTTTAAATGTCTTAGATTTTCTAGGTGAAATTGTGTGTAGGGGGCACATACACCTAGAAGATTATTATATCTTGTTATAAGAAGCAGCATAGAAAAAAATAACAAAACTTACTTGTGATATATTATGCTTTACTTTAAAAATCCTCTAAGAGAGAGGAAAATTAGAAACTGAATTTCTAAGATGCTGGTTAGAATTCCAATGACCACTTTATACTGAAAGTAATAAAGACAAATAGAAAATGACCAATTTGTATCAAAGTTTCCTTCCAAAAAAAAAAAAGATATAATATCCATTTTCCCCCCATCATTTTCTTATGACTTTCCCTGCAGCTTACAGGCAGAAACAGAAATCTCAAACTTCTCATCATTGATAATTTATCTCACCTAATTAATGAGAATTCTCTCTTTCATATTCTCTTTCTTTCTCCTCTTTCTCTTCACACCTTAGAAAAGTAGTATTTTCAATTTATTTTTATAATGAAATTGAAATCTTGGTGCATACTTCTGTTTTTCAAGACAAGTTAGTATCAAGGTTAGTAAAAATATAAAGCAAAACAGTTAAATATAATTGACAATATCCATTGCTTTTATAGAAAATTTCAGCAAAATACAGATTAATTTTTTGCTTAAAATTTTTTGCATTGATAAGCATACACTACACCGAGATTTTCAAGATATTTTATTTGTTCAGATAGAGAACAACATTTTAATTTGTTTATATGTTCATCATTATACTTACTGATTTAATAAGTTCTCCTACAGTCAACGATTTAAATATAAATCATCTTATTTTTTTGATCTTCTATTTCCTTTGAAGAGGACTATTTTAAAAATCAATAATAATTCTAAACATATTTCTTTATTACATGTATAGATGAATATTTGTGATTTTACCCTTATATTCTAAGAAACAGATAAACAGAAGAATCTTGCTTTAATTGAAGAAGCAAAAAAAGAAAGGTACCTTCCACAATAAATAATCGGTTCATGGTATATTAAAAAAATTTACCCTGATTATCAGTCTGAACTGTGGATACCATTTCTTTGAACTGCAGCAACTGGTCAAAAATATGAGGAGGAACTTACAGTTCTTCCTGTATTATTCATTGGTTCAAAAAGACTAGAAGAAAACATAAGGGTTGAAACTAAGTACCCACATTTCCAAAGAGTTAAAAAAAATTTTTCTTCCTTATTCAGTAAATACAACAATTTGAAATGGAGTCAAAATGAAAAAGAAAATTTTTATAACCAAAGTAGATATAAAAGTTATGATTGGGATATCATTTATGGAGATAGGTCATTTTTAATTGGAATAATGCTCCCTATTTTTAAATCTACATTTTAAAATGCATTTACTTCATTTAAGAAAAATTAGTACAAATGATTAAAATATACTATTTTATAAGACTCTAGAGACATTTATCTGGATGATTTGAGAATGTTAATTTGGAAATTTAATTCTTCCAACAGAAAAAAAGATTGCTTTTTTAATATGGTTACTACCTAAATAATATCTTCCTTATTAAATTTGTTTTTTCAAACCATTACAAATAACTTATCATGTTAGCTAGTTGTTTCCTCATCATATCATCAGAACAATTCTATCTTAATTTATGATACAAACTTTGTGCAATAGAGAAAATGTCAACTATAATGATGTTGTTTGTCATGGTAAAAATATGGGTCTGAATTCTGAGAAGAGGAAATGATGTTTAATGCATCAAAGGATGATATTTTAGGCAGGTTATAACATTTATATTCTTTAGATATTCTGGGGTTTAGGGAGTATTTCAGTTGAAGTATAAAAAACGAGTTTAAGACTACACAACTATGAGAAAATGAATAGTTGGTTATAATTGAACACATTTGTACTTTTGGTGACAGTAAATATGCAATAAGTCATTTCCTAGTTGCCCTTTCAGAAACTCCCAATTTCCATGTGTGTTACTTAGGTTTGGATACATGAAGTGCTATTCTAATTCAACACTTATTTTATCAGGCCTGAAATCTTTGGCAAAGTTTATTATTTCAAAATGTGTGAGGAGAATGGATGGTTTAAAGAGAAATAAAATTGAAAAGTGTCTGACTATGACTTTTTTTGTATTAAGATTCTTAGGACTAGTGCTAAATTAAAATAGAAAAAGAAATATAAAGAATATTTTTTAAATTCCACTCAGTTGGTTTCAAGTTGAGGTATTTACTGAATAAGGAAGGATTATTTCTCAAATATTTGGCAACATGAATGTTCAGTCTACAACTCTTGTGCTTCCTTCTAGTCTTTTCAAATCAAAGAATAATAGCTATGAAAAACTACAGGAGGAACTTTAAGTGGTTCTCACATATTCATTGAGAACTAATTAAGATAGTAAAGTTATGACAGTTTTTAAGCTTATTTAATTAATGAAGAGACTTATTGAGCTGTATTGTTAAATAATAAATTTTTGGTGTGGCTTCCTGTTGGGTTAAGTGGGGGAGATAGTGATTATTCTAAATATTCAGTGTTAGATAGCCTCTGTAAAAGTGCTTTTTCTGTTGAATTAAAAGCACAAAATTGGATCAAATTAATTACTTAAATATTGGAGGGACATCAATCAAAATTAATGAAAGGAAAAATCAATCAATCAAACATTATTAATCTAGCTGGAATGTGCCAGCTGTTTGTTGAATTGACTTGACATTTTATCCACTCTCATTTTTAGAACCTTACAGTGAAGAATAAGGTATGAGTTTTCATGCACTTTATTTCATGTTTAAAGTGAGGTTAATTTAAGAATAACTTACATGGGAAAATTTACCCTTTTTGACTACAGTTTGATGTGTTTTACAAATGTATGCAAAACTTAACCATTTTCATTACCATCAAAAGATTCTTTCATACCTATCCCTATCACATGCTTTTTTTTTGTACTAGCATTTGAACTCAAATCCTAGTACAAAAACCACTGAGCCACATTCCCAACTCTATTTGTTTCTTTGTTTATTCATTCACTTTTTTTATTTGTTTTGAGACAGGATCTTGTTAAGTTGCTTAAGGGCTTACTTATTTCCTGAGGCTGGCCTCAATCCTGCAATCCTCCTGGCCTACCTTTCCAAGCTGTAACACCCAACCTTTATGCCCTTTTGTACATACTCTCCTTCTATCACTCTCAGTCTCTGAATCCATTGATCTGATTCTTGTTCCTAGTTTAACCTTTTCCTGAATGTCAACAGATCATGTAGTATAGAGCACTTTGTGTGTCTGGTTTCTTTTTCTTTGCACGTGCTCTTGAATGTCACCCATACTGTTGCACATATTAGGAGTTTTATTCCTTTAAATGCCTTCATAATATTAAATTGTATGGATGTAGAACACTTTGTCCATGCCTTCCCTGGTATTTGGATATCTGAGTCACTTCTAGGTTGAGAAATTACAAATACAGTAGTTGCCACTATTTATATACAGGTCTAATTTTGAACATATGTGTTTTACTTCTCCTGAGTAAGTATATAGGATTGGGATTGCTATTTCTAATGGCAGCTGCATGTTTAACTTTATAATAAACTTCAAAAATTCTGGCTATGCCAGTTTCTCTTCTCATCAGCAGAATATTCTATTTCCTTTTGCTATACATCTTCACCACCAGTTTCTAGAATCTTTGTTTTTGTTTTCTCTTTCTCTCTCTTTTTTCTTTTAATGTAAGCTCTTCTGATAGATGTTTAGAAACAGCTAATTGTTGTTTTAATTTTGATTTAATAATAATGTTGGACATCTTTTCAGGTGCTTATTTGTCCTTCATCTCTCAAGTAAAATGTGTCTTTAGATGTTTTGACCATTTTCTTAAAATAATAGATGATTTTTGAGCAGTTTTAAGTTCTTAGCAAAACAGAAAAGAAGGTATATAGTTCCTACATATACCTTCTTCCACATGGACATAGCCTAACCCAAGCCCACACAGAGTGGTATGTGCTTTACAATTAATGAAACTAGATTGACACATCATTGTCATCAAGGTCCATGGTTTACAGCCGGATTAAGTGTTAATGAGTTTGGGTGAATGTACAGTTTCACACAGAATATCTTCAGTGTACTAAAAGTCCTCTACGCTTTGCTTATTCATCCCTTTCTCCAATTCCACTTGCCTTTAGATTGTCTCCATAGTTTTGCCTTTTCTAGGATATTACCTAAATGACTACAATAAATAGCCTTTCCATGTAGGTAAATATGAATAAAGCTGGAAATATTTGTGTTCATGTTTTCATTTTCACGTAGACATAAGTTTTCAGATCATTTAGGCAACTTAATTGCTAGATAATACAATAAAAACATGGATAGTTTTTAAATAAACTACCAAACTATTCTCTGACATGGCTCTCCTATACAATTTTAAATTCCCACCAGCAGTAAATGAGAATTCTTGCTATTTTATATTCTTACCAGCATTTGGTTTTATCAGTGTTATATAATTGGATCATCCTAATAGTTATGTAATTGTATTTCATCGCTGTTCTAACTGGCATATGATGATCAACATCTTTTCTTTCACTTATCTGCCATCTCTATCTCTTCTTTGGTTATGTGCCTGTTCATGTTTCTTCCCCATTTTTAACAAAGCTGCTCATTTATTTATTGGTGAATTTACAAGAATCTTGCGTATTTTGTATAGCAGTCCTTTTTAAGTTAAGTCATTTGCAAATATTTTCTTCCAGTCTTATTCTCTTCAAAGTATTGTTTGGAAAGCAGAAGTTTTTAATTTGAACGAAGTTCATCTCATTAATTATTGCTTTCATTTATCATGCCTTTATTGTTGCATATAAAATGTCATCAATGTACAAAAATCCTTCTACATTTTCTCCTACATTATCATCTATGAGTTTTATAGTTTGGGGATTTATATGTACATATTTGATCAACTTTGAGTTAATGTGAATGGTAAAAGGTCTATGTCTAGATTCATTTTCATTTGTTGAAAGACAGTCTTTACAACATTTTCTCCTTTGTCATAGATTAGCTCTCTACCTTTATGGGAATCTATTTCTGTACTTTTTCTTCTATTACATTAATTAATGCCTTATCTGAGGTGCAGGTGGCAAAGATTTCTCCCATTTTGTAAGTTCTCTCTTCACTACATATACTCTCTTGGTATATGTAGTAAGCTTTGTAGCTACTGTCTCATGCCTTTATCAGTCTTGAAGTCAAATAGTATCAGTCCACTGATTTTGTATGTCTTTCTTATTGTTTTAGCTACTCTAGAAGTTTTCACGTTGTTTGAATTTTTTATATATTTTGTGAATGTCCACAAAATAATTCAATGCAGGCATTGATTAAGATTGCATTTTTGATTTATAGGTTGAGTTGGGAAGATCATGAGAATATTGAGTTGACCTATATATCAACGTGGACTCTCTCTCCACTTATTTCTTTGATTTCTTTCATCATAGTTTCATAGTTTCTCATACAGACATTGTATATATTTTGATAGAGTCAGAATTAAGTATTTCATTTTGGATTCATGCTAACAGAAATGGTGTTTTTCTTTTAATTTCAAATCCCATGTGTTCATTACTGATTTATAGGAAAGCAATTGGCTATTGTAGATTAAGCTTGCTAAAATCACTCAGTAGTTTGAGAAGGTTCCCAAGTATCTTTCAAATTGAAAACACACACACACAAACATACGCACATACACATAAACACACACACACACACACACACACACCCCAAATATTTAATGTTAACAAAGACAAATTTTACAGGTTTTATTTAAAGTTTGCATATTTTATGCACAACCTAGTTGTCTTTGCTTACTCCATTCTCAAAAATATACTTCCCATGTTTTCCTGTAGAATTTTCATAGTTTTACTTTTTATTTGTTCTTTTTAATTATACATGGCATTAGAATCTGTTTTGGCATACAAACGTGAGTTATACCTTATTCTAATTAGGATCTCAGTCTTCTGGATGTACACAGTGGTGAGATTCACTCTGGTGTATGAAATTTATGTCAAATTTATTCCTATCTCCCCTCCATTCCTTTCATTCCCCTTTGTTTAATCCATGGAAATTCTACCTCCACCACCCTATATTGTGAGTTAGCATCATATATCAGTGAAAATATTCAACATTTGGTTTTAGGGGATTGGCTTATTTTACTTAGCATGATAGTCTCCAGATCCATCCATTTATCAGAAAATGTCATAAAGTCATTCTTTTTTATGGCTTAGTAATGTTCCATTCTGTATACATACAACATTTTCTTTATCCATTCATCTGTTGAAGGGCACCTGGTTCCATAGCTTAGCTATTGTGAATTATGCTCGTATACACTTTAATATTGCTGCATCACTGTAGTATGCTGATTTATCTCCTTTAGATATATACTCAGGAGTGTTATAATAGGTCAATTATTGGTTTCATTTCTAATGCTAGATTTGAGGAATCTCCATACAGCTTTCAAGAGTAATTGCAATAATTTGCAGTCCCACCAACAATATATGAGTGTACTCTTTTCCCCACATCCTTGCCAACATTTATTGCTACTTATATTCTTGATAATTGGCATGCCGACTGGAGTGAGGGGACATCTCAGTGTAGTTTTAATTTGAATTTTTCAAATTACTAGAAATGCTGAACATTTTTTCATGTATTTATTGACTGTTCATATTTCTTCATTTAAGAAGTATCTGTTCAGTTCCTTTGCCCATTTATTGATTGGGTTGTTTTGTTGGTGTTAATCTTTTTGAGTTATTTGTATATTTTGAAAATAATGCCTTATCTGAGGTGCAGGTGGCAAAGATTTCTCCCATTTTGTAAGTTCTGTCTTCACACACTTGATTCATTTTTGTGAAAAAAGATTTTTAGTTTGATATCATCATATTTATTGATTTTTTTCTTTACTTATAATGCTTTAGGGGTCTTGTTGAGGAAGTCAATTTCTAAGCCATCATGTAGGAGTGTTGGACCTACTTTTTTCTTTGAGTAGGTGCAGAATTTCTGATAAAATACCTAAGTCTTTGATCTACTTTGACATGAGTTTTATGCAGGGTGAGAAATATTGGTGAAATTTCATTCTGCTACATATGGCTTTCTAGTTTTCCCAGCAATAATTTTTTTGAAGAGGCTATCTTTTCTCCAATGTATGATTTGGGCACCTTTGTCTAGCATGAGATAATGGTATTTATGTGGGTTTGTCTTTGTGTCCTCTATCCTGTTCCATTAGTGTTCATGTCTATTTTGGTGATGATATCATGCTGTTTTTGTTACTATAGCTCTGTAGCATAATTTAGGTTCTCCTGCTTCAATTCTCTTACTAAGGATTTTGTTAGCTATTCTGGGCCTCTTATTTTTCCCAAATGATTTTCATGACTGCTTTTTCTATTTCTGTGAAGAATATAATTGAAATTTTAATAGGATTTACATTAAATCTGTAGAGCACTATTGGTAGTATGGCCATTTTGACAACATTAATTCTGCCTATCTAAGAACATAAAATATCTTCCTATCTTCTAAGGTCTTCTTCAATTTCTTTCTTTAGTGTTCTGTACTTTTCATTGTAGAGATCTTTTACCTCTTTTGTTACCTCAATTCCCAAATATTTCATTTTCTTTTTAGAAGCTATTGTGAAGGGGATTGTTTTCCTAACTTCCCTTTCAGTTGATTCATCACTTTTTTATAGGAATGCAATTGATAAATAGATATGAATTTTATATTCTGCTACTTTGCTGAAATCATTTATGAGTTCTAGAATTTTTCTGGTAGAATTTCTCTGGTTTTCTAAATATAGAATCATTTTATCAACAAATAAAGATAGTTTGAGTTCTTCTTTTCCTATTAATATCTCTTTAATTTCTTTCTTCTGTTTAACTGCTTTGGCTATAGTTTCAAGGGCTATGTTGAATGGATATGGTAAAATTGGGCATCCCTGTCTTGTTCCAGTTCTTAGAGGAAATGGTTTCAATTTTTCTCCAATTAGTATGAAATTGACCTTGGGTTTAACATATATAGATTTTACAATACTGACACATTTTCCTTATATTCCTAGTTTTTCTAGTGTTTTGAGCATGAATGGATGCTGTATTTTGTCAAATGCTTATTTGGCATCTTTTGAGGTAATCATGTGATTCTTGTCTTTAAGTCTGTTTTTATGATGAAACTTTTTAAAATATATTTTTAGTTGTCAAAGGACCTTTATTTTACATGCTTATATGTGGTTCTGGGAATTAAACCCAGTGCTTCACATATGCTAGGCAAGTGCTCTACCACTGAGCCACAAGCCCAGCCCAATGTGATGAATTGTTTATTGATTTCCATATGTTGAACTAACCTTGCATCTCTAAGATAAAATCCACTTGATCATGGCACACTACCTTTAAAATATGTGTGTGATTTGCCAGTATGTTTATTAAGAATTTTTAGATCTATGTTTATTAGGGATATTGGTCCTTGATGTGTCTTTGCCTGGTTTTGGTATCAGGGTGATACTTATCTTCACAGAATCAGTTTGGAAGGGTTCTCTCCTTTTCTATTTCATGGAATAATTTGAGGAGGAGTCATATTAGTTCTTCTTTTAGTGTCTGGTTAAACTCTACTGAGAAACTGTCTATTCCTGGGTTTTTCTTTTTAGATGGGTTTTTGAGGGTGATTTCAAGTTCTTGCTTAAAATTGATCTGTTTCAATTTTATATGTCCTCCTGATTTATTTAGAGTAAGTCATATGTCTCTAGAAATTTGTTGATGTCTTCAAGATTTTCTAATTTATTGGATTATAAATTTTCAACATACTTTCTGATTATCTTCCATATGTCAGTATTGTCTGTGGTAATATTTCCTTTTTCATCATGAATTTTAGTAATCTGAGGTTTTTTTTCTTTTTTCTTTTGGTTAGGTTGGCTAAAGGTTATCTACTTTATTTTTTCAAAGAACTTACTTTTGCTTCATTGACTTTTGAATTGTTTTTTATTTGTTTGTTTCAATTTTATTGATTTTGATCCTGGTTTTAATTATTTCTTGTCTTCTACTGTTCTACTTCTTTTTCTAGGGCCTTTATATGTCATGTAGGAGTATTCATTTAGTTACTTTCTGTTCTTTTAATGAATGAGCTGAATGCTGTAATTCATGTTAGAAGTGCCTGCAGAGTGGCCCAGAGATTTTGATACATTGTATCACTATTCTCATTTACCTCTAAGTGCTTTTTATTCCATTCCTGGTATCTTCTGCTATCCATTCAACATTCAATAGCATCTTAGTCTTCAGGTGTAGAGTAGCTTCTGTTTTTTATCTTATCATGGATTTCTAACTTCAGTCTATTATTACCTGATAAAATGTAAGGTATTATCTTTATTTTTTTATTTGTTAAGAGTTGCTTTGTGGTCTGGGATATGGTCAATTTTAGAAGGATCCATGTGTGGGTAGGAAGAAAGTGTATTCAGTAATTGATGGATATTGATGAATGAAATATTCTATATGTCTATTAAGTCTAAATTATTAAATGCATTTCCTAATTCTATAGATTTTTATTTTGTTTTTGTTTGCAAGACCTAGCCACTGATAAGAAAGGCATGTTAAAGTCATCCAGTATTATTGTGTGGTGATCTGTTTATTTCTTGACATTGAGAAGGGTTTATTTGATGTACATAGATGTTCCATTGTTTAGTTAATAAATATTTAAGATTGTTATTTCTTGTTGATGTACAATTTCCTTAAGTAGTATGAAATGGCCTTCTTTTCCCCTTTTGATTAAATTAGGCTTGAAGTCCTCTTTATCTGATATGAGCACAGGGACCTCTGCTTCTTTACAAGATCCATGTTAATGATATGTTTTTTCAGTCTTTTTACCGGAAATGTCTTTTTCTATGAGTTGAGTCTTTTGGAGACAGCATATTGTTGGGTCTTGTGTTTTAATCCAATCGGCCAGTCTATGCATTTTAGTAGGTGAGTTTAGGCCATTGACATTGAATGTTATTTTACAGAAATCATTTTTAATCTCTGTTATTTTTATTTATTTCTGGTTTTTAATTTATATTCAGTTTCGCATTTTATTGACTATTTTTCTAATGTACTTTCTCCCTCTGATGGTTTTCAATTTTATTTTTTATTTCTTCCTGAAATATTTTATAAGTATGTTTTGTAGTGCAGGCTTTCTAGTTATGAATTCTTCTAACTTTTGTTCACTGTGGAAGGCTTTTATTTCATCTTTCAATCTGAAGCTTAATTTTGCTGCATATAGTGGTTTTTATTTTTTTCAGAACTTGGTGTATATGATTCCAAGACCTCCTAGTGTTTAGAGTCTGTGTTGAAAAAAATCTGCTGAAATCTGGATTTCTTTACCTCTAAATGTGACCTGTAGTTTTGCTTGAGCAGTCTTTAAAATTCTATCCTTATTTTGTATGTTGGGCACTTTTATAATAAATTCCATTGGCATGGATCTGTTGTAATTTTATATATTTAGAGTCCTATATGATTCCTGTATTGGATTTTCCATTTTATTCTTAAGGTTTGGAAAATTTCAGATACTGTTTCATTGAAAATATTGTGCATTTCTTTAGTTTGTATTTCAGAGACTTCCCCTATCTGATGAATCTTAAATGTGGCCTTTTCATTTTATCCTATATTTGTTGAAAATTATGTTCATGACCTCTTAACAACTTTTCTCCATGAACAACTTCGTTTTCAAGTGTATATATTTTGTCTTCATTGCATGAAACTCTATGATCCAAGTGATCTAGTATTCTGGTGATGCACTTTCTATTACATTTTTAATTTGATTTATTGATTTCTTCATTTTGAGGAGCTCCATTTGGTTCTTTTTCGGAATCTCCCTTTCTTGATTGAAATTATCTTTCACTTTCTGTATTTTCTCACATTTGTAATTTTCTCTCAATGTAATGATTCAACCCATTACATTGTCTTTTATCTGACAGATCATTTTCTCCACTGTCATATTAGTGGATCCTGTTATTAAGGTATTTTGGCTCATTTAGGATGGTTTGTTCCCTTGTTTTTTCATATTGTTTGTATGTCTATCTATATATCAGTATGAATTGAGTTGACAGAACTTCTACCTATAAACTTATCATGTTGCTAAAGTTTCTATTACCTCATTTTTTTATGGGGAGACAAAGAACAACAACTAATGCAGACAATATATAGTGTTAAGCTAAATAGTTCCTATGATGCCATCTACAATATTAATTGCTTTAATAGACAGAAATGGTAAAGAATTGCCATCTGTAAAAACAGAAAGTATGCAAAAAGGTTTGCTATTTCAAACAGTGAAGAAGGAGAATGCAGAAGAGATGTTAGATGTGAAGATTATGAGAAAGGAGGAGAGAAGCAGAAGTAAAAAAATAAAGGAAGTGTGAAAGAGAATACAATAGAATTTGGCTGTCAGCAAAAGAAAAGATAGAAAGAGAATCAAGAGATATGGACAAGTGAAAAACAATACAAAACAAAACCAAAATATACTAATCAAAAACCATAGCCCTCAAAAGACAAAGACATGAAAATAACTACCTTCAAAACTGCTAGAAATGAGAAAAGTGACACACATGTGTTTATATACGTATGTCCACAAACCATTCAAATTGGTCGCTCCAATTTGCAGTCTCACCAGAGGTTGGGGAGGGTTCCTTGATGGAAAATTAAGGAATTCTTTTTAATTGCAGCTGTTCAAAAATTATCCATGATAATATATGTTGGTTGTCTGTTTCCAAGTGTCTTTATGTTTTTCTTGAGGTATGTAGTGAGCACAAAGTTAGTAGTTACAGACTCTAGAGTCCTTCTTCTTTTTGTATTGCTCATCATGTTGCTGGTTGGAGCTCAAAATTTCTCATCTTTCCTTCTCAGCAATATGAGCAATATGAGGTGGGAGCAGGTTGAGAGTGTTGTCTTCTCCACTCTCAGTGGGGGGTTGCTGTAGAGTTCTCTGAGAGGAGTTCTCAGAGGTGGTGCTCTGAAGGTGTGGTTTAGGTCTACTTAGACCTCCAGTTTTTCACTGAATGGCAATTCATCTGAATATTTTAAATCGGCACCCTCCGGGAGCCCAGCAAGAGATCCACACTGGGAGTCTGAACCCCAGGAGTAGCCCTGGGTTCTGCTTGAGTGGTGAAGAAGCCAGTCCTTTACCCTCTGCCACCTGTGGGTCTTGTCCTTCCCAGCCTCTCTGGCTCAGTCACAAGTACAAGGTCATTCCCACCCACCCTATCAAAATTCTTAGACTTCCCCCAGCTGGTCCTATAGGCCTCCAGATTCAAAAGGTTTGAAAGGAACCTGGAATCTTTTGGTTTGGATGTCCTGTATTCCCCTTGGTGAATCACTGACTACCTGAATTTTTCCTGATTTTCTAGTTGCACTCTGAGTCATGGTGCAACCTTGGCCTGGTCTGTTTTTCAAACAGCTTGGATTGCACAGGTCTGGGCACCAGCTACTGGCTGACATAGCACCGTGGAAAAAAATAGCATCTGCATTGGCTATCGATATGCAGCATCTTTCCTACATGAAGATATAGGTACTCACCCACTGGATCAGTTCAACAGTGTCCTGGATCTCTGCTTTTTCCATATCAAGACACATTATGGTGCCACCTGAAATGCAGGTTGTTTTAGTCCTCTTCCCCAATTTGCCTAGGGTGGATCCACTTGGGCGGCCACCAGCACTGGAGATAGGGTTTCTTTTATTTTATTATATCCAACCTTCTGAGTCTTTAAGCTATGCTGAGAGTCCAGTATTAAATACCTTGTTTTACCCACCTCACTGAGAAGCTGTTTATTTACATTCCTGGTCTCACACCATTGAGCAGCTTGGAAAGAAATGTCCTCGACTTCCCTATCTTCTAGGACTCACATTTTAGCTTTAATATTTAGGTACATAAATATGTCTTGTTTTTCTTGAGGTATGTATTGAGCACAAAGATAGTAGTCACAGGCTCTAGAGTCCTTCTTTTTGTGTTGCTCATCATGTTGCTGGTTGGAGCTCAAAATTTCTCATCTTTCCTTCTCAGCAATAAGAGAAATATGAGGTGGGGAGCAGGTTTATTAAATAGATTTATTTTTATGCAGAATTTTTTCCATGATGTTAGATAGAAAAATTGTCTTCATTTTCTGGAATTTGGATGTTCAAATTTTCTAGCATTATTTATTAAAAAGACTATCCTTTCTCTATTAAATTTTCTTAATATTTTTTGCCAATAATTTTGTGAATACATTTAATATTAGATTGTAATCTGTTTCGCTGATTGATGCAACTATTCTTTCTCCAATGACACACTGCCTTGGTCAGTGGAGTGCTATACATAGTCTCAAAATCAGGTAAAGTGAGAATGTCCAATTTCATTTTTTGCTTTCTTTCTTTTTTCTCTTTATTTTCATTAAAAAAATCTTTTATTTTTCCATATAAATTTTAGCAGCAGTTTATCAATCTGTAACACTGGCTGTTGTGGTTTTGTTTCGTATAATTGTGATTTTGTTAATCAATTTGGGGAGAATTGAGATTTTTAGAATCTCCTTGAACACAGTGTATCTCTCTATTTAATTAGGTTTTCTTTAATTGCTCTCATTAAAGCTTTGTAGTTTTCACAGTGAAATGTTTGCACACATTTTGATGAATTTTTACCTGAGTAGTTTCTGTTCTTAATTCTACTGTAAATTGTATATTTCAATTCACTTTTAAATTGTTAGTTTATAGAAGTATAATTGATTTTTTGTATGCTGCACTATATCCTCTTACCTTTAAAACTCCCCTTTTAAGTAGCTATTTTTAATATACCTGATGATTTTATGTGGAGATAATCATGTTTTCTGTGAATTGAGCTAGTTTTATTTCTTCCTTTTTAATCTCTATACATTGTATATCCTTCACTTCTTTTAATTCACAAATTAAGTCCTTCAGAACACATTTGAACATAAGCAGGAAAAGCAGGTTTCTCTGCATTTTTCTAGGGTTTGGGGGAAGTATTTAGTCTTTGACCATCACGTACGATTTTAGAAAGAGGATTTTTCCAAATTTAGCATTGACAGTGTGAAGATGTTCAAGTCCTTTAGAGAGTTTTTGTCATGAATGAATGTTGATTCCTTTCAAAAGAAAAAATCTTAAGTAGTTCTTCTTTCTTTTTTCATCTAATGATATGCTAGGTTATACAGTTTGATTGTGAAAGGTCAACCAGCTTTGCATTCCTTTGATAAAGCCCACTTGGTTAGGATGCAAAATCCTTTTTTACCTATTGCTGAGTTGATTGGCTACTGTTTTGTTAAGTCATTTTGTGCATATTTTCAAAAGGAACATTGGATATTGATATATATAGTTTTTCTATTCTTATTACCTTTTTGTTTGCCTTTGATATTTGGATAATTATGGCTTCATAAAATTTGTGCTGAAGTGTTCCCTACTTTTCTGTATCCCAGAAGATTTATCAAGAATTTGTCTTAGGCCAGCCAGCAACAGTGTGAAGTGCAGACATTCTATTGCTGATAGATAGCCACAAGGGCTGAAAGTGGTGATAATGAAAAAAATGGCTGCTCTGGAGGCCAAAATCTGTCATCAAATGGAATATTATTTTGGAGACTTCAATTTGCTGAGAGAAAAGTTTTTTAAAGGAACAGATCAAATTGGATGAAGGCTGGGTACCTTTGGAAATAATGATAAAATTCAATATGTTAAACCATCTAACAACAGATTTTAATATAATAGTGAAAGCGTTGAGCAAATCTAAAGCAGAACCTCTGAAAATCAATGAAGACAAAACTGAAATCTGAAGATCTCTAAGCAAACCCCTCCCAGATGTGACCTAGGAGTATAAAAATGATGTAAAAAATAGATCTGTTTATATTAAAGGCTTCTCAGCTCATGCTTCCCTTGAAGACATAAAAGAATGGCTAGAAGATAAAGATTAAGTACTGAATATTCAGATGAGAAGAACATAGCACAAAGCATTTAAGGGATCAGTATTTGCTGTGTTTGATAGTATTGACTCTGCTAAGGAGTTTGCAGAGACCCCTGGCCAAAAGTACAAAGACACAGATCTGCTAATACTTTTTAAGGAAGATTACTTTGAAAAGAAGGAGAAAGAAGATGAAGAATGAGGAGGAGGAGGAGAAGGAGGAGAGATGGAGGAGGAAGAGGAAGAGAAAGAAAAAAGAAAGTAAGAAGGAAGGAAGAAAGGAAGAAAGAAAGGAGGAAGGAAGGAAGGAAGGAAAAGTGGAAAGCTAAGTTAAAAGCTAAACAAGAGCAAGAAGAAAAACAAAAGTTAGCAGAAGATGTTGAAATGAAATTTCCAGAAGAAAAGATCACATTTGTTAAAATTTTCAGGTGACTTAGATGATCAGACTCATAGAAAAGATCTGCACTTCCTTTGTTCAAATCATGGTGAAATGAAATGGATAGACTTAATCAGAGGAGCAAAAGAGGAAATTATTCTCTTTAAAGAAAAAATCAAGGAAGCGCTGGATAAAACCAAAGGTGCAGACAATGGTAACCTATACTTTTTTTTTTTTATTGGTTATTCAAAACATTACAAAGATTGCAGAATCACATCGGTTACACATCCACATTTTTACATAATACCATAATAGTAACTATTGTATTCTGCTATCTTTCCTATCCTCTACTATCCCCCTTCCCCTCCCCTCCCATCTTCTCTCTCTACCCCATCTACTGTAATTCATTTCTCTCCTTATTTTTTTCCCATTCCCCTCACAAACTCTTATATGTAATTTTGTATAACCAAGAGGGTCTCCTTCCGTTTCCATGCAATTTCCCTTTTCTCTCCCTTTCCCTCCCACTTCATGACTCTGCTTAATGTTAATCTTTTCTTCCTGCTCTTCCTCCCTGCTCTGTTCTTAGTTGCTCTCATTATATCAAAGAAGACATTTGGCATTTGTTTTTTTAGGGATTGGCTAGCTTCACTTAGCATAATCTGCTCTAATGCCATCCATTTCCCTGCAAATTCCATGATTTTGTCATTTCTTAGTGCTGCGTAGTACTCCATTGTGTATAAATGCCACATATTTTTTATCCATTCATCTATTGAGGGGCATCGGGGTTGGTTCCACAGTCTAGCTATTGTGAATTGTGCTGCTATGAACATCGATGTGGCAGTATCCCTGTAGTACGCTCTTTTGAGGTCTTCAGGGAATAGTCCGAGAAGGGCAATAGCTGGGTCAAATGGTGGTTCCATTCCCAGCTTTCCCAGGAATCTCCATACTGCTTTCCATATTGGCCTCACCATTTTGCAGTCCCACCAGCAATGTACAAGAGTACCCTTTTCCCCACATCCTCGCCAGCACTTGTTATTGTTCGACTTCATAATGGCTGCCAATCTTACTGGAGTGAGATGGTATCTTAGGGTGGTTTTGATTTGCATTTCTCTGACTGCTAGAGATGGTGAGCATTTTTTCATGTACTTGTTGATTGATTGTATGTCCTCCTCTGAGAAGTGTCTGTTCAGGTCTTTGGCCCATTTGTTGATTGGGTTATTTGTTTTCTTATTGCTTAATTTTTTGAGTTCTTTGTATACTCTGGATATTAGGGCTGTATCTGAAGTGTGAGGAGTAAAAATTTGTTCCCATGATGTAGGCTCCCTATTTACCTCTCTTATTGTTTCTCTTGCTGAGAAAAAACTTTTTAGTTTAAGTAAGTCCCATTTGTTGATTCTTGTTATTAACTCTTGTGCTATGGGTGTCCTATTAAGGAATTTGGAGCCCAACCCCACAATATGTAGATCGGAGCCAACCTTTTCATCTATCAGATGCATAGTCTCTGATTTGATATCAAGGTCCTTGATCCATTTTGAGTTAACTTTTGTGCATGGCGAGAGGAGGGGATTCAGTTTCATTTTGTTGCATATGGATTTCCAGTTTTCCCAGCACCATTTGTTGAAGATGCTATTCTTCCTCCATTGCATGCTTTTAGCCCTTTATCGAATATAAGATAGATGTAATTTTGTGGATTGGTTTCTGTGTCCTCTATTCTATACCATTGGTCCACCCACCTGTTTTGGTACCAGTACCATGCTGTTTTTGTTACTATTGCTTTGTAGTACAGTTTGAAATCTGGTAACCTATACTTAAGGAACAAAAAAGTGACTTAGGAAGTACTAGGAGGTGTGGAAAAAGCAACTTTGAAAAAAAAAAATCATAGGAGACCAACAAGAATTCCTAGACAAATGGAAGTCAAAAGGTCGCAGATTTGAAGGAAAAGGAAAAGGTAATAAAGCTGCCCAGCCTGGGTCTAAGGGAAAAGTACAGTTTCAGGGCAAGAAAACAAAATTTGATGGTGATGATGACCATAATGAAAATGGTGCAGCAGGAACAGTGAAAACAGCAAGAGAAGAAATAGACAAAGAAGAGCCTGCAAACAGAATACAACAGACACTAGTATGGCAATATGTAAAAACGTGGATGTGTAACCGATGTGATTCTGCAATCTGTATAAGGGGTAAAAATGGGAGCTCATAACTCACTTGAATCAAATGTATAAAATATGATATGTCAAGAGCATTGTAATGTTTTGAACAACTAATAATAAAAAAAAAAGAAAAAAGAAAATTGTGCTGGAGACTGGTAGTTTAGTAAATCATTAAAAAATATTCCTTGTAGGTAGGTTTTAAGCTGCTTTTTGTCTTGGGAGGCTTTTAAAAAGAAAACCATATTAGGTCCACCTTTAAAACAAGAAAAAAATAATTATTATTTAACTTGTCTTTTTTTTCTGTTATCCAAATGAGAGTTTTATTTGTTTGCTTATTTTTTAATGTTTAGTTCTGTTTGTGTTCAGAGGATTCAAATATCAAAAGGAAGATTCTTCCACTAAGTTGCATTTGTAACATGAGATTGCATTAGTACAAACTAATAAGATATATACTATATAAAAAGAAAAAATATATTTGTCTTACTTCTTACATCTTTAATAGACTGGGACATCTGCTTCTGAGGTTTTCTTTGTGGAAAGATGAAGTATGAACTTGATTTTTATAACAGATAGAAGTGACACTGGTTATGTAAGAATTGAGTTACAACTTAAAATGAGTTTTCTTTTTAAACTGCTAATTGCATTTATTTTTAAGTCAAAAATATTTATTGTTTTCTGTGTATTCTGTTTTATTTTATAAGTCTAATTGATATTTACTAATTTTCCACTGAGATTCTTGGCACTGGTAGTTTGTATCCCTTCTGTTTCTTTATTTAGCAACACAGTTATGTGATTATCAATTTTTAAAATTTTTTTTAAAAATTAGATTTAATTTTCATTGATTTTATGTATTATTTTCTGTTTTAAATTTTAGTAATTTTTCTTGTATTTATTCTTTTACTCTCCTGATAATGATTTGATTTGTTCTTCTTTTTCTAATAACTTTATATAGAAATTTAGATTATTGAAATTCTCATTTTTAACATTCTTAGTTTTTTTTCCTAAGCATTGTTTTATTATTGTCCCATAAATTTTCATATCTTCTTTCTTCATCTTTATACAATTTTATAATTTCCCTGGTGTCTTTTTTCTCTTTGAGTCATAGATAGTTTAGAAATGTGTTGTTTCCTTTCCAAATCTATTTGGATTTTCCAAATATTATTTTTTTATATTGTTATTATATACGACTGTATTTGGTGAAATTTTAACATTTTTTTTCATGCAAAGTAATATCATACACAAATAAGTCTAATTTGGATGTTTTTTGTTTTGTTTTGTTTTGTTTATTGATAGACTGTTCTTGCTAGTTCTTCTAATACTATTTGAACAGAAATGACAAGAATGAACATCTTTGCCTTTTTTCAGAACTTAGAGGGAAAGCTGTCAGTTTTTCCTCATTGATTATATCATCTGTAGACTTTTCACAAATGGCCTTTTTTCTGTTGAGAATATTCCTCTAGTATCTGCCTTACTGAAATTTTTTATCTTGAAAAATGCTAAACTTGACCAAGGGCTTTTCCTGCTATTATTGACATGATTATGTGATTTTTATCTTTTGTTCTGTTAACATGACAGATCACACTGTTTGTTTCCCATAAGTTAAACTAACCTTCAGTTCTAGGGACAAATCCCACTTGTTGATGATGTATGCTTTTCTATAATGTGTTGCTAAATTCAGGTTGGTATTATTTTATTGCAGTTTTTGATATATATATGCATTAGAGATATTAGCCTGTAGTTTTCTTTTCTTGTGTTGCTTTTTGCCAGTGTTGGTATTAGGATGATGCCACACTCATTAAATTGTTTTGAAAGGATTACCTACCTCTACCTTTATTATTTGGAAATTTAAGAATTGCATTAGTTATTTGGATATTTACTATAATTCAGCCATTTAAGCCTCTACATTCAGCTTTTATTTTGGGGGGAGAGGTTTGATGGCTATTTATGTGTAATTGGTCTGTTTAGAATTTCTACTTCTCTCTTCTCTCTCTCTTTCTCTCTCTCTCTCTCTCTCACCAGAGTTTGAACTGACAGGCACTTAAACATTTTAGGGCACAAAACAAGCCCTTTTTAGTTTTTAATTTAAGGCAGGATTTCACTGAGTTGTTTAGGGCTTGATAATTTGCTGAGCCTGGCTTTGAACTTGTGATCCTCCTACCTCAGCCTCCCAAGTACACTGTGATTATAGATGTGCACCTCTACTCCTGGCCAGGATTTTTATTATATTTTTTTTAATTCAGTCTTGTCAGTTTGCATGTTTCTTGGAATTTATCTATTTCCTTTCAGTTATCCAATTTATTAGACTATAGTTATTTGTAATAGTTTCTTATGATCACTTTTATCTGTGGTATTCATTGTAATATCTGCTCTTTAATTTTTTATTATATTACTTGAATCTTACAAGTTTGGCCTTTTAGTTGAATGTTTTGATCATTTATGTTTAATATAATTATCAATGTGATTAGATTTAAATGGTTTTTCCTCTGAAACATAAATATGCATAAATGACAAAGAGAAATATTTTTCATCATCACATAATTTTCTTCTGCCTTTTTAACTCAAGTATTTTTTATTCCTGTACAAGTTTATTTATACATTTATTTGACAATAAAATATATTATCTACTGTAGTTACGATGAAGTTATGAACTACTAAATCCACAAGAATTTACTGATATAGAAAAGACATTATGTTATAGAAATGGTGTGAGGCAGTAATACTTTCATTAGCGAAAATAATTAAATGAAAAAACATAAATAAGTCCTTTTATTATTCTAGTCCATCTCTTCTTTTGGATTAGTAATTGTGTATTTTAAAATTGTTTTATTGGGCACTTTTTAGTTTTTAGTATGTATATGAATATTTAACTTGTCACAATGTACCTTGAGATAATATCACACCACCACCTCATTTATAGTGGCAATTACATACAAACTATGCTTTTATTCCCTCTCTCTTATAATTTGTGTTATTTTTGGTTACATGTTCCTTCTACATTGGTAATAAATCTTACAGTGCTTTGCTATTTTCATTATTTTAGACAACCAATAGTTTTTCTTAAAGATATTACAAAAGAAAAAAGTTTTTCTTTTACATTTGTTATCTATTCATGTTGCTTTTTATTTCTTTCTATAAACTCAAATTGCCATGCTATCAAACATCTTCAGCCTAAGGAGCTATCTACCTTAAGATTTCTCATTATGAAGCTGCTCCAGTAGTAAATTTGATTAGCATTTGTTTTCTTAAAGCATTGCTTTTCACTTTTTTTCTCAGAAGACTTTTTGCTGAATTTGAGTTCTATTTGAAGGATTCATTCTATCTTTTTGTACTTAACAGATGTCACCCTATCATCTTCTGGCTTACATAGTATTTGGTGAGAAATCTGTTGTGATTCTTACCTTTGTTCCTATGTATGCAGTATTTCCTTTTTTCTGTGATAGCTTTCAAAATTGACTGTTTATTTTTGTATATATAAAAATTTAACTATGATTGTCTAGGTATTTTTTTATTTTTTAAAAAATTTTGTGTGTTCAAAAACTCTTGTATAGAATTCTATGAGCATTTTGGGCTTTAGTTAAATTTGGAAATGCATCATCTAGTCTCAAGCATTTTTTTTCTTCCATATTCTTTGTCAAATTAACACATGTAGGCAATTTAATGTTGTCTCAGCTTTTATGTGATTTGCTCAGTATTTTTTTTTTAATTCTCTGTTTCATTTTGGAGAATTTTTTTTTTTAATCAGCCTTCATTTAAGTTCACAAATTTCTTCCTCAGATATGTGATGCCTGTCAAAGTAGTTCTCATCTTAGGTAGCATAGTTTGATATTTTATGTTTTGCTTATTTTTAATTTTCAGGAGTATTGATTTTACTCTTTGTGATAATTTCCATGTTTTTACTGAAATTCCTCATCACATTTACATATGTTCTTAATTTTACCACTCTGTTTTTCAACATACTAAATCATAGTTATTATAAAGCCTCTGTGATGCACACCTGTCATTCCAGCAACTCGCGAAGCTGAGGCTGATAATTACACACACACACACACACACACACACACACACACAGTTGAATTTGATGTGAAGAACATTTATAGCTCGAAATGAATAGAAATCTTTTTCTCTTAGGATGACAATAATTAGTTGAGCGGTGTTTGGGTTTTTGATCTTGGTACCCTCATCCCCAACTTCTTTAGTGGAGGGCTACTTGAACCATGTGTGAGAGCCATGTGTGAGAGTAAGTCCTGTGATTCCAGAGGTTCCTCTCACTTTTTCTGCTCCATCTTCAGCTTACAGGACTTGTGCAAGTAACAACCCAAAGTCTCTCTCTGTAGTCTTTCATCTCTAAAAGCGTTAGACTGCTTTTTCTTGTTAAACAAGACTAAATTCGTGTTGAGTGAAGGGACTTCTGGTGTGGGCTCAGTCTTAGACATGTGAGCCTGTATGTCAGGAATGAGGCCTTGTTATCATTCTTGTTGTTCTCCTATGCGTGACAACCATGTTTAGACTTTAATCCTTGAAGTATCTTAAACAGCAGGTACATTTTTTTTCCTGCTTCTCATTGCCTCTGGAAATGAAATACCTTTAATGACCTTTCCCTGGAGGCAGACCACTCGCCTCAAAATCATGATCTTTGGTTCCTTGAGTCAGGAAAGAAGGTTTGTTAATCTTTCCTAGATGCTGAGGAGTTTTGCCTCTACTGAAAGCATTTAATTTTTTTACTGGGTCCTGGGATAAGACAGATTGCTGTCCCTCCTTCAGTAGTGTAAAGCTTATTTCTTCCTACAGATAAAAGTTGAGTAAGTGGACTATATTTTGACACTGTTCTACCTCCACCATGCTTTATCACTGAAGTGTCCTTCCCTGCCCTCATTCTTTCCCATGAGCAACTAGTAAAGATCAATATAAGAGTCTATAATTGAGTGCAGGTCTCCTGGTTCTGTGATTTTAGGTATTTCTAAACTTATGCTAGCCCATATTTAACCCTCAATAATTCATTAAAATTTTTGGCTGATTCTTCTTATTTGTTCCTATAGAAGACTCTTCATCCTTTGTGCTCTGTTTTCTGTTCTGGCTAACTTTGGTGGTGTCTGTCACTTTTGGAACTCAATTTTCTTTGTAGTCTCACCACCTCAGTTCTCTGAAGGTTTCAAGGAAATTTACATTTTTATAGATCATCCAGTATTTTCTCATTGTTAGGATTACAACAATGTTCTTCTTTAGCTTTCTATACCCTAAGAAAAAGGAGAAATCTATGTAGCATCCTAAAAAGAAAACATGTTTATAGCTGATATATTTTTCCTCCATCATAAAAATTCAAAACAGAGATAGAAAATTCCTATTACAGCAAAACCCAAAATCTCTCCCCAGATATGTTACTCCAGCCTACAGATTTGTAATCAGGCTAATATAAACATCTACAAACAGTACATGGAAAAACAAAACAAAACAAATCATCTTATTTTGGGAATTTAGAATACAGATTACAAAAGTAACAAAGGATTTTATGATATACTATATAAAGAAAAATAGATGGTAAAATAAGTTTGGGATATTCTGTGCTAAATAAAAATTAATATTATGCTTATTAGAGGACTTCTCCTTGATTATAATATATTGCACTAGGGATATGTAAGAGGAGAAATAAATCTGTCTAGCATTTTGAAATCTTATCTGGCCACTAAACCCCTTTCTTTGATTTTTCTAGAAGAAAGTGTTCTATAAAACTTGTATTAGTTAGCCTTCTATCTCTACATTGAAATATCTGAGGCAATTTACTGGTAGAGGGAAAAGGTTTGTTTCAACTCACAGTTCTGTAGGTTGCAGTGCAAGATTGAAGGGCCCTGTTGCTTTGAACCCCTGGAGAGGGTAGCGCATAATAATGTGAGTATCTGGTAGAAGAAACTACTTACTTCATGAAGCCATAAACAAGGAGAAACTAGAGTCCCTCAACCCCCTACCAGGGCATGCCTCCAAAGACCTAAGGGTCTCACACTAGATACATCTCCTAAAGATTTGATCATTTATCAATAACCCACAATTGGGGAACACTAACCATATTCCAAACCATAGAAAAGCCCAGTGTGGCTACAATATAACTGATTTTATATTAGTAAATTTTAGATAATTCTATGAGATCTAATCTAAAATTTATTCTTTATTTGTTTTGTCTTCTATTATTTTTAGTCATTCATACCATATTGCAAATATGTCAAATGAAGTTTGGGTAGAGATTTCTATTTGGGTTTTGGTTTCTGATTTAATTTTATTGACATCTTCCAAAGGAAACTTTGAAAACTTAGTTCATCTTCTCTAAACTGAACAGATAGCTCTACCTATGTTGTAATTATGGGAATTATAATCAGGTGGAATAGTCTAATGAATAGACTACTGTGATACATCTGTAATCTGTTTATTTTGGAGAAAATTAAGCTGGTATTGTTGTATGCATCATAAGTAATATTCCACCACATTTTGAAATTTTTATTTTATATGTTTCTTCACTAATTAGTTCACTCATTTATTCAGAGTCAGTTAAACACCTAAATTCACCAACAATTCATAAAGATGATGAGGGATAAGGAATTAATTTTATTTAATTCAATGCAAATTATTCACTAAAAAGTAAAAGTAAATTTTTATAAAATTTTATGAATTCTTTAAAATATTCTCCAAAGTCAACATACAAATATATCATAGATAACATAGATAAAAGATCAAGATTTTGTTTCTCTATTTAGATTTTCTCTTTATATGTGGTACATATAAAAATTGAAACTGAAATGCATACTGTATTTTCTGAACCATACTCTACAAGCATATGTTGTAGTGAGGTACTTATGTGTCAAGAGCAATATGTTAAAAAAAAAACCATCTAATTTTATAGTAAAAACAGTTAATTATGAGAAGATGAAATGAAATTTGATCTCTTTTTATAAAACAAAATACTTGATATTCACTATAGTTGATATGCATTTGGTTGTTTTTGATCTAATCAGATATTTACCCAAGTGATATGCCATATCAGAGGGATCAATAGCACAAATGACAGACATTTTGTTTTCTAAGTGCAAGTACAATTACTTGTAAGATATATAATTTTTTTTGATTGCATAAAGCAAATAGTCAAATTAATCTTACTTTTGCAGTTTTAGTATGTACACCTCATATTTGAATACTAAAATAATGTATATTTTCTATATATCCTCTAACGCAGATTTGAGAGGCATATTATTAAAGAATGTTCTGTTCATATTTACATCTTAAGTACCTGACCAAACTAGACAAGATGTAAATAAAAGAGATACTGTAAGAGACTCATAATAGAAACTTATTACTCTGTGAAAATTTTAGAATAAAATTTCAGAAAATCAAGTAACCTAAACAACAACAAAAAATCACTTAAAATAATAAGCTCACCCCTGTGTAGCCATTTGATTAGTATGAGTTAACAATACTCCAGTAAACTCTGAAGAATTGAGACATTCAAAAAGTAAGCTGATTAAATCTACATCAAGCATGGCTGCCATCTTGTGGGGACAGGATATAATGTAATGAGGGGCCAATCTCAACAAGTGCCCCTTTTGGGTTGCAAGTCATGATTTGACTTCCATCAACCAATTGCCTTATGATTATTAACAGTCTCATGAAACAGCACACCAACATTCACACAGATGAGACAAGTGAAAGAGATCTACCAATGCATATGAATTTCTTCTCCTAAAATTTCAAAATCATGGTTCATGTGTGGAAAGTGAAACAGCTTTGAAATGCAAAGTTTTCACTTGAATTAACTTTAATAATAGATACATTTGTAAAGCACTCATATATACCAATCAGTTTTGTTGCAGAATTTGGTCAGGATTCACATCTCATTGTGTTAGAAGAGAACTTATTTTCTGACAGGGCAGTCTTACAGATTTAGGGAAAATTTTTAAAATAAACAAGACATTAAAGGCTAAATTTAGAAGTAAAAGAGGAAGAAGAAAGGAAGGATGTATTACTTAATACTGTACTAGTGTGACAGACAAAATAAAAGTAGAAAGTAGTTGACCTGAGAAAAATAAGGATAAAGGATAGCCAACGTTAGTATGTCACATAGGAATACATGATTTAATGATTTTCTTGAAGCTTATTTAAAAGTAAAAAAAAAAAATAATCATGATTTCTGTTTTTTCCTTCCAACAAATATTTCCTCATCCTCTTTTAGAAAAACAAGACATTGCATAACCTCCATTGAGCTGTGAACTTCTATGAGCTGCTAAATACAAAAAAAAAGTTTCCCTTTCAGCCCCTCAACCAAATAGAATTTATGTTTTCTACTTCCACAAATGTATATTTCAATCATAATTTCAAAGTCCTTTTTCACAGCTACCTGCATTTACAGATGTTAGTCACTGTCCTCTTATAGCCTTTCATTCATGTTTATGGTCAAGTTACCATTACTTAGAATCTTTTCTCTATAACCATATCATTAACATTATAATGTTAATGTTATAATTTATAATGTTAATGATATGGTTATAGAGAAGTAGCAATAATGATCAAAATACAGTCTGTCTCTGTTTTTCCATGATATTATTTGAACACTAACTTCTCACCTTAAGTTTGAAGTAGGTGCTCATAATAATATTGTTTTATGGTAAAATAAGATCTTCAGTCATTATTGGAGAGTTTTTTTAAAATCGACTAATGTAGGTTGATTTACTGCTGTTATAACTGTGAGCAGCTGATTTTTGAAAATTTAGGCATTGGTATTCTTAGCATATTTTTTCAAGTAAAAATTAGAGAATCATACATGCCATGGGTTTCCATTACTGTGCTTTCTTTACACAATTATATGCTATTGAAAGAGTCTGCACTTGCACTCACCCCAATGAGGCAAATTAATATTTCTCTGAAACTATGTTTTTGTGTGTGTGTGTGGAAAATAATATTATGCTCCATATCTTAAAGCTATTCAGATTATCTACCATTTTTTCAAATTATGGATGTTCATATCACAATTAATGCCTGAATGAAGTGACAGTCCCTACTTAGAAAAATAATTCATAAATCATGGTTAACTTTCATTTATATTCCCAAAAGTTAAGCACTTGTTAGAAAACTTTAGTGAATTAAGGCTATTTTCACAAAGTGTGAATTTCAGCCAGATGCATCAGACCATTTTCATATGATAAATAATCTTTGAATTAAAGCTAAGCAACCTTAATGAGACCAACAGATAGCCTTCATTAAAAAGCCTCCTTAATAAACACAACCAGTGAATGTGTTATTTTCTTTCTCCTTCTGGAACTTGACATCTAACTTATGCGTTATAAATCTTTGTTTCCAGCTAATTAATATTATATCACAATATATGCAGCTTTCTAAAATAGTAGAAAATACTTAATACATTGTTAAAGGGTATTTAAACTTATATTTCATAAAACACCATTAATTAGCAGTCAGTGGGTATAGAAATTATTTGGTAATTACAGTGAAAAGAAAGTTATTTATAAATTGATAACAATAAGCCGATGTTGCATTTTAATTTTGCACTACCTTCTCTTTTTTTCTGGAAAACTTCAATTCATGGTTCTACTATCTCTTCCGAATGGTATTTTGCCGATTTTCAGTGATCATTATACCCTCGTGATTTTTTTCTTTTTGTGTAATATGTCATCCAAATTCCTTTAAATATTTGAGGATTAGAACAGTGGCTCTGAAAAATGGCTGTACTTTAGAGTCACCTACAGAGATTTTAGAATATGTGCATTATATTTTGGGCCCTAAACCCCAGAAATTCTGAAAATTAGCCCTATGTGATTCCTTCAAAAAACTTCCAAAATTATTTTCAAGAAAAGTTATGGTACAAAGACATTAAATTGGAGGACTGGGAATTATGAGAATGCTGTGCTTATAGTTCATGAAAACAGAGTTTCCAAAAGATGAGTTTGTATAAATATAACTACATTTAGTTATCTCTAGGACTGAGCCAGCTATTGTTTTGATGTTCCACCTGGCTCCAGAATTCTAAGATATTATAGTGTTCTTTCCATGTTAAAAGGTTATTTAATAATTTTTTCTTGATAGAATACATAGTGAATCACCACATTTTAAAAATGCTCCTGTTACTAGTATGATAAAAGCTAGCTATGGGGAAATATATCCTTTCTTTTAATTCATTATCTGTACCAACAAAGCATAATTCATTAAAGTGCATTAGAACACTTTAAACACCAACATGACATCAATAACAACACAAACATAATCAATAATGAGTACTAATGTAAAGGAAAAAAAATAAGGGAATGATGAAAATTGGGAAAAACAGAAACAGAAATGGCTCCTTAGAAGCATTGGTTTGTTCCAGAATTAGAAGGGAAGTAAAATTCACATCAACAAAGGGGTTCTCTGTGAAATGCTATGCTGAATACCATGTGCATAAGCTATGGTCCTTGCTCTCAAGACATTGATGATCTAATTCCTAAGCAGTCTTGTCTACTTCTAAAGCAATATGAGATCATAGAAGATGGAGAGATTTATACCACACTAACGGATTGAGGGCTTGGGGATATAACTCAGTGGTAGAGTACCTGCCTAGCAAGGGCAAGGGCCTGGGTTCAATGCCCAGCATGGCAAAAAACAAACAAAGAGCCAAACAAACAAAAAACAAAGAACTGAACACCACTGCAGGGGGCAAAGAATTTAAATTAGCCCTTTAGGTTGTGCAGGTAAGTTGTTGGCAAGATGAATATGTGCCTTTCAATAAGATCTGCTTACATAAGTAGAAATATGACAGCACAACATGTTCTGAAATATTCAGAAAAAAATATTCAAGATGAATGAAATAGTATTTCACAGAGGGGACAACATACAACTGATTTTAGAGAATGATGACCCAATTCATCAAGTTAGAGAAGAGGGCTCAAATGAGAGAATGAGAGGTTTGCCAAACTTAAAGAAAGGGGGGGGGGGCGGCTATGAAAGTCTGTTTGACATTTATACATCCAAAGTAATAGCATTCCCATAGGATTGCATTTACAATTGAAGCAATATTAGGACCATTAATAACTCAATTAGTCAATTGATTGTGTTAACAAATCTTTGGTCTGAAATAAGGTTAGCTTGATATAAGTTAATCATTAGAAGAAAGGTAGTCACTGTAATCAGGATTTTATGATAAGAAATAAGCTGGCAGAAAAATCCTTTCACTGAAGACTGGGAGGCTGTCATTCAATACTTCCTCAGCTCTTCCTATGGAAGACAACCAACTTCCCATTCTGAATTCATCTGCATAGGTTATTAAGCTACTCAATGCAATATTTTGACCAAATGTTCCACTGAAGTATTTATTCCTGTTTTATTTCATTATTCTTTTTCTTTTTTAAAAATTTCAAGCTTTCTTATTCTAATAGAGGAGGTCTATCTACAGAAGGATTTCAGGATTCTTTCTGTATTCTGATTGCCTAAAAAGAAAAATACCCTGGTGACAGGGGTGTGGGGGTGTAGGGGAGATCACTATATAAAAGGCAATTAGCACGTTCTCTCCTTTCTATAACTTTATAATTGAAATCTCATTAAAAGCTTTCTAGGTCTCTTTTTCCCTAAGTGACCAGGTGTCCCTAATTTGTTTTCAACCAATGTGTCTAATTCCAGGCAAAGACTAGAAAAAGTCTGATACCTGTTGGAGAATAGCAAGGTTAAATAAGTGGGGTGGCTTTTTTAGGTTGCTTTTAACCTTGTAAAAGGAAAAAAAAAAAAAAAAGCCAAAAAACCCTTCAACGTCTTTTCTCTTACAGTCCTGCCTTTTTCTCAGTCCCGGTTGAAGATTCCAAGGGAAATGAGAGCACTATTTTGTTTCTCCCTTGTATTGCAGATAGGGGGAGGAGGTGGTTATTAGAGAGAAGCTCTTCCTCTCTCGGTTTCCCCCTCTCTGCCTGATAGCACCACTCTCTCGCGGGCTCGCTCCTTCTCCTAGGTGATCCATTTCTAGGCAACGTGGGGTTGGTGCTGAAGCTGCCAGGCTCGCTCCTAGCTTCCTGCATCCCGCAGGCGAACCGCTTCAAAAGCATCCTGCAGCCCGCGGCGGCTTCCCTCCGCCGGCCTGGCCCCGCTGCTCGCGCCTGGCGCAACTCCCCCGCCACCGCGCCCGAACCGGCTCCCCGGGCCCGCCTCGCCGAGCTCTGCTCCCCGCCTCGCACAGAAAGGGAATTTTCTCTGCATTACTATCTGCATTACCTTGAAGTTCACTTTTTCTACCCCTCTTGGAGAGGGCTTTTTTCCCCTCCCTGCTGGAATCTGGCTGCTCCGGTTGGAATCTCCTAATCTTCCCTTCCCACTTAGATTTTGGCAGCGAAGACAAGTGATTCTCTGCGGGCCATAGGGGCGGGGTGGGGGGGGCTTTTTGGCTGGGGGAGGGGGCGGGAAGGGGGCACATCCGGCGTGAGGGGGGGGGGCGGTGTTGGAAGTTGCGGCGGAGCTGGGACCGGAGACCCGCGGCCCCCGCGCAGCGATGGGGATGGTCTGAGCTCCAGCCTCTCCCCCTGCCCGAGAGCAGCCGAGGCTGGATACATTTTTAAAAAGCCAAACTGCAAACAACTCTGGCGATGCCAAAATTCCCCTCCAAGTGACACGGCTTTGCGAAGGAGGTTTCCTCAGGCTGGGCTCTTTCTCTCATTCCCTCTGCCTTCCTCAGCGACGATAAAAAGGCTTCTCTCTGGCAATAGGAATTTAGAAAAAAGAAAAGAAAAGAAAAACCTTCGCTAAACTCGATCGTGACCTCAAACTCTTTGGACTGTTTTTATTTTTTTTTAAAGAAATATATATATATATATATATTGGAAGACAATCCATCCGCACAGAAATCGGCATAGGAGGAGATGGAAGTTTTCCCCTTGCTCTTGGTTTTGTCCGTCTGTTGGTCTCGAACCTGGGACTCGGCGAATGCGGATTCGATCATTCACATCGGTAAGAGAGGGTTGGTGCTGTCCGTGGACACTTTTACTGTTTCCGTTCGCAGCTGTTTCCCCTTTGCTTCCCACTCTCCGCCCTCTGAGTGGCTTGTTGGAGGTGGCTTCAGTCCATTTCCCTTTCCCGCTACCCTTCCCTCACACTTGTTCAGTTTTCTGGAAGGATGTGGCTGCTCGAACCTTGACTTGTGGTACTGTTTTCGTGGTGAATTGTGGAGTGTGGGCTGACTGCGTGGGGGTCTCGGATTGACCTCGGCGTGCGTGTGTGCTGGGGAGTGCAGGGGGTTCTGAGTGTGTGGGGAAAGGAAGTTTAATTGACTCTACCTTCCATATTTTCCCCGGATGTACATTTGCTCCATTTAAAAAAAAAAATTATCTTTGGGGAGCAAAGGAGGTGTCACCTGTGAGGCGAAAAGAACTGGGGTAAGGGGTGAGGGGAGCTCCCTTCGGCTCGAACAGGTGGTTTTGCAACGTGAGCCGACTGAGTTCGCCGCAGCGTAGTGCGATGGTGACGGGGTGCCTGACGCGCCCCCAGCCTCTCTCTTTTCTTGGCTTTCCGGTCCTTGCGCTGAGTCGCCGAGGCGGTGGCAGGAGGGGCTGGCGGCAGTGTAGCTGAGCACTGGGAGCCCCGTGCCTCTCCGCCTGGCACGCTCGCTCTCTGCCTGGAGCGGCGGCGAAGCTGGCCCCTGGGCGCTTGGGAAACGCGGGAAGCAAACGCGCTCAGGCCGCTCTCGTGGGCTACCTCATAGATACCCGCTTCACCCCGTCTCCCAGTCAACTCCGAGTTGCTGCGCAAGGCGGGGAGCTAAGGCACTTGGGCTAAGGCTGGGTGCCCAGACTCTGGGAAGGACCTCCGTGCCGGCTAGAGATGCTCGTGGCCCCACCTATTGACAACCAGACGGGCCAGGACTAGCCGCGGCGGGCAGGCGGGGGCGGGTGGGGGCTGCACGTCATTATCATGCACAGCGCTCGCAGCTTCAGGCTCCAACTCTTCTCACTTGCTAATCCGTGAGAGCTCAGTGGAGACGAGCTCTTGCAGCCTTTTCTGCGTTAATGCGACGATTTCCTTTTCGGAAATTCGCCTCCCGGGGCAAGCAAGGTTCGTTGGCTGGGCTGCAGAGAGGCCCCTCTTGGGGAATTTTTCTGGGCACAGGACTTTTATCTACCCACACGGCTTGGTATTCTTCAAATCCAGGCGACAGATGGGTCACAGCTTCTTCCCTTTCTGTCCCCCTGCCCCTCACTGCACACCACATACGCGCGCAGGCTCGCGTGTATACACACACACACACACACACACACACACACACACACACGCCTGGTAGGAGAACCTGCTTCAGGTGGAGGTTGTGCTCTCTCGCAAGCAAGGGGCTTGTGCCTGACGTGCGTGCCCAAATCGGACAGACCCTCAGCTCCAGGGGGCTCCCCCTTTTGGTCTCAGAGGCTATCTTTGTAAACATGTCTGCCATTCTCTATCATTTATAGCAATGAGATTGTATATCCCTCTGTGCAAGGGGTAATGAGGTCAGGATTCAGAAAACCTTGCTCTTGTACATTAAGTAAATTAAGCATTAGATAACTTACCTGCTGGATCCCTTTTTGTCTGGAGGCTAACAGTGCCTGTGGGTTCAGAACTTTACAGGGAGAAATTGTTATCTCATTGAGGGGGTCAGTAATGTTCTGATAAGTGTTCAGAAATGAACCAAGCTTCACTTAAGGGAAGGAAATATATTTATATCTGATTGTAAATGACTGGAGCAGGAATTAAGGTATATAATCATATACCTTTTATATTCATTTTTGATAAAGGGTTTCTGACTTATGCTTCTCATCTCTCAGAAGGGAAGCTTTTGGATAAATGCTTATTTTATTGCTTATTCCATGGTCTACATGATAAATACATTATTTACAAACACCTACAGCTCTTGCTATCGTTCACTAAATGTATACTATTTTGTAATGTAGTTTGGGCATTTTTTAAAAAATAGCAAATATGTTGTATTTTTTCCTTTGTATATTCTTTATCACTGTGACATGGCTTACTTTATAATCAGAATATTAAAAAGTAACTGGTTACAAATTACAGATTTCTTTAGAAATCTAGTTGTAAGCATTAACTGTGTACATCCCACTAAAAGAAATAGTTAACTTTTCAATTAATTTGGCTTGAATGCAATCTGTACATTAGACAAGAGAATTCGTTTCTTTTATGGACTCCCAAATATTGCAATGAAGTTAACAGATTGTTTAAAAAGTTTCAGACCTTTTATAATATATTGAAAGATGGTTAACTTGTGTTTTGGAGGTTAAAAGCCTCACCTTCCTCCACCCCCACTCTCAGCAAAAATATGAAAAATTAAAAACTGCTTGTTGATATTAAAATTGTAAGTCACCAGTTAACATGCATTGGATCATTTTACTTAGTTGAATAGGATACGAGAATTTTCTTTGGAGGTGATTGCTTTCATTTAAATACTTAATGAGAAATATGATTACAGGGGAAATGTATTAGTTTAGGGCTAAAGGGATAAAAGTGATGAAACTGTAGGGAAAGGAAATTTCAATTATAGAGATATAAGGAGTTATATAGAAAGGAAAGGCTTTCCCATCCTCCTGTGATGTGTTCATGCAGAAAGTAGCTGCGATAGGTAGTTCAGCAAACTGGCAAGATAAAAAGACACTGCTGTAATGGGTTCTTAAAATATTGAATCCTTTTGGTGTTGGAACAGATTTTAGGTATGAAAACTCTCACCTTATTTCTCTTTGGGTTTTCTTCATGTAGGTAGTTTAATAAAGTCAATGACATATATTAAACACATGAGCTCACTATAATGATGAAATATAATGGTTAAATTGTAATGAGTGAAATGAAATTGTTTATTTCACTCAAAATGCATAATATTGCAATTATTCTGAGTTTCTGTTAAATCTTATTTGAGTAATATTTAATAGTTGCATATACTTGCTCAATATATATGTGCACACATGCATATATAAATAGTGTTTTTGAAATGAATTGCCTCTATTGTGATCTTTTTGCCCTGATAAAAGAAAGGTCTTTAGACATATAAACTATGCAATTTTGAATTATGCTTCTACTTTGAGTCTATGCATTGATTGAGTAATTTCATCAGACCCACATTACTTGATTGCTTAGAAGTTTCCTAATGATCTGCATGCTGTAGGAAGAACCAAAAAGTCGTGAGTGGAATGGCAATGATATGGTGTTTTATGAGGCTATTCAGAAGTCGCTCTGATTTATGTAGCTAGAAAGCTCCCAAGTCTTTGAGATTAGCCACGCTGACTGCTATTTTCTTCATACATCAGTCGTCCCACACTTTTTACTCCCTAAATACAACAGGAGTTTTGAGTACTGCTTTAATTAAGCAGGGATTAGGTGGCATTTCCAGTCAACTGCAGTTTGTGTTTTGCTTCATATCTAATATGGAGGATCTCATGTTTTTACAGTTTAATATATATGCTCATTTCTTTATCTGGTTCCTGTGCTCACAGAACTGATTGTAAATTAGCAATCCTCAGTTATATATCTCTACAAGGGAACATTCAAGTAGTGTACTTATTCATATATTACACAAATCACTGACATAGTTTGGTTGTTATCAGTCATGGTAAAATACCTTATGTCAACAGGGAGTAGAACAGAAGCATTTATTCATGATTTACTCATAAGCAGATGATACTTTATCCTCTGAGATAATAATCATCAACTCTGACATTATGAGAAGTCTAAGACAATTCACAGAATATTTGAGAAGCCTGAGACAATTCACATAATATTTTCATCAGGAGAATGCTCAAATTATAGTACAAAATTGGGTGAGTAAAATATGTCAACATGTTCAAAATGATAATCGATGGTAAATTTAAAACATCAGTTTTCCTTAATTTTGAATTGACTATTTTATCAAACACAGAATATAAAGATATTCCCAGAAAGTATTCTGTGTCTCTTACAATGATTTTTTTTCCATTTCAGTTTGTAAATGATTTCCCCTTGTTAATGATAACCCCAGGATTCATCAGGGACTCTTTGCACTGTATAACTCAATGACTTTTTAATTCTTCTGCTACTTAGTGTAGTTGTTTGATTGCTATCTTCTGGATAAATATTGGAAACTACCAGAAAGCATTTCGACATATACTTTTCTATTATTTATTTTTATATCATTAATAGATTTACTGGAAGCACAATTCAGGTGTGCATAATTAAGATAGACAATGTTATTATTGATCAAAAATATCAACTATGGTATGACATAACCATTTCACTAGGGGCCTTTGCTTTCAACTCCAGATGAAATTCACTAAATATCCACTAAATATCTCCTATAAATTTTAATTCAAATATAAATAAAAATCAAGGTGATTAGCTTTTGATTTACCCACAAACAGAAACCAGTTGAAATTTTTAGGGGCAATAGAAGAGGCATTTCATTCAATTCAGATCTCTAAGGCTCATTTTGTCATACTAGAAGTTCATCTTAATGGGATATGGTAATTTAAAAATCATAATTGATATAGTCTAGAAGTTTTTTCTTTTTCCCTCCACCCCCATATATGACTTTTAAGAAGTAAGACACTCTTATTTCTATTGGATCATAATCACATTTCAGATAATAGCATGTAGGTGAGTAGAAACAAATGCAATGTTTATTAGAAAATACATTTATGGCCTATAAAGATAGGTTTGCCATTAGGTGTCACTGCATTCTGAGCGGTACCTTTGTTTTCATACTTGAAAACTACATGAAATAGTTTTTAAGTTTTCAGAAAAACATACCATTTAATGAAGTTTGTAATGTAGTCAGATACAGGTGGTTTTTATTTTCAAATGAGAAAGGATAATATTCTCCCTCTTATTCTTATAAGAATGTTATTATAAAACACATTAACACCTATTACTTTCTAGATAAATTAGATTGCCAAATAGTGATGTAATTTTTCCACAGATTTAAAATAGAACAGAAACATATAATTAAACTAATACTTATTTTCTGTGAAAATAAAGACACCAGGAAGGATTCAATTATGCCTAATTGTGTTGTTTAAACAGAAATTAGTGAATAAAGTAGTTTATTAGGCATTTTTTAGCTGGGTGGTTCTGTTTACCTATGGAATGCATGGAGTTCCAAACTGGTTGATGTTTGTGTCTTGAAACATACATAAATGGAACTGGAAAAAAACACCTACATGGTCAGGAGAAAAGGTTTACTCAGACATGCCAAACATTAAGTTTTGTGAATGATCAATCATTCACATTTGCCTGTTTAATATTATTTCTTAGATATTGTATCAGTTTACTGCACAGACATACCACCACTACTACCACCATTACCCCAACCATAGGGTTTATTTGACCATATGAAACTGGAGTCTATTATCACTTAGTAATTTCTCTGTTTAATTTTTTTAAAGGACAACCTTCCTTCTAGCATGTCCCATTATAAGAATAATGGAAGATGCAATTTAAGTCACCTTTCAATTGGATAATTTAGTTTCAACATTAGAAAAATCATATAGAGAATGTGAAACTAGGTTAAAGGAATGAACAGTTTTCTTATGTTAGACTATCCTATTTCAATATTAATTGATAATTAGTGGATGGAAAATGTGTTATAAGAAACTTGGAATAAAATTAAGTAATCAGGTAGATGTCTAAAGGATAAAGAAAAATACTAAGTAGTACTAGGATTGTTTTAGGACTTTATATATTCCAGTCATTTTCATTTCATTGTTTAGAGAACATTTGAACATTTGAAAGCCAATTTCAGTAATTTTAGTACAATTTAATGAGCAAAGCAGGAAGTAGAAATGAAGTCTGAGAGGTATGGATACAAATTTCAGGTGATTGTGAATACAGGTAGAATATTAAAATTTTATAAGAATGTGTTCTGGGTTCAAATCTAGAAAATTTGGGGCTAAATTCCAATGTTATAAATAGCTGACTGAAAAATATTGAAAATGTGTCTAATTTCTTTAGTCTAATTTTTATCACTCCTAAAACAAGATTTAGACTAATGTTCATGAAAGCTCCCAAATCATATAAACTAAAATGAAGAAAAATTTCTATATTGAGGACTACCAGGAAGAAATTGTCTGGGTAAACCTTTTCTCCTGACCATGTAGTCAATGTGATTCATTAATACTAAGGCATTACATACAGTGTTACTTCTATAACACACCACAAACTAGTGCTCATTAAGGCTGCCTAGGGGCATGAGTCTTATGTTCTAACAGTACCTTCTATGACAGTCTGCAGAACTTAAAAACTGGAAGTATACCAGGAATATAACTAAGCTTGAGATCACTCAAACCTGCAGATTATAAAGAAATTATCAAGTAGGGTTCTTATTGTGTTGGACTTCTGTTCCACATTTTTCTGCTGTTACTATTCACCAAGTAGGCATCAACATGGACCTAAGGCTAGGTTGTTCATGGAAAGCTTCCTAAGTAGTTAGAAGGAAAGTGCACATCAGAAGCTAAGCACTTATAGGCCTCCCTATGTGTGTTAAAAATACTTAAAGTACTTCCCAATCAGATCCCTTACTTACAAATATTTGTATTTGTAAAAATCAATTTTATTGAAATAGCAATTTTTATCTTTTTTTCTTCATAGCAAAATAACTCCAAATAAATAAAAAATAATACTTCTCTAAATACCTTACTTGTCTAAGTAACCTGAAATAAATAATTTACTTCATTATCAAAATTATGATTTTAGAAGTTAATATTGCTAAAACTACAGTGTAATATAGGCAGTACTACCAACATGCAGTATGTGTGCCAATTAGGAGAAAGCTCTTTCAGCCAATATTTATTGTGAAACTACTCTTTATTTAGCACTGCTTTTAGTTCCTAGAATTAAGATGTTGTAAAAGCAAGCCATTATTCTCAGGAGGGAGACCATGAGAAAAATCATAAAATGTATGATACAATATTGGGTTGTGATAAATCCTACCAAGAAAAAGGAGGGATTGATGTGTGATCAAATATGCTGTTTTGGAGAGGGTAGCTGGGAAGGCCTCTCTGAGAAGATGATCATTGAAGAAGAGACTTGATTCAAAGAAAAGGAGTGAGCCTTGAGGATATCTGATGAAGAGGGATTTTAAGGAGAGGGCATTGCAAGGGCAATGACAATGAGATGAGACACTAAGGAATCAGCTTAATTTGTTTGGAGAACATTTGAAAGGCAATTTGAGTAATTTGAGTACAATTTAATGAACAAAGCAGGAGGTAGAAATGAGGTCTGAGAAGCAACTAGGGCAGATCCTGTAGGGACTTACAGGTCATGGTGTATCTGGATCTTTTAGGGGTTGAGATCAAGTGCATAGTATGAATTGGCTTGTATTTTAGAAAGCTAACCTCCATTTTGATGAACTAGATAGAGTAAAGACACTTTGAAAGCAAATTCTAGTTGGTAGCTCAACCAGAAAATCTGTTGTCAGACTATATATAATTTAAAATGAGAAGAAATAGATTTTCTCATGGATTGTTTGGAGTAGAAATCCATAGGAAATAAAGAGGATTCCAAAGCCTTTTTTTTTTTTTTTCTTGAAACAAGGGGTGAAAGGCCTTAATGTTAAAGTGGGACTATGAGGAAATGAGCAAGTTTTAGGTGGGGATCAAGATAGTACTTGTTGAATTTTATATTTATGTTAGAAGATTAAATTTGAGAATTAAGTTGACAGTTGATTATAGAAGTATAATTTAGGGGTGAATTTGGAACTTTAACTCTGCATTTGGAATTCATCATTGTAAAGCTGGGAGAGGAAGAAGTGTGGGGACAGAAGAGCTGCAAGACATGACCATTACAAAATGCAGAGGTCAGGAGGGGAAGAGGATCAGGAAAAAAGAGAGGAGTGGCCTGTGAGGTGAAAGGGAAACCAGTCCTGTGTGGTGTTCTCGAGGAAAATATTTCTAGAAAAGAGGAAGTGAGCAACTCAAAAGTGTATATGTATGAAAATTGAGCCTTTATTACTGGGTTTGACCTGTCCTGAAAACAGTGTTCTTAGTAAGCTGGAAGTGATAAAATAATGATTGGAGAGGATTCCAAGATTTCATGGGATATAAGGAATACTGTTAGTTTGTCAAAATGGGAGGAAAGAGAGTGGTGGTAGTGGTGAAGAGAAAAGGCAGCATTACTTCTTAAGTGGGAGTTTTGTTATATATCGTAATTTTTTAAAAAAAGTTTCAATCATAAGAGAATTATCAGTAAGAGGATTTGAAAATAAGATACCTCTCTATCTGCAAACTTACTTGATTCCTTGAGTTTGGATAGCAAGTGTTTGAATAGTGCTGAACTTTGTTTTTTTTCTTTCTTCATTTTTCTTTCTTTAAATCTTGGATCCAGTGTTAGTGGGCCAAATCTACTGAAATTAGCTTGAGAGAGGGTCTACAAGAGCTCTCTGAAACACACTCTACTAATTTTTCTTGCTGTTTTCCTTTGTATAGTTTCCCAGATTGCAATTCAACTTTAATGGAAATTTCTTACCTGAAATTATGAGTGGATTATGTGTTAAGGTATATTGATATGCCAATACAAATAGAATAAATATTTTACTTATTGTTAATTTCTAATTTTAAGAATATACAATATTTCTCTCTGATATGGTATTGAAACAACATAAAATCCTCTTGCTTACAGTAGGCACATTTGAATTGATTGTAGGTTTCTTCTAAATAAATGCTGTCATGCATTTGATTAGCTTACCATCATCATTAGCTTACCAACAATTTTTTGAAAGAATATAGTCATTGTACAGGGCAATTTTTTATCATCACAGCATATAAATTAAACTGATGAAAGAAATTCATATTATGTTAATTTTCAGGGACACAATTCAATACTTCTTTTTATGGATCTTTCAATTCTGTTTGTGCTATATCAGCTGACAGATTTTCAGTCATAGGTGAAAATGAGAAACTGAAATGTTCTAAATTTTCTGACCTCAGAATTCATCCTTTTAAAAATGAATCTTAGTTCCTTCATTGGTCTATTAATATCCCCATAAGTTCTGTATGTTACATTGATTTTGTGCCTCAAATAAGAATATATTAAAATAAGAATGTCAGTAGTGGGTGAATTATATTTTTCTGTGTTGTCATTTCCTTTGCTATCTCTTGTATGAAAATATTTTATGGAAACAATGTAATGTGAATGTTAAATGATTGTTTTTGCTTGGTTATATCTATTAATTGAGTATAAACATGGAATATGTGAAGGATGAACATATGGGAGGCTTGTGGTTTGGAATCAGCAATGACTGAGAAAAATTAAAAGAAGAAAAAAGCCAAGTATGTTATGACTGAAGCTGATGAAAATAATTAATGAAATATAGAACATCAAAAGATATTTTCAGGGCTGGGATTGTAGCTCAGTGGTAGAGTGCTTGCCTCACAAGAATGAAACACTGGGTTCGATCTTCAGCACCACATTAAAAAAATAAATAAAATAATAAAAGGTATTATATTCATCTACAGCTAAAACTTTTTTTAAAAAAGATATTTTGAATTTACTAGTCTCTAACTTTCTGGGATGGTGAGAGGTAATCATTTAAAGGAATTGCTATGCAGATTTAAATCCAAACTTAATTGGAAATGAACACCTAAATTTGGTGAGGTGCTTAATATACTTAATCTTAACAACATCATTATAATGTCATATCCCATGGCCAGCACATTTTAGATTGCCATATTATCTTAAAGTCAAAGACCAGGTAATATTTTAGGCTAATGTGAGGCAAGAGAGCCAGTTCTGTTGTTCTGTTGCATGTAGTTTGAGATTAATTAAAATCTAGAAGACTGATTCATCCTGCTGATAATCTCCACAATCTGACAACATACAAAATTGTGTTAATGGTGTAGCAGCAATTGCTGTCTTGCTAGTCAGAGTCTAGATCTTCTTTGCTGTTTCTGTGAATGGCAATAACTAGAGACCTTTGGGTTTTCTTTTTAGATATACCAATAGCTCTAGCATAGATCAAAGTAGGAACAGTCTATGTGAGAGCCATTATATTTTTCTTAAGAACATTGCTTTTAAATTTTTAATACCTCATTAGTGAGGGTGATGCCTCACACACAGACTTGAGTGAGATTGCTCTTCTTTTCCCTGATGGTGTAGTCATGGTGAGTTTTGGAAATCTTATGTAATTTATTATTTTCCAGCTGAGAAATCATGATGTACAAAGTCACATTCCACTTGCAGGATATCTATTGTTAGGATCACATGTAAATTGATGTGACATTTTGGGGAGTTTTAGTAAATTTTTCCATAGTCCTGTTCTATCTAACCTAAGTAGTCAAATAAGACCTATTTCTTATGCTAATTATTCTTATTATTTAATAATAATATTATTTAAGAATTTTTAGGTGTATTGACCCTTTGAGAAAATATCTTAATATTATGAAATTGAAGGTGGAACAAGTCAAGACTTTTGGTAGGATGACTAGGGTAGGTTTACTATGGCACTAAAGACTGAGGTCACTCAGTAACTACCATGTTTATGATAGCCTGAAGGTGCCATAAAATAGACATGTATTTCAGAAAAACCTTATAAATTGGATGAGGAGTTTGTCCTTTATGGATAGTCTGCATTTATAACAGAAATCTCTCTACTCAGGCTTCTAATAGTTTATCATTCACTTTAGTGTAGCTTTAGATTGCAAAGCCAGTACAATCATACCAAAGTCAGAGCTAAGGGAGGTGTCCACCATTTTCCACAAGAATTTCCTTTTTTTTTTTTTTGCACCATAGATACCTGCAGTTATGCCACAAAATCAAGTGACAGAAAAGGAAGCCTTAAATCTAGTTACTTTGTAATTAATTAATCTAATGAGATTTTTTTTTTTCTAAATTTAGTACCTACCATATATCAGACATTGCACAGAGCATGGTTTCTTGGGTACAGATTAATTACATGTCTTTTTTTTTCCTTTCATTTTGAAGTTAATATTACATAACTCTTTCATATTGCTAGTCTGTACTTTTTTTTTTTAATACTCTAGCAAATAAAGGGGAAAATCATACTGCAACACAAGCAGAGTCCTGTTCCTTTACAAGTGGCATAGTATTATTTGGAAAACATATTTATGCTTACTTTTAATTATGTTGAAGTGGAACATAGAACCAATTCAAAAAGTAACATCCAAAAAGTAACTGGCCAATACTTAACATTTTTCTTCATAAGATTTTTGTTGTTGTTGTGGTTGATAAACAGTTAATATATAGCAAAACTGCTTTGATTCTTTCTTTTTATGTTTCCTGTCCACTCTTCAGTGGCAATGCTAATGAGCAGTGAAATGGCCAAAAGCAAGAAAAAAGGAGCAAAGGGTTTTAGATAATCTATAAACCGGAAAATCAGCCCCTGAATGCTCATATGCACAAACTTGCTGAGAAGAAACAGTTTTATTTTCTCAAAATATTGCCCACATTCTGAAGACAGAATTTGCTCTTGGCTGCTGAGCTCCTTAGATGAGTGAAGCTTCTAGGCCACCAAGGAGGAACATGCTGAATTACAATGACAAAGACTGGGACCAGAGTTTAGAATATTATTATTGGGAAAAGAACGCTCTTCGGGAGTGAAACCGTGGAGAGCCAGGTTTATAGTGTTTGATTGTTTATTTCTTTATTTTAAAAAGTGAAATATAGATTTAAGCTACACTTCTGAAACACATTAGGTAATTATGTATAAACTGTTGAATTGACATTCCTATCAATATACATTATGTACTGAGTATCTACATTCTATGAACAATTTGGCCTCCAGCTGATGCTATATTCTAGACCAAGAGGATGAATTTGAATATTGCCCTCTTTAAAAAAAGCTGTAAAGCACAGAGCAAAGATAAATGAAAAAACTCTGATCAGTGATTGATTAGGAGAAAATAGAAAAAGGGAAAGTTAAACAATCAAGGCAAGATACATGGCTTCAGCATTTTTACCTATTTTATTTATTAGGCTGGGTGGTAGTTTCACAAGTATTGATTTTATTTTTATCCTTTTTTCTTTTTTAAAAAAATTCTTTTGGGTAAGTAATGGTGTATTCATACAGCTTTTATTCAGAGAAATCCATCACTACAGTGCAGTTTAACCTGGGTTATGGAATAAAGTTTTCCTTTCAGGTCCATCCACCACATAATGATGGCTCAGTCTCCAGCCTTCTTTGGAGGGGAAAAAAATGCTTACAATCGGCCAGGATCACTGAACGACAATACTAGGAATAATTCAGAGCTGTGTTCAAGTGTGGAGATGTCTGTGATACATTCCGCAAGCAAGTTGCATCCTCTGCCTTTAGGACTAGGTCTTTGCATTTTTCTTTCTCTTTTAGCATAGTGCTCTTAGGAGTTTAAGTGAGATAGAAAAGAGGAAGAAATATACATCGAGAGCAACCATTTAGATCCTATGAGGGGTAACTGGAATATTTCATGACTTTTAATATTTTACAATATATATTTTTAAATATTTTATATGATGAATTTTAAGGTGAGGTCTTGTTATTTTGCCCAGGCTGGCTTTGAACTTGGCATCCTCCTGCCTGAGTCTCATAGGTAGCTATGATTATAGGTGCACAATTTCTGTGCCCAGCTCAATGTATAGTATTTTTTTTTATCAATATTGTACTGCTATTAACAACTTGTAGCTTACCCTTGGATAAAAAATTATGGGTAATTCTTTCATTAATTTTCCTAAGAGATACTGATGTCTCATTGGTATTTCAGTATTTTTAAGTTTTCTTCACTCCAAGTACAAACTGCACACTACAATGATGATAAGAAAAAGAGCTTCCTGCAGTTGATTGAATTTCATGATGTGGTCCTAGTTCAACTTTCCAAATGGAAGAGTTCATTTTAATCTATACAAATCAGAATAAGATGAAGAAAAGCTTCTACACAGCAACCTTAGAAGCACAGAAGAGGATCTTTTGTAGTCTTGGGTCCATCAGGGCTTTGGTGTCTGAAATTAGCAGGGTAGATGCCTGGCTGGCTGGCAGGTCATTGAAGCTGATGGAGTACCCTCAGTCTACCCCTTGGGAAAATGTTTTTATTTATGTTTGGTGCTGTTTATCTTGTATATTTTAGTATTATCTGTCCAGACAAAGTAGAGAAAAAATAATACTAGATGTAAGAGGAAGACTTATGAGGCAGGGGAGTCAGAGACAATATTTATTGTTCTTTGAATCTAAAGGACTGGTGTAGCAATAGAAACACCACTGACCGTGATAAAATATTACAGTTGTTACTGTAAACCCAAACTTGATTTCACAACCTTAACTTCTGAATTTTAATTGGGAGCAGTAGCAATGGCTCCCATATTGGCTGAGCCAGTTTGAGGACAAAATGACACTGTGTATAACTATGCTCAGTGAACTCTAAAATATGTTATAAATATGTTATGAGAAACCGTAGCTGGTGAGGGTAGAGATCAAAGCCATGGAATGATAAAATCATCTGGAGAAATAGGGAAGTATTGAGTAATTCCATTGGAAAGAAACTTAAAAGTTACAACATGGGATATGGCAAGAGAGGAATTTGTATGTTTGAAAGATCCCTGCAGGTCCCAGAGGAATTTTCTAAATTATTTAGGCAGAGAGATGCCTGACTTGTGTTACCAGGTCATTACACTGACAGTATGGTACATGAGACCAGTTAAAAGACCTTTCGGTACTCCAGATATGTGCCAATGTAGGCCTGTGCCAAGCAACTACAAATGGACTTGGAGAGAAGAGTTTCTCTAGGCAGGAGTCTATGGAGAGTACATCCACCACGTTGATCCTTAGGTAGATGCAAGAGTAAAAGATCAAAGTCCCACATCATTGTTAAGGGAGGGCTTGAGTGATGGAGTGAATGCTGATGTCCTTTATCAACCCGTGAAACAGAGAAAGAGGAGCTGTTTCAGGAGGAAAGAAACAGTTCAGTGTTGAACTCAAAATGATTTTGGTATCCTAGACATAAACTTTCCTGTAATCCCTTTTCCTGCCTCAGCTGGAGAAAGTCATTCTTCATACTTGTCAGTCTTGTTTTGACATAAAAAAGAAACGTTTCAAGTCATTATTTCCTAATTTTTCCTTCAGATCCATTGGTAAATTGTCACTTCCTACTTCAAATATGAAGCTGAATTTTTTGAGCTACTTGTATTCAGAATATGTTAATTCTTTAATACCAGGAGTCAGGAGTTTTAGTTTTTCTGTGAATTTTTATCATTTCAGAATTATTCTAAATAACATTACTGAATTTTTAGTGAGTGCATCTTTATTCTTGTTTCTTAATGTGTATATTTTTTAAAAAAATCAAAATCTGGAACTAATGGTAAGAGAGTGGCGTTGTTAAATTATTTGATTTGTATTTCCCATCAAAAGAGTTTTAAAACAAAATGTTCTTTGACAGAATCTTAGCTCATTAAAGTTACAATAAAATGGTAAACATTTTCATTTCTTATGTGTGACTACTAGTTTCATATTGCAGTAATGAATGAAATAAAAATTCTCTTATAGAATGAAATAGAAGTATAAAAACATTTCCAGAATTTTGTGTATTTTAGTTACATACACTCCTCTAATATAATTAGCTAGGGAAAAGGAAAGTTTGGTTCTGAGATGGGAATAGAGTCCTCACTAGGGCCAGGTTCCAGGTAGAAACATACCACAGGGACCTTGCTGGGTCTTTAAGCCTCTTGTGAATAGTTCACAGAAGACCTGCTTACATAGTTAAGGATTTGTGTTCTTTGATGAGAGGAGACAATTGTAAATACCTATGTGAAATCAGAAGAATGTAAAAGAAGAGATAGTGTTACTTGGTGTAAGTAAAATCTCTGGTCATATTGAGAAGTGGAATAGCAGTAAGCCAGTCCACTTTTTACCTCTTTGCATCTTTGTTTAGAATCTAGTGTTTCAGCCTCTTTTAAAAATATAGAGTAGATGCTTAATCCTGCAAAAGCACTTCAGGTATGAAATTATTATAATTTGATTTTTGCCATCCCATATTCTTTAATTCTTACTAACTTGATCCATTGCAAGGGAACCAAGAATCAAAAACTGAGTACTCTAAGCGGTGAGGAAGATTCTCAGGGATTTCAGTCTTGCTTCCAAGCTAATTGATTTCAAGTTAAGTTCAGAATAGATCAAAGGATAATTTGTGTTTCAGAACTCTCAGATAATACTTTTATTTCTTAAATAGAGTTACACAGAGTAGAAAAACAAACACTGGATTTAATGTCCTGTTATATGTTCAAATCTTGCTTTGATTGCTTTTTCATTTCCTAACTATGGAATCTTTGGATAACTAATGACATTTCCCAAAATCTCAAGTTTACCTTCTCCACCTTGTTGATTAGAAGGATAAATTATAATAAAATTTAGAATATGAATATGTGGACCATTAAAATCATACTTTCACTTCAGGAGATTGAATTGACAATTTAAATGTACTGCTAGTCAAGAAGTTGGGTTGTGCATTAGAAAGTACATGCCATGCGTGAGACCAGATAGGCTGCCTGTTCATTCAGTGCTCCTAAAGCATTAATTCAGTTGTATTATGATGGCTTTTCTATAATACGTAAATCAAAGTTGAAATTCTTTATTAAAATGTATCTGAATTTAAGATAGACTGTTCTTCAAAGTTGATGTTTCATTCTAAATTTACATGAAATAGAAGCCTAAAATGTTATTTATTGGCACTAATTCTGACAATCAGCTCTGACTTTTTGGCTACATCCTTTGGTTAGCTTTTATTTGAAATATGGTGTTCTCATCATTATTCATTCAATCCAGCACTCTTCTGGAGTAAAAGGGAGTAATATTAAGATTTCTGTTTGGGTGAAAGAGACAAACTGGACTGACTGACAGCAAACTGGGAAAAATCAGCAGGGTAATTTCAAAGTCCTGTTCAAGGACATATGATTAAACAAATGGACCTAAGTTTTGTTTATTTTTAATTACTTGGATGTCTTTTTCTCCCTTCAAAGGCAGCAGAAAAGATGAAAAGTACCCAAGTTATTTTCCTTCAAACATATTTAGATTTTTTTTTTTAAAACCAGAAAATAGTGCCTGTAATTGCTTCGTTTAGTTTATCTGTTCTTCCTATCTGATATTTGACTATAGCTCCTAGCAGAACTGATTGAATATTGGCAACTGTATCATTTGGCCCCTAGATTCAGATTATGTTTTTTTTTCAAAATATGGAGAAGTATTCACATATGAAATGAATTTTTTTATGAATTATTTTTAAAGAAATGGAAAGGTAGTTGTAAGATGAGAAATCATTAAGTACTCTGCAGTTTGGACAATTTTTATGTATTCCATAATTCTAGTATAAAATATCAATGACTTCAATTAAGAGTAGCATAGTTATAACCAAGTTTTGTAAGTGCATATGGGACTTTTTCTGTTACAGGAGATAAAGTATAAAATATTGTTTAGTGATTTTTGAATGAGTTGTTCTGTGATTACTGTGTTATCTCATTTATTCAACCTCTGTGAACTTCTCTCCTTTGCAATTTGATGCAAAAGTCATTAGATTATTAAATTATCTTTTTTTTCCTTTCTTTTCTATTACAAAGTCTGCTTTCACCTGGAGGTGATTGTGTGATAACCTGTCTGGTCCCTTATCCTCACACTGTTGCTCTTTTCTTGCTGGCCTAATTCATATAAAACTTATTTTTTCACTTCTGGCACCACAGTTTCCTGGTGATATTTTCACTTTCTGTGTTTTCCAAATGTGGAACTAGATTTGAGAGCATCCATCTTACACTGTGCTCCAAGATGATTGGAACCTTACTCCTTTCTTCACCCAAACTGATATTTAGACTAATCCCTGTTCCTAAGGTCATCTACTCTGTAGAAATTAGATACTCATGAACTCTCACTTGTCTATAGTGTAGGGTTTTCCTGTGGCTGATGTGAAAATGGAGAGGTTAAGTGTCCTAAGTGCTATATTGTTGGGAACTTTTTAAATAGTCTATTAAGCATAATTTTTACTAAATATATGCACATCATCAAAGTAGTATTAATGTAGGTTATTGGCCAGGACATAGAAATAGTCCAATTATGTAGAATTGCATAATTGTTTTCATTAACATAGGATCCATTTTACCTGTGCTTTACTATATTGCTTTCAAGTACTATAATTAATTCCTTTGAAACCCACTGAAATTAATGTTAAGAAGTAGCTAACCCAATTTTTGTACAATTGTTCCTACAAACTCCTAGGGACAGTGACTATCTTCTTAGCTTCTCAGAATTTAGTATCCATAGTACCCAGGAGGGTCTAGCCTACATCTAAATCTCAGTTTACTGCCTCCATTTTACTTTCCCCTTTCCATCCCATTCCTTCTCTCACCACAAGCAGATTGGAAGGCTTTTCCTTAGAAATATCTAAATTCTGTCTATATCCAAACATGTCACTATGTATATATTTTAACTGCTTGAAAATATTTTAAATTGGTATTTAAAGATACTTTCAAGATGGGCCTGGTGGTGCATGCAAGTTTGAGACCAGCTTCAGCAATTTATCCAGTCTCTATGCAACTTAGTGAGACTCTGTCTTAAAATAGGAAAAAAAAAAAAAAAAAATGGCTGGGGATGTTGCTTATTGGTTAAGTGCCGCTGCGTTCAATCTCCAGTACTAAAAAATGAAAAAGGTACTTTTACCTTGTAATGCTTTTATTTTTAATTTTTAAAAATATACTATTATACTGTTCTTAGTTATATTCTTGTACAGCATATAATTCAGACTTAGGTTTGGGATATTGTGTTTGCCCCAGTGAGGACTTATTACAAACACACAATGACTTTGCAAAGCATCTTTTCATTTCCATAGGAAACCTTAAAGTAATATTAAATTAGCAAAAGATTTGCATATTGCAAATGCTATTACTTTCTTTAAATAAAGATCTATATATGTAAGTGTAGACATGAATTTATCATCAGGACTTGTTTGTTGAGTTTTGTAATGGTCAAATATAGTTTGTGGTTTATTGTAAAAAGCACGTGTTCAGAAAAGAGAAAACTTTTCAGTTTAAAAATTCTTTTATTGAGCAAGTACCATTTTTGACAATATTATTGGAAATGAGAGTTCAAAATAATAGCTATATAAGAAAAATTCCTTCCTCAAAATTCAATTGTATAAATAAACCTGCTTTACTTTTTTCATGTTTCATTCTGAATTTAGTCTTTATGAATGTGCAAACGATCATGCTATAATCATATATATGAAGTACCTGTGATTATAAACATGGAGATAAATATTTGTCAGTATTATTTGATTATATATTACAATCTTAGAGCTTTACTTGTTAATTTATGGATATGGTCATGGAGCATGTCACATGTATCCATCATCAAGTGTAATTTTTTTCTAATTTTTTGGCATGTAGGGACAATTTATTTCAATTTTTTTGACCTTATTTCATATGTAAAATATAGATATAGCTACCTATCATGAAGGGAAAAGTGAAAGGTAAATTAAACAAATAAAACAAATTTTAAAAGAATGAAAGAGTGACTGGCAGAGAACTAATTTATAACAATATTAGTTTGTCTTGTTCTTTCTTCCCTGCCTTCCTCAAAAATTTTATAAATATAATAGGTTTTACTTAAATAATTGCACATTTATTTTCTGTTTTGTGCACATGCCAAATATCTTGAGGCTAGAGTTAATTGATTTTTGTAATTATGTCAAGTGAAGAGAAAACTGCCTGTAAATACACGGGTTATTTATATTCTCATTTTCAAATTCAAACAAAGAGTTTTGCTATTTGTTTAACATGACAGAAAACACCTAGAACAAGTTATGTATTATCTCTTTTCTCTTTTTGCATCAGACCTTTCATAAGATATAATTCTTTCTAGTTAAATCCATGATGTTTCTGATGCAAGGACCCGTTTTACGATATAGTTAGTTTTTAAGTCTTTCCAAAACCACCTAACTTATCATCTAACTTATAATAATATATAAAAAATTACAAATAAAAGCATTACAAGATAAAAGTACCTTTTTCATTTTTTGATACTGGAGATTGAACCCAGTGGCACTTAACCACTGAGCAATGATATTATACCTGCTTTAGATTAACATCCTGAGTCTCTGTCTTTTTTTAAAAAACTCATTATTATATGCTATATTGAAATGTTTACTTCTCCTTTCTTATGCTTATGTAAGAAAATTCTAAAGGGAATAAGTGTGTTTTATTTTAAAAAAAGAGAGAGAGAGGGAAGTCACAGTGATTTGTAAGCATTTAATTCTCTTGGCAGTTTTACATACCAGCACTGATTTACTAATTGTTCTTTTTTCACTTAAACTAAACTTGTCTTCCAAAATTGAGCTATTAATGTGATTTTAATCAACAGCGCTAGCTCTACAGGTTTATAACTGATTAAAGGGTAGTAAATGTTGGAGCATTCAAAGGCAAATCAGCATAATTTGTATAGGACCCTGAGTAGAAAGTCCATAATTTAATTTTAACTTAAAGGAATTTTAATGAAAAATGTGTTAATTGTATTTTTTAAAGAATTATCACTATTGAATATAAAATTTTCCTAAAGTACTTCTGTAGTGTATAAAGGAATCATTGAATTAGTTTGCCCATTTTGAGTGTCAGTATCATAAATGCAATAGATAGAGTGTCTTAGGCCTGCTTTTACTCTGAAGATATCCAAAGGAATTCTATAGATGGTAGCAAAAGGATGCAATGCAAATGACTAAATCCATTCTCTGTAATGAGAATGATATAGTACTTGCTATTCATAGTCATTGTATTCATAAAAAAATAGTAAGAGTAATATTTATTAAGCACTCACCTTATACTAAGTATTGTAAGCCCTTTCTTGGCATTATTTCATATAATTGTAATAGCCCTAATAATGCCGGTGTGGTATCACTCCCATTTTGAAGATGGAATACAGGAAATTTAGCAAATGCTGTATAATTTGCCCAGCTTCACTCAGTCACAGAAGATAAATCTTAAAGTCTGATACTCACACTTATCTCCTCCTTTATTAACTGCCTAAAGAATAGTTTTAATTTGGTTCATATTGTTCCCATGTATGCCAAGCACTTCTTTCCTCAGATAGTCACCAAGAAGCCAGGTTCTCTTTTAAGAGCCCCTTCTGAATTTCTGACCATTGTGATCCAGAGGACCCTCTGCATTTCCTATCACATTGTTACATCGTAATGTTGCTGAAGCCTTGTATTTGATTTTCTATCAACTTGAAAGAAAAAAAATGAATGAACTATTTCTTCTAGTGAGTTGTTATTTTAAAAAAACCATAAATCATAGTTTTGTTTTTTCTTTATGTGTGGTTGTTACATTATTGTGGCATATGCTGTTCATAATTAATATGAAATAAATAATATCCTTGGTGTCTACCTACCTCTTTATTTTAAGTATTTTAAGTATTTCTGCCCTTGACTCCATTTAGTAATCACGGTATTATTTTCAGTATTTGAAACTAGCATAAGTCTTTATTTTTGCATTATCTGAACATTGTGTTTTTATTCTTAGAGTATTTTATGTCCTCTCAATCTCATTTTACAGTAGACAGGAATTAAACATGCATGCATCACATATATTCTAGGATTTATCTCCTTTTCCAAGTGAAATATGGGAGAGTTACCCATGGTCCTTGATCTAATGTGCAAATTCACCAGATCACTCCATTAGACTATGGCAATCATACATAAAACACTTGACCAATATTCTTCCCTAAGTATGACAGAACAGTTTTAAGTCAATCATTTAAATTAATGATATTATACCTGCTTTAGATTAACACTCTTAAAAATGAAATTTTTAGACCCCTTTTAATGAGTGCCTTTCTGTACTCTTACTTTCCTCTAATTCAGTAGACCCTTTGAACATTATTTCTGAGCATGCATATTTTTCCTCTCACTGTGGAATAGAAACAATAGAAAATAATAGTAAATTGTAATGATTAAGAGAGTGTACAAAAAGGAAAAGAACGCTGTAGTGCATTGTTTACAAGAACACACTTTTATCTTTGATAGTGTGATACACTGCGTTTAGGTAAGAGCTATCAGGAAAGGAAAGAAGGAAAAATAAATGGTTAATTTCTACCAATAACTTTTGGTGAACTAACATATGTTAATATATAAAATGATAAATGCTTATCCACTTGGGAAGGGGCTATATAAAGAAAGACACAGAGAGAAATGTCAAATGTCAAATAATAACAAAAACAAACAATAAGCAAATTCGAGATGGGGGATGACCTTTAGAATGCCTAGCTGCTGCAGGTGGTCCAGGTGTCTGCTGCAGCAGGAGGACTGCTTCCTGTGCCATGTTAAATGGTTTACTCTGCAGGAGCACTCATACAGGGGAAGGGTGTAAGGAGTGACAGGTCATTTCAGCTAACATCAGCCAAATATGTGATTTTATCTCTCAGTGGCATGATAAAGCCAGGGATTTCTTGAAACACTTTACAATTAAACCAGAATAGTTGAAAGTACACATCTGGAAGAAATCAACAGAGAAACCTCTCTTGTTCATTAGGAAAATGATGATAATTTACTTTTGTTATATGTGGTTATACTTCTACTTTACTGTATTAACCTTTCCTATATTCTCAAGTAATCATGTCAAGAACATTGGTATCTCACTAGAAGAATGAATGGAATACTAAGTTTGCTTTAGCATTAAACCTGAATTTCCCTTTCTTGTTTCATCTAATTTTTTTTTCTTTTGGTTTTGAAAGGTAATTTTATGATAATGGTCACAAAAAAACATAACAAGGAATCTAAAGCAATATTTTGCTATTTTTGATGGATGTTTTAGAATAAATTTAAAGAACAAATATGCCTATAAAAATGTATCTTTTAGGAATGTGCTTCTATAACTGTCATAGTTAAAAGTTAGTCATAACTTCCTACCAGGAAGTTTTTTTTCAACATTAACTTGTAGTTTTCATGTTTCCTCTTTATGTCCTTGCAAACTATTATTTATTCATTCCTGTTTGAAGCAGAAAAGAGGAGACTGGGCTTGAAGATTGAGTTAAGTCACTATTCACATTATTGTTGAAAAATCCTCTCTAAATGTCCCAAATCACAAGTAGGGGTTTGCTGTTTGTACTGAATAATAATCATGTTTTTCAGGTCCAGCCATTACCATCAAAGATTAGTAACCATAAATGGTTAATATTCCATGAATAATAATCTCAAATAGTTAAATGATTCAAGTGAAATAGAACCAAAAGTCTTTTAAGTGCTCTGAGGCTCTGATTCTTTAGGAAGTGATACTACAGAAAAAGTATCTACAGAGTTGATGCTTTTCCGGCTTCTAAGGGTCTCCGTTACTACCTTGGCAGCATGACAGGGGATCCCTTTAGTATTTTCTGCTGTTGGATGTACAACACCTTTTATGTCACAATGACTTGCACCAGGATTCTTATAATTTTAGGATTGCTTATATCAAAAGAGATTGGATTTACAGGGAAAAACTTTCCTATGTGATCCAGAAAAAAGAATGTAGTATGCAGAGATTGATTTGGAACCAGGGGTTGAGAAAATTAGGTGCAAATTCCTCTTCAGAGATTGTTCCTCTTTGGAGGGATTCCTATACAGCAGTAACTAGAGAACCTTAAGTGGTTTGGATGGCTGGTTTCAGTAGTAGTAACCTCTGAAAAACTGTGCCTTCCACGGAATGTTCACAAAGCACAAAGTCCAGATAACCTCTATTTGTTAGTTCGATATACCACATTATTTGTGACATTATTCATAAGTATAGTTGGTAATATCTTAGGAATTCTCCTTCCTCCCCACTCCCCAAGAAAGAATGCTGTAAGTTTTATTTACAGAGACAATATTTAGAAATGTCTTAAGCATTATTTTTTCTGGCTTGATTCTAAAGGATTCTTCTTGTGTCTAAAAGCAAATTGACTCCTCACATACCATATAGTTAGTAGTTTTTTGTGAAAGAGATAATGTCAACTCAATTTTAAATTGTAGTCTAGGAACCTAGAAGGGAGGTTTGCTAATACTAGATTTTACAGAATGAAAAGCAACAAGGAGATATATACTATACAATTTGTTGGGTATGGAATTGAAATGATCATGATGAAAGAATGGAGCAGAAATAATACAAAGCTGCACATTTTTCAGTGGGGCTGGTTCTTAACTAAAGTTTAGAAGTGTAGGCTGCTGACAAAAAAAAAAAAATGAAGCCACCAGAAATATTACACTTAGCCTGTGAATTATATTGGAAATCATAAGTCCAGCAAAAAAAATGTTTTTCTAACTACTAACTAAAGAGAACTTGATTGAAATGTGAGGAAACCCTGAATATCCTGAATATTTTTCAAATTCATCTTCTAAAATATATACTAAAAATTATTCCAAATATATACTAAAAATTATTCCAATCAGATATATTTACATTTCTCTAAGAAAATGAAGTGGATCTTAACAATATGCACAGGAACTCCTTTCACTTGTCAAAATTCATTTAACAAAATTTTACAGAGTAATGTTAATTCTTTTTCAAGCACAAATCGTTACTCACTGTGGTGGTTCTACATAAAATTAAATTTTAGCATTTGTCCTAGTTATAGTACATAGATGTTTAATATGTGTATAAAAATGATTGCAAGATATTCCATGCAGTTTGCATTATTACTAATCAGAAGTATTGGATCACAGTGATCTTTTAATTTTATTAATACTTTTAAATATTTAAGATGTATTTATTTTCTATTAAAGTTAATATAAGCATTTTATTTTTTTAAGTAGGCAAGAGAAAACATGTGCTAACCACACAAAGTATCAGCTGAAAAGCAGTCTGGAGTTTAGACATGAGTTGGAACTCAAATTAGAGAACTTAACCCAACCTGTCTTATATAGTTAGTGAGCATCACTTTCTCTCCCCTCATATTTGTGTAACCCCTGAAAAACAAGAATTTGCCTTGCAAAGCATGCCTTTCCCAAGATGATTAGCACTTTGGGTTTTTCTTTTTAAAAGCCAGTAAATAACTTGTGAAATAAAACGAAAGATAGCAGAGACAAAAGGGAGGAAGAAAGATGAAACACACACATAATATCTACTAGTTTTTCATCTAAACTCAAGAAACCCGAATGACTCAATAGCTGACATGATTTCTATATAAAAAAAGCCAAAATTTGTTATTGCTACTATGGGGAAAGTGAACCTATTAAGCAAAATAGAACTTTCTAAAAAACTCTTGATTTTCACCACACTGTGATCTTTTGTATTTAAATTTATATGATAGAATTAATTCCTCTTTCATTGGAGCTTTAGGATTAATTTGGATTACATGTTGTGTGTACACATCTAACACATAGTATAGAGACACACACTATCACTTCTCAGTGCCTCCTGTTTTTACTCTGGATATCTATGAGTATCACTGTACCAGTAGGGCATGTGACCCAGGCTGAGTCAATCATCCCATTTAATCTCTTGCCAGAGGTAATTGGTAAGGGGGTGACCTATGGCCTAAACTGGCCTAATTAAAGTCTCAAGGCTTATGTGTGGAGTTTAGAAACATGAACAAATGTTTTCCTATTCACTGTAGTGATACTGTATGGGGATAAGAAACCTAGACTTGATGTAGTTATCTTGGCTGTTAGCCAGGAGACAAAGCCAGGACACAGAGCTGAGCCAAGAGAATCACAGAGGAACAGCTAAGCCTTGGTGGTACTGTGAACCTCTGGATCAAATTGTGCCCAGAGCCTGCCCTCCCTCTACACTTTTCATTATGTGAACCAATAATTTCCTGTTCAGGATTGATTTAGATTTTCTTATTTATTCTACATTAAGCATCCCTCCTGATACAGTAGGTATTCAATAAATGTCTGCTTCATGACCCCTTGAGCTGTTGATTATTATACTAGAAAGTGTCACATTACTTGTAGCTTTTATTCTTTCTTGTTTGAAGGAACTATGACTTAAGAAAAATTATGCCTCAAATTTTAGTTTCAGAATTAACACCAAATCGCATCCTTTGCAGAATGAAAGTAGTATATCGTGAGGTTTGGTTTGATGTTGCTGACACCCTGACCAGGTGGGTTCTCAGCCCTCTTGGTCACTAGCTATGTCATGTACTCAATATATATGAACTTTCATTTTTCAAAAGGGAATACAATAAGACTTTTTGACTCTTGGATTTATTATTAAGTAAGATAATCCCTACAAAGCACCAATAGTTTTGCCTAATACATAATAAAGAATCACTAATCATTATTGTATTTTTGGCTTTCAGTTTGACTTGGGGGAAGGATGATGTTAGGTTGTCACTTAATCTCAATTATGATTTTTAGGATGGAATCAAAAGAATCTTGTTATGAGTAAGTCAATGCATTTCTGAATTGATTTGAAGCAGTTTTCTTATACAATTAAAAGAAGTCTGTAAAATAAAATGTCATTTGTATTTTAAAAGGCATATTATTAATAGGGAATATTTACTATAAAATAGGCAAGTTGAGCTATAAGGAGGGATGTTTAAATATCTAGACTTGAATGGTCATAAAATACTAAGTGCAGAATTTGTACATATAAATAATTTTAGAGATAGAGTGATTGATTTCAAGAATTGCTTTCTCTAATGCATGCAGAAGGCTACAGTTGAAGTCTTCAGAAGTTTGTGCAGGCACATGATAGAACAATCGATTTTTTTAAACTTGTTCTGTGAGGACAAAGTTTATGTATCTACACTGAAAAAATGACAATTGCAAAGAAAGCACAAAAGAAATTAAATTGACTGATAATTCTATTTTTCCATGATAAGCATTTTTAACATTGTAATGCCTTTGTTTTCATTACACATGGCCCCCCCCACAAACACTATATTTGTGGTAATGTCTATATTCTGCATGTATATATATTCACATGTGAACATGCAACACATTTATGAGCAATTTTAAGTTCTGGATTCACATATACTTAATAATTTTCTTAGGTGTCATAAAGTCACCTTAACCTTAGTGTGTTTACGGCTGTAATTCTTTCTTAATGTCCTCTGTACCATTGCTTCACCATGAAGTCTATTTTGGTGAGAGATATTAAGTATCTACAGCCAGGAAAGCCAGACCCCTGAAGTTACTCTGAAGACTCCTTTTATCTCCAACTCCATAACCAATCAGTCATGAATCCCATTGATTCTACCTCCTAAAAATCTCAATTTTTTCCATTTATCTCCATCCCTATACTCCGCCCCAACTTACATGCCCATCATCTCTTACTTTATTTTAATAACCTCATAATTTGAATACTTGTGTCCTCTACTTACACTAATATGTTCTCCTCAAAATAATTTAACATTTAAAAAATAGAAATAAAACCATGGCCCTATTGTGCTTAAAATCTTATTTCTGCTTGACTTACACAGTTCTCAAGATAAAACATAAAATTTTACTGTGACTTAGACAGCTCTAGGTTTTCAGACTCTGCCTTACTACCAACCTTTGATCCTCTAGCCATATTGGCTTTTTCAGTTATTCAAAGGTGCCATGTTCCTTCTTTCTCAGGAATAATAAATCTGTTACTTCCTTTATCTGGATGACTCTTGAAGGCTCTCACCTCATCATGCCTCACTGCTCTAATCAAATGCTGTTTCCTGACTGAAGTCTTTTTGGCTTTACAGACCAAGTTAAATCTCTCATCTCTCTGTGAACTGTGCTTTTAGCCAGATGAAACTAGAAGATGGTTATTGTGTAATACTTCATATATTTGTCTCAGGCTACAGTATGCTTCACAAGGTCAGGGACTGTATCTCATCTTGTCAGAGCCGTATCTCCATTATGTAGCATGGACCTTGCTCAGAAGGCTATAAACAATGTTTATGACCTTTTTTATATCATAAACTCTTTCAATTGTTTTCTAAACTAATGTTTTTAATGTCTGCTTATTAGTCTACTGTAAAGATAGGAAGCGATTTATTTAATAAAACCCCCATTATTGGACTTGTAAATTATTTTTATTGTCTGCTATTGTAAATCATGTTACAGTGAATTCAGGAATTCATTGAATTGAGGGAGTTGCAGTTCAGGTTCTCTAGAAGATAATACTAGGATGGGGATTCCTTTTTAAAAAAATTTTTTTTAGTTGTAGATGGACACAATATCTTTAATTATTTATTTTTTGTGTGGTGCTGAGGATCGAACCCAGTGTCTCACTGGGTTCACTGAGCTATAGCCCCCGACCCAAGGATGGGGATACTTGTGCAAGTAATCCATGAGGAGAAATTACTTCATCATTTGTTATATGCATTAGCAAGCTACCTGGGCCTGTTATGTCCATTCGTCCTTAATCACAAACTTCCTGTGTGTGTGTGTGTGTGTGTGTGTGTGTGTATAGTGCACAGATGTGAGCTTATAGTGCCTGGCCCATGAAGGGCAACCAGGGAAGCACCAACAGCACTTGGTGTAATAAATCCAAGAAGGTTGCATGAAAGTGTTTTTACTTAGGTATAAGGCCTCAGAATATGGTAGAATTTTAATATATGATCCATAGGGCAAGAATATTGTCAGGAGAAGGAAGAAAAGCACAATAAGGAAAGAGTTAATCAGAGTTTTTTGGTAAAAGTGAATGATAGATATAAATATAATAAAGGCCAAGTGAGGAGTGTTTGGAGATAAGAGGATAAAAATGGATTAGACATATACCATAAAGAAATTAAATTCTATTTATTAAAATATGCATCATTAAATGAAGAGTTTTAGGTATAGAGATATAGGTCAGTTGGTAGAGCACATTCCTAGCATCTTAGATTCTCTGGCTCAATCCAAAGCAGAAAGAAAGGAAGGAATGGATGAAGGAAGTCCCCCAATAACAACAATAAACCACAGAAAACCCCCAAAGAACAAAATTTTTAAAAAAGCAAATGAAGAGCTTTCCTTCAACAGATAGATTGTATTTATATAATTTTGATTTAAATGTAGAGGTCTGAATATCTATAACTTTAAAGATCTTTACTCTTGAGGCATAGCCTTACTATTCTCTACACTGTCAATTGATTTATTGATTCTTATAAGTATAAAATTATATGAGATTGTCCCTGGTGTTGAGGAGCTTAACAATATACAGGAACACAAACACCACACCCATGCATAAATTGTATTTCTCTGAGCTTTATATTAAATGCATTATTTGAGGAAAGATTTTCCTAAAGTGTATATATATCTAAATATCTAAAACATTGTATGTAGGAAATCATAATTATATGGTTTGAGGTGTCATAAAAATAATAGAGAAGTATTTTTAAAAGAAGCATCAGGAAAAAGAGTATCATGAAATAATATAATGAAAGCCATGTAAGCATTTGGGGCACATGTGGAAAGTCTAAGAATCCATAAATGTTATTTAAAATCTCAACATCTTGGAGTATACTATAATGTATAAATTAGTATGTAATATTTAGTTACTATCTATTTATGTTCTCTCATTTGTGAAAGGCATTTGGACATCTCCCTACCTTATGGGAGGTGAGGCAGTTGAAAAGTTAATTAATGTTTATAGAGGCTTTTTGTGCCTTTAAATGAAAGGTACAATATAAATCCAAAATATTAATCTTTAAGTGTGAAATACTCTAATTACTTCTCATTGCCATAAGGACATTACTGAAGATTTATACCTTCCTCTGAAATACCTGGCACAATTGTTATATGAGACAGCATAATTTTAGGTGAACCATTATAATTCTGTGGTCATTACCATGTGTCAAAAAAAGTAGTTTAAGTATATGTGTTATATTTACATATTTGGAATTTAATATTTCCCATTATACATTTATTAGTATAAGAAAGATTGAGATGATTTGAACAACTGATTTATTATGCTGTTATATCTATGTTGCTTCTAGATTTTTTTTTTTTTTAGATATAAGACTAGGAAGAAAATGAGAAGATTTTAAAGAGCTTGAAAGAAGAATCAATATTACTGTGAATATCTTGGTTTTAACAATGGACTAATTAGGTGTTCATTAGCATCCTATGATAGCAGTAGTCATTGTAGCAACATTCTTATATTTATGTAATTATAAAAGTATCATTTATTGACTAAATATATTTACCAGACATGGAACTGATCATATATCATAGGTTATTATAATCCTCACAAAAGAACTGTAAAATGAATATGAACTCTAGAGTTCAAGCATGAGGAAAGGAGGTAAAGCCAAGTATATGACTAGTTCAAGGTCAGAGAAGATTTAAACCCAGGCAGTGAGACTTACGAGAAAACTCTTTAACCCTGTACTATACTAATTCTCTAAAATGCTACCTTTCCAATATTTAGCCCATCTCACCATCATGGATTCTACTGAATGTAGATTGCACAAGATAATTTTAATAACAAAATGAAAGTTGCAGGAATTCTCAATAGAAGCAGTGTTCTTCTTTGTCAAGGTTTTCTACATGAGCTGCTTTCTCTGGTTTCTTGCCAAATCAATAAGCATAAACACTGAAATTGCAAAGAAAAGGATCCAAGACACAACGCTCATTTTTGTTAGGCTCATGTTGAAAACACATAGCTAAGAACTCAGCACATGTAAACTTGATTTAAGAATGGCAGTCTCTGGCATTTTCTTGACACTTAGAAACAAAGTTCTTTGTATGCATTTTCCAAAGAAGACAGGAAAAAATAAGTAGAAAAGAAGGTTTTAAACGGAAAGTTAAAAGAAAGAAAGTTCTTTGTAAAACTTTGGAGTAATTATTAAGAATATCATTCATTCCCCTCTCCCCACTTCTTCCATACATATTCACAATCACCACTCATAAATCAAATTTCTAAACTGAAAAAAATGATGTTTTCTTATGCTTACTTCCTCTAGTCTGTTTACCAAAGGAACACCCTAAACCAATTTGTAGAACATTATTAATCAGAATCAGAACAACATCCAAACTCTGTGTGTATGCATGTGCGCATGTGCGCGTGTGCACAAAACCCTTCTTAAACTGGTATCTGCTTAATTTCCATTTCATATTCTGCCTCAGTCAGATGCACCTGATCTTTGGCTCTCTTTGCAGAATTGGTACCTGCTTGTTACTGTTTTGATGACTTTGACCATCTTGTTTTTCCTGGAATTTTTTGGATGAACACTTACTCATATTGTAATGAAGTGTCTCTGACATACCCAAAGAGAAAATTTGCTGTTACTTTCTAATTGTTTGCATAGTACTCTTTATTGTTTTGCATTGTAACTTTAATTACTATATTGAATTGCAATTACTTATTTGTGATTGTATCTTTAAGGCCTTAAAACCTATGTTTGTGACTTGACTTATTTACTGTGATCATCAGTGCAGGATGATGTACAGAAAGTTAAAATGGGAACACATCTGTTTCAGAATTTTGTCTGAGGCCACAAAACAGAGAATAATGTAAGTTGAGTATTTCTACATTTTAAACTTTTATAGGAGCCTGCAAAAGAGGTTCTTAAAATGTGATACACCCATAATAAGTCAGGAAGTAAAATGAGTATACAACTTCTAGTAGTTCTTTCCAGTAGTTACATTGTTTCAATGCAAGTGCCTGCCACTTTCTTTGTCTCTCTTTAATATATATGGCTTACACATTTGTTAGATTTACTCTTTCAAATCAGATTGGAAAGGCTCATCAGCCCCCTAGCATGTTCCCTTTCTAGCTTTCATTGCTTCTGTCACTGCCACATTATGTCACTATTGAGACTAAGCCCAAATGGTCCAATGTGTTCTGTCTACTGTGGCTTACTTGCTACTTTAGATTCCTGCATGGAGAAGAGATTGCAGTTCACAGTTGACTTTCTAAAGTTTCAGTCATTTTTCCATTTTATATTCGTATACTTGGCTCTTTCTCTGAAAAATGGTACCACTGATAAATCCAGAAATGCTTCCATACCCATCTAGAGCCTGTGTTGCCACCTACCTTCTCAAAGCCACCCACAACCTCATTCAGACTCCTCTTTCTTTCAGGGACTTTGGAGCTCTTATCAACAGCTTGACCTCAATCTGGACTGCATATGATCATTTTAAAGCCCAATTGCATAGATAATCGTAACAGTGAATTTAAAAGACCTTTGGGGCTAGATTCAGTGGCTCATATCTGTAATCCCAGCTATAAGATAGACTGAAGGAGGATAATTCCAAGTTTGAATCTAGCTGGGGAATTTAGCCAAACCCTGTCTCAAAAAATTAAAAGGGGTATAGCTCAGTGGTAGAGTGCCCCTGGGCTCAATGTCTTATATCAGGGAAAAAAAAAAAAAAAAAAAAAGTCCTTCGGGAATGGTTTAAATTTTCATCTTTTCCTCCAAGGAGACACTTTGGTCCTGTAAAACCTTCCCACCTTTTTCTTGATATCTTTTTTTATATCAAGAGTTTGTGGAATGGTCAGTCTTCTAGGGCTGCTAGAGGTCACGTTAAACTCTCTGCCATTACACTGTCATTTGTGTTTATACAGTGACAGGAAAAGTGTTACTTCATGGTGACGTTTCAGGTTCCCCTGGGGTCACAAGCATTTGAGAGCTTCTTCATAAAAACATTTTGAGTTCTATCCCATTAGTAAACACTTGATTTAAGAACAAAGAAAAAATTGTGATGCCAAACTCACCGACGATATTTAGAAGTATATATTTTTGCTTCAGAATTAAGCAAATACTCTCTGATATTGCATTCAAATACTCTCTGAAATACAAGTATAAAGATCTATTTCTAAGTAGTAATTTGATTATTGATGAGTACCAAATAAGAGTGATACAAACTTATCTCACACCTGTTATAAGCAGATGAACACTTGAGAATCAAGGTTAATCTATCAGACTTCTATAGGTGAATGAGTATTTGGAGTATGTTTTAAATCATACCTTTCCAGGTGGTTTTTCAAAATAAAGAATAACAAATATTTATTGAGTACTTTATTCATTGAAAAAATGTTTAATGTGTGTTTGTACTACTCTGGACAGTGAGAATTTAGAAATGAACAGAAAAGTTCAACTCCGTTCAGGGAGCTTATTTTCCACTTAAAGAGACAAAAATACAATAAAATAGTTTATAAGTGTTTACGTACACATGTACATCTTTATATGTGTTTTAAACTAATATTATCAAGATACCTAAAATCAAGCTAAGGAGAAAATAACATAAAATATTAAAATTATAAGAGCTAAATAATGCATACAATATTAAAAATTTCAAAAATACATGGATTTAAATAGTACATAAGTTTAAAAAATGAGACTGAATTCAGAGGATATGATCAATCTAACTTGAAATGGTTGTTGAAAGAAATGAGACTGGAGTCTGAAAAAGTCACATGTTTAGAGAGGTCAGTGATCTCATCAATGGCTCACTGGAGTTCAAGCATTTAGATGCAACAGTCTTACATTTGCACACCAGAATTTGCAAAGGAATCTACTTGTGATCAATAAACATCAATAGAAGGGTACTCTTGAAAAGAAATTTATTAAATAAAACCTGATAAATCAACTAAGATTCAAGCGTGAGTGTTCATTTATAGATTTCTTCCCAAATAACAATTTTGGTGGAAGGAATTTTCAGTAACACAATAAGTTATATTGATTACTGTAAAAGAAAAGCATACAGATTTTCAGGGAATCTGTTCAAATCTGTTCATTGGTAGATGTTTTAAAAAGATTGAAAATTGGAAGCTTCTTCCTAATATCATAATGCCACTTTTTGTTCTGTGTCCTGTTTTTCCTAAGCTATATGCTGGGAATGAGACAACCAACTATAGAAAGATAGGGATCTTTGTTCCTTGTATCACTGTGTATCATGGGCAAAGAAATAGGCAAACATGGCATAATGGTATAATAGTCACCATTCCATACCCTTACTAAACCAGTGAAAAATGTAACAAGTTGAAAGTTGTTATATGAACTGAATATTCTCTATAATGTTTTGTGGAGAAATTTGATGCATTTCCCTATAGTACTAAACAAATAATTTTATCGCCATTGCTTATTTTTACTATCATATTCTCTGATTTATCTTTCCTCTGCTTATATACTATACTTTCTCTGTATACTTGTCTAAATTGTTAATAAAACTTTGATTTTCTTCTCTGCAAGTTTTCAGTATGATAGGTAAATTTGCCAACTGGAAAGAAAAGCTCAAAACAAATTTGTATGTTTGTACATACCATATATACACACAATATGTATTACAAATATACACTATTAATACTATACCACACAGATATCAGATATATCTGATATATATGTTTATATACCTGCATGTAGTCATATTCATAGTCATAGTTACAGATTATAAAAATAATATTCCAAATGAAGCCAAGCCATCAGCTGGCTTATTTTATTTATTTATTTACTTTAATTTTACAATGTTTCTTTTTAAATTTTATTTATTTCAATAGAGCATTATAGTTTTATATAGTAGTTGAGTTCATCCCAACAAAATCATATATGCATGGAATTCAGTTCCAGTTCATGATTCTGTCCCTCTTTTCCCTCCAGTCCAGTCCTCCCTTCACCCCAATTTTCCTTCCTCAAACCTCTTAGACTTCCTTTTGCTCAACTGTTTGTTATTTTATTTATTTTTTGGGGTGTAGTACTGGGGGTTACACTTAGGGGCACTGGATTACTGAGCTACATCCCAGCCCTATTTTGTATTTATTTTTAGAGATAGTGTCTCACTGAGTTGCTGAGTACCTCACCTTTGCTGAGATTGGCTTTGAATTTGTTGTAGTGGCACCCCCGTACTTCACAAAAAATCTTTACTGGGCTTCTCCAGAAATCTTCACCATGGCTGATTTTAGAACTGTCCGCAAAAGAGTCTCTACAAAAGAGTTCAATGTACATAAACTTCCTATTTTCGTGTTGCCCTATTTTACTTGGCTGCTAGCCTGGAAGAAATCCACACTCCAGGTGCTGGACACCCCTTACTAGTTTTTCACAAACATTTATCCAGTATGTAGTTTGTAGAAATGTGTAAACCAGGCCTCTGGCCTTGAGCTGGAGCTTTACAGTGAAGTCTACATTTTTAAGATAAGAGAAGTTACCAATTGGGCCCCATGGTAACAGCTGGCAGGGGGAGGAAAGAAAGGGGAGAAAAAGCTCTCCCCTTCTCAGGTGTTATTCTTGAAGGGTTAACCTGCCCAGAACAGAGAAAAAAAAGTTGCTTTTATGTGAACTTCTGCAGACTGTGAACTTCTGCTACTCTTCCCTTACATGTTGGGTATAAAATTCTGAAACTACCTGAACTCGGGGTTCAAGGGATTGATTGATTACAGCAAAAGCTGTGCCCTCTGAACCTGGTTGCAGCCAAATAAAACTATTTCCTGCTATCTTCGGTGCCTTGCCTCGTCTGTCCCTACAACGTTGTGATCCTCCTGTCTCAGCCATGAAAGCCACTGGGATTATAGACAAGCACTACTGCACCCGGCTCAGGCTCATCTGTTTATTTTTGATTGGTGAAATTTCCTGTAGTATAGTTGTATATGCACATATCATGATTTTTTAAAGAATTCATTCTGCATTTCTTCCCCTTTTCCTTTCCTCCAATTTGCCTCTCAATCTCCTTCTTTTATACTTTTGGTAGTGCCTATATCTTTATGATATCCTGTCCTCTCCTCCTTCTTTCCTTTATTTACTCTAGCTTTCACAAATGAGAAGAAATATTTAATCTTTGAGTTTCTGGGTCTATCTTAATTTACTTAGCATGATGTTCTTCAGTTCCATCTATTTACCTTAGTTGACTTATTTGAGACTAAATATTCTATAGGAATGCCATCTGAGTCATTTAAAGACACACCCATCCTTCTGCCTTACTTTGATATAAAGACACACTCTGTGTCCAGCCTATAAAGAAAAAAAAAATTTAGAATGTAGACCACTGTGAAAGGAATTACAAGCTTGCAATTCTTTCTTTCCTTTTGCTTTTACATATATTTTATTATTATATTTTCCCTTAATTTTCTAACATAATTTTAAGATTGTTGGCTTCTGTTCAAGTTGCCTATATTGCTGCAAACTATCTTCCTCCTTACAAACTTAGTAACTCAAAAGGAAAAAAAAAGATGATAATACTTATTTTGCTTGTCCATCCATTATTTGGGCACCGCTTAGGAGGAATAACTTATCCCACTCAGTTTCAACCAGCAAGAATCTGCTTAAAGCTTGGTCATTCATAGTATATGCTGGAACCAGCTAGGAGCTCAACAGGGCTGGGACTGGAATACCTACCTGTAGCCTTCCATGGGGATGTGTGACTTCCACATAGTGTACTGCCTGAGCTCCCAGGTGAGTGGCCCCCAGAGATTCAGAGGGAAGTTACATTACATCATATGTGACACAGTCTAACTACTGACACCTTTAGTGTATTGGAAGCAATTTATTAAAACTAGCTCTTTGTGATGTGGAAATTGGATATCGCATTTTGATAGTAAAGGGAACAAATGTATTGCAGAAAATCACATCTTTTTAAACTCTTAATAATAATATGATAATGAAAATTTTGAAATTTCACAGAAAGACATCGTATTATTTATTTTCAATCAATTCATGGTATTCTCAATTTTTTAATATCTTGGTGATTTTAAGAGGCAAAAAGCCCCAAAGACTAATTTTCTTTTACAGATATTTTTGACCTTATAGAAAAGTATTTTCTTATCTTTTATAAACTAAAACAGAAAGCTCTTAAAATGGCTATATTCAGCTTTCTACTTTTCCTGCCTTAATAACAGTCCCATTTCCAGCATATTTAATCATCAGTCTTTTTATACACAGAAACTATTTGATTGTAGAAAGTATTTTTATTAGTTTGCCAAAAATAACTTTATACATCCATATACTTGGCTTTGCCAAATTCTGCCTCAGAATTTGGGCCCAAAGGCATCATTGGAAGGGAAAAGTTCATTAGAGAAGCACCACTACTGATGGGGGTGCTGCTCTCACCTGGAAGAGCCACAACAGCAGTTCACCAGGTTTTCCTCTCCAAATAACACCATCATCAGAGGACCCAGCCTTAGATTTAAATCCTTTTGATATGAAGCCAAAGGAGTAGAGGTGTAATTTCTATTGGTTTCTCCCCTTTTTCATGTCAAGTCTGAGAAATTAAATTCTTTTGTCACTAACGAAACTTACAACATTATATGTAGTTCACAGTGCAGTTTATGCTTATATTTATTTTCTTAACTTTAAATACAATATCAGTAAAATAATCAACAATAGTTTATAGGCAAAATTTCAATATTCAGCTGATGATTTGAACCGTTTCCCCATTCTGTTGGAGTAGTTTAGCAAAGAGAAGTTAAGAAATTTCCTACATAGCTAAAAGAATTCTGAAAGTTAAAAAAATCTTGTTGTTTTAATGGAGTTACCTTATTTTTTTCAAATGTTTTCTTAGAGAATCAATCAATGATTCAATGTGTGTTAATGCAAATTATTTTAGTTGCAAATGATATGTCTGTCTGTTTGTCTACAATTTTATCATCTTTTGGGACTTCTCCTAGCCTGAAAGCTTCACTCTTTTATTTACACATATTAAATTCCATACAAGTTTTTTTTTCTTTTTTTTTTTCTTTTTTTTTTTCTTTCCAGCTTATATGAAGAAAAGGGCCACTGCCAAGAACTTCAAGTTTACTATTTCTCTTTCATTCTAGAGAGCTGGTAGTTTGAGATTAGAATCGTTCACATCCAATTTTAACTTCCTGAGTAAGGACTGATTTGGCAAGCTGGTATCAGTTTTTCAGCTCTGAACCAAAACACTGTGACCAAGGAATAAGTTTACATTACATAGATATGTGTCTAGACCTAAGATAAAAATGGTGGAGTGAATCAGGGTGGAGAGAACATGATTATCCCTTGAAAATTGAATGTGTGTGAGGATGGGTGCACAGATGTGTATGCACATGTATTTTTGTGCGTATGTAGGTATGCTTCTATACTGTGGTAGGGAAGTCACATTATTTTTTAAATTCCCTTGTTTTCTTTTCTGCTTGATTCCATAGAGTACAGGAAGTATATTGAAAAATATTTGTTTGAAGATGTCATTATACTTGTAATAGACGATAGCCATTAATTTTAAAGGAACACAGACCTTTATTTTATAAAGAGGATTATGTTCCTTATTTGACAACAATGTAAGTCTTAGAAAAATACTGAAATTTTGAAACATTTGTATTATACTATGTTCTTGAAATCACAGTAAATAAAACTTTGTATTATAACCTATAGAATGGCAGCATTGTGGGATAGGGGTTACAGATAGGATGTTGAAGCTCATGAAGTTTTCTGTCTTTTGAAATACTTTTCATATATTTGTCCAAATGAAATAATAAATTGCTTTTTATAAAATAATTTTCTTTGAAAACACCAGTATTTTTATAACATAACTGAAGTTAGTTAGGCTTTAGTCTTTTAGGCAAGTACTTCTTAAACTTTCAACATTATAGCATTTTAATTTGTCTAAACATTCTATATAAATTGTTTATAGGCTGTAATTATTTACACATGTTATTAACAGACATGCAGAGTTACTATTCATTTTAAAGGAAGAAAGTGATATAATAACAGATATTCATTATTAGGACAATGTTTCTGAAGCATAATTTTGAATTTATTCATTCAAGTTATCACTCAGAAGAATCAAGAGTTAATTTCCACTTTATCACAACTAAATTAATGCTTTATCCCTATTGGACCAGGTGTAGATAAAAGTGGGGTCAAAGGAATACACAAATTGATAAGATAATGTCAGTTCATCCATAAGCATTTTAAGTATACTAGTTATATTAACATATTTTAAGAAAGTTTTAGGGATTAAGAAATTATAAAATTATTAAGATATTATGAAATATTGCCTTCAAACTCTTCAAGACACTGAGTAAGGCAGAGATAACAACTAAATGTTATTCAATTGAAATTAAGTAAGCAAATTCTGTAATTAGAAATTTATTAGCATAATTTCCAAGGCAGAGAATTAAGATAATAATCACAATATTAATTCAGAACTTTGTTGGCCTTAAATTGGTGGGGAAAGAAGAATACTCTCAAAATGCAGTATGTATTAATTGAACATTTGGGAAGCTACCAGTAGTATAGTACTTTTTGTGTGTGTCCAATATAAATTGTTATGGAAGATGGAGAAGTTTTATGAATGCCTGTCAGTGGCTAGCTATATTATAATTAGTTTCTTGATATAGAGCTGTGATTAGCCTTAACTTTCCAAACTGTAAGTCAAGCTTTAATCAAAAGTAAATGTTAGAAAAAGTACTGTAAAACAATAACTTCAAAAATCTGGACAATGGAAAATAATGTGTAGTGACTATTTATAAGGGATAAAGCAGTTTCAGTAAATTGCCAAACAAAAGACCAAAATTACTGTTTAGAAGCGAGTCCATAATATCACAAAATAGTTAAATTGCAATTTTTTAGAGTATGTATAGGACCAGTTGCCAAATTGAAAATTTCATTATAGCATAAGTGCCATCTGTTATTAATCTGTGACTGATAGGTAGCTATACATACCTGTAGATAAATATTTTTAAATTAATAACTATACAAAAGGAGAAATTACCTACAGTATGATATAAATGTCTCTAAAGAGATGATTTATATTTTATATATCAAAATTGAATTTGTTTGTAAAATATATTCTATTTTAAAAATAAAATGGAAATATTTTTGTAAAAAAGTCTAATAAGAAAAAATAAAGAAAAATTTTCAGACTATATTGGAAAATTTTTGTTAAATCCTTATTAAACATCTTAATTAGGGAAATACTTTTTGTAACAATATATTGTTATTTGGTATTTATTTTTCATTGCAAAAAATATATAAATATAATTAGGGTTATTTGGTATAGTGTGCAGGGGGAAATATTTTTAATCTTTTTGTGATAAAGTAAACATTGATTATGAAAAGGAAGTAACTAAAAGTGTATTAGTTAAAAATTTATTGTAGCGCAGACATTGTTACCATACCAATGTTAATATACAGAAACTTCTGTAACCCAAAAGTCCATCTGTCTGCTCCCGTCCCAATCACAAATTGCTCCCTGTCTCCAAAAGTAACATTTCCTCTATATTTTCTGAGAGTCTATTACATTTATTTTTATGCGGGCACATCATCATTACATACTACAATCCACTATAGTTTCCATGTTTTTCTTACTTTTTTAAGTGGCTATAAATATGGTCAGTGTGTACCACTATTCTTTTTTCTGTCTTGCTATTGATTTTGATTGTCTCAATAAACGAATTAAAGGAAATCAGGCAGAATCATGGGTGAACAAAATGAGACTATTAATAGAGAAATTATCCAAAGGTAAGGAGACTGAGTGTAATAGTGTGTGCCTGTAATCCCAGCTACTAGGGAGGCTGAGGAAGGAAGTTCAGGGCTACCCTAGGCAACTTAGTGAGAAAATAAAATATTTATTTAGTTATAGGTGGACACAATATTTTAATTTTATTTTTATGAGATGCTAAGCATTGAAGCCAGTGCCTCACACATGCTAGGCGAGCTCTCTACCTCTGAACCACAACCTGAACCCTTCCTTTAATTCTTTGCCCATATTTTCCTTTAGCTCTTTGATCATGACTAAGTTAGTTGTTTTACAGTCTTATGCTAATCGTTCCATTGTCTGTACTTTAGGATGTTTTCTGTCAATATATTTCATGTTTTTAAATGAGCAGTACTTTCCTCTTTTTTTGTATACTGTGTGATTATTATTATTATTATTTTTTTGTCGTTGTTGAAAACTGGACATTTGAATATTAGAATGTGGTAACTCTGGAGATCAGATTCTCCCATTCCCCAGGCTTTGTTGTTTTGATTGTTGAAGGCCATAATAATAGTCCATTTGTCTAATGACTTTCTCCAACTATTTTTGCAGAGAATGTTTTCTTTTTTGTGTGTGTCTTACTGAAGGAAGTCTTTGTTCCTGAGCTTGTATCGGGCTAGTGTTTCCTTGAAGTCCAGGAGCTAAAAAACTAAAACAAACAAACAAACAACCATCTCTCCCAGTCTTGGCAAGATTAGTGCCATGGTGGAATCCTCCTTAAGTATGTAGTCAAAGTTCACTGAATCAGCCCAAATGAAAAGCTTAAGATATTCTCTGGTCCTTTCTGGTCATGCATCTCATCCTAATCATGTATCTGGCCTCTGCATTACTTTTTTCCCTAACCCCATGTTGATTGTCCTAACTTTCCAAGAAAACTTTCTCCCAGCTTTTGCTCCAACTTCCTAGGCACTCTATAGTATTTCTGGGCTGTAAACGTTTGCCTCAGGCACCTGCAGAATGTCCTTTGCCTTTATTCTGTTTTTAAGCAATATCCACCACTTTTCCAATTTGGCTGAGTTCCAAGTCAGGAAAAATAGAGAGAATCACCATGTGTCAGTTCTTTAGGTAACTTTCAGACAGGTTAGGGCAGATTTACCCAATTGTTTATTAACAGGTTCTATTCTATAATCTCTAGAATCAGAGACCAGGATCCCAGACTGATAACAGGCTGCTATCTTCAAGAATGTTCCAGAACCAAAGAAGTGGTGAGAGAAGGGCAAATAAAAGCTTTCCTATTGATTTTTAAGCTTATTTTCTCTTCCTTCAGTATTCACTTCATTACAGCCAAACTTTAACTGTCTTTCAGAGATCTGACGAAGTTGATTCTGATGGTTACTATTTCCTGTTTTTTTTTTTTTTTTTTTGGAGCTTTCTTATTGTCATTTTAATGTCAATACCTTCTCATTCATTTTGAAATAACATTTTCATTTGATATATTTTTTTCCCTCAGTATTATTGTATTCTTTTTGGTTATTCCAATTAGGATTCATATTGTTCTTTCATTCCTTGCATCATTTCATCATGTTTTAGCTAAGTTTGAAACAATATGTTGTTTTTCTCAGTGTTTTATTTATTTTTGAGTAATAAATGTTAGTTCTATTTGATAGATTTTACACATTATACAAATTATGTCAGCAAGTGAACCACAACTTACTGTATATATATGTATACACACATATATATGTATATATATATATATTGTGTGTGTGTGTGTGTGTGTGTATATATATATATATATATATATATATATATATATATATATATATATATTACAATAATGTGAATTTGGTTTAATATTTATGAATAATGTTGCTCCAGACCTGCCTACTAGACTAGTCAGAATGGACAGATACTGCTGTGATGATTGCCGAAGATAATACAGTCAGACGAGATGAGAAATCACAAGGGGAAAGATAGGTCAGTGAAATATTTCTGCTGCACTTATTACCCCCACCCCTTTTGTTAATGCTGAGATTTTATAGAATTACTTTAAAAAGTTCTTCTGCGCAATGTTTATTTCTCAAGATTTCCCAGTGTCTACTGCTTGAAATTCTAAGATCATTACATGCTGCTTTATTCTTATCATTGGAGATCAGGTCACTCAGGTTCCTGGCTTGATTATCCTAGCTCAAACTGTCCTCCTAATCATCCTACCACATGATGTTCTTTCATTTAAATGTACTAGGTTCCGTGTTTATGGTATGCTTTTTCTCTCTGGAATATCAGCTCTTTTTAATCCAGAGTCTTTCAACCATAGCCACCATTATACATTTAGTTTCTAAAAAAAAAAAAAAAAAAAATTAGCTGCTTTGTTGATATTCACTTCTCTAAAATGGTGTATTCTTTTGTTTCTATTGTATTTTGGGGCCAATCAATTTTTAACTTTCTTATAGCTATTTACATAGGCATGTACAACTATACCAATGAAATAGTAAATTAGACATTTCTTCTATGCTGGAGTAACTTTTAAGATTTAAAATATGTTTTCACGAAATAAAAAGAAAAAATATGTTACTGTAACTGCCATTAGATAGCAATTGAATTTTAAATTGCTTTTAGAGTATTTCATGTTATTAAGAAGAAAAAAATGAAATAAGGGCAATGTGTGGTAACAGCTGACTCATTCTAATATATTGTTTAACTTTGTTATAATAAAAAAGTCAAACTTTGCCTTTTTTGAAATTTCTTTTTAAAACAAAGAATGATTTTGTTGACAAAAATGCCAAGTAAAATTGTTTCATATATAGTATTTGGAAATATAGATCTTATATATATACTTGGTCATAATATTTTGTTTTCCCACTGAGGATATTTCTTTATTTTATATGCATTAACTCATTTATTACCTTTTATATTTATGAGAATCTGTATCTTTGAATAGCAAAATTTCATATTAAATACCTAAAAAATGGATATGCCCTAAAACTTGCCATTTTCTTTTGGTCTTCTGAAATGGCAATTTTAAATATTTGATACAAATTTTAAATTCACATTATACATACATTTTGTGGTTTTGATATATCATAGTGCAAAATTTTAAATGTACAGGAAATTATTCTTTACCTTTTACTATTAATTTTTACTTTAAAAAATCAGACTGTTTGGAAAACATATTTTAAGGTTGTCTAGTTTTTTAAAATTATGTACTCTCCATATGTTAAATCCATGCATTCCTTCTTTTTTATGAGATTCTCAACTTAAAATAGGTCTATATATACTTACATATGCTATATATGTGTTAAGAAACTATCTATAGATAAGTTTGCTGTACTTATGTGTATATAGCGTATCCATTTCATGTATAAATATTTACACATGTGTAAATATATACAGTAAAAGTATAGTTGGCACTCTATACCCATTAGATACATATTAGTAAATTTGACCAACTGTGAATAAAAAATTTAGTTAGGACTATTATGGTTGGTTATTTAGTAAGCATGCCACAGATATTTTTCATATTATTGTTCTATAAACAATACATTATAGCAACTATTTATCTAGCATGCACATTGTACTAGGCAGTATAAGTAATCTAGAGATTGTTTAATTTTATATATGGAAGGATGTGTATAAGCTATGTATAAGAAACTGGAGCCTCTGCAAATTTTGGTATGGGGGTGTTTGAAGCATTCTCTGTGGATACTGAAGGACAATTGCATATACAAACCTACATATTTCTACACACACACACACACACACACACACATATATATATATAAATACATTGTCTATGGTAGTTTGCTGTGTCACTGTGCTTCTCATATTCCAGTGACATTGTTTCTATAGTAACTAATGCACTGGTAAAATCAAAGCTGAAAGGCTTGGAATTGTACAAAAAGCCAACCAAAGCACATGCTTAAATGATGAGCAGGTGGAAGTATTTGTCTGGGGTCAGACATTTTGGAAGTGGCTAAAGCAAAAATGAAATCATTACTGTGTAACAAAATGTGATCTAAGCCTGGAACACCATATGCTTATCTTTAACCAGTAAATTTTCAAATCATGATGGCTTTCAGCAATACATACACTCTGACCCACAAAACCTGTATAGTATGCAGCATGGCATCTGTCTACATTATGTACAGTGTATAAAAACAAATTAGGGCAATACTGCCAGGCTGAGACAGTGTTTCCATAGTCTGAATCAAGTATCTATTTAAAAATATTGAAAAACAGCGTTTATGTTTTAAAATTTAAAATTCTATGTGAATTATGCCTCATAAATGTGCTAAGTGGCAAGGGACAATGTCAATCTGCCGTCATTTTGCTGTGATTCTAATTCCAAAATTTAACATTTAAGAAAAACTATAACATGAATATTTTAAATCTTCTTATTTTAAAGACACAAAGTTGATGTATATCCATACCAGAATGCATATGGCTATGAAATGTGAATTAATCAGAAACAGAAAATAATTCTGAAATTTTGAAAATAATTTGAAATTTGCTGGTCTAACGTTCTCAACAAGGTTACCTGTATTTCAGAGCACTTTTATACTTTATCAGCAAGGAAAAGGATATACAGTTGTTTTGTTAACTGTCATGAATTTCCTTGTCATATATTTTTCACATTCTTAGTTAAATAAAATACATGATACTACCTCTTTCTGTAAAATGATAAAAAGTTAAGATTGTTTCCTAAAATAAAAGCAAAATTCATTAAAGACATATCTAGAATACAATTATCTTAAATAATTGACTCTTGTTTTTAGTGTTAAGTCTCTGGGACATACTATTTTTAAGTATGATAATTTCAGCATATATCAAAAATGCATTTTATTCAATCCATCTATATTGAACAATTTTTGAGAATATAGTTCCTTCTGGATCTGTAGAATATTTGTTAAGACATTCGAGGGGATATCACCATCACATATAATTTTAAGTCATACTTGACAAACTCCATTATATACTTATAGATAAAGTATTCAACAAGTAATGATCTTGTATGATTGAAAATGCTTCTGCTTGCTTCATGATAGAAGTGACACTGGAGAGAAGACTTGAAGTAAGAAAAAGATTTAATGTGGATAGAAAAACAGAGGTGCCAGCACAAATAAAAAGAGGTGATATTTTTCCATATTGAAAACATAAGTAAGTTTTTAAAAAATGCATAGGCAATTGTTCTAAATTCTAGTGGAGAAAAGCTGATTTCATAATACATTGACTTTAATTAACTACCAGAAATTTAAATTTGCCTTTTCACTTTTACTCTGAGCCCTTCTTCCTTCAGTTATCAACAGGCAGTACTCTTTTAAACTTTTTGTTCTTTCCCTAACCAAAGCATGTTTACATCTAGTGATCAGTTGGAAGGTTTAAGATGCATGTACTAAGATCTCAAAAAATGAGAAATGATAAATTAACTATACAAAAGAGGTTTTGAATCAGGGAGATAGAAGGTAAAATCTAGATCCACACTTAATGATTGCAGAACTTTTGGCAGGTAAAAAAAAAATTTTCTTCTGTAAATCAGAGTTAATTTATAGGGATGGAGGAAAGGAGTGTAACAAATAGCCATGAGAAGCCTAGCACAATGCCTGGCAGTTTGTAGTCACTCATCGTGTTTTAGTTTTACCCCTTCCCCTTTATATTTCAGAGGTTTGTGCACTGCAGTAGAGCTTAGTCATTCAACACTATGAAGTGCATCTCTGTTCCTGAAAAATCAGAGACACCACTGAAATGCAGGTTGGAGTGATGTTCAGGGAGTGGAAGCCTGTCTGCCCTATCTGAAATGGCACACACCTGCTCTGCTTGTTTGGGAGGCTGGCATGGTCTGTCTAGTTGCCAACTCAATGAAAAGCTTTAAAAGCTTGCCAAAACATTTTCTCCTAGGTGTTTTCCCTTAGGCTTCTAATTGCAAGTGACTTTTTAAATGTGTGACCTTTGATATTGACTATTTCTGGAAAAAATCTTTATAGAAGGATACCAGCGGCAGCAGCCCTGTGATTCTAAATCCCTTACTGAGCAGAGAATTCTCATCCATCTGAATTGTATTTCTTTGTAAACTATCTTTTATGGGTTGGTTTGGGCAGCCTAATCTCCCTCTGGAGATAAGAAATTCTATGTACACTGCAACTATTTTAAGACAGGAAGGGGGAAAAGAAAAAAATTTTAATTAAGCAGAGAGCTTTACTGACTTTTCCTACTGTTATTTATAAGCAATAAATTGCCTCTACATTTTCACCTGTACAGTACCACAATTTTTATTCGGACTCCAGTTTCCCTTTCTAATCTTGCATCATTTCAAGAATCCTTGTTGTAGGTAAACATGCCTTGCCCTTCTCTATCCTTTGTCCTTCAGTTGGGATACACCTCTGTCTCATCATATTCTTTCTATAAAATTGTTCTCATCCTTCTAGATCTCAGTCAATATGTTGTCTTTACTCATTTATATATTCTTAAGTTCAAATACAAAAACAGGCAAACAAATCTAACCAATACTGAGTGCATTATATGTCAGATTGTGGGCATAGAATAATAAATAAAATGGAACTCTTGTTGAAAAGTTCACAAGCTGACGGGAACACCTGCGTGCACATAAACAAATATAATGCAATTGTAGAATTGTGAGAAGAAAGTTATAATTAACATATTTAACAGCTAGATGTTTGAATGTATTCTTGGAAGATGGGAGGAACTTGCGAGGTAAAAAGTAGAGGGGGATGGGGCCAGAGGCAGGGTTTAGGAAACAAAGAGCCTAGGTTTCAAAAAAAAAAAAAAAAAAAAAAATCCTTAGTATTGCCTGAAAGTGATCTCTATTGGAAAGTTTTGTGGGTCAACCTGCCTTTCATATTACTGATGTCCTATTTTTACAGGTAAAATATAGATATTTAGCTACATTAGATGTGTGTGTTCCATTTTTATTTGTTCAATTTGGTGGTAAATTTTTGTCCTTAAAGATTGGGTCTTCCTTGCATTATATATATATATATTTTGCTTTATAAAACACCCATAACCACATCTCACAATTATGTTCATTTATTTATTACTATGTGTCAAATACTATGCTGAGAAATATATAGCCATATTTCTTCAACTCCAACTATAACCTTTTGAGACTAAATGCTTTATTATGTTCACTTAAAGTTAAATAAAAATTTCTTAGTTGGCTCAAATGACTTTACTAAGAGGCAACTTTAACATAAAAGATATGCTTTTAGAGCTATACTTTAATAAATACATTAACTTCACAGAGAAGTCATTCCACACATATTTGCTGAACTTTACATAGAAAAGCAATTCTTGAAATAAACATTCAAATGAATGAAATTAGGTAATTAATATATCAATGTATAATTATATACCATGATAAGTGTGAAGACTTAATTTGTGAATTAAAATTTTTTGAAAATCTGCATGTAATTGAAACATTAAAATATAGTTGAAGATGATTTATCCTTGTATTGCTATATCTATTATATAATTTTAGGATGGAGTACATATTCTGGCATCTGGCATAGAAAAAAAGTGTTGCTATGACTATGTCTACCTGGACATTCCCAGAGAAAATTATATGTGGTGGTGAAGGTTGGAAAAGCTAGTGTGAAGTAGTTGGTCAATCCCTTGAAAGTGTTTTTAGGTTTACAAACTCTTTTATTGCCAGAGTCCTAGTTTCAGTGAGAATGCCTTCACAATTCATAATCCTTATGGTCTGGTCTTCCAGCTTGTGTATATGCCACTCAATTTGTAACAGTAATGTGCTATGTAATGAGCACTGCTTCTTAATGCAGCTTCCCTTTTCCTTTTTAGCATCATCAGTTATACAGGAGTGACAAGGGTTAAAATGCTAGCAAATGCTGCAGAGTTTTGTTATTGGTTCAGAGTACCCTGGAAATAGAATGAGAAGAGAAAAATCCAAGTCTTTCCATTTCTCATTATAAAGCCCACATAAAAACATATGAGGTGAGACACTTAGAAAATGAGATTGATTGAACAACAAACTCAAACTGGTTTATTGGCATGAATGATGGCCCCTTCACAGTAGTTACCCTAGGAGCCAAACAATACAATAATGTTGCCATTGCTCACACTGTTTGAGCTTCTCTGTTGCCCTTAGACTTGTGGATATACTGAATAAGCCTACACCATGTTATGTCCTAAAACACAAGGAGTCAGTTCTGTTTTTACCATTAAAAAAAGTTAGATTATGCCAAATTTGGTGAATAAAGTTGGTATACAAATTGAGAAGTATGATTTCTTGCCAAAAAGAAATAGTGGATTACAAAAATAATGAAATATTTTTTTTCTTAATATGGCTTATGAGCAAACTCTGTTTTTTATATCAACATTTCTAAACTTATTTTGTAATATTGTATCATACCTATACTATATATTTCTCAATTGCTTAATTCAATGCATTGATTCAGATATATAAACCTCAAGTTGCCTTTGAAATTTTATATTCATACTTAATATTTTACATTTTTGTGGTTGAGCAATTTTACATATATTTGAAATGTTTTCATTTGGAAATCTTAAACTAACCAAAAAAAAAAAAATGAAAAGGATAAAATCAATAAAAAAGAACCCTATCTAGAACCATTGTTAAAAATTTTGAAAAGTAAAGAGCATAATTTTTTGAGACCTAGTAAATGTAATTCAAAACAAAACAATTTGAAAACATGTTTTACTCATTTAGAAAAACATCAGTTTAGTTAATTGTGAATTGAGGAGTCAGATGAATATTTTCTTAGTGCTATTTGAGAATTGTCTAATTCTCATCACAGTTTGTGTAGGCATTATTATTATTTTAATTTTGATATACCATCCAAGTTCACAGTTGACATTCAAATGTTTCTGTCTGAATGTAGAGATTTTGTTTAACTCTAACATATTACTTCTAATATTTCCTCTTCAAAAGACAGAAGAGGAGAAGAAAAATAAAACTTTTGATAATTATTCTTGATTTTTACACATTCACGTGGTTAACTGAATGTATCTAAGAGGATGTGGCTTCTAAAATCTTGTGATTCAAAGTGTGGTTCATAGGCCAGCAGCAACAGTTTTCCAAGGAAACTAACAACTGACAAAAGCCTAAGTAGCCACAATTGACTCACGACCACTCAAGAGATTATTAGTTATACTGGGGCCAAATATTGATGACATTTAAATCTGTTCATTTTCCTGGATATTTATGTTTGGATTTGTCATTGTTTAATTAATGGGTCAGTGAGGTTATTTTATTCTTAATTGAATATAATATACTACACTTCTAAAATATAATATTGTGAAAGGTATTTAGCTTAATTTTCACTATTCATTCTTTTTTTAACAAAAAATGTATTTGAAATCCAGTAATCAGACATTTTTAATATAAATTTTTATTATTTTCTATCTGGGAATTATGTTTAACTAGTGTTTACTTTCTAAGAAAAATGATATTTCCCACGTGTATATCATTTTTTAATCTCATTCCAAAACATGTTTTGAATCAAAATACTTATTTAAATTAAAATAATGTTTATATTTGATACCATTTATACCCCAAATCATTTTGAAAGAATATTTGAAGATATGATTAATTTATAATAGAAGTACAGATGCAGTAAAGTTGAATATGGTCTTCCCTAGGGGGACTCCAAAATAGCCTGAGTTGGTCTGGGTTATTATATTTTCATATTTCTTTAACCAAAATTATGTACTTCTGACTTAGGCATCAGTGATGAATAAGATTTTATGCATCTTATCCAGGAAAGAAAAAAAAATCAGGTTACTAGAACAGCAAAAAGAGAAAATATATATATATATCAGACTTACAAAACAAATATAGTTGGATATTAAATTTTTATTCCATACGAGTAAGTTCATGCTATAGTTTAGATTTATTAAAGGACAGATTTACAAATTCATTCAAAAATGCATATTGAGTGCTCATATGTATTTGGCATTTTCCTAGGAATTTGAGTACCTAGCCGTAGGAAAAAGATGACAAAAATTCCTATCATTATTCACCTGTAAAGACAGGTACAATATAAAGAAGTGAAGGAGAGAAATATATAGTATGTTAGATGATGGTAATCTAGATGATAAGAAATGATGTGACTGTTGATACTTTTAAATTATGCTAACTACATAGGACCTTAAAGAATGGAGGCTTATGAGTAAAAATGTTTAGAAATGAACATGTCTGTGTGGATGCCTGTTGCAAGAGTGCTACAGATGATAGAAAAGCGACTGTGAAGCCCTAGAGGCAGAGAATGTACGTTGGCAAAGAGGTGGGTTTGGTTGGTACAAAGAAGATGATATCAGAGAAATAATGAGGTAATCTCAAGGTGTTTTAACTCTTATTTAACCAATGAAATTCTAGAGAACAATTTAGTAGCAAAGGAATCTTACAAATAGGATGCCTTTCTATTTTTCAGTGGCATCAATGGAAATGGTACCTTATCTCAGTCAACTAAGTCTCCACCAACTGTCTGACCTGGGAATGATTCTTATTTCCAGAGGACTTACTAGAACCAGCATAGGGTGTGGATATTCAGCTAGTCCTCAGTGTCCTCCAGCCTCAGAGATGTCTGTGGCCCTATCATCTTCTGTCAACTCCCACTTCTGCTCACATATTGTTGAGCTGTCCTGCTTTTGTCTTGGATCCCCTCAAGTTTAGCAACATTCTTTGCTACTCTGGCCATACTTGGGATTCTCACATTGTCTCACACATGAGTCTTTGTTCTCTGTCCAGGCACTTGAACATGGATTACAGAGGATTTCTCTGCCTAGACTTACTAATCATCATTCTGTGTCTGAGAAATTACTCAAAATCTTTTATCCAGGACCAAAACCTCTCTGAATTACCATCTATATTTTTTTCTATTCTATTGTGTACCCCTAGCGATCTTCTGCTCTATGATGGTGTATAGAGAAATAGAGAGACTCAATGTCAAGTGCTGTTCTCTCATTCATGTTTTGACACCTCATCAAAATATCTATAACGTACTGGTTCTATCATTGCTTATATAAAAAGTTAACATTTTTGAAGCATAGAGTCCTATTAAACCTATAGGACCCCTTAAGGTCTTATTTGGGCTACTGTAAGTAAGGAAAAGAATTGATAGATATTTTATTTCATTCTTAACTTCCTGCTCCTTGTCTTACTCTCCCCAATATACTGAAACCCTTCACTTGTGTCCTCTACTGAGGCATTTACTGAAGATTGCCTGTGTCACTGAAGGGATTTGGAAAAAGAAAAGATAATATATAACACTGAATCACTCTGAAGGCACAGAAACATTCAAGACTTTCTATGTATTATCTCATTTAATCTTACAAACCTACGAAGTAAGTACTCTTATTATTGCCATGTTGTAGATGTGTGGACTGAGGCACAGAGTTTACTTAACTTGCCCCAAGGTTTAGCGTTTTAGAATTTATTCAATTACATAGACAAAACTAATGTTATATCATGATTTTAAAGTCTAGTTATTAGCCTAATTTATCTTTTTTAGACTATATATGATGATAACAAAGTTGACTCTCAAAGTGCAGTATGTAAACATGCACGTATACTCTTTCAGTCAACTTTTTTGTTACTGTGACCAATGGACCTGACAAGAACAATTAGAGGAGGAAAAATTTAATTGGCTCATGATTTCAGACATCTCAGTTCACAGATGGCTAAATCCATAGCTTAGGGCCAAATATCATGGCAGGTAGAATATCATGGCAGAAGTGTATGGAGGATGAAAGCAGCTCTGGACATGGCAATTAGGAAACAAGAATACTGTGCATACTGGGAACAAAATATGAACCACAAAGGCATGCCCCCAGTGGCCTACCTCCTTTAACCATACTCTATCTGCCTAGAGTTACCACCTAGTAAACTGTGGTAACTCTAGGCAGATAGAGTGGATTAAGCCATTGATTATGTTATACCTCTCATAACCTAGTCATTATTTTACGTCTGAGCATTCTCACATTGTCTCACACATGAACTTTTGGGTGACACCACATATCAAAGTCATAACATGTAGTTGTATTCATTAAAGTAATATATATAATTGATATAAATTTATTAAAATCTCTGCTTGTGGCTCTGTAAAATTCAGAGAAAACTAAATATATTTTTAAAGTCTCAAGACTAAAGAGAAGAAGGCAGGATTTTGTTGTACCAAGTGGGTGAATACAAGATTTTTATATTAATAAGTTATTCATCAATTAATTATAGCTATTTTGACACCTGATCAAAATATCTATAACGTACTGGTTCTATCACTGCTTATATTAAAAGTTAACATTTTTGAAGCATAGAGTCCTTTTTGGTATAACTTGAAGTAGCTCCCTTCAAATTTATTTATGTGGAATAATTAGAGCCAATATAAATAGTAGTATAAATAACAGAAATGGATATTATGGTATGTCAGGAGGGGTGGTGATTATTATATCTATGAAAAGAAAAAAAAATCATTGAGAAGAGGCATGGTAAAGTTTGTAAAGGGAAGAACATTGTTGGTCATGTTTCCATGGTTAAAAAGCATTAGGGTTGGTGTCTTTTATATTTAGAAAACAGTAGACATTAGATCTCTATTGATAGTAACAGAAGGAGTAGAAGAGCTTCAAAATCAGTGGGAAAATCTTTACTGCTTTGGTATGGATTTCTGCAGTAGGCTTAGTCTATTCATCAGTCTATCAGGATTTTCCATTCTGTCCTACAAATGCATCAGTCCTGTGAGTCAGACACCACCTGAACGCTGTACAAACCACTGACATATACAATATATATTTTAAACTGATACTCAACATCATGTTCAGATGGTTGATGACCTATCATCCTGTTTACTATCACACCACTTAATAAACTTTTTGAAAGTAATTGTTTGTAAGGTAAATTTCCCATCAGAAATAAACAGCATAAAAAATGTGGAGATAAGGGAACTATTACATATCTTTGGTGGGAATGTAAATCATTATGGCCATTATGGAAAATGGTATGGAGATTTCTCAAAAACCTCAAAATATTATGATCCAGCAATTTCACTTCTGGGAATGTATCCAAAGAAATTTAGATTGATTTGTCAAAGGGATTTCTGCACTCTCATGTCCATTGCAGCTGATTCACAATAACCAAGGGGTGGAATCAGGTTACTGTCTCTTAACAGATGAATAAAGAAAATGTATAATACATGCACAATGGCATGCTATTGAGCCACAAAGAACAAGATTCAGCCATTTGAGACAATATGTATGAATGTATGGGACATTGTACGAAGTGAAATAGGTAGGCACAGAAGCATTGTAATTACATAATCTCCCTTATATGTGTAACCTTAAAAAAAAGTTGAATTTTTAAAAGTAGAGAGTAATGGTCCCCCAAAGCTAGTAAATTTCATAAGGTTTAGATATTAACACTTTTATCATCTTGCTGAAAAAATTAAATAGAGAAAGAAATAGAAATATATTCTTTTTGCATTGATCAGAAGAATTAATATTGCTGAAATATTCATACCACCCAAAGCAATGTACAGATTCCGTATAACTCCTATGAAGCTGCCCATGGCATTTTTTCACAGAAATAGAAAGAAAAACAAACAAAACTAAAAGTTCTGTAGAACTTAGACTCTAAGATACAAACAATCTTGAGAAAGAAAAACAAAGTTGAGAGCATTATACTTTTTGTTTGAAATTATACTGCAAAGATATAGTAATCAAAACAGTGTGGTGCTGGCACAGAAATACATATAGATTATTTAACAGAATAGTCCCAAAATATGTCCAAACATATAGGGTAAACTAATTTTTGACATAGGCAATAGGAGAACTCATTAGAGAAATGATTATCTGTTCCAAAATGGTGCTGGGAAAATTGTATTTATACATTCAAAAGAATGATATTGGACAGTTATTTTACATACTAGGTAAAACATCAACCCCTTATGGGCAAAAGACCTAAATGTGAGACCTAACACACTAAAAGTTCTGAAATTTTAGGGGACAAGCCTATGAACATTGGCTGTGGCAGTGATTTCTTGGGTATCAAACAAAAAGCTCAGGATACAAAAGCAAAAGTAATAAATGGGAATGCATCAAATCAAAAGACTTTTCTACAGCAAAGTAAGCAATCAACAAAATGAATGGTAGCCTAAATTGGAAAAAAAAATTTACAAACAAAATACCTATATTTTGTATAACAAACTAAAATCCCAGACCCTGGGTTGCATTCAGTTGTGAAACTTCTGTAGTCCTTTATATTGGAACCATTCTTAATTTTTTTATATATATTCCAAGATGTTTTGCTATTAATTATGTAGAATGACTTTTAAATTGAATGTATCTATAGCTCATGATTAGATTTCAGTTATGCACTGTTGATACTATGTAAATTTCCTATTACTCTTCAAACTTTAATCAATTAGTTTTAGTGTCCACTGATAAATTTTGCTCTAACTGGTTGATAGTAAGCTGGTTGGCAAATGGTGCTTTTCTAATAATTTCTGATGTACCTGTTATCTGATTTATTCTTTGTAGTGGCGGAGAGAACAGAACAATGACGACATAATTTTCATGAGCACAAATAAAATTACAAAATGCTAAATACCAGGAGGGAAACAATCAGTATTAATCAGTCTGAGGTTAAGAATGACTTACAAAACTATTTTTTTTAATTTAGTTGTAGATGGACACAATACCTTTATTTTATTTATTTATTTTTATGTGGTCCTAAGGATAGAACCAAGTGCCAGAGGTGCCAGGCAAGTGCTCTACCACTGAGCCACAACCCCAGCCCAGGATGGCCTGCTTTTGATGGACTAGTCAGTGAAGGAAGTTATATTTAATCTGAGAATTTGAGAATCAGAAATAGATTGTCCTTAACAAATAACAGGAAGAGGAAAGAACAAGCAAAGAGAAACAGAATTTCCTTCTGTGAGAAAGAGCTTATATGCTATATAAAGGGGTGACTAAAACACAGGTACGCCAGCCAGCATACAGTGGGCAACTGGGTAGGAACACCAGAGATATGTAGCTTTGATCAGTTAGGGATATAAGATATGGTAAAGGCTTATTTTTTTTTTTTCTCTCTAAGCTTATCTGGAAGTCATTTAAGGATTTAAGCATATAAATGACATGATATGTGATTTAAACTTTTTTTCTTCTTTGAAGGGAATCGGTTATAAGGGAACAAGTGACAAATCTGTCTGCTTGAGTTATCTTCATTTTAGCACCATTATTTAAACTACTTTTATTTCTTAAGGTCTGCAGTAGTTATCTAACTTGTCTCCTTGTAAACTTCTCCACACTTCCAAATGATTCCTTAAAATGAAAGACACAGTGTAAAGGTCTCTACAAACCAGGAGCAGTAGTTGACAGAGGCAAAAGAGAGGATGGTATCAGATGTTGTGTGCTCAGATTTCTACTGGGTTTGGTCAGAAGGAAGAGGAGTAGCAGCCTGGACGCAGCAGGGGTGAATAAGAAGCATCCAGAAGTGGGAAGGTTGGCAATATGAGGTGGGGGCGGTGGAGTTTGCATAACTTTTGGCTGCATCAGGCAATGTGGGCCCCACAGTCTGGATGATGCCACGTGTTCAGGGAGTCATGTCTTTCATCTTCTGTGTTGTCCAGCAGGATTGAATAAGTTGTGTGATTGTTTCTTCCAAGAGGGTACCCAGCAGTTGGGGCCTCTGGTCCTAAAGACTGTCCTTTTTGGGCTGGGCCCAGAGTTGGGCTTGAGAGGGATAAGGAGGTAGTGGGTAAAAGAGGCAAAGGGTTAGTGAGACTTATGACTGAAACTTTCCAAACATTATGGACTTTTTTCTTTTAAAAAACAGGGGACTTTTACTGGTGACTTCCTGTGGTGACTCATGCTGTAATATCGGCACTGAAAGGTCCAACAACAAAATAACAATATATTTAAAGTTTTAATAAATGCACTGCACTCTGAATCATATTGTTTGCTTTTATTTTATTTATTACTTGCCTACAGCTTAGTTTTATATTCACTATGGATTAATTTTTTAAAGTTCTTTGATTTATGGGAAACCTAAACTCATGTGAAGAGTTTATAATCTAATTATAAACCTGAGAAGAGGCATTGTAGGAGAGATTATTGCATTTAGTTGGAGGTTGTATTAGATGACTTCTAAGGTCCTGTTCTACTCAAGAGTCCTTGATTTAATGATTCTAACATTATTTGGTGTCAAAGAGTGAGTTGGAAAAGTAAAGAGTATTAAATATAACCTAAAGGAAAAATCAAGAGCTCCAATAAAGAAACATATAATGTGAGCAATTCGTAGGCTTTTGATCATTCAGTGGAACTGACACTTATGCAGTATAGATTTATGGTGGTTTTAAAGGCATGTTTCAATTGAGTGAGTAAATTGTAAAAAATAAAATAAATTATTACATGTCAGGGATTCAAAAGACTATGTGAGGTCTTTTACTTCTACTGATTGAATGTCTTATATAATTGCCCTAAAAATTTGACCGAATTTCTAGCATTTTTAGTAATTGAAATAATGAACCCCTGATATACCTTATAAAAATATAGCAAATGATAATAAAGATATAATGTTCTCTGGGTGCAGCATTACCTCTTTTGACTCAAAGAACTAATAATAGATTTTTCCATTATTGTAAAGAATTGTTCACCTCATAAGTATTCTCTTTACAGAGATACCTCTAATGATTGACTGACGTCTTTAATTTTCAAACAGTCTGTAGCTGTAGAAAAGGCCTTGGAAAGATGATTTATCTAAGATCATAACCAATCCAATTGTTAAATATTAAAACAAATACAAACCATCTACTCTAAATGTAACATTTTTTCAAGAATTTTCAATCAGATGCTCTGGGCCAAAGGACAGCTGCTTGTTTACAAGACTAACTTAATTACTTTAAACACTGAAGAATGAACCATGTACCTGTAACATGCCTCAGCCGCAGGGTCATGTTCAGAATTCCTTGTATTTTACAATCATAAATCTCAATATCTAATTAGTTAATATGGTGCAAAAATAATCTATTCTGAGCATATGTTCTAACAAATGTTAAGTGAATTTTCAGGATGCTGGAATATGTTTACTATCCTAGGAAGTTCTGTCTTACATAGCACCATACATAGTTGAAGGGTCTTGGGGAAAGTAATCCAACAAAATCATTTCACAAATAAGGGAACATATTCTCATTAAAAGAGCCAGGGAATGCCATTTTTTCTTCCAACAAAGAAAACTTTATTTATTCAAAATGTTTAAATGAATAAGTTTTGATCATTTATATGATCAAAATATGAATCATTTATAAGTGAATTTCTTTTAGATATCAAGTATAAAATTATTATTATGTAACAAAGACCAGGCTTTAAAGATATTTTATTGAGTCACTTAGCAAGTAGTAAAAGTAACTTTTATATTTTTATATGCATACTACTTTGCCTCTGTATGGGAGATGATTTTATTGATTTAGGAATTAATAGATTGATACCATACAACAGATACAGCAGAAAATATACATTCATAAAGAGGATTTTTATTCCAATAATTTCTCTTTTCAGTTAAAAAAATGTTGAAGTTGATCTCATTGCCCTCCTGCCCACTGTTACCAAAAAAAAACCCCTTTATTCAAAGAAGTTGAGTTTACTGGCACATTATAACTTGGGTGTCTACACAAATGAGGAGTCATGCATGCCTCACTCAGTGTTTGAAAAGATTTATGACTTATATAAGGTACATGTGGGAAGGTTCAAAGTAATAGGACATTGTTTGCACTGGATACTGTCAGGAAGGCAAACAATTCTATGTCTGGATATTTGTGCGATTCCTGTTAATGCAGAAGCTGTTTGGTAAAGAATTAGTTGTCACTGATAATAATCAGATAAGGGATCTTGGGTCTTTCCTATACTTTGGGCAACATTTTTTTTTTCTGTTCTCAAACACTTTTATATAATGTTTTATTTTGTCTTTATTCATCATGGTCAGAGAGTAACTTTGATACAGTGTTCTATGAAGTTGTTTATGTTCAAAAAGGAGCATGGTGCTCTAGCCATGAGTGCTCACCTCACTTCTGAACTTCACTGATAGCGCTAGGCAAGCCACCAGCACTATCTCTTTCTTACACATAATGGTCTATACTTCTAATTGTATATTATATTTTATGTTAGTCAGCTTATATGTTACTGTGACCAAAATACCTCATAATAACAACTTAGAGGTGGAAAATATATTTTGGTTACTGGTCTCAGAGATCTTGATCCGCAGATGGTCATCTCCATTGCTCTATGCCTAAGGCAAGGTAGTACATTATGGAGGAAGGACCCACTGAAGAAAAGCTGCTCACATCTTGGCTGCAAAGAAGCAGAAGTGAATGGGGAAGGAGCCACAGGGAAGATGCACTTTTGGAGGACATGCCCCCAGTGTTCACCTCCTTCAGCCATGCCTGACCTGCTTACAGTTATTATCCAGTCAATCATTCAAACGAGGATGGACTGATTAGGTCACACCTCTTGTAACTGAATAATTTTATCTCTGAATATTCCTACCTTAACACAGGAGCTTAGGGGGGACTCTTCATATTAAAACCATAACACATGACAGTTGTTACTTCATAGATGATATTATTTTCTAGCTAATATCTTCTTCCATGATTCATTAATTCTTTCCCCATAACTAGATAGTAAGCTCTACAAAGACAAAATCCTTGACATTTTTTATATGTATATTTTTTAGTTGTTGATGAACCTTTATTTTATTAATTTATTTATAAGTGATGCTAAGAATTGAACCCAATGCCTCATACATGTGAGGCCAGTGCTCTACCACTGAGCCACAACCTCAGCCTACTTTAACATTTTTTTAAAAAGAGCGTCATCCATCTCAATTACTAGTATGTCTATCCTGTTTATTATAACAAATATTTATCAAACTCTCATGTGCCAATTATGCGCTCAAGGATTTTGTATTATTAACACCCCCCCCCCCAATGTACACAGAAACACTCGGGAGGTGAACAATACTATTAATATCTCCATTGTATAAATGAGAAGATGGAGACAGAAATTAAGCAACACACCAAGATCACACAGCTAGTAAGTGGTGCATTTAGGATTGTAACTCATAAGTCTGGTTGTAGATTCCCAGCTCCTTATAATTTTGATATGTTTAGTATCTATTTGTTCAATGCTTGAGAAATGAATGGGAAATAAGTTGGTAATTGTGAACATTTTTATGAACACATATGATTTTTGAGACTAGTGTTTACATAGGTTTAGGGTAGCACAAGTCTTACCTTGGAGCTATTCTACAAGCACATTTTTAGTAGGGGCTCTTGAAGGGGAGAGGTTCAAGGGTAGGCTGCAGGACAAGATCGACATCTCCATAAATAGTCAATATAAAGTAGAGCTAAGATGCACAAACATTCCTTAGGTTCAGAAATGTGGTTAGAAAACTGAAGGGGTGGAAAAAAAGGAAAGTGTTAAAATATCACAGCTATTGGAGAAGTTGAAGATATTAGAGATTAATGAACGCTCAACCCTTTCCTTCCTGTCCCATCATCATTCAAACCTGCTGTTGTAAAATGGGCTGGACTTTTTTGTGATTCAAGAGAATGAGGAAATTGCACAGTGACCTTTTCTGTGTCTGGTAAATGTGCAAATAATTATGTAATGTTTTAAGTAAGAAAATACAAAATTATTATGTAAGAACATTGTTATAAGGATGTGTTTGCTTACTATGATCTTTTAAAAAATGTCAGTTGAGTAATTCTGAATAGTGATTTGGAGCACATATAGTATGTTTATCAAACCATAATTTAAAAAACTTAATTAAGTTGTAAATAAGTATTATTGGATTTTTCCTTCATACAAATATTAGGATTTGGAAAAATATTGATAAAATATTATATATGTTTGATTTTTCTATGATTTCAGTATGATAGAAATACATTTGTGCACACAAGTATTATATACACATACATATCAGTAACAGAATACAGAATTCTTGCACATCTGGAATATCTGGAATGAGTGTGTGTGTGTGTGTGTGTGTGTGTGTGTGTGTGTGTGTCTATGGTATATAACCAGGAATATGTAATGCTACCTAAATGTTTTTATTTATTCTAAATTTTATGAAGATAAAAGGCATATATAATGCTACCTAAAGGTTATTTTTTTTTTATCAAGATAAAGGCTTATTGAGAAAGCCATTGAACTCATACCTTATAGTTAGAACAATAAAAAATTTATGAGATACTGAAAAGGAGATTCTTTGGGTTCTTATAAGATTCCTTTATATTCTATGGAATTTGTAATAACTTTAAATACTTGGGGAAAGGCATGGTTTTGGTTTTTTTGTGCATCTACTACTATGTGTAATATGCTAAACTCAATAAGATAATTAATTGCCACTTAATAATAGTAAAAATTGGATTGTGCATTTGCTCAAAGTATTGCCTTTTAGAAGAAGTATTTCATCAGCTGATTTCTGTAGATAACTCTGATCTTCACTAGTGAATGCTTGTAATAGTTGTCATACTTCACATAAGAAAAACACCTGCACCATAAATGTGTGTGATGTTTATTCTTCTCCATATCCATTGATGCATTCCTAGTGTTCTATTGGCATCTGAACTCTTTTTGGCAGGATCACATCTTTTGACTATTGGTTTATTAGACAAATCTTTTAAGTCCTTGGAAGAGTTACTTCCTGCTCAGCTTCAGCTCAAAATTTATTTTCTCAACTCAAAAGATTATATTTTCTATATATGATCATTTAGTATCACCACAATTTTAATATTATGCACTTGTGATCACTTCAAAAGGATTATGCATTTTTCATTAAGAAATACTTTGTTTTGACTGGATATCTTCAAGTGGTCTAGAGAAATATTTCTATTTTATTAGTATATTCTGATGATCTAAGATAGTTAACTTTCCAAATGAGTTCTAGAATTTACTATCTCTTTAAAAATGCTCACTTTAAAATAGTTTTAAAGTAACTTAAGTACTATGTTGTTCCATAGTTTTAACTGTGCCTTTTTATAAGTGGGAATTATTAAGAGATAATGTTAGCTTTCATATTCCTTTGATGAATTCGTACTAGTGAAACATTTTTTACTTTTCTTTTTTTATAGAGGTAAACAACTAATGAAAATATCAGTAGACTCACTCTTGAACTTTCTTATGCAACAAAGCTAACTTGTACTTAGTACAATAGTGACCATAGGCTTTCTCATTTAACAAAACTCAATTGTGTTTAACCCATTAACAACAAAGAGGAAAAACATAGTGAACATAATTTGCAAAGCAATGAACTATTTTGCTGGAGGCCAGTTACAGACAGTCCTGGGCCCAGAATTAGAAGAATCTAGACCCTTCTAGCTCTACTGTGCTTTTCTGCCTTTAGGCCACTTCTTTCAATAATGTTTTTTGATCTGTTTCCCTCAAGCATAAAAGAAACAGATTTGTGAACCTAAAAATTAAATTCAGTGCTATAAATTAAATCAAATTTTAAATGCACTAAGACATGTTTTTTAAAAGCCATATAGCAATAATATTTTAGAATATGAACTTTTACATGTGTGCTTATTAGAATGTTAGAATATTATTTTGTGATCATTATTCCTTTATTCAGATATCTAAGTGCACTTAATAATTACTGTCTTTTAATGTCTCAGATCATAAAATTTTAGAGTTTGAAGAGACTTTAAAGTCCATAAAAAACTTTCCTTAGATATTAGAAAAATTAGATCTAGAGAAGTTGAATGACCTGTCCAAAGTAATATACTTAATAAGGAAAACTGAAAATTTAAGAAGATTTTAAGCAATCATCCTAAGCTTGTAGATCAAGTTAAATTTTATCTAAAAATGAAACAGACTATTAAGTACTGATGTAAACTATTAGAGATGTAGTTTAATATTTATGCACTGTGTATATTATTTGGCTTAACACTATGTATGTGAAAAATATTGGCTTGTTGTAGGTATTACTATTTAGCATTTTTAAAAAATCAAATCCAATCAATTTATTTGCCTGATATCATAAAATATAAGTCATCATTTAGATTCTATTTTTCATATTATTTTTATTTTTCAAATTATTTTCAAATATCAAAATGTCTATATTTACTGTATTCATTAATTTAAAAATGTGCCCTTAAAATCTATCTTTAGAATAAGCTGTAATTGGGCTGGAGTGTAGCTCCGTGATTGGGCATTTGCCTAGCATAAATGTGGGAAAATAATACAACTATTATCTTACACACACACACACACACACACACACACATACACACACACAAGTGAATTACATAATTTAATGTGCACAGTAATCTTAGATCTTTTATTCTCTTCAAAGTTGAAAAATTTATAATTTTTGAAAAATTTAAAGATGCTTGTTAATTTTTATGAAGATGGTCAATTATTTGAGCATTTTAATTTAATATCAAGATATTGGTGAATAGAGTGCCTTATGCCTAATTAATATCATAAATACATATTGAAAAATCATTTGCTTTATGGTAATTTGCCTATGATTTAACTCATGTCTCCTAATTTCATTTATAAAAACATATTCTTTAATCCACAACCAACATGTTTTTAACTATTTTATCTTCATTTACCTAAACTTTGAAAAATGTGAAAAAAGTCATTTAATGTCTTAATTTAACTGTAATTTGAGAATTACATATCAATGTTTCTATTTTTCTAAAGAAAACTTAACCAAGACCCATTTATTTCACTGTTTAAGCTAAAAATGTTATTTCTACTTGTTTTTTAAGTAGATATTTGGTATCAGAATAAAAAGGCATGAAAAATATCAAGTAAATTTAATATTCAAATCAAATAGACATATATTTATATGATTTTAGCATGATTATTTACAGGATTATCATGTACCAAAAGACGATTTTTTTTGTCCAATACTTTTCTTTAAATTTAATTCACAGTTCTCTCCATTTGTTTGGGGTCTTGTTTAAGGGTATAGGGAGTCCAGGATGATAATAGTAGGCGTTTTGATATGTATGTTGATGTAAGATGAACTTTGCATAATTTTGCAAAGTATATGCAAACATGGAGATGGTATAACTGCTTGATAATCTCTAATAATACTGGAAAAGAAACACAAAAATTTCATGTGTTTTGAACTTTTGTCTAAAGATGTTAAATATTACCATTTATTAAAAAGTTAGTTTTTAAAAATAAAATATCCATGGTATGCAAATTAAATTATAATAAATAAGACATATACAAATGGAAATAAATTATTTAGGCAGTACAATAATACATTATTTTGCAGGAAGAAAGCTATGATCACTTACAACTTAGTCATTTTTTGCTCTGATAAAACATGCACGACCTTAGTGAAGATACAGGGTAGTTAACAAGACTTTGTGACAACATGAAGCTCCCGTGATGTTAGTTTCTCTCCTTTTACCACAAAAAACCTATCATCACTTCTGGAGAAGATTGGAAGGATGGCTATAGTTTATTTTAATGGCCTTAAAAGCGTCTAATAATAGTTATTTATTCAGTGTTTTTAATTATATACAAGTCTTAAATTGCCTTTGAAGCTGTCCCTAAGGTATGGCTACAAAGGCATCACATTGTACATATAATAATCCTATTATTGCTTTGGAGAAGGAAATATTGTTTGTGATAATCAAACTTGTCAAAAAGGCTAAAATTGTCTAATTATGTGAAAAAATGATTAGTGAAGAGTATAGATTCAGATGTGCTAATCTTTAATCTTCGAAGTGGTATAATATGCCCTTGATTTTTTTAGTATGAGCAAAGTGAGCCTAGCAATGAGGTTTGGATTGCTCATTTATTTATTTTTGTATCACTTAACCTCTTGTTTTAAACACAGTAGGTCCTTGTAAGTGTGTACTGATTTTTTTCTATGTAACAACATCACTGAAGAAGGAGAAACAGTATATCTCTTCCAAACATAAAATTCACGCTCTAATTGAAAATAATCCTGATTTCTCTTTGCTTATATTTAAGAAAATTGTTTACTCATTGGCCAAACAGAAAAGTTCCTTATTGTTTGTCAACTTCATGTTCATAATAGTGGGATTTGTAACAGACATTTTGGAAATGATATTGTGATTTATACTGCAGAGTGTCTTTACTCCCCAAGCTCCATCTCTGGATATTTGATTTGCCTACATCTTTGTACCACTTGCTCACAGCCTTTAGTATATTTTGTTGGCTTATCTTGCATGTATATTTGTTAGCTACTTTAAGTATGTCTGGACAAAAATAATATACTTGGATATGAGTAAAAAATAATTTTGATGTAAATTCTTTTATTTGTGTTTATTTTTCAGAATGTAAAATTTGTAAAGTGGGTCAAAATGTGGAGTCATGTGTTGTGGGTATTTCTGGTTTATAACAAAATTCACTTCTCAGGGAATTAATTTTGTTTTCCTAAAACTCAGTGGTCTCAATTCCCATTTTGACTAATTAAATTATATAGCCAGCTCTCTATGGGTTTTGTGTCTGTGGGTTCTTCATCCGTGTATTCAACCAATCATGCATTAAAAATGTGGTTAGGACTATGATGGTTGTGTCTGTATGGAACATGTGCAGAGTTTTTTTTGTCATTATTTCTTATACAAAGACAGTACAACTATTTACATAGTGTTTATATTTAAGGTATTGTAAGCGATCTACTCATGGGAGGAAGTGTTTAGGTTATACACAAATAGTACACCATTTTATATAAAGTACTGATTTTATATAAAAATACAGAAAGTGGATATATAAAATTCTCTGATTTTTGGTATCTGTAGTAAGACCTGGAGCCAGTTCTTGAGGAAAGTATAAGGAAGGAGGACTATATAATGAAAATGGCTGAGATAGCACTGCCTTTAATCCATAAATGCTAAATAATTGCTACAAGATATATTTTGCAATATCAAAATGGTAAGTTATTTATATCATTATGTGTTAACTAGAAAGCTCCCCTTTTCCTCCAGTATTGATTTCTTAGTTCTTCCATTGTGTCATGCAGTATAAGACTCTTTGAGGTTTAGTAGATGCCAGACACTATTCTAATTGTTTAATTATATAATGTAATTTAATCCTAGCTAGAACCTAATGAAATTGGGGACTATTATTAGCCCTATATACAGATGAGAAAAATGAGGCACAAATAAAAATTCAACTATGGTTATAATTATGCAGTAACTGAGTAGCTGAGCCAAGATCCGAATATGGCAGGCTGGCTCCAAAATCTATATGCCTAGCTAATATTCTATATCACTTCTATTGGTTCTAGTGTGTTCTTTATATGCAGAGGCAAATGGGCTGCCTCTGTGTTTTGAATATTGTTTCTTCTAGTTTAATGCATTATCCTCAATAATGACAAATTTCTTTATTGGATCCCTTGGGAATAGATTACGGTATGTGAATTCTATGTCATATAAAAGAATTGTTGGTTTCTGATATGCCATTAGTCTAGAAGGTGCTGGATCCCACTATGAAAATGTCACTTGCTCAGTTCTGTCTTCACATCAAAAATGTGCATCTGGGCAGTGCACATTTTTACCCCAATGCTGATGTTTCTCTGTTCTAATGCATCCTTTTCAGTGAATTAACCAACACCATAAGGAAGTGCTATAAAGCTTAATTTCGATGGTGAGTATCAATGAATTAATTGATTCTAAAATCTGAATTGAACTCTGGCTCATTTGTCAGCTAGGGTAAAGATTCATTTTCTCTTATGCATTCATTATTAAATCTACCTCATGGTTTTAAATTTGGCTTTGGCTATTTAGTATCTCAATGTATTTAATTCTTAAAACAACCTGAGAAAATGACAAAGACAAGATGAGGTATTTACAGAAAAGAAATTGTTTTATTATTATTACTTTGAACAATTCATGATTTTTCCTCCTAAGTTGAAATTAAATTTTCTAAAAGTGGACTCAGCTCTCTGTAATGAGCATTCCATTATTATTAAAAATGTAGTAGATGTCTCTGCATATTAGAGTTCTGAATATTTTGAGAATGAAATAATGTTAGAAATCCAGAATTTGGTATAATATTTTATTCTCTTGAGTGATTATATAGTGACCATGACATTACAGGTTCTCCTGAGTTAGGAGATAATACCATATGTTTAAATAGGAACTAAAAAAAAAAAAAAACAAAAAACTTAGAGATACCTATCTCCATGGCAACAGCATAGTGCCCATACAAAAGGGAGCTGGGTCCCTGACTGGATGGCTGTAGAGCGATCCCAGAATTCAGTACAGGAGGAGGAAAGAAAGTTTTGAACCAATACTATAATCAGGTTTTTCAATGTATTCCATTTAGCCATCAATAGACCTGATTAAAGTATTTTTAACATTTTCAGCTTCTCTTACCCATCATAACTTATTTGTCTTAATTTAATAGAATAGTTGAAAAAAATGTAGGCATTTTATAAAATCAGTAAATTTTTTCTTGGAGTTTGTACAATATGGGTAGATACTATTGAAAATAAAATTGTGATTCATTGATCGTATACATTTGAGAGGAATTGGAATATAGATGCTAAAGGAAATTAACTTCAAATTTAGAAAGGATCATCTTTATTTCATAATTATCTTTGTTTACAATATATATATGCAAATATTCATATATGTGATATATATCACTGCTGGATACTTTTTGGCTGTCATTTGTTTCAGTCCGTCATGTATTTTGGAAATCATTGAAGGTAGACAAAAGCACTGTTAGTTAGCAATTGCTGCTTGAAATAACAATCAAGTTTAAATTTATGAAAATGGTATATTTTATATCTTAGTTTGTAAGTATTGCAACTCCTTCACAAAGCTAAGTAATTAATTATCATATCTGAGCTACAGAGACACAAGATAAATGTTGAAACATACCTTTGAACCCCAGTTCTCCCTTACCTTTAACATGAGAAACATTACAGCCCAGCCTTTTCTGTTTCATTTACTCCTACTCCCAAGAAGTCATGTATAGAAAGTCCTTTAAAAAATAACTTCATTAATTTTCCAGAAATCCATAACAAGGTTTTTTTTTTTTGCTCTTTTTACTATTGTATTTACTCTGTGATTTTTTTTTATTTTTGTGTATTTTCGTCTTCTTTCTTCTCTAACTCACCCTCCTCCCTTCTAACTAGACATATTCTTAATGATGATTGACCTGTTACTTGAATTGTTTGAAACCTCATTCTAAAAAGAATGTAAAAAATCAAACTATAAACTCTCAATTGGCTATTCTAATGTATATTCTTAAAATTAGAAGCATTTCATGATACTAAACTTTGAGCTTACACATTGTTCCTAGGAACCATTAATGTTCACAAAATTTATTCAGCTTGTTTTGCAAAAATGTAACATAATCTCATCTCTCAATGATATCTTAGGAAGTATAGCGGTCTGTGAGATTTTCTTTATCTATTGAAACTTTTCTTTAATGAAAATGGCCTAAACATTAAAAAATAAAATAGGAAGAATACTGTATTTGGAAGAATGACATGTGTGTGAAGTGACTACAGTCCCTCAACGAGAATGCCATTCTTTGAGGAGTTTGGCAAATTTTGGTTTCTTTTGTTTACTCCTGTTTCCCCAGTTCATAGAAGAGTACCTAAAACAAATTAAGCTCATTATTCCCTCAACCACAGTAGCCCTTGAAGAATCTGTAGGGAGTATTGCCTTTAAAAACAAGGTTTTACTGTTGGTCTGCGATCCAAGATTTCTATTCTGCTCAGGCAGCTAATGTCATATCATATGCAGAGCATTAACAGAGGGAGAAGTCCTCCCCCCCACCCCGTGTGTATATGTGTGTATGTATTTGTATAATATAAATATTTGGGAGTCATTAAATATTTGAACTAGTACATTCATGAAATGCTTATTAGGAAGATACTTGAAGCTAGTAAATATCTAAGTTGTTTTCATTGTGTGAAATGTGAATGACTCTTGAGTATTCTGATCACATTGTCTCTAGGGATTCATGGTGCACTCTGGGTATTCAACAATGGCCTACAGCAATCCAAAAGGAAATGTATATGGAGCAGAGAAAGGCCTGTAAAACCAAGTCAATGGGCTCATCAACATTTACTGATGTCCCCTTACATTCTGGGAAATATTAGGTGACTCACATGTAATTTCCTTTTCAAAATTATGAAGATATATCTGCTGAAATAAAATAGGTCAGATTAAATGTATTTTTGAGTAACTAGTGTTATAAACACTGTGTTCACTTTTGTACCATAAATGTTGATTTTTGTGATTTATTTTCATAAAGATTTAGAATGCACATATTTAGGCTACCTTTTAATATAACATATCTTTTTAGATATAGGTCAAAATATTGCCTATTTCTGACTATAAGACTGAAGAGCTATTTGAGCAGTTATCTATAAATTGATGGTGTTTAGTTGTCAGTATTATTTGGCATTTTATTATTTTTAAAACTATTTAGTCAATTTTGGCATTAGATAATTTATTTGTGGCAATATTGAATTTCATCTGGGGTTATAAAGTTATATAGTCTAAAGTTAGGAAATAAAAGATATAAGTAAAAGACTTTTTTTTTTTTTTGCAACTATGTTCATGCTATCAAAACTTTAAAGCCAAGATGTTCAATCCCTAAAACTGGAATGAGATTCACTAAACATATCATTTAGCTGGAAAGTTTTTCAGCTGCATGTTAAAAGCAAAATTAGTATCATTTATTTTTAATTTTAAAAGCCTATATATTTGACCATTATTTAGAGCCCCGAATAATCATTTTTTCTAAATTAGATTAAGATTTATAGATCAGGATGCACCAGAATTTGTGTAAATAAAGTCCTACTTTTTATATCCTATATTTCTGAAAGACGTCTAAATTATCTAGAGTTAAATATAGAAAATAAAATATTTGTGTTATGAAAGAATGTATACATATGAAATATACAGCAAATTTACCCTTGAAATAAGTTTTTCAGCAGATACAATATGTCCTCTGTGAAACATCATCCCCTCGTGAAGGGCTTGCTTTTCATCTGACAATTAAAGTTCACTTTTATGTGGTAGTATTTTGTTTGATACTCTGTTCAATGACACCTTACAGGTAAGACTGTACAAGGAACTAGCCCTTCATTCAGCATAGTAATCTCTACATCTTTCTATTGTTCATGTTATTTTTAAAGCGTTTTAACCTGATTATGAAACATCTATTGGTTTTGCTTTTTGTCATGATTCACTTAAGATCTGTGAGCTAGATTTTGTTGTGGATACATATTCTATATGAACATTCAGTTTATTGGTGCTGAGTCCATTCTAGTATGATCATCAATGTGATGTATACCATGTTTGCTATAGCATATTCTTTAAGGAAAACCAGTACCTTTAATATTAATTTTCAAGTACTAATATATGACTGTTAAAAATTGAGCTGTCAACACACTCCATCTAGTAGCGACAAAATAATGACATAGCTATATTATGAATATAAATCTATTAATTTCACTGGGTATCTGTGTTATTAGAACTGTACAAATAAGAAAAAGGAAATAGCTTTGGGGGGAAAATCAGGTAGTGGCATGAAAGCAATTAAGAACCAAAAGATATTTGAATATAGTTAAATCAAGACATTTTTAGATATTAATTCTTCCATATTGGAATAATTGACAATGAACTCTGCATTTCTCCACCATAATGAATGAGAGATATAATAAAAATCACTTAAACAATAATATGTATTAAAAACATACTGCTGTGTTAATAATATTAATGAATAATTATGAATTTATACAAAATTATATTGTTAGTTTTCTAGGAACATGAGGAAAAAACCAGAATGATATTAGGGATTATAAAATGTACTTAAACTTGAAATATGTAATCTCATATTAGAAATTCATTATAAAAATAATTAAGTTGATCACTGATTTGGTTCTGATGATAACATGAAATAGATAATACAAAAATAGATAATACATATCTATGTTTACCATGTTTTAGGATTGTATATACAAAGTGCTCAATAAAACCTAACATAACAGATGATTTTGGTTGAATATATTACCTTCAAAGTATACTATTACTGAATAGAAGCTGCTAAAGCCATTTAAAGAATTATCTGTTAATTGAGTCTGATTTCGGTTGTTTATAGCTATAGACCATGTACAATTTTTGATGCTCAAAAAATGTTTCTCTGTGTTCTAATACAACTCAAGAATTTAGATATTATAGAAATTGAGGAATAATAACTATAAAATCCCCAAGTGTTAAATTCTGATGTTTGTTTTCTTCTTTATCTATCCTTTTGTGTACTTCTATATAGCGTGTAGATGTTATGAAAGCCAAAATAATAAAAGCATTTGAGCATGAAAGAAGAATAGGCAAATTGTGTGGAGAAAGAGGTACTTTGTCAAGCAGCTTCTCCTGATCTAGCCTGCCAGTATGGCTCTTCATGAACAACAGAGAGGAATATTTATTAAGGATGACCTACTTACTTTGACCTATCCAGGTTGAATAGAGCTTTTGAATAGGAGAGATGGGAGAGTAAGCCACATTATGGTAGCTGCATCCAGAATCAGAAAAGTAAGGGTGTACTTGAGGGAAGAGAAAGCAAGACTTAAATGACCTTGAAAAGCTGACTCTGTTGGGTACTATCTTAATAGTAATGCAAAATCTTTGACAAACATTCATCTCAATGTATATTTACCTAATACAGAAATAATAACTACAGCATAGATATGATAGATTACCAAGTTTAAGGACTTTCTCCATATGAAAGGGGCCTTTCTTACATCATCTGTTAGATATTATCAAGTCTATAGTACAAATAATATTTCTCTGTACTGATTCAAAAGTTCAGCATCCTTCTTCCCTTATCAACCTAATTAACTAACTAATGTTTAAACATGCAGAGAATATGAGATCCATATTTTTCTTATTCTATTCTAAGTCTGGTACAGATGTAGTTAAGTTTGTGATTATGAAACAAAAGCTAAATAATAAAAATTTAAAAAGGAATAAACGACAACAAATTCTCCAACATTTTGTTTGATTTAAAATTTGTTGTTGTTGGAACTGATATTACACATTTCCTACCAGGACTATCTGGTGCTTTAAAAGGTTGTTTGTTCATCTTCTGCCAGAGAACTCTAAAAGAGATCAATTTTCTTCCAAATCGTTTTGCTAAGGGCAATTGTTGATATTACTGTCAGGGAAAAAAATATGAAGGACAGCCTTATGTCGTTGGAGAGTATTAACCCTTTTAGGTTATTGGCTGTTCTGAGCAACAAAAGAAATCTTCAGGTTCTCTGCCTTCAACTATGTACTCATGATAGTTTCTATGTAGGGTTAGTATTCCTGAAGTCATAAGAGTATTCCAAATACTATTGTCACAATAGTATCCCTTGATTTTTCTCTAGACACCCATTGGTTCATTCACCTTGCTTCTACTTTCCACACCTTATCATAATTAGATCTTTTGAAGGTCAATATCGTTCTTCAGCCTGGGGAAGGATGAAAACTCAATCTTAATCATCTTGTCACATGATGGATAGATTTCACATTCACCACCTTTCCTCCAAGACTATTAGTTCTCATTGCTGGAACCCTGTATCCCTAAGACTTGTTTCTGCTTAGCAATCCGACAATATGGTACTCCAGCAATGAGCACAAACTATTGAGAACCCCCTACTCCTATTAAGATCATTTTATACATACAGATTTAATTCAATTCCTGATTTCTCATATCTCATAGTGTGTTGAGTGTGTGTGTGTATGTGTGTTTATGTGTGTAATAGACTTGTCCATTTGCTCCAATATCAGAGCTGAATCCTTGTTACACTTTTGTTGTTAAAATAATATTACACAATATCAGCAACTATTATAAATTTAAAAGTGGGAAATGTTAAGGTCTATGAGACAAAAATTTTGTGGTCAGTAAAATATGGGAAATGTTGCATACTCCATCTCTTTCTGAAGTTTTAGAATGCATGTCAGCATATATTCTTTTTTTTTTAAATTAATTTTTATTGTAGGTTGTTCAAAACATTACATAGTTCTTGATATATCATATTTCACACTTTGATTCAAGTGGGATATGCGCTCCCATTTTTACCCCATATACAGATTGCAGAATCACATCAGTTGCACAACCATTGATTTACATATTGCCATTCTGGTGTCTGTTGTATTCTGCTGCCTTTCCTATCCTCTACTATCCCCCCTCCCCCCTCCCCTCCCCTCTTCTCTCTCTATCCCCTCTACTGTAATTCATTTCTCCCCCTTATATTTTTCCTCCTTTCCCCTCACTTCCTCTTGTAAGTAATTTTTTATACCCCCGAGGGTCTCCTTCCATTTACATGCAATTTCCCTTCTCTCTCCCTTTCCCTCCCACCTCTCATCCCTGTTTAATGTTAATCTTCTTCTCATGCTCTTTGTCCCTACTCTGTTCTTAGCTACTCTCCTTATATCAAAGAAGACATTTGGCATTTGTTTTTAAGGGATTGGCTAGCTTCACTTAGCATAATCTGCTCTAATGCCATCCATTTCCCTCCAAATTCTATGATTTTGTCATTTCTTAATGCAGAGTAATACTCCATTGTGTATAAATGCCACATTTTTTTTTATCCATTCGTCTATTGAAGGGCATCTAGGTTGGTTCCACAGTCTTGCTATTGTGAATTGTGCTGCTATGAACATGGATGTAGCAGTGTCCCTATAGTGTGCTCTTTTTAGGTCTTTAGGGAATAGACCGAGTAGGGGAATAGCTGGATCAAAAGGTGGTTCCATTCCGAGCTTTCCAAGAAATCTCCATACTGCTTTCCAAATTGGCCGCACCAATTTGCAGTCCCACCAGCAATGTACAAGAGTACCCTTTTCCCCACATCCTCGCCAGCACTTGTTGCTGTTTGACTTCCTAATGGCTGCCAATCTTACTGGAGTGAGATGGTATCTTAGGGTGGTTTTGATTTGCATTTCTCTGACTGCTAGAGATGGTGAGCATTTTTTCATATACTTGTTGATTGATTGTATGTCCTCCTCTGAGAAATTTCTGTTCAGGTCCTTGGCCCATTTGTTGATTGGGTTATTCGTTATCTCATTGTCTAATTTTTTTAGTTCTTTGTATATTCTGGATATTAGGGCTCTGTCTGAAGTGTGAGGAGTAAAGATTTGTTCCCAGGACGTAGGCTCCCTATTTACCTCTCTTATTGTTTCTTTTGCTGAGAAAAAACTTTTTAGTTTGAGTAAGTCCCATTTGTTGATTCTAGTTATTAACTGTTGTGCTATGGGTGTCCTATTGAGGAATTTGGAGCCCGACCCCACAGTATGTAGATCATAGCCAACTTTTTCTTCTATTAGACGCCATGTCTCTGATTTGATATCAAGATCCTTGATCCACTTTGAGTTAACTTTTGTGCATGGCGAGAGAAAGGGATTCAGTTTCATTTTGTTGCAAATGGATTTCCAGTTTTCCCAACACCATTTGTTGAAGATGCTATCCTTCTTCCATTGCATGCTTTTAGCCCCTTTATCGAATATAAGATAGTTGTAGTTTTGTGGATTTGTTTCTGTGTCCTCTATTCTGTACCATTGGTCCACCCGCCTGTTTTGGTACCAGTACCATGCTGTTTTTTGTTACTATTGCTCTGTATAGTTTGAAGTCTGGTATAGCTATACCGCCTGATTCACACTTCCTGCTTAGCATTGTTTTTGCTATTCTGGGTCTTTTATTTTTCCATATGAATTTCATGATTGCTTTCTCTATTTCTACAAGAAATGCCTTTGGGATTTTGATTGGCATTGCATTAAACCTATAGAGAACTTTTGGTAATATCGCCATTTTGATGATGTTACTTCTACCTATCCATGAACAGGGTATATTTTTCCATCTTCTAAGATCTTCTTCTATTTCTCTCTTTAGGGTTCTGTACTTTTCATTGTATAAGTCTTTCACCTCTTTTGTTAGGTTGATTCCCAAGTATTTTATTTTTTTTGAGGATATTGTGAATGGGGTGGTTGTCCTCATTTCCATTTCAGAGGATTTGTCGCTGATATACAGGAATGCCTTTGATTTATGCGTGTTGATTTTATAGCCTGCCACTTTGCTGAATTCGTTTATTAGCTCTAATAGTTTCTTTGTAGACCCTTTTGGGTCTGCTAGGTATAGAATCATGTCATCTGCAAATAGTGATAATTTGAGTTCTTCTTTTCCTATTTTTATGCCTTGAATTTCTTTCGTCTGTCTAATTGCTCTGGCCAGTGATTCGAGAACTATGTTGAACAGAAGTGGTGAGAGAGGGCATCCCTGTCTTGTTCCAGATTTTAGAGGGAATGCCTTCAGTTTTTCTCCATTCAGAATGATGCTAGCCTGAGGCTTGGCATAGATTGCTTTTACAATATTGAGGTATGTTCCTGTTATCCCTATTTTTTCTAGAGTTTTGAACATAAAGGGATGCTGTACTTTGTCGAATGCTTTTTCCGCATCTATCGAGATGATCATATGGTTCTTATTTTTAAGCCTATTGATGTGGTGAATAACATTTATTGATTTCCGTATATTGAACCAGCCTTGCATCCCAGGGATAAATCCTACCTGATCATGGTGCACAATTTTTTTGATATGTTTTTGTATCTGGTTCGCCAGAAGTTTATTGAGGATTTTTGCATCTAGGTTCATTAGAGATATTGGTCTGTAGTTTTCTTTCTTTGAAGTGTTTTTGTCTGGTTTAGGAATCAGGGTGATGTTGGCCTCATAGAATGAATTTGGAAGTTCTCCCTCTTTTTCTATTTCCTGAAATAGCTTGAAAAGTATTGGTATTAGTTCCTCTTTAAAAGTTTTGTAAAACTCTGCTGTATACCCATCCGGTCCTGGGCTTTTCTTAGTTGGTAGTCTTTTGATGGTATCTTCTATTTCCTCAATTGATATTGGTCTGTTTAGGTTGTCAATATCCTCCTGACTCAATCTGGGCAAATCATATGACTTAAGAAATTTATCGATGCCTTCACTACCTTCTATTTTATTGGAGTATAAGGATTCAAAATAGTTTCTGATAATCTTCTGTATTTCTGAAGTGTCTGTTGTGATATTGCCTTTTTCATCCCGTATGCTGGTAATTTGAGTTCTCTCTCTTCTTCTCTTCGTTAGCGTGGCTAAGGGTCTGTCGATTTTATTTATTTTTTCAAAGAACCAACTTTTAGTTTTGTCAATTTTTTCAATTGTTTCTTTCGTTTCGATTTCATTAATTTCAGCTCTGATTTTAATTATTTCTTGTCTTCTACTTCTTTTGCTGTTGTTTTGCTCTTCTTTTTCTAGGATTTTGAGTTGAAGTATTAGACCATTTATTTGTTGGTTTTTTCTTTTTCTAAGGAATGAACTCCAAGCAATAAATTTTCCTCTTAGAACTGCTTTCAATGTGTCCCATAGATTCCGATATGTTGTGTCTGTGTTTTCATTTATCTCTAAGAATTTTTTAATTTCCTCCTTGATGTCTTCTATAACCCATTGATCATTCAGTAACCTATTGTTCATTCTCCAAGTGATGCATGATTTTTCCTTACTTCTTTTATCGTTAATTTTCAATTTCATTCCATTATGGTCAGATAAGATGCATGGTATTATCTCTACTCCTTTATATTGTCTAAGAGTTGCCCTGTGACATAATATATGATCTATTTTTGAGAAGGATCCATGTGCTGCTGAGAAAAAAGTGTAACTGCTTGATGTTGGGTGGTATATTCTATATATGTCAATTAAGTCTAGGTTATTAATTGTGTTATTGAGCTCTATAGTTTCCTTATTCAACTTTTGTTTGGAAGATCTGTCCAGTGGTGAGAGAGGTGTGTTGAAGACTCCCATGATTATTGTATGGTGGTCTATTAGACTCTTGAACTTGAGAAGAGTTTGTTTGATGAACATAGCTGCACCATTGTTTGGGGCATATATATTTATGATTGTTATGTCTTGTTGGTGTATGGTTCCCTTGAGAAGTATGTAGTGTCCCTCTTCATCCCTTTTGATTAACTTTGGCTTGAAATCTATTTTATTTGATATGAGTATGGACACTCCTGCTTGTTTCCGAAGTCCATATGAGTGATATGATTTTTCCCAACCTTTCACCTTCAGTCTATGTATGTCTTTTCCTATCAAATGCGTCTCCTGAAGGCAGCATATTGTTGGGTCTTGTTTTGTGATCCATTCTACTAGCCTGTGTCTCTTAATTGGTGAGTTTAAGCCATTAACATTTAGGGTTATTATTGAGATATGGGTTGTTCTTCCAGCCATATTTGTTTATTTATGTTACTAAACATGGTTTGTTTTCCTCTTTGATTATTCCCCCCCCTTTACTGTACTACCTCCCGCTGTTGGTTTTCATTGATATTTTCCATTTCCTCTTCCTGTAATATTTTGCCGAGGATGTTTTGAAGAGATGGTTTTCTAGCTGCAAATTCTTTTAACTTTTGTTTATCATGGAAGGTTTTAATTTCATCTTCCATCCTGAAGCTTAATTTCGCGGGATACACGATTCTTGGTTGGAACCCATTTTCTTTCAGTGTTTGAAATATGTTATTCCAGGATCTTCTAGCTTTGAGAGTCTGTGTTGAAAGATCAGCTGTTATCCTGATTGGTTTACCCCTAAATGTAATCTGCTTCCTTTCTCTTGTAGCTTTTAAAATTCTCTCCTTATTCTGTATGTTGGGCATCTTCATTATAATGTGTCTAGGTGTGGATCTCTTATGATTTTGCACATTCGGCGTCCTGTAGGCTTCTAGGATTTGGGATTCTGTCTCGTTCTTCAAGTCTGGGAAGTTTTCTCGTATTATTTCGTTGAATAGATTGCTCATTCCTTTGGTTTGGACCTCAGTACCTTCCTGTATCCCAATGACTCTTAAGTTTGGTCTCTTTATGTTATCCCATATTTCTTGAATGTTCTGCTCATGGTTTCTTAACAGCTTTGCTGAGCTGTCTATGTTCTTCTCCAGTTGAAATACTTTGTCTTCATTGTCTGATATTCTATCTTCTAAGTGTTCTACTCTGCTGGTAGTATTCTCAATTGAGTTTTTAAGTTGGTTTATTGTTTCCTGCATTTCCAGGATTTCTGTTTGTTTGTTTTTTATAACCTCTATCTCCCTGTATAATTGATCTTTTGCTTCTTGGATTTGTTTATGTAATTTATTGTCAAAGTGGTCGAAGTGGTCTTTCATTGTCTGATTTTGCTGTCTAATGTCTTCCTTGAGACTCCAGATCATCTGAAGCATGTATATCCTGAATTCTTTATCTGACATTCCATCTGCTGCAGATATTACCTCTTCTAAAGTTGAGTTGACCTGCATTGCTTGTGGTCCTTTCTTTCCTTGTCTTTTCATATTGATCGCGTTTCTTTCTGCTTGGTGAAACTGTTGTGTTATTGATTTTTCCCCCTATATATTTATATTGCTCTTGTATAGCTGCAAAGTCTCCCTCGCAGGCTTTGGCGGTGGTTCTGCCCCTCCTCCAATTGAGGCAATGTGCCTACCACGCCGGGAGGCCGCTCTGCCTGTACTTTCGATGGGCCTGATCTTTCGGTGGTCACAGGTCCACCTACCTTGCAGGCGTGAGCAGCGGCTTTGCCCCTCCGCTGGCCACTAGGCCTGTTCTGTCTGTCGGTTGCAGGTCTGTCTACCTAAAAGGCGCTGGTGGCGGCTCTGCCCCTCCCCCAACCGGGGCAATGTATCTTGCGGGCCACTTGGCCTGTTTTGTCAGTGGTCACGGTTCCGCCTACCTTGCACGTGCGTGGAGCAGCTGTGTCCCTCCGAGAGTTGCTGGGCCTAACCTGCCGGTGGGTGGCAAGTGCGCCTACCTTGCAGGCCCGGGGGTGGCTCTGCCGCTCCGCGGGTTGCTGGGCCTGATATGCTGGTGAGACGCAGGTTTGCCTACCTTGCAGGCGCCTGGCGGCTCTGCCCCTCCCCCAACCGGGGCGGGGCGATGTGTCTGGCCGTCCTCTGAGCCTGTTCTGTTGGTGGTCAGGGTACTGCCTACCTAGCACACTCGTGGTGCAGCTGCGCCCCTCCGCAGTTTGTTGGGCCTGACCTGCCGGTGGGTGGCAAGTGCGCCTATCTTGCAGGCCCAGGGGTGGCTCTGCCGCTCCGCGGTTGCTGGGCCTGATCTGTTGGTGAGTCGCAGGTCTGTGTAACTTGCAGGCGCCCGGCGGCTCTGCCCCTCCCCGAACTGGGGAGGGGCGATGTGTCTGGCCGGCCTCTGGGCCTGTTCTGTCGGTAGTCAGGGTTCTGCCTACCTAGCAGACTCGTGGTGCAGCTGTGCCCCTCCGCAGTTTGTTGGGCCTGACCTGCCGGTGGGTGGCAAGTGCGCCTATCTTGCAGGCCCAGGGGTGGCTCTGCCACTCCGCGGTTGCTGGGCCTGATCTGCTGGTGATTCGCAGGTCTGCCTAACTTGCAGGCGCCCGGCGGCTCTGCCCCTCCCCCAACCGGGGCGGGGCGATGTGTCTGGCCGGCCTCTGGGCCTGTTCTGTCGGTGGTCAGGGTTCTGCCTACCTAGCAGGCTCGTGGGGCAGCTGTGCCCCTCCACAGTTTGTTGGGCCTGACCTGCCGGTGTGTGGCAAATGGACCTAGCTTGCAGGCCCAGGGGTGGCTCTGCTGCTCCTTGGTTGCTGGGCCTGATCTGCTGGTGAGTCGCACGTCTGCCTAACTTGCAGGCGCCCGGCAGCTCTGCCCCTCCCCCAACCGGGGCGGGGCGATGTGTCTGGCTGGCCTCTGGGCCTGCTCTGTCGGTGGTCAGGGTTCTGCCTACCTAGCAGGCTCATGGGGCAGCTGTGCCCCTCCGCAGATTGTTGGGCCTGACCTGCCTGTGGGTGGCAAGTGCCCCTACCTTGCAGGCCCGGGGGTGGCTCTGCCGCTCCGCGGTTGCTGGGCCTGATCTGCTGGTGATTCGCAGGTCTGCGTAACTTGCAGGCACCCGGCGGCTCTGCCCCTCCCCCAATCTGAGCGATGTGTCTGGCAGTCCACTGGGCCTTTTTTGTCGGTGGTCACAGTTCCCCCTACCTTGCACACGCGTGGAGCAGCTGTTTCATTAGTGCCTGGGCACACTCTCCTTGTTTGCCTCCCTCAGGCCCTAAGTTTGTAGAGCTTGGGGCTGAGAACCCCCAGCAAATTTGCTTACCTTCTGGTAGCCACGCCCCCGTATCTGATGCAAGAGACCTCAGTTGTCAGCACTGGTGGGAGCGGTAGCCGTGAGTCCCACGCCAAGGCGAGTCGGTGTAAGAGACCTCAGTTGTCAGCACTGGTGGGAGCGGTAGCTGGGAGTCCCGCGCCGCGCGGTTCCTGCCGGCTCCTGTGCCAGCGCCGCCACGGCTCCCACCGGCTCCCGCACCGCTGCTGCGGCTCCCGCCGTTTCCGGCCGGCTCCCGTGCTGCTGCCCCGGCTGCCGCCGGCTCCCTCGCCGTAGCCGCAGCTGCCGCCGGCTCCCGTGCCGCCCTCGGTCTGGCTATTGCGCTCACAGGAGAGCTGGGAGGGGCCCTTAAGTTTTCCCCGCTGATCTATAGCTGAAAGAGCTGTGATCAGTCAAAAAAAAAAAAAAAAAAAAAACAGAGATGATGACGTCAGCTCTCCAAGATGGTGGCCGCTGGCTTCCTCTGTGGTCTGACCGATGTGGAGAACCGAATTGGATGGCTTCCTTCCCCGTCTCAAGCCCAGAATTCAGCTCTGAGTACAGTATTTGCACAGCTGGCAGGAGCCTGCAGAATCCGTAGCGCTGTATCTTTGCATTGTTATCTTACCGTCGTTTCCCAGCGAGCGCCGCAGACTCTGGCCGCGGGGCGTTTTAGCATATATTCTTAAGTAATATCAAAGAAGTCAAAAATGAAACTTTACTGTTCAACTCAACATTTATATATATATATATATATATATATATATATATATATACATATACATATATACATAACAATTTCATAGCACTCTAATTAATAGCATTATGTTAATATTTTAGAAAGCTTAGTATTTTGGAAAGAAACTCTGAATTATGTGTTTAATGAAATGCTTTTCTGCAAAAATAACTTCCACAATAGTATGATATGACTACCAGTATTTAAAATCCTTACTTTGAAATTATGGCTTATTGAAAGTGGCCGTTTAGTTGAGCTTACTATATTGATTATGCATAGTATAGGTGCCTGAAAAGGGTAGTATGGGGTTTGCAAATTTTAAAACTGTAAAATATTTTCCTTAAGGATCTTCTCTTCTGTGATAGGAACTCAGTGACTCTGATATGCCATGAGTCTAATTCATAAATATTCATGTGACCATCTTCTCTGAAAGGAAAAATTCCCTTGAAAACTAACCATTAATACTTACCACCCTCAGCTTCAAGTTGTAAGGACCCAAATTAAGATCTAATAGAATCTCCTAATATTTCTGGTTGTTTCCCAAGTGGATGAATACTTACCACTGGAATTTCCCTCAAATATATTCTAAAGAAAAGGTACAGAGTTACTGTATCTGAATTTCAAAACAAAACTTGAAAACATCTGTTAAAGTCCCTACTAAATGTTGAAAAAATATATTGACAGGATTAGAATTAATTGAAAGATAATATTCATATAATATTGAGTTGTGGAATAGTATTCATTAGAAGACAGATTTTTAGTGATTTGTCACTGGGCTTCAACCTTAAAATGAAACTTTGCCTAAACTTTTATTAACTTGAAGAAAAATGTAGGAAACAATCTTTCAGAATTACAGATACTATGAAACCGAAATAAATATTAAATATACTGGATATGTTGAATTCAAAATAAAAGTTCTAGTAATCTGGAAAAAATTGAAAGCCTACATGAAGGTTATCAAAACAGTGTTCAATAGTCAACTTGTGAGTGTTTCATTTTTATCTGGTTAAAGTAGCATCAGTAAACACAAAAGCATAGTTACAGATGATAATAAACTTAATGTACTCCAAAGTAAATGTTTAATTTGACTTTGAACTCAGTATGGATTGGAGAGAGAAATTAACATTAACTGAGTATGTACTATGTGCCCACCAGGACTCCTGACTTTTATACACTTACTTCCTTTGTCTTCAAGAGCAAACCAATGAGACAGGACTTGCTAAAATATATACAAAAAAATTAATCAGAAGAAGATAAACAAAGCTGCCCAAGATCATTTAATAAGTATCAGAAATGACCTTCATTTCTGAAGCAATCAATTAGGATTCACACTGTTATCAACAGAACTACAGGATTCAGAAAGAAAGCATACAAGGGTGATTATGCTTTGTTCCAGCCTTTGTAAGCTGCATTTAGTTTTGGCTTTGTTTACAGAGGCACACTGATAAAATCAATCAAGGAGAAAAACAAATGCAATTTTTTTTTCATATTGTGTACATTTAAAAGTTTGGATCTGTGTACTTTGAATAAGAAAAAAAATATGGTGTAGTAGATGATTTAATGTAACTGAAAGTTATCTAAATAAAAGCTAGATTTCTGCCTTCCTATTTGCCTATACAAAAACCAAAAACAAAATAACTAGATAAATGAAGAGAATAGAGAGGACTGCAGGTTTTACTAACACACAGAGGGATTTATATATTTACACTTCACTTTTAGTCTTATTTTCTTATGGTATAATTTATTTTTATCTTTTCTATTTTCTGTTTTCTCACTAGGATAGCAGTTTCTTAGAACCAGGTTTTATATCTGCTTAGCTATGGCATTCCTGGTACCAAGATCTAGGGTAAAATAAATGTCTAATAAATATTTGCTGAATGAATTAAATGAAACAAGATATATTTCTACTCAGTTTTGATCCTAAAAATCATATTTTCCTTCTAGTAAATAGTATTTTCTTTACCATAGTTTGTTCCTCACTACTAGTCAAAAATATTACTATAATTTGTGAATTCATAAATTATAAAAGACACATAAAGTTGAAAGAACACTGAATTCTCTAAAAGTCATTTAGAAACAGAAGCCCATAATTATTGATTAATCTGTCAGTTTCTATACTTTGGAATATATACTCATTGTGATACTACAAATTGTCATCAAACTGTTTTATGGAGGTGGGGACTTTGTAGTAAGCCTTCCAAGCTTCTGTACTAGCTAGCTGTGTGAACTGAAAAATTTCTACAATTGAAGTCTGTAGAAATTTCTTTTGTTGGCTACAATTTTTTCAGTGGGAAATATCAGCACCAAATGATGTTCTTTTGAAGATTAAAAGCCATGAACTCTTTAAGTGCTTAACACTGCCTCAGGCTCAGAGTGAAAATTTAAATATTAGATACATATTTATATTTATTTTATAATACTATCAGTATTAATAAATAGTGATATTGCGCTTATCATAGCTACTCACTACCCATATATTTTGCCTTGAAAATATTGTGGTGTGTAATGAAGATCATTTAACATTTAGAAGTGCTTGCAGTGCCCCAAATATCTTAATTCTTCTGTCCTTTACAAAGCAAAGCAAACTGTTAGAGTACGGAATAAAAGAGGACTATGTAGATTTTTATATGTGGAAAATTTGTCCTCAGGAACAGAATGCCTCTCTCCCCATTTTGATCATCTCACTGACTTGGTCTTTTAGGTGCAGTCCCTTTACTGAGCTTTACCTTATTTCTCTTGAAGATTCACACATAATAGCAAGTTGAGTGGCCACAGGCAGCTTTGATATAAAAGACAAGCTTGCTCTTCCATTGCAGTATTTTCCTTGCTTTTGTGAGGACTCCTACATTGGTATCTGCTGCTAAAATCGATTCTGGAAGAACTGTTTTAAAAAAATGACCCTCCCTCAGGCCATCACAGATCTGTCTTGGTGTCTTTGTCTTCACTCTGCTTTTGAAAAATCCAGTTTTTTTTTCCTGAAACTTTAGTCTGCTTTATGAAAACATATTACTGATAACCAAAAATAGGACTCAGTGTGACTTTGGTCACTGAAGATTTACATTGGTTGACCTAAGGCACATTTCCATTATCTAGCATGAATCTATATCATTTAAATTTTTTTTCTTTTTAAAGCAAAATGGTTCATTGCTCTAAACCATTGAAGAGTAATTATACAAATAATTTTTTTAATTCAAGGTGCTTCAGTAAACATTTTCATAGAAACAAAGATAATATTTTCATATAATTACAGTAGTTTGAAATAAAAAAACCAACACTGATGTAATGCTACTATTTATAGACATTCTGATTTTGACATTGTACCAATAATGTTCTTTATTGCTGGAAAATATACATTTTTGAAAATATTAATATTTTGCCTGATAATATTCACCTGTCATTTTTCTCATCTTCTATTAAAAGTATTGTGTTTTGGGTCATATTTGAACCTGTAGTGTCAACCATATTCATCCATAATCTTTTCCCCTTTATTTATACTTTTTATACTCATGCAGTGTAATCTAGCAATAATTTTTTTGTTAAATTTTGAATTATATTTTTTCTAGAAATAGAGCAAATTGTATACCCATGTGGATTTATACTTTCTGTTTAAAAATTAATCATTAGGGAGGCAGGAACACTAAGTAAAAGTAAAGCAAAATGTTGATTACTTTAATGTAGAGATAAAACAATGTAGTATAAGTATATAATCTTGTAATTTTGTTATATTTTTAATAATTTTAAAGGTGACTTTTAGTTTGAATTAATGGATATTATTAAATATGTGAATGATAAACTTAATAATGTATCAAGAAAACTTCATTTGAAAACATATTTATTTTAAAAATAAATTTACTTTTTAAAAACATGACATTGTTAGATAATAAGCTGTTTAATCACATTTAAAATACCTACATAAAAACCTTAAATTGAGATATAAAATTATAGGTGTCAAAGCCTAGATCTTAATAAATTTAACTTCAATAAAATCTTTGAGACATGTATTTTCAAGAAATTTCCTGATAGCCTTGAAGAGTTTCAAAATCATGTTTTTAAAATGATGCATATTTTATTGAATTTTATCACTGATGAAAATATTTCCTTGAAAACAGTCTCAGAGAAACTACCTCTCAGTAAACATCAACAAAACATTAAAAGTGCCTGACACTTTAGTTCTTTTGATTGATGGTTCTATTTACATAATTTTGTGACAAACCCATAATGCCATAATTCTTATTCCTTTTAATGCAACTGCACACATCTCCTTTCAGGGCCCATTGGTTTGAAATGCAGTGTGTAATTACATCTAAATTCTTGAGATACAGCTCAGCTATAATGCAGAAGAATCAACTGAGATATTATTTTTTGTTAAAATCATCATAGAAATATAGTTGTTCTATGAATCAGAAACTGTAAATAGATTTCTTCTTTAAAATAGTACTTACTAATTTAATTGACTTACTCTGTTTTGGATATAAAGAAGAATGTCTAATATGAATAGGACAATAAGCACAAGATTATATATAAGAATATTCTTTGCATTTAAGTCTCAGATTGGAAAGATTGGTATTAAGCTAATTAAACTAATGCTAGGAAAAGCACCAATAAAATCATATCCCCAAATATTTTTTTTCTAGAAATTTTGTTGAAGAAATTAAAACCTAACTTCTCTACATCTAGATATTGATCATATATCTTGTGTGCTATCATGCCTTCTTCTTCTGTCTACTAATTATATTCTGCCCCTTACTCTACAAGAATACTTCATATCTGCAAGTGTACATACACACACACACACACACACACACACACACAAACACACACACACGAATGCACACAAAGTAGTGGGGTAAGGGTCTTAGGTAAAAAAAAAAGGTATGTGAAGGAGGAAAAAAAAACAATGTGGGCAAAGCCTAATGCCTCAACATGTGAGCAAAAGAAAAAAAACATGGAAAATTAATAATTAGATAATGACTGATGTGAAGAAGTGAATGAGAACATGGAGGAAAAAATTTATCTGAGAAAGAAAAAAGAGGAGAGTTGAAAAATGTGTAAACAATTAAACAAAACTATATAAGTACAAGAATTGAGAATACATTAAAAAAATGGAATGGATCAGCGACAGGTCTTGAAACTGTCATGACCATACTAATGATACGTTCCCTTCACTGAATTTTTATTTTCTAGTCTCACTTTATTTGACCAACATGTACTCAAATCTGAATAGCGTTGAATTTAGAAATCTAGAATAATATTTTGCATAATTATGTATGGCATTGAGATAATTACATAGAGGAATATTTGCTCTGTATAATTTCATGCTTTATTTTCAGTTTACTTCATGTTTTAATTCCTTTCATTGACCAATTTTCATTGTTTTATTTAAATAATTGCTGGATGCACACTAGTTGTCAGTTGTTCTTTATTTTTGTGATCAATTTCTATAAGCAAAATGCAGTTTAAATTTGAGGAATTTAATGGCAAATATGAAGATTGCTTCTGTTTTGTACTGCTCTATTTTTGTCAAAATGGAAAATATTTTTTATTAATATCCCTCAAAAGCAGTGCTTCAGAAGTGGATAAATATATATCTCTATCTATCTCTTCCTATTTATATTATGTAGTAGATGATAGTAAAGGGCTGGATGCCTTCAACTGCATTTTTTGAAAATTTTGTATAATCTGCATCTTCATAATTTCATTGATATTTGAATTTTTATTGTTTCAGAGGACATCTGCCACTTGACAATGAATGCTACATTCTCAAGATATTTGATGGGAAAGTATAATTGAATTCATAATTAAAGTATTAATTAGAAATATATGTAATCCCAAAGGAGAAGAAATAATCAGGGAAACATTATATACATATATGCACACACACACATATACACACACATAAATATATGTGCATGTATATATTCACACATATATTTGTGTGTGGTATATCTCCAGTCAGAAAAGGGAAAAATATTGCAAGATTTCTTGCTAAACATGGATGAGAGTAAAACTAGTTGAATATTCATTCTTGTAGAATTTTTATGTTAAAGCCTAGTGATCTGTTAAAATGCCTTCCTACTTAGATGTATTTCTCTCATATTCATGTCAGTTATTTTGAATGAAATAACTTCTCTGGATAGTGCCACAGAAATGCTAGTTAGTGGTTACCACTTCTATTTAAAAGAAACTTAAGTGTTTGTACTCAGACAACACATTTTCAATTAGGAAGCTAGGACACAAAAGATGATTTGCATTGTACAAGGTTGCTTACCAAGTCACCAGAAATACCACCCATATTTTCTGTCATCTGCTAGGTTTGAATAAGGATCAAGAAAAATATTTTATGGAAAATATTTTTTGTGTACAGTGTTTGTTTCTATAAATATTCAGTGCTTCATTATTCAACTTATTTCTTTGTTTCAATGAAGATCACTTGCATAATATTTGTATTCACAATAATAATAAAAATAACTATGTGCAGTTCCTCAGTTTTTCACAATTTTATAATTTCTTAAGTACTTTCAATTAGTCTTGTCTGCACTAGATTTTAGCCAAAAAGCTAAAAAATGATTCATTTTATTAATTTTATTTGACCAGTGGTATGGTGTGAATGGGTTAGAGGGCACCACGTTTTTACCAGAAAAATCTACATCAACATAATTTTAAGAACTAATATCAATCATTATGCATGAATTCTAGACAACTTTTTTTTTTTTCCCCAGGAACTAAGCTTTCTGATCTGACTTTAGCAGTTTTGGGCATCTGTAGCTCACTGATTATAATGTGCTTAAAGTTCCCTACAGTTTCAACTGGAAGACTATGAAGACTTTAGAAGCAGTCTGAAAAAAAAAAAAAAGATATATTTTAAAACAGTAAAATAATTATAGATGAAGCCTGATTAAACATAAACTTTCACATCTCTGCACTGAATAATAAGAATTTTTACTCTTAAAATTTATTCAGTTTCTCTGAATTCCAACTTGAAAGGATTATTACTGTTTCCTATAATTATATGTACTCTCAATAAACATTTATTTTGACTTGAAAATACTTAGCATTTGCAATCCTTAATTGAAATAAGTTTGTTTATATAAATCAGTGTACTTCATTCCTCAAAAGTTCCTTTTATTACCCATGTTATTGTATAAAATTTAGTTTCCTCTTATAGTATAATTTTGCATTTGTCTAATATTATGGACTTAGACTTATTTCTCATAGTTTACTTTTCATGATTAAATAGTCATAAAAAGTAATCTGCTGTTAATGTTCATTGCCATTTTCAGAGGCAGTAAAAAGTAATCTATACCTGATTCTTTCAGTGACATGTTCTAACAGAATGAACAAAATTACTGAGATGTTAAAATCATAGGGTAATTTAAAGTTCTAATTCAAATGAATAAGGCTCAAGGAAAATATTTTATTGAAAATATTTTTGTGTACAGTGTTTGCTTCTATAAATATTCAGAATATATACATATATTTTGTTGATATACTTACTAAAAACAGTTTTTTTACAAGAAAAATAGAATTGAAATATTTTGGAGAAATTATGAAATGATAGGATAATAGTATGATCCTATGTTTTGGCTCTCACAAATTAATATAGAAGACAGACATTGAGTAAGTAACTTTTCCATATTTTATAAAATGCAGGCATCTTAATATTTTTAAATTTCTTTTAAAATATTTAACTGAAATGATTTGTTCAAGATCTACAAAATGTTCAATAAGCAGAACAATGCTTAAACTTGGGACTTCTAATTCAAAAATTTTATTTTTACCAATGTCAAGCTTACTTGCCCTTGATGTATTTATTCCATTTACTTCTTGGTACTATAAATGTGTTTCAGAGCTAGATCAGCATAATATCCATAAGATACAAGTATTAGATCAGCATAGTATCTATGATACAAGATACACTTGTAATAGTATAAGTAACTAATGGTATTCATCTGGAATATCCCACAAAGGCTCATGTGTTGAAGACTTGGACCCCAAAGCAGTGCTGTGGGGCTCTTAGGAAGTGATTGGATCATGTTGGCTCTGACTTTATCACTGGGCTAATGCAGTGATGGATTAATAATTTGATGGCATTACTGGCAGGTGTGAAAACTGTTAGAGGTGGGGCTTAGTCAGAGATAGTAGGTCAATGAGAGGGCATCTCCCACTCGTTCCTTTTTCTGTCTTTCTCTCTGCTTCTCAGCTACCATGAGCTGAGTAGCTTTTCCTTCATCACACTCTTCTGCTATGATATATTCCCTCACAAGACCTTGAAACAATAGTTCCAAGTGATGATGAATTGAAATCTCTGAAACCTTGAGCTTAAATAAATCTTTCTTCCTTTTAGTTGTTTTTGTTAGGTATTTTGGTCACAGTAAAGAAAAGCTGACCAATACTATGTACATATTATGCCATATTTAAAAATACAATATTTCCATTTCTTGCGACAGGCTAAACAGTGAAATTTTGTAAATAAAATTTTGTTATTTTCAAATTACTGTCTAGTACTGAGAGTAAAACTCTTCATTTTTTTATATTTATAGAAAACCCTAGTTTATAAAATTAAAGTCTACTTTTTGGGTGTGGTGGCACATGTCTGTAATCCCAGCAACTCAGGAGGCTAAAGCAGAAGGATTGAAGGTTCAAAGCCAGGCCTCAGAATCTTAGCAAGATTCTATCTCAAAATAAAAAATGAAAAAACAGGGTGAGGATGGGGCTGAATGGCTGAGTACCTCTGGGTTCAATCCCTGAGGCAAAAAAAAAGTATACTTGGCTTTACAGAAAACTATATTTTTAAAACATGTACTAAAGTCTTAGTATACTGAGTTTTATTATACATATATAACTAAGAGAAAGAATAATTTTATAAGGTAGAAGAATAATATGATAAAATATATTATTGGTTTCACTTATTGAAGCCAAATTGACTTTAAAAAAATCATTCCTTAATGGCCTTTACATATTTCTTAAAGCATTTAGTCTCATTATTCATGAAATATTTGGAGGAGATTGGTATTTCAACATAAATTATTATTTTATATGAGGTAACAGAGAAATTTACATTCATTGCAAGTTATTGCTTTGTTTGATTATTGGAAAATAGAATTAAAGTACCCAAGGTAGTAGAGAATTTGTACTCCATCACATTTTATTAGAAATATGAGGCCCAGAATTTCTTGTCTGCTATATTTGGGGAAAAAAAAAAGATAAATGTGGTGAAACAAATTTTGATGATTGTCATTTTATGTGTCAATATATGTGATGATTTATATACAAAGCATAATGATCTTATTCATAATGATGCCTTAAATTATCTCCATAGACAGATCATCTTCAACAAGCAGTTTTTAAGCATCTACCATGGGAGAGACACTTCACTAGGATTTGTGATATATATACAATAAAGGGTGTGTCATTCTTGATCCCAGAAGAAAATGCCTAATTATGGAGATAAGATGTACAAAAAACCTGTAGGTAACAATAAAGAAGCACATAAATCATAATTGTTATTGATTATCAAAGTAAGAAATAATTATCAAATTATTATAACCTGTTACTGTTTGTTATCATCTAGAAGTCAGTATCTAGGATATAGTAAAGAGTAAAAAATGTAAGAAAATGTTGAGCATATCAGGTACATCTAGTTCTTGGTAAATTCTGAATAAAAACCTTGAATGCTGTACTGTTAACCTTCAGCAACTCAAATAAATTATTTTACTTTTTATTTGTTTTTCTAAGGCATGAGTAAACCATTAACAAACCAATACCAGTTTTTGTAAAGTTATTTAAAACAGGATAAAAATATCAATTGAAATGAATCACACTGTAAAACAAAGGTTGGAAAGTACACTATTTTTTACTTCTTCCACTGAAAGGACTCTAAAATTCCAACATTAGGCAGAACTGCAAAAAGATGAATTATTACATTCTTGAAACCCTTTGAATATCTCTGTAAAATTTACAAAATTCAGAACAGTATTACAGTTATATTGTGATAATATGACAGGTTCAATACTTTTTTTTCACAAATACTATTTATAAATTGCTAGGGGTTGTTATGAGCCACAATATTTAAAATATTTAAGTCGTAATTTCTAAGTAATAGCTCTCTCATTAGCTATGTGGGAAAATAAACCCATATGGCTACAAAGGTAATTACTAGAATGAAACAGAATGTGTGCTCTGTGTATGTTCAGGTTCTACATCCAGAAGAAATAGAGGGGATGTTTAGGCTGTACCAAAATTCCACATTAACATTAATCAAGAGTCACAGAAACAAGTAAGGCAAATAAGTTATTTGTGTCATTTATGTGGAATATACTGAGGTGAAAGGAAGTGCTTCCCATCACAGTGTGAAATGACTAGGGTAACAGTGCTTCATGGAGGTGGCATGAACATCCATGAAGTAGTATGCCCATGAAGGGCACAGGCATGGCACCAGGACTCACATTCTGACATTCAGAAGACCAGATGTTACAAGAGCACCCTGAGACACAATCCCATCTGTGAAAGTAACAGAGAGAGCATAGTTAATTAGGAGAACACATCAGTAATTCCTGAAACACCAGAAGAGATTTCCTCCACATCTCTGAGTGAGAGTTGAAACAGAGAGAATGATATTGATTACCATTGCCTTGTCTACTCCAAGCTGACATGGCCTAGGGAAACAGGAGTTTCACGTTGATATCATCCCAGAATGATTTAGAATGTCAGGCATGCATTTAAATGTAAGTAATGCTCTAGATGTTTAGGAAATTGATTCTACAGATTTGCTGTAATACACACAGAATAATATATGCGAAAACACTAAGTTACAGAACTTTTTGAAATAGCAATAGGCTTAATGTATCTAAAAGATTAAATACATTGTCATAAGAAACAGTGAAATGATATGTAATTATTGAGAAGATGGAATATCTGTATGTACTCATGTAGATACATGTGTGAAAAATAATGTAATGTGAGTAAAGCAAGATGCGGAACAGTATCTGCAAACTTTTAATTAAAACACAAGGCAGAGGATAACCTATATTTATGTTTCCTGATGCATGCATAAAATTGTGGAATTAAGTTGGATATAAGAATGGTTATCATTCATGGTGGAGCTAGGAGTAGGAATTATGCAGATAAGAGAAAAGGATAGAAGAGAGATAGATGCTCATAATTTTATAATGAGTGTGTGATAATCATCTTTCTGTCACTGTGATAAATTGCTGGAGAAAAATCAACTTAAGGGAGTTGGCTCATAGTTTCAGTGCATGGTCCGCCAGCTCTGTTGCTTTTGGGGCTGTGAAGAGACTGAGCGTCATGGAAGGGAGTAGGTGCTGAGGTGGCTGCTCATCTTATGTCAAACAGGAAGCAACTCTAAGAGCACCACAAACTGGTGACCAAGTATTCAGCGCATGGAGTTTGGAGGACATTTAAGATCCAAAATATAATATAAAGTTTTCTAGATTTTCATCTATATTATTAAACAGTGAAATTTATTTATTGTATTGCTATTGTTCATTTATATTTGGGGCATTTAAAATTAGAGTAATTACATCTTGTTTAGCTTAAAACCAAACTACTGCTCATCTAGTTTTCAGTGATCTATACAGTTTTATTTTCATGAGAAAAAAGACTCTTGGGTATATTGTTGACAACTCTTGTGATTTACTTCAAGCTTCTGCATCCTGTAGTAACACAGACTACTGTCTCCTAATAATAACCCTGAGCACATGCAGAACTATCCAGAATTGTGAAGTGAGCCAAGACAGTGTTTGTGTCCTTTCAACTGCCTTTAGTCTTCCTATGTTGAATCCATAACCTAGGTCCCTCAATCTGCTCTAGCTTCCCCCAGGCAAACCCTTAACTGCAACCTTTCCATCCACTAACAGCTGTTGAGCTTTTTATCACATGAACCACTCTTTTGTCTTTTCAACCTGGAGTCATATTGAAAAGATGATGATACGGTCATATCCAATACATGGGGTTAAATATTAAGTTGTATTCTTATTCTCTAACAAAGATATTTTTTGACATGTTAACTAATTCTGTTGAGAAAATTTATAAAAATATAAAATTAAGGAATTTATAATTATATTTTTCATATTATAAGATGGTTAGATAGAATAACAGCAGCTAATCATATATATAGAATAACAACAGCTAAGCCATATATATGAATAAGTGCATATGTAAGATTGCATCCATGCTTGTGTTTGTATATAAGTACATAATTATTACTTTTCAGTTAGGCAAACCACATGATTTTTTGTGATTAGAATTTCAGAGCTAGAAAAAATTTTAAATATATCTGAAATATTTATAATAGTAGAAACTGAAAACAAGAATATATGTAATTACTGCAAGTATTACAGCTAGAACTGGTCTTATTTGTATTTTAATAACAGATATATTGATATATAATATATATGTAATAAAATTAACTCTAAATGCCAAAGTTCAGTGATTTTTTAGTATAATAATGAGACTGTGTGACTATCACAGCTATCTAATTTAAGAACATTTTAATCATTCCCTGAAGCAAACTAATATCTATTAGCAGTCACTTTCCATTCATTCCATCTTCTATCCTGGAAACCATGTACTACTTAAAATTTCCAGGGACTGTCTTGATTTTGATAGCTAATACTAATAGAATCATACAATATGTGGTCATTTGTGACAGTTTTTCCAGTTGTTAAAACATTTTTAAGGATCCTTCATGTCAAAGCATGGATTAGTATTTTTACTCTTTTTTATTGCCAAATAATGGTTTACCATAGACATATCACATTTTGTCTATCTGTTCATCAGCTGAAAGGCATTTGGATTGTTTCTCCTTTTTAGGCTATTATAAATAATGCTGATATGAACATTTTGTGAGCAAGTTTTATAGTGGTCTAAGATTTTTAGTTCTCTTGCCTTTTACCTAGGAGTGGAATTGCTGGGTACTGGCCCAAACTTGTGTTTAACAATTTAAGAAACTACCAAATTGTTTTTCAAAATACCTCCACCATTTTGTATTCCCACTAGTAATGTGTGAAGGCTCCTCCTTTTCCATGTCTTCACTTAATTATTGCAGCCCTCTTTTTCTTAATATTAACACTCCATCTGAGTGTGATATGGTATCTCATTGAAATTTTGATTTGCTTTTCTCTAAAGGCATTATATTGAACTTCCTTTTATATACTTTATTGGCCATTTGTATGTCTTCCTTGGAGAAAGAGCTATTGAAATCCTTTGCAACATTTAAAAAAATTTGGTTGTCTTTTTTGTTGTTAAAGAGTTCTTTATATATTCTCAATATAAATTCCTAATCAGATATGTATTTTGCAAGAATTTCTTTCATTCTGTGGTCTTTTCACTTTATTGATGATATTCTTTACTGCATAATGTTTTGTAATTTCATTAAGTTCAGCTTATCTAGTTTTCCATTTGTTGTAACACTTTTGTTGTCACATCTGAGAAACTATTTGCTCAATTATAGGTCACAAAGTCAAAGTCCTGTGTTTACAACTAGGAGTTGCTTTAAATTTTTAAATTTTTTTTTCAGTTGTAGATGGACACATGCCTTTATTTTATTTATTGATTGATATATGTATATTTTTTATGTGGTGCTGAGGATTTAACTCAGTGTCTCATACATGCTAGGCAAGTGCTTTACTCTGAGCTATAATTCAGCCCTCCTTTACCTTTACCTTTACTTGAAGGATTTGGTTATATGCAGTTTGGCAATAGGTTAAAAAAATAAGCAAACAAACAACAACAACAATAAAATAAATGAGGAAGAATATACTGCATTCTTTTTATACTAATTTTACCTTCATTTATTCTAATACCATAAAGCAAGCATGGTATTAGAAACTGGATGTTTTTGTGTCATGACTCATTTGATTTTATCACTAATTCTCTGTAGTAGTTACTATATGTCCCCCCCCCAAAAAAAAAAAAAAACAGAGAATTAAGTGATTTTTCAAAGTCAGTATGTTAATGAGGAATGTTGCTAGCCCAGCCAGAGAACATGGTGGATAGAAAGCATGAATGCCAGAGCTGAGGAACTGCTTGAGCATGAAGAGAGGCCTCCAAACATCCCAGCAATTGGACTTTGAGCTAGGTAATTAACTTCTTTGTATTTCCTCATATTCTAAGGGCAAATAATAATGATAATCCCTATTTAGGACTGTTAGGAGGATTAAACAAGTTAATGCAGTTAAAGTACTTAAAACTGTTCCTGGCTCATTATTAATGCCCAACCAATATAAGTAATATTTGTGCAATTTATTATAGATGATCTGTGTTTTCATGGAACTGACATTCCATTAGAAGAGATAGATATTGAACTAATAACTGTATAAGCAATTATGTAAACTCGAATCTTGGTAAGTGCTGTATAGAAAAGGAAAAGAGTAAAATAAACCATTATGAAAGTGATTAGGTAGTTCAAGATATTTAAATATTTCTTTTTCTATTTTGTGCTGTGAGGGATAAAACCTTTTTAATATATGGTATCTCAGATATGATAATGAACATTAACTTATGTTTTAATGTATGTGGAGTCTCCACATAGCAAGATATAAGGAGAAACACATTGATTTAGGATAAAAAAAGTCTTGACTGAACTAAAAAGTAGGTCAAAGCCTATATTCAGAAATACAAAAAAAGTCTGCATATAAAAATATTTCATGAGGTCATATGTACACTAAATGCAGTATTGCCTCTTCAAATTCTCTTGACAAATAGATGGAGTTCAAATCTATATCTTATAAAAATAACAAGTAATTTCAATATAATAATAGCCCACTTAGCCCTATAAATTTCAGTCCTTTAGTCTTAAAAGTGCTCAAAAATAAAAGTTACACAAGTAACCAGCATCATATTGTTACTATCAAATACTTAGTGATGTAAGCATAATGATTTTATTTTAAAAAAATGTACACAGCACTCTGGTCTATACAGAGGGCATGATAACATTATGTGCAAATGATTGGGGACATTGTGTCATGGCAAAGGGTTAGAGCTTTATTTCCTCAAAAGTGTGAAGACTGCCTGATCTCTTTCCAACCACATAGTACTGGATTTAAACTTTCTTTTTGGGAAACAAATGAGGATAACACCCATCTTCAAAATTAAGTAGTTTTTCATGTAAATTATTAAGAAGAGTGTAAATTATCATCAGCATAATTCCTATATCATATTTGACATATTATTAGTTTTATTTGTAAAACTGTTATTTGTATTTTTTTCTGATATGACAGCTGCTTTCTCTCTTTGTATAGCCAAGTACACACTAAACTGGTCTTAATCATGACAAGAGCAGTTTGCTGGTTCAAAGGGCCCTAGTAATTTAGAAATAAATGTCATACAGACTGAGAGCTAGGCAAAGCCACAGATTCCTTTATAACTCAATTACATAAGGTTTATCCTCAGATCTGGTAAAACATATTTCTAGAAGTTGATGATAGTAATACAAGTGTTTGTGGGGGTGTGAAGGGAATATTCTAGTGGGTATGAATGATGACTCTAAGTTGGTTGCATTTGCTTATATATATTTGAAGATAAAGAAATATGAATAATCTTTGAATAATAGTTGGACAAATGTACAGGATCACATTCTATTTAGAGGATCTAAATAATCATCAGACATAGAAGGAGAATATTAAGAATGTTTTGCAAAGAGAGTTGAAAGTTTTCCAAATTAATATTAATTATCCCTTATGTATTATTTAAAGAGTATTTTTTTCTTTCTTTCCCCCCTTCCAACTCCACTATAAGTACACTCACCTGAGATTTTGCCAGTTCTGAAATAAAGAACAATATGAATATTAAATGCAGGCAGTTCACTGGCCAAATTTTGGCCAGAAAAAAAGGAATTTCAGATTACAGGCTAGGGTTTAAGGCATGTAACCCAGAAAAATATTTATCAAAATATAGCTTTTGATATGATCTCTTCATCTTGGGGAGAAAGTTAGATCTGTTTGTGGGGCTGGTCTCTCCCCAACTCATCTCTCATCACTTACACACTTCATGTGCTATCTATTTTGCTTTGTTGCCTTAAGGTTGAAGAATAAGGAGGTCATGGATATAGCACAGGAGAAGTTCAGAAAAATATGTCGGAGTATAGGGATAGGGACAAGGAATTCATCAGTTTGGTTTCTAAATTTTACTTATCTAGTAAAGTCTGACAGGCTGGGCAAGCCATAGCTTATGCTGGGGAAATAAAGAGGCTGCCTATATTAATCATACTGATCCAGAGTTGGTACAGAAAATTGTATATAAATACCATTTAGCAGCTTGTCAAAGGGAAGTGGGGATGGTGGGTTGGGGTAGGGAATTTAATGGGGTTGGGGTGGGGAATTTAATGCCATCTTAATCTTTTCCACCCTCTTGGCTTTCAGTTAGAGAGATTCTACGACTAAAGCAAGGAATGTCATATAGTTGGAAGTCAATCTTTTATGACCAGAAGATTAACTCAGAGAGCTATACTATAGTATACTCTATGTGGATAGCACATTTCTTTTATACATGCATATTACTTTCTATATTTCATCATTCGGTTTAGAGTTCATAGTGTCTGATATCTAGTGTTAACTTTTGTGGATTAATTTACAAATCACCATTTTAGACACTATTTCTTAAAATTCGGATTATAGAACGTTTAGAAAATTGAATTTTTAACAGGTATCAGCTGTTAGATTAGCAATAAATAGCAAAAAAAAAATATAGCAAAAATCTTCTGGGTGTTATCTGCAGTTCATAAGACTCTTCAGAATAATTTTGTTAAAAACTAAGTGTTTTGTCTAAATCTGATATAGCTCTTTAGCCTATTGTCAAACTGCACTAGTTGTGGCCACATCCTTCACAATGCTATTAAATTTTATATTGGAAGGAGACCAAACCTTATATTCCTGAAAGCATTTCTTATTTGATCTTGAACATTTTTTCACTTTATTTGTATAAGGGGGTGAATTGTACTTTCTTTCATTAGACATTTTTCCTTCACAAGAACTATTTGGTGTTATGAATCTTTTGTTGACAGTTAAAACAATATACTGTTAATTCAATATACTATTAATGCAGATGGCTATGCATGTTAAGGACTATATTTTGAACTCAGGGTATACCTATATCTATCAGAAGCTCAGCTGAAAAATACAGTTCATGCATCCATGAATATTTAAAGCATGTGTATTTTGTATGGATCAGATACCTCAGAAAACATTCTAGGCATTGGCAACTCAAAATTGAGCAAGAGATAAGGTCTCTGTCTGGTTTCACAGAGCTGATATTCTACTATATCAGATATATGATATTATATAAAGGCAATATGTATAATGGTTAAGACAATAACTAAGTTATATTTTCCCAGCACAGATTCTGATATGGTTGAGTGCTCGCCTATGGGAGGTATTATTCTAATTCAAATCCTATTTCAAACACATTTCAGATGTGTGATCTCAAGCCCTGCTTACATCATTTGTAAAATGCACATTACAATTCAAGTTGAATATCCTAATATTTAATAACCTAACCTCTAGTAATGTTACTTCTCTAAGCTCTCAGTAGCCAATTTAACGTACACATAAATTTGATATGTTTGTAATTAAAATAAAAAGAATTATTTTAGTGAATAAATGATAGTTATTTGAATAGTCTTAGTACTTAAAATGTGGCAGAAAAATCAAAGAGAACGAATACACTACATAAACATGAACACATACAAACAAAAATGTGTATATATATTTTGTATGCTTGGGAGAGCATACAAAAATGTTTATGATGGAACAGGTGAAAATTCAAAAAAGAGAATTTATAAAAATAAAGAAAATAAGGAAAATTGTAGTAGGAAATAATAAGAGACAACGTTAAAGATAAAGGGACGACGGGGCCGGGGGAAGGGGGTCTGGGATTGTGGCTCAGTGGTAGAGCATTCACCTAGCACATTCGAGGCCCTGGGTTTGATCCACAGCACCACATATAAATAAATAAAATAAAGGTATTGTGTCCAACTGCAACTAAAAAATAAATATTAAAAAAAGAATAAAGAGACATCCATATATGGTGAAATATTCTTACTTTGGTGGAGATTGTCCTCTATTTTCTAAGCTTTCTACCAGTCAATGCAAAGAGCCACAAAATATTATCATGAATGTAAATCTAAATAATGTAGCAAGTTTCATGAGCCTGTGTTTCATAATATCTGCACAGAAAAGCCCTTAAGACCCATTTTGTAAGAATAACTTGAGGTGAAGTGTGATGTCAAGTGAAAGGAGTTAAAGTATATGATTTTCTCCGGGAATGTCTGAGTCAATAATAATTATTTTACTTTCTAAAGCAATAGCCAGACAATTCTGATATTAATAATAGATAGGTACTCATCTCATACCAGAATCTGTGCTGAGAAGACATGAGTTGCCTCCCTCAGTCCTCATAATAGTCCAGAAAAGGAGATACACAGATCCATAAATTTTTAGCTATAATTCCAAAATCTAAACACACAGCAAAAACTAAAAGCTGTTTTTATTCTTCTTGTTTCTTTTCTCATACTTTGGTAGATAGACCCTTTTGGTGGCAAATACTGAGATGAACTGAGTTGAGGTTATTTATAGATTTCACTTATTCCACTGGGAGTGATTCTTAATGTGTTTCTTTGCAACAGTTGTAGGGAATTTCTGTGATCTGCTGAAGTTGTTACAGATTGTTCAGATCTCTACTAATTACCTTTCTAAAAATCCAGTATTTCTGAATTCAGAAACTTGTCTGCCCCCTAAATTTCTGATAAAGGATATTCAATTTGTATTGATATATGCATTTTAAAAATTATGTAGGAGAGGCCAAAGATCACATATTTAAAATGTTTTTGAGGTGGTTTTTGAATTTGAGTATAACCTCAGATAATTAGAAAAGTAATAAATAGTTATACTTGATTTCTATAAGGAAATTAGTTAGAAATCTTATAGTTCAATATTGGAATAAAAATATTTCTAAATTAGAAGCAATGTGCCAGCTGATTCATTGGATATTTAAAGCAAATATTTGTGTTTTACCATAAAAACAAATTGTTCCCTTGCAATATAAATTGCAAAAATTCTGAGAATTGCTTTTCTGAATATCCTAATCTTGAAAAAAAATAGAAGGAAAAGAAATGGACAGATTCATTTTTTTTTTGGCCCAAGTAATTAAGTTTTTGATAATGTTGATTTGAAATTTTTATACTTCTACTTCTTCTTTATCCTTAAATATTTTCATTTACAAGTAAAATGATTAAAAATTGAGAAATTATTTTATGATTTAATCAAATTTCATTATCTCTACTGTCACATTAATTTTTATGCTTATTACCTGAGAATTTGTAACAATAACATTTCATTTCTGCGATCCTATTTAGTATCATTATTAGCCCATCCACACATCCTGTTGCACTTTATAAGGAAGAAACACTGAATTGCTTATAGGTCACCAAATACACCCTGGCATTTCAGACTTTTATCTCTTTGCACTTGTATTCCCTTTGACTGTAATAAATGTCCTCTTCTCCTTTGTTAAGTGCAATGAATCTTATGTGACCTTCACTCCCCAAATCAGAGGTCATTACTTTCAGAAATTTACTGTTGACATTCCAAAAAAACATTTCTTTGTGTTGCTTCGGATGTTCTGTATTTTCTCTTTGCATTAAACACATAAATTGTTGTATTTAGTACACTCCATTGTGCTGTTTGTGAGTTTCTTGATAGGGGGCATGTAGTTTTTGTGCCCTTAACATAGTATCCCTTATATTTTTGTTGTTTGTAAGCGGGTTTAAAATAAACTATATGGAAATTAAACTGTGTATGTTAGAGTGAGGAGTGATCCAGTTCATAAGACTTCAAGGCTAGGCTGAGACATATTGATAATCTGAGTGGTGAAGGAGGTAAAAGAAGAATCCTATATTCAAATTTAGAACTTGAATTTTTCATGTCAATGTACTCTCCAAGTCAGTAAGAAAAATTGGCCAAAAGGGTAAAACAATAGCAATAGCAACATATTACAACAATAACAACTGTACCTTGGGAATGCTACCTTTAAAAAGTTTGCATCTGGAAAATAACTGAGAAATGCAGCAGGAAAGGGGAGAGATTCTTATCCTGGAAACCAAAAGGTGAAGAGTCTGAAAAGCAATTGTTTATTTTACTAAGTAAATATATCTGGGAGGCACTGGGGATGTTAGTGATAGTTGTTCCATTGCAATGATGTCGAATAAATAGATTTCAATATTTTTAATGATAAATGCATTTTAAGAAAGGAGAGTTGGCAGTGACAGAATGTGAAGAACATGCTAGAGAAAGTTGTCAGATTGTCAGAGGATATTTTAAAATATAGGAATAAATTAAAGAATACTAAATTCATATAAAATGGATGAGAATAAGGCTACCATAGAGATGGAAAATATATAACAATATGGTAATAATGGGTCATTTGTTTAGTAGAAGAAATAACTTTGCTCTGAGACCAGCAATAACAGCCTTGCCATCATAAATAAGAAAACTTGCTGACTGGAGAATATTATTCGTTTGAGAATGCCTGTGCATCATGCTATCTATTTTCTCAATGAAGTATAATGTAATTTACTGTCTGAGATAATAGCTCCTTGGAAGGTAAGCCTTTATCAGAATGATAAAAGTTAAGAGCAACTGCTCTTCAGGTAAGAAGAGTAGGCTGACTAGAGATATACAAATGGATTGTCAGATACCCCTGAAGATCCAACAGTTGTGCTGCATAGAATGACACAGACCTGCAAAGCTTTTGTGATAATCTCCAGTGGCCCTCAGTAACATGGATATGAAAGCAAGACAAATATATGCTGTATTAATGCAATTTTGAAGTTTTCTGGAGTAACTACTATATAAATAAAACCAAATGAAGAACAAAAGAGACATTTATTTCAGATAATAGTTGTGGGGTGGAACAGTAGGTTAAATCTCAGGTAGAGATAGAAGGTAAGGGAGGTTAATGAGGAGTCTACATAAGACTGATTGCACTCAAGGCAGTTCCAAGCTATTCTAGAAGCTGGCACAAAGGTGAGTATTGGTTGTAGATATTTAGTCTACAAGGGGTCTATCTTTGGAAATACCTCGGTGTTTCTAGGGTTTATCTTGAGCATTACTCTATAGTATGATATGAAGAAGCTTCTTGGAAATAATTTTTTGGATGTGTTTTCAATTAGTAACTTGTTTTTCTAGTCTTGATTTTCATTGTTAAATGGTGATAGGGTTATGTACAAGACTGATTTTTGTATAAGAGAAAGCCTCACTAAAGGCCATATTTTACAATGAAAATTAAAATGTTAACTTAAAATCTCAAAAGTTTATTGTTTTGTCATGGAAATGTGTCTAAGTATTTACAGATTCATACAGAGCTTTTCATTTGTATGTATTTGGATATCCTAGCTGAGAGGTTTTGTTAGTATAGTCAGAACATGCATTTTACCCTGTTTTATTTTTATTTCAGTTTCATTTTTGATACCAAGAATTAAACCCAGGTGTGTTTAACCACTGAGTGTTGGTATGGATATATGTGTGTTTTCCAGGCACTTTCATGTTGCTGTATTTAATTTAATACTGTCTTGATTCATGTTTAGTAGACTCCTCTTCTATTGATCTTCCTCTTTTTGAGAGTTTGGGGTTTGTTTTGAGTTCCCCTGTGTATATCTTTGAATACTCTTTATAGTGCTGGCTTGGTGGTCATGAACTCTTTTAGTTTATTCTTTATTATTTTCTCCTCAATTTGAAACTTAGCTTTCCTAGGTTTAATAACTTGACCTGGCAATTGTTTTCTTTTAGAACTTGGAATATCGCATTCCATGCCCTCCTTGATTTTAGGGTCTGAATTGAGACCTCAGATGTGAGCCTTATTTGTTTGCTTCTAAAGGTGAAATGATGTTTCTCTTCTGCAGATTTTAATAGTCTTTCCTAATTTTCTATGTGAGGCATTTTGATTATGGTGTATCCTGGAGTGCTTCTCATTTGATTACGTCTATTTGAGGTTCTATATTGCTTTCTGTATGTGGATGTCTATGTCGTTTCTGATACAGGAAATTTTTTTTCTATCTTATTGAAAATATTCTTAATTCCTTTAGCTTGTACCTCCAAGTTTTCTTCTATCTCAATGTTCTTCAGGTATGGTCTCTTGATGTTGTTTTATATCCTGATCATATTCTATCGTTTTTCCTCTTTATTGCATTCTGTGTACTCAAGTTCACATATCTTGGCTTCAAGGACTGAATTTCTGTCTTCCTGGGATGAAGTTCTATTTCTATGCAATCTAATCTGAAGCAATACTTTCAAGTGAATTTTAACTTGATTGATTTTATCTTTTATTTCTGGAAGTTCTGATTTTTTTATTTTTTACTATTTCTATTTCTTTATTAAAGTGGTCTTTCATTTCCTGTATTTGCTGTCTTACTTCATTTCATAGATTTTCTTTTAGTTTATTGAACATTTTACTAATCAGTTTTTTATAATCTTTCTCTGGGATTCTGTTTACTCCATGTGGGATTCTTTGTTGGAGGATTATGAATTTTGTGGGAAAATTTGTTTGCCTATTTCCTCATGTTTTCAGAGGTTTTAAATTTGTGCATCAGTTGAGATGCTTTCCTCTTCCTCTTTTTTATTCATATCCTTTTGTGTCTAATTACTTATTTGTCCTATGACTTCTCTTTGGTTTTGACACATGAATAGTAGTCAAGGGGTAGGATTTGAAGAACCTCTCTGATATTCCTACTTGGATCCTGCTTGCTGGTTTTGGTTTTCGTCTCTTTAATTCTTTGAGTTACTCTAATGTTAAGGCTGAAATGGAACTGGATTGTGTGGGGGCTGAAATTCTCTGTTGTTTGCATGACATGCAAGTATTTCTCAGCAGCAGGATGTCTGTTCTCTATAATTTTTCCCCTTGGACTTGGGATTGAAACCAAAGGTGCTTTACCACAGAGCTGAGTCCCCAGTCCTTTTTCATTTTTTATTTTAAGTCAGGGTCTTACTAAATTGTTGAGGTTGGCCTTGAATTTGCAATCGCCGTGCCTCATCTTACCTAGTAGATGGGAATTCAGGACTGTGCCACCAAGCTCAGGTATCTCTAATCTTGAAGTGTCTTAATCTCTTTCCAGCCCATCTTCAAGGGATGGGAAAGCCAGAAATGGCACTAAGGTCAGGAACACATGTACAGACTTAAGATAAATGTCTAGTATCTACTTTGCCATCTATATGCTAATGGCCAACTGTAAAGGAATGGTGGCATCAGCATTTAACAGTATTAATAATAACAAATGTGAAATATATCACACATTTGACAGCAATTGTCTACTATGTTGTCCACTGTACCAATAATCACAATAACTTGAATGAAGTAGGAATTCATAGTCTATATAATTTCTATTATTTAGTGGAATTATAGTTTCTTATGTAAGAGAAAATAGGGTAGAAAGGCTAGAGAAATTTTTAAGTGTTTGAAAAAGTGATCAGATAAGAGGCAGTAGAAAAAGAGCAAGTGTCAACTTTAAGGAAGAATAGTATATTAACTTAAAGTAATTAAAAAAAGAGAGGATAAACAGGAGTTTTTTTTTTCTGTTACTGGGAGAGGAAATTGAAGAAGGGGATATAGGAGAATCCAGAATCTAGGCATGAACAAACAAGAAAATGTGAGATCAAAACAACTCAAACCCTCATATAATTGTATTTCACCTAATTCTTTTCTAAGCTAAGTAATGAACAAATGCATGTAAGAGTTATTAAGGTATAAGTAAAGTTATATGAAATAAATATGAAGTATAAGTATATAAACATATATATTTACATATAAATATATAACATGTAATACATATAAGCATATAAGTATATATAAATATATTCATACACATGTATATATATATATATATATTTATACACATATACTTATTTTTATACATGTATAAATGTTTATATACTTATACATGTTTGTTCAGTGAGAATATACTCAATCACATACATACACACACACACATTCACATTCAGAAAAATCATGCATTTTTTAAAAAAATTAAAATGAGGAATAATGCAATATCATACAATGATGTTTGAAAAACTTGAAAAAAAAGTTAAAATTTAAAAGAATAAGATGGGAATATGGAAACAAAAAGAAGTAAAAGAAAACAAGAAAAAATAAGCATTAATGAGACATACAGGGATTTTTTCCCCTGTGGTGGTCAAATCCTTTGGCTGGGTAGATTTTTAGTCTTTATATTAATTTCTGACTCTGTATTGATGTCCACTATTCTTGTGTTCCTCACTTAGTTACCAGCCAGTTTTAGTAGTTTCCCAATTCCAATCTCCCAGTATTGCATGTGATACACTTGGGATTGCTGATGAATTATTTAATTATTTAAGAAGGGGTGATCAAGAGTTATAGATTGGAGTTTCCAGTTGTTGGGATTTGGACTTTGGTGGGTTTTAGATCTCTGTTGCTGAATATTTGAGATTGTTCCACTCCCCCTATTGATGTGGAGCTTCTTATTTCTCCTGGGCTTTTGGATCTCTAGGGCTTCCAGAAATTTTAGGTTCTAGGGACTAAACCTCCACAGATTTTACCTTTGCTATATAGATGTGAATACCAGGTATCTGCTCAAGTGTACAGATGTGCTTGTGTGGCCAGAGTGAGCTCTTTGCAACAGTGCTTATGGGGGTATCAGCTGTCATTGGAATTTTATGCCTTAGGATCCCAGAGGCTGAATGGTTCAGGCAAAATGTTCTTTGTGCTTGTTTCAGTCTCTCTTAATCAAGCACCCTTAGGGAATCTTGTCATTAGCGACTGGTAGTTCCTCTGTGAGTTTACAATCCCTGGTCCTGTTCACAGATGCTCAAGCTTTCTGTAGCTTGGTTCCACTTGAATGTTCATAAGTTGTCTAGAAACAGTTCATGGGAACAGTTTTTAGTGTCTGGGAAAGCATTCCTAACCAGCCAATGGGTTCAGAGAGGGCTTTCTGCACCAGACTCATGGAGGGCTTATCACTTCCGTGTAACACTTTCACCCCAGTGGACTTCTTGGGATTTGTTTTCACTGAGATGCTTCCACTACTAACTCTATGTCAGTTAAAGTAAGCCTTCCTCTATAAACCACAAGTTCCCCTAAGTTGATCTTTTAAGATTTTTAAATTTATGTGCCAGCCATGTGTCCCTTTTTTTCTGAGCTTACTATTCCACTCTGCTGACATCTGGAGCTGGCAAGTCTGTAAGGTATTATTTCTTATGCTCAAGCTACCAACTTTCTGTAGCTTGATGAATTTGTCTTTTACAATTCACTGTTATGTTTCCGTGAAGTTTCTTTGTTACTCACCTGGCTGAGGAGCAGTCTTCAAGTTTTATCAGTCTGGTACTGAGGAACTGTTGGGCTATGCTTCCTTTGTCTCCTCTGCTATCTTGTCCCCTCCCCTGCTACTTATTTTTGTTTTGTTTATAAGTCACCAATTGCATAGTCATATGGGGGATAAATATAAGTATCTTTATTAATAATCAAGAACTAGTATACATCATTACTCATAATACTTATTTTGTTGCATTATTATTGCTGTATTTTATTTATTGATTTTATATCATGAACAGGATTATAAACTTTGTTATCAGACAGATCCAGGTTTCAATAAATGATATGCACTGGAAGTCTTCTGATGGAGTTTTTTGTTTGTTTGTTTGTTTATTATATAATCATATCAGCAGCAAACAGATATAGTCTGACTTGTTCTTTTTCCGTTTGTATCCCTTTAATTTTCTTTTCTTGTCAGATTGCTCTGGCTAGTGTTTCAAAAACTACTTAATAGAAGTGATGTGAGTTCACATCCTTTGTGTTGCTCATGATTTTACAAAGGGTGCTTTCATTTTCTTCTCCATTCAATATGATGTTTGCTTTAGGTTTGTGAGAAATAACTTTTGCAATGTTGAGGGAAGTTCCTTCCATCCTTAGCTCTCCTTAATTTTTCACACAGATGGGTACTGGTTTTTATCAAAGGCATTTTCTGCATTACTGAGATGATCATGTTATTCTGGTCATTAAGTCTATTTAAGTTATATTACACTATTGATTTCCATATGTTGAACCAACCTTGCATCCTGGAATAAAATCCACTTGATCATGGTATATTATCTTCTTAATGTGTTTTTGAATGTGGTTTACTTATATTTTATTAATGATTTTGTATTTATATTTATCAGGGATATTGGTGTATAGTTTTCTTTCATGGATGTGTCTCTCTCTGGTTTTGGTATCAGGGTAATATAGGCTTTATAAAATGTATATGGGAATGTTCCTTCCCTTTCATTTTCATGGAATAATTTGAAATAGACTGGTGTTAGCTGTTCTTTAAATGTGTAGTAGAATGCAGCAGACAACTCATCTGGTCCTGGCCTTTCTTTAATGAAAGGCTTTCAATTGTTTCAATTTTGTTACCTGATATTAATCTGTTTAGTTCTTCTATATCTTCTTGGTTCCACTTCGATGGTCATAAGTTGTCTAGAAATTTGTCAGTCTTCTAAATTTTCCAGTTTACTGAAATTTACAAAACTGTTTCTGATGATCTTTTGAATTTCATTAGTGTCTGTGGTGATATTTTCTTTTTTCTCTCTAAATTTATTTATTTGGATCTTCTCTTTCTTTTGGTTAGTTTGGTTATCAGTCTATTAATCTTATTTATCTTTTTAAATAACCAACCCTTTGTTATATTGGTGCTGTATATTGCTACTTTTTTAAATTTTTTTTTTAGTTGTAGATGGACACAATACCTTTATTTTATTTTTATTATGTACTGAGAATCGAACCCAGTGCCTTCCACATGTGAGGCAAGCACTCTACCACTGAGATACAGTTGTAGCCCCTGCTTTTTTATTTTTAATTTTATTAATTTTGGTTCTGTCTTTTACTGATTTGGGAATTAGTATGCTCTTCCTTTTCTGAGGCCCAGAGGTGAAGCATAAACTTATTTACTGGGAATATATCTATTTTTTTTTTAATATAGGCACTCAATGTTATAAATTTTGCTCTTAAAACTTCTTTTATACTGTCCCAAAGATTTTGGTATGTGGTATCTCTGTTCATATTTATTTCTATAAATCTGTTTTTTTCTACTCTTATTTCTTCTTTAATATACTTTTTTATTTAAAAGTATATTATTTTATTTTTATTATTCCATCTCCATGTGTTCATGTGGTTTCTAATATTTCTCTTGCTTTCGATTTCTGGTTTCATTCCATTTATGATGTAATAGGATGCATAGATTATGTTGACTTTTAAAATATTTTCTAAGAATTATATTGTGACCTAGAATATGGTGTTTTCCATAATGCTTCCATGAGCTGCTGAGAAGAAGGGAAATTCAGCCACTTTGGAGTGAAATATTCCATGGATGTCTGTCTTTTAGACCCATTTTATTCTTAATTACCTTTTAATATAAAAAGGGAACAGAATATGATTTATACCACATAGAATTCTTATCCATAACCCAGAAGATGAGTAATTTGCCTTGAGGTATAAATGACTTTGTGGATATAGAAAAGAATGCCCTGAGAGAATACAGAAATAGGTGAATAACTATGAGTATTATCTAATGGCAACTGAATTTCAATCTTCTTTAATTAAGGTCAGGGAAAGTTATAATAATTTAAACAACATAGGTATTTGTGTTGTATTTTCTTTACTCTTACAAAAAAACTGATTAAAAACAATTTAAAGAAGTAAAAGCATTTTGTCAAATGCTTTTTCTGCATCTATCGAGATGATCATGTTGTTCCTATCTTTAAGTCTATTGATGTAATGAATTACATTTATTGATTTCTCTATGTTGAACCAACCTTGCATCCTGGGGATAAATCCCATTTGATCATGGTGCATGATCTTTTGATATATTTTTTATCCGATTTGCCAGAATTTTATTGAGGATTTTGCATCTATATTCATTAGAGATGTTGGTCTGAAGTTTTCTTTCTTTGAAGTGTCTTTGTCTGGTTTTGGAATCAGGGTGATATTGGCCTCGTAGAATGAATTTGGAAGTACTCCCTCTTTTTCTATTTCCTGAAATAGATTAGAGAGTATTGGTATTAGTTCTTTTTTAAAGGTCTTATAAAACTCAGATGTATATCTGTCTGGTCCTAGGCTTTTCTTGGTTGGTTAATCTTTTGATGGCTTCTTCTATTTCCTCACTTGATATTGGTCTGTTTAAGTTGTAAGTATCTTCCTGACTCAATCTGGGCAGATCATATGACTTAAGGAATTTATTGATGCCTTCACTATCTTCTATTTTATTGGAGTATAAGGTTTCAAAATAATTTCTAATTATCTTCTGTATTTCTGTAGTGTCTGTGTGATATTGCCTTTTTCATCCCATATGCTAGTAATTTGGGTTCTCTCTCTTCTTCTCTTTGTTAGCATGGCTAAAGGTCTGTCAATCTTATTTATTTTTTCAAAGAACCAACTTTTAGTTTTGTCAATTTTTTCAGTTGTTTCTTTTGTTTCAATTTTATTGATTTCAGCTCTGATTTTAATTATTTCTTGCCTTCTACTATATTTGCTGTTGATTTATTCTTCTTTTTCTAGGGCTTTGAGATGTAGTGGGAAGGAAAGGAGGGAGAAAGGGAATTACATAGATGGTGGAAGGAGACCCTCATTGTTATATAAAATACAAGCATGAAGATGTGAGAAAAAAAAAGAATAACATTATCCTATATTCAGTAGAGAGAACAGATAGGAGGGGAGGGGAGGCGTAGGAAGGACAGTAGAATAAATCAGAAATTATTATTACTGTATATATATATATGTGACTACATGACCAATGTGATTCTGCAACCTGTATATTCAGAAAAATGAGAAATTATATCCCCCCAAATAAATAAATAAGTAAATAAATAAGTAAAAGAGCAAAATTGATTTTTAACACATGGTTTCAGGGGTCTCAGTCCATATTTGCCTAACTCTGCTTTGTAGGGGCTTGACATAGAGCAGAATATCATGGTAGAAGGGGGTAGCGAAGGAAAGTTGTGCATCTCATATTGTCTGGGAAGTAGAGAGACAGGAGGAGGGAAGAGGTCCAAGACAAATATAATCCACAAAGCCATTTCAACAGTAACCTACTTACTCTTCCCATGCCCCACTTGCTTACAGTTACCACCTAGAAGTCCATTCAAATTATTAACCCATTAAGTGGATTAATCCACTGATGAAGTTGTAGTGTTCATGATCCAATCATGTCCTGCAAACCCCATCTTTGGACATTGGTACATTTGGAGATTATGCTTTGCACAAGTGAGTTTTTTGGAATATTCTATATCCAAAACAGAACAACATTTTATTTATGACTTGTATTTAAGGCATTTTATATTTTAAGGCACATTGTATTTTTTTCCTGTAGTCTTTTTTTAATTGATTTTATTTTTTTTAAATACATGACAGTGTAATGCATTACAATTCTCATTATGCTTATAAGGCATAATTTTTTTTATTAGTTGCTCATGACAATACAATGATCTTGACATATCATACATTTGAATCAAATGGGGTATGATTTCTCATTTTTCCAAGTGTACAGGTTGCAGAATCACATTGGTTGTACGGTCACATATATACATACAGCAATATTAGTGTCATAGAGCACAATTTTTCATATCTTTGTATATAAAGTATGTTCATGCCAATTCATATCTTTATACTTGTACTTTTTTGCATTATAATTTTTATTACACATATATACCAAAATTTTTCATATCTCTGTTTGTATGTAAAGTATGTTGACACCCAATTCATGTCTTCATACATGTACTTTGGATAATGATGCCCATCACATTTCACCATCCTTGCTAATCCCCTGCTCTCTCCCTTTTCCTCCCACCCCTCTTCCCTATCTAGAATTTGTCTATTCCTCTCATGCTCCCCTTCCCTACCCCACTATGAGTCAGCCTCTTTATAATAGAGAAAACATTCAGCATTTGTTTTTTTGGAATTGGCTAACTTCACTAGCATTATCTTCTCCAGTGCCATCCATTTATTTGCAAATGCCATGATTTTATTCTCTTTTATTGCTGAGTAAAATTCCATTGTGTATATATGCCATATTTTTTTTATTCATTCATCCACTGAAGGGCATCTATGTTGGCTCTACAATTTAGCTATTGGGAATTGTGCTGCTCTAAACATTGATGTGGTTATGTCCCTGTAGTATACTGTTTTTAAGTCCTTTGGGTATAGTCCAAGGAGAGCGATAGCTGGGTCAAATGGTGGTTCCATTTGCAGACTTCCAAGGAATCTCCATACTGCTTTCCATATTGGCTGCACCAATTTGCAGTCCCACCTGCAATGTATTAGTGTACCGTTTCCCCCACATCCTCAACCAACACTTATTGTTGTTTGCCTTCATAATAGCTGCCATTCTGACTGAAGTGAGATGACATCTTAGAGTAGTTTTGATTTGCATTTCTCTAATTGCTAGAGATGATGAGCATTTTTTGATATATTTGTTGATTGTATTTAAGGCACATTGTATTTAAGGCAGTAAGAGCTGGATGCAGACTGAAGTATTATGTAATATACCTTGTTTGGTGACGGTGGCAGGTTCAAGAAGGAATAAGTTTTTGGAATAGTTTTTCAGCTCTTTCTTAAAGTTGAATAAAAGTTAGGAAAGGAAATGGAATGAGCAAATCTTAGAAGGAAAAAGATAGCATGAAATTTGAAAATTACTTTCCTATTTCCCTTTTTACTTAAAATATATATCTTAAAGAGTCAGTACTTATTTGTAGCTTTCCAATTAAAGAAGAAAAACGTTCCCAGAACCATTTTAGGATATAAATTGTAATGGTTATCTATATGGTCAATAGTAGTAATTATCAGAAAAGATACTCAGAAAATTTAAAAGAAATTACTTAAATAATTCAAGTATAATGTTGTTGTTCTCTGAAAACATAAAAGGGAATTTCATCTGTGCATCTTGGTCTTTATTATACAGCATCATGAAATTTTAAGTGTTAATTGAGTCAAATGTACATTCTTGATATACCTTATTCTTGGGGTTTATAGTAATGTCTGCATTGAAGAGACTTAAACTTCTTTGCAAAACAAACAAACAAACAAAAACAAAAACCAGTTGCCCAAAAGGCATCCAACTGGAAAATTCATTTCCTTTGGAGAATTCTGCAGTGATGGCAAGCCCACTCTATAATTTCCTGCTATAGCCTTTATAGGTAGCATATACAATATAAAACTATAATATGAAATTTATTGGATTGATTCATTTATATATTTATCTGGAGATTATAACCATAATCATTTAAACAATCAAGTTTAAATCCTAATATAGGGCTATATTATACACACCATATCTATTTAAAAGTGCGTAGAATCAAAGAATTTGATAACGATTTTGTGATTATACCACCCGAGCTACAAGCACATACAGTAGTGTGCCTACCCCTGAAGAAGAGTTATTAGAATTTTCTAAATGAGGATGATAGAGTATTTAATTTAATGTCAAGCAGTGGAAAGTGCAACAAAAATAATTAAGCAGAATAGGAATAGAGAGAGATGCTTTGGAGCAGCATGACTGAAGTGGAGGCTCACTTTTTAAATAAGGCAGATGAGAAATGCCCATATAAAGAGATGTTAATAAACCTCAGAGAACTCACTGACCTAACTTTGTGAGTGTTAGCTAGCTAGGGCATTACAGGCAGAGAGAAATAGCATGTGGGAACATGTTATCAGGGTCTTAGAAGAGATCGGTAGGTTCTTGAAATAGCCAAATAGTGTACCTTAAGTGGATCAGTGAGGTGGAGAGTTTTAGGAGCTGCCATTAGAGACCTTGCCAAGAATCAATTCATAAAGAACATGATAGGCATAAAATGATTTTAGATATTGTTTGATAGGAACCCACTAGAAGGTTTTTTAGCAGAGCCAAAAAATTGTCAAGTTTACATTTTAAGAAAAAAAATAACTCTGGCATTTGAACAGAGTTGACTGTTGTGAGGCAATAGCAGAAACATGAAGACTCAGGTAGTTGCTGTGTGCATGAAAAAGGTGATGATATTTCATACTGGGAATGTCCCTGACTTGGTGGGGAGAAACGGTCTTTCCATTAATCCATTTTATTGGTAGAGCTGCATAAGAGGATTTGCTGATAAGACTACTAGTTGTCACAGAAGAAAATGGAGTTAAGGATAACAATAATAATTCTTGGCAAATAATTGCATTTCGAATGACATTTGTTGTACATTTGGAGTTTCTAAGCCCTTACTGCATTCACAGACATGATACTAGAAAAGATGAGTGAGAATACTGTAGAATTTAAAAAGGGAAAAGGTGTTTTGTTCCAGTGACATGTCCTTAAATGCAGAGAGTCATATTTCTTATACATAATCTTATTTATATCCAGTTTTCCTCTTAAAAGATCTGAGTTAATTTTTAATAATACATCACCAATCTAGAATGAAATTCAACTATAGTGTATTTGGTTGTAAGAGTGAACTAGGGCATTAAATTATTCACCAAGAAGTACATTAGCCCAGATATAACCAATATTGGTAAAGACAAGATGCAAATTGGTAAAACCGGAAGAGGACAATTAATTAAGCTAATTAAGTGGAAATATTACAATGTTCAAAAGTTTCAAAGGAAGGAGAAAAATACAGATGGAAAGGAAATACTATATGTAAACATTTGAGAAGGCCCAGGGTCTTCTATGTATCTGAAGACCTGTGAAGTTCAGGTTGTTTCAGTTGCCTAGGATGATATTACCCATGATTTAAAAAGGCAGGTTCTATTTTGGTTTCCTGTGATATTCCATGGCTGAAATAAATTCAATATTTTTTTTTTTGCAGGAAGTTAAGCAGTCTAATAAAAGTTTGTACTTCTCTAGAAATCTGTGTTGAGCCAAGATTAACTTCATTTATTCCAGATAATGCTCCATAAAATTTTGTCAGCCAGGAATTGGTAATAATAGGAGAAAAAAATAACTCAGGTTCTCTCTTCAGAGGACCTGAATCTATATCTCTTCTTGTTCATCAACATGTTTCATATCACAAGACATATTGCACATTTTTCTGTATTCTTTGGGATGTTTTATTCAGGACTGAACAATACTCCAAATGCCCTGTGACTCTAGTGTGACAGCAGGATGACCAACTCTCTGGGATGAAGAAAATTGGCTTTTTAAGTTAAGTTCTAAACTTTTGATAGTATAGAACATTTTGGTAGTTAAGAAATGCTCATGATGAAAATCAGAGTGATAAACTGAAAGCAATTCTGTATCAAACGAAAGAAATTGCTCCCTGAATGTAGTAGTTGGAATATCATTAAAACACCTCTAAACAGATTAAAGAATTTTAAAAATATACACAACTTAATGAATAGGAGAAAGACAATTCTCAGCACCAACATGTGAGTCAATTCAACAATCTGAAAAGTTGCTTCAACAGAGAGAAGCTAATAGCTACTATTATTTACTAAGAATAAAGTAATTAAATAAATGGAAATAAAACCCAAATTCCCATGACTAAATCATATTTCAATTGTAAAATTGTCCTAAATTGTTATTAAATATTTTAGTAAAGCTGTTAAATTTTGTGCTGAATTCAGCAGAATCTCTGTTTATTATAATAATTATGAGATGAATTTTCTTGACTATGAAGCAAAAGAAATATCATATCAAATAGTTTAAATATAATTTTCTGTGGAAAAGAAGTAAATAAGATGACATTTTCCACATAAGTATGATTATTAAGTAGATGACAGCAAATTCAACAGAGAAAATCCATCTTTGAAGTGTGTTAAAGGGTGGCTGGTTTAGATATGGCAATTAATCACTGTATTATTTATAGTGTGGGAATAACTCATACTACATTAATCAGGGATAACTTCTGCTTAATTAACAAGATTGCCAAAAAATGTCAAACACAAGCACAAAAACACAATTATGTAAAAAAAAGTATTAGCTAGGGAGTGATAATCATAAAATGAAATTTTAACTTGCCTCCAACTCTTTCACCTGCTTGAACTTTTATACTTTCCCAGGATATTTCATGAATCAATTTCTTCCCACTTTTGAAAAGGATACCTTTTAAGATACATAGTAGCAAAATAATAAAATAATAATGCTATGTGTTGCTTCTGTTCTGGCTAAATAGCTTCTGTTCTGGCTAACCTTATTTTCTGTGTCTGCTTAGCTTATTCTGTGTAGGCAGCTGCCTATTTTCCCACACAGAGAGCAAGCATGACTGAATGACAGATAGACTGGCATTAGGTCACCTAGTTTGAATCCTGGCTCCATTATATTCCAGTTGTGTGATTTAAGACAAGTTAATCAACTTGTCTGCACATCCCCTTCATAATTACAAAAAGGTGCTAAAATGTCACCTAATTTATAGGGTAGTTATGAAACTAAACTAATACACTTAAAGTGTTGAATTATTTCTAATTATCTAATGAATATTAACTGTGTTTTAATTTGTATTATCTCAACCAGGGGTGTTATACTCTTGTTTCTCTACCTCGCCATTGCTTTATCATCCTCAGCCTCTGAGCTGTAACCTACTGCCACCCAATTTCTTCTTCAGCTTGTCATTTTAACATCTAAGCAACTGCTGCACACAGAATGCAGTGCAGTTAATACCTTAAGCTTCAAACAAAAAGTACAGCATTTCTTAGGAACTTATATCTAATACATCTCTCTTGCCTGTACATTCTTCAGATATTTGATCCATTTCACAGATTCAAGATTGATGTCAGATTTGGTGAAATTATAATTATTAATAGATAATCATAATCACTACTGAAACATTCATAGACAACCAGCATTGAAATAGTTAGAGTGACAAAAATTCCTAGGATTTTTATGTGCAAAAAGTGTGTAACTGCATGTGGTACAAAGAATTTTATGTGATGAGCTGAAGCAGGAAAATGAGAATCAGAGTGGACAAAGTGAATGCTTACCTGAATTAAGGATATGATAAAACAGTGTGACATATTTGAGAATAAGGAAGACTTGGAGATGTCTTTACATTGTGTCCATTTTTAAAGGAAAGCAGCCATCAGGTGCTCAGGCTGAAAGGTAGAATTATGAACAGAGTGAAGCTTTGAGATATATGGAAATGATAGCCTTGTATAAAAGCAGAATGTAGTGTTTGCTAACTGAGGATCTGTAGACAACTATTTGGAGAGTAATAATATGGAATATTTCCTCTTTTAAACAGGAAAAAAAGAATAAGAATAGATATCTTTTCTTTGATTCTTGAATGGCATGGAATACCCCAATAGACGGGGTTAGCAAAACTTTGATTATACATTGTGTATGATTGCTACCTAAGTTTTCTCATCTTGTGGTCCCTTGTTGATAAAAAAATAAAGAGGTTTTCCTGTCTTTTACCATTAAATAAATTCTGTATATTCTCTTTTATCCCTATGTAAATTCACATTTTATATGCTGAAGAGCCTAAGATCACAAAAACCCTAGAAAAATCATTCTGAAATCATCTAACATGGAAATAATATATACCAGGTGAGCTATCTTGTGGCTCCTGTATTTTAAAATGCAGGAGGGTGGGCATCAGTACCTATGTTACTGTCAAGTCACAGATGTATGAGTAATATATCTCAACTCTGGGTCTGTTATTTGCCCCTTCAACTCACCTACTAAGAACTCACCTACTAAGAACTCAGTTCATAACAAATTCCTAATTACTTGTCTTGAATTAGGTATTTTGTGTCTTTCCCCCATTAGTGACTTTCTGACATACTAATATCTTTTTTTTTAATTTTTATTTTTTTCATCTTTCATACATTTGATTCAAGTGAGTTATGCATTTTCATTTTTACCCCAAATACAAATTGCAGAATCACATCAGTTACACATTCACAATGTTTACATAATGCCATATTAGTGACTGTTGCATTCTGCTGTCTTTCCTATCCCCTACTATCCCCCCTCCCCTCCCATCTTCCCTCTCTACCTCATCTGTTGTTGTTCCGTTCTCTCCCTTCCCCCCCTTTCCCCTCACAACCTCATATATGTGATTTCATATAACGATGAGGGTTTCCTTCCGTTTCCATGCAATTTCCCTTCTCTCTCCCTTTCCCTCCCATGACTCGTCGTCTCAGTTTAATGTTAATCTTTTCCTCATGCTCTTTCCCCCTGTTCAGTTCTTAGTTGCTCTCCTTAAATCAAAGAAGACATTTGGAATTTGTTTTTTAAGGATTGGCTAGCTTCACTTAGCATAATCTGCTCTAATGCCATCCATTTCCCTGCAAATTCCATGATTTTGTCATTTTTTAGTGCTGCATAATACTCCATTGTGTATAGATGCCACATTTTTTTTATCCATTAATCTATTGAAGGGCATCTAGGTTGGTTCCACAGTCTAGCTATTGTGAATTGTGCTGCTATGATCATTGATGTGGCAGTATCCCTATAGTATGCTCTTTTAAGGACCTCAGGGAATAGTCCGAGGAGGAGGGCGATAGCTGGGTCAAATGGTGGTTCCATTCCCAGCTTTCCCAGGAATCTCCATACTGCTTTCCATATTGGCCGCCCCAATTTGCAGTCCCACCAGCAATGTACAAGTGTACCCTTTTCCCCACATCCTCGCCAGCACTTATTGTTGTTTGACTTCCTAATGGCTGCCAATCTTACTGGAGTGAGGTGGTATCTTAGGGTGGTTTTGATTTGCATTTCTCTGACTGCTAGAGGTGGTGAGCATTTTTTCATGTACTTATTAATTGATTGTATGTCCTCTTCTGAGAAGTGTCTGTTCAGGTCCTTGGCCCATTTGTTGATTGGGTTATTTGTTATCTTATTGTTTAATTTTTTGAGTTCTTTGTATATTCTGGAAATTAGGGCTCTATCTGAAGTGTGAGCAGTAAAGATTTGTTCCCAGGATGTAGGCTCCCTATTTACTTCTCTTATTGTTTCTCTTGCTGAGAAAAAACTTTTTAGTTTAATTAAGTCCCATTTGTTTATTCTTGTTATTAACTCTTGGGCTATGGGTGTCCTATTAAGGAATTTGGAGCCTGACCCCACAATATGTAGATCGGAGCCAACTTTTTCTTCTGTCAGGTGCAGGGTCTCTGATTTGATATCAAGCTCCTTGATCCATTTTGAGTTAACTTTTGTGCATGGCGAGAGAAAGGGATTCAGTTTCATTTTGTTGCATATGGATTTCCAATTTTCCCAGCACTATTTGTTGAAGATGCTATCCTTCCTCCATTGCATGCTTTTAGCCCCTTTATCAAATATAAGAAAGTTGTAATTTTGTGGATTGGTTTCTGTGTCCTCTATTCTGTACCATTGATCCACCTGTCTGTTTTGGTACCAGTACCACGCTGTTTTTGTTACTATTGCTTTGTAGTACAGTTTGAACTCTGGTATCGCTATACCTCCAGATTCACACTTCCTGCTTAGAATTGTTTTTGCTATTCTGGATCTTTTGTTATTCCATATGAATTTCATGATTGCTTTATCTATTTCTACAAGAAATGCCATTGGGATTTTGATTGGCATCGCATTAAACCTGTAGAGAACTTTGGGTAATATTGCCATTTTGATAATGGTTCTGCCTATCCATGAACAGGGTACATTTTTCCATCTTCTAAGATCTTCTTCTATCTCTCTCTTTAGGGTTCTGTAGTTTTCATTGTATAAATCTTTCACCTCTTTTGTTAGGTTGATTCCCAAGTATTTTATTTTTTTTGAGGATATTGTGAATGGAATGGTTTTTCTCATTTCCATTTCAGAAGTTTTGTTGCTGATATACAGGAATGCCTTTGATTTATGCGTGTTGATTTTATATCCTGCCACTTTGCTGAATTCATTTATTAACTCTAGCAGTTTCTTTGTAGACCCTTTTGGGTCTGTTAAGTATATTATCATGTCATCCGCAAATAGCGATAATTTAAATTCTTCTTTTCCTATTTTTATGCCTTTAATTTCTTTTGTCTGTCTAATTGCTCTGGCTAGTATTTCAAGAACTAAATTGAATAGAAGTGGTGAGAGAGGGCATCCCTGTCTAGTTCCAGATTTTAGAGGGAATGCCTTCAGTTTTTCTCCATTTAGAATGATGTTGTAGCCTGAGGCTTAGCATATATAGCTTTTACAATGTTGAGGTAAGTTCCTATTATCCCTAGTTTTTCTAGTGTTTTGAACATAAAGGGATGCTGTACTTTGTCAAATGTTTTTTCTGCATCTATCGAGATGATCATATGGTTCTTATCTTTAAGTCTGTTGATGTGGTGAATAACATTTATTGATTTCCGTATATTGAACCAGCCTTGCATCCCAGGGATGAATCCTACTTGATCATGGTGCACAATTTTTTTGATATGCTTTTGCATTCGATTCGCCAGGATTTTATTGAGAATTTTTGCATCTAAGTTCATTAGAGATATTGGTCTATAGTTTTCTTTCTTTGAAGTGTCTTTGTCTGGTTTTGGGATCAGGGTTATGTTGGCCTCATAGAATGAATTTGAAAGAGCTCCTTCTTTTTCTATTTCTTGAAATAGCTTGAAAAGTATTGGTATTAATTCTTCTTTGAAGGTTTTGTAAAACTCTGCTGTATACCCATCCGGTCCCGGGCTTTTCTTAGTTGGTAGTCTTTTGATGGCCTCTTCAATTTCTTCTATTGTTATTGGTCTGTTTAAATTGTGTGTGTCTTCCTCACTCAATCTGGGCAGATCATATGACTTAAGAAATTTATCAATATCTTCACTATCTTCTATTTTATTGGAATATAGGGTTTCAAAATACTTTTTCATTATCTTCTGTATTTCTGTAGTGTCTGTTGTGATATTGCCTTTTTCATCCCGTATGTTAGTAATTTGCGTTCTCTCTCTTCTTCTCTTCGTTAGCATGGCTAAGGGTCTGTCGATCTTATTTATTTTTTCAAAGAACCAACTTTTAGTTTTATCAATTTTTTCAATGGTTTTTTTTGTTTCAATTTCGTTGATTTCCGCTGTGATTTTAATTATTTCTCGTCTTCTGCTATATTTGCTGTTGTTTTGCTCTTCCTTTTCTAAGGTTTTAAGATGTAGTGTGAGTTCATTTATTTGTTGGTTTTGTCTTTTTTTGAGGAATGAACTCCAGGAAATGAATTTCCCTCTTAAAACTGCTTTCATTGTGTCCCATAGATTCCGGTATGTTGTGTCTGTATTGTCGTTTATCTCTAGGAATTTTTTGATTTCCTCCTTTATATCTTCTGTAACCCATTGATCATTCAGTAACATATTGTTCATTTTCCAGGTGATGCAGGATTTTTCCTTCCTTCTTTTACCATTGATTTCCAGTTTCATTCCATTATGGTCAGATATGGTGCATGGTGTTATCTTCACACCTTTATATTTACTGAGAGTCGCCCTATGGCATAATATATGGTCTATCTTTGAGTAGGATCCATGTGCTGCTGAGAAGAATGTGTATCCACTTGATGATGGTTGATATATTCTATATATGTCGGTTAAGTCTAGGTTATTGATTGCGTTATTGAGTTTTATAGTTTCTTTGTTCAGCTTTTGTCTAGAGGATCTATCCAATGGCGAAAGTGGTGTGTTGAAGTCCCCCATAATTATTGTGTTGTGGTCTATTTGACTCTTGAACTTGAGGAGAGTTTGTTTTATGAACGTTGCAGCACCATTGTTTGGTGCATACAAATTGATAATTGTTATGTCTTGATGGTGGATGGTTCCTTTTAACAGTATATAGTGTCCTTCTTTATCCCTTTTGATTACCTTAGGTTTGAAGTTGACTTTATTCGATATGAGAATGGCCACTCCTGCTTGCTTCCGATGGCCATGTGAGTGGTATGATTTTTCCCAAACTTTCACCTTCAGTCTGTGTATGTCTTTTCCTATCATATGAGTCTCCTGAAGGCAGCATATTGTTGGATTTGTTTTTTTAATCCAGGTTACTAGCCTATGTCTCTTGATTGGTGAATTTAAGCCATTACCATTTGAGGTTACAATTGAAATGTGGTTTGTACTTCCAGTCATGTTTATTTATTTATTTATTTTAGATTGGCTAGTGTTCCCTCTTTGGTTATTTTTCTTCCCCTTTACTGAGATACCTCCCACTGTTAGTTTTGGACGCTATTTTTCAATTCCTCTTCTGGTAATATTTTGCTCAACATGCTTTGCAGTGCTGATTTTCTGGCTGCGAATTCTTTTACCTTTTGTTTATCGTGAAATATTTTAATTTCATTGTCAAATCTGAAGCTTAGTTTTGCTGGATACAGTATTCTTGGTTGGAATCCATTATTTTTCAGTGTTTGAAATACGTTGTTCCAGGATCTTCTCGCTTTCAAAGTCTGTGATGAAAAATTAGTCGTTAACCTAATTGGTTTACCCCTAAATGTAATCTGCCTCCTTTCTCTCATAGCTTTTAGTATTCTCTCCTTGTCCTGTATGTTAGCTATCTTCATGATTATGTGTCTTGGAGTTGGTCTATTATGGTTTTGGATGTTTGGGGTCCTGTAAGCTTCCAGGATTTGGCAATCCATTCCATCTTTCATCTCTGGGAAGTTTTCTAGTATTATCTCATTTAGTAAGCTCTCCATTCCTTTGGACTGATTCTCTGTGCCTTCTTCTATCCCAATTACTCTCAAATTTGGTCTTTTGATGTGATCCCATATCTCTTGGATAGATTGCTCGTGAGATTTCAGCATCTTTTCTGTGTTGACTATATTCTTTTCAAGTTGATAAACTTTGTCTTCATTATCTGATGTTCTGACTTCTACTTGATCTAGTCTGTTTGTAATATTCTCATTAGTGCTTTTAATCTGATTTACGGTTTCTTGCATTTCTATGATTACAACTTGATTTTTTTTTAACACCTCTATCTCCTGATAAAGCTCATTCTTTGCGGATTGAATTTGTGTGGTTAGTTCCTCTTCAAAATATACTTTCAATGCTTGGATTTGCTGTCTCATGTCTTCTCTAATATTCCGTTCCATCTGAATTAGGTATGCCTTGATTTCTTTCCCTGTCCATGTTTCTGATTCTTCTAGGTCCTCCTGTATATTTAGGTTGTCCTGCATTGTTTGTAACCCTTTTTTCCCTTGTTTTTTCATATTGTTCATGTTGCTTTCCAGCTCTGTTTGACTGCTTTGTAACTGCTTTCTCCTATACATTTGTTTTTGGCTTTGTATATCTCTGTTGTCTCTCTTTTGTGGTGGGAGATTATGCCTAGAAATGTTGGGCTTTGTTGTACTTTAAAGCTGCTTCATTCAATTCATATAAGGCTTCTAGGTTCTGTATGCATATAATGATTTGCCGTTTGTTCTTAGGACTATATGTTTAGGTTGGGTGCTCTGGTGGTAAGATGGTTAGTATGTCTTGGCTACTTTAGAAGATTGCTCCACTGAAGGTGGATACTACCAGGCAATTGGATCAGGGTGTTGGTAGTAGCTAGGTATTTAGGAGTCTTATAGACAGCCTTGAGACATTCACCTATTTGCATTTAGACAATTACATGCAATGGAAGATGTAATGCTTGGGATGAGAGTTGTGGGGTAGGGGAATGAAGGTTCTTCTTCTCTTCGAGTAGGCGGAGCTGTGCCCTCCAAGCGGAGCGTCTGCTCTCTACCTGCCGAGAGCTATCTCTGTAGGGCGTCTCCTGGGGGTCTCTCAGACTTGTCAGTCCAGAGCCATTTCACTTCTCCAGCTCTTAACCCCCTTCCTCCTGTCAGCCTGCCAGCCAGGTCCTGTTCCCCAGAAGTGATTCTCTAGAGATCTAGTTACACTTGCAGCCCCACCGCATGTCCCTTTTAAGCCCCAGTGCTATGGTAAACTGGCGGCTAAGACCTTGGGGGTTACCGCTGGTGATATGGGGGGCTGGGGGTCTGGGATCCCCTCTGCTTCCCTACAGACACGACCCCTGAGAAGTCAATGAAGTTTCCTGGCTGCTTGTATCAGTATGGGGAGTCACACACCTGCTAAAGTGGATTCTGCTGGGAAGGAATTCCGCCGGCCGAACTCCGATGATGTCACCTCTCTGCTATGGCGGGCCCCAGGCTCCTTGCCGGAGTGTTCGAGGGGAGGGGTGGGACTGGTCCGGCCCGGTTCGCCTCAGCTCCTGGCTCGTGGAGGCTTGGCTAAAGACTTCTTCCTGCCAAGCTGTGTCTCGGCGTCTAGCAGGACCCAGTCACTTTGGCTGCGGGCGGGTGGACGGATCTGCAGCTGTGCCCGCGGTGCGCGGACTGTGGCTGGTGGATCTGGAACTCCAAGTCTAGTGGCAGGGTCCCGCTAGTCCGGGTCACACAGACGCTTCAAAAAAATCCTAGTAGCTCCCGGGCGGTCTCTCTTCAGTGGAATTTTGCTAGGAGAATCTCCGTTGGTAGAATCCAAGAGTTATCCTTGTGACTTTATGACCCCATCACTGGGAGTTCATTAAAAGTGCAGCCTCTCTGCCCGCCGCCATGTTGGATCCCCCCATACTAATTTCTTTATCTCTGTCCTGGTTCAAAAATATTTAAAAAGTGTCACAAGTAAGGATTACATTTTCTCCCTTATAATCAGTTTTTGTTTCTCTAATATCAGTTCTGTCTTAGAATTGTCCAAATTATGGGATCATCTCATAGTATTTAGGCCATAGTATACTGATAAGTTTTGTTCTCCACAACATATCTCAAATATATTTTGATAATAAATGAAGAATGAAGGGATTTGGAGAAAGAAAAGCATGACATTGTAAAGGACTATGTACATACTATCCACATATTTGTTAAATTATGGATTAAATCACAACATATTTTGTGGATGGAAACATTTTCTTCAAGTTGCTAAATGCTCTCTTTTAATAATCCATCTCAGTTGTTCCAAAAAAAGAGATGCCAGCTTGATGAATGGTCCCCAAACACTTCATTTTACCACTAAAATAATTGTATGATGAACAATTCAATTTTTAAGAAAATGTAAATCAAAAGACTTTCAAAGGGAAATATATTTTGAAAAAAGGTCTCAGAGCATTTTATCAAAATCATAAAAGGGTAACAAACAATGAATAGACCAAGTTATCTTTTTTTATTTGATTGTTGATTTTAATTAAATGAATATAATGAATCCAACAAAGTAAAATGTTTTGTAGTATATAATTTAGTGTTTCAGATTTTCTTATCATAATGAATGCAAATTTCTTGTTTGTTTTTTGCTCTGACTGGAAAAATAGGAAATATTTTCATGTTATCAAAAATCAAGCTATTGCTAGGAAATTTGTGTGCTTTGTGTTTCCTTGGAGATTAGGATTATTATTTTAAATACTTGGTGAATGCTAATAAAAGGGAATAGTTTTGACATTTTGAATGGCATTTATTTTCCAAGTTTCTAAGCAATTAACTGAAGGCATTGTAAGTAATTTATCTTTAATACTTATTGTATAGTTTTCATTCTCTTTACTTCTGACATTTCCCTTAAGAATCTTGTTTATTTCAGTTTTTTAGTATTAGCAGGGAGAACTAAGGAGGAAAACCTAAGTAATATCAACTTGTTTTTCCTTTTAAACCACTAATATATTATTCTGTATTGTTTTTCCATAATATGAAGAAATATATTAGTCATCATTTCTTTTTGTTGAGTATTTTTGCTTTGGTCTGTTATACCTGATAATTTATTTTCTGGAAATAATACACGAGGAAACTGAGTTAGTTTTTAATTGCCACATATTAAAGGTGAATATATGAATGTCAAAATATCTCATGGAGCTAAAACCCTGGCCTTTGTAAAGTTCCATTTACTGTACTGTTACCATGATGGTTAAAATAGTATTTTAATTCTTCATATCAGTATTAATCTTTATAAGGTAACTTACAAATATTTAAAGAAGTCAAAAAGGAGAGCAAGCAAGAAAGAAATAAAAAAGGATCTGTACATAGGCTCTAGAAAGACTTCAATAATGCAAGCCATATTGGTGACAGGGTTAATAGGGTATGGTTTATGGATTCAACTATCAGTTTCCAGCAGCCAAATTCAAAAGAAAAAATTGAGTTTGTTACCCAATTCATGATGCTCATAAGTTAGAAAAAAGCAATTATTCTTTGAGTAAAAAGTTTTTTCTCAGTAGTAATTTCATAATAGCAATTAAACAAGTGGAGGGGTTCTCCTAAATAAGCATTATTAACATCATCCTTTCAGGAGACTTCACTGTGAATTTCATGGGCATTTTTCTTATATAACCTCTGATGTAATCATGGTTAAACACAGTTCAACGAAAGCAATTTTACAGAGTTTGTAGAGTTACATAGAGGCAAACTGATTTGATCAAGGGGCTATCAAAATGTGATGGATAGGTGTGATGCATTTAACAACTAAGGAAGGACAAACTTTAATTTCAGACATCCTAACTCCATTCAGAGGCTGACAGACTAATAACATACACATAGGATAATTTGGTATTAGTTTTCACACTTCACAGCTATTTATGTTCAAATTATATGCATTTGAAAAGGGATATCAAACCAAACAACGTATCTCCTAATAATATGAATTTTTCTAATGAGAGAATATATATATATATAATGAGAAGGATAGAGTGAGAGAGTGTGAGGTTTCTGTGAAGTTAAGTGGATTCCTACAGGTTGAGCATCCATATCATGCTCAAAATTTTTGGATTTGGAATTCTTAATTCAACAAACTAAGTTAATGAAATGCTGCAAAATAGTTTTGGAAAAACTCCAAATCAGAAATGCTTCAGGACTTAAGCACTTCTAATAAGATATACTCAACCTGTAGGAACTTCAAATCCATATAGTAGTATAGGAAGCTCAGATGTTTAAAACTAGAAAGTATTTGCTATTGTTGATCACACAGCAATATAAACATCAACATTTTTTATACCTTTATTTATTTATTTTTTTATATGGTGCCGAGGATCGAACCCAGGGTCTCACATGTGCAAGGCGAGCCCTCTACGGCTGAGCCACAACCTTACCCACCAAATGTCAACATTCTTACTTTAATTCTATAATGCCTGAAATTTGAAAGTTATAATCATATCTAAGTTTATCACATATTTATGATAGAAGTGTATCTTCTGTGCTTTATTTAAAAGCATCTTGTATCTCAGTATTTATTATATTTTCAGAGGCCTATGAAAATTGGCACCCTACCTACCTTTTTCCTGTAAGGTTCCTTTTGTTCTTGGGCCATTGAGTCAATTTAATATTTTCATCAGTGACAGGATTGAGGAGAATTGGGATTTTATGGTTTAGATTAGGTGTACCCCAAAAGCTCATGTGTGAGACAATGCAAGAAGGCTTAGAGGTGAAATGATTGGGTTATGAGTTCTTAATCTAATTAGTGAATGAATCCCCGGAGAGGGATTAACTGAATGGTAATTGAAGGCAGGTGTGATGTGGCTGGAGCAGGTGGGTCATTGTGGGTGTGCCTTTGAGTTATATATTTGTATCTGGTGAGTAGAGTCTCTCTGCATCCTTGCCATGTCCTGAATCACTCTGAGCAATTCCCTTCCATTCTTTTCTGTCACATAATACGTCATGATAAATATTTGGTAAATTGAACCTGAAAGAATAAACTAGATACTGAGGTTATGAGAATGTGAATCACAACATCCAAAGACTTTCCTGAGACGCAAGGATGTATTGCCTAGAAGAGAAAAGCTTCTGACTCTTAAGTATTCCATGCCATGTAAGAGCAGAGAACTAGGATTCGTGAAGGAAGATGTAATGAGGTAAACTTAACCACATTAGGAAATTAATTCTAGAAATGGCTTCCTCAAAAGCCACAGGTTTTCTACCCATAGAGGGGTCTAGGCACAGGATACATATGCCCAAATTATTTGCAAAGATAGGTTGTATCATAAGAGCCTGAGAGACTAAATTATTCTCATCCCCAATGTTTCTTTGGAACTTAGAGATTTAATGCTTGGTATAGTTTTAAGAAATTTGAGAATCATTGTGTCATGTGAGAAGTAGTAATCATATGCAACTTTGCAGGAAAGTTTTGTCATGTATTGAGGATTTAGGGCCATTTTTCACATCTTCATGGTGAAAGGAACGTTAACATAATAGTAGATCCTACTTGCTTTGAAAGTGTACCACAACATGGTAGACACTGTATTAAAAGTTTCAGCTGCTTTTAAATGAATAATTCTTTTAAAATATATTATTAGTGCATTATAGTCATACATAATAAATTTGCTCCGTTTCAGTCCCGGTGTTGAAAGATAAATAATGAGTAAATAAATACGTAATCATCAACATAAAAAATGATTTTTCTTTGCTGTGGAGACAATTTGTCTGTCTGTCTATCTATCAGTGCTGAGAATCAAACACAGGCCTTAAGTTGGAGTATAAATATTTCAATAAATAACCAAATATAAAACCACTAAATTCATGCTTGTATAAATGTATCAAAATAGATTCTGCTGTCCTATATAACTAAAAAGAATAAAAAATAAAACAGCAACAATAGCAACAACAATCAAAAAAGCCATTAAATTTTTACCTGACTTAAAATTCAGGGAAGCACATAGCCAATCAATCAACAGTTTTTCAGCATACTGAATGGGTGGCAATAAAAAAAAAATGCTGACAAATTTCCCATTTTCAAGATGAAATTCTAATCAAATTGATATTATAGGGCCTCTCTTTTACTTTATTTATGAAACACCACTAGTATTTGACACTTTCCTGGCTGTTTTTGATTTGTTTATAATGACTGCAATGCATTGGAACATAGTATACTGCATATTAACCAATTATGGCATCTCTCTATAGATTGCTTGTGTTTGCATGTGTGTGTGCATATGTATATATATTATGCATATGTAATACTAGATATAGTAGACAAATTTCTACATTTACTTCTTATTTAAGGCAAAGAAAACAATCTTCTAAAGACTTGATATTCTGATATTTTATTATGGGAAATATTGAATAATTTACATTGGACAAATGTAGAAAGTTTCTTTAAAATTACATGTATTATATTCCTCATGTAAAATAAGAGGCATGGAAAAATTTACATACTAAATGCCAATTTTATATTATTTTCTAGTTTACATATAATATATTAACTAGTTTTGTTTAGCTATTGCTTTGTAATATTTTTTAAACAACTTATATCCAAATATATAACTTCTTAAAAAGTGATTAAATTTTTAAGGAAATATTCTGATTTGATTTATAATTTATGCATCTTTAACCTCTCCCTGTATTAAAATCATGTGGGATATCTACTTTTGCAGGGCGTACCAGGGATTGAATTCTGGGGCACTCAAACACAGCTACACACTCTCGTTTTTATATTTTATTTGAAGACAGGATCTCACTGAGTTGCTTAGTGCCTTGCTTTTTATTGAAGCTGGATTTGAACTCACTAGTTCCTGCCTCAGCCTCCTGACTGGTCGGATTACAGGTTGCACCATAGTGCCCAGCAGAGATTTCTACTTTTTAAAGTGAAATTTTACTTTAAGTGGTTAGAGGTTTTAAATTCAAAATTTGTAAAAACATTGGCACACTGAAACTGTACAACACTGACCATTACTAACACTTTACTTCTAAATGGTTTGGAAGAAATATTAATAATATTTCTCCAGAAATCCTTAATGTATTGCTAATAAATGTTTGAATGGTTTTAGAATTGAAAAGTCTTTGTATTTGATTATTCATATTTTCTTTTCTCATTTATCTTAAACATTTCTTCAAACTACAGAATGTATTGACATCAAAAAACTTAATAATTTGTTCTTCCTCCCTTCTGCATATTACATGTACTGGCCTTGTCATCTCATGAAAATTGAGGCTCCATTAATTTGAATTGCTTGGGCTGAAGGCAAAGCATCATTTTTTCTTTTAGACTATTACATAAGGTTAGCAAAATAGCTTAGATGTTTTATTGGTTATTAAAATGACTTGTACTTTCATATTAATTTCAATGCCTTGGAATCTTTGAACTTTTACTAGTTTTACTAGTTTCTTTAGCCAGTTTCACATGCTGTGTTTGAATTTCACTTTTCTAATTTAATTTATTATACTTTGGTTGGGTTTTAGAGCAACAGCATTTCAATAATTGCCTAGTTATTAATAGGATAAGACAATCAATTTTTTCATCTTCAAAATCATAATTATTTTATATGCAAATATTTAGTAAATAACGAAAAGTTTTATGCCAATAAATTCCATGAAGATGACTTTGTGTGATTTTTTTTCATTTCAAAATCAGGATATAATTTGTTAAAATTATCATAATCAAATCAGTTAGTTGGCTTGTGTATTTCAATTGTCAAAACTACAGACCAATGATGTTACACAGTTGATTTATCCTTGGTTTACAAATAAATAAAAAAAGTTCAGGATTAGTGAGGGTGGTATGAAGTATTTATCCAAAAAAAAAAAAAAAAATCAGTCTTCCAGGAAGCTAGGAGTCTATATCCAAAGGTAATGTCTGATGATTGTCATATTTTTTTTCATTTGATCATTTGTGTATGAGGGACCATTTATATTTAATTTGGGGGATTTATTGGTAGTATTCCAGTGTTAGATAATTAATGAACTAGTGTTATGTGTATTTCACATTCTGTGTGTTTCCAAGTTTATATTTTAGCCTCAGGCTAAATATATTCATTTGTTTCAGCTCATTCTTGACTATCATGGCATTTATTTAACCAATGTCTTCCTTTAATTGGAAAAAACCTGTGCTGCTAGTGGGAAGTCATTTTTCTGAATTCTCTTATTTGCCCTGATGCAACTGTCAGAAGAAAATATTTATTCACAGACAATCTTGCTCCTTTAACAGTGTTTCCCATGCAGTTATTCATACAGTATCCCAAGAAACACCACCACTGTGCAGTAAAATGTTTTCCTATCTTGTTCCTAGTGATTTAAATGGTATCACAGTACATTCTGCCTCCTCTCAAGGACAGGTGTCATATATATCATTAGTTAATGAAGAAAGAGGACTTTTGCTTTGATTCCTTTTTATACCTCTTGACAAAAGCATCTGCCAAATGATCAGTGCTGAATTAAAGAATATATTTTTTAAAGTTCAGCATATTTGTCATTTGACTTATTTGTTTATTTCTTCTGTTTTTGATGAATTTATACACTTTTAAAGTGTCACTATAACTATTTATATTAATTGGTAAATATTCTCACAAGAATTGTAAGTCATAAATATCAGACAAATCTTTAAGGAATTATTAGATCAGCATAATAATCCTTATATCAGAGAATAATTTGTGTGTTGCAATAGGACTGTGGTTTTTAGGCAACTTTAGCAAATGTCATGCGTGTGAACTTTAGTAAGACATGATTTCTGATCTAGGAAAAATATTTAATACTTACATAAGGCTTATTATATGCCAGAAACTCTTTTAAGTCATTTGATCTTGTCAACAGTTTGATATAGTAGGTCATATAATTTTCTCCATTTCTTTGATGAATAAACCAGGGTCAGAAAGTAGAAGATGGGTAATTTGAATCCTAGCATTTCTAGGCCTAGAATACAGTTTGTTTTAATTTTTACTTTTTAAAATCACACTGGTAGTGTAATCATATATGTATATAGGGAAATAATGTTTGATTCATTCTACAGTCTATACTATCCCCATACCGCCCCTCCCTTCACTCACCTCTGCCTAATACAAATTACCTCTATTCTTCCTTAGCTCCCTGCAATTGTGAATTAGCATCCACATATCAAAGAAAACATTCGACCTTTTTTTTTTTTTTGGATTGGCTGATTTTGCTTATATGATATTCTATACATTTACTGGCAAATGGCATCATTTCAATCCTCATTAAAGCTGAGTAATATTCTATTTTGTATGTATACCACATTTTCTTTATACATTCATCTGTTGGAGGTTATCCATATTGGTTCCATATGGCTATTGTGAATTGAGCTGCTATAAATATTGATGTGGCTGTGTCGATTTTAAGTCCTTTGGGTATAGACCCAGGAGTGAGATAGCTGGGTCAAATGGTGGTTTCATTCTAAGTTTTCTGAGGAATATCCGTACTGTTTTCCAGAGTTGTTGCACTGAAAGTCAGTTTTACCAACAATGTATGACTCTACCCTTTTACCTACATCCTTGCCAACATCTATTGTTACTTTTATTCTTGATAATTGCCATCCTGACTGGAGTGAGATGAAATCCTAGAGTAATTTTGATTTGCATTTGTCTAATTTCTAGAGATGTTGAACAATTTTTCATATATTTATTGATCAATTGTATTTCTTCTTCTGTGAAGTGTCTGTTAAGTTCTAGGTTTTTAATCACAGAATTGTACTGCTACCCAGTAGAGAGGAAGTGAGACATCCATAGATGTCTTTGCTTTTACAATTTCAAGTACAGCAGCATACACAATTGAAAGAAAACTCTTATTGGAAGCTTTAGGATCACTGCCTGTTGTTAATCATACTTGCTTGAAATCTTTATCAGCCATAAACATATTAATGGAGACCTCACCAAGCTTGCAAGTTACAAGTTATATAAACGTAAGAGAAATTAAAAAGAAATGATATGCTTACATGACAGATTTTGTTTCAAAAGGAACAATGGGATAAACCCTACAATAAACGTATTAAGGATAAATGTACCAGTATAGCTCAGGAGAGGCAGCTGATTTAGGAACAAGCCACAAGAAAAAGTCTTAGAGATTATAATAGAGACTAACTCTGGTGTTTCCCAAAAAAGCAAATCAATCTTAAGTAGCTGAATTAATCTGTTTTACTTGACTTTTTGAATACTCTGTCCTTGGTTAGTGCACAATTCTGAGTTATTTCCCAATTAATATTTTATCTCTTTTATGTTAATCATTCCTCATACTTAAATATACTTGATATATATTTTTAAAGTTCTTTAAAATATATTTTGTTATTACAATTCAGTGAAAACTTTGATCTCAAATTTGATTTAAATTATAAGTCCTTCTCTCACCCTAGTATGTCCTTAAATTGAGACAGTGATAGCTTGGAGTCGAGAAAAGGAATGTCATGTTCTGTCCTGGTCTTATTCTTCAAAGTATAACTACTCCATGCACTGGGTCAGAGAAGAGAAAATAGAAAGTTCCGAATGTATTTTTTATTCAACTATTGATTTTACTTATGCTGTTTCTATGACTTTAGTGAGGTTCTCTCGGGGGTTTCTATGTGAATTCTTTGAAGGGCCCCCTGTGGGTTCTCCAATACAGTGCATCCAATCTGAATCCATTTGAGACAGCAAATTTTTGTTCCTTCAGTGTCTCCTTGTTTTCTACAAAGTGACTTTATCCTATCTACATTTTTTTGTGTTCATTTGTCTCACAGAAAACTTACATATTAACCACTAAGTCTTTGTTACCACACTAAAACAACTTGAATACATTGGTGAATGAATACACAAAATATTAATTTTTACATAAATGACTAAAGCAGGCATTCTTAAATTTTACTTAGTAACTTTGGAAGTGTTGTAGATTTTTAGGTATCTGCAATATATATATATATATTGTCAGAAGAACTAGTGTAAAGCCAAAGAATGCTTTTTATTTGTTTTTAAAACACCTCACAGCCAGTTGAGCTGGGTTAGTATTTTACCGAGATCCTGTGTATTACTTACTTTCTTTAAAATACACTTATCATTGTGATATTATATTTAATATTTTTAAAGCAAGTGTAAATAAAAGTGTGGTTCCTACAATATTGTTTGTAAAAATAACTACATAAAATATTCCAATTTGTGTTTATATGAGAATATATTTCTTCAAGACCTCAACAATAGACTTGCTTTGTTGAGGTGGTTTCTTCTGCTAGTAGAGGAAACTAATCAAATGAAATAAAGGATTAAGATCTGTTAAAGGAAAAAAGAAAGTAAGCTATCTTTAGAAAAAGCTATGATAACAACTCCCAAAGCAAACTGTTGGCAGATCATCTAAGGGCATATTGTGTAGCTTTATGTGAGTGAAAATCAGCTAAAGGGTGTCAAGTGCTCTTCTGAGTCATGCTAGAGTCCCTTTATATTTATTTTCCAAACCAAGTGGTAGTTGCCATTTGTACCAGCCCCCACAATCCTATTATTTTCCCATGTTTGTTTTATGAATAAGCAGCTCCCATAGCACTTAACCTTTTGTCTGAGTTCATTTGAGCTGCTATAACAAAATACCATAAACCAGTTGGCTAATAAACAACAGAATTTTATCTGTCACTGTTCTGGAGTCTGGGAAATCCAAGAACAAGACACAGGAATATTTAGTGTCTAGTGATTGGAAGCAGGACATCTTGGATGAAAAGCAGCTCCTTGTTCCTGTGTCCCTACAGCATGGAAGGAACAAGATAATTTCCTAGGGTTTCTTTTATAATGAATCTACTTCCATTCATGAATGCTCAACCCTAATGATATAATCACCTCCCAGAGGCTCTACCATGAGGGTCAGGATTTCAACATAGGTACTGGGAAATCAGGGAACACAAGCATTCAGACTTTTGTTGAAAAATAATTAGGTAATAAGAAATTGCTTATATTTGAGACCTCATGTCTAAGTAACCTTAAGCAACCAGTTCAAAGATGTATCTGAACAAGGCTCTCTGGAAAACAGTAATATTGATTTTAGTTTTTAATAAAATAATTGATTTTAAAGGAAGTTGTCTTACAAGGTAGGAAAATGGTACATTAGTAAGTAATCCAGTATGAAAAATAATATCTCAAAAAATTACAGGAGTGGAAGAAATAGAAATACTAAAACCAAATATATTTGTTAAAAATTATATAATATATATATGGTGAAAACCAGTATAAACACATGTAAGTATTAAAACATTTAAATTAAATCTGGGGAGCATTTTTAAGTATAATAATAATTGAAAATTATTTTATTCAATCAAAACCACTGCCAGCAGTCTAGATATTTAGATTCTACATCTTCACTCTGATATTTATATGTAAAGATTACCGTAGCTATAATACTCATATATGACCCCTATCCATCAATTGATATTTTATTATAAACATTTCCCATATTAATATCTGTTTCTCATAAACATAATTATACAGTGTTTTGTAGTATTTTATTAGATAAGAATTTTTATTTCATGATCATGTATGGGTGTCTCTCCAGCTTTCCTATTACATATAGGATTGGACATCCATACATCTATAACATTTGACCATATTTTATATTATTTCCTTAGGAAATATTGTGAAAAGTTAATTATTAGTGTCAATAAACTTGACATTTGTAAGTTTGTTGTTTAATATTATAAAATTGCATTATATTAGTACTGCTAGTAGATGTAAAGCAAAACTCATTACACAACAATTTTAACATTTGGTTCTCATCCTTTTTAAGCTTATAAAATATTATAGGTGAAATGTTATTTCATTATTTCTCAAATTTCTATAAAATACAATTAGTATATTAGTCAAGATTAGTAGAGCTGAACTTTTCCATATGTGGGAAAACCATTTATATTTCTTTTGTAAATTATCTGTGGTTGTGTTTTCTACTTTGACAGGAGGAATTTATACACACACACACATACACACACACATTTTGATCATTTATATATGCTCCTTACAAAATTATAACCATTTATTTGTTATAACTGAGAAATATGCCTGCCTACATATTCCTAGTTTTACTAATGTATTACTTTAAAGTTTTTTTACGTATATGATCAAATATCTCCATCATTTTCTTGTTGGTATATGTAACTTAAATCACATTCATTTATTTCTCAGATGTCAAGAATCTCTAGAAGGTTCATTAACTCTTTCCTGTCATTATATTTAATTTTATAAGACATAGCTTCAGAACTCCAAAGGCTAGTACAACTAATTTAGTCAGTGAGAAAAGCAGGTTCCTTGTGGGAACACACCTTTATCAAAGCAATTGGATCAAAGCTGGCTTTGAGTCTCAGAGAAAGCAATTAGATTAAAAGAAAATTAGAATCTTGGCTCAAAGTAAGAACATGTAAAACATAATTCATTCTGATTCAGAGTTTTTAATCTTCCATCAGTGGGTATCAAATATGCCACATATGAAAAAGTGATTTCAGCTTTGTTTTCAACTTTGCTGAGTTTGGACACTATTCCTTAGAAGCAAAAGTTAAACTCTGCTCATGATTGAAAAAGTGGTTTCAGAGTCATTAAAAAAGACTTTATCGTGGATAGTGTCATATTCTAATAATGCCTTACACTTGGATCATCTGCTGTGCCTATCTTAGTGCAGAATTTATAATTATAGGATAAATTAATGAAATAATTTCCTGCAATAGATTATGGAAAATCATTAGGCATGTCATAATCCTTTTAGGACTGCCAAAGGATTGTTTAGGAGTTGAAAAAGAAATAGAAAATGATACCACCTCGGAGGAACAGATGAACACAACTCAATGAACAGTGAAAATCAATGAAGGCAAAAATGGTCCATTTTCACCTTGTTCATTTTCCAAGACAGACCAGTTTTACTTCATTGATTTTCAGTGCTCATTGAATTGTGCTCTGTGCTCTGTTCTCCATCTTCTCAGTTTCATTTTTTTGTGTTTTATTTTAAACTGTGCTTGTTGGAGGTTGTGTTTGATAGTAAAGTTTTAGCTCAATGAGATCAATTTTGATTCTTGACTTTTCTGCTTAGATGGGAAGCATTATCTTTTCAATATAATGTTACTTTTCTGAAAAATCCCATAAATATCACTTTTATTTCCTTTGACCTGTGAAACTAATAATTATGTGTAAAAATGTTGCTATAAAATTTAAAGTGAGAAAATTAAACTATCTTAAAATCTAAATTATTATTAAGATAATATAAGAGAAATATGCTTCTATTCAATTCACACATAAAGACACATAATTTAATAAACATATATTCAGCACTCCTATATACAGTACACTTTTGTAATTTCCAGTTACTGTAATCCATATAGGTCCAGCCAAGGCAATTTGTAGTTATAAGTTTTGGCTGATGAGAATTAGAAAGATGACCTCAAACTGGGAAAACTGACTTGATTGTAGAGTTGTCAAAGAAACAATGGACAATGACCCCAATTACAGCACCCCCATGTAACTGGAGACTGTTTGAGTTCAATGGATGAATTCTAGGTGAAACATGAAAAGCAGGTGCATTTATATATCAACAGCATTCATTGAATCATCATCATTTACCTGTTTTCATTCTGTACTTAAAAGTATGTAAATATTTGAAGGTGGAGAAGGATAATGTCAGTATTTGGAAAAATGAAATTGAATAAGAAAATTGATTTCTAGGCATTTTTACCTTTATAGTAAATAATTTACACTAAATACCCAGACACACATGCAATTAATTATGGTAAAGTATAGTCACTCCCCAATTTTTTGATGGATGGACTTATGGTAGAAATAATAAATTATGTTAAAAATACAGAATTTGCTAAACACTTTATAGAAGAAGCAAATCAAATGAGTATTATGAAGAATAGAAATCTATTTGAACAAATATATGAATGAATGGTTCAAACTGGAGTTCAGCTTTAATCTCAGGCTTAAATGATGAGTCTTATTGACAATTTAAAATGTACCAGACCAAGAAAATGTTGATATTTAATTCATAGAATTTAGGATACAGAAGAATATTTTCACAGAATAATCATAAAAATGGCCAATGTATTTGTCTTAAATGTAACCTGCACAGTTTGGCTTTGGGAGGACTTACACAAAAAGTCAAAGGTATTTGGATATTATTATGGCCATAAATGAAGCACTGAGGTAAACCAGGATTAGGCTAGTTTGTGATTCTTCTTTCTCAGCTATAATCTATATTTTTCTATGAATGTGAAATTTATGATTGTCACTGATGGATTTTCTACATAGTCATCTAGTCATTATTCATTTGTCAATTTATTTTCCATTTAGAAGTTTAAACATCTAAGAACACGCCAGTATGAGCCTCAGGTATAGTATTCTCTCATAGAATGAATAGTGAAAAAGTGACCTTTAGATCTTTGGTTACCAAATATTTACTCTAAAAGTTAAAGTTTTAGTAGAACTAATAATGAATTTGTTACATAATTTCCCTTACAGAAATGCTTTCTATTGAGCCAACATTGTAGGGACAAATTTTTACCACTTGCATATCTGATAGAGCACTAATCTCTAGAACTCAAAAAGCTAAACACCAAAAGAAAAAAAAAATAGCCCAATCAATAAATGGGCCAAGGAACTGAACAGACACCTCTCAGAAGATGATATACAATCAATCAACAAATACATGAAAAAACCATTCAACATCTCTAGCAATTAGAGAAATGCAAATCAAAATTACTCTAAGATTTCATCTCACTCCAGTCAGAATGGCAGCTATTAAGAACACAAACAACAATAAGTTTTTTTCGAGGATGAGGGGGAAAAGACACACGCATTCATTGTTGGTCTGCAAATTGGTGCAGCCAATATGGAAAGCAGTATAGAGATTCCTTGGAAATCTGGGAATGGAACCCACCATTTGACCCAGCTATCCCATTCCTAGGTCTATACGCAAAGGACTTAAAAACAGCATACTACAGGGACAGAGCAACATCAATGTTTATAGCAGCATAATTCACAATAGCTAAACTGTGGAACCAACCTAGATGCCCTTCAGTGGATAAATGGATAAAGAAAATTTGGTATATATGCACAATGGAATTTTACTAAGCAATAAAAGAGAATAAAATCATGGCATTTGCAGGTAAATGGATGGAGTTGGAGAATATAATGCTAAGTGAAGTTAGTTAATCCCCCAAAACTAAATGCCAAATGTTTTCCCTGATATAAGGAGGCTGATTCATATTGGGGCTGGGAAATGGAGCATGGGAGGATTAGATCAACTCTAGATAGGTCAATGGGATGGGAAGGAAAGGGAAGGGGGTGTGGGGGGTAAAGAATATGGTGGGATGAGATGGATATCATTACCCTAAGTACATGTATGAAGACAGAAATGGTGTGAATATACTTTATATACAATCAGATATATGAAAATTGTGCCCTGTATGTGTAATGTGAATTGTAATGCATTCTGCCGCCATATATAACAAATTAGAATAAATAAAAAAGAAAGAAATGCTCTCTAGTATCAGCATTACCTTTCTGTGATGCTTTGGTTAGCAAATTTCAGCTAGGGTAAGTTTACCTCTGCCTCTCCTGGTTGTTAAAAGAAGTGTGTATAAAGTGTTCTGTGCAATTTTAAGCATGAAAATGAAAATAACATAATAAAAATTTGTGAGAAAAATTTATATATGGAAATATGTACATTTTGTGAATTGGCACTTTCTCATTCATGAGTAGATTGAAAATCTATAAATACATACATGTATTAATCTATCAGTATGCAGTCTCTGTCTGTCTGTCTGTCTACCCATCCATCCATCCATCCATCCATGCATCCCTGTCACTGGTGATTTTTGTACTTAATGTATATGTGGTATACATATATATGTGTGCATACATACATTCAGAAATATCCTCTGCAAAGCAAATGCTTTGCCAAAATTGGTCATATTAAAGATTTATTGGGGTGTTACTTGTGAAGCAAGAAGGACTGGGAACCAAAGGAGTCAAGGAGAGTCACACAATGTTGAAGACATGATCCCTGGAAAGGAAGGAAGGAGAAAAGGAGGAAGTTTGGATTGGCAGAATTTTAGATGCAGCATAGTTTTTAGAAAGTTTTGTTTAGGTCAGCAAAGAATGCTTGTACCAAAGTTGCCTTTCAAAGTGCTTCTGCATTTTTTTGGAATGGAATCATCCTATTTATTTTGTCCTGCTTAGTCATGAGATGGCAATAATACATGGATGGGATAGCCTCAGCAAGACAAATGATCGATTCTAGAATGCAGAAGCTGGGTCTGCCCATCAGTTATATTCCCTGCATCAGGAAGTGTCACATTGGATATATATGCATGTCTATATGTCTATATGCTTGTTTAAATATTAAAAATGAAAAGCCAACTGTGGGGGCTGGGGTTACGGCTCAATGGTAGAGTGCTCACTTAAATGAGGCACTGGGTTTGATCCTCAGCACCACATATAAATAAGTAAATGAAAATAAAGGTATTGTGTTCACCTACAACTAAAAAAAAATTTAAAAAAAAGAAAAAAAAAGCCAAATGTTGTTGCCAATGCCTGTAAACCCAGTGATTTGGATAGCTGAGGCAATAGGACTGCAAGTTCAAGGCTAAACTCAGCAATTTTGTGAGACCCTCAGCAAATCAGTGAGACCCTGTCTCGAAAATTAATAAACAAATAAAAATGATATATATTTATTGCCCCCAAACGAATTATTAATACATAGTTTATAACTATTCATTATGTTACATTACCATCATGGATGTTATTAGCAGAGACATATTTTTATTTCCTTTACTCTTTTTAAAAAATTTTAATGTAGTACTGCCTCCTATATTAGACACAAGTTTAAAAAGACACAAGTAACTATGCACATGTGAGCACTGTTGGAGATAGTTTCCTAGTCTTTTTGGAAGACTTTAAGTATCCAGAAGTGAAATTTTTATGGAATTCCAATATTTATTTTTTCAAAATTTGATTCATTACAATAGAAAGTATTTAAAATATTTATAGGACCTTTCTAATATAGTGTATTACTTAAAAAAGCTAAATTATATGAACTTTACAAATTAGGATCACTGTCTCTTATTTAATGAAAAAAAGATAATGATTGTGGTTTAAGACAATATTGTAAAACTGGACATAATTACAAATATTTATGCACTAACCCACATGCATACATAAATAGATCTCTCAGAAATGCCTCCTAGTGTTTAAGAAAAAACAGTACTATATTATAATTGTACACATATAGAGAAATATGAATGATTAATAAATGACATATTTAATTTTCTAAGATTTATGAATGAATTTTAAGAGACTTAGACAAATCATGAAAAAAATTTTTCCCCACACAATAAAACAATGAGAAAATAATTACATTTCTTTTTCCTACTTGGTCACCAGGACTTGAATTCCATTATTCACTACTTGGTCAGCAAAGTATACAGTAGTACCTATGGTTATGTGAAAGTGGGCCTCAAGCATCGGAGAGCTATTATCTTAACAAGTTTTTTTGGTATGATTTTTTTCAACTTTACATACCACTTGTTTGACTTTCATATAAATATATTTATTGCTAAAATGAAGGGTAAAGCAAAACTAAAAATCTATCAAATTTAATGATCTCTGAAAGATACTCTCCAAATGTTTACTTACAAAATGCTGTTATTTCACATAGCATGGGTGATATTCACATCAGCTCTGTACTTCTGCATTGTCTCTAGATCCCTCCGAAATTATCCAGATTTTTTGATGTGTTATCTAAAGAACTTATAAAAATAAAAACAAACAGAACAGTCCTAGAGTGTTAAAAATAAATCCTTTTTAAGGATTGTATATATTAATGTCATTTAGTATATTTTTCCCTAATTGATTGAGATGCTGCTATGCTTCTAGCCATCAATACTTTTCAACTTCATGAATAAGAAATGAAAATTAATGCAACTTTTTCATGGTAGTGCTTTAAATATGTATTAATTAAAATAATTTTAAGAAATTATTTCTCAATTATACTCAACAGAACAAATAGAAAATTCCCAGTATAGCCCATCTTTTTGAAGTGCTCTTTAATTTATGTGAAATAAAATAGATACCACTAATTTTATTTTTATCATATGAAGCAATATTTTAAATGATAAATCCAACAAAGATTCATTAAGGCTTATTGGCAAAAGACTACTCACCTACTGAGTGTTAGGTAAGCAGTAGAGATATTTTCCTGTTCTGGTGAAATTTACCTTTCCAATATTCTTCTATTCATAGAGAAACTTATTTTCTCATAAATGCTAATATTTTTCAAACAACCCACCATGGAATCAATTATTTGATGGTGACTTTGAAGAATTTAAGGGGAAGAAATATAATAACAGGAGAGTGTCTCATCTAGATTTAGTGTTGGCCTGGGAAAATGTCGGGGAGTGGTTTTGGAGCAGGCTTCTAAAGAATGAAGAGACAGCAGAGAGGGAAATAGTGGAATAAGAGAGTTCCCATACCAGGAAATAGAGAAAATTTATAAACACACCATGAAAATTATGATAGAGGATGCTTAAGGCAATGGAAAGAATTTTGTTATTAAGTAGAACTCTGAAAGCAGCATTAAGAAGGTGGAGAGTGAGGCTGGAGAGAAGGAAGAGATCCCTAAATGGGTATTCATGTAACTCATTAGGGTGGACTTCAGAACTGATGCTGTGGTGCCTGCCTGTAATCCCATTGACTTGGGAGGCTGAGGCAAGAGGATCCTAAATTCAAAACCAGCCTCAACAAAAGTGAGGCTGTTAAGCAATTCAGTGAGACCCTGTCTCTAAATAAAATACAAAATAGGGCTTAAGATGTGGCTCAGTGATCCAGTGTCTCCAAGTTCAATCCCTTGTACAAAAAAAAAAAAAAAAAAGTGGGCTTTAGATAGATTTTGTTATATACTTGCATGGTGTGGGTGTGGGTGGGTCTTACTAAACTTTAGGTAATAACTTTCTAAAATACGATAGTAAACTGCATGACCTGGGCCTGGGCATGTGGCTCAAGCGGTAGCGCGCTCGCCTGGCATGCGTGCAGCCTGGGTTCGATCCTCAGCACCACATACAAACAAAGATGTTGTGTCCGCCAAGAACTAAAAAATAAATATTAAAAAATTCTCTCTCTCTCTCTCTCTCTCTCTCTCTCTCTCTCTCTCTCTCTCTCTCCCCCACTCTCTCTTTAAAAAAACAAACAAACAAACAAAAAAAAAAACTGCATGACCTTTTAGATTTTACTGATTAAAACAGATTTCTCTTCTGAACACCAAATAATTTATTGACGTCTGGTACATTTAAAAAAATATATAAATGAGAAGTTTTCTCAAGCTTTCATCTTTTATATAGATTGTTTACTTAATTTATTTGTAAAGGGGTTGCATGAGTTTGTGGCTAATAGATAAAGTTCAGAACTTTCTCCTCTCTTTCCAAATTCCTAAATTATATTGCAGTAAAAAATTTCTTTCTGAAGTGCTAAAGGTATTTCTCAATGGAAGCAATAAAATGAACTTTTGGGGGAAGCTTTCCCAGAAAAAAATTCCCTCTAACATTTTTGGAAGTGAATAGGGAAAATTTATAAATAATCTATAAAAAAATCTTATATTAGAGGCTTATGTGAAATATTATATAGTGTGCATTTGGAACCACATTTTCTTCCATAGTACCTTTAAGATTTTGTGGCTCAGAAGAATGGGAAAATGAACTCCCATGGGAAATTGGGCATTAACATCCAATTCTGCATTGAAAAGATTTTTGAATGATCTTATATAACCATTAAAATCTATTTTAAAGGTAAGACCTGATAAGTGAGAAAGAAGTAGAGATTGGTGATAGAAGATCTTATCTTCTCTCTACTAAATTCAAACCCACATCTCCTGAATATGTTTTGTAGGAAAGAGGATGCAGGACTCAGAGGAAAAAATTAAAAATTTTAATGACATCTTACATAACGAGAAAGAAATATGAGAGGTGTGGCTGTAATGTGGAAGATCAAACTTGTGTGTTACTTCCAGGATCCATAGTATGTACTAACAGTTATGCCTGTGGAATAACAAGCAATGTGTGAATTGTAGCAATATGTAAATTTTAAATCACAAACAATTTAGGCAAGATTTGTGCCTGTTCTTCAAAATTCTCATCTGTATGTATGTATACATATATCAGTGTTAGTGTGCGTGGTTGTCTCTCTGTAGATATACACATTCACACACAAACACATACACACACACTTCTGTCTTAAGCTGTCTTTCTGGACTTATTTTCCACATTTTTTAACTGACATAAAACTTCTAAGATAATCTATATATATTCTATGTTTTTTCATGTTCAGGTTTGTGATCACTTTATTTTTGTGCTTCTCCTTTTCTCTTTCCACTTTACTTTTCTGTATCACCTCAATTTCTACTCTTCTATAAAGCCATGTTTAAATGACTTGAACTTCACATAGAAAATAACTATCCTTATCCAAGAATTCTCTGATACCCTAGCTATGCTTATTTTAAAGCCCTTGTATATTTTTATTGCCTAATTTATATTTATCTGCTAGGTTTTAAGAAACTTGAAGGTAGGACTTATTTGTTAGTCACTTAGCTCAATGCATTTCATAGTAAATATACAAATAGACTGAACAAATAAATAAAGTAGAATAATATTTTACTTTTATATTCATCAAGAGAATTCAGGCTTCCTCCATATATACAAGTCAATTTGGATTTTTAGCTGACTTGAACAAGAAATATCTCAATATGGGACAGCATATAATTAGCATCTTTTACTAATGTTGAAATTTTTTCCATTATTATCAAGTATCAGCTATAGGCTTAGGAATAAGTTATGAGTAGCTTGAATTTAAGATTGATATGAATCTTCAACTGAGTTGTTTCAAGAAATATGGTATTTGATTTCAAGAGAGAAGTCATAAAAACATAAACAAGCAATAATCACAAGAAAATATATTTAAAAATTGGGATTAACCTGTATCATTCTATATGCAGAGTTTGTGATGAACTTTTGTACTTTCCCCCTTAAAGAAATTTCTCTACTAAAAACTTTTGTTGCTTTGAAATGAAAAATAATTTCTGCCATTATAAGATATATATGTGTGTATGTGTGTGTGTAGCAAATAATTTCAATACCTAAATAAATGAGGCTATTTTTCAATATGAGGTTATAACATAAAGGAAAGTGATGAAATCAGTCATAAACTGTGCAGATAGAATAACCCGAAGGGCGTTCATTTCAACACAATTGGTATATTTGAGCTATAGTTCAACACTCTGCCTGAAAAATGGCCATGATTTTTTCTTTTGTGGTGCTAGGAATGGAGATAAGGGCCCTTGCATATGCTAGGCCAGTACTCTTATCACTGAGCTATACTGCAACCTTGTGTTTTAATTTTTGTCTCAAAATAAGCATCTTGAGAAGTAAAATTTTGCAAAGCAGTTATCTCTGTGTTATACCTAATGAAGGCAAGAATAAGACTTGTGAATCATGAGATCCCTAAGCCTGAGTTAGCCACTCAATTAAATCTATAATTTTGGTCAATTCATACAAATATTTATTTACCTCAGAAACCTTATCTACAAAATTTAAAGATTAGTCTTCAATAGTAATTTCTAGACTGGTTTGTGGAGTTTCTAGAAGAATTAGCTGGCATGGAGGGGCCTTGGTGCCAGGCACCATGTGGCATTTTTAGTATTTGTTTTATTTTCTGTCATAATCATGTATTAAAATTCCCTTAATGATAAGTTTTGTGACAGAAACAACAGCACCACATTGAAAATTACCTGTATTGCATAGTTTCTAGCTTTCACACCTCAATAATCTTAATTTTTACTCCTCTTTGAAACATGGGAAAGCAATATGTAACTATATGTATCATTTTGTTCAGTAACTTATTCATTCACTAAAATTTTCTGAGAAGGTATTAAGTATCAAATGCTGTGTCCAATGCTGTGGAAATTCAAAGGTGACAGAGTTCATGATCAATCAGAGACATAGGCACACAAATATTTTAAATAAACAAAAAACTCCTCAAAATGCATGTAGTAAAGGCTATGTCAGAAGAAGGAATAAAAGGGCCTTAAAGCATCTCAGCAGGGGCTTTATTCTTCCATCCAGTGGGCAGTTGAGGAGCCCATAACAGCAGCAGAGGCAAGTTTAATTCCTATGATTTCATGTCCTGCTTTGGAGCTGAAGCACTTTTTATTTCAGTATCATTTATTTAAAAGCAGATGCCTCAGGAAAACTTATCTTTGAAAACATTTTCTGGTGTGGAAAACATCATCATTCAAACATTACTTACTTTAATAGAACACAACATTCTTTAACCCTTATAGGAAAGGACTCAAAGCATATAATTTAAAGTCCACAGGTTATAAGAACTGTGGAAATCACTGTGATGCAAATGGGAGAATGTAAAAATTTATATTTGCTCTAAATAAAATAATATATAAATATATATGTCAAAGATATGAACACCTGAAAGTATACATTGGCATAAATTAATTAATGTAGTTCCAAATGGTAACTTTCAAACCATCCATGATTACTTTGCTTACAATCTACTTTCCACATTGAATTGGACTAACTCAAAATGAAAAGTACTACTATCTGAAAAAGAAATATAAAAGTCTCATTATGTGTTTCCAATATTTTTAGGTCTTGGTTGTTTACCTACATCAAATAGAATATTCTTTTCTCTATTATTTGTTCTTCAAATTTTGATCTTTATTCTGCTAAAAATGTCTACACATATACCTTGCCTATCCCCGATTTTTTGTTATAACTGAAATGTGTGTTTGTTTGTGACAGTTAAATTATATATCAACTGTCTGGGAAACAATATTCAGATATTCGGTAAGGCATTATTCCAGATGATTCTTTGAAGACATATGTTTAGATGAGACTAGCACTTGTCAGTAGATTTTGGGTAAAGCAAGTGACCTTCCACTATATGAATGGGTCTATGATTTTATGACTTCCATGGAAGAAGAGGGAATTCTGCCAGCAGGCTGTCTTTGGTCTCCAAATGCAGCTCTTCTATGAGGCTCGACCTCCCCTGCAGATTTTGAACATACCAAGCCTCTACAATCACATGACTCTGTTCCTTGAAATAAATCTTTGTATATATAAAATGCATCCTATTGGTTCTGCTTCTGGCAAACTCTGACTAATATACATTTTTTTGTTTTGTTTTTAGCATTGGTAGGATGTATCAGTTTATAATAATTGAGAAAAAAAATTAGTCCAAGCCAGAAATATTGCTCAATATTTATGTGACATAATGCTGTAGATACTGAAAACAGATACAGTATAACTAAGATAATGGAGTGAGCAGATACTCTTCCAGAACAAGAAGCACTTGTGTGAATATATATATGCTAGTTAAATACTCATTGTTTTATTTGAAGAGGTAAATCAATAAATCCTACAGTGCTTCAGTTCTCAAGGAAGACTCCTGTCTTTCCCCTTCCGGAATTTCTTGGAGGCTGTCCTGGATATTTGTGTAAAAGATCCAGACATGGTTGGCGGTGGTCAAATAAACAGTATCAATCTGTAATGGAGAAGAAATGATTTTGAAGATATGTAACTCTATGATCATTGATAAATTTTACATTTTAGTTATCAGACCATTTTTATGTTTATTGCTGTCTTCCTTTCTGTCATTTCAGACTTTTATTAGATATAGCATTATTGGGGCTGGGGATGTGGCTCAAGCAGTAGCATGCTCGCCTGGCATGCGTGTAGCCCGGGTTCGATTCTCAGCACCATATACAAACAAAGATGTTGTGTCCGCTGAAAACTAAAATAAATAAATAAATAAATATTAAAAAATTCTCTCTCTCTCTCTCTCTCTCTCTCTCTCTCTCTCTCTGTCTGTCTTCTCTCTCTTTAAAAAAGAAGAAATAGCATTATAATAAAGTACAAAACATCTATAATTAAGTAGAGCTCATTTTGAAATTCTGGATTCCTTAAATTTGCAACAAACTAAATTTCTTGATTTAGTAAAGTGGGACACTAACTTCATTCTTTCTCTTTTTTCCAAAAACATATCATCTAAAAAGACATAGAGAATAATCTAGGAAAAAGGTACCAACTGAGTCAGTTTTCTAGTTATTAACTTTTTATATTTGCAGCTTTCATTAGAAAATAATGTTATTTTCCTACATTCTTCTTGTGTACCCATGCATTTATTTATATACGGAAAATACATAGGTATTAAAATTTTATATAAATATTATATACAACCATATAAATATGCAACTTTCTTTTCACAGTTAACATGTTTTGAAGTTGTGCATAATTACATAATAGATCTAGTTTATACATTTTCATTGTGGTCAAGCATTTCAGTTTATAAAAATATAATGAAGATTTTACTCATTCTATTGAGGGTATATATTTTAGTTGTTTCAAATTTGTCCTAGTACAAATAGTTTATGGACCCTTATGGAATATTTTCAATGCATACACTTAAAGCTAATATTTTATGAAATGTTCTTTGTATATCTCATTTTATACTAAGATTTTAAAAAATAAATAATCAGTTTTCAAATGAGTAAAAAAAAATCTTAAATAGTATTTCCTAAATATTTAGTGAAATCTCATGGAATAAATCTTAAGACTATACTAATATAAATAGTCTTCATAGATGTTGTAATTTACTACCTCTACCTATTTCAATATTACTTATAGTGGTGGAGTAGAGTTTTAGTCTGTGGGACTTTTATGCCGCACTAAGCAAAATACTAACGTGTTTTGTATTTATCAAACTAGTTCACATGTATTGTAACAATGTTGTTAAAAAATCTTTTCAAAATAAAATAATCATAAATATAATACATCCAGTATATTTATAAATATTATAGTGCTTCCTAGACAGAATTTTAAAAAACTAGAAATATGTGTCTCCACATGTCCTTTTTTATGAGAAATCAAATACTCTCTGAGTATATGTGATCCTATATCTATTTCCTATAAACCTGGGGATTCTACATAAGTAATAGTGATACCACTCATTTTTCCCCCCAGAAAGACATAAAACCTAAACTTACACTTTTCTACTTTAATTTTCTTCCTGATCTCAGAAATCATGGTAGACTGTGCTTTTTTTCTTTTTAACCTGTTTAAATTTTTCATATGTTCTCAAGTATAGCCTGTAGTTGATAATCATTTCATCTTCTTAAATAAATTAGAAGGGATTTTTCCCTGCTCCCTGAGAGTACTATAATGCTACCTTAGCAAGGAATATACAGGTATTTTTCCCACCAAAGATTTCCTTCAGTTTAGAACTGCCTGATCCAACTTTGTAGGATTTTATTAAACCATGTTACCAGTTACTCCTGAGATCCTGTGTTACATATATTCCTGAAAGTTTTTTTTTTTTTTTTGTGTGTGTGTGTGTTGTGGCAATATCTGTACATATAGAACACTGTATGTTTGGAGCACTATGAAATATTTAAAAACTTTTATGTATTTAGGTACCAATATACATCATTCCCAAACAGGTTACTTTATTTTTCAGACATACAATTCCTTTAGGGTTCCTAACAGAGATTTTAAAACATAAGAAAAAAACCTATTTTGGTTTTCCCTCTGGAAAACTCAACAAAAACTCAACAAGATGCAATTACAATTCACAATTCTCACATCACTAAAATAGAGGTATGCTTAATGCTTATGTCAACGATTGTAATTGCCTACCCATCATAGTCTGTCAAAGAGCAAGCTTGACCTTTAAGCTTATGTGTATATATTATGTGCCATTAATTTTACTTAAGCAAGATTCCTAACTATTTTCTTTTTACCACAGAGTCTTTTAGTAGGAGAAAATCAACTTTATTTCACTCTGTGTCATTGGTTAAAAACATGGAAAATTAGAAAGTTTCATTTGTGGCTTTGGATATTTTCCCAATGATGTTTTGCAGGAACTTGTCTTGAGAACCAATTAAGGTTTTCAATTTGTTCTAGAAATCCCCATTCAAAAATATCATTGTTCTTATTTTTGACAACTAAAAGGATTGTCTAAGGATAAAGAAAAATGCTTGCTATTTATGGAGATTATATTCTATATATCATAATTTGAAGAATCCTTTACCAAAATGTATTTCTAAATAGTTTTCCATTTATGTTAAGTCATTAAATTATCTCACATAAAAAAGTTTAAAAATATGTAAATGCCTTCCCATAGGGCACCCTTGAATCAATCTCAATGAATTACTTAGGATTAAAAACAAAACAAACAAACAAAAACAGGGAGACCTGTGTGTCCAGGTCGCTACTTCAGTAAGTTTCTTGTGATGTTTGACAAGGTGCTCCTTTCTGTCAAAGGACATAATGATTGTAATATATAGATGTATTCCTATCATGAAGACACAATTTTCTCTGGCTCAAATTTGAGTGTATTTTAATTTCAATTTCTATTTATGTAAGAGAGAAAATTTTACAGCACTTTAAAATAAGCTCTATAATAAAATGTTTTTTAAACATAATTTGATATTTTATAATATCTTTGTTAATTTTTAAACTATTATTAGATGGTTCATGACTATGTGCTGCTTTTACACTGGAAGTATGGTCCTAAAACTTAGGAACTACTTAGTGTAAATTTTTCATTGAAAACAGATAGTGTTTGATTTTATCATTCTCAGTATTGTCAATCTTGAAGTTGCAAATTATCTCAAAGGAGCCTTTTGACTCTTTTTTATATTTATTTTTTAGTTGTAGTTGGACACAATACCTTTGTTTTATTTGTTTATTTTTATGTGGCGCTGAGGATCAAACCCAGGGCCTCATACATGCTCTGCGAACTCTACCACTGAGACACAACCCCAGCCCCAGAGTTTTGACTCTTAACTTCTTAGGGATTTCCTTAAGACCCTTACCTGTTTATCTATTATGTGTTGGTAATTATAAGCCCACAGTTCTATAGGTGTCCTCCCTGGGAATATTAATATATAATTAAGTCCTCAAACATATCTATTAGTATTGAGTTTCAGTACATAGAATAAAATCCATTATTTAATAATCAACTTATTTTGCCTGAGATTTTGTACCACTGCATTTGTTAGAATAATTAAACTTTGTTCTTACTTTTCATGAATCAGATACCTTTTGGAAAAATAAACAAGCTACCTCTCCCCAAAATCTAAGTCTTTGAGTTTAACAACAATGAATCTCAATTCTGAGATTAAGAATAAAATCAAGAGATTCAAACAAATCCATATATTTAAATTTGAAATAATAAATCTTGTTCACTGAAATTGTCAGCAGTTATTTGCAAATAATCTTCTTTATTAAAAAAATGAGGATTATTGAAATTTAAGCCTCAAATTGCTACTAATTTTAAGAGGTATTTAACTCCTGATTGTCTGTTTCTTCCACAGTACTAAGTGGGATACTAGAAGTTATTCTTTGATGTCTAAGGATTCTGCTGTTACTACTTCCCAACATAGTCTTATTTTCCTATCTCTACTCGTTTTTTTCTCTCTTTTTTTTATTTTACATTTTTAAAATTCAGTGGCTCATTTCCTCTACTTCTGTTCCATTTAAGTGACTTCTTTCTTTTTGTAAATATGATAAATACCTGAGGATGTTATTATAAGAAACAAAGAAAGAGAAAGCAGAGCTCTGGTTGAAACTGCTTTCATCTTGCCAGCCTGTTAGTGACAACTCACTCCCAAGTGTGATAAGAGGATCTGATATTGCCTTCCTGTCCTTATCTTAACCCCAAGCCAAATAAAGTCTTAAAACCATCTCAGTTCATTTAATGGAAATACTTTTCTCTTTAATTTTCAGGTTATAGCCTTCTACATAGAATGGTTTTGAATCAGTGGACACATTTTTGCTGTACTCATTTAAGCTTAGTCTAAACAAATTAGGACCAAATATTTAACTCTTTTATTCTGATGGCCTAACAATGTAATGTCTACTAATATTGCGTGTGACTTTTAAGAATTTTTAATTCCTCCAAATAAGGCATTATATCATTTCAGTTTAATACTATTCAATAGCGTGTGCTATGTCTAGGGACTCAAAATCAAAGAAAACACTTTCATTGATCTCAAGCAGCTTGTGATCCAGTAGATTAGCTAGAAACCAAAGCATAGGACATAAGAAGTTTTATTTTAAAAACAGAACAGTATATAAAATGACAATTTTATAGAATAATGTCTGTTTCTCATAGAATATTAAGGGGAGAGCCTCAGATAGTTGGGCAGAATTTAGTAAAGTAAGTAGGAACATGTATTGGGAAAGGAGTTTAGTGTTTGGTAAAGGTTGAGAAAACACAAATGCAAGATATCAATTCATTAATATAGAGATCATTTGACATGGGTCCAAAATATGCCAATACAGGGAAAAAATGATAATTAGTATAAATCATCATCTCACCAGGTTGCTTAATTTATTTTTCCACTCATTATGGAACCCATCAAAATTATTTACTTGGAGGTATAATTCATACTTACATAGCAACAGCAGGAACAACAGCAAAACTAGTAAGATGGTAGATGATGTTGGCACTTTTTTGTAGTTTCATTGAAACCTTCCTTTAAAAATTCTTAGTTTCAGGCTGGGGTTGTGGCTCAGTGGTGGAGCTCCCACCTGGCATATGCGAGGCTCTGGATTGGATCCTCAGCACCAGATAAAAATAAAATAAAGATATTGTGTCCAACTACAACTAAAACATAAAATATTTTTAAAAAATCTTAGTTTCTTCTAAGTGGATGTTTTCTTTTAAAACTGTTCTTTTGAATATGTACTTGCAGTTCATAAAATATCATGATCATATTTGCATGAAAATCCTCCTTGACACGTTCTTCTTTATATCATTGGTATTAAATTCATTGCCAATAGAGTAAATAATGAGGTTATAAGATTAACAGGGTTAGTTCAATTTCTGTTCATTTTCAGTAATGTGAAAAGCATCTAATATATTTGCCTAATTCTGACTTACAAATGTATTATTAAGCAAACAATATTATACATTTTCTTCATTTATATCTATTGGACAATAGACAACACAGACAAAAAGAAAGATCTTGTATGGATTTTGAGATTCTCACAAAATTCCTTCAGATTATGTATCAGTTAACTTTTCATCACTGTGACCAAAATATTCAGTAAGAACAACTTGAGGAAGAATAAATTATTTTGGGCTCACAATTTCTGAGGTTCAGTTCATAGTCCCTTGATCCCATTGCTCTTGTCCTAAGATGAAGCAGAACATCTTGGTGGAAATAGCATGAGAAAGGAACACTGCACAAGTCATGGCAGCCAGAAGAAGAGAGAGAGAGATACAGAACAAAATCTAAACCCTAAGGGCATAGCCCTAGTGAACTGTTTCATCTAGCTATGCTACTCATGCCTACTGATACCACTCAATTAGTCTATTCAGATTATTAATCCATCAAATCATCAAATGGCCTAATCCACTGATTAGGTTTCATATCCCATAATGTAATCATTTCACTGCATGCATTAACATAGTAGTTTATGGAGGACATCACGTATCCAAACCATGACATTATTATTTTTTAATTTAAATTAAAATAATTTTAACTGATACACAAAAACATAAAATTGTAAATGTTAATGAGATTCCATGTGATGTTTTAACACGTGTACATTGTATATTAATTTCACAATTTAGATTTTCATTTCCTGCCAGAGTTTTGCATGATCTTAAAAACTATTTTGCTTTATTTTTATAATTACTTCATATTTTCTTTCCATTTTGCAATTCTTTTTCAGATTTCTGCCTCTAGTATTGTTTTCTATTTTTTTCTCCCATCCTCCATTCCTTTTGTTCTTTTAAACATGTTTTTCCTTTTAGGCTAGTTAGATTCTTTGGCTTCTTTAATTCATTCTCATCTTTCCCAATTGTGTGTATATATTAATTTATTTAATTAATTACATTGCTTTTAGACTGTGTTGGCATATGTTTTGGTTACCTTTTTTGTTTCTTTGACCCAAACACTATACAAGAATGAGTTAGAAGAAGAAAAGTTTATTTGGGGCTCATGGATTCAGAGGTTTCAGTACATAGAAGGTGGACTCCATTGTTCTGGGCCCAAGGTGAGGCAGCACATCATGAAGGAAGGAAGGCCCAACAATGAAAATCTGCTTAGATCATGGTGGAGTCAGGAAGCAGAAAACAAGGGAGGATGGAAAGGCCAAAGGAATATTTGCTATTCCAGTGCAGCACCCACCCCACCCCAGGCCATAACCAACCTGTCTACAATTACCACCCACGTTGTCAGTCCATTTGAAGTAGAATGGACTTAGTGGTTACAGCTCTTATAATCCCATTATTTTTCCTCTGAGTATTCCTGCTTTAAAAGGAAATTTTGGGAGACACCTCATATCCAAACCATAATAGAATTGCTCAGTTAGAAGATGATACAAAAATGCTCTCCAGGTAAATGAATGTACATAAACATACTATCAAATGAGAATTTCTTATTTAATATAAATGGAAAGTGGATACCATATTTATCTTTGTATTGACTATGCAAAAGAGAATAAAATTGTTTTTGACTTTAATTATCAATAATTCTTAAAATAGGTATACTTGGTTTATTATAATCTTACTACTATTAAATATAAATTGGTGACAATATCCAAATTTTACTATTTAACCTTTATGTAAAACACCAATTCTACTTAACATTGAAATGTATATATGCTAAAAAGCAAACTAGTACTTAATTCTATCTCTTTGAAAAGTGAACAAAGCTATTAAATATTAACTATTCTCTTAATCATATTATTTATAACTTTGATTTTCAAAAATGTTGAAAAACAACTAGATCATGTAGAGGTGGATACATGTGTTTCTAAATGCATATGTCATAATTTTCAGAGGCTGAAATACTTTTTAAAATATGGCACTTCACTAGTAAGAAACTACACTAAATTTTCCATTCAGAAAATTGCAATCTATTCTGAAAGACTGAGATGGTATATAATGGTATGAAAATAGAGATCACTACCAGATAAGAACTTAAATTAATGATATGAATTTCACTTTAATTAATGAGTTTATGAAAATATATTAGAAATATTCCCTATTCTTCTTCTTTTTTCTTTGCTCTGCTTTTAATGACAACATATGAGTGGGTGTGTTTGTGTGTATGTCTGAATCAAGGGGAGAACAGACAGGGAGGAACTGCAAATTATCCAATTACCAGATCAGGAATTAATACACAGAGAGAATAGAGGAAATTGATACTAGGCTTTAAATTTACCCAAAGTTATTATCTTGAATATCTTGAATATCTTTAAGCATAGTATATACTTTGGAAATGAAAAATGAGGAATGTTCACATTAAACTGATTTTAATCATGTAAAAGGTAAAATAACTACAAGTATGTGAAAATTTTGTCCAAAGAGTGCTAGATTATGAAAAGTTTGTATATATGAGAATTTGTAATAAACCCAGGCTCCATCACTTTTTTTGGTTCTAATTATTTGTACATGACAGTAGAATGCATTTTGACACATCACACATACAGGGAGTATAACTTCTCGTTCTTCTCGTTGAACATTATGTAGTATCACACCACACCAGTGGCCCCATCATTTTTATCCATACTAGGTGGAATGGTTAATGCACCCATCTAATATGAGTTGAATGCTATTATATATAAACATTGTACTTGATTTGAACATATGAATTAAAATATTATTTGTCAGTCACTGAGTTCTTTCTTTTAGAGTAGTTATCATGTTAAGTGCTTTATGTCATTGGCTAATATTGTCATTTAATAACTACCTTGAATAGATAATAGTGCTAGCTGAATTTTTCAGGTAAGGAAACTGAAACTTAGAGAAATTCAATAACTTCTCCAAGGTCACTTGGACAGTAGAAAGTGGTTTTCCTAAGAAAGCCTCAACTTTTTAAAACTTTGTGCTGTTCATTATCTTTTATAGATGACAACTTCAAATCTCCTACTTTATGTCATACTTGTTATGGAACCAAACACATGAATTTAAATAAGATACAGTTTTTGTCCTTGAGGAAGTTGCAGTAAGATAGAGGGAGGCAGACATAAACAAAGAACTGAAACTCTATGCCTTTTTACAGACCAACTAGTCTCTTCCTGGAGTTTTACTCTTGAGGATTATTGGGCAAGGCTTCATAGATGTGAGAAGTTAGTGGGTATTTACTTACTGGGTGGAAGCTAGTAACATAACTTTAGGTTTCATAATAACATGAAGACATGCCTGCTATAGAAAGACAACACTAACATGAATGATGTAGTGAGATTTAATTTTGAAAAGTGAACTCAATTACAAGGTTGTTGTAGTCAAAGTGGGGGCAGATGAAGGCCTCAAGAGAGGCAGTTTCATGGATGGAAAAGAAATTATAGACTGGTGTTTCAGCTATTTAGAAACACCAAATTATGGGCCATACACTTTTTTGAGGGGAAGCTGATTGACTCAATCATATCTCTTCATTCCCAAACAATTGTTGCTTTCACTCTTTTCAATTACAAAAATGATTTGTGTTAATATTAAACATATTACCCAAGGTCCTTAAGAAATTTCACCATCCAAAAATCTTTGATGATTATTAAGGTACATTAGCCCATTAGGAAAACTCGTCATGAGATAAACTTTTCCCTTTGGATTCTGTGTTCTATTTAAAAAAAATAATTAGGGAGGATTGAAATATTATTTTTTCATTAAATAAAAACAAACACTTCCTGAATTGGAGCAATTCATAAAAAAGGAGTGATAGATGTTGGATAAGGAGGAGAGCCATAGGAAAACTGCATAAACCAACAGAAAAGCTAAATAAATTTAAACAAAGAAAAAAACATGAACCACAACAAGAATATATTGGAGAATAAGCCCAAATCAGTTAGCTTCTATGTCATAAATTTTAATTTATTTAAAGACATGGTTAAGAGTTGATAAGAGATATTTGTAGGTAATAAAATGAACCTGAGGAGGTTTAATCAAAGTGAAACTTACTTTTTTAAAAATATTTTCATGGTATTAAAGGTGTAAATGAGTTTAATAATATGTTGAAAATTGTAATTACATAAATAAAAGAGGCATTACTTTTCTTATTGTCTAGACACTACTTACTATATGGACACAAAATCTTTTATCTTAATTGTATTCCAAATCTTCCTGAAAGCATAGATATGTCATATTAAAATTTTACTTAGGATGAATTTCTAAAGTCAGTTATCAATTTTCTTAACCCAAATAAGAGAGTAGAAGAAGGTACACTCTCACTGGAATTTTAGAAGTGTGTTTTAAAGTTCTCTTTTATCTTATCAGCAAAAAAATAAAGATCCAAAATAAACATTCAAAAGTACTTAAATTACTTGGCACAGTGAAGCAAACATTTTTCCTGTTAACTTTAAGCAATAATAAAAAAATGAATATAATTTGGGCCTAAAATTCAAAATTTTTATTTAAAAAATAATACCACTAAAAAAGGATAGGATCTTTTATTTGTCTCTGAAAATGAGGGGTAAAATTTTATTTCAGTGATGTCAAAGGAAGTCTTGTGCTTTTGATATAGACTATGCTTTAATAAAATCTTCCTGGGATAAAGAATTGGCTGGGATTCTTAGAAACATTTGCAGTCGCTTAATCAAGAGCTAAAGTGTTTTGCCATTCTGAAATGCACTGGAAACAGAAAAAGTGCTCTAAGCAAGAATTCACAAAAGCATTTCAGAATTTTTTCTCTATTTGAGTAATGTCTGGGGACATGAAATTACAGGTGTCTCATAGGTGAGCAGAATTTACGTTTACTGTATGTCATCCATGGTTCAGCTAAGTATGTACAAATTACTCTCCTGCACAAAGTAAGCCGGAATGAAAAATATGATCTTTCCAATTTCACAGATTAAAAAAATAGCACTCTCAACAGATCCTAGAAATTTTTGAATACATTGGCATTAACCATTTCACAGGAATGCTGTCCAGTTTTGAGTAATTCATATTTTAATTTTGCTAACACCCTCTATATACTGTATTACTGGAATGACTTAAGTAGACTTTGTGGTATGTTTTAAGTTTAGGTACAAATACTGACAGTAAGTGCTAAGTATAATGGTAAGGTCAAGCCAGTTTCAAGGAAAGGTCTCATATTTTCTGGAACATAGGAGAACTTTACCTCTTGTGTATAATAGAGCAACGTAAGGGCAAACGGAGACTTAGGAAAGCCAAGGAGATGGCAAGTTAAGTGTATTCATTTAAAAAATGTTCTGAGGTATTGGCCTGCAGGAAAGATCATTGTTGTAATTATTGTTGCTCTGCAAAGCAGTCTGTTGAACATTCTTCAGTTCTATCAGTCACCCAGCCTCAAATATTAATACCTCTAAGTATTGCATGACTCAAAACATGGTTGAGGACCAGTGACCTTGTATAATGCTTTCCATTATAATTAAGTAAACTAAAGACCTGAATGGTAAGGCTGTTCATGAGCCAGTCATTACAAAGTACAAATTAGAACCCAAATCTCCTAATTCTTTTTCCCTTTATGTTACCTCCTATACCATGCTGCCTGATATAAAGATGGTACCACAATTATGGTTTTTCAACTCTAAATGGAAGCATTCATTTTAAAATTTTAAAGAATTTTCTTTTAGTTTTTGATGGACACAATACAGCTATTTATTTATTTGTTTGATTGATTATTTATTTATTTATTTATTGTGATGCTGAAGGTCCAATCCAGTGCCTCACCATACTAGGCAAGTGCTCTGCCACTGAGTTACAACCTCAGCCTATAATTGGAAACATTATTTATAATAGTGGTTAATGACCAATTGAGGAAAGGCAAATAATTTATACATGCATTTTAAAAGATTTATTGTGGTATAATTAAGATATAATAAACTACATATTTAAATGATACATTTTGATAAATGTTGAAATCATTTAAACACAAACTCATAAACACAATTTAAGTAATGAACACACTTTCTCCCTATCAAATTCCCTTGTGTTCTTTTTGTAATTTCTGTCTTTCATACTTCCTGACTATAGCTCCATCCCCAAGTGAACACGATTTTGTAACTGTTAGTTTGTATTTTATGTAGACTTATACAAATGAAATCACAGAATATATACTTGATTATTGGTCTTGCTTCTTTAACTCAGAGTTATTATTTTGGAATTCATCCATATTTTTGTGTTTATCCATAATTTGTTGCTTTTAATTGCTAAGTTTTATTCCATTGCATATTTGTATTATTTCCTATTTGGAGATGTTACAAATAATGCTGCTATGAAAATTAGCTTTCAGGTTTTTGTATGGATATGTACTTTTTTAATAAGGAGTGAAATAGAGCTGGTTCATTTTGAAGGAACGTGTTTAACTCATTAAAACTGTGCCAAGTTGTTCTCCAAATTGGTTTTACAATTTTACTTTCACATTTGGGATATATGAGAGATCTAGTTGCTTCATAGCACTTGATATGCTCAATGTTTACATGTTAGACATTATAATAGGTGCACTATGGTATCTCATGGTGGTATCCTTTTGAATATCCCTAATAAATAATAATGTTGGACATTCTTCTTATGTATGTGTCATGTATATTTACTCATCTTGAAATGTCTTTTCAAGGTTTTGCATTTTAAAATTAGGTTGATTTATTATTTATAGTTGAGAATTTCTTTTTTTTTTTTCTGGAAACAATCCTATTATGTGATATATAATTTACAAGTGTTTTCTCCCTAGTTTGCCGCTTATCTTAACAGTGTCTTTGGAGAAATAGAAATTTTAATTATGATGAAGCCCACCAAAAATCTAATGGGTTTTTAATTTGCCTTGGCATTTATGAAATTTTGACTATCTTGATGTATCAAAGATTTTCTTATAGAAATTTTATACTTTTCAACATTTAGGTCTGAACAATTTGAATTACTTTTCATATGGTGCGAGGTATGCTTCAAAGTGCAATGCTTCAAAGTGCAGTTTTTTTTTTTTTTCAAATGGATATCCAGTGCTGTTTGTGGAAAGACTGTGTTTTCTTCACATTGCCTTTGCACTTGTATCAAATAGCAATTGGGCATGTATTTTTGGGTCTATATTTTGATTCTATATTTTTTTCATTAACTTCATGGTATATTTTATGTATATGACTTTGTATCTTAAAAATTTGAAAAATAGTTTTTAGTTCTGTTGTTCTGTTTTTTCCCTCTGCAGTGCCAGGGATTGATTCCAAAGCCTCACTCATACTAGACTAATGGTTGACCATTAATCAGTACTTGTAGTCCTCTAGAGGCATTTTTGTGGATTGTTTTGTGGATTGCTTTCATAGACAGTGTATTTGCCTAATAATAAAAGTACTTAATTTCTTAAATTTTGGATGATTGATACACACACACACACACAACAGACACACACACACACACACACACACACACACACACACACCTTGCTTAATATAGTAGGTAATACTTCTAGGACAATGTTGAATAGAAGTGGTAAGACTGGCAAGTCTTGACCTGTTCCTAATTTTAATGGTAAGGTATTCAATCTTTACCTTGAAGTGTAGTGTTTGCTGTGGGTTTTGTGTCAGATGTCCTTTTCTTTTTTTAAAATTTTTTTTATTAGTTGCTCAAAACATTACAATGATCTTGACATATCATACATTTGATTCAAATGATGTCCTTTTCAATTCAAGTTACTTTCCTTCCAGTTTCTGGGTTCCTATAATTTTATCACTCTGAATATGGTAAATATATTGGGAAATATTTTCTATCATCCTGGAATGTGTTCTTCACTGGTAGTTATTTTGCTATATAATTGTCAATACTTCTAGGTTGGATGACAGTGTTCCTGTATTTTATATTCTTATGCAGTTTCAATATACTTGTTCTACCAGATTTTAAGAGAGATGGTTGACTTTTCCTTCTATAATTCTATTTGTTTTTGATGATAATTTTTAACTTTTTTCTGAGATTTATAAACGTATGATACACAAGTACAAATTATATACATTCAAAGTACACAACATGATGTCTTCATATATTTATGCATTGTCAAAAGATTACCATAACAGCATAATTAACATATTCATTGCCTCACATAGTTACCCTTCTGTGTGTGACAACATCTAAGGTATATCCTCAGCCAATTTCAAATTTTCTACTTCTTTGAGACCTAGTATTAGATCAGAAACCCTGTATCTACTAGAAGAAAATATAGGCCCGACACTGCAACATGTTGAATTAGGAACTGACTTCCTTAATAAGAGTCCTAAAGTGCAAGAAGTATAAACAAAAAATCAATAAATGGCTTGATATCAAAATTAAAAAGCTTCTTCACAGCAAAGGAAACAATCAAGAATGTGAACATAGAGCCTACAGAATAGGAGAAAATCTTTACCATATGTACCTCAGGGCATTAATTTCCAGGATATACTAAGAATCAAAAAGGTTAACACCAAAAACCAAAAAAATAACCCACTTAATAAAAGGGCAAAAGAATTAAACAGATACTTTTGAAAATGAAGAAATATGAATGGTCAATAAATATATGAAAAATGTTCAACCTCTATAGCACCTAGAGAAATGCAAATTAAAACTAGGAGATTTCGTCTCACTCCAACCAGAACAGCAATTATCAAGAATACAAGCAACAATAAATGTTGACAAGGATGTCAGGAAAAGGGTAGACTTATACATTGCTGGTGAGAGTGACTGACTGCCAATTAATGCAACAATTCTGGAAAGCAGTATAAAGATTGCTCAAAAAACTAGGAATGGAACCACCATTTGACCCAATTATCCCATTCTTTGGCATATGTTCAAAGGACTTAAAATGAGCATACTATAGTAACACAGATGAATCAATTCACAACAGCTCAGCTATGGAACCATCCTAGATGCCCTTCAGCAGATGAATTAATAAAGAAAATGTGGTATATATAAATAATGGAATATTACTCAGCCATAAAAAAGGATGGCTTTATGACATTTGGCAGTAAATGGAAGGACCTGGAGACTATACTGCTGAGTTAAATAAGCCCCCCAAAACAAAGGTCAAATGATCTCTCTGATAAGTGGATGCTAATAAATAATAAGGTTGGGGAAGAACAGAACTTCAGTGGGATTAGGCAAAAGAGAATAAGAGGAAGGAAGGCAAGACAGTAGAATGAATCTGACATAACTTTTCTAGGTACATATATGAATACATCACAGTGAATCTCATCATCATGTACATCCACAAGACTGGGATCCTAATTGGAAAAAGTTATATTCCATGCTTGTGTAACTATATCAAAATAGATTCTACTGCCATATGTAACTAAAAAGAACCAATTTGGAAAAATCACAGATAGCCATTCCCCAAAGCATGGTAAGTAAAGACTGCATTGAAACAGAGTATATGTTAAAAAATAAATAAATAAAAAGAAACTCAATGCTTTTTGTGTTATACATAGGATGTTATTCCAAAAGTTTCACAAATATTTTGTTAGTTTAACATCAGAACATCTCAATGTAGTAGATGATTAGGTATCTGTAAAGGATGAAACTATGGCACACGAGTGTTGTATGTCTGAGACCACACAACTATTAAAATTTTATGGAATTTTGAAATAAAGTTGTATATGATTAGGTATTTAATATTATATTGCTTTTCCTATCTAATCTGTTTCACTGGCTAAAATAATTAGAATAATAAAATATTTTGTTAAGACAAAATGAAATTTTATATAAATTTCAGAATCTTCTTATAACCATTGTTAACTGTAAAAACATTCAATAAACTTAGTTCTAAGTAATGTAGCATTTAAAACTATCTTACAAGGATTATAGATTGTGTGTGTGTGTGTGTGTGTGTGTGTGTGTGTGTGTGGAGAGAGGGAGAGAGAGAGAGAGAGAGAGAGAGAGAGAGAGAGGGAGAGAATGGTGACTATATATAATTAGTATCACAATTTGTAGTAAAATGTGGATATTTAAAATGATATACAAAGATGGAGTTTTAAAAAACCATCAATGAATGAACATATGATTTTTTTCAGTTCATTATTTTATTTTATTTTTATTTTTCTAAAATGAGACTGTTGTCCTCTTACTTTAATGATGCATCAAAATCTAATTCACACCAGAGGAAACATAGCACAGAGAAATTATCCAAATATAAAAACTGTGACAATGCCTCCAACAGTTGTTCACCCCTTACTCAGCACAAGAGGAAAAAATGTTTCAAAGCTCTTAGTCATCTGTTGCTCAGATATTACTGATCATTGGAGAATTTGCAGTGCCTAAAGACCCTGAAAAGTTGAATGTTTCCAAACTTTTTTTAAACTTTATTTTTTAAATATTTTTTAAATTTGTAGATAAACATAATACCTTTATTTTATTTGTTTATTCTTTTTAAATTTTTATTTTTTTACATGAGCTCTATGATGCTGCTGCTGCTGCTGCTGCTGCTGCTGATGATGATGATGCTTTTCAAGTTCATGTTTATAAGCCTAACAAAGTTGAAATAATATATGATTTTTTGAGTAATGGTGTGGTCCAACGTAGATTGAATGAAAGGTGACCAATTAAAACTCTCTCATCATATGTCTAGGGGTTCCTTGCAAAAGCAGAGATTAATCAGTTATTTGATTTATTACAGGGGAGGGAGAGGGGCATACACTTTAATCCTTTAGGCATAGAAGTACAGTAGCTCAGAGGCTAGAAAAAAATCTAGCACAGTACTTTTTTTAAATTCTAATTGTTTTGCTTTGCTAAAGTAGTGTTTTTTCATAAATTAAGAGGCCTAGAGAGTTGTAATCTGGATCTAAACTGAAGTCATTTAGATTTGAATAAATGAACCAATACATCTTTGAAGTTTGAAGACAGTTTTCGGTGACCCAGTTTTTGGTAGACTGTCATGGTTCACTCTTAGTTTACCAAATACTATTTCTGTGCTTACTGAGCCAGAGACAGTATGCTTGATTTTGTCAGTTTATAGTTGAATACGTTTAATATGTGAATCCATGCATCCCACTTACCATTTATCACTGTAACCCTAAAGGGCAGATGAACACAAACACACATATATATTTTGGCTGATCCTTATGTGTCATAAACACCTTGGGCTATGTTTTGGCTATAATATATAATTTAAGAAAATTCTGAAACTCTGAAAGATACTTATTGTTTTAAAATCATCCATTAGCTCATATGGTAGTATACATGAATTATACAGTTGTAGATGAAATATACACTTACAATATACACACACACATACACATATACCCCAAAATGTGTTCTTTGTATGATTTAATATTAAAGAACAACATGCCTGAAAATAGTACATACTAAAAATATATGTTAATACAATAGACTGCAAAAGAAAATGAAGAAACTACCTTATAAAATTAAACTTAATAATTTCAAAAAATGGTTGTGTCCCATCTAATAGTATATTATCACATTCTCTATAATGTTAAATTTAATACTAACTTTGCTTTTTTACCACCAAAAAAGTTGTGTAGTTCCTGTTCTCTATAATGTTTTGTTTGTCTTTGCTGCTCAAGCTTAACATGCAATAAAAACTTAACATATAAAATATTAAATTAAAATTTAAAAAAATGTAAGTTTATTGTGGATTATAGCATCATGAAAAATTTCATTCTGAGTGTTTAGAAGCAGCCAGTAGCTTTATAACTCCATCAAATAAATTTTAATTTTCTAAATTTATTCCTTAAAAGGTACCCATTGCTCGATTTCCATAAGATTAGATTTTAATTATACATTTTAATTTAGGTATGACTTGAAATTCTTAATATGTGACTTATGCAATTTATTGACAAGTTAACTTTGTCTTTAAAACATCACCTTAAATTGATCATGCATTTTATCTAATGTTTTTTCTAACACTGTGGAACTGTGTGTTCATAGTTAGTTTGAAATATCTTTATTTGAAAATGTTTTGCATGTTTTATTGATGGCCATTGAGAACATGTTTTGTACCACCTGAATTGCCCTGGGGAAAGCACCAAGTAGTTTTAATGAGCACGCTCTGATAATGCTTCTACAGTCTTGTATAGGCCGCTTAACTAGGACATATTTCAAACAAATCTATCTTATCATTTTTCCTCCTATAATTGTTCATGATATCTATGAAGACTTTCATCCTTCTGTTCTCCATTCCCAATATAGGGTTCAAATTTTGAGATTAATATTCTGTTATTTCCCTAACTGAAATGTTTTCTAGTAATGGTAACTCCAGATGGGAGCATTCACAGGAGTGCTTTTCATGGATATATTCTAATCTTCTAAGGCTAAAAGTCATCTCTATGGCTTCACAAGATCTACCAATTTTGCTTTGTTGAGTTGGTTTGCTTTAGAGTGTAGATGCTTTTGTCATCTCAGTGCGATATGAGAATCATCAAGATGTCAAAATGTATCACAAAGATGGTGTCTCGTCAAAAGAAATTAAAGGCATAAAAATTGGAAAAGAAGAACTTAAATTATCATTATTTGCGGATGACATGATTTTATACCTAGACCCAAAAGGGTCTACAAAAAAACTACTAGAACTAATAAATGAATTCAGCAAAGTAGCAGGATATAAAATCAACACGCATAAATCAAAGGCATTCCTGTATATCAGCAACAAAACTTCTGAAATGGAAATGAGGAAAACCACTCCATTCACAATATCCTCAAAAAAAATAAAATACTTGGGAATCAACCTAACAAAAGAGGTGAAAGATTTATACAATGAAAACTACAGAACCCTAAAGAGAGAAGTAGAAGAAGATCTTAGAAGATGGAAAAATATACCCTGTTCATGGATAGGCAGAACTAACATCATCAAAATGGCGATATTACCAAAAGTTCTATATAGGTTTAATGCAATGCCAATCAAAATCCCAAAGGCATTGCTTGTAGAAATAGATAAAGCAATCATGAAATTCATATGGAAAAATAAAAGACCCAGAGTAGCAAAAGCAATTCTAAGTAGGAAGTGCGAATCAGGCGGTATAGCGATACCAGATTTCAAACTATATTACAGAGCAATAGTAACAAAGACAGCATGGTACTGGTACCAAAACAGGCGGGTGGACCAATGGTACAGAATAGAGGACACAGAGACCAATCCACAAAGTTACAACTATCTTATATTTGATAAAGGGGCTAAAAACATGCAATGGAGGAAGGATAGCATCTTCAACAAATGGTGTTGGGAAAACTGGAAATCCATATGCAACAAAATGAAACTGAACCCCCTCCTCTCACCATGCACAAAAGTTAACTCAAAATGGATCAAAGACCTTGATATCAAATCAGAGACTCTGCGTCTGATAGAAGAAAGAGTTGGCTACGATCTACATATAGTGGGGTCGGGCTCCAAATTCCTTAATAGGACACCCATAGCACAAGAGTTAATAGCAAGAATCAACAAATGGGACTTACTCAAACTAAAAAGTTTTTTCACAGCAAGAGAAACAATAAGAGAAGTAAATAGGGAGCCTACATCATGGGAACAAATATTTACTCCTCACACATCAGATAGAGCCCTAATATCCAGAATATACAAAGAACTCAAAAAATTAGACAATAAGATAACAAATAACCCAATCAACAAATGGGCCAAGGACCTGAACAGAAACTTCTCAGAGGAGGACATACAATCAATCAACAAGTATATGAAAAAATGCTCATCATCTCTAGCAGTCAGAGAAATGCAAATCAAAACCACCCTAAGATACCATCTCACTCCAGTAAGATTGGCAGCCATTATGAAATCAAACAACAACAAGTGCTGGCGAGGATGTGGGGAAAAGGGTTCTCTTGTACATTGCTGGTGGGGCTGCAAATTGGTGCGGCCAATTTGGAAAGCAGTATGGAGATTCCTGGGAAAGCTGGGAATGGAACCACCATTTGACCCAGCTATTGCCCTTCTCGGACTATTCCCTGAAGACCTTAAAAGAGCGTATTACAGGGATACTGCCACATCGATGTTCATAGCAGCACAATTTACAATAGCTAGATTGTGGAACCAACCCAGATGCCCTTCAATGGATGAATGGATTAAAAAAATGTGGCATCTATACACCATGGAGTATTACGCAGCACTAAAAAATGACAAAATCTTGGAATTTGCAGGGAAATGGATGGCACTAGAGCAGATTATGCTTAGTGAAGCTAGCCAATCCCTAAAAAACAAATACCAAATGTCATCTTTGATATAATGAGAGCAACTAAGAATAAAGCAGGGAGGAAGAGCAGGAAGAAAAGATTAACATTAAACAGAGACATGAGGTGGGAGGGAAAGGGAGAGAAAAGGGGAATTGCATGGAAACGGAGGGAGACCCTCATTGTTATACTAAATTACATATAAGAGGTTGTAAGTGGAATGGGAAAATAAACAAGGTGAGAAATGAATTACAGTAGAAGGGGTAGAGAGAGAAGATGGGAGGGGAGGGGAGGGGGGATAGTAGAGGATAGGAAAGGTAGCAGAATACAACAGTTACTATTATGGTATTATGTAAAAATGTGGATGTGTAACCCATGTGATTCTGCAATCTGTACTTGGGGTAAAAAAGGGAGTTCATAACTCACTTGAAGCTAATGTATGCTAATGTATGAAATATGATATGTCAAGAGCTTTGTAGGGTTTTGAACAACCAATAAAAAAAAAAAAAAAAAAAAAAAGATGGTGTCTCGTGTGAACCATGAAAAAACTTTGAAAAAAACAAAAACAATTTGTGGTTATTGATCAATATTTATTTAATAGTGTGCTGATTCCAGAGGAAATTTAATGGAGGGAAATATTATGCTGGTGTATAATTATGGTGTCAGATTAATTTGTGTCTTTCAAGTTTAGGCTATGCAAGTTGTGGAAAGAATTTTAGGGTTATTAAGTTAAACAGGCTCTTCTAGTCTCTTCTCTGTTAAAATGGATGTAGTGTTCTATATTCCCATGTAATTATTAATTACATTTGAACTTCTGTTAGCAACTATAATTATATGGGTGGAAAAATGTATGAGTTACCTAAAGAAATTTTTCAAAATATTTTTATTTTTGGTTTTTCAAAATTATATCAATCAATCAACAAATATCTACTGAGCATTTATACAATCCCAAGAGTGGGACCATTTAAATGAATGCATTAAACACTCTAAAATATATGCAATAATAATCCCAATTTGCATGTAATGCTCTGAGACACAGATGAGTGCATTAACTTATCCTAAGTTTACATGGAAGAGCTGAGACAGATTTTGAAAAATGATATGGCTGATGTGCTGCTTTTACAAGGGAGCTCTTTAGATATTCAGTTTTATTGCAACATCAGGATGTAGGCAAACTAATCAATAGGAGCAAAATAAACTAGTGACAAATAAGTAATAAAAATTAATCATTTTGGATAGGGGAGACTTCTGTGAACTGCAACTGACTAGAAATGTATTTGAGAATAAGTGAGACTTTGGGGACACTAGGGAGGAAATGGGAAGGCATAATTTATTGGGATGAGCTAATGCAGTATTTAGATAAATATAAAATATTATTAAAACATTGCATATTAAATTCTAAGGTTAGTTTTCCATAGGGGTATGACAATGATTTTTGTTAAAAAAATGCATGTGTTAAGTTCCAAGAAGCAGATATTTAATATCATTAATTTATTAGAGTAAAAGAAACAGAAAGGATGGAAAGGGGGTGAAATGGGAGGCTTCGTATATAACTTACATATTTGCTTGAAGTGAATGTCATTGTTTACCATAATCAAAATTCACCAATCAAATTTTAAATTTCATAAGTTTATTTGACATGAGATCATTATTAAGAGCTCATGATTAATAACATAGGAAAATTGGAAAGTACACACAACAGAAATATATCATTTGACATGTCTTCAGAGTAGAGGTACAAAATCTAAACCTAGCAGGCTTGCCTTTCTCACAGGGTATTGGGGGAGTACCATCCTTAGCCTCTGATAGGTAAGCTGTCATCCTTGACTTGTGGCATACATCACTCTGATGTCAGCCTTTGTCTTCAAATTGCCTTCTTTTATTTTTTTCTTGTAAGGATATTTATCCCTGTATTTAAAGCCAACTTGTATCATCATGGATGATGATCCGATGAGATCACAATGTTTAACTATGTCTGAAAGGATTCTTTGTAACATAACTTTGACAAGTAAGAGAAATTAGGATGTGGACATGTCTTTCGGGGGAGGCACTACTCCACCCATTACAATCCCCTTTTCCTTCTTTTCAACTTTTCTCCACTACCTGTACTTAGAGTTCCCTAGCTAAGTGAGTTCCCTTCCTACCCCAAAGTTACCTTTAAGGAATTGTCAGCTCTTTCAATTTCAAATCTTCCCTAACTTTCAAAACTCCTAATTTAACTATTCCTTTTTGATATCTAGTTTTCTGACTTCTCACCCTTTACATTCTGACAGGAACTGCAAACGTAATCTCATTGCACTGGTGGAATCGCTTTGCAATACAGGGTAAAAGTTCTAAAGTCATCAGGATAGGCCGAATACACACATGGGAAACCAGAATTAACAACTACAACTAACAACTACACAAATTTTGAAGAGTAATTAACTCTATATTTGGAGAGAATTTTTAACCATTTTTCATTTCACACACCTTTACAATCTTCTTATTTTTCTCTCATCTGGAATTGTATTCCTAAACTTTCTAGAGCAGAGAAGTAATACTGTTTTAATTTGAGCTAGTGATGGGAAGAACAGATACAGATATCTTATCTCTGTATTTACTCTGGATGAGTGCTCATTTAATGGAATGGTAATAGTTGGTGAATTCTAAGTGCTGAATTATTTTCCTGCTTTTATACCTTCTTGCCTACCTAGAAAGATATTGTCAAATTGGTCAGAGAACAATAAGAATATGATTTGACTCTCAATGTAGTTATGTTCACTCTTCCAGATAGCATAATAACTTCCCATTTAAAATGCACATTCCTTGAGATAAGAGATGAATTCAGGCCAGAATAAGAGGTTTATTTGTTAGTTTGTTTTTACAGCCTCTTGTAAAATCATATCTCAGGGCATGTTATTACTTAGTTTTCTCTTATCATGAACCTCTCTCTGGATAAGAGAATCTATAGATGCATAACATCAGAATCCAAATGGAAGATAATAATTTATTTATTAATTACCTTCTTATATCCAATACTCATGAATTAATATCTTGTTTCTTAACTTTATTTTTATGATTCATATTATTTCCTAAATCCAATATGTTATATCATTTTTTTGAAATTAATTTTCCATTTTAATAGAAAAATATATGAAATAAAAATTATGGTAATGTGCTGCTGAAAGGGCTTATATCTGTACATCAAATCCTTTCACAGGATACAAAATACATGTACATATGCTTACCTGACATAGCCAGTCAGAAATCCAAGTTTATAACTAGACAAAGAATTTTGGTTTTATATAAGAAGCCAGTTGAATATCTTGAATAAGATTTCCCCTTTTCCAGTGATGCAGTCTTTTTATTTTATCAAGACTTAGTCAATATTTATGTTGGAGAAGGTACTAATGCTCTCCTTGCTGAATAACCATTACTGGGCTGATCAAAGCTAGAGTAAACTCCTGGGTCAGGGATACAAACCATAAAACATAGGGAACAACCAGATTTCTAAATGAGGTATCAAACTAGGTCATATGTTTGGGCAAGCAGATATAAAAAGTGAATTAGTTTGCCAAACAACAGTCAGAATAATGAAAGTCATATTCAAGAGGTTTGGGGGATCCTTCCAGGCTTCTACAGGGATAGGAAGATAAAATGGCAACAGAAAAGATAAATTGTAGGTTGTGAAGTAGAAAATAGCCCTGTTGGTGTTTCCCTTCACATCCAATACTGCTGTAGATTAGCTCAGATATTATTTGAAGAATTCTGTAAAAATGGAAAAAGCATAGTAAGAAGCATAATTGCTAAATCCTGCATTAGTAAATTTTTCAGATTTGCTATGTGAAAGAATAATAATAGAAATTACAAATCAAGCAAGCTTCTCTCCATATGAACTAATTCATAAAAACTGGCCTCCCCCAATTTTTTTTTATTGTTTCTATTCACATTGTGATAGAACAAGGCAGATCTATGAAAGGAAAAGAAAATCCTCAGACTGATAGAGAACATTTTGACTAACAATAATTGCTAAACCTGATATGTGTATTCATTTATAATACTATATTTGATATTTGTTAGTTCTTAGTAGGTGCCATATAAACTTCTAAATGCTTTTTTCTTTGTCAAATCCACATATCTGCCTGGCAAGGTACAGCTGTTATTTTTCCAATATATAGAAGTGAATCTGAGTTGCAGAGGCTTTTAGGAACTTACCCAAAGTTATTAAGATAGTACCTGGCATAACTTGTCCTTGAAGACCCCCAAATGATCTAGAGGCACATATTAAAAGTACAGTACCAGAGTCAAGCCATGGAGATGCTTGCTACAAGCTGCTTGCTTCATGGTTTCATGGTTTCAAATATCATGGTTTCAATTTTTCACCTTCAGACACTGTGTGATTAGGAAAAAAGTATAGATAAAACATGTTTAACCTCCAGGAACCCCAATAATAATATTTTATTACTCACTGCAAATAAGAGGGATTCTAAATACTAAGGACCACATCTAAATAGAATGTCCAGAGAAGAGGAGACTTCTACAAAGATTAAAGGTTCCAAATAGATCCCAAATGGTGAGGGTTTTGAAAGATAGAGAAATTCATTGTGATATATGCCACATTTTTATCCATTAATCTATCAAAGGGCATCTAGGTTATGACTATTATAAAAAACAGAAAATAACAAATGTTGAGGTTGTGGAAAATTAGAACTTTTTTCACTCTTGGTAGGAAAGTAGGTTGACAGATGGTACGGGAGACAGTATGGAATTTCTTTCAAAAAAAATAAAAATCCAACTAATCTATGATCTAGTAATTGCATTTATGGGTATTTATTCAAAAGAACAGAAATCAAAATTTTAAAGATATATTTTCACTCCTGTGTTTACTGCATCATTACTCCCATTTACCAAGAGGTGAAAACAACCTAAATTTTCATGCTCAAATGAATGAGTAAAGAAAATGAAGTATTGACATACAATAAAAGAGAGTAAAATTATGGTATTTGCAGGTAAATGGATGGATTTAGAGAAGATAATGCTCAGTAAAATTAGCCAATCCGTAAAAAACAAATGCTGAATGTTTTCTCTGATATAAGGAGGCTGACTCAGTGGGCTAGGGAGGGGGAGCATAGGAGGAATAGATTAATTCTAGATAAGGAAGAGGGGTGGGAGGGAAAGGGAGGGGGCATGGGGTTATTAATGATGGTGGAATGTGATAGACATCATTATCCAAAATGCAGGTATGAAGACATGAATTGGTGTGAATATACTTTGTTTACAACCAATTGAAATAGCACCAAGGCCCAGTCACAGGAGACTTCAGTACCCACCATTCATTTCTACTGATCTTCACTAGTGTTTTGAGAGACAAAGGTATGACAGAACATCAGAGGGAAGCTTCTGTGGTGCAGTCATGAAGAAGAGCATTGGCTGCTGCTGAGGAATGACTGCAGATCTGCAGCTACTTGTCTATACTCTCAAATGAAGCTAACTCCTTAAGTTCTTGGAAGACAGGGTATAGACTCACCCTCAGAAGCAAGGCAAACTCCATGGTTTCTGGAGATAAAATATAAGCAAAACCCTTCCATCTCTGGGGAAGAGATAAAGTCCTCTTGCCTCAAGGATTGAATCAAAGAACCAGTAATGCAGAGGAAAGGTAAAAGAACATCCCCTCTGAAGTAACAGTAATAAATCACTTTGGGGATAAGATTTTGCACTATTTGCAAACCGGGGTAGTCCTAGGGAAAGGGCATGGAAGTATTTTCCATTCCAGAATAATCACAGATACAGGACAAAGTTTGTCTTGGGTGGGAAGTAGAAGTACTTAGAAAACAGGACCCAAGAATATTCAGAAACCCTTCTGTGCTTGTCTAAACCCAAGGTCAGAGTAGGAAAACAGAGAAACTACCCAATTTATACTACAAGCCTGCCTAATGATAGCATTACCTTTCTCAAAGTATTGCTATGATGACTATATTAACCAATTGAAGGACAGCACCTTGGATGGGCTAAGCCTCAGAGAATACTATTACCATTTAAAACAATACAAATGGGAATTATTAAAAATATGGTTCCCTCTTCTATTGCTACAATCAGTAATAATAAAAATGAAGACTTAAGGAGGTTTATATTGCACTGTAGGGCAATAAGTGTATAGCTTTAAAAAACAGTACAAGTTTTTAAAACTTAAAATCTAAGGTAAATATTTCTATTTAGTTTTAAAAATGTGTATTTCCTAAATGTTACTTAATACATCAAAATACTTCAAGATCATATTAAATACATCAAAAACCTCCTCAGACATACTACAGTTTGTATAAGTCTCGGTTTTTTTAAAGTCTTTCCAAACTTTTTAGACATTTTTGATGGGCACAGAGCAATATTTTTATGTAGTAACCTAAGCAAATAAAACCATATTAGTGGAAGAATGGAGTTGTCTTTGATTAAACACTGAGGAAAAGATGCATATAATTTGTTCATCATTGAAATTAAGTGACTTCTGTGAATGTAAAAGATGAATGTTCTTCTATTAAAATTATTAAAGTTGCAAAATTGAATGTCTTTGTGTCTTAGGAGCTTCTTATTTGTTTGAAGAGGTGTTCCAAACAATACAACTAAAGAATACTTCCTTTGAATTAGTCCTCAGGGTTGCTATTTTATGTAAAATTTATCTGGCTATGGTTTTGCAGAAAAATAATTTCTGCTACTCAGAACTAAGATTTCTGCTACGCATTTGGTACAGCAATCCATCATACTATTAATGTTTTTTTTCATTAATGTTTTTTGACTTGATATTCTCTTTCCAGTTGTGTTGATGAGATAGCAAATATAGAAAGATATTCTACCTGTTTGTAGCCTTCATCCTGGTCATAGTTAGAAAAAAATGATTTTGGTTGGCATGAGCTGGCAAGGATGGTAGTGTTGAGAATTAATTAGGACTCACACATATGCATACAGTTAGACTAACAAATTATAGGTATGTTCATTGCTGGCTTGTAAAACATGGAATGCTAGTTTTCTTATGTGCTTGTAATTCCTGTTCATTTTATGAACCATTACACAGCATTCTGATCTGATCAGTTCTGTGTATTTATCATAAGGCTTTATTAATCTGAAAAGAAAATGGACACATTTTATATTGAGGTGGACAGCATACTGAAACAAATTTGTTTTTAAGGAAAATTCAGGCTCTGGATCATTATTTTACATTGGTTTATTGTGTTCACCTCCATTAGAAAACTCTATCATATTGAAAAGCACATGGAATAATCACTATACTATATTCATTTACATGGGAAAATGTAAAAAGCTGATTCTGGATTCCCAATATGAAATCTTGGTACAGTTTTTTTGGTACAGTTCCAATTTCAGTATGAGATTGATGGGAAATTTCACAGGAGGTAGTCCCCACCAAAGTTCCTAAAAAAAAAATGTTTGGGAACTTCTTGTCATTTCCTGACATTATCAGTCTAATATTTAAGGGAAACTGAAAAAGAATACTCAAAATACCAGTGAATGATGTCTTTTGCATCATTAACCATAAGTGCTCTCAATGAAAAATGAATCTATGCAATTGAATCGTAAAATCCAATATCCTTTCTAACAATAAAAACAAAATAGATTATAATGGAATGAAAAATAGGGACAATAGAAATTTTTCAGGTTTAGTATTGTCCTGTAGTATTTTATCTCTTCCTATTTACTTATCTCTCTTTCCCCTTAGACAACTTAGAGGTAGTTTCTAGTTCTTGTACATGATTGCACTCCAGGTACCTGACTTTTTTTTCCCTCACATATTAGCTCAATAAATACTTGCTATATTACTTTTACTGAAAATAATCAACATCTGGCTGAAGCATTTATTTGTTAACTTCTTTAAAAAGACATTTTGAGTGAAAGATGTACCACATGTTTACCTGGGTATCCTGTCTTAGTAGCTTCTTGGTTAAACCGGGTATTTAAACTGCGATATAAACTATTTCCATTCCCATACCTTCTAAGAGCTGTCTAATTTCCATTCTTTATGTTGATGCTTTTGTGTTCTTCTATTACTACACACTCCTTGTGTCCTTTTCTTATAACCATCAGCATATCTCTGTTCTTTATTACATAAAAATTAGTTTATAGCATCAAAGAACTGATCTCCATGTCAACATATTGCTCTTTTACTTCATTCTTTGACCCTTGTATTTTGTAATTAATGATGCTATGACTTGTGCCCTTTCTTATTGTTATTGATTTCATTGTCATGCATTATCATTTATCTTATAAATGCCACATAAAGTTGAAATGTGTTAAATAAAAGTTGTGTCCTATTTATCCCCATCTATCAACTTATTTCCTTCTTTTTTTGTACTATTTCTTATATTGAGATATTTTTTCCTCTTTTAGAAAAAGTAGTCTTAGCTAGATTTCCTTTTTCTTTTGTGGAACTATGGGATATACTCAGGAGCTCTCTACCACTGAGCTACATCCCCAGCCCTTTTAATTTTTTTTAAACCTTGACATACTGTTTCTCTGAGTTACCCAGCCCAGGCTAGCCTGGAGCTTTCATTGCTCTTGCCTCAGCATCCTAAATTGCTGAATTGCAAGAGTATGTTACTGCACCAAGCTAGATTTCCGTTTCTGATCTTTGATGATGTAAATTTCCAATTCTTTAAATATTTGGTTAGAGAAATAGGAACCTGGTCCCTTTTATTAGGTTTCTCTCTGTCTATGTTTGTGTTTATACAAGATGCCAAGAGAAGAAAGCATTCATTTTCAACATTTTGTACTTTCCATATGAATCAACTAGATGACTATTGATTACTCTAGGTTTTTTCAGTGGATGATAAAGACAGTTTCATTTGTAACCCTTTCTCATGCCATTTTATAGAGCACTGTTCAGAAATATTCATTTATAGCTGGATCAGAATCATTTTTAACCACTTTAGTAATATTTTTTCCAAACTAGATATTGTACATTTTCCTAAATTTTGTACAAGAGGTTTTCTTTGAGAGTGGCTTTCCTGGAGTTCAACTGTTTCCAAGGATTTGAATCCTTTGTCATCCATCATCTTAGTGCTTCAAAATATTCTTATATATATTAACTAGGATCAGGTACATTTTAAGAGGTAGATTATTTATAAGAAATCTTGCATAGACTTTGAATATAGAAAGATGCTTTATTGTTAGCTTCCAAAAAGCATATCCCAGGAAGACTTTAATGAACATCAGTACCACTTTTTTTTTCCTGATTATTAATTTGGTCAAATCAATGAAGTTAGAGGATTATCTCATGATAAAATATTCTCAACAAGTTAATGCTTCTCAGTGGCATGCTACTAGAAGAGTCTGCCCAAATGTTCTTAGACCAGTGATGTTTGTTAGGTGTGTAAATACATAGTAGGTTTTATTCTATAATCAGATATGAATTTGCATACATGTATAATAGCATGTATTATTGAGAGTTTAAGTATTATTGGGTCAGCTGGTGTAATGGCTGGCATTTATAGACACTGGACTGAAAGGGCTTATGGGGTTTCTTTAGATAGGAATTGAAAGATGTGTATTTTAACACTTTTATATTTATACATATCATTTTTTCAACACATAAGTAATATTATAAATTTTACTAGAAAATAACTCTCCCTTAAAGCAGGCACTTTAAGAAGTAATTCAATCTTACATATCCTGTAGCCTTATATGAGTTAGCTGAAAGAATAAAACATTAGAATTGATTCCAAATGATCATTGTTTAGCATTCCCATATTTGACTAGAATATTGGTTCAGATATGCTTGGTTAGAGAACAGGACTACATTTTTGTATCTACAAAGCTTCTGACTAGTGTTAGTCAATTTCCATATATGATATGAAGCAAAAATTCTTCATGTTTCTCTAACAACATAAATAATACCTCTGTGAACCAGAGAATGAAGCTTAGAGGCTCCTAGGAACCAAAATGTTCTTGAATGATATATGGCATAACAGGTACTCCGGAGTCATGCCTTAAATCCTCTGACGTGAATATCATTGTCAAAGAGTATAACAGGTTGCCTTAAAAACTGAGTAAAAAGTGATTGGGGCCAAATTCAATTTACTTTTAAGTATTGATGTCACTATTTTTGCAGAGGTGGGGAAAATTGTTTGTATCATAATAAATCCTTGAAAACATGGCATTCTAAAAGAATGCTAGAAGTCTCTAAGAAGCAGAGTTCCAGCTTCTACAAATTCAGTGAAACCAAATAAATACCTTTTTATATACTCTACCTCCTTCCCATTAGATTAGACTTTTAGTTAATGATTGAATGTATCAGCTGTTACAAACTCAAGCTCAGCTGCCTGGAGATCGAGCTACCTATATTCTGTGTATTGTTCACTTCTCTATCCCACAAACAGTTGATATTCCATTCATAAAGTTGAATTCCAAATCAAATTATATTACCTTCCTTATTTGTCTCCCACTGACTCCTAGTTGAGCATGGGAGAAAATGTGATCATCTTAGCTTGATATTCATATTTCTATTCCAGAAAAAAAACAGCTTTGTTGATGTAAATATATATTAATGTCTATGGAACTTGGATTCTGTTTGTTTTTCAGGAGAGAGGCTTCTAAATTGTTTTTATTTTAAACAGATTTTTCTTTCTTCAATAATTTGACCATTGCTTCTTATGAAAAACTTTAATTGTTACATACTGGTTTTATATTTGAAGGAGGTAGTTTTCTTCATACATAGGCAGGTATTTTCATTAGAATTGGTATTAACTCACAGAATATAGACAAAAACATTAATAGGTTGTATTTGTCTAACATGTGAATTTTGTTTTTCAAAATCATTTTGAATAATATTGATAATAAAAAAACTTGATACTATATTATATCACTTAATACTATATTATATCACTTAATCTTCAAAAAGCTTTTCAATAAGAGGGTTTGCTGGAGGCTAGCAAGATACAAAGTCAACAAGTTCTAGAGTCAGGTCTGGGTTAGCTGGTATAATTTCTGGCATTCATAAACACTGAACTGAAAGGGTTTATGGGGCTTCCTTAGATAGGAATTGCAAGATGTGTATTTTAACACTTTTATGTTTATACATTTCATTTTTTCAACACATCAGTAATATTACAAATTTTACTAGAAAAGGACTTTCCTTATAACAGGCACTTTAAACATATTTAAAATAAAAATAATTTTTTATTTAAAAAAATAAATTAACCTTACATTTCCCGTAGCAGTATTACCTGAGTTAGCAGAAAACAATGCAGTGATTTTTATAATTAATGTTTATGTGTTTTGGATGAAGTACAAACAAAACCGCCAAATGTTAAAAAATAAGTAACAAACATCAAACTGCTTTCACATATACAGAAACCGTGAAGAGTATTTAAAAATCATTCTTGTGTTGGTAGAGCAATGAGAGCATTCATGTGAAATCTATTTCATTTTAGAATGTGTTCCTAGTCAAGCAAAACCAGAATTCTCCCCATGAGAGAATGTCTAGATCAAAGCAACTGCTTTTACTTCAGTTTCTTAAACCACAAAAATATTTGGAATACATTTCAAGCTCCCCATGTCCATATAACATTCCCTGAAGGTTTATTTTAACTCTGAGCATCTGGTTATATTGGTCATTGGGAGGAAAATCCTTCTTAGAGTATACAGTTGGGTGTTAGGAGGGAATATTCAACATGAATAATAACAACATATCTTCCCAGTTATACAATGAGGAAATAGTGTAGGGGACCTCTGCTATGTAATTAGATGGGATGAAAGAATTTTAGGTGGCCAATGGGATTGAAAGCAGAGAGGATAATAATTTTACACAGCCACAGAGACAATTAGGATTGGTATGATCAGACTTTTCAGGCTTAAGAATAGAAGGTTGGAAATTAAACAAAAAGAAGTGTACTTATTGAAATGTTTGCAGAATTGAATGCAATCCAGGTTCATAAGACTCTTAAAAACTGAATGAGAGATTGCATTAAGCCAGCCTATCATTTAAAATGTTTGATTGCCAGCTATAATATAATATAATATGAATATGACATCACCTAATATACTAACTCATATATAGTTGAGATAGTATAAAGTAACTTTGTGGAATTCTTATTATCTGACCTGAGAATCTTCTGATATGTGGGGTATTTGTCTGAAAAAAGCAACATCAGAACATTTTCTTAGTTTTTCTGATAAGGTCTGAAAAAATTTTAGATAGTACTTGGCTCCAAGACATATATAACTATATTTAGACATGCTAACTTTTTTGAGGGAGGGGGAACTAGGTTTTGAACTCAGAGGCACTTGGCCACTGAACCACATCACCAGGCCTATTTTATGTTTTATTTAGAAACAGGGTGTCAGTAAATTGCTTATCACCTCAGTTTTGCTGAGGCTGGTTTTGAACTCATGATCCCTTTGCCTCAGCCTCCCCATCCACTGGGATTATAGATGTTTGCCGTCGTGCCCAGCTAGACATGCTGATTTTTTGATGCAACTATGATACATTATCATGATGAAATTTATTTAAAGAGAGATTTTAAGTAAATGTATTTGAATACAAAAATCAAAAGACTGATCTTAAACTCTATAATTCCTTCAACAAAAATTATTCTACATATATATATATATATATATATATATATATACATGTATATATATCAGATAACTGACATTTATCTTAAGTGCCAAATAATTTAAATTAATTTTAAATATTTTGAAAAATTCTTTACAAAAGCATTCCTCATTTTTCTTATCTTTCAACAGAGGATATTACTATTAATTTCAGAATGACTGACACATATTGAATTTATATACATACTCCTTATATTCCCCATGTTATTTTTTTGTTTCTGGATATCAAAAGTCACTGCTTCAGGTACATCTTTACCCTCCTTCTAGTTGTATCCTAACTTTGAAGATTTTGATCTACTGGAGTCTGAAAAAAATGTCAGATTTCTTACATATATTGCAAATGAACAGTTAAAAACAGTGAGGACTTAGCCTTAAACTAGCAGACTTCATGAATCTGACTTCAAAAAACCATGCAGTCATTCTGAAAATGTAAAGGAAATTCAAGTGCAAAATTGAAAGAGGAGAAGTTTGGTAGAAGTTTGGATTTGGGTTATTTTTTGATATTCTTTCCAGAGAAATTTCATAGAAGTCTTTTTTTCACTCTTCCAGATTTACCAACCATGTTAATTTATGCCAAGTAAAAAAAAAAATAAAGTTTAGTTTAAAAATTTTTATCTCATAGAGTTCATAGAGTATATGATTCTATGTGTTATAGTAAATTTGAAATTTAAACAGGCCTATTATAAGAATGATATAAGATGCTTTTTAATAATTATGTTGGGAAAACAGATTAAGTGAGATTATTCATGGTTAACATGGATGGACAGATGGTCACCACACTAAAATATGACATGTATGTCAACAGATGCTTCAGTTATCTTTTTAAAATTCAGTTTTACAAATTTTAAGTGTTTTACTTTCAGCTTGTCTTTAATTACCTAAAATTAGCTCAAAGGGAAACAAATAGTTAACATTACATTTCTCTTTGGTCTTCATAAATCCTTTTTTAGATCTTAGTTCACAGCATAATTTTAGTCTTATTTTACAAATATAAAAAGTGATTTGAAGGAATAGAATAATTTTGTTAGAGTAGAGAAAAAAAAGTTATTTTTTTCTGAGTCATTGCTGTCTACCTTAATACTTCAAAATAATTTGAAGGCTTAGAAAAGGTTTTGTGATTTTTTTTCTCTCTTGGGGAATGCCACTTAGTAGGTGCCAAAACATATTTAGCAGGTGGTAGCTAATTTTCATTTTAATGAAGCTAATCTTTTCAGACTAGGATAACATAAGGTTTTGCCATCTGTGTGTATCCTATTTAGTTTATCCAGGTTGGAAAAATCTAAAAGAAGGTCCATGAAACAAAAAGCTAGATGTTGTTCAACAACAGCCTTAACTACCTGAAAGCACTTTTATTTTAACTTAAAAATTATATATATATATATATATATATATATATATATATATATATATATATATAAAACAATTTGTAATGTATTAGCCTAAACTTTTCTCTAAATTATATCTTTGAAATTCATGTTAGATGACCTGTCAGAGCATTACTTATGGAAGGTTTTAATGTAAGATATCTTAAATTCTAGCTTAGAATTATTCCAGAAGAAAAAAATGCTAAGAGCATGTTTTAAGATCCAGAGAATTAAAAACATTTTAGACTTTTTAACCTTTCCATCTCCTGCATATTATCACTTATTTTTTCCTTACACAATCTTTGTTTCAACTTGTTTCTGGTATACATTGGAACATCCCATTAACTTGTATTCCACTGCTTGCAAAATTTAAGTGATTTTTTTTTACCTTCTTGGCAGCATTTAAATTTAATTTATAAGCTTAACACATTTAAAATTTATGGAAAAGTATCATGACATATGTGACATTTTTTTTGTTGTTTGTTTCAGGAAGTGAAAATTCCCTTTAATTCTTCAAAGTCACTTCCTAAATCTTACGTTGCTTAAGTATTAAATATAATTGTAAACATTTACTATATACTTGAATTTAAAAAGGGTTATAATATCATGAATTCAATGATCATCAAAGACTAAAAAGGCAGAAACACCTATAGAAAATGACATATGTACAAGAAGATTAGAGAAGGCAGTAAGAAGACAGAGAAAGGAGGAGAGATTTTATGAGGAGGAAGAAATTGTGCATTTGCATGAATATTGTAGTTATTATACATGTTGAGTAATTTTATACTGTAGTACAAGGAAGAAAATGGAATTGGAAATAAGGAACTATCATTATTAAAGAGGTCCAAAGTCAATTTATTACTGAGTTAGCAAAGTAGGGCAAATTTACAATCGTATTCAAAAGAAAGCACCATTTTATTAAAATTGTGAAGAACTTTGGGCAGTAAGGCCATGGGGGTACCATGTATGTACCAATTATATTTAAAAATAAAAGCTAAAAATTGATCATACAGAAGAAACATTTGCTAAATATACAGATAAGAATAGAATGATATTGGAAGAAGTCTTGATTTTTCAAAACAACTTCTTGAGTGGTTTTTTAAAAAGTTTCTCTAATGGATTTAATTGATTTAAAAAAATAACTTCTTTGAGGATGGACTAGGGACAAATCAATAAGACAAGACACAAATCAAAAGAAGTTTTAAACCGTGACTTTATCAGATAAAAAAATGAAAGTATTGCACAAACTTATAGAAAAGCATAATCCTTTTGATGTAACTGATAACAGCCTATATCGGTTTTGTAAATGCATTACATTTATTCCTCAGATATCAAAATCAATATATACCATTATTTACCATGCTTACATAATTATTGTCATAAAGAATATAGCATGAGTTATGAAAATTAACATTTACAAATATGCTAATGAAGAAATAAGAAAAGATCATATTCAGGTTAAAAAATAAAGTTAGCCAGGAGCAGTGGCACACACCCATAATCTAAGTGGCTCTGCAGTCTGAGGCAGAAGGATCATAAGTTCAAAGCCAGGCTTAGCAACAGTGAGGCCATAAGCAACTAACAGTGAGACCCTGTCTCTAACTAAAATTCAAACTAGGGCTGGGGATGTCGCTCAGTGGTCAAATGCCCCTGAATTCAATCCCTAGTGTGTGTGTGTGTGTGTGTGTGTGTGTGTGTGTGTGTGTATGAAGAAGAAGAAAGAAAAAATGTTAAAAGAAGAGATACGACCATAGCATTGTCCTATTTTGTAATGTGATTGAAAAAGAAAACTTAGGTTCCTTAAAATCTAATCCATGGCTTACATGTGTGTTTTTTTTTTTCTTTTAATGTTATACAAATGCCTACTTTGAAAAGCTAAGATATATCATGGGTATGTGTACCACATAGTTACTTTACAATATTCCTTTTAATTATTTTATTTGATCAATACCTTTTGGGACTTTGTCTTCATTGTTCATTTTCTGACATTCATGATCAAACATGTATGTCTCTGCTTATCCAAAGTGTTTAATTCTCCAACATTCCTCATTTTTTGTGTGTTTGGTAAGATTCCTTTAGAACATTTTTACCTCTTTCTCTATGGTCCATTGCTTCTCCACAGATGTAACTAAGTCCTTTTGGGTCCCCTTTTCTGCTTCTTTCAATGTTTTCCTAAAATAATTTAATACCTCTTCTTTAAGACTGTTAATAGGTTTACTACATAGAATATCTCTTCCATTTTAAGAATTATTATTTTTCATGAGATTTCAGCTGAAGGAATCCTTTCCTGATTTTTTTTAAAAGTATATAGCCAATAAAATCTAAGAATATTCTTATGTTGAATTTTTTTCTTATTCCTATGTAATTGATATCTTTGATTTATTCAGGATTGTGGGATTGTATTCCTTATTTATTTTTTTAATTAATGGCATTCCTTGCCACCTAAATTATTGTAGATGAAAAGGCTGATGGAAATTTATTCTTTTCTTTTTAAGTCTAATCTTTCAATCTTAAAGACTGTAACATTCTCTTTGTGAGTTTCAGGCATTTAACTGGCATTTGCTTACTAATTTGTTATATTAATATTCTTAAATCAGTAACTTTGAGATCCTTTCCTAGATACTAAGTTTCCAATGCCAGCATTATTTTCCACATTTCTTATTATTTTTCCTTCTTAATAGCTATTTTTGTGCTGTGTTCTGTATCTTGAGATATTTCTACCACTTGATCTTCCACTTCAGTAACTAGGGTGTCAAAGGTGATACTTTTCTCAGTTCATCTATCAAAGTTCAGATTTTTTATCAACAAAACGTGTGTGTGCACACACACACATATGCCTTGAACATTAAATTTTAGAATTTATTCTGTTTAAATGGACTTAAATGAATTTTTTCTAAATTCTCTTTGTTTTAATTCAGGTATATGATTTATTTAGCAACTCCATTTCATTTGGGTCTAATCTTTGTACATTTCTTATTCATTTTTATTCCTGTTTTTGGATGCCATTATTTTTCTTATCTATAATCCAATTCTACTTATTGGGATACTCAAAGCAGCTACTATCCCAAAATTAGTGAGCTCAGCTTTGGAGGGGTACCTAGAAGCATGAGATTTTTCCAAGAACTAGGAGGAATCCTGTCTGATAATTGATTTTCCCAACTACCAAGCTCATACTCTCCAGCTTAGGGATTTAGGGAAACAATGATGCTTACTGATCTGGTAGTTACTCTGGGGCCATGAAAACCACTAGGTCTTTTGGGTGAATATTTTTTATATGAGAATTGTTTTTAGTCCTTCAAAGCCTTCCAGTATTATTCAGGCCATCATAATTCCCTTTCTTTTACAGAATTCATTCATCTTTTTTTCTGTGTCCCTAAACTTTATGTCTGATTTTCATTCTTCCATATGGGGCAAAAAGTTACATAATACAGCTTTTTTTTTTTTAAATAACAGTAGAAACCTTAGTCTAATGTGAGTTTGTCCAGCCTCTGAAGACTCTTTCATGAGAAGGGATATTGATAAAGTAAATTAGGTTAGGAGGGAAGGACAGCAGGAATACATTCAGAAATCCCCAATGATTTGATTTCAGAACTGTATTTTAGTTGTCAGTAATCACTGTCACTGTCAGTAATTGATGGAAACAGGGGTAGCCAACTATTGTGTAGCAAGGAATGAAGAGAGTGTTGGCCAGAGCAACTAGGAATTGGGAAGTGGTGCCAATGAGCTCAGTCTACCAGCAATTCAATTCTACATTTGTTAAACACTTAAAAGTATGTTCTAGGCATTCTGTCAAACTGATGTATAAGATAGCATTATAAATAATACAAGGATCCTGCTTTCAATGTATTAAAAAGCAGGTTTGGCCTAAGAGATATTCAGGCGATGGTGAGCAGGTCGACTTATGGTGACTTCCATCTGTGTAGTCTTTTCCAAAAGAAGTGCTTATAAGGTACTACAACAGGATCACACCAGCACCATCACACTATGCCTTCTCTCTCTAGTACCAAAAATCTGCAGGGTTTTTACAGCTCTCTCTGGAGCAGGTGTCATTTCAAGCATCCATGAATAAATCAGGTCATTAACCTGCATCCTCACCATGTACTGGATGCCAAACTCTGTAGCATCTACTGTGTTGAACAAGTCCACCAATTAGTCACAATAGAACTGTGATTATTATGGATCCATTCTCTCAGCATTATGTAAAGTTTCTTCCTATACTTTAGAAATTTTATCCCAAGCAAAAGAGGATTGCTTACATATATTGGAGATTCTGATTAGTTTGTCAGTGAGGTTGAATAAAATAACCAGAAGACATATGCAGCAATCTGATGATTTTGTTTTAAGATATAGGCATCAAATATTTCCATGGCTTAAATTTAAGAATTTATTTTTATTCTTGAACAATGGTACAATTATTTTTCTTTCTCCTTTATTGACTTCTAAGCAGAATAGCTAAACTAATATGTATCTGGTATATTTATAATTCCTTTGGAAAATGTCTGCTGTCGAGATTATAAATTCAATAATTTTAACAAGACCTACACAAAAACTTAGTTATGAAACAGTTACAATGTTTTTGCCACCAAGTGAGCAAAATTTTATACAAATGTATTTCTTTACATTAATTTTTTTTCTATTTCTACCTCATAAATTCAGTTATTGCTATGAAGAATGACCTGGCCAGCTTATATTCATTAAGAAATTACATATAAACTAAAGACTATATTAAAATCTATTTTTCACTAAACCTAACATCAAATACAATTATGGGATAAAAACCAAACTTTCTTTAAAACTGCTAATTATTTCTTCTCTAGATAAGGATTACTATATAAAAATACAATGGGTAAATATAGAAAGAGTTAATACCAAATAAAATATTTTTTATTTCAATATAGTCTTATTAAGTATAACAAACACACGTTTACATATGTGATATATCAAAAACAAATGTTATAAATAAGATTACTGGTTTAGAACATTGAAGGTACAGTGATAAAGTGAATATTTTAAGGAATGTTAAATTTGACAGAAAGATATATAATATCCACCAAGACTTCTTATTAATTCACTAAGCAAGAATGGTAGAACTGTTTTGCAATTATTAGCATTGATCTAATGGCATATGATTTTCAAGAGCAAAGGTAAAGAATCTTCTTGTTACGGGTATCTTTAAATGAGTCTTTTGAAATGTGGAAACCTTGATCACAGTTTTATCTAAACACTTTCTCCTCTAGAAATACCAATGACCTCATATTAATTATGCACAAGCTACATAGCATAGGACAAGAGATAACATTACCTATTCCTATTACAGTTAGCAAGACTAAATTCTAAAAATTTCAACTTCAATTTCAGTGATTGTGATTTTGAGTAAGGTGTGCTTTCTTTCTGCTGAGACTTAGGTAAAATACCAAGATTAACTGAAGTTATTGAACAATTAAGGAAATAGGATCTTGGTATTGTAAACTACCTCAGATCAAGTGACCTAAGATAGGTTATGATTTATGGTTCCACCCAGATGCCCTGATCTCATTACTAATTTTTATAAACTTCTTAAAAAGAATTCCCGATGTCATTTGAAGTATCTGACAATATATCACAAACTTACTTCTAGGATTGTTAGCCTATATCTCTCAATGCATTCTTTAGAATCTGCTAAAATGCCATTGCCTTCATGAAATGGTGTCAGATGCCCAGACTCATGGAGGGTAGATGATTTCCTTTCCTTTAAACATGCATAACGTTGTGTATTTTTATTTTCTTAAAACAGTTACAGCTATGAGGTGTTATTTAAAATTATTTTTCATATATTATAAAGATAGGATAAGCCTGAAAGGAAGTTATAAATACTTAATAACATGTCCAAGGATTCCTAATAGATACCAAAAAAATGAAGAAAAAAATAAATTTCTGGGGCCTCTGAGATAAGGAAGTTACTTGTCAGAACCCTGTGTTGTTTATAAACAGAACACAATATGGAGCTGGTGAGGATACAGCATGCAGGAAAAAAGGTAAAACCTATGGATTCCGTGTACTATGTTGGTTTCAATTCCAGTAGAGAATGGTCCAATAGCATTTGGACTTTTTCAACCTTGTAAATAACAAAATTTTCCCATATCAAAAGAAAGGAGCATTTTTCTTTGGTAGAGTTTTGGTAGCACTTGTTGAGATAATGTTTGTCTCTAATAAGCTTCTGCCTCTTGAACTTAAAACGCATGGCTCTTCCTAATGTGGTTAGTGGTTGCTCGTGAGTATTTGGCAGGAGGTTTGACAAAATCTTACAAGAAAAACAAATAGGTTTTTGAAACAATGCTGGCTGGCATCCAAAAGTTTATTAAAATAGAACCTTTCTGTCTTTTCTTTCCATTGACGAATTATTGTATTCAAAGTTGAAAAACTAAAAATTTTATGTTCTGGTAGCAAAAATATTGATGCATCTACATGGGCCAATTATATTCAGGATTTTTTAAATATGGATATTAATTTTTGAGAATACTGGGGGACAAATTTTACTAGTTTTATACTGAAAACTACAAAAACTGATAACAGCTTCTGATATTACAAGCAATATTTCCTTAATTGTTGAATCATAAAAGGGAAAATATAACCTAAGCTGTCTATAAGATGGCCTGAAGTAGTATAGTGCATCTAGAAAATTTTAGAATTTTTCTACTGTGTAAACCAGAGTTGCTTTTTGAATAGCTTCATAAAATGTTCTGGCATTGCCATTCTGCTCACAACATGTGGATTTTCTCTTCTGCAAATACATCATTAGAACTCTTGGAGCACTCAAGCTCTCTGAAATGATGCATTCAATTTCAGACTTTAGTTCTATACATGACTTTTGCTTTTAAATGGCCTATATAGATGAAAACTCCAGAACTACTGCTGAATAAAGGCAAATTCCTACAAAGATATCAGCGTTTATCAGGAGCCATTTGTTTTGTTTTTTTCTTTTTCTTTTTTAGTACTAGGGACTGTGAGCCCAGGATACCCTACTACCAAGCTACATCCCCATTCCTTTTTAGTTTTACATTTTTTTTTGAGACAATTTCTCTTTACTTTGCCCAAGATGGCCTCAGACTTGGAATCCTTTTGCCTCAGCCTCCTGAGTTGCTGGGTTTGCAGGTGAGTACCACCACTTCCAGCTGGAGACTTAAATTTTAAGATACATCTTAAAATTTCCTTACTTCCTTAAATGTGTATTTCCTTAAAACATATATAAATTCTTTCCATTAGAATTCATGGCACAGTGATAAAATTGTGCACAGGCAATTATCATGATGCCAGTGAGTTCTTTGCATTGCTTGCTGCAGGTGCTCTTTGTTATGTCTGGAGAACAGGATGTTAGGTAAGAATGGAAAGGGAAGGGAGAGTCTGAGGTGACAAGGAAAGCTTACAAGAGAGATGTTACTCAAGTCTTTCTTTGCAGATCAGAGATCAGAGAAAAGAGAAGGGGTAAAATGGGAGCCGCAGAGGAGGCTGTCAGTCACACACTCTATAGTGGTTGAAAATATCTTCTGGTGCAATGCATATCTTTAATCTTTGGCTTTATATTGCAACATACTTCTAAATGGGTATTGTTCACAGAAGGGGAGTGTCAGTAAATTAAATCTGCCACATACATTTCCTGAAACCTCATTTTACATTTCAGGGGCAAAGAATTATAGGAATTGGCATTAATTATATTGAACAATAAAGATACTTCAATCAATATTAAATGAAATTGGGTAGAGAATAAGAAAGATAATTCTTTGGTATTTTCATATTTTCTAAGGAAATGAGAATGTATATATTAAGTTCATAGACTGTTTTAAAATTAAGGAGACATTTTGATCTCTATCTTGGGATAATTTGGGCAATGTAGAATAGTATTAACTGAGTTTCTAGAAATATATGTAGCCAAGTTTCAAGGAATATGAAGAAATATGGAAGGCAGTATAAAAATGGAAAATCAATTTTAGACAACTGGCTTTATGCCAACACATGGTTGTGGAATTCTAAAGGATTCTATGATAAGACAATTGAGTTATTTCCTAGGAAATCAGACATTAGAACAACATATCACAAGATCTGTGTGGCCATTCAAAAATATAATGGATACTCAAAACAGATTGTGGTAAGAAAGTTTTAACTGAAGAAATATGAAACAGGTCAGCTATTGTTCAAAGTAAATATCCATAAAAATTCATTTGAATGAGCAGAATAATCAAAAGAAACATTGACATGGAATTAATAATTGAGAAAAATTTGTCCTGAGTATGAAGAGAATTGAATCTTGTTGAACATTGGAGTACATGACTGACTAAAAATTACATTTTGTAGTTAGAAGAAAATTATTTTCCAGCCTGTGAATATTACTGTTTCCATAGCTGTATGTAGTATTTCTGTTCTTTTCTTCTTGCTTTGCTGAGGGAGTTGTTTGGAATTGTAGAGAATAGGACCTAAAAGTATACCCATACACATTCAAATCTTTGGGGAAAATGAGGGTTGTGCCCACATGAAAGAATTAGTGATGTTCTAGTAGGACTGAGTTACAAAGACAAATTCAGCTTCCTCTGGGCTCTCTTGCCCACCGCCATATAAAGCAGCAGGAAACCCTCTTGGGAAGCCAAGGGGTAGCTTTGCAGTGCTCATGCACTTCCCAGCCTCCAACAGTGTGAGCCAAATGAAATTCTTTTCATTATAAGTGAATTTATTTTGTTACAGCAGAAAAAAAAAAAAAAAGTAAGACAACTGTTTTTTTTTTTTTTTTTTTAATATTTGTAATCTTTTCTAATGAGCCTTTCTTCTTCCTCTTATTATGTTTCTCTGTTTCTCTGATAGCATCCCATACTTTCTGGTGAATGGATTTCCCTGAGTCCCAGAATTTTCTCATCCTTGCCTGCATACCCAGTCGACCATCATTTCATTGCAAACCTCCTTCAAAGAGTAGTGGACTTTCACTATTTCTTTACTGTTGACTCATATATTGGTCTGTTGCATTATGGTTTCCTTTTTCTCATCACCATTTGTAAGATTCTGTCCTTTCAGAGTGATCTGAAGGTGGCGTTTTGGATGTCTTTATGTTCCTTATTTTACTTGAGACTTCTTTGAAGAGTGTCAGATATTTCCCACACAGATTTTTCTCTGAAACTACAGAGCCTATCTTGAAATCCTTCTGAGATATATTATCATCATAAAGCAACTTAAACTGAAGACATTAATTTTTTTAAAAAAATGTTACTTCTCCTTGGCTACTCCAGTGCCAACAGGCTCTTATTCCCATATTCATCTATAGTGGATATTTTGTGTATGAACGGCATCACTCTTTATTTGGTTCTGAATATGGAAACCTTAGAATCATTTATTCTTTCTCTATTTCTCATACCCCATGTATTAGCTTTTCATTGCTGTGACCACAATATGTGACAGGAACAACTTAGGGGAAGAAAAGTTTATTAAAATCATGGTTTCAGAGTTTCAGTCCAAGGTTGGCCCAACTCCATTGCTCTGGGCATGAGATGAGGCAGAACATAATGGTGGAAGGTTCATAGTAGTGAAAGAAAGCTGTCAGCTCATGGCAGCCAGGAAGGGAGGGGAGAGGCAGGAGGAGCTGGAAACAAAATATAATCCCCAAGGTCATGCACCAGTGATCTCCTTCCTCCAGCCTTGCCTCACCTACGTACAGTAACCACCCAGTAGTTCATTTGAATTATTAATCTATCAAACGGATTAACCTACTGATCAGATTTCAACTTTTATAATCGAATTAATTCACCTGTAAATATTCCTGTTACTGAACATAACACTAATAGATATGTGGTTTTTCATATCATCCTGATTTTTAGGATCTACTTCTGTAAGAGCTCTTAATATTGCCTCTATTGTTATGTATGTTAATGGTGAGTTAGGTCTGTCTTTTTTTTGTTTGTTTGTTTTTCTTGTTTTCTTTTGCTTGATGCACTTGCTTCTTAGCAGTGCCTCTTGCCTCAGTTATTTCCAAGTAAGTGGCATATAAACTCTTAGACAAGGACTCACACAGTTTCAATATCATCTGAAATCTCTCTTTCAAGTTGATCTCTCACAAACAGGATTAATGCTATGCTCTGACAAATGCTTTCATGAGTTCATGCCTTGGGCTGTGGTAACTGCTATTATTGAAGTTCCCTTCCCCAGAATTCCTGCATTGCAAATTCCTTCACAGTACAAAAACAAAAGTCCACTTCTCTTGTAAATCATTCCTGATTCAGGCAGAATTATTCCCTTTTATTCATTTTGCATAGCATTTTTTAGTTTTTTACAGCATCATATTTTGTTGGCAGTATCTTATGTGTCTGACACTCAGACTTCTTTTTCTAAGGATAGTGTTTATGTTTTATTCCTTTTGTAAACATAGTCTCTGGAAAATTGCCTCATATATAATAGGAATTCAGTAACAGTTATGGAGTAAGTGCTTCTATTGTTGCACTTATTTCATTGCTTTTATTTGTTCAACCAACAAATACTTATTGAATGCCTTTTACATGTCACTGATGATTTCAGTTCTTAAGGAGCTGCAGTAAATACTTGAAGTCCTGATATCACACTTTTAGTGGGGGATAAAGGAATGCATGAATAATCCAATTTCACATAGTGATAAATTCTATCAAGTAAATCATGGATTAGTATATGTTAGAGGCTGATAGAGCTAAGGATGGCTTGGGAAGGGAGGTAGTGGAGGCCTCACCAAGGAAGTGGCATTTACCTGAGACCCATAAAATGTGAGCAGAGGTATTGGGGAAGAAGGTGAGAAAGAGTAAGCATGAATGTCCCAAGAAAGTCATGAGTTCACCATAAAGTAGGAAGTGTAGGAATACCAGATTTACTGGAAAAGAGGAAGGAAGAAAAAACTGTAGAAGATGATATGAGATACTTGCATATTGTAGGTCTTAAAAGGAGATTGGGTTTCTTTGCAAATGTAATGGGAGAACTTTTGCAGGTTTTACACAAGAAGTGACAGCCTTTCAACTTTTAAAGCTTGCTCTTGCTACATGAGTATAGAAATAGTGTAACTGAAATCCTCAATTGAACTAGCTAGTTTGTATCATGGCAGTAGCTGTGGAAGTAATAAGAAGTTGTTAGATTCAGCATGTATAATGAAAGCATATCAACCAGAAATAACTGATGGGTTGGATTTGAGATTGATCATAAAAAAGCAAACAAGAATTATTACTAAATTTTTGATAGAAGCAAGAGTATAAATGATGATGTTGTTTAAAAACAGACAAAATCTTGGGAAAGAAACCACCATTCATGTTCTTGTGTTTATCTCCAAGATGATATGAATTCAGGGAGAGCATGGCCCTTTGTTTAACTGTTTGCATATTTTGTATAGTTTTTAATAAAAGTAATCTTTCAATAAAAATGATTATCAATGCATCTTAATTCAAAAATAACTACTGGCATTATTCTCATTACTGAGAACCTGCTAAATACTTTGAAACAATGAGTATATATTAATAATAGCAAAGTTATAAATGCTGGCTCCCTTGGAAACTGAGAGCTTATAGTATGGTGGGCTGATTGATAAGAAAAACAGCTACAACATGATGTTAAGTTACCATAAGCGCTGCAGAAAATTAAAATAGAAAAAGATGATTAAGGAAAGGATAATGAACTTGAATCCTTTTTTGCAGTTTTCAAAAAAAAAAAAAAAAGAGGTGATCATTGAAAATTCATATAAAGTGGTTGAAATGGTATTTGTTGGTTAAGAGCTGAACAAAATGAGGGATTGGCTCTTGTAAGTATTTAAATAAAGAGCATTCTGGGTTCACAGATAATATGCACAGAGAACCTGAGGCGAGCCTCTCCAAGTGTTCTGGGGAGAGCAAAATCCAGTGTGACCAGGTCAGACTGGAAGTGGCAGAGTAGCAGATGAATTCTAAGAGGAAAGGGAAAGTCGGACTCTGCAGCACTATGTTGGACAGTGTAAGGATTTGGACTTTTGCTCTGAAAAAAAGGGAAGGGCAGCAAGAGGTTTACAGTGGGGTTATGACTTATATGACCAGTACTTTATCAAGACCCCTTGGGCACCTGTGTTAAAAAAGACTTTTGGGTGGACAGGATTGGCGAGACAAAATTATACATTATAACTACTGTACTAACCTGTACTCCCGGTCTAGTGATGAATGTCAGGAACCATGGAGGGACTGTGAGTAGATTTTAAAGTTAGAATCTACAAAATGTACTGATATTTTAAATGTGGGACATGAGAAAACAGGAAAGCAGATAGGTCTGAGGCCTAAATATTTAGAAGAACAGATTTATTACAGACTGAGAAGGCAATTGTGGGAGATTAGGAGCTCACATTTGGATGTACTGAACTTGAGATCTACTAGATATATAATTGTAGACAGCAGGGAGGAGTTGAATCTTCAGTACTTGTTGCAGGCTCTGAGCTTTTGAGGATAGAGTAATTAAAATTCAGCTGTTTCTCAGTCCAAAGACTGGATGGGATGAAAGCAACTGAAATCAAGGATTTGATGCAAACAAAACCTTGGTTTGATAAAATAATTCCATATTAAGAAATAGTAGGATTAAGGTTGAATTACCCAAACGATGTGCTATTTCTAAAACAAAAATGAACGGTGTGGTGTCTTGGAAGTCAAATAGTAAAATGTTAAAGGAGGAGGAAGTGAATAATGATATAGAATTTTGATAGTTTTGTTCACCATAATATTTGCATCCAATCTGGTAAAGTCCTGAGAGGGAAGGAGCACCATTAGTTCCAAATGAATAACAGACACAAATCAAACTGGAATACCTAGTCATCAAGTGATGTTTCAAGTATGATAAAAGACATAAGTGTTCCTTGCATCTAGCAATATTGGGGTCTTGACAGTGTTGAAAATAAAAGTTTAAATAAAGTGTTAGTATTAAAATCTAGCTGCATATATTCAAGTGAGAATGACTGGAAGGAAATCAGAGATAGTAAGAACAAGTACATCATTGGTAAGATTTGCTATAAAGAAGGAATAAAATAAAACAAACAAACCAAAAACAGCTGGGCATGGTAGCATATACCTGAAGTCCCAGCTAAATGGGAGGCTGAGACAAGAGGAGCTCAAGTTCAAGGTCAGGTTGGGCAATTTAGAGAGACCCTGTCCAAAAAAAAAAAAAAAGAAAGTCAGTAAGCACTCTGGTCTGGAGGCATAGATCAGTAGGCCAGTGGTAGAGTTCTTGCCTCATGTGTGTGTGAGTTCCTACAATGTTGAATCACCATTGCTACACACACACACACACACACACACACACACACACACAGAGTAAAAAAATGTGGAGCTAGAGATGGATATGGAGTCAATTTATACTTCTAAATTATGACTGAATATTCGTGACCAGATCCAGATTTAATATATTAACCATTTTTAAGTGTACTGATAAGTGGCCTTTAAGCATATTCATATATTTTGTGTGTCTATTACTAGCTCCATCTCCAGAGTATTTAGATTTTCCAAAATGTAAGCTCTGTACCCATTAAATATAACACCCCTTTCTGCCCTTTACCAGTTCCCAATAGTCTCCATTCTACTTTTATGGATTTAACTAGTCTAGGTACTTCGTATAAGTGGAATCAAATGACATCTGTCCCTTTGTGTTTGGATTTTCACTTAGTTTGATACCTTAAAAGTTCATCTATGTTGAGGCATGTGTTAGATTTCCCTTCCCTTCTAAGTCTGAACTGTTTCATTGTATGTATTTTGTGTGTCTTTCATCTGTCTATAGACAGCTTGCTTTTACCTTTTGGCTGATGATGATTAATGCTAGTATGGACATAGTTTTTCACATATTTGTTCAAGTCCCTGCTTTCAATTCTTTGGAGTGTATGTTAAATTTCTTAATACAGATGGCATTCTAACATGTTTTGTATACTTTCTTTATGCCTGCTAGCTACTACAGAAAATGAAGAAGAGATGAATGATTTTTTATGTCCAACAAATAGCTTCAGATATTGTTTAGAGAGTATCAAAGAACTTTAATATATGCTTTAAGTTATAAAGTACATAGAGACTATAGGTAGAGGGAGGTATACTTTCCTTTTGATAGAGTGTCTTCATCGTGACTTCAAAGTTCTACACAGACCTTAATTTGCTCTTTCTCCGGAAACTCTTTTACAATTTCTCAGTTACAGTTCAATTTGTAAATTATATCCTGTTAGAAATAAGAATGAGAATCATTTGATAAATGATTGCATAAATCAATGAAGACTGACCTTGGCATTAGCATCAAATTATTTTGTTTCTTTGCCTCTTTTCTAAGTTGGCTGTAATAGTTTTGAAAAAAATATTGTCTGAAGTCTGATAATGTATATTATATTTGAGTCTCAACATTTTAACTTACTTTTGAGTCATGATACTGACTAGATACAAATTTGTGAATTTATTGTAAGTCATGAATAGCAGATTAATATATAGATTCAGGCCTCAAACTTTAGTAAATAGTGTAAAGAGAACATTTGCAGCATATTTATAGCAATGAAAATCTCCTTAAATTGGTGTGTATATGTATATGTGAATATGTTCCATTGCTAATTTCTGTGATATTTGTCAGTCACTAAAAGCTGGCTCATTCTTAGTTAGCCTATTGCTTCTTCCTTACCAATGTCATCAGTTAGATTCTCCAACATTATAATTCAGAACACAGAAACATAGTTTATCATAGAATTCTGGCATCTAGACATTGTTCAAGAAAAGGACATGACTAGACAAAATTTTGGCCACATTGTTTTTTCTGCTGCATACCATGCTGTGCTTGATTCTGAGAACTCTTTTTGCCTTGATGGGACAAAGTTTGAGTTCCTGGAACATTACAGGATCGTGCTTCTGTTTCTACACACAGGTCCACCTTATCTCAGAAAGATCTCTTCCTCTTTGTCTCTGGGTGTATAATTAGTTTCATGAAAAAAAAAAAAAAAAAAAAACAACAACCCAGATCTCTCTTATCATATAATGCTATAGCACTATGAACCATCTTTCTTAGTACTTACTATCATTGTGATTTCATATTTTTGTGTGATTATTTGATGAAGATCTCTCTCCCACACAGCCATCAGCACACTATTGGTTGGGTTATACCTGATCTCACAGCTGTCTTCCTGCATCCTTCTGTGGAGTACCAGGCTGTAGCAGATACTCAAGAAATACTGGAATGTATCAGTGGCTGTGGATGAATGATTGATTGAAACCTATGGAAGGAAATATTATTTAAATGTGTGTTTTATATGGAGTTTTTGTTTTATGTGGGCCTCTAATTAGAAAGTATAAAAAGGTTTAAAGATGTGAATGTTGGGGCTAGGGATGTGGCTAAAGCGGTAGCGTGTCCGCCTGGCATGCGTGCAACCCGGGTTCGATCCTCAGCACCACATACAAACAAAGATGTTGTGTCCGCCGATAACTAAAAAATAAATATTAAAAAAAGATGTGAATGTTAATTCCATAAGGATTTTGAAGCAGAATTGAATAATAATAACTTGAGAGCTAATATCAGGTTATCAAACTTTCTATTTCATCACTCTGCGTTGTAACTTCCAACTGCAGGGTATGGAAGGACCAATAATGGGCAGGCATTTCCCAGGGGAAGGTTAGAAAGCAAAAGTACATGAGCAGGATTGCTCTTTCCTCACTGAGCTGCTTATGTTAACTGACTGATAATCTCTACCCACAACAGCCTAAAGTTCACATAGTCACAGTTTTTACCTTATCTTCTTTTGTTTTCTTTTCATTGTCTTACACATGTTGTATCTAATTCTGTCATATTTAATCTTTACATATAACTGTAATTTGAGAGTAGAACTTTCTTCATGATCATCTGGATTTAATGAGAGTTTATTTATTATTAGCAGTATGTTAAAGAAATTACTTAGTACTTCTATTCCCCAGGTACAAACCTAGGTAATTTTCATATATAATTTAATTTTAAGATGTTTTGTATTTCCTCTGAATTAACAGACAGCGTACTATTTTTGTAATCCATGAAAATATAGCTCTACTATATTCAGTCAAGATTTACTATTAGTACTGCTGCTAGCTGATGTGGCCTCGCTGACCTCACATGTTTTCCCAGTGACGAATGGTCATGTTAAAACCTTAGATCTTTCTAGGAAAAATGACACTTCTGTAGCAATCACTTGTTCACATAGACTGTGTGACAAAAAGGGCAGAAGTGGCTGGTGGTCATGTCCACATTGTGCACATGTTTAAACTATGCTCTCTGCTCTGTGGCTGCTGCTGTTGTTTGCAAAACCCAGCTCTGCTTGCATCTTTGCCTCTGAGTCACAAAGCCCACCAGACTCCTTTGATCACAAAGCCACCCCATGCGTGCAGCTGTGCTCTAAGTTGGTCCATTGGCTTCTGTTCTGAGCTGTGGTATTATGGTATTATAGGTTGTGGTTCACTAAGTGTGTAAAATATATCTTCTTGTCCTGATAACAACTGTCCCACGTTAGCTCTCCATCCAGGAATAGGTCTGATTAGTGATTCTCCACAACAGCTTTGACTACAGAAATATCTAGTTGCGGATAACAAAGTTTCTTTTTATAGTCATTATATATTGTATTGTCACATTATATGTGTGTTGATACAATTATGTATTATAATTGATGATTTATTTACAACTTACAGTTTCAGTTCTAATTCCATTGTGAGAGGAAAACTTGCTGAGCTGTTGTATGGTTTAATGTTTTTCATTCTTCTTTTCACATAGAATTTACCCTTTAAAAGCAAATAGCATCAATCACTAATGCTTTGTGATCACTGTAATACCACTTTTTTCCTTAAAAACCAATCTTCCGATTAAACAAGATATAATGGATTATGTGCATTAAAGTTATAATAATGTTACTTTTAGTAACTATACTTCTTACCTTTAGTATCTATTGTTCCACTTATTAATGTATTAGAGAGGCAGAATTCCAGCCAAAAACAACCTTAGATCCTAGCAATTGTACTAAAAGGGAATCCTAATGCATCAAGAATTCCAGTAATTTTACTAATAATGGGTCTACCCTATATGACCAATGTCCTTCAGCTAATTTCTTGAAGTATTTTATATTAGTTCTATGTAAAGTCTACCTTTAGTACTTTAGAAGCACAGTTACACCAATGGCACAACTATTATAGTCTCATTGGTATGCAGCACTTATTTATTGAGTGCTTACTATGTGTCAAGCATTATTTTAAGTGATTTTGTATGCCCTATGATAACACACACATAAAAGGGAACTGTCCTTTTATTTGTTGATGATATCAACATTTGTGACTTTCAGTGAAAGCATATTTTTCCAAACCTTGTTATCAAGTTTTTCACTACATTTGTTAGGGTGATTAATTTTTTATGTGGATTTTTTTTTGTTTAAATTGATACTTAGTCAGAGTCATACCCAAGAGTAGTGCAGATCACTAACCCTTAATTCTGCCTCTCTTAAAGAATGGTCCATCTATTTGCTGGCAATATGATTCTATACCTAGAAGACCCAAAAAACTCCACCAGAAAAATTCTAGAACTAGTAAATGAATTTAGCAAAGTAGCAGGATATAAAATTAACATCTATAAATCAGAGGCATTTCTGTATATCAGTGACAAATCCTCTGAGAAGGAAATGAGGAAAACTATGCCATTCATAATAACCTCCAAAAAAAAAAAAAAGATGCTTTGGAATCAATGAAAGAGGTGAAAGATCTATACAATGAAAACTACAGAAACCTAAAGAGAGAAATCAAAGAAGACCCTAGAAGATGCAAAAATCTCCCTTACTCTTGGATAGGCAGAATTAATATTATCATAATGACCATACTACCAAAAGCACTATACAGATTTAGTGCAATTCCGATCAAAATCCCAATGGCATTCCTCCTAGAACTAGAAAAAGCAATCATGAAATTCATCTGGAAAAATGAGATCCAGAATAACTAAAGCAATCCTTAGCAGGAAGAGCGAAGCAGGTGGCATTGCTATACCATTCCTTAAACTATACTACAGAGCAATAGCAACAAAAACAGATGGTATTGGCACCAAAACAGACTGGTAGACCAATGGTACAGAACAGAGGACACAGAGACTAACCCAAAAAATTACAATTATCTTATATTAGACAAAGATGCCAAAAACATGCACTGGAGAAAAGATAGCCTCTTCCACAAATGGTGCTAGGAAAACTGGAAATCCATATGGAACAAAATGGAATTAAATCCCTATCTGTCACCATGCTCAAAACTTAACTCAAAATGGATCAAGGATCTAGGAATTAAACCAGAGACTCTTTGTCTAATAGAAGAAAAAGTAGGCCCTAATCTTCATCATGTGGGATTAGGCTCCAACTTCCTTAATGAGACTCCTATACCACAAGAATTAAAACCAAGCATCAATAAATGAGATGGACTCAAACTATCAGCAAAAGAAACAATCTGTGAGTTGAACAGAGAGTCTACAACCTGGGAGCAAATTTTTACCCCTCACACATCAGATAGAACACTAATCTCTAGGGTATATAAAGAACTCAAAAAGCTAAACACCAAAAAAACAAATAACCCAATCAGAAGGTGGGCCAAGGATCTGAACAGACACTTCTCAGAAGATGATATACTATCAATCAACAAATATATGAAAAAATGCTCATCATCTTTAGCAGTTAGAGAAATGTAAATCAAAGCTACTTTAAGATATCTTCTCACTCCAGTCAGAATGGCAGCTATTATGAAGACAAACAACCATAAGTGTTGGCGAGGATGTGGGGCAAAAGGCACATTCATACATTACTGGTGGGACTGCAAATTGGTGCAGCTAATATGGAAAGGAGTGCGGAGATTCCTTGGAAATCTGGGAATGGAATCACTATTTGACCCAGCTATCCCTCTCCTCGAACTATACCCAAAGGACTTAAAAACAGCATACTACAGGGACACAGCCACATCAATGTTTATAGCAGCACAATTCACAATAACTAAACTGTGGAGCCAACCTATATGCTCTTCAGTGGATGAATGGATAAAAAAAATGTGGCATATGTACACAATGGAATTTTACTCAGCATTAAAAGAGAATGAAATCATGGCATTTGCAGGTAAATAGATGGCGTTGGAGAAGGTAATGCTAAGTGAAGTTAGCAAATCCCCCCAAAAAACTAAATGCCTAATGTTTTCTCTGATGTAAGAAGGCTGACTCATAGTCGGGTAGGGAGGGGGAGCATGGGAAGAAGAGACAAATTTTAGATGGGGAAGAGGGGTGGAAGGAAAGGGAGGGGCAGGGATTAGCAAGGATGGTGGAATGTGATGGACATCATTATCCAAAGTACATGTATGAAGACACGAATTGGGTGCCAACATACTTTATATACAGAGATATGAAAAATTGTGATATATGTGTATAATAAGAATTATAATGCATTATGCTGTCATTTTTTAAATTAATAAAAAAATTTATAAACTTAAAAATAAAAAAGAATGGTCCATGATGTTTTTGCCAGAAATTATGGTTGTCTCAGGTGTATGTAAATAGAAAAGTCACAGAAGGCTTGTAGTTGTTATCTTTCTCTCCTTATAGCTCAAATATTCTATTTGAAAATTGGGCAGATAAAAGTCTTGGTATATGCTACAGAGTATCAACTGGCCCTACAGGGAAAGACTAGTTAGTACACTTTGTTTTGTTTAATTTCACTTAAGAACAGAATACAGTTTTACATAAAACTTTTATCCTTTTAGTTTATGCTATCACTTTTGTTGTATTATATATTCTTCTTTATTATATAACAATCCTTAAAATGTTCATAATAATCTAAGCAGGTCATCAAATATTTACAATAACCAACAACATTGTTAATATAGTCATTTAAATATTTTTAATAGTAAGAAATCATTGATTTTTTAGCTTTGACCCAGAGTTGACCCATCTCCTCTAGTAACAACATTCCTATCATTTCAAATTACAATCAGTTCAAAAACATTATTTTAATGACTTTGGATTGGAAGAGAGCCTATGTGGTTTGACATCAGTGCTCTATATTTAAGCTCAGTTAAAGCTCACTTTAAAGCAGCAAGTCTTTTTAGCCATGAAGCTTCTTAATGCTGTGACACGTCTGTTTTTCTGTGCATCAATCATGGTGGCAGAAAGCGTATCCCTCCCTAAGAGGAGATGCGTGCTGACAGGCACCTGGATGAGGACTGCCACATGTCTGTTCCTGTGCAGACTTTCTACAGATGAAATTCTGTGTCCCTTCTTAACTCCCAGCAGCTGCCTACAGAATTCCCCTTTCTTCTTTCTATTCTTCCTGGGGATTCAGTCTGCTCTTATTTTGTCAGGTTATGACCGATTAATCACCCCTTTATTTTTATGAATAGTTTTACTATTCATAAAAATAGAATCATAGCTATTCTTTCATTTTAAGTATGTGACTAACAAGCACCTTTACAAAGGAATAAGAAGTACTTTAGGGAGATAAAAAAAGAACTTAGATTATAAACATTCCTGGGGTGCAATATTTTAAAGATACTTTTCACATTTTATAATACTTCTCTAATACTATACTAGCACACACTTCTTTGCTACCTATAGAATGCCTTCTCAGGATTATGCATCTTTTCATCCTGAAGTCAGGATTCAGTGTAGTGAATTCTGGTTTGAAACCCCCAGCTCCAGTAAAATCCCTCAGTGAGATGGGTCTTGTCTTCCTCTTTATAGCACGGTTGTCCTGAAAGCAAATTTAGAATGAACTGCAGAAAAGGAATTAGTACCTTCAGTTATTTATTTATTTTGGGTTTGTGGAGAGCTACTTGCTTTATTCATTTAATCACTCATTTATTTTTGAGTAAGGACAGGGTATTTATTTATGATTTTTTTTAAAGAGAGAGAGAATTTTTTAATATTTATTTTTGAGTTTTCAGTGGACACAACATCTTTATTTTATTTTTATGTGGTGCTGAGGATCAAACCCAGTGCCCTGCGCATGCCAGGGGAGTGCGTTACTGCTTAAGCCACATCCCCAGCCCTTATATATGTTTTTTTTTCATTGTATTTATTGAGGGCTGGTTAATCACAAAGGTATGTACACACCTATGAGAAATATCATATGGTTTGTAATTAAAGCATTAGTCAGCTTTTTATATTTTAGATACATGTGTGTGTGAGTGTGTGTGTGTGTGTGTGTGTGTGTGACATAGAGAGGGAGAAATATAAAAGAAAATTGTCTTTTAACCATGTTGGCCTCACATCTTATGTTTCCTTGTAACATATGAAAAAATCATGAACAGTTAAAGTAAAAATGAATTGCATTTGGGTTTATATTTAAAGACTTCTGCAATCAGTTTGCTACATAAAATAGTAGTTTTCAACCTCAAATTTTCCAGAGTTACACTACAAGACTTTTAAAAATTTCTGAGTATATATGAAAAATGTTTCAGGGAAATATTCCAAATAAATCTCACTTTCTTTTGCATCATTTAGAGCCAATATGTGGAGTCCCCAATTTTGTGTCCCTGTCTATAAATCATGCTAATTTTGAGGTATGATAAAAATGAACATTTTCAGATAGATGAAATATATCAGTGTCAAGATTTTAAAAGTGATTTCTACAGGGTTACAGTTTACTGACCAAAGTGAGAAATAAACTTTATATCAAGTAGGCAATTGATATTTTCCTTGTACTGGTGCCTACAGTTTTATAGTCTCATAAGCAATATAACTATTTTTCCACCTTCTCTTCTCTCTCTTTTTCCCTTCCTCCTTTCCATCCATACTCTCTTTCTTTTTCTTTCTCTGCTACTTCTCCAGAACAGATTTGGGTTCTTTAATGGATTCTTTGCTGGATAATTTTTCAAGTTAGAAGTTAGGGTAAAGGTTAACTCAGTAGGCTTAGATATATTGTAAATTTCAATCCTAGCTCTGCCAAGATCCTAAAGCACAGTTTATCTCTGCACCAAGAACCAATTTGCTGTGCCCAGATTAAAACTTTATAAGGAAAAGCATCATAATAGTGTAGTTGGTGAGCAAAAAAGCTGGTTATCAATGAAAGTATAAGGAAGTTTAAACATAAGAAGGAAAAAGACAAAGACTATATTATTCCACCTATCTAAGGGGTCTTCAATAGTCACCTCAGATAAGTGGAAAAATAGAATCAGAATGTAAAATTGTGGTAGCCATTGGTTGGGGGAAAAGGGACACCTGGAGTCGTTTAGTAGGTACAAAGTTTCAGTTTTGTAAGATAGAAAAGTTTTGGAGATTGTTTTGCACATTGTGAGTAAACATAACACTATTGAACTGTACACTTTAAAATGTGAATGTGGTATTTTATTAATTGTTATCACAATTAAAGATAAAGTAAAATTAATGAGTAAATAAATACAGCAAAAGCATTCATCTTTAATAAATAAGTTATTTCTTAAAAAAATGTAGTCATTTGTAAGAATTCTATAAGAACTCTTTTCACCTATCCTTGTTTTTTTTTTTTTTTCTGAAAATCAGCCAGCCTTTGTTGTTGTTGTTTTACACTGAAAGCAGACCCCTGGGATAAAGTATCACATTTGTTTAAATCCAAATGAAATGACTAACACTGGATAATTTTCTGACATGGGGTTTTAAACAACACAGAGGAAACAGAACCCAGAACCCACCATGTAAGTGAAACCATGACAGTGCTACATGGCTATAATAGGGGAGAAGAGAAATAAATGTATACTGAAGCAGTAATGTTAAATTTAACCTTCTTTGTAGTGCAGTTTAATTTTAATTACTTTTTGAAAATTTAAATAATATTTAATAGCAGCATGAAATCCTATGGATTTAAAAACGATCCAACTCTAACTTGAGAGGTGGCATTTGAATAAAAGGCAACAAAAAGAATCTGTAGCTGTGCCCAGGGAGAAATTCTATCCAACAACTACTGTGAGGAACAAATGAGATAAAAATTAGTCTACCCTAGAAGTAATTCAAATCATTTTCTATTTAAAAGATTTAAGAACTTAAGTAACAATAATAATATACATAGAAAACCAAAACTTCTGCACACATATGCACATGTACTCACAAAGGCTGTATTACTAATCCCATGAACTTAAACTTTGTGCTGTATTAGTCTGGGTTCTCCAGAGAAACAAAATCATATATATTGTATATACATTATATTCACAGTTTCATATGTATACTGATGTGCTAGTGATATATGAATCAATCTCTCATACACAGAGTGATTGCTTATAAGAATCTGTTCACATAGTTATAGAGTCTAAGAAAGCTCTTTTCTTAGCAAGGTAGAGATTCAGACACCCAATGACATAGTCGTTTCATTCATAATCCAAAGGACTATGAACTAATGATACCACCAGTTATTGGTGATGAGTCTTGCTTCCCCACATGTTGAAGTTTGAACATTAGAGAAACACATCGAGGCAAGCATATAGAGCAGCATTTATTTAAATAGGGGTAACATACGCTTCTCCCAGAAGGGAGAAGGGGACCATAGCTGGAATCCTGGTATCCCAAGAAGCAAAGTATTCTGCCCTTTTTATATGTCCTAGGATTCCTTCATTCTCCTTCTTTTTCCCCCTTATCTTTCTCCTTCCAGTGTAGGTGACTAGGCCCAGGAATGCTTGGTGGGATAGCCCAAAGGTAGGAAACTGGTGGGCTGAAGGGGGAAGGGCAGGATGGAGTAGCCAAGGACACATTAACAACCATATAGCTCCCTATGGGGAGGGTCAATTCCTGGGCAGGTTAACTTGGCAACAGGTTTAGAGCAGGGGAAGGTTCTTGATTAGGGTGCTGGAAGAGCTCTGAAGGAATTAACGTTTCCATCCCTCAGGGGACAGTCTCCAACTTCCCAGACTCACTCAAAATTGGCCTCCTTAATCTGACCTGACTCGATTTACTATCTATACTGACTACTTGTCCGATTCTGGCTTCACTAAGAGAATCAATGATGTAAATTCCAGGCTGAGCTCAAATCTGTATGTAGGAGAAAACCACTGTCCCAGCTCATCTCAGAGTCATGCAGAGAAAGTGAATTTTCTCTCAGTCATTTCTATCCAGGCCTTCAATGTATTGAACAGGTTCACCCACATTATGGAAAGCAATATGATTTAGTCTACTGTGCCAAATGCTAATATCATTTTAGAAACACTCTCATAGACACTTATAAAGAGTATTTAGTTAAATATCTAGGCATACCACAGCCCAGTCATTTTGACACATAAAATTAGACATCACGAATCTACTACTTTTGCCAACTTGACATCCATATGCCACTTCTTAAATCATGTTTAATCTTCAAATGAAGAAAATAACAATGCCATAATTACTCCTAACATGTATGCCTATTCTGTATATAATAAAAAATGCACTAACCACCTACCCAGAGGAGATAAAGTTCATGAGTGAACTATTTTTTCTTGATATTGCACTACTTACATAGTATAATGTGAATTTAATAAGGCTTAAATATATAATATAAAGTCAATACATCCTGTGCTGGATGATAAAGGAATAGAGTGGTGAGAAAACAATCATGTTAGCCAAATACTGTGATAGTAAAAGCAAATGTGACTCCATTTTGTTTTGTGATTCCATTCCATAAACCAACCATGCCAAGTAGAAGGGTCATGACTGGGGCAAGATGTTCTTTTCCTTTTGCTATAGAAACCTTTAAGAACATGGAACTACCTAATGGGGTATTGTTTCTGTAACTAGGGTAAAGGGGCTCTGTTTCTGTAATTGGGGTGATTGAGCTAACTGTGATTGGTTAGGCTTTCCACGGATTGACTGCATTCTCATGCTTCTGTAACCTGGCTTGCTTACATTGGCTAGACCCCTGAACAACCCTTTTGAGGTTTTCAGGCTTATAAAGGAGCGTCCTTGCAATTGTTTGGTGCTGATCAGGGGAACAGCTTTATGTTCTGGTCAGTCGCCACTAGTGTGCTTCAATAAAGGCTTGATTCGATTGTACGTGAGTGGCCTGGAAGTTAGTTTATGAAACTCCAGGACGAAGCTTTAACTAGAACAATACAATTAAACATATTTATAACAAAATAAAGAGGAATTAACACAGCAATTACAGTTCTAATTTCTGTGACTGTGTACATGAACATAGCTGGCATATATATCTTCTTCTGTTAGCTACTTATTATTATTATTACTATTATTATTATTACTATTATTATTTTGCCTCTTGCAAGCATTTCATCTGGTTGTGATTTTGTACTTGGTAGAGTGACTGAAACCTTTGTTTCTCACACATATTGGCCATTAGTAGTCCTGCCTGGATTAAGTTGTTTTAGTTTTCCATTGCCCATAATCACAAGGCATAGTCATGCTTGGGATGCATTAAAGATGTCTTGTATTGCACAATACTTCCTTACTTCCACTGTAGAGAAGTAGTCCAATTTCTCCTTGTGAGTTAGGATCAATCACACAAGCCAAAATGATGACTTTACCTGTTAATTCATTATCTGTGAATTCAGAGGCATGAGAAGCCCTAAAATGACCAGCTGTATAGAAGATACGGTGTAGGTTAGAGGCAGAATTAAATAAGGTCTTAAGAGCAAATTTCCTTGAGAAGGTGGCATATGAAAAAAATCTTGATGAGGTGAGGGAGGAAGCCAAGCTAGTATTTTAGAATCCAGTATTCCAGATGCACAGATGAGATATAGCACACATTCTGAGGTTGAATTATGCCTCTACATGGCAAGTTTAAGGAACAGTAGAGGGGCAGGGATGTTTGTAAACTGAAAAGAGAATAACAGGAAAAGATTATAGATAGTTAATAGCGAGGTCATATAGTCTTTTTAGGTCATTGTAAGGATTCAGATTCAAACAGGAAATCATTGAAGGGTTTTAGGCAGAAGATACAAGATATGATATCTGACATTGATTTTTATACTGTCATTACGGCTACTAAGATGTGACTCCAAGTAAGGAGCAAGGGTGAAAAATTGGAATGCTCCTTGGTGTAGCTATTGACTTGATCATCTATCCCTGACAGTGGCTCCATCAAGGGCCTTAGCAGTGGATGTGGTAAGTAACCAAGTTATTTATATGACATTTAGGTAGAGCCCAAGAGGGGCAATCAACCATACCTCCACACTTTTAGTTAGGGGACTTGGGAGAGAGGAAGTCTATTAAATAAGACAAAAAAGGCATATTTGGACAGATTTGACAGATTTGCAGACTAAAAGTTAGAAGCTTAGTTTTTCACATAGCAATTGGTGATGTTTACTAGGTAACCAAATAGAAAACTAGTGATCAGATTCTTAGAAAAATTCTTAGTCTTACCTCTAAACAACAGAGATTCCCTTGGAAATTCTAAGGTAGGGGGATTATAATCAATTTCAAGCTTTAATATAGTGCTTTCTTGTGGTTAGGAAGAAAATAGATCTTAAAGAATAAAAGACTGAACTTAGCAAGAAGAGACAGTAGTTGGTAGCAAACATCCAAAAGGAGATCTTGAGGAAAGAATAATGAGTCACAGTAAAAATGGAGAAAAGAAGAATGGTTTGAGAAATATTTTAAAGGTAAAAAATCATCACATTATTATGCTCAAAAGAAAGGGAGGACTTGGTTTTTAAAAATTGATTGACTTAATGCTAATACCTTAACCAAAGAATAAAGAGGAAAATACAAAAAATATTTCCCAGTTCTATTATGACAGTGTTTTTTTTAAACTTTCCATAATCTTAATTGGTGCATTATAATTGTACATAATGATGGAATTTCTTGTTGCATATTCATACATGCACAAAACATAACTATATAAATTGGCCAATATCACTCCTTAGCACTTCTTTCCTCCCTCCCCATTTCCCACCTCTTGGTCCCTTTACTCTACTGTTCTCCATCTAATTTTTAGTAGATCGATTTTCTTTTCTTTTCATTTTCTTTTTCCTAACTTCCACAAATAAGAGAAAACTTGTGACCCTTCACCTTCTGAGTTTGACTTATTTCACTTAACATGATAGCGACTAATTCCATCCATTCTTCTACAAATGACATAGGTTCATCTTCTTTATGGCTGAGTAAAATTCCATTGTATGTGTGTGTATATACCAGATCTTCTTTAATCAGGCTGGTTCCATAGTAAGGCTATTGTGAATTATGCTACTATAAACATGGATATAGTAAGATGACTTTAATTCCACAGATAAATACTGAGGAGTCATATGGTGGTTTCATGCCTAGTCTTTAAAGGATTTCACATACTGATTTCTATAGTCCCACTAACAGTCTAAATATTTTTTTTCTCTAAATCCTCTTCAGCATTTATTATTTGTATTCTTGATGACTGCTATTCATACTGGTACGAGATAAAATCTCAGTATAATATTCATTTGTATTTCCCTAATTGATAATGATGTAGAAATTTTTTTCATGTATCTGTTGTATTTCTTCTTTTGAGAAGTGTCTGTTTAATTCATTTGCTCATTTGATAATTGGGTTATTTGATTTTTTGATGTAAAATTTTTTGAGCTCTTTATATTTTAGATATTTATCCTGTGTTCGAAGAATAGCTAGCAAAGATTTTCTTCCATTCTACAGGTTCTCTCTTAAAGTGCTTTCAACACAGCCTCTGATATTATTCTACCTTATAGGACATTAAAAACCAAAATATTTTACAGTTCTGTTTTTACATAGTAAAATATAATTGAGTATAACTACAAAGTTTTTTGGTCAGGTCAGTTCTGCATTAAACTCAATGAAGCACCTGTGTGTGTTTGTGTGTGTTTTTGTGTATGTGTGCAGATAGAAATGTTTTCATCTTTAGATACATCTCATTTATATTTGTCAATAGTTTTTTGCATGAATAATTGTTCGCATTGCAGGATAAGAATGGGTTTTGAGTGGAAAAGAAAATGACACAGTACCAGTGAAGAACTGCTATGAAGAAGAATGTCATGAATCTGGGCATGGTAGTGCTTGTCTATTATCCCAGTGACTAAGGAGGCTGAGGCAGGAGAATTACAATTTTGAGGTCAGCCTCAGCAATTAAGTGAGTCCCTTAGCAACTTAATGAGACCCTGTCTCGAAAAAAAAAAAAAAAAATGGGGAGGCGGTGGCGGAGTTAGGAATACAGCTCAATGGAAAAGTGGCCCTAGGTTCAATCACCAGTACTAGAAAGAAGAAAATAATGTCATGAAGCAGAGACATATGTATCTACTTTCATAGCCACAGTCTATCATTACTATGGATTACCTATGCATTTAGTATAAGAAGCATTCATACTTCACAACCCCTTACAATGTGAATTAGTGAATTATTAATGCTTTTGATCACATAATGTAACCAGAAAAATGAACTGGACAAGAAAAGAACTGAAAAAAATGATTTATGTTACATTTGGAAAGCACATTTAAAATGGTCAAGGTTATAATTTAATAAATTTATAGATCCAGTGGGTATTTAAAAAGATTATTACATAGTATTTACAGTATGATAGGTATATGTAACTCAAGAGGGTTTGGAAATACAAAAATATTTTTAGCACTAAAGGAAGAAATAGAAACTAAGAGATAAAGTATTACAGGTTAGAATGGAAGATATAGTCACCCTTGGTATTAAATAGTTGAAGCATTGAATAAATATTTCCAAATACACCCATGGGGCAGAACATTTATGATTACCCATTCTGTATCAGCATCACTATGATCAAGGTAATAAGATGGAAAAAAGTCAAGTCTGAATTTTCCTGAGTTAATAGCATATAACAAAGCTACATATTTTTTGTAACTTAAGGTGTATTTCTTTAGCATTTCTTGAGCAATTGAAAAAGAGAGTATAGAAGTTTTATACAGAATCAACCTACCATGCAGGCCTTTACTAAGTGATATTATTCAGAAAGCAGTTTTTCCGTTTTATGTGAACATGGTATTATTGGCTTCTAACAAGATAGTTATTGATCATAGTTTTTCAGTACAGAGTCCTGCTTACAATGGTCCATTCTTATTTTCTTCCCTGTATATTGTAAACAGAGATATTTATAATGCTAAAGACAAAACAAAGGACATTTTTGTTCTGTAATTTGAATCATTAAGTTTCACAGCTTAAAATATACTGAGAGGTTGGTTGAATTGACCTTCTCTTTATTTTGTATGACACACAGAGGAAGGAAAAACTAGGACAGCATTATTAAGATTACTTAGAACACAGCTTGGGGTGTTTCATGGTTTCCTTTAGACAATAAAGAAACTGTTCAGTAAACTGGAAAAGTTAATAAAATAAATGAATGCACAGGCAGCCTTCACCTGACTAATTAGTTGGGCTATGAGCATATGTATATTAATTAGGCGTTTTGGTTGTGTCATTCTAAGGATCATTGTTTGAACATTTATCTTTGTATTCTTTATTCCAGTATTTAAATTTTTCCCTTTTAAAATAATAATAATAATATCACAAGTTGATATGTGACATAGCATATAACTTTCAAGATAATAAGAACTATAAAATTAATATCCATTCATTTCAATATGATCTTTTTATTTATATAAGCATTTAAAGCATTAATTATGTTTAGCAGCATTCTTGTTATATATTAAGGAAGAAGTACTTGATTCTACTCTTAAAAAATTATAAAACCTTTAAGCTGACAAAGTGTATGTATACGGTGGGGGGATGCAGCTAAAGAAGTGCATGGTAAAATAATTTAAACTTAGCTTTTACAGACTAAATGAAGGGAAGGATCCAATATCATTTTGGTAGCCTCTGAACATGGTTAACTCTAGCTGCTGCTTTGTTATATCCCAAAGAAAATCTCATAAAACTGTTCTAGAAAAGAGGCGGCTCTTCAACAATACAAACAATGGTTATAAAGAAGTAGGGATGAGCAAAAACCACGTGGGATTGCTAAGAATATTTTCATTGTAGAGCAGAATAATCACCTTAGTTAGAAGAACATCTAAGTGAATCTGCACTGCATTCATGCATAAAAGATCCACTGTAGATGAAATTTTGGGGGAAGGTGAGTTAAAAGAATGAGGCAAAAACTAGAGGTGAACTCAAAGGCAGGTAAGGGAAACAAGCATAAGATACATCTTAGAGTTAGTCATAATTCATCATTACCATATACATATCTTACAAAGAAAGGACTGTCCTAGGCATTGGAGGTTTGGCAAGGGTGAGGATATCCTTGCTTCTGAAGTGCTTGCTATCTAATGAGAGAGAGAGAGACCAATACACAAGTCATATATCTACATAATAGGTGCAATCAGTCAGCCTCAAGGCTGAACAGTAGGAAACACACAGATCAAACTGCCTTCCTATCTGGGAGGATGAGAACTTACCTCATTGAGGAATTGACTGTTGAGTTCAATCTCAAGGTATGGATATGACTTCAAAAGCCCACACACATGGGACCATGATTCTAGACTTAGGGAATAGTAGGAATAAAGATATGCAAAAACACAAAGTTATGTGAAAATGACCATGCCTAGCTAAATGGAGCTGCAGCTTAGGAAGCTCCCAGAGGCATGTTAGAAAGTGAAGTTGGCACAGTAGGGAGGGATTATCTTGTGAAAGGACTTGCTTGGCTTTTATTGTGAGGTGACCAGGAGCTGTGAGCTGAAGTACTTTCAACTGTTAGATAATCTGCCTGATTCTGCACTTTGTAGCGTCACTTCAGCAATGGGTAGAGGGTGAAGGCCACAATTCTAGAGGCTGATCTGGTGGCCATTGATAAAAATTGCAGAGTAGATCTTTCTTAACTCATTGGCAGTGGAGAAGCAGTGTTGAAAAGCTTTAGAGAAAGACAAAACCTGTCTACCTTGCATGTGGCTCAGAGAAAGGAAGATTAGTCAAATATGTTCTAAGCTTTGAATTTGGGGCTTTATAAGTATGTAAAATCCTAGATGGCAATATAGTTGGGGAAATTCCAAAGGGAAGATATGTTTTAATCCTGGGTTTAAATTCTTAGTAAGTTAACTACTTTGTATGTCTTGAGTGAAATAACTTCAATTATAGAGAAGGATAGGTATTTACATGCCTATCTTTAGAGAGGTATTTCAATAGATATTCAAATGCCTGTCCTCTCACCTCACAATTAGAATAGCAATATAACAAAATTGCATTTTCCCCCATGAATCTTAAGACTTCTGTTACAACTATGATTAGCAATGTTGTGACTGGAAACCTGCATTACTGGTGAGGGCCAAAGTGTTATTTATCATTGGCTTTAATTTTTCAGTATTATTTTAATATTTATACACTTTTTTATTAAAAGATATTGATTTTATAACTGAGTAAATTTCAATGAAAGCAGCTTATTTGAACTTTGGAAAGAGTAAATTATTTCACAATAAAGTGATTCAATGACAGAACCTACTTCATATTTTCATCCCATAATTATGAAAATAAGCTACAGGCTAGAACTTCAGTTAAATTATTTTTTAGGAGGCAAGATAGACAAAGAATATTTTCTCTTCTTTTAGAGACCAATATTCTCATTCAAGCCTCAATGTTTCAATGACTTCTCTATGTTATATTGAAAATTCACCATGTTGATAGAGGAGAATAATTCCTTTTTTTGTGTGTGTGTGGTCCTGGAGAACCCAGGGTCTTGTGCATGCAAGGCAAGCACTCTACCAACTGAGCTAAGCTATCTCCCTGGCCCTTTAGTACCTGTCCCCCCGCCCCCCCCCCAAAAAAAAAAACTTTTTTAGATTAAACCTTCATCCATCTTTTACTCTGAAACCTATCTAATTATTCTGATTTACTCAGATACTTATACTACCAAAATTTATATTACATGTGTTAAAATATGTGACTTTTTACATGAATGTAGTTAAAGAAACGCATAATTTTTAAAGTAATATTAGAACCCATGGCAATATGTTCACTCATTTAAATTCCAATTTTCATATAAACATGTTTTTGTACTACAACACTCTTCTTCCCCCAAGTGCTATGATTAATAAAATGTTTTCAACATTAGAAGAACTTTCTTACTTATAATTGTGGAGATTGCTGGGAGAAAATTCCACAGTTTCAAATTTGAAACCATATGTAATAAACACCCCATAGCTTCAGTTATGAGTTAATGTGTGAACATAGTACTCAAAACAACTCATTCACTTGGATAGAAGAAAGAATCATCAATGCCAGAGCTACAGCAATTATGCAATTATGGTCACATGAAAATGACCAAAAGATAAATGGAAAAAGAGCTTTAGGCTGTTAAGTGCATCAATTAAACCCCATTATTATTATAGCAAGTAGTAAATGAGATCACCCTAAAAATCTAAATATACATTCTATAGTACTAAAACTACCCGGCAGAATTAAAATATCATAAATGCTTATAACTCCCATATTTTTTACTCCCAACTTACAGAGCAACTATTAAGAGAAATAGATGAAGTAGAAACTTTGATTTACATAAAGCTGTCTGTATTTTGCATACTTTACTGTTATTTCTTCAGATCTCATGGAAGTATGAATATGTAATGTACATATGGAAAATGTATTTAAAATTTTTGTCATTTTAGTTCTTTTCTTTTAAAAAATGATTTTCTGCCTATTTTCTCTCATACTCCTTTTGCTCAACAAGTTTTCTTTTCCAAATTCACATGTTGTGAGTAAATGCTCCCAAGAATGACTAAGCACGATAAACAGCTGTTAAAATGCCATTTTCAAAATTAGACCCTAAAAATTGCTTCTTTTCTGTTTGTTTTTATATGAATACATTAGAATTAGATGAGTTCTTGATCAATCTTTATCAGCCATTGCTTTACATAACATAACACATTCAGAACACAGTTAACAAAAGAATGGTAGTTTTGTGAATACTCAGTGAAAAAGACATTCACCGTCTTCCTTCCATACAAAGGTTCACTTTAGCTTCATATCCAAGAGGCTCAATCCAACAAGAATCTATAAGCCTCCTCTTTTTACTATGCACTAAATATGATTCATTATATAACAGTAATGTTCTACTTTAAAACATTTTACAGTTTTTATTTTGAAAAATTTACCACTGTTTGTTCATTATATTTTTGATTCACTTTGGTTATGAGCAGGAAATTTTATCCCTAGCTATTTTAGGAAGTTTAAGTAAATTGTATCCCTACCATATCTATTAAATAAGCTTATTTTGACCTATGAACACATAAGTATTACAATTTTTTGGTCTGCATCAGAAATAATGAAACATTTTGGTCGACAGAGTGTTATGTCCCAAGTGAGCTTTGATGAATGAGTTCCTTTATTTCCAATGGTAAAATGGATTTATAATCTCTAATCCTTGATGCTTCTGTGTAAAGCATGGGTTTTAAAAAATATCTTTCTTTGTAATAAGTGAAATGATGAGTTATTTAGATTTCAAGGTTTTTATGCAAATATATTTCCTCATATTTCTTCCTGCTACAATCTGCCCAGAACAAATATGTTGTATTATATGAGTAATTATACTTTATATGCTCATTCTAGGAACAACTCTAAATAATACTTGTCTGGTGAGCAATGATCATGGTTTGTGTTTGCAAACACTCAGTTAGCCTTTTCAAAGAACTTCCTGGGATACAAACAACTTGGCAAACATCCTGCCTTCAGATGAACTTGGGGTATATGTGTGTGTATGTGTGTGTGTGTGTGTGTGTGTGTGTGTGTGTGTGTATGTGTGTGTTTTAAATGTAAACAAGGCCACTAAAAAATTAACATTCGTAAATAAATATGAAATAAATTCTATATTCTATCCTGACAGTTTGTTAAATAGATTAGCAACCCTCTTTCTATGTTTATTAGAAAATTCTAATTTCTGTCTAAACTACATCCTTCAGATTATAGTTGAATCCTATTTCTTCTGATTCTTTTCTCAGAAATAGTTACAAAAATTCTTTTTTGGGTTGGAGGGCAATATTGGGGATTGAACACAAGGGCACTCGACCACTGAGACACATCCTCAGCCCTATTTTGTATTTTATTTAGAGACAGGGCCTCACTGAGTTGCTTAGTGCCTTGCTTTTGCTGAGACTGGCTTTGAACTCAAGATCCTACTGCCTCATTCTCCTGAGCCCCTGGGATTACAGGTGTGTGCCACTGTACCTGGCTTTAAAAATTCTTGTATATTACTATAATTAAGTTACTTTACCATTTTAGATTTTTTATGGTTTATAAGTTTATTATTTAACATTATATCTTATCTAATACTTTAATTTTAATAACTGCATGTGAGCATTTAAGTGCTAACTCTGTACATAGAACCTTGTGTCTTTTCTCATTATTCTTTAAAATAGCTCTTGAGAAGCAGATTTTAAATTGAGCCAAAATCTGTATGTCTTCACATTCAAAAATCCCAACAATTGTTTTCATTCTTCCAAACTCTTTTTAGTATTCAAACATTTGTCAACTTTTTAGGTTTCCCGGACTCATCACTGATGAACATTGAATTTAAATTCAGTGCACTGGGTTGATTCTTTTTCATCCCATACATGATATTGTAATTCAAATGATGTTGCAAATATACATGCATGAACCATGCATTCAGTGCTTTTATTAGTTGGGAAGAAGAAAAATATAGGAAATTCCTTTAATTATTACTTTTCACAAGAAAGCATGACTTAAAGCTATTCAAAGAAAAACAATAAATAAAAGGTAAAAGTTCTACCCATAAAGTTGTTTTGAAGTTCAATGTAGGCCAAGCGTTTGGCATACTGAGTGCTCTATAAATAACTGATACTCTACACACTGTGAATTTATAGACATCACACTTGCATCCCTAGCCTCTAGATGGATCCTTCTATATGAAGGTTCACAAAATTATGTGTTAAATGAATACATTAATGAATGTAAGGTGTTAGATAAAGGCAAGTCAGACTATGAATATCCAGTAGGATATAAGTTTTTAGCGGAACTTTAAGGAATGTGATATGAACTGAGAAATACATTCTAAAACAGAAGCTGATCTTTTATTTATACCCAAGCAGAAAAGAGCTTATTGTTTAAGATAGATAAGATTATTTTTGAATAACATTCTGTCCTGTTTGAGGTTCAATATAGTATTCATTCAGTTTTCCTCCAGACTGGGAGCTAATAAGTGTATACCTTTCTTAAATTTAGATACTGTAATTGTTCTGTTCCTACAGTCACTAGTATAAAATAGTGCTGTTGTTTTTCTATGTTAATGATGAATTTAAAATGGTAAGTAGCAAAACTATATTTATTCATATAAATTATAAATTTTTCAAAATGTGTAAAATCTTTTCCTGACAATATTGATCTTATGTTTCTTAGGCAATTCATTTCACATACTCATTTAAATTTTAATTGCTTCCAGGCTGGTGTTTCATAATTATAGTCAAGAAAAATCCATGATTTTAGTTTCCCTATTGATTATTTCCATTACAGATCGAAAAATAAACTTCTAATTCAGTGGTATTACATTTAAAGATTCTTGTCATTTACTAACATTATAATGATTGGCATTGCTAAAAATTTAATAATTATTAGAATAAGTAACTTATTTTAAATAATTTAGCCAATTTTCATCAAGAATAAATATTTGTATAATAATTGTGGTCAGAATCTGTTTCACAAAACATAGCCTTAAGAACAGAAAATTCTTTGTGTTTTCAAAATAGATTTGCTCTGCAATGTAGCTTAGTATGATTATAATCAGAACATAAAAATATGAATGATTTGGCTATAAAGTCATTGAAGTCAATTCAACATAACTGACCACTTTTTCTGGTAATATTAAATGCTTTTGAAGCCATCACATCTTTCTAAATCTCACTCTTTAACTTGAATTTAGAATATCATGCCTAGAAAGGTTCATATTAATTTACTGTCCTAGCTTTGAAACTAAATTACTGTATCTCCAATCTTTCAAGCTGTTATCAAAATACTTTCCTATTTTTAAAATACATATTTGTTAACTTTGATAATTTTTTTTGAACCAATAATGCTTCTTGTTTGCAGAAGTATTCAGATGGTGGGGGTTTCCTCAGAAAAATGCTATATAACTCTTTATTTCAATGTAAAATCATGAGAGCTAGGTACTTCATAACCAATAATGACACATCCATAAGAAATATCTTCTAAAGCAAATTATTAAGTGTAGCATGCATCTAAATATTAAAAATATCAGTATTAGTAGCTATGGTACTATAGGAAAACATATTAGGTAGTCTTACTAAAGTCATAACAGGAACACTTTGGAAATTCAAAGACATTCAAACATGGACAAGATGAATCACTCAAAGGTATATATATTTCTATGTATATATAGAAAAGATTAAAAAATTACCCTGTTTTATTGGATAGTTTTAGAATGTTAATCATTGAATTATTTGGTCATGTAAAGGAAAAGAAATATTTATTAAAAATATTACATACTTGACGGGCTGGGATTGTGGCTCAGCGGTAGAGTGTTCGCCCAGCATGTGCAAGGGCCTGGGTTCAATAATAAACACCACATAAAAATAAATAAATAAATAAAATAAAGATACTGTGTCCAACTACAACTAAAAAATAGATATTAAACAAAATAATATGTGAAAGTGTTATTCCCAGGTTCCTTTGAATATGCTTACTAACTACTTAAAAAGTGGCATGGTGTAATAATTGTGGAGGATTAAAAGTATAGCCGTGTATATGCTTTATTTTCCCATTACCTTGGTATACAAAGCCTGAAAGAATATGAGATTGTCCTTCATGGGCCTTCCTTGAAAGCGCTCCAAAGGACAGATTTGCCTACTTTAAAAAATTAAGGAAAAGAAATATTAAAAAATTTTAAAGTTAAGAACACATTGGCATGCGTGCGGCCCAGGTTCCATCCTTAGCACCACATACAAACAAAGATGTTGTGTCCGCCGATAACTAAAATAAAATAAATATTAAAAAAAAAAAAAAAGAACACATTGAGGGGCTGGGGATGGTGGCTCAAGCGGTAGTGCGCTTGCCTGGCATGCGTGCGGCCCGGGTTCAATCCTCAGCACCACATACAAACAAAAATGTTGTGTCTGCCGAAAGCTAAAAAAAAAAAAAAAAACAATAAATATTAAAATTCTCTCTCTCTCTCTGTCTCTCTCTCTCTTTTAAAAAACACATTGAAAATGCTAAAATAACAAATACATAATTATTAGTATATCAACTATCAATGTTAAAAGGTAATAATAGTTTAAGTAGATTCCAGTGGGCTCTGTTTTTCTAATAATCATTTTTTGCATATCTATTGAACTTTTATTTTTTTTCTTTTTCTCTGATTATCTTATCAGCATTGTGACTACATGCATGTGTATTATACCATAATAAAATAAATAAACAGCCCATGGTAGACTCATTGTTTGCAAGTCATTCACTCTATTCGCTGAAGATGAAATTGTACAAGGCATTATGCCAGGCCTTATAAGTGAAGGAAAGATTTCTCTTCTGTAGAGGCAAGGAGGTAGAATGAGACCTGTAATACAGTATTGTTAATACTGCTCCTGTATGCCAAACACAATGCTATGTTATCCTTAATCCTCTCAAAACCCAACAAGGAAAGCAGTATAATCACCATCTTTCAGGTCAGGAAATTTTCCAAGGTCATGCTGCTAATAAGGTAGCAGTGGTAAGTGAACAGACTAAAGAGAATGAGAAGGTCCATTTTATTTTTGCTATAGCACATGGCATTTTTTAATATGGATAACCAATTTCATACAGAGAGACTAACTTCTATAAAAATTTCAGAGTAAAAAGTCAAATCCACAAATTTTAAGCACTAGTTCATACATATTTATTCGTAGAATATACCTATTATATTAACCTTAAAAAAGCTTACCTTTGTAGTCATCATCATGCATTTGTTTTATCCACTCGATCAAATACTTTATTTTTCAAAAGCATTTTTATGTTTGCATTGCCTTATGAAATCCCTGACGATGATTAAGTTTATTATACCAAATCCAAGACTAGAACATTGCATGCTCAATAAATGCTGAATAAATTTATGAATGTATTACCTTGGGAATGAAACATTCTTATTCAACAAATTAGCACCATAAAGTAATTATTTTTCCAATATTCTTAATGCAGGAGACATTTCATACTTTACATGAAAGAGAAATTGGAAAAAATGAACAGTACCAAAATTATGGACAGTAATGAAATTCTTTGTGAATTTTATCATAAAGAATGGTAGTGGAAACCAAGAGATCATTTGATCAGTTGTTCTCTAAGGGAAATTTATAATATTTTTGTTTAACATAAAAATTAAGTGAGTTTAGGTCATGTGAGAACCAGTTATCACAAGGGCTAATTCCAAATCTGTTTGCAGTAGCATTGTATTGAAAGTTGAGCTTATTCATGGTGGTAGTGTTTATACCATGGAAAATGGAGCAATACAAATCAGGAGTTTGTTCATTTATTTTGAGTATAGTTTTATATCACACCACTGACTTCTACTCATGTTCAATAGGTGGAATTAAGGGATGATAAATATCCACAATTTTGGGGAGAGTTTTCACAACAAAGTGTTGCTCTATTTTTTTTACAATTATCTGAGCTTGAATCTATCTTAATTTACCATTGAAGAAATTTAATTTTTGTATAGTTTTGAAATATGAATTTCCAAGAGAGTAATTGCAATTCAAACTGATGAAAAAACTAAATTTTCTTTAATTATCATTTTAGAATACCTCTGTACTGAAGGGACTTTTTTGTTATTTTAGTCCCACAACACCCTATATCAGTGTTCACTTAGTGTGCTGTGATTCAGGGTGAGTCTTTGTAGGGGAAATTACTTGAAAACTTAAGCTTTGTTTTCTGAGTAATTGTGGTATGGCTTTTATATATATTCAAATATGTATCATTTTATCATAAAATACTGTTTGTTTCTTCATTGCATTATAATCAGTGCATTATATTGATTTTTTTTTGTGTAGTCAAGGATATAGGCAGTTATATCCTAGAACTACCTTTTCTCATACTAAAGGAGGACCATGGGGTTCAATCTGTTTGTTTTAGAGGAGAAAATATAACCCAAAGAGGTAAAATGACCTGACAAACATGACAGAACACACTGACATTCCAGCTTACGTTAACTTACCAATTTTCTGTTCATTTTCCATAAGAGAACACTTTTTGTGTTAGTTTAATACATAATAATAAATGCACACTAGGGTGAAAATACCACTAGAAGTTGTTTTCCTAACCCTGACAGAAACCTTAGTGGCAATTTTACAGGATTTTAGCAACAACAACTTCATTTAAATCTGGCCACATTCTTATGTTCAGTGATATAGGACTTGTTTATCAGGTTGCAGAGTGCAGAAATTATGCTGCTACATTTAGACTTTTATTACATTTTATGGCACCTCAGAAATATATCTTGCATTTCACACTTCAGATTAACCATAAGCTTAATGCATTTGGGAAACCAGTTGCTTTGATTTGAAATGGCTGACTCATGCCACCACCTAGACACAAGTCATTTACCTGAATACAGGACCTCATGTGATTGTTGCATATTAAGCTGACTTTTTCTTCAACATTCACCAATGTGATCGAGAATGACATGAAAATATTTTTTTCAAGCTGCTATGTCAGCTAATGCAACGAGAAAAAATGTGTTGCAGGTACATAAGGCAGAGAAAATAAGGACTATGGCTGGAACTTGGGAACAATATGGTAAAGAAAAAAAAATGCCTTTGTATGCTAGGTCCCCATGGATTCTGCATATGAATACTATAGTAATGCTTTCCTCAGCAAGGCAATTCTTATATCACTTTTCTTTTGTTCAAGGTCATATCTAAGTGTAAAATGAGATTTACATGAAGTTTAGAATGTAGGTCCAGTGAATTCAGGTTAAATTCTAAAACTTCAGGTTCATTTTTAAAATCTTGCTTCTGGATTTTAGCACATGTAGTAAGAAACAGTTGTCCGCATGTTTTCCTGTGCTTGAGTCAGCATACATTTAATTTTCTAATGGGAAAATGATGAATTGGAGTTTCAGAATTTGAAAGTTGAAATTTGAATGTTTTTCTTCTATCTCTATAATTTTGAGGATCTTCAGAATATACTATATAACTTATTCTCAACAGTATGCTTTTATTTTCCTTCTAGGCAAAATAAAAGTGTTTTTTTTTTCATTTAATCAACTGGTACTCATTTTATATATTTATGCAATTATAGTTTTATGTGTACCAAGGCCAGTTCAAATTCTTCTTCCTTTAGACTCCTCCTGAAAGGACTTCTCAGAACCCTGAGTAATGATAACATACAATTGAATATCCTAACAGGAAACATTAATACCATTGTTAACAAAATTTATTTGCCTTTGACATCCTTTTATTTTAGGAGAATCTCAACAGACATTCTTCCATTGCACAAACTTTTAAAATATTGCTCTTTTCCATGATTTACTTTTTTTTCTCTCTTTATTTTTTATTGTATTTTTTTCCTTTTTTTCTTTTCTTAGTTCCTTGTGTACAAAGCCCTAGCTCCCCATCATAATCTGCCTCTTTTGGAAAGGGGCCATTTCTTCTCCTCTTCTCCTCTGACAGAGTTAATGGAAAACTGTTGAAGTTGGTTGATGTGAAGATGCTTTTCTCTTTAATTTATGTGTCTATGTAAATTGTAATTATTGTAGATGATATTTTAAAAAAGCAGTCCTAAGAAGCAGATATGTGAAGGAAAGGAAGCAGACCTTGCCTGCTTCATGAACGTCTTCTTTTAGATGGCCTTCCATTATCATAATTTCCCTTCAGAAACTCCTTTAAAGAGTGAAAGGCAAAGATGAATAAAAGGGATTTATTTAAGATTTTCAATATTATATTACCATGTTTTTCCATTAAAAAAGATTTTATTTTTGTCATGTGACTTTATATTGGGTAAAGTAAAAGGAAGTTCTCTTATGTTTGGAATCATTGGTTAATGATATGTATGCAGGTGTGTGTGTGCACATGTCATATACTTATATTTTTTTTTCTTAATCAAATATTAATACAGGGATTAAAATGTGGAAAAACACACAAATAAACTGAGATGACCTTTGGTGAATTTCCTAAGCTGAAATGGAATTTAAACTAACAGTAGATGAAAATGTGAGTCTGAAAATATTGACTTTTTGATTCCTAGCTCTTACTATTATGGGGTATTTTGCCTATAGGGCAAAATAATCTGTAATGTAAATCAACATGATAAGTGCAGAGTCAACCTTGAGAGCAGATTACATAGTTAGTTTTCAGAACTGGAGCACAATGTGAAAGGCTTCAATAAGAGTACATAGTGCTAAACACCAAAAGGTTGGTTTAGAGCTCCTTCCACCCCTGCTGCTTGAGTTTGGGATTATGTCTGAGCTTCTCAGCTGTGAGATTCTAGTGGCTGGAAACTGAGTAGCCAAATCAGAATCTTGAACCAAGATCTTCTATGTCTTATTCTAGTTTCATTTGAGATTTGTTTTTCAAGAAATTATAGGATTCCTGTAACTTAGAATCACCCTTTCTGGTTTCTAAACATTGTATCTTTGTTATATTTTATCTCATTTTGGATTATTGTTTTTGATGAGCTATAAGCCTCAGTTTCCATGTATAAAATAGAGAAATTAATGCCTATATATAGGCTGTTATTTTTAAAACTGTGTAATAATTATTAAAAATAACAATCAGTCTTATTGAACACATACATTTAGAAAGAATTATAGTAGTTCTGGGAACAAATATTTTAGGTAGAGATCAAGTATCCTACTGAAAATACATTCTCAACGTATTTTTTAATATATTTTATCTTCAAGCATCGTTGTTCAAAACATTTAAACAATTGACACAATAACTCTAACTTAGTGAGATTTGAAAATGTTTTAGAATTCTAATTCTCTAGCAAACAAACAAAGAAAGGTTTACTGGGGAACTAAATTATTTTGTAGCACTTTCAGTTTATATACTTACAAAGTGACAGATGAAAAATAATGGCAAGTATTAAAATTTTTGTTTTACCAAAAATAGAGGCTGCAGCATTTAAGTCATATATTATTGGGTGTAAAAGTCACAGACACTGAAGAGGAACTGGTTTCCTCCATACTTAGTTCATTGCTTTCATTATATGTCAATATACTACATTCACAGCTTGTAGATTGTTTTATGCTCACACATAATTTTATCCCACAAGTATTGGGGAATTTGTTGATAATTTAAAAATGAATAAAAACCTCAATGGAAGTAACTGTATGATGTTATAATTTAGAATTATAAAAAGAATGCAAAGATGAATTAGCAAGAAAGTGTTAAAGAAAATGAATTTCAAGAAAGTGGATGCCAACAGTTCTAGTCTATTGTTGTGAAATGGACAAATTAAGAAAACAAAAGGAAACTAAAAATAGAAAAAGAACTTACAAAGTTGCAATTCTTCTGAATTCCCAAGAAAAATAAAATGAATAAATACAGAATAGTATAGATGATAGAAGAATTGGAATGATATAATGTGAAATTTAACCTGGTCTCTGGGAAGTATTTATATATAGAAAAATATAGAGGGGGCAGCATTAGAACCTCCCTGTTAAAATGAATATGAAGCATGCTGAATTAATGTCCTCCACAGTAGAGGCAAGGTTCATATCTTCCTTATACTTGCGCCTCTGGTCCTTTTAGGCTCAGCACTGTATTCCCTGTGTAGCTGGCAGTGTCCTTGACTGAGTCAAATTAGATAATGCATGAAGCTTATATTGTGACAATGCATGATATAAAAAAAATGATAGATGACAGTAGGAGCTACAAGTAGTTAGCTCTCCCTCTCCCTTCTCCCCTAATAAATGAAAGGTGTCTCTTACAAATAATCCACAGACTGGGAAGAGCAGTGGGAGGCAAGAGACATAGAAAAGTCATTTAATACTAAGTTACAGTTGGGTAGGGAAACTAAGTTCTGATATTCTATTGCATAGTAAGGTGATTGTAGATAATAATATACTGTATATTTCAAAAAAGGACTAGCAGAAAGACTTTGAAAGTTTTCTACACACACACAAAAAAAATAAAGAAATGTTTGAGGAGTTGGATATGCATACCCAATATGGACAGTATATAATACATATGTGTACTGAAACATCACATGGTATCCCCATACATATGTACAATTTTATATGATGCATTAGTTAGATTTTTACCACTATAACAAAATATATGACACAGACTACTCATGAAGAAGAAGTTTATTTAGTTTAGAGTTTTGGAGTTGCAAGGACATGGCATTGGCCCTCTTGTTGGAAGAATCAATTGCTGGCAGAGGTATGTGTATGTGAAAAAGCATGAAACACCAAACCAAAAGAGAGAAAAAGACAGACAGAGACCAAGAGAAATAGAGACTGGTGTCTCAGAATTCCTTCCAAGCATTTGCCCCCAATAACCCATAGTACTTTCCACTAAGCCCCACCTCCCAAATTCACATATAACCTCTCAATACATTTGTTTCCCATACTGGGGAACAAACCTCTTCTCACAATGAACTCAAGCCACACCCAAACTGTAACGGGTCAATATATATTTAGAGCATGTGTGCGGGCCAGTACCTTTCCAACCACAGTGAATAATACACTGAGTGATGAGATTTATTTGACACAGTTATCTTAGAAATCATAATTATCATATGGAAGAATTTGAGGATTCCACTCCTTGGTTTATACCCAGCTGACTTAAAATGAGCATACAATAGTGATGCAGCCACCTCAATGTTTATAACAGCTAAATTCAAAATAACCAAACTATGGAACCAACCTGCATGCCCTTCAACAGAAAAATGGATAAAAAATGTGGTATATATACCAATGGAATATTACTCAACCTTAGAAAAAATGAAATTATAACATTTGCAAGTTAATGGATGGAGTTAGAGAATATCATGCTAAGCAAGATAAGCCACTCCCAAAAAACAAAAGGCCAAATATTTTCTCTGATATGTGGATGCTAATTCACAATATGGGGTGAGGCTAGAGGGAAAATAAAGGTGTTTTGCATTAGGAATAGGGGTGCTTCGCATTAGGCAGTGGGGAGTGAAGGGAGAGGAGGCAGTCTGGTGTAGGAAAGCTAGAATAAATCAGACATTATTACCCTATATGCATATATGATTATGTGACTGGTGTGATTCTACATCATATAAAACCAGAAGAATGAGAAGTTTTACTCCATTTATGTATGAGTATCAAAATGAATTCTATTTTCATGTATTAATAATCATAATGAATCTTTAAAAGGAAGAAAAAAATTTAAAGTATCAAACCTAATTTTGCTAATGTGAGAATTTGAGTTGATCTAGATAATTGGAAAAAATTAGCTTTGGTAACAATTATTCAGTTACCTGCTTTGTAGCCATCATTTTTGGTGTAATGGATTAAATTTACTCAAGAGAAAATGTTTTGAAAGGTTGGTAATATATTAATAAATATATGTTTATTTAAATAAAACTTTTCTTTATATTTCAGAGGTATAGCTTGATTAGTTGGTAATAAGCTTTTTTTTCATCTTGAGAGAATTCGTGCTGAAATAATAATGTTTATATTAATGATTGAATGAAGGGGAGGAGGATAAAGACTCATACTCTTCTTCAAATGTATAGGAAGTTGTGTACTAAGTTTTGGGGAAGAGAACTAGATACTGACATCTTTTCTAGGTGTAGGGCATTTATGAACTCCTAAAGTGGTTTATTGCATCACATGCTGATGCACCCTGTTGGCAAATTCCTTTTGTTAAAATTTTCAACTATAAAAATATTTTTAAGACTTCACAGAGGAGATAGAGAGCCCACTGCCCTCTCCTTTCCTCTCCCACGCTTCTGCCCTATCAATAGTTTGTTTATTACTACCATGCTCCCCCTCCCTACCTCACTATTAATCTGAGAAAACATTCCACATTTGTTTTTTGGGGGATTGGCTAACTTAACTTAGCATTATGTTCACTAACTCCATCCATTTACCTGCAAATAGGGATAGGGAAGAGGGCTAACTCCTGTCAAATGCCTACTTTAAACTGTTCAAGACTTAAACTTATCCCGTGTTACCAAGTTTAATGCTTCTTTTTACCTTTCATAACCAAACTTGAGGCAGGTACTGTCTGAGTTCTTGTGTTCCTGTCCTCTCAGTCACGACTGGATCCTAATTCATCTGTCTTTTATGCAGCAATTCTCAGATGTGCTTATTTTTCCTGTCTCACACTTGATATACAGCACTACCTTCTTATGGTTTCTTCCTTCATCATACCTGGATGCTGTGTCTGTGTGCTTTTAGACTACTCCAACTTTGCTTTTAGACTACTCCAACTTTTTGTTGTTCTTCAGTTTCTAACAGATTTTTTTTCTCATTTACAGAGCTATCTATGCTATTATGAATTTCATTAGCTCTGATTTGCTGAAGTTTGGTGATTCCTGTTGTTTGAGATCCATATATCCTACTGCCTTTTGAACTGTTATCACACCTTCATATTCATCATCTTTTCCATGTTCTATGTGACTAGAATGTCTGGATATTGACATTCTACACAGCTGTGCCTTGCCCCTAATCCCCCAACTTGACTAATCATCCAATTTTGTGGAATCTGCCCATGGAGTCACCTTCTCTTATCCATGCTGAACTTTCCCAAGTGCCACCTGTTGATTTTAAACTTTGCATTACCTACAGGAGGACTTCCCTTCTCCCCAAAGTGTCCTTACTTTGTTCACCCCACCATACAGACCCCTTCCCTCATTGTAAAAATTGCATTCTGCACTGTAATGGCAGGCATAGTTTACCATTAGGATTTTATGTGTCAAAAGTGAGAAGCTATGCTTATTTATGTCACTAATGCATCTTCTTCATGTAAAATAAAATATGCTCACAACAGACATTTAAATGATTATTGAATGTAAGTTACATCTTATGCATTTTAACAGATATTTTTAATTTTTCAAAGGATGAGAAAACTGAGCCCAAGCAAGGCAAGTGTCAGCCACTAGTGTTGTCTGGGATTTGGTCAAACTTAGGAATTTTCTACTAAACCATATCACTATGTTCTCTTCATATTTAGTCTTCTCTCCCAGAAAAAATCACTTCATTCTTTGAATGGTGACATAGTCATACACATTATACACACTCTCAACACTCTGACACTCTTCAATCAGATAATTCTGAGAACTCTGTGATTTCCAAGTGTCGCAGAATCTAATGACATTAGATGATAGTGGGACTAAAGACTGTTCAGATGTTAAGGATTCTAAGAAATATCTTGACATCTTCGAAAGAGAAAGAAAGCCTAGGCATTTTTTCCATTTTTCTTTGTATGACTTGTACTTCCAAAGGGCTATAATTCAGTTAGTTAAGTAAATAAACATTTAATTTGTTTTGTGGTTTAAATATGATGCATTTAATGTTTATTAGAAACCTAGTGGTTATGTTCATAACGTAACATGTGGATCAATGTCCTGTGTAAAGTACATGAATTTTATGAACTTAAGGAAAACAATCTCATAGCTGTTTATTTACTTTTTTATTTAAATTTTAATATATGACAACATAATGCATTACAATTCTTACTACATATATAGAGCACAATTTTTCATATGTCTATTTATATATAAAGTATATTCACACCAATTTGTGAATTCATACATGAACTATGAATAATGATGTTCATCACATTACAGCATCATTTCTAACCCACTGCCCTCTCCTTTCCTCTCCCACGCTTCTGCCCTATCAATAGTTTGTTTATTACTACCATGCTCCCCCTCCCTACCTCACTATTAATCGGAGAAAACATTCCACATTTGTTTTTTGGGGGATTGGCTAACTTAACTTAGCATTATGTTCACTAACTCCATCCATTTACCTGCAAATGACATGATTTTATTCTCTTTTATTTCTGAGTAATTTTTGAGTAATATTTCATTATATATAATGAAATTATATATATATATATATATATATAACTTTTTTATCCATTCATCTACTGAAGGGCATCTAGGTTGGTTCCACAGTTTAGCTATTGTGAATTGTGCTATTATAAACATTGATGTGGCTATGTCCCTATAGTATACTATTTTTAAGTCCTTTGGGTAGAGTCCAAGGAGAGGGATAGCCGGGTCAAATTGTGGTTCCATTCCCAGATTTCCAAGGAATCTCCATACTGCTTTCCATATTGGCTGCACCAATTTGTAGTCCCACCAGCAATGATTGAGTGTACCTTTTTCTCATGTCCTCTCCAACACTTATTGTTGTTTGTTTTCATAATAACTGTCATTCTGACTGGAGTGAGATGAAATCTTAGAGTAGTTTTGATTTGCATTTCTCTAATTGCTAGAGATGATGAGCATTTTTTATATATTTGTTGATTGATTGTATAACCTTTCTGAGAATGTCTGTTCAGGTACTTGGCCCATTTATTGATTGGGTTATTTGTCTTATTAGTGTTTAGCTTTTTGTGTTTTTTGATATATCCTGAAGAAGATTAGTGCTCTAACTGATGTTTGAGAGGTAAAAATTTGCTTCCAAGATGTAGGCTCTATATTCACCTCACAGATTGTTTCTTTTGCTGAGAAGAAACTTTTTAATTTGAGTGCATCTAATTTACTGATTCTTGATTTTAATTCGTACACTGTAGGAGACTTATTAAGGAAGTTGGGGCCTAATTCCACATGATGAAGATTAGGGCCTACTTTTTCTTCTAATAGATGCAGGGTCTCTGATTTAATTTCTAGGTCCTTGATCCATTTTGAGTTGAGTTTTCTGCATGGTGATAGGTAGGGGTTTAATTTTATTTGTTGCATATGGATTTCCAGCACCTTTTGTTGAAGAGGCTGTCTCTGTCTTTTCTCCAGTGCATGTTTTTGGCAACTTTGTCTAATATAAGATAATTGTAATTTTGTGGGTTGATCTCTGCGTCCTCCATTCTGTATTGGTCTACCAGTCTGTTTTGGTGCCAATACCATGCTGTTTTTGTTACTATTGCTCTGTAATATAGTTTAAGGTCTGGTGATCCCACAGCTTCATTCGTCTGCTAAGGATTGCTTTAGCTATACTGGATCTCTTATTTTTCCAGATGAATTTCATGCTTGCTTTTTCTAGTTCTATGAGGAATGCCATTGGGATTTTGATCAGAATTGCATTAAATCTGTGTAGTGCTTTTGGTAGTATGGTCATTATGATAATATTAATTCTGCCTATCCAAGAGCAAGGCAGATCTTTCCATCTTCTAATGTCTTCTTTGATTTTTCTCTTTAGAGTTCTATAGTTTTCATTGTATAGTTCTTTCATCTCGTTCATTAAGTTGATTCTCAAGTATTTTACTTTTTGAGGCTATTTTAAATGGGGTAGTTTCCCTCATTTCTATTTCAGAGGATTTGTCACTGATATACAGAAATGACTTTGATTTATGGGTATTTATTTTATATCCTGTTACTTTTCTGAATTCACTTACTAGTTCTAGAAGTTTTCTAATGGAACTTTTAGGGTCTTCTAGGTATAGAATCATATCGTCAGCAAATAGTGCTAATTTAAGTTCTTCTTTTCCTATGTGTATACCTTTAATTTCTTTTGTCTGTCTAATTTCTCTGGCCAGTGTTTCAAGAACAATGTTAAATAGAAGTGGTGAAAGAGGCCATTACTGTCTTGTTCCAGTTTTTAGAGGGAATGCCTTTAATTTTTCTCCATTTAGAATGATGATGGCCTGGGGCTTAGCATAGATAGCCTTTACAATGTTGAGATAAGTTCCTAATATTCCTAATTTTTCTAGTATTTTGAACATGAAGGGGTTCTGTATTTTGTTGAATGCTTTTTCTGCATATAATGAGATAGTCATATGGTTCATATCTTTAAGTCTTTTGATGTGATGAATTATATTTATTGATTTCTGTACGTTGATCCAACCTTGCCTCCCCAGGATGAACCCCACTTGATCATAGTGCATGATGTTTTTGTATTTGATTTGACAGAATTTTATTGAGAATTTTTGTATCTCTGTTCATTGGAGACATTGGTTGGAAATTTTCTTTCTTTGATGTGTCTTTGCCTGGTTTTAGAATCAGAGTGATATTGGCTTCATAGAATGGGTTTGGAAGTACTCCCTCTTTTTCTATTTCCTAAAATAAATTGAAGAGTATTGGTATTAGTTCTTCTTTAAAGGTCTTGTAGATCTCTGCTGTGTAGCCATCTTATCCTGGGCTTTTCTTGGTTGGTAAAGCTTCTGATAACATCTTCTATTCCATTGCTTGATATTGGTCTGTTTAGATTGTGTATATCATCCTGTTCAATTTGGGCAAATCATATGGCTTAAGAAATTTGACAATGCCTTCAATATTTTATATTTTATTGGAGGACAAATTTTCAAAATAATTTCTAATTATCCTCTGTATTTCTGTAGTGTCTATTGTGATATTAACTTTTTCATCACATATGTTAGTAATTTGAGTTTTCTCTCTTCTTTATTATTGTAGCTAAGGGTTTGTCAATTTTATTTATTTTTTCAAAGAATCAACTTTTTGTTTTGTCAAATTTTTCAGTTGTTTCTTTTGTTTCAATTTCAACTCTAATTTTAATTATTTTCTACCCTCTAATGCTTTGATGTTTATTTGTTTTTATTTTTCTAGGGCTCTGAGATGTAATGTTAGGTCACTTTTTTGTTGACTTTTTCTTCTTTGAAATGAATACACTCCACGCAATGAACTTTCCTCTTAGTTCTGCTTTTATAGTGTCCCAGAGATTTTTTTTTTGTGTGTGTGTGGTGCTGGGGACTGAACCCAGGGCTTTGTGCATGTGAGGCAAACACTCTACCAACTGAGTTATATCCGCAGTCCTGTTCCTGAGATTTCAATATGTTGTGTCCATTTTCTCATTTACCTTTAAGAATTTTTTAATCTCCTCCTTAATGTCTTCTGCAACCCATTGTTCATTCAGTAGCATATTGTTTAATTTCCACATGATGGAGTAATTTTTATTTTTTATTTTGTCAATGATATCTAATTTTATTACATTATGATCTGATAAAATGCAGGGTAGTATCTCTACTTTTTTGTATTTGCTAAGAGTTGCTTTGTGGCATATTATATGGTTCATTTTAGATCCATGTGCTGCTGAGAAGAAAGTGTATTCACTTGATGAAGGATGAAATATTCTATATATGTCAGTTAACTCAAAGTTATTGATCGTATTATTAAGATCCATAGTTTCTTTGTTCAACTTTTGTTTTGAACATCTATCCAGTGGTGAGATGGGTCTGTTAAAGAGACCTAAGATTATTGAGTTGTGATAAATTTGACTCTTGAACATGAAAAGAATTTGTTTCATGAACATAGCTGTACCCTTGTTTGGAGCATATGTATTTATAATTGTTACGTCTTGTTGGTGTATCATTCCCTTGAGGAGTATGAAATGTTCTTCTTTATCCCTTTTCATTATCTTTGGCTTGAAGTCTTCTTTATTTGATATGAGGATGGAAACCCCTGCTTTCTTCCACAGTCCATGTGAGTGGTATGATTTTTACCAACCTTTAACCTTCAGTCTGTGTATGTCTTTTCCTAGTAGGTGAGTCTCCCGGAGGCAGCATATTGTTGGGCCTTTTTTTTTTAAAAAAAAAAATCCAATCTGCTAGCCTATGTCTTTTGATTAGTGAGTTTAGGCCATTAACATTCAGGGTTATTATTGAGACATGGTTTTTATTCACAGCCATATTTGTTTATTTTTGTTATTTAACTTGACTTGTTGTCTTCTTTGATTAGTTTTTCCTTTAGGGTACTACCTCCCTCTGCTGATTTTGTTATTGTTTTTTGGTTTCTCTTCATGGAATATTTTGCCAAGGATGTTTTCTCATGCCAGTTTTCTAGCTGTAAATTCTTTTAACTCTTTTTTTTTTTTTTTTAATCATGGAAGGTTTTTATTTCATCATCAAATCTAAAGCTTAATTTTGCTGGAATATATTATTCTTGGTTGGCATCCATTTTCTTTCAGAGCTTGATATTTGATGTTCCTGGATCTTCTGGCTTTCAGGGTCTTTGTTGAAAAGTCTGCTGTTATCCTAATTGGTTTCTACCATATGTAATCTGATTCCTTTCTCTCCTGGCTTTTAATATTTTTTCCTTATTCTGTATGTTGGGCGTTTTCATTATAATGTGCCTTGGTGTGGATCTGTTGTGATTTTGTACATTTGGTGTCCTGTAGGCTTCTTAAATTTGGTTTTCCAATTCATTCTTCATGTTTGGAAAGTTTTCTGATATTATTTCATTGAATAGATTGCTCATTCCTGTGGTTTGGAACTCTATGCCTTCCTCTATCCCAATAACTCTTAAATTTTCTCTTTTTATGCTGTCCCATATTTCTTCAATGTTCTGCTCATGGTTTCTTAACATTTTCACTTTGTGGTCTACATTCTGTTCAAGATTATATATTTTGTCTTTATTGTCTAATGTCCTATCTTCCAAGTGGTCTACTCTGTCAGTGATGCTTTCAATTGAACTTTTAATTAGGTTCATTGTTTCTTTCATTTCAAGGATTTCTGTTTTTTGTTTTGTTTTGTTTTGTTTTAGAACCTCTATCTTCCTGTTGAGGTGATATTTTGCTTCCTGTATTTGTTTATGTAACTCCTTGTTGAAATGATCATTTGCTGTCTGTATTTGCTCTGTTATATCTTCATTCAGTTCACAGAACATTTTAATTAGGTATATCCTGAACTCCTTCTCTGTAATTTCTTCTGCTGTGGTTGCCATGGATTCCAATAATGTGGTATCTTGATTGTTTGGGGAACTTTCTTCTTTTGTCTTTTCATATTGCTCATGTGTGTTCCCTTCTAGCTCTGTGGGTCCAGGGTCTTATTGTTTTTATGTTATAGGTTTGTACTGCTCCTATAGGGTTCCCAAACCTCTCCTTTGTGGGGAAGGACAATGTTAACAGATCCCAATATCAACAATATACATCCTATGAACAATTTGTTGCTGTTAAGATGCTTACAGGTTGGTCACGATGTAAAGAAATGTTGGAATTGATTATTATCTGTAATACAATCAGTAGGTTTGTAAAAGGGTTTACAGTTTCTTATGGTGGACAATGAACTGGGGTGAGGTATAGGATAATAGGCTGAGGAGATAGAATGTGAGCATATAGAGTTAATATATCTTAGGAAGTGTGAAAGAGAAATTTTATGATGAGGGTTAATATCAAGAGAATAGACAGGATGTAGTTTTGGGTAGACAAGTATGTGGGAAGACAGTGGAGTACATAAAACAAACACACATATATATTTAGAAAAAATAAAGGATGTTAAAATAGTAAAAATTGGAAGGGAAAAAATAAATGAAGAAATAAAAGGGCATATACAATACCTCTATATTATATTATTCAGATGTACCAGTCATCAAAAACCTAACTCATGCAAAGTTCTTGGTTTCACATATGTTGGGGATGTGAGGGCAGGAGGATAGAGGGGGGAAAAGAAAAAAGAGAAGAAAAAAATTTCTTGAAGGAAGAAATTGCTAGTTTTAAAGATACATATCTTTTCTGCTTCCCTTCTCATCCAATAGGTGCAGTTGTGTGTTGTTAGCTGGTATCTCTGCCCTCAAGATGGCGAAAATAACTAGGGTGGGAAGGCTGGTCCTGGTGTAAAGCACCTGGAAGTGAGGAGTGGCACCAGCCAGTCCCTGCAGGGAGACTGCACCTCCAGGGTCTCATTTTGGGTTTGCTGGTATGACTTGAGCACCTTGTCCTATCTTCCACTCCTATCTCCAACTCCTGAAGATTTCCCAGTTCCTGGTCTCTCTGTTAGTCTCCTGACTTTTGCCCCGTTTTCCTCTCCCTAGGCAGTTCCCAATTGAGGGACCTCTCTTCCTGGGTCTCCCATGAGTGGAGCCCTGGTTGCACTGTGCACCTGTCCCCCTGAGAGCTCTTTTGAGTTGGACAGCTACTATGCTGGATTTCCAGGTACTTGGTCAGCTTAAGTTCCAATCTGGGAGCTTCCCCCACAAAATATGTCAAGGAAGGTGAGCCAAGATGGAGGCTGTCTGCTTCCAGCACGGGGATGTCAGGTGGGGTCGGAGAAGCCGGAGATGGCTTTGTGCTGAGGGTAGGTAGTAGCTGATTGTCCTGTACGGGAGCAGAGCAATGTCTGGGAGTTCTATAGCAGTGCTGATAGGTGATCTTTCTAAGGCATTCTGGAGCCCTGCCTTGGCTAGAACTTCGGGAGTTGTTCATTGGGAGCTGGGAGTTTTGCTGGAATGTTGAGGCCCGGAACCCTGCATGGGAGCACAGAGCTGGTGATTTCTGCATGAGAGCAGCTGTATAGGCATCCTCTATTATTCTCAGAGATGCAGTATTCCCACTAGGTGAGATACGGGTCACGGAGCACATTACGCTGCCTCCCTCTTGGATTCCTTAACTGTTTATTTATTAACAAGGTATGTTATTCCAGGGTTCTTTAGCTGATTAGTAGGGAGAAACTCAGAGTGTATTTAAAATTAAGAAGAATTAATGAATATCTAACATTTTGAAAATGTTTATCTTGAGGTGGAATCACCACGTTTTTCAGTGAGAGAGTTAAACGTGTTATATTTTATATGAACTGCTAGAATAAGTATTGATGCACACATAAATAGTAGATACATAAACTTACATAAACTGATTTTACTATGCCAAAAGGTAGTGGCATATAAAAATGCTTAGTTAGAATCAGAACTTTATGATCATAATCACAACTTATTCTCCTAGAATCTTCAAAATTTTGACAAAGTTTAGGCAACTCTAAATATAAACACATAGATTATATTTTGTGTATCTAGAGTATTTATGAAATATGTAACCACCATCTGTGAAGTATAGAATAATTCCCATTTACAAAAGGAAGACTTTGTAACATATTTAGTTTATGATCTTATGTTAAAAGCTGTCAACTCATTCTTTTAAGTCAATATTCCACAGATGTTCAGTAGACACCTACAATTAAATGTTAACAAAATCTCTTCATTAGAGAATTGAATAGATTTAGAGGCAACACTTTTTTAAAGCTAGAATATGATCTGGATTTCCTATGAGTATAAATGTAACTCATATTTATTTATGATTGCTTATTCTAAAAATATTCAGACCAATTTAGCAGGGCTTTCTGTCTGAGGCTGTGAAGAGCTTGCTCTGGGATACTTGTTTTCTCAGCCTTTCTAATTGAGGGCACCTTCTCACTCTCAGGGAACTTTATAGCACTGAAAGGAACCTGATGGAAAGACTTTTCATATGTCATAACTATAATAAAATAAAAAGACGAACCAATTACCCTGCAAAGTGCCAATGTCAGGACAGGCTGGAAGTATAAAGACTTGAGTAGTCCAGTGCTCTTGGTCCCACATTATATCTTTCTGTTCCATCCACAATGAAACTCTTAATATTTGAACTGAAATTCATTGTGGTAATACAATCAGTATGGAAAGAGGTATGTGACTGATTTAAAAGTTATAAAAATACTCTCAGTTTAATGTTAGGGAATTACAAAGACTACTCTAAAAATTTTAAACTTTATTGAAAAATCAGTCGATGTTCTAAAAGCAATTTAAAAGTAACATTATGATTCTGATTATTTGTTTAGTTTTCATTGAATTATGGATTAAATGAGGATCACTGGAAGTAAGGTTTCATAGTGCTTTTATACCTTGAGCTGTCATATGACACATCATCGTGTCTCTCTGGGAACTGGAAATGATGTATTTTATTTTATGAAAGATGAAGTTCAGAGAGATTAATTGATTTGCTACAAATCCAACAAATGGTAGAGATCCTGAGAATCAAAACTTAATGTTCCCAAATAACAGAGAGACGTGGAAAAAATTAAAACTCAGTATTCCCATGAAGGTGTATGTACACATATATAGGAGCACAAATTGTGACATAGAGTGAGTGCTAGACATGATTTCTTGTATCATAGCAAAATATGATATAATTTGTTTAAACTATTTAAATATAGCATAGTATTTATGACGTGTAAAGATCTACAAAATATTGTCACACATTATGGAATATTTTAAAACCTGTCTCTTAGAAACATATAGCATTATTATTTATTTTTTAAACTAACTTGATCATATGTAAAATGAAACTCTAATACCTGCCTTAAATCAATGAAAGTTAAATTGTATGTGTCAGTACCAGAGAGGCTGAAATTAGTTTTATCTATTCATTCATTTATTCATTAATTCAAGCAAAAAAGAATTTATTAAGGGTACACACTATGCAGACATTAGGTTTAGATACTGGAGAAAAATTAATGGACTTATATTGAATAAAGAATAAATTTATAAATCATAAGAGACTAGAGCAATACAGATAACACCATCATTAATAATATCAGGCAACAATAAACATGGCATTATTGGGAGTGAAGTCTGAAAATTGCTGAGTAGACCAATCATGAAATGAGCAGGACTTATACTGGAAGGATGCCGCTAAGAATGGAGACAACTTCATAGTCATGAGTAACACATTTTACATAGGAGCCATAAGATTTGATGTCTTTCATGTAGAAAAGAATGGATTTGAGTTAAATCAGCTATGATTTAAAATCTGAGACAGTGGCAAACTGCTAATAAGAGCACTAAGATGAATGTAGTTTGAAGAAAGCAGTGAAAATTTCAGTTTTTGTCTGCTCAAGTTGATTTCAAGGTGATAAACACATACATGATGAAAAAAAAGATTCAGAAATGGAGCTTAGTTAAAATGATGCTGCTTAAGCTTGGAATTAGCAATACTTTGGTAGAGGGAAGTATTAGGTATCTGATGAAATATTTTTTAAAAACCAAAGATTTAAATTGAAAGAATGTTCACATTAAGATGTAGAATTGGCAAAAGGGAAAAGAAAAAAGTGGTCGTATCATAGACACCTATGAAGGAAAGGAAAGAAAAGAATGTTTGTGAACATTAAAGTTAGTACAGAAACCAAGAGCAGTGGATATTGAAGAAAACAATTTTTTTTATTAATATGCAGATAATATGTGACATTTGCTAGACTAAACTTGTGTCAATTAGTGCATACAATTAGTTACAGAAGGAGGGATTTGAGAGTCTGTACAAAATTGACAACAAAATGGAGTTAAGCCCCTATAAATAATAGAGATTCAAATAAGGAACTAGTGAAATAAATGGTGGGTGAGGAGAGGAGCTTGAAATCAGGGGAGATCATAGGAGTTGCCAAGAGAGGACATTCTCATAGGACAGGATGGATGGCTTCTATAATTCAACTTGAGCAGGTAGTTTGAGTCTGAGGAAAAGGATGAGCACTTCTACCACAGCAAATAGGGAACCAAAGGTTTAGGGAACAACAAAGAATGCCCAGACAAACAGAGGCTTGGAGTGTACAGATGGTTTAGCTTTATTCCTGGCAAAAATTGGACTGACGGATCGATTGCTGAGAATGGCCAGCAAAGTAAGTTTTCTGAATCCTCACCTGAAATTATGTAGATGTGCTTAGTGATCTCAAGGTATAGCTGATCACCTCTAGTCTTTCTGTCCACTGTGTTAGCTTTGTTCCATTGAGTTTTCCCAAGGTAGATCAGAGTGTGGGTTTTCTTTGGAAAGATTTACATTAAACAATTGGAACAGTGCAGGGGGAGGAAGTGCAAGAAGAGACAAATTGAGTCATATCAACTTAACACTTTGAAATCACCTGTGACATAACTCACTCTCCCTTTAGGGGGCAAGGAGAGAGAATATAAAGCTAAGTGGCCATACTTCTCCTTTCTTCAAAATTATTCTACTTTATGAATCTAGGAATAAGGGACCATCTGTAGCTTAATATTTAGGAAGGACCTAATTTTTTTTCCAAGATTGTGTCTGTACCTGGCAACCTTGGTAAAACAAATCTCATTCATGTGTGTGTGTGTGTGTGTGTGTGTGTGTGTGTGTGTATGTACACATTCATATATAATCATGCATACAAATATATTTTTCTTTGTTACAAATTTTATAATATGTTTTAAATTTAGGTTTCTGGTTGTATAAGCTGTCTTTGACAGGAAAGGATATTTCAAGGTAAAATTAGCTGAGAAGTGATGTTCAGCTTCTGGAATGGAATATATTGGAAGCAAAGGCTTTATAACGTGGAAAGAACTTTATCTACCTTGTTTCTTTTGGAGAATTTCATCATTGTGAAAATTTAATTTGTAATTATCAATGAAAAGTGTCTAAAAATCATACATTGCATGTTTTCATGCTTCTCACTTATTTATGAACTGAATAAACAATATTGTTCCCATACATCTATTATTAAGGATACATCTTCCTAACCTCCAAAATCTTTATAATTGCCTTAAAAAAATCTATCTTGGAAGTGTAGCATCAGGGTATTTTGAAGTGCGTACTTTACCAAACCTATTTCAAAAACAACATATTCAACAGAAATATGTTAAACATGAAAAGTGTGAAAATTACACAGGTACTCATGCATAAACAAACTACTTAGAAGAGAAAAATCAATGCATTGATAATACAGAAGAATGGTTGATTTTTGTGTGGAAACAACCAATGGGGGATAGGAGAGGTCCAATTAGGCAGATATATTGGTGCTAGAAACATTCTCAACCTTTGTGTAGTGATGTGTCCATTGATGTGAAGGAGAAACCTATAGGGACAGTCTTTTTAAGGAAGATGATACAGATAATGGGAGATGATGATATGATTTAGAAAATAATAAGTAATAAATTATTAAAAATAATTATCATAGGACATTTTCTCAAGCACTTTGAAAGAAATAAAGTTCTTCTCAAGTATGAATGCTTGCTAAAGAAAATTATTCCAAACTTATAGGGAAAATGAGATAATTTTGGAAAATATCATTCAGGAAAGTGTGTCAGTGACATGAAATCACATCAATAAATGCAGAAATACTTTCATCAAGTTATTTGCCTGTCATTTTGAATTCTGGGTAGTATCAACCTGTTTAGAGGTAACATAATTTTGATGGAATAAAAATATACATTGGACATTTTCCTTTCACCTTATGCAAAGCATTTCATTTATTATAGTGTACAATTTTCAAAAACAAGTTATAATAAAAGTGGTGGTAACTACGCAGATAAATGACAGTATGCATTTTTTTCCACTCTGAATAGAATCCCAGTCAGGAGGCTGGTGATCAAATACTCTTCTTGCTCTTTCATTACATATTTGAGTCTTATTTGGGTATCATTTTATACTCTTTGTTCTCAAGGTTTTTACCTCAAATCTTTTGCCATGAACCAACCAGATTGTGATAGAATAGTTTGAATTCATGATTGATTGAATGCATTGTTCAATCAAAAGTTAACAAAGATATTTATGAAATAATAAAAATAATAAAAGTTAGGTCCTTAGTATTTAATAAATTTGAGTGACTAAAAATTAGGAAATATTTTTCAAAAGCAGAAAGAGGATAATTTTGAGGGTAGGATCCAGTTATGAGTTGAATGAGGAGAAATTTGGAGGTAGAAGTACCTTAAAATAATAAAAGAGCGTTTTAAATGCTAAATTGAGGAGTATCAATATCTTTAATATCTTTAGGAAATAGAGTTTGAGAGAGTGAAAGTGACAAGGAGATAAAAGATCATATTAACTCATGATAGATATAAAAATAGGGTTAGGGTTGATCTAAAGTAGTAGTGAGATATCATGTGTCCAGAAATATAGGTTGATAAATTAGGTCATGCAAAACTGTAAAGTTAAGGGAGAGGAACATAATATAATGGGAGAGATAATTTCAGTTTCAAAGTTCTGAAATTTTGAGCAAGAGCTGAAGTTGAAAGAACTTAAACTTTATTTTTATTGAGGTTAGTGAAAGCCCATTTCAGTACTGTTGAGGCGGCTACCAGATTGCAAAAGAAATGGAGGGAAGTAATGGTGAAAAAAATGAAGGCAGCTGGCATGCGCCGTGTCTTCTGGGAGTTTGGCAATGAAGAAAAATAGAGAAAAACTTCCTAAAATATTGGGATGAAAATTACTTAATTACATTTTGGCAGGTTCTGAAAGCTTTTTATCTTCTCATCTGTGAAGAAGTAAAGACAGCTTACCACATTTCCTGTCTTCTCAGATTTGGCTTCTAAGCCATGTTGAGGATGGAGTTATCTGCAAATTTCAGGGGTGTGATGTTGCATATTGGAATACAGATGCTCCTCGTTTCTGTGAAGCTTTTTCATTCTTTTCATTTTTTTTTTTATAAAAGTTTGCATTTCACCCATCGTATTTTCCCCTCTGTTGCTAGAGGCTGCCGCAGTGAGCTCTCAGTTCTTTAACAGATGGGTCCTGAGGAAGGACAAGGATATATGCCTTTTCTCTACCTTTTCTAGTAACTTAAAAATATTTGCCCTCTCTGTTCTGTGGCAGTGGAAACTGAAGGAGAAGTGATCTCCAAGGAAAATTAGCCCCGCCAGAAAGGCTTAGTTATGGATAATTCTCGTGTACTCAGGTGAGAAAGAGGGTCAGTCACATAAAACCACTCTGAGCAGTATATCCTTGAAAAGTCATCAAATTGCAAATACAAGGGACAAAAGACAAAGGCTCCTGTAGAAGCTAAGGAGTTTTCAAAGTGTATTGCCCGTTTTTCTGACCTTTTTTTGTTTATTATCAAAGGTTGATTCTTCTTTCTCAAATACAAGAAAGACTTTATTTAAAAATAAAAACTTGGGGCTGGGCTGGTGGCTCAGTGGTAAAGTGCTGGTCTACCATGCATGAAGCACTGGGTTCGATCCTCTGCACCACATAAAAACAACCTAATGTATCCACCTAAAACACCTAAAACTAAAGATACATAAATAAATAAATATTTAAAAAAATAAAAACTAATTTTTTATTCATTTTTTAAATTTATATGACAGTGGAATGCATTCCAATTTTTATTACACATATACAGCACAATTTTTTATATCTCTGGTTGTATATAAAGTATACTCACACCAATAAAAATTATATTTTAGATGACAGTCTATATGTAACTACATCTGTCCTCCAATATTTTACCCAATCATGCTATATATTTAGAAATAATTATTTTACTTGAAAGAAAATTTAAGCTCATTTACATTAGATTCTATTTTTTCTTGTCTACTCTTATGAAATACCCTGAAGCTGAATAGCTTACAACAGCAAATATTTACCATATTACAGTTTTTGTGTGTCAGGAATCTGGGTGCTGCTTATTTGGATGACTCTAACTCAGGGCCCTCACAAGGTTGCAATCAGGTATCAATCAAGGTTGTAGTCACACCAACACTCAAGGTAGGTTCCGATTCCAAGCTCCCTCATGTTAATATTAGGTTATTAGAGGCAAGTTACTTAGTCCAGTCCACACTCGATTTGAAGGGATTATACATGTCATAAATACTGGCAGGTGGGATCTTGGGGAGCCATTTCACAGGCTGCCTACTCTAGTACAATCATCAGTTAATTGTAATCCCAACATTTTACCTCTTAGGTTTAATTCATAAAGCATATGTTGTCTATAGGAAAGGCTGCACAGTTTTAATCTTATTAGGAGAAACCATAGAAAAAGAATAGGAATTATAGAAGTTCTTACCCCCATTTATGTTTTTTGTTTGCTAAAATTTATGAGAAATTCACAGAAGGAGTTGTATCAAAAAGAAAATATTGAAAAAATTATATGTAGCTTACTAGTTTTTAAGTGAAAGACTTTACTTACAACTAGATTAAAATAAAATTCTATTTTAGACAATAGAAAATAAAAAATCACATCTAAAATATAGTAACTAATATATATTAGATTTTCAAAATTTTAATTTTATGATGATTTGATATCCTATTCTTAGGCAAGTAATGATATCTACTTTTTCAAATTAGGAAATAGGATATAGAAGTTAATGATGTGGATACTTATGGACAGATCTACAAACACAATGTATTCATTTAATTCTCCAGTATGCTTTGGCCCTTTTCCTTCTACAATTGTGTAGTATGTACATTTATTGCTGTTTAAGTATTGCAGAAAATGTATATCTTAGGAACCAAAAAGTCAGTTTCCTGTGTTTATAGTGAATAGAAAATGTATATTTAGATATCACATCATAAAATAATAGAGTAGCTTCTGGCATCTTCTTGTTCTAGCTCTACACTATGTATCTAAGTGAACTGAAGCCCAGAGGGATCAAGGAGAATGCTGAAAGTTACAGATAGGTGGCTGAAATAAAATCAAATTGTAAATATTTATTGTAAGTAAATATGGATGCAATACACTCTAAGAAGTCTTGATGTCTTACCATTGAAAATATACTACAGATATTGTGCATAGAGTCATAGGAGCAGAATAAATTTGTCAGTTTATGCTTTGTTATCACCATTCTGAATGAAGCTAAAATCCCAACCTGTAAGACTCCTTCATTCTCTTATTGGAACCAACAAATTTTCTTGTATTTAAGCTGCCCTCTTTGAAATATTTGACATTTTGTTTCATTGTTCCCATGAAATGAGTGGAACATCATAGAGATCAACCTTTATTTTTTATAATGCCATGATATATGCATACACACTTGGGTGGGAAGTTTGAGTGGAAGAAAGGTAGATCAATTTGAAAGTTATGCCTGCATCCATGTAAGAGATGATGGTTACCCTGACACAGTTATAACCCAGGAGATCAAAAGGACATAGTTTGTAGATGTCTTTCTCTTAATCAAAAAACTTAAATAGCATCTCATTCCATATTCTTAATAAAGCCAAGTTTCTTATTTGAACTTTCGTGAATGTTGTAAATTTGCATATTTTTCATTTAATAAACATAAGAAGTACTATTTTATAGTAAATGCAAGAAATATTTGCTCCACCTGCAATTCACTTTACCAACTTCTCATTCTTTAAAAAATTTAATTTATTCTTCAAGTCCCTGCTCAAATTCTACTGTCTCCAACAAGACTTTCTTGGTGAACCCAGCAGGTTTCTCACCCTGCCTCTAATCTCTCCAGTGTGTCTTTGGTTTTGTTTTGATGTATTTTTTTTTTTTATCAAAGGCACCATTAGATACCACCTTTTATGACAGTGAGTTATCTATCTGGAAAGCACTAGATCATAATTCTCATGATGCATTTGTACTCCCAGTGTCTAGCACTGAGCTTTGTATAAAGGGAACATTTAATAAATATTTGTTGTAAGATAGATGGAAATAATTAATCTATTACAATAACTCCATGTTGCCCTTGGAGCAACTGATCTCAGATATTTGGGGCAGAGGTCAACAAAAGATGAGACAATGACTGGTGTATCTCTTAAGAGCTGAGTCAAACCTTTAATAAATTTGTTGTTGCTAGAAACATGTTCCATATTCTTTTCAGATTAAATTCTTCCAGTTTCAACATAATTTATATGTACCTTTATTTATGATCCCTCCTAGGAACATTTTGCCTATTCCATTATTTATGCTCCCTTCCACAACCTAAATGCTTTTATATTTTGCTTTATTTACTAGTGTTATATACCAACAGCTTGGTAGGTTTTATACATACATACTTCCATGCTAATATTATGTGTGTAGCATTTACTTTACACTAGTAAAGCATATATATATATATATATATATATGCAGAGTTGCTATGTAAAAATCATATATAGTAGACTGATTATTGATAGAATATTCAATTTCTAACTCTGAGAAGGGCATTCTTGTTCTTATTATTATATTATGATTAATTTTACCAAATGCTTCATTGTCTTCCATAATGCAAAAAGGGTATGAGGCAAAAATATCAAAATTAGAGGAAAGATAATCCTATTAAGATTAGTGACTATGCATATACCAAAGGAAAGGTCATTTTTTTTTCCATGTAAAGTAATTCTAAAAATTCACATATTAAAACAGGAACAGATTCCCATCTTTTAAATTTACCATTATTTTCCTACTAAAGTTACAGATTTGTTTACAAAGTGGAAGAGAAGCTGTTCACAGTTATTGAACCCCTATGTCCCAGTTGAAACTCACAAGGATTGCAAAATGCTATGGAGATTATACACACATCACCATTGCCTAATAATTAATTTTAAATTTTTACCAAAACTAAGCTTCTTATAATTTTATTAAAATTCAAAGAGTGAAGGCTGGGATTAGAACTCAGTGTAGAAAGCTTGCCTGCATGCTAAAAATCCTGGGTTAGATATCCAGCAACACACAACACAAAACAAAACAAACAAAAACTGTCAAAGGGGGAGAATCACATCACTAACATCCTTAATTTACTCTGAAAAGCATTTTCTTAATGTCTATACTAGTAGAATATCTTTGGTTTTATATCAGTGCTAAACAAAAGAAATATTGAAGGGAAATGACATTGGGAGCTCTAAGTGAGTTACAAGTCTCCTTCAAAATGAGTAATCAAAAAGATACAGCTCAGCTGAAGAACAAAGCTGGAGATGGGAGGAGAGGGGAGAGTCTGCTTGAGAAGATGTAGATGCATGAACCTAGCGTGTGGACTGATGCTAAGTCCCAAACTCAATCTGTACTCACCTGCTCTGGAGACAGCTGACATCAGATTTGCACTTTTACTTACTTCCCACACATTCAGCATGGCAGAGGGTAGGCAGATGCCAAGTGGATTTGATGAGATTAATGACCAAAAATTCTGTTCTTCTCTCAATTGGAATCTATTCTATAATTTCACAAAACTGTTCTAAGCAATCATCTTGAATGTTTTTCCTTAGTCTACACCCTAAATTTTAATCAAAAGGGGGTTTGGAGATGAACTACATAATGCTAAACCCCTTGTGATAGGTTTTAGCCCTCTATTGATCAGTGTTTCAGAAAGATGCATTGTTCATTGCCACTGGGGCACTTTTGTTTACCTGCCAGGAATGACCTCTCTATTGTCGTTTATAGCCTTAAATGAGAGGAGAGTACACATGTGCGTGCGTGCACTAGAGCACACACACACACACACACACACACACACACACAATATACACATATACACATACACACAAACATACATTTTTCCAGGTCTTGTTCAAGGTCACCTTCTTCATGAAGCTTTCTAATTTTTTTTTAATATTTCCTGTGCCTTGTGGAAGAATATCAGAATCTGTATTTCCTAATATGTCTTTCTAAATCCTCATTTGGAAGGGGATTTCTACAGTCAGATGATTTGGGGAATTATCACCCATCCCATCTCACTGTTGCAGACCTATAAAATACACTAGCATTTGAAAGTATCTGACAAGTCCCAATTTTAATAAACTTATTCAATTGCCCTCATGCATTTCTTCAAATTTCTATACCACTTGTATCCTTACTCCATGTAATAACCATTGCCTTCCTGCAGAATATACTTTGAGAATAAATGAAGAAATAGAAATACAAACAGACTTGAGGGTCAGACAGACTTGTGTTTCAACTACTATAATTTGGTGGTTTAATAACTGATCTCATGATATTTACACTTAAACCTTTGAAGCTTCTGTTTTTACGTTTGGCAAAATGGGAAGTATCTCCTACTGAATAGGTAACCCATGTAGGTTAATATGCCCCTTCTATATTCTGTGTTTCCAGAGGTCCTGAAATTCATTGCTTCATACAGCATAGTGTAATTTCCTTTTGAAGACAGAAAATATATTGTTAACATCTTTTAAATATTCAGTATAGTCTTCCACACTCTAGGTGTGGGATAGATAAGTTTAGCCTGAGCAAAGCTTCATGACAGAGTACATTTTTTAGTTTATGTTCAGCATTTATGATGCAGAAAATATATGTGTTTCTGCATGTGTGTGTATGTATGTGTATGTTTCTTTCTCTCTCTCTCTCTCTCTCTCTCCACACACACACATATATATATACATCTATATATGTATATATATATATACATATATATATAAACATTATCTATTGAATATAATTAATATTTTTTAGTAGTCAGAATTTTGAATTTCCTACATCAGCATTCTTTTATGTTAACCACACAATTGTGATTGGGGGTTTTGGGGATTATCTATATATTGCTATATACTGTCACAGATGCATTCTACTTCAGTCCTTTTCAATACATATGAGAAGGTCACAGTATTCTAGCAGTGCCATGATTACGGCAGATTAATAATTCAAGATATTTATAAAATCATACTGAGAGAGGATTTTGTTCTGTAGGAAAGTAGGTAGTCAGGCCTGAGTTATACTTTAACAGAAATAGTGGGCTCTTTTAAATAGGCATACAGAAATATACACATGGGTAACTTTGCTTTATGCAAATATATACTTTTTTTTCCCTCTGACAAACTTTGGATTGTAGTTTTCAAAAACGATTTATTTTGCTTCTGAATCCATTTCTCACAATTAGTCTAATGATCCATTCCTGCCTGGAGGGCCTCATTTATGAGTTCTCTCCTTTGTAGCAACATGAAATCTTGGCAAGTACAAGTTGAGTTTATTTAGACTAAGGCCATTGCAATAAAGAACAGGGAAGATTCAGTTCTGTGCTCTCTACTCCAGGCTATAGATGAAATTACTCAGATTTCCCTTAGGTTAATAGGCACAGAGTGACATTTGAATGATTTTGTGATACTTTAATAGTTTCCATTGCTAATTAACACAATCTTAAACCAGTAGTGCACATAATTAAAAACTTTCTCTCTATTTGAGAGTGACTACCATAACTTTGCAAGTAATCTAATGATAGGTGTTTAACTGAAGTTTCGGCAACCATTGAGTTTAACTATAAGTATTTTTTTCAAGTTATGCCCCAAACAAGGCCAGACCTTTCATTTTCTTGTCCAGTTAGGCCAGACCTAGAGATGTTCATGAATGGAGATAAGCATGGACATAATGAAGAACTTAGGTTTTGGAGCCTTATCTAGATTTGAATCTTGGTTCTTCAAATCACAATTTCCTTTTCCATGATAGCTATCTCACAAAATTTTAGCCAATATTTAAGTAAGACACACACACACACACACACACACACACATTTATACATTATATCATTTATACACATATATATGATATAATAATATCTTATTTAAGATATGTTATATCTAGTGTATCTGAATCTATGTAATGTCCCAAAGAACATCCTAATGAAAACAGCTGTTCAAGTATACATAGTCTCCCTTCTCTCCTAAAATTCTGCTTTGTGATCAGTTTATAGTCATATATTTATCTATTGCCGGCAATGTGGGTATGTTCTTTATATTTCCAAATTACCCAGGCCTACTCTCCTTTTCTGTAGCACAGAAAATTATAAATTGGTACAATACTTTCCTGTAATTTGGAGACTACATCAAGAACAACAGTGATTTTGTAGAGCAATCAATATGACAATGATTTTATGAAGGATTAAATTATAATTTCTCTACTGTGACCCCCCCTTACCAGTTTAATAATTTGAGAAAGTAAGGTTATGAGGATCACATGCCTCAGTTAGGCTTTTGGAAAGTTTCAAAAGTGAGAAGCTACTGAGAAATGGCATGGGTTCTCCATGTCATCAGCTAGAGGAAATTTTCCTCCAGGATGCTTTGTGGTATCCTTCAAGAGCTGGTTGGCTCATTCACTTTTGCCTCAGTGAGAATTAATAATATACAAACTAAACAATCTTTGGGTTGGAAAATTGTGTTTTATGCTTACAAGGGGTGAAAATGTCTACCAAGCCTAATAATAGTAGGAGTAATTTTTCTGTAAAAGCTATGATTTTCCTTTACAAAACATAGCGGGAGAGAATTATGTATAGTCCTAATTTTTCTGTTCACCCTCTTAACATAATTCCCTAAACACACTGATATTGAAGCACGTGGATATCCATAAAGCTGAATGTTTCTTTTCATTTTTGACTGTCTAAAATTTTATCTCAACATTCTAAAGACTCATTCTTTACCAGATTTTCAATATGTAATTAAAGGGCCATGTCAGTCAACTCATATTAATTTTTGTTTCAGAAATGTATTTCAAATAAATTAGATCGTAAATAAAATTATGTCAAATTAATCACGTTTTTTTGTTATCTTCCCTGTGGCTGTAACATGACCAATTACCCTTCTGTCTCTCTACACCTTTAGTGAACCCTAGTTTTCAGCTAAATGAAATAATGCCCTATCTGCACACTCTTACATTTTGTATGTCCGTGCCTTTTCTTAAATTGACAAATAATATTTGTTGATATTTATGGTATACCCTGAGATGTTTTAATACATTTGTACACTGCATTGTTTTTGTATCAGGGTAAGCATATTTGGCTCTTCAAACAATTGTATTTTCTTACTTTGGTTGATTCTTTTCTCAGACTTCTCCTTCCTCTGCTTTTTACATGACTTAATTGTACCTTTTTCTCAAAAGTCAGCTCATAGGCTTTTCTTCCACACAATATTCTTTAATTTATCCTCAAACTCAGAACCCCTTTGAATATCTGACTTTTGATTCAAATATTTTATGTGGAACATATCACATTTTCTTATGTATTCAAAACTATATAGGTCTGTTTTATTCTTTTCACAGTCTATATACTCAGTAAAGCCAATAACTATGCCTACATCATCTAATATTTGGGTTGTCTTCCATATAGGAAAAAAAAACCTTTTTAACAGTGAAACAGAATTAGATTAATTTCAAGTAAGGCTAACTTTTAATGCATCATAGTCATGAAAATGTAATCTATTATGATAGAAATTACTCATCAGTATTGTATACAGAAATGTAAAATACAAAAACTGATCAAGGAAACATTATTGTCCTTAAGAAACAGACTTGTAAGGTCCAAAAAAGCCATATCACCACTACTTTAGTACATGATAATATGTTGATAGACACTTAATTACAGTTGGAATACTTTTTTAGAGAAGAGAAAGGAGACAATTTTGATTAGATGGATGTGAGGTCAGTTGAGGTTGTAGTTCATTTCATTGTGAAGCTCAATATTAGAATGTGGTTCAGCTCTCGAGTTCCAAATCATATCTTCTGTAGTTCACATGTAGTGGTGGGCTCTAAAATACAAGAAAATATGAAGCAATCCTCTCCGAAAGAAGTTGAGGAGGGTCATCTGTTTAAAAGAGGAAAGGACTGTAATTCTGATCAATATCTGAGAATAACATAAATTTAAGAAACAAAAGAATCTCAAATATTCACAAGGCAAAGAAACTTAAAAAATGGGGTAAAAGCACACATTTGAAATGCAAATACTTGATTTTGATGTATGCAGTAGATAAGGTAATATAGTCAAATAGTTTGAAACTCCATATTTATAAAGTATGCATTTTTCTATTACAAGGACACATATATTATTTCTTATTAGTTCTAAATATCCCTGAATAATCTGTATACTTGTCATTAAAAAGCAGCAATGGTAGCTCATGAACGAATACATCTACTAATCTCATGGCAAATGATATTCATTAAGATATTGTCCTTGGAGTGATTAATTTTTGTGCCTTGATTTTTTTATGTTAACTTTTAACTACAGATGTAAAGATGGTTTAGATAAGGAATATGGTTTTGACATATTCTTTTAGTTGCTCTCTCTCTCTCTCTCTCTTTCTACCAGGGATTGAACTCAGGGGGCTCACTCACTATGCCACATCCCCAGCTCTTTTTGTATTTTATTTAGAGACAGGGTCTGGCTGAGTTGCTTAGGGCCTCACTAAGTTGGTGAGGCTGGCTTTGAACTCTCTATTCTCCTGCCTTAGCGTCCCTAGCCTCTGGGATTAAAAGTGTGTACCACCATGCCCAGCTGTTAATTTTTTATTTTTAAATGTATAATTATGTTAATTGTTACATTCATATTAGTACATCGCAATATATTATAAAATTATTAATTTCATGGTGATAATTGGTTAGGGAAGATTCTGAAACTAAGGTTTCTTTATAAGAAATACCTTCAGACTGGAAAAAATAAAAAATATATATAAAATTATTGAATCAGGGCTATAATAGCAAATCAGGACTATTTATTGTTATTATTTTTCACCCCAAATATTTTTCGGTAGATTATTTTTTGTATAATTCACATGTCTTCTAGGAGGCAGAAAATTTATATATTTTCCTAATGTATATGATAATTTAAGAAAATGCAACTATTATATCTCACAGAGCAACATTTTAAAGATTTCCCAAATGCAAATTTTATCTTTAATATATTTCATTTCTTAGTTACAACACTTATGCTATTACATCATCATCTCTCTCACTATCTGCTATATACCTAGCTATTTCTGTATATATTCATTTCTGTAATTAGTTTATACATTCTTCACGACTGGAATTTGAGTGCTTTTAGGGCCCAGTAAGTGGTATGATGTCTAGCATATGTATCAGTGCTGTGTACCAAGTGCTAGTTGCTCTCAGACACTAATAAATTAAATATTATGGATCATATTTTTTTAAACAGAGATGATTTAGTATAATAATTTGCTATTACTATGTAATGAATTCCCATAAGCTTTGCTGTTTAAAACAATACACATTGGTAGCTTCTACAATAAACCTCCTTGTTTAGATTCAGAGCATATTTGTGTATTCAAAATTCTATATGTTAAAAATATGGAATTTTGTGACAAGGTTCTCTCATCAGGATACTACAAAAAGGAAATACAGGCAATTCTGGGCTTTTTTTTACCTAAGCAATCTCTGTATTAAACTTAGGAAACTTTAGAAGCAGTAGAGATCTATATATTCTTTGCAGACTCTTCATGGTTTTAAAGACCTAACATGTTTGAGTAAACCTCGTGGATATGTCTTTGCATATACAGTTATTTAAGTGCATTATTTACTTAATTTCAGGATGTATGTATAATGGAGTTTCAAATAAACATAAAAACATATTCAAGGGGTTTCATATCAAAGTGTCACAATTTCCATTCTCAGAAAAAAAGAAAATCCAGTACCTTGTCATTACCATTCAATTCAAGATGGAAAATGATACCATGGTCATTATTCTACATAGCACTAACACTCTAATTGTATTTAGAGGAAAGAAGAATAAAACAAAATTTGCCAACAATGAAAGACAGGGAGCAGAAAATTGGATGCCAGCACATACAATGAAAACAGTTTAAGACAATAGGATGTATGTTAGGTTGACTGAATCTGTTCATTCTCCCATCAACAGTGAGTATGCCTCTTTCACAGTGGTAGAAAAGCTAGAGGAAGTTTCTGTTTTGTGAACAGCATGTTGAGTAATTTCTTTGAGTCTTCATGCTCTTTACTGAACATTGAGATATTTTTCCACAGAGTGAGTGGGGTGAAGAAATTACCTTATCATAGAATTATAAAACCATGGTAAATAATGTAAAGGAGTAGTACAGATATTTCACACTGCAGACAAAACATTGGAAGACATTTTATGTAAGTTGAAGAGCAAAATAATAGATAATGCTAAAAATGTGACAAATGATACATTATTTTTGGCACATGCCACATAGCTTCACTCAGAGTATAGCCAGCATATGGAATGCTGGTGCACAGTTGTGAGTGATATTCACGCAGTGGTTGGGTAGAGAAACTTTCTTTTAAAAGAGGTTCAATCTTAGAGCACTGTTATTGAAGTGCTGTCCAGTCTATAGACTTATTTCATTGACATTAACATTGTTACTCCCATTTAGTTCCCTATCAGGCTCTTTTATTGATTAAATGTTCTTTTTATAAGTAGTTATAAGTGCACTAGCTTTTCATAATTTGGGAGTAGATGAACTTCAGGAGCTCTTGAATTTAGCTCTCTACATCTGATGGGTTTCTAGGTATTCATTTCTAGGTAAGATGCTTAGCATCTTCTACAGAAAACCTCCTTGTATCAGAAATCTATTTAACTTTAGTAAGTTATAATTATTTATCCTGCTGTAGGTCCTAATTTGAGAAGGTCCTCTGAAATTTGTTAAGTATTTGCTCAAATACATTTCTAATTGAATTTAGAGAAATAAAACAAAATTTTACTATGGGTATGGAATACTCTTAGAGCGTGAAGCTTCTGAGAACATTCTTTTCAACTTTTTAGTGTCTTACAAATTTTATCTATGAGGTGGAGTCAAAGATAAATAAAGTTGAAATGTTGATCCGTAGGCAACGATTTTGATTCAATAACTTATTATACATTACAACATTTTACATGTCTTACTAAATTATCAAAATTATGATTGGTGGTAGCTTTTAAAATATTTAATCATAAAATCACATTTTCTCTATTCATTCAATAACTGTTCATTTCCTGATATTCATCAAGTACTTTTCTTTTCACTGGTAACTCAGGGGAAATAAAGCAAAAGAAAAAAAAAGCAAAAAAACAATCCCTTGCCTCATGAAAATTGCATGCTAGAGAAGGAAAGGAAATAAACAATAAGTGAAGAGCATATGGAACCTATGAGATGGTGAGATTGTACTATGGAGAAAAATAAATCAGGGAAGGAAGAAAGGTAATTGAGGCAGAGATGATAATTTTAAATAGATGACTCAGGAGGAATTCACCAAGAAGGTAAGCAAAGACTGAAAGCAATGGAGGAAGTGAGGCTGATGTTAGTCTGTGGGAAAGAGCAACCCAGGCAGAAGAGGAGGATCAAGACCAAAAGGTGGGAGCCCTCGGTCTGCACTGCAGGAAGGGCAGCACAGAACTTAGATGTCAGTGAGCCAGGGCTAAGTACTAGGATATGAGGTCTGAATTTTTTTTATTGGTTCTATTTAGTTATACATGATAGTATGTTCCATTTTGAAAAAAAATCATACAAGCATGGAATATATCCTATTCCAATTAGGACCCATTCTGTGGGTGGGCATGATGGTGACATTCACTTAGGTATTTTAATATATGTACATAGGAAAATTATGTTAGATTCGTTTTTCCTGTCTTTCCTGTTCCTATCACCCTTCCCTTCCCTTCCCTTCCCTTCCCTTCATTCCCCTTTGCCTAATATTCTGAAATTTTCTTCTTCCCCTTATTGTGATTTAGCTTCCACATATCAGCAAAAAACATTTGACCTTTGGTTTTGGGGGATTGGCTATTTCACTTAGCATGATAGATTATTGGTGGGACTGCAAAATGAGGTCCAAAATTAACAGAGGATCTTATCATGGAAGATATACATGCCCCTGGGAAGATTTGGATAGATTCCATGGGTGTGTTCAGAATTCATTCCAGGCTGCCTGAGCATACCAGCTACCTTTTGCAGTAATATCTGGTCTCCTTATATTGTCTCAGATTTTTTTGTTACTTCTTCAGATATATGCTACCTTTACTCTTCTGATGTTTCTGAATATTTGGTTTTGGCAAAGGAAATAAGGAGCCTACACTAATTTTTCAATTTTCCAGAACCTCAAAGTATAAAATGATAGTTTCAAAATATGATTTGAGAGGTAACTGTTTCAGAATGGGAGGAAATATTAATTTATCTATCCTATATATTTGGGTTCTGATAATTTTCAGCTTCTATAAATATTGTCAAACTATAAAAGGAAGCACATGTTTTTTTAATTTATATATGACAGCAGAATGCATTACAATTCTTATTACATATGTGTAGCACAATTTTTTATATCTCTGGTTGTATACATAGCATATTCACACCAATTTCTGTCTTCATACCTGTACTTTGGATAATAATGATCATCACATTCCACCATCATTAATAACCCCATGCCCCTTCCCTTCTCCTCCAACCCCTCTGCCCTATCTAGATTTCTTCTATCCCTCCCATGCTCCCTCTCAGTATCCCAGCCTCCTATATCAAATGAAGTCAGCCACCTTATATCAAAGAAAATATTTGGCATTTGGATTTTTTGGATTGGCTAACTTCACTTAGCATTATCTTCTCTAACTCCATCCATTTACCTTCAAATGCCATGATTTTATTCTCTTTTATTCCTGAGTAATATTCCATTGTGTATATTTGCCACATTTTTTTAATCCATTCAACAAATTCCTTATGTTAGGTTTTAACCTTTTATACAACTGTACATATCTATAGATTCATTGACAACCCAATTACAAAATCATTACTTTGAAGATACATTAAAACCCAGCACTTCAGGCTTTAAATCTTTGATAAATAACTTGATAAATAATAATTATGTGATTATGACTTTTTAAAGAGGTCAGGTGCTATCTGAGAAGGATGGGGAAGCAGGTATCCCTCACTATGTGTAAGGGGAACTTGGTTACAAGAAGCCTTTCAGGGAGGGAGTCAGCACCACGGGAAAAGAGGTGAAGGAAAAATAAACGGGGAGAATGGAAACTTAAGGTTCCTTAAATATGAGCAGAAACTTATCTCAGACCAGATTTTAATGAATGCTAAGTCCCTAAATAGATGATGATCACTCTCAGGGGTGTTAGATCTTTAACTTCTCCTTTAATCGCTCTTTCTTTGAAACCTAAGTGTACAATGACTGGATAAAAAGCTTTAAGAAACATCAATACGATTAAAGAAATTAAAGACCAGAATGCAGACCAAGAGAAACAGTCTGTGGTTCATTATATCCTCCTTTTATAAGACACACAGGGCAAAAATATAGGCATAAAGCCTAACAAAGTGTAGTCTTTTACACCAGTAGTTTTTAAATTTTAGTATGCATTGGAATCACCTGGAGAGATTGTTATGCAGAGGTTGCTATACCCTACTCTAGTTCATAAGTAATGCTGATGCCATGATTCTAGAGGCTGTTATTTTGAGAAACACTAAACCTAATTTTACTAAGTCATACCAGTAGCCTTGCATTAAACAACAACAACAACAACAAAAAAAAAATCTCTACCTTGGAACGTACATTCCTTAGGTTACTATATCCTCAGATGGTTAACAGCATTTCTTCTCATTGGGATCCAGAATTCTTACAACTACTGGATTCTTTTTCCACAAGTGACATGTGAATTCAGATGGCAGAAGGGAACAAATACTCAACAGACACTCCCCCAACTCTTCAACTCTTATGTTGGGAATGGTGCATAACCCACTGCTATTCATACTCCTTTAGCCAAACTAAATTGCAAGAAGGCTACAAAATGTTATCATTATTAATTCCATCTCCTCATACCCGAGGTTCTAATTCAGTACATCTAGGGAGAGGTGCTTTTAAAAGCTCTATCATTGTCCAAATTATACAGCCAAGTTTCAGAACACTGGTTCTACAACTATAGTTCAACAAACATGTATTGAATGCCTGTTGTGTAAAAGATAAAGATTATGTATTGGACACTGGGAAATATCAATGATGATGAAAACTCCAACACTAACACTGTCTTTTTGGACTTGTAGCCTAAAGAGGGAGGAGATAAACACAGGACCATCCCACTAGGATAATTCTTTTTAAAATGTGTTGAAATTGTTGTCAGTTCTTTATCTCTTCTTCACTCTTTAATCCATTTCAATCTGGCTTCTACTCACACCAGTTCCACTGAGACTGATTTTATTAAAATAATCAACATTTGCGTGTTACCAAACACAGAATAAAGATACTTGTCTGTTCTCATATGGCTTATTTTCTATCAAGCTTTTCACAGAACTTTTCATTCCTATTTTTAAAAAAGGAACTCTTGAGCTGCATTGTGGCTCAGTGATTGAGTGATTGCCTAGTATGTGTGAGGTACTGGATTTGATCCTCAGCACCACATAAAAATTAATAAATAAAGTAAAGGTATTGTGTCCACCTACAACTACAATTTGAAGATTTTTTTTTTTTTTGCTTTTTGCTTTTGGGATTCTATTCTTACTTGGTTTTCCTCCAACATCAATGTGGGACCTTTTACTCCATCCTTGATTGTTCTTCTTCTAAACTAAAAGAGACTTGGCTCTTGGATTTGTTTTTCTAATCCTGTTCTCATCACTTGCATCATTTCCTACTGTGATAATAAGCCACATTGGGATTGCCATATATTGGATAGTTCTCCAATATATGCCTGGAACTTACATATCTTTCTCTTAAATTCCACATCCACATAGTTAATTGCCTACCTGACTTTTCTACTTGCACTGTAAACAGACTTCTGAAATACTAAAGGGAACTTTTTTTTTTTTTTTTTTTGGTACCAGAGATTTAATGAGGGACACTTAATCACTGAGCCACATGTGCAGCTCATTATATTTTTGAGACAGAGTCTCATTAAGTTGTTTAGGACCTCTCTAAGTTGCTGAGGCTAGATTGGAACTCGTGATCCTCCTGCCTCAGCCTCCTTAGTCACTGGGATTATAGGCATGTGCCACCATGCCTGGCCAAAAGGGAACTTTTAATTCACTTCTCTGATTGCCAGTTATCACCATTTTGTAAAATGGAACCTCCATCAACTCTGATCAGGGAACTGGGAATCTCTGTATAGCTGAAGAACAGACACAATGACACAAGTCCTTAGGATTCTGGGAAGACTGTAGGGAGTAAGATATTGGATTTCAAGATTTCTCATATACAGTGACTATAGGTTATGTCAGGGACCAATTCATGACTGTAAGTTAAATGAATGTAGTTGATATTGGGCAAGAAAGCTAAGAGCAAGTCATAGTATCACAGATTGGTCATTAACATTTATCCAAGATAATGGTAGGACTCAGGACAGAAAGAAATATTCTGAACTAGGTTCAATGTTATTAAATAAATTTTGGTCAACTAACCAGGTTATAGTTAGAGACAATGATAAGAAGTTTAGAAGGCGGGATAGTCAAATGGCAAGGGTTTCAGAATAGATTATGTTACTCTGTAATGGAGAAGTAATGGTTTATAATTAAGGAGCAAAGAAATGTTAATTCTTTTTTTTTTAATTGTAGGAAAGCCTGTTGTGTGGAAAAATAAGTCTCTAGTTGAAAGAATTGAAGGGAGAGAAAGATCCTCTATAGAAAGTTAGGGTTTATGGAAAGGCAGGTGCCCTCTCTAATGGAACTGAAAATATTAATTCAATGTGCTTACTTGGAAATTATGGGCACAGAGTGGAAAACAAGAACATGTACATGTATATTAGGCATTCCTCACAGAAAGTAGAAGCAGAAAAAAAGAAACAGAAAACAAAGAGATGGTACTTGACCAAAGAGGCATACATCATTTTGGGCAGTAACCAAACATGCTAGAAGTGAGTCATGATGCGATTAGCTTCCCTGAAAATCTCATTGGAATCTTACAAGGTTTCTTACATTTTTTTACTAAGCTACAAGTAGAATATTGGGATAAATTACTGAAATTTTTTGAAACCGAGCTTCTTAATTTTTATTAAAAATGTGATCATACAAAGATACAACCTCTTAGGTCAGGTTTCCTGAAGCTTTGGGTGAGTTCTTTAAAAAATTAGAAGATATAAAGAGAGTAATTTTTAAAATACAGGTAACATCTTCAGAAGTATGTGGATCTTTCAATTTTGCGACTATGATTTGATGTAAATCGTGAATGCTATCTGCAAACACCAAAATGGATAAATGAGATCAATTTAACAAATACCTATCTTTATAACAATAAAGCAAAATTTTAACAATATATCTTATCAATTTATTTTATGTGTTTTTTTAAAGGAAGAAAAACTTGTTTACTTTTTTTACTGGAAAACAGTATTCCTACTGGACATATTTTAACTTCATACATATTTTTCAAGTGTTTGATAAAAGACCACAATGTTTTCCCTGTCTCCTCTTCTAATATGACCCACAAGTCATGTAAATTATAAACTTTTCCCCATGAGTTTTTTTCTTTTACTTTTTTTCTTCCAAAGAGAGATATACCATGCATTTTGTGAAACTGTGTTAGGAAATGACACAGTATGAAGGCATTCCATGGTCTCTCTCTCTCTCTCTCCCAACCCCCTTTATTGCATGTAATCCATAAAGTTCTAGACTTAAGTTCTATCTCCTTTATTTTCTAAAAATGTGATCAGGTCTTACTTTTCTGATTGTAGTCTCCACATCTGTAAAAGGAGGATGATGAATTTTAAAGTCTAAAAATATCATTGCTTATTTCTTTTTTCTAAAGAGAGAGAGAATTTTTAATATTTATTTTTCAGTTTTCGGTGGACACAACATCTTTATTTTATTTTTATGTGGTGCTGAGAATCCAACCCAGTGCCCCGCACTTTACCACTTGAGCCACATCCCCAGCCCCTCATTGCTCATTTCTTAAGAATAAAACTTATGAGGCAAACAAAACAAACAACAACAACAAAACAAACAAACAAACAAAAACAAAAACACAGCTTTAGCCGTGTTTGCAATCTGTTTTTGTCTAGGAGATTACTAAAATTATACTTAAAACTGATTTTTCCTAAATATTTGATTTACACATAGTTAGGCTGTGATTACCCCACACATTGTTTTAGTCAGTGTTCTCATCTCTGTGACCCAAAGACCTGACAAGAACAGTTTCAGAAGAGGAAAAGTTTACTTGAGGCTTAAAGTTTCAGAAGTCTCAATCTGTAGATGGCCAGTTCCTTTGCTTTGGACCTAAGAGGCAGAACAACATGGCAGAAGGGTGTGGGAAAGGAATGCAGCTCAGGACATGGCAACAGGACACACAGAGAAAGTTTCACTCAGCCATGTCAGAATATATACCCAAAGAGTCATTCCCCAAAAGCTCATGTGTAAGACAATGCAAGAAAGTTTAGAAGTGAAATGATTGGGCTAGGAGAGCCTTAACCTATTCAGTAATCCTTTGAGAGGGATTAACTTGGAGGTAACTGTAGGCAGATAGGTTGTGGCTGGAGGAGGGTCATTGAGGGCATCTCATATATAAACCATAGCACACATCTTGAAAGATAAGAAAATAAAATCCATTTTATAATCTCTTGCAGCTAATAAATATTCCCAATTCCCATATTTCTAAGGAAGCTCATGTCCTATTTGTGAATGTTGATTCTACAGTTATAGTAGAACTCCTCTTTTATCACTTCTCATGAAGTATTTTGTAGAACAAACCCCTAGCAATAGTATGCTGCTCCCTAATATAATTCTTTATTCAGTATATGGAACAGTTAGCACATAATAGAATAATACATGTGAAAAAAGCTTTAGCAGATATATAATAAGATTTTCAGTTTTGCTTGATAATGTGCTCATGAAATAATGAGGAAGAAAATTTCAAATGATTGCAATTAAAGAAACCATAGGTTTGTGATTTATATCAGCAAGGTACCTTTTCCCTGTTTGAAATTTTCCTCATGAGGTATTGGTTTTCTTTAGAAATGAAACCGTATGGTGTGTGTGTGTTTCACTACTAGGGACCGAACTCAGGCATGCTCTATCACTGAGATCTGACTCTAGTCCTGTGCATTTTTTATTTTGAGACAGGAACTTGCTAAATTGCCTCAGTTGGTCTCAAATTTGCTGCACTCCTTCTGTCTCTGGAGTCATTGGGTTACAAAAGTGTATAACCATGCCCAATTTGCAGAAGATTTAAAGTGCTTAATTTCAAGCAATTTATAAATTAAGTCAATTCAGATAGATAAAGTTCAGATAGATAACATAGAAAAAGTTATATTTGATATTAGACGTGAAATTACATATGTTGAAGACAAGCTGAACTTCATTGTTTGCATGTTCAGTGTATTTGAGTCTTCTAAGAGCTTAGCATTCACACTACATTTTTATAAAGGCATATCTTTTTTAAAATATTTTTTTTTTTTTTAGTGGTAGTTGAACACAATAACTTTACTTGTTTGTTTGTTTGTTTATTTGTGTGGTACTGAGAAACAAACTCAGGGGCTTGAACATGCTAGGCAAATACTCTACCACTGAGCCACAAACCCTCCCCTAATATACAGGTATATCTTTGATATATAACTTCACCTTCAGTGATATATATATCAATTCTCACACTTTTTTAATGAAAGTTTCAGGTGGTATTAAAAATATATAGTAAATTGTTACAGGAGGAAAATGTTACATCTGTTCTAGTTCTAAAAATATCTGCAGCTCTTCTTGGTGAACATACTTTTCAAGTATCTACCTTATTGCTTTATTTTTTAATGCAGCCTATCAATTTGAGAAGAGTTTGAATTGTGCAGTGTTTAAAGAGTCTATTCTCAGACCACTTCTTTTTGTTCTTGCCATAGCAGTTAAGTTTGCACTGCTGGGATGTTGCTTCAGTTAGGTATGTGATGTAGTGAAAGGGACTGCAGCAGAGAATGCAAAGCTCTGGATTTCTTCACAAATTCAATAGAAAAATAAAAGAATTTAAAAGAATGAAATTATAAGAGAAAAATCTAGATTATCTAGATCCTCTAATAAATAACAAATTATTATCTGGTCCTCTAATAAATAACAAATTATTCTTATTTAAAGAAATGGTCTTTGAATTGTTTACTCACCAACTAACATCACAATACATAAGCTATTCTGAGAGGGTCTATGATCACACATGAAATGACAGTTCTAAAGATGAGCCTCCTTTTATGTTCCATGTGGAGGACTCGACTAATCTGTTCCTTAAGCAGCCTGCATTTCCTTTTCTCTACAGATTTCTAGAAATTTTTCCGCATAGTCAGATATTTCAGGTGACAGTATTATCAGTTTAAATGTGGCTTGGGGTACTAGATAATTATGCAGGAATTCCAAATGAAATGTGATTTCAGTGTTATTAGGCAGTAGGGCTGAGGAAAAGGCCTGTTTTGAATGAAATCACTTTCTGAATTTGATTTAGTTCATGGTATAAGGAAATGTCGCATTAAAACATAAATCTCCTCCCTTAAAACCTCTAGTGACAGTCATTGAAAATTTTGCTTATTGGTTCAAGATGTGCCTTTCTTATTTTATGAGAGTTTATTTTAATATATTGAGGAAAACTGATGATTTAAAGGTGTCTGCTATACTAAAAATGTTAGTTTCTGACTTGAGCCAAATATAAATTACTTAAAATATACTTACAATATACCTTCAAGTACTTATACATAATCATTTTAGATATCTGTGTGGAATTTTCCTCCTGTTAGATTTTTTTCTATATTATATCATCATAATTCCCTTGGTGATCTTGGCAATATCCTCTTTGAACTTGATTATCTATCATTAAAACATGAATGATGCTTGCCTGTAAATTAGATAATTATGGTGGGTGGAGTGGGAGTTAATATTTTAATGTACTTTGAACTCTGAGAACAAAGTGCTAAGTAATCATGAGACTTTGGGAGATGATGAACCTGTTAGATTCTGTACCTGGTCATATTTGAATATTATGGACCTAAGTAAATAATTAAAGACCTTAAATATATAAAATCCATGACTATGACATTGTTACTGTGTCAAGATCATTAGTCACCAAAGGTGAATAAAAAGAACTCCTGAAAAATTAAAAGGTTATGTCTGAATCCAGCACTGAAGAATACATCACACGTGTGTGTGTGCATGTATTTATAACAATATTGTATATATATATATGTGTGTGTGTGTGTGTGTGTGTGTGTGTGTGTATAATTAGAATTGATAAAATGATTTTGAAATAAATACAAAAATTTCTCATTTAACCTGATGCTTAGAAATTTTTTTCAGTTAATGTTCTTTTTATATATTAGATAATAATTATAAAGAGATTTAAAAATAAAATCTGAGACAGAATATGCAAGTATTTTGGCTAAATTAATGACTAATATTTTAGTCTAGTGTAACTTAATTGTGGTACCTGTTACATCTAAAAACAAAACAACAACAATAACAACAACAACAAACAGATTTAAAATAAAACTAGTTTTCATTAAAAAAATTCAGAAACTTTTTATAAATTCATCCTATCTAATAAAAATTTATCTAATGATAAATTGATAAAGAGATTTAAACCTGTTTATAATTTTAATTTATAAAAGTTTTATAATAATCATGAAACTAAAAATATAGATATCATTTAATTGTAGGAAATTTGTTTAAAAGGATATAATGCCTAATTTAAGCTCATAGATTTTAGGAAGTTTACTTAGAAACTGAGAACTGTAAACTTTGCTGCAGTTCTTCCTAGCTTAGGCCTTGAGAAGGTTACTAACGCTATTTTTCCCTAAGGGTTATCACCAAAACTGAATGACATAATGCCTGTGCACCACTCAGTGCAGTGTTTATTAGTACTAATAAATATTAATTGCAATTGTTAGTATTTTATTTATTATTAACTAAAGGGAAATACAGCAGAGCACAATATTCTCTAATTGGGAATAATATTTGCTAATTGACATGCACTTGATGTGTATCCAACACTTCCTTTCCCAGGGTTTGTTATTGTTTTGATTTATTTCACTAGGCACAGTGGTAGTGAAGGGTTAGATAAGATGAACTGACAAAAAAATGTCTCTTGATAAAAGGAAAATGAATTCTGAAAACTCTACTTAATGCCAGCAAGAATATTAGCATAGAACATGTTACAAAATTTTCTGTGGAATGAGAAAAGATTGCTGAAAATGCTTGAAATATGGAAGTAATTCTTGCAAGATATTTTAATGCAATTAAATGTTGCCAGAGCAGAAAATTACATATATATTTTAATATAAATATAAATATATATATACACATACACATATATACACATAAACACATATGCATATATAATCAAATATACTTATTGAAAGCAAAGTGAGAATGCCAGAGATAGGTGAGCGAGAAATGAAGGACGGAAACCAGGCAGAGATCCACAAAAAGGTTTATTTATCAAAGCTGACAAATAAAGGCCATCTCTCTATGGAGTGGAGAGTGGCCCCTAGATGTTTAGGTGCTGAGCTTTTGTGAGGTAGAGGTTTGGAGTTGTAGCTGTGAAGCTGTGGGATAGGCTCAGGGTGCTTGCATCAGAACTAGGTGTGTGTAGGGAATCTTTTCTCATTCCACAGAAAATTTTGTAACATGTTCTATGCTAATATTCTTGCTGGCATTAAGTAGAGTTTTCAGAATTCATTTTCCTTTTATCATAGGATTGGCTTAGGGTAAATGGCACACGGGGCTTTCCAGAGTCAAGGGGTGGTGTCCTCATGGGATTGGCTTAGGGTTATGGTGCCATGGGGTAGCTCACCAATAAGGGTAGAGGGATTTGAGTACAGGAAGTACAGGAAAGCGAAACTTATGTCAGTTAACATTTAAGATGGCTTCTCAGGTATTAAATCAAGACCCTATGCTTATTATACATGCATGTGAATATATAATAAGATATAGACATATAGCAACATGTCCACAATTTCTTGACCACCGTTTTAGTAATATTACACTGAAATACTAGCTTGTCTGTATGCCTAAGAATAGATGCTAAATGTAGAAAATGCTAATCTCATTTTGTTACAATACCACTATTTTTTCCAATTTTCTAGGAACATTGAACCTACTTAACCTTTTTATATTAACTGAAAGTAATATGGGGATGAAATAAAGCAAAATTTGATTTTTACAATATTTAAATGTCTGTGATTATTTGTATTTCATTTGAGATGCATATATAATTTCCACTGGCAATAGTGTGAATACCCTGTGTAGATGAAAAATGTTATAAATCTCTCAATTTGGATATCTATACACAGTGAAATTAATGTATATATGCATAGTACATTGTTAGAATTAAATAAAAACCCACTTGAGGATAGTAGCATCTAAAATGGTAAGGATATATGATGATTTAACAATTCTGAATAGTTCTGCAGAATTGTAAATCCTACTGTGACCAATAAATTGCCCATAGACAAAGACTTGTATTTTTTCCTTCTTTTAACCTTCTACTTTAAAATTCTTGAAGCTTCTAAATAAAAGGAAGTAAATTTTATATAAGAATTGTCTGTGCTTAGGATTTTACTTTGAATCATAATTTTAACTCTTTTAAGCCTTATAATTAATTAATTTGATATGTTAATCACCAGAGTAGTAACAGGTATTAAGTATATGAGTTTGTGCACACACATACACACACACACACACACACACACATATTTATATGTATGTATGTTTACATATAAATATATGTGTAGATATATGTGTGCATAGGTGTAAATATATTTATGTACAATTAATATATATGTGTATATGTGTGTATGTATATATAGACATACACACACCACATACACATATGTATGATGTGATTTGAAGGTAACATAATATGGTAGAAATGAAAAAAGCATAATATGGAAGAAATAGCTCCCGACTTGAAACCAGAAAACCTAATCTACACTACTACTACCATATATTACACTACTATCCCTTAAATGTTTGGCTGTGTAATTTTAGATAAGATGCTTAAAAATTGTAACTTTTGAGAAATTGAATGTTTTTGTATATTATCTCTATAATTCATTTGAACAATAGGCTTGTGAAAACCATCTGACTCCCAATTTTCATTATATTATCAAAGCATCCTAATTTTGATATGATCTGCTTCAACATGTGTGTTAGACAGCTTTCTGTAATTGTAACAGAATACCCGAGAAAATCAACTTATAGGAGGAAAGGATTATTTTGGCTCACATTTTCAGAAAAATGTCAGTCTACAATCACTTGACTCCATTATATCTGAACCCGTGGTTGAGAAGAACATCTTGGCAGGGAGCATGTGGTAGAGCAATCTTGTCACTTTCTGATGGCCAGGAAGAAGAAAGCAGAAAGCAAAAGAGAAAGGAAGGGACAGATGACAAAATACACCCTTCTAAGGGTGCTTCTACTGACCTACTTTCTCCAAGTAGGCACTACCTCCTGAAGTTTCCAAAACCTCCCAATAGCACATTTACTGATTAATACATCAATTGATTCATCCTTCCATGAGGCAATAGTCCCCATGATGAAATAATTTCCCAGAGGTTCTGCCTCTCTATACTGCTACATTGGGGATCAGGTCTTCAGCCCATGAGCTTTTGAGGGACATTTGAGTTTTAAGCCATATCATCATGCAATAAATTTCAACTGTTTTGCTACCAAATCATTTGTTAATGAACAAAGTAGCTTGACTGATGATTTTTCTGTGTGTTGAGGAAAGACTGATTAGATGGATAGATGAATGGGTTGTTGCATGAATGCATGTGAATACATGGAGACAGAAAATGTGAAGCAGAAAATCCAAGAGAGAGAGAGGGGGGGGGGGAGGAGAAAGCACAAAATGAATCAACTGTTGATTTCAAAGCATATTAAAGATTCAAGTATGTAGCAACTATGTTACTTTTAAATGAAAAGATTTTGTTGTTTTTTCCATCTTAGATTAACTACCATGAAGAATTTATGTATTTAGACAAAATTAAATGAGTAAGAAGTGAACTTTGTGCCTTAAAAAAAGATAATATCTTTTATTTTATTTTCAACAGAGAATTCTGACCAAAAGTGTTTTGGCCAATTGTTTTATATATGTCTTTCTAAATAATGTGGCTTTCAGTGCATATTAATTGTGCAAGAGAAATGTTGACACTTATTTGCTTTCAATTTCTAGAATGATTAATTTAAAAGTTATTTGACATGTTAATTACATAAAATGATGTAAGTAGATAGTTTCAATAATTCTATTAAAGATGTGATAAATTTCTTTAAGAAATATAAAAATATCAATATTTTAAGGGGAAAAATGACCTCAATGGAGACATTTTCTTTTCTCTACTATCTTGCCAGCTAAGCAATGTTTCCTCCAATTGCCTATTATTTGTATATGACACAAAATAATTAAATAAATGTTCAAACTAAAAATAAAGTGTATGATTAATACCTTGCTAAATAAGTGGGTTCTTCTAGAGTCATGATAATGCCTGTGATAAATTCACATTTAAGTACATTTGCAAGTCTACTTTTGTTTAATTTTACTTGGAACTTGCTTATATATGAATATAGGAGTCCAATTTTATAAAATTATGCATACATTAATATAAGCAAAGTTTAATCAATGAATATTTTCTTAAATATATTTTAGTTGTAGATGAACACAATACCTTTATTTTATTTTTTATTTATTTTTGTGTGGTGCTGAGGATTGAACCCAGTGCCTCACACATGCTAGGCAAGCTCTCTGCACTGAACCACAACCCCAGTCCTCAATGAATATTTTTGAGTATATAATAAATTAAAGAGTTCAAACTCATACCCATAGTTAATGACCTTTCTAATATACAAGAAGATAAGTAATTATGATAGCTTGCATTTAAAGACATATATGTATACCCACCTGTGTGTCACCATCTTTGTTGTAAGGGTTAGATAACAACTTTATTCTCCTCCCATGAAAAAAGCAGACTACCAACCTCTAATAAGGGAGATAACTAGTTATAAAGTGGTATAATAGTAATATTTTGGAGCTACTGTTTTTTTTTCCCGGTGTTATTGCTTAATTATTCTTCCTTGCAGTTTGGCCAGTAGGAAGTATATATAAGGTATAATTTGTTGATTGAATACCATGGGTGTATGGAAAAATAATTTCATCTGGACAAGTCTAACCTGATATTTTTCCCTCAGCATTATAAAATAAAAGTGACAGTAAAGTATGTTAATAAAAATGCCTTGGAAGGAACTGCCTATTGTGTTTTCATGTTAGTTACCGAGTTATGAATATTCCATTTGAGAAATTATGGAGTTAAAAGTTAAGAGTTAAAAGTATTTCTAGGGGCTTGGATTGTGGCTCAATGGTAGAGCTCTTTCCTGGCATGTGTAAGGCCTTGGGTTCAATCCTCAGTGTTGCATATAAATAAAATAAAATAAAGGTCCATTGGCAACTAAAAAAATATTTTAAAACAAAAAAGTAAATCTAGGATATCTGATGTTGAAGTACACTGACAATATGTGTGTGTTAACCCAAAGGGTAAAGAGAGGACATTTGTGTTCCTGCTGAAGTGCATGAAATATGAAAGGCCCTTCATTTCTGAAGTGCTTCCTGTGAAACATACCAGGTTGTTTTCAGAATGCTGGCTGTCTTTTGGGACAAAGCCAAATTTAAGATGAGATTTCATAGCTAAAGAAAAAAAGTAAATAAATACTGGGATTGGAAATGTTGGCTGAGATTTCTTGTCCTTGGGTTCTGCTGTTTGCACTAAGATGAACTGTTTCTTCTGTGTGCTTCCTTGCTGTTTGCAGAAAGATGAACAGTTTCTTTTGTACATTTTTTCACTATATCTTAATTCAGTGCTGAATTGACTAATTTGCTATCATTTCTGCTGGTTTCTGCCATTTATTAAGCCAGGTTTTAATGTTTAAGGGAATAGTAAGTGTTCTGTCAGACAATAGTAAAATACTTTCATTAAAAATGTATTACCAATATTCAGCCAGAAGTCCCCCAACACCTCCTGCTATAAAACAAGGTTGATTACAGACCCTTCTTCAAAAAGACCCATTTAGCATCCAGGACAAGCTGAAACATCTATATAAACACATATCAGTTCTCTTTGAATAGACATTTTGGTATCTGGTTTAAAATGAATTGTTTACTTCAGCTCCAATTATAGGAAATGTATATCATACTTCCTAACATATTGCTAAAAGGGTTTGTGTATCTTACTCAGATACTATTAAATTTCAATGTAATGACTGATCTCTATTTGTGTAAGAATTATCGCATATTAAAATGAGTCTACACAAAATGATTTAACTCAGCATGATAGAAAATCTAACATATTGTCTAAATATTTTTATAAAATCTTAGTCTCAAAACTATAATCCTATCTGTGTCAGAAATGACATGTTACATAAAAAAACCTGTCAATTTATCCATCTGATTATAATACTAACATATTAATATTCTGGCTAGTAAATATATCATGTAATTTGGAAGCACTCTATTTATATGTCAATTAAGAAATTATGCATTCCATTCTCTCACAGGTGTAGCCAAGGACAGTATATATAGAAAACAGAAGGCAATAGTGATAGATGGCAAGCCAAAGTATTATTATAAAGCATGCAAATATAAAACCATGATGATAAAAGAAAGTTAGTTTCACACAGTATGTGTCTTAGAAATCACCTTTGCATGGTAGGGTCATCTCAGGGTGGAGAGGTTAAGTGTAACCTGCTGTCCTCATTGAGCCTGAGAATTTCAGCCTTGCTTTATCATGCATTGATTCATGCATTTAGTAACATGATATATTGATATGTATTTCCCTGGAAAGCTTGGAGCTTCTAAATGTATAATATCAACAAAATGAATAATTTAAAAATGTGTGCTTGCTTAGAACTGGAAGTTAATAATACAAGGAAACCATGCATGGTCAGATGGTAAAGAGTTCCTCAGGTTTGCAATAAGTTCAAGCTGTGCATAAAAAAAATAAATCCTATAGGTACAATCCTGAAAGACTGTATCCCATAGTGATTTAGAGCAAGAACATTGGAGTGAAGGAGGCTGATGCTCTGGCCCTTGTTGTGGGACTTTTATTTCATTTGGCATGTGGCATTTCTTGCACTGAAAATTTCCATGACTCACTAGTAAGTAGTATATTGACATAGATATTACATAATTATTTTAAGGATCAAATGAGCTACCGCATTATTAAAAATCAATGGAAATTTTTAAGCACTCTTTAAATTATTCTCTGCATTTTATTATTTTGTTGTATATATTTGAGGTATAGGCCTTGATATTTTTATATTCATATACATATACTAACTTTTTACAGTTAAATTCTATGTGTGTATGTGTGTAAGAGCATCTAAAATATACTCTCTAAGCAGTTTTTCAGCATACAATACAACATTAATTATTGTACTCATGCTGCACATTACAACTGTAGACTTGCTTATCCTACATAACTGCAAATTTGTTCCCTCTGACCTACATCTCCCCATCTCCTCACTAGCCACTGTTATTGTTCTGTCTGCATCTATGAGTTTGACTTTTTAGATTCCACCAACAAGTGGGATTGTATAAGTATTTTTCTTCCTGTGTCTGGCCTATTTCATTTAGTATCATGTCCTCCAGATTCATTATTTTATTTAAAAGAAGATACAGATAACATTTATTGAGAAATTACCTTTTTAATTTCAATGAGTTATTTACAGTTTGCACTTGGTATGTGTAATGATCTTTACAGATAGATATTAGTTTTCTTAGATTTTTACAGAGGATGAATGTGGGACTTAGAATTTGAATAGCTCACACAAGGTCATAGACTTAACGAGTGGCAGAATCAGAATATGAGATCAATCAATCTGCACTTAGAACCATTATGCTTAACCAATATGGTGTGGACAACCAAGCACCAAGTAAAGGTTAGCCACAGTGCTCATCAGTATGATTGTTGTATGTGTATGAAAAATGTCCTTGCTATTCCCTAGGACTTAACATTAGTTCTTCTGGAAACATTTCTCCTTCCCCTCAGTTCACAGATTCATGTCCCTAAATGTTCTATAAATATCAATGAGTTTATCACTATACACGGTAATAAAACCCCTGTTCAAAAAGTGGAGCAGATAGGGGCCACGGGGGAGAAAGAAATAAAATGAAAAGAAAAAGGAATTCAGATTATAGTTTTGATTCCTATATGCTCTGTAAATGGGCCTTCAAAGTTTTTCTTGATTTTACCTCCTATTATTCACAAATGCATTCTTCAAACTATGAATTCCTAAAGATCTTGGGATACGAGACATTCCGTGCATTAGCCTATCCTGCAAAATGCTTTTGTACCTATTATATTGTCCTCCCCCAGCTGTCCCTACAATAACACTTTGATGTACTATTCATCATTTCCATGTGGAAGAAGTGACTGTGTTCCTGCTCAGTTATCATGCTGCTTCTGTACAGTGTGTTCCAGTAATAAATAAAGTGCATGCTGTACGTGAACGTGTATGTTATTCAAATCATAAGTCTCTGTGGCATATTTCCAGAGGTCATGGCAGAGTATTTATGTTATTGTTTAATGGTAACACTCACTTCTTTCTAGGAGCAATTTTTGATGAATCTGCCAAAAAGGATGATGAGGTGTTTCGCACAGCAGTTGGTGACCTAAACCAGAATGAGGAAATCTTACAGACTGAGAAAATCACATTTTCAGTGACATTTGTTGATGGCAACAACCCTTTTCAAGCAGTTCAAGAAGGTAAGTTCCATTGTTTGTTTTTGTTGTTTAATTTAAATAGCAATGAAATGAGCCTCACAAAAGGCCATCCAAAATGAACATCAGTTTTGCATCTTTGCTACCAACTGTGGTGTTGCTTTCCTCCTAGAGTGCTGTTTTGTAAATGTTAATGCTGCATTCCACTTTCATCAGAATGTAGAAAGTTGTGTGTGTTTTTTTAATTGAACTATCATATGAAAATAGACATAATTATTTACAAAGTTTTGTGGCATTTTTATGACTTTGATGTATATGAAACATACTTTTAAAATATGACTGTCAGTATTTTTACTTTGGTCTTCTCTGAGATAACTACCACCTTGAGTGTTGTTACAACTTGCAATGACATTTCCAGTGTACTCATGACAAATGCATTGCTACAAGGAAAAACTTTAGATGCTGCATACAAATCAAAGGCTTTGTGCTGGGTTCCTAACATATTGACCTAGGCTATACTTTTTTTTTCTCCTTCTACAAATTTTCAAATATTAAAGAATTTTCCTCTATTTTCTCTGTACATGAGTGAATTAAAAGTTTTCAATGTAAATACAAACTTTTTGTTTTATTGGAATGGTCATTCCAATTAATGAAAATTTTGACTGAAACATCTTATACTAGTGGAATTCTCTGTTTGATACTGTTAAGAATCCAATTAATTGTTTAGCTACCTCTTCAGTAAAGTGCTTATTGTATATGAAACTATTTGTTTCTAATTGATGTGGTCTGAATGTGTTCTTGCACAAAATTTTATATGGACACCTAGTTCCTGTGTGGTGGTATTAAGAGGTGGATTATTTGGATGGTTGTTAAGTCCTAAGGGCACTGTCCTCATGAGTGGTGTAACTGCCTTCACAAAAGAGGCCCAAGGGAGATTTTTGTCCTTCTGCCATTAGAGGATACAGCCAGAAGTTATTATTTATGAGTAGGAAATGTACCTCACCAGACATCAAACCTACTGATCCCATGATCTCGGACTTCCAGCCTCCGGAACAGTAAGCAATACCTTCTGTTATTACAAATTACCCAGTATAGGGTGTTTTGTTATTATCAATACAGAATAAGTCACTAATCTGTTTTATATTTTATTGTGATTCTATAGTTAGATTAAGGATAATGGATGCAAATTCATTTAATCAATTAGTTTTATTAAAATTTCAAATATGATTTGGCAATAGAAAAGGAAAATATCACACTTGCTATGGTAAAATTTGGCAGAGAATTTATTTCTTTTGAGTCAAACATTGAAGGGATATGAAAAATAAACCTAATTGTCTTAAAAATATGTTCTTATCATCTTCAATTATATCTGTTTGATATGCAGATAACTTTCATTAAACTACATTTTGATCAGTAGCACTGGCTATTCTTAAAATTTATGTTTACTTCTGTCAGAGAATAAATACAATGATTTTTGGTCTAAAGAATTTTTCTTATTAATTGTATACAGTGAAACAAATATTATTTTGTGAAGTTAACAGAGTTGTTTTTAAAAAGTCATCTTTACAACCAATAGGAAAATATAGCTTAAAAAATATGATGAAATTTTAAATTTTAATGAGTAATATCAGAGCCAAAAATAGATTAAAAAAATAAATATGCAGTAATTTGTATTTTAAAATCAAAATTACCCTGGAAATTTGGGGATTCAAATAATGAATATGTTGATAAATTTTCTATGGAAACATTTAGAAGTTGTCCAGATTACTGCTAGAATTCATAATGCGATCTGCAAAATTTAAAGAAGACAAATGATAATTTTAAATATATGTATTCTCTGGGAAGCATGATATTCATTTTTATGTCATTCCTATGATTTCTTTCTAAACCATACTTATTTTAAATGAACAAAATGAGAGCAGGGAAATCATTAGGACTCATTGATATATCTTCTGATTACATTAGTTTTAGCATCTCTTCAAATGGCTAAAACATCCATGGTTTTAAAACTCTACCCTGACTGAAAAAATAGTAGAAGTTAAAAAATGAAGGCAGCACAACAGGTAGAAGGGAATTATAAAATCAGAATAAATTTGTTTCTTACACTTTTTTTAAAGACTATGATTTAAAAAGTGAAGATAATCTTTAAAAAAAGTATTTTTTACATGTTGTTTCATGTAACCATCCTACTGCCAGTTACTTCTAGAAACAAAAATATCTCTCAAAAGAAAGATGTGGGTTGGAAAGAAGTTGGGGCACTAAAAGTAGATTGAGACAGGGAATGTTTTCCAGATAGAGACCACTAGGTATTTGTGGAGAAGGAAGAGTGACAGCTTGCCTGATGGCTTCTAGTACTAATAAGATGTTCTGGAAGAAAATGGTTTGATGGTTTGCTCTGAGTAATGAACCTGAAATAAGTTCTAGGCAGCTATGGAGATCATTTGTTTCCCCATTAAGTAGCAAGAAGGATTTTGCTTAAGTTGTGAAGTAAAAAAAAATAATTATTATTTTAGAGCTTTTTTGGTAACACATTGGTTTGGAAAGAAAATGTTCAGTTTAAAATAGAACAAGAAACAATTGAAAATTACTATTTTTTAAAATGTTTTGAGGAAGTAATTTAGGAGATAATCTTAATCACCCAAGATTGTCAATTTGCCTAATTACTGTAACACAATTAAAATCTACAAAGGAAACAATGTTATAAAAAAATCAGCTTCTTTAAATTTCTTTTAATTCTAAGGAGAAACAAAAGGTTCAAGGATACAATTATAACTAAATGTTTACACATAAAGCATGTCTAATGAACTTATAGAAAATTCAAGGTTTTGGTTTTTCTATTTATTTGAACTTGAGAGACTGATACTTGAACAAACAGCATGATCAAACATATAGATATTTGGTGATAATAACAATAAATAATAAGAATCAGTGAAAAGAAATATAAAAAAATTAGTCATATGAAATCCTGGATTCAGTTTATGGTTAGAATCTTCTGACCATCCATATTTAATTTTCTACAATCATTAAATAAAAGGGAGGTATTTACCAGTTAACATCCTACTTAACCCAAGGACAGGATTGATATTATAAATTTTTTTATAGCTTGCTTACAGTATATTTTGAATAATGATAGTTCTCATAGATGAGTATCTAGAAAGTGATGTTTCTGTTAAAACACAATTCTAATGTTCCATGCTCTGGAGGTTTCTTTCTTCCTCTAGAACATATATGAAAAATGGAAAAAAAGGAACAATTTTGAGTTATTTTCAAAGTTATAAGGGTAGTAACTGTAAAGGTGGAAAATTATTTGAATACTCTCACCATATGGATGAAGTAATTGAGAAACAGAGAAGTTAAGTAATACTCATGAGTATTTTTATGGTCACTATGGAAGTATGTAGCAGAAAAGAACTAAAACAAGAGCTTCAGACCACTGGTCCAATATTTTTCTTGCTACATTTAGTATTCAACTCCCTCCCAGACACACACATGATAATTTGTTCTCAAACTTGAATACACACACATACATCCTCATGAGATAACAGCATGTTCTAGGATTTGAGTGCTTTGAGGAATGGAATGGATAGACAGTTTACATGTGTTGATATTTATTTGATGCAAACATTTTTATGTTCATGGCATAGAACAGTAGAAAATTTTCAATCTGGGTGATAAACACCAGTAATCAAAATATGTAAATCATTTTTGTTCTTTCAGCTTTGGATTTCTTTATCTGTAAAAGATGAATTCAGAACATAAGTGCATTTTTAATGCACTTTCATCTCTCTGGTTTTGTGATTTTTAGAATGCATTTGCTGAATTAGAAACATATAGAAATGGTTATTATTTAGTTTATCATTAGGGAAGGTTTCACATTCCTGAAATTGCTCATAGTTCTTCTGTGACTGACTATAAAATAAATTAAAAAGATTTATGATACCTATCTTTTGTTTTGCTATTTTATCAGCCTAGTCACCACAATGAAAATAACTCATTAGTATCACCAGAATAAAGAAAAGGCCTTTTTCTAGTTCAGTGGACCTAGACCAACTTAGTTATTGCTAGATTTATTTTTTCATTTCTCTCTTATAGATCGTTTCCTTTGTGGTATCCATATAGTATATATAGCATAGATATATAAATGTTTGATGTAAAAAACACTGTGGACTCTACTGAGAAGTAGCAATTGGTTATTTTGTTAGGGCTTTGCTGCAACCAACATACCATGGCCTATGGAAGGTGAGAATTTATAAGAAAGCCAAATCTAGAAAAGTGAAGAGAGTGCATTTGTAATAGTGTCAGGTTGGAAGGTGAAGACAGAATGAATCCAGTGTAATCTTACATGAACTAAATTAATCAGGGAGAATATAAAATATCATGCAGTGATATTTAATGGTAAAATTCAGCTAAACATTTTGGAATAATTGCTCTTATTTTAGAAAAACACCTAAAATTGCAATGCATAATATGTATTAAGGCAGAAGTCACAAATGATGTTATTTGAAAGAAAACATATCATAATTATATTTCTTTATGTTTTATGAATAATGTTGGTATAATTAGCCATGTCAGGCATATGAAAATTGTCCAGTTCTTCTAAAATATTAAAATTTGAATTAGCATATTGAAGTATACCTCATTGAATAAAACTCCATTGAGAAATCCAGGGATGATGGGCATTCTCAGTTGGATTTGACTCAGATTTCTTCCAAAATGAAATGATTGTAATTTTATGAAGTACACTTGTACAACAATGAAATTGTTTCCATTTTTTATTTATGACACCACTCTCACTTGTTTATAGTCATATTTAAAAGACACATATATCCATTTTATATGTGAATATGGGATGACAGGCAAATAGCAGAGCTAGAAACAGTGTAAGGAAATCTAGCTAGAAAAAAAGCACTTCTCCAAACTCATCACCATCCATTGTGAGTATTTCTGGTGCCATTGGCTAAATCTGAATAGTCTCGTTCAAAGAGGAAATAAATGTAAAAGAATGATTTATGTGTCTGCACTACTTGATACTTTATTGCAGGGCTTAGTCTTATAATTTATATTCCTCTCTGCTTTAGTAGGACATTTTACTGTGGTACAAATCTGCTAATTCTAAAATTCTTAAATTGGTGTCTGCATTTTCCTAGTTTAAGAATACAGCGTTTATGTCTCCAGATTCTCTGTGTTTGTGGGCCAATTTTAATAACGCAAACTCTAGTTTCTTTTGTGAATTGTCTGATAATAAACTAAATTGGAGAATTTAGTGATGCCAGAGACCAAACAAAAAGATCAGCCAGGTTCAATTTTGCTAATTCAATTATTTGCTTCTCTGTTTACTTTTTAATTTTTTCTTTCTTTTCCCACATCAAAGTTAGTTAATCTTTGAGCCCTAGTGTCTAGCCCCAATGTTCTTGTAAGTCCTCCTCAGATACATATGTGTAGTGTAGAAGGAATAAACTAAGCAATTAACTTGCCTTTTCCAAATACTTGCACATTAAGAGGGATTTGAAATGTCTGTTGGGCAACTGGACTACCTATTTTCCCCATTGGTCTGGGACATTTAGCTTGGTCATTTCCCTAGCAATCTCTTGAGAAGTCCTTTATCACTTTTTCTCCCTGTCAGCCACATTTCCACAACTGATCAATAAAGTCTGGAATCCACATCTGCCTCAAGTGTGAACGTTAGTACTCATTATCAATGTAGTATTAAAGTATAAATAATTCTACATCTGTTAGAGACAAAACCAACATGCATTCCTTTAAACATCTTATACAAGCCCTTTCCTTGAAGATTTGCCCTGTAGAGGAATTAAGATATTATATATTTGAAATTTAATTTTGATCATACTCATTCAAATCCCTGTATCTAAGAACTTTGTAAATGCCCTGTCTTCTTCCAAGATTGGTTTAACCACAATGAGGGACAACAAAAGAAATAAAGGACACAGTGTATGATGCAGCAAACACTAAAATGTGCCCAAGGAAAGCTGTAGAATTTTAAAGTTTGAAAAGACATGCTGTTGACTTCAATATATACCTTGAATTTTTAAATATGTTCATACTAGAAAGGCACAGGTTGTTCCAGCTTTTTAAAATTTTATTTTAAAAAGAGAAGGGTAATTTTTCTCTTAAAGAAATTCATTACTTTACTTTTCTCTTTAAGAAAATACAAACATGAATACAATTGCATAGACTAATTATTTTTTATGTTTTTTTGCTGTTCTTCTGTATTTGTAAGCCTTTCTCTTGTCTCATTCAATACCATACTCTTAATTAATAGGTCTCTAATACCATGACTAGATTGAAATTCAGATGTTTATAGACCTCTGTATCATAATTTTATAGTCTTTTTGCTTCGAAGCCTTTTATTTCACTATCTACAATTGTGTACCGTTATATTTAAGTTCAGTCATAAAATATATATTTTAGCAATACGTGCTGCCCAGGATCTTGTTTTACTTAGAAGAATCTTTAATAGCTTTCTTTGGAAGTTCTTTTTAAAGGAAGTAAAGATTTGTTCTTTTGTTGGTCCTAAAGTGTTTTTTCTCCTACCAATTACTTTATAATAATAACAATAAAAATAAACACTTTCTTCTCTATAGATACAGAATATGATTATGGTAACATAATTCAGTTTTTAATGGGTCTTTTATGATACTGACTCAATAAAAGAAGTACCTATATGTCTTGAAGTAACTCTGAATATATGGTTTATTAGATTAAAAATCACATTTACCTACCCTCTGCAGTTATAATGAGAGTTCATTGGGTTGTCATGAAAATAGTTGAAGTTCATGTGGACAAATGACTTTACTGTTTCTGACTATTATTAGTATTGTTGAATTCCAAGTCTCTAATGATCCAGTTTTTTGCTTAGTTTGAAAACAAAGAATAATCTTAATTTTATTTTCACATTTAACACCTAGTTTGGTGCAACTTGGTAATTTTTGTTGAGTTTGTGGGATTCATACTATTTACAGTTTTCTGTACTCTTAAAAAATGGTGGATTATCTTGTAGTTTTCAAAATAATAATCATTGGAATAATCACTTTAGAAGGAGTGCATAAAATACTAATGTGCAATAGGAAATTGCATATTCTAGGAGAAATGATGAATCAGCAAGCACTTTTGCATAGCCTATTCTATTCATCCTTAAGCTGTTTTCTCTGTGCAATGCTGTGCTCCCATTAGCCACTCCACAGTCTTTCATGGTTATCTTGACCTTTATTCTATTATCCTATGTGTGGTCCTGATCTGTGTGTACTTCCTCCTTTTACACAATGTAGTGCTGTTTTTACATTGTGTTCCATCTTCCTTTAATCCTTTATGTCCATATTGTAGTATAAACACACAAGATGTATATATTTGGTTTAATATATACATGGTCCATTGGATTAAATAGATGCCTGTATTTGTTCTCTATATGATTTTCTTTGATCCCTTGATCAAACCTAATTTCTCTGAGCCTTAGCTTTTTCATATGGAAGATGGGAATGAATATACACTCCATGAGGTCATTGCATAATGACTATATGGGGGTCATACTTGTGGTAGGTAGGTGTATTCCCTTACTAATCAGAATACCTCTTAATAATAGTGGGATACATAATGATTTAGTACCATTTCATGCCTCCATCAGTATATTTCCATCTCTCACTGATATTTCCTTCTCAGATATCCTGTACTTCTTGTATTGGTGGTTCCCATGGATACTTCTCAGTATAACTTATTATCTACCTAGTTACCATTATAGTTTTGCCCAGCTGGATCTTTCCTCCTCAAGATTCTGAATGCTGTGGTTGTAAAATTATTATAGAATGCAATACTTTTGCTCTGTTTTTCCTCTTTTCCTGAGCTAGTTCTGCTAGTCAGCACAGGAAGATGAGAATTATATTTGTAGTGTAATTTATTTTGAAAATAATAGTGATGTTGTAACATATGTACTTAGTGTTGGGAGGATTTAAAATACCTTGTTACAATTTCTGGGAAGAGAGAAAGCCTGTGGAGACCAAATTAAAGCTTTCTGATGATTTGTGTAGGCTTAACACAATCAGTGAAGTAAATAAGGCACTGAGTCATAACTAAATGGGATTCAGTTGTAGAGAAGCATAATGTTGTAGAAGAGTGATATATATGAAGGTCAAATATAGAAATGAATTCAAGGAAAGCTTTATGCTTTGAGAGATGCATCATCTCTGGTATTTGAGCTTATTTCTGACATGATTGTTTAAAAGGTTATCCTTCTATGTTTTGCACATTTTCATTCTGACTACACATGGTCAAATATTAACTCTAAAAACTTGGTCACTGGTTTCCATGAATTTCTAGTACTGTCTTTTTCAATAACATTATATTACATTATTTTCTGAAGAATTCATGTCTCATTTCAAAATATATTTGCTTTTTTGTTTTGTTGATAGACTAACAAAACATGATGTTAAGATTGCCTACAGTCATTCCTTAAACTGTGTTATCAAATATAAAAAACTAAAAAGTGTCTATTACATATGAAAAATATGATCCAAGGTGGAAAATAAACATCATTTCTCAGAATGTATTGAGAGTGCAAAGCAGCTGTTCAAATCAAAGTGAGAAACAATCCCAAAAAGGGATTATTATTTAATAGTTTTAATATGAATTTATAAATATTTTTGTACTCTTGAATATACATTTATTTATTGTTAAACAGAATACTTCAAGGTGGTCCTCCATATTCATTCATATCGTTAAAAGGAAAGCTCAGGTGAGATGAAGTCAATGGGGGATTAAAAAAAAAAAGTAGCAAAGGACACATTCTTAAAGTCAAAGAATAAAAAGCTGACTTATCAGCCCATTCCACCTGCTCCCAAATTCTTTTCTCATTGTGATGTTATCATTTATTCAGTTAGATTCGGTGTTTAGAGTTATTAGTTCCATATTTTTATATAGTTTTGAATTCTTTTGATTTTGCCAAGTTAAAGGAGTTTTGTCTCTATATTTATCATTTATTATAATTCATATATATGTATATATGCATATTTATATTTTACATGCCATATGTACATATGCCATATTTCTATGCATATACCATGTGTATATGCCATATATGCATAAGTATATAAATGTTCACGGTGTGTATATATGTGTGTGTGTATGAATGCATATAAAAAATTAGGTAACAAAGTACACTTTTGATCTTTCTTTCGATGCTGATTCCTGCTTTTCAAGGAGCAATGTAAAAACCTTATTTATTATTTGTGTCAAAACAGAAAAGGGCAGGTTATATGTCAAACCACCACCCGTTGGCTTACTCAAAATTCATGCCATAGTCCTGAGTGAGCACAGAAGGAATATATCACCAGTTTACACATTCTTTCTTTGGAAAGCACTTAAAACTTAAGTATGGAAACAGTAGGCCAAATGAAACAAAAACTAGGAATTACCAAAAATTTTAAATTTTAAATGTTTGCTTATTTGTAAGATGATTTTTGATGCACCGAAATATAGTAGATTGGTTTATACAGATGAATGAAACAACAAAATCATACTATATTGGAAAATATTATGTGACTTAATAGGAGGGATATGTGTAGGGGTTAATAATGATGAGATGATCATGAAAGATACAAAAAAAAGTTTTTTTTCAGCAAAAATGTCAGGTTGTATAGCAGCCAGTCATGAAAAGAAAAGAGGGAGCAGCATTTCAGGGTATTGTATATGGGAAATTGTATATGGGTATTCCAGGGTATTGTATATGGAAGATACTCCAAAGGGAAGCCTAATGGTCTTGCATGTGGGGCTTATGGGGTATGCATTTCTCTTTATTGAAATCTATTTGTATTTTAAATTCACCTCTGTAACTCTAGTTTTGAATATAGTTTTAAAAACATTGGGCTGTTCAAGTAAGGGTTATTTTTCGCCAGAAGAGAGAAACAAAAATAGAGCAAATTAAAGAATGAATTTTCCTCCATTTTCCTGGTCTTTTAATACAGAGTAATGCACAGAGATATATTAATATTGAACCCTGGGAAAGAAACCTCATTTTGTGGATTTTATATTTGCAATTTGCTATACATTCTAACAGAAGGCCTTGTTTGAAAAATCCAATAATGTGAAATAACATTTACTTATTTATAACTTACTATGTCCCCATGAGCTGTTAAAAGTGCCTTGGTTTTTGTCTACATAACCTTTATACTACCTTATGACTTGTAAGGCAGTTACTATACTTATTAGCTTTTCACAGAAGAGAAAGCTAAGGAGCAGTTTGGTTAGTCTAACTTGTCACACCAGGAACCTTTGGAAAGGTATTGGGAACACTGGTTTCTCTCTAGGTCTGCTGCGTGGGAGTCACTGACATATCAGTGAATGTGTATTTTCTTCCTTTCTCATGTATCTCAAACAAAAGGGATGCTTTCCCCAAGGCCCTGCAGTGTTGTCCATATCACTCTCTGGTTTTGTACTTCAGTAATTCCTCCCCTCTCTATCCTTTGGGCCTAGGACCCATCTGACCTAGGACTAGCTTTGGACTCTTGTACTATCCCTCATTTTTCCTCTGTACCTCTCTCTTACCTGCATAACCCATACCTTTGTAGAAGAAGCACTTTTCTCAAAATATCCTGGTTTGGATTGTCACTATTCCCTGCAGAGATTTTAACTGATTTCATTCTTTAACTGAAATAAAATCATTTCCTTCTATTGCCTTCTGTCTCTAATAAGCTGAAGTCTTTATGTTCATAGTTTGTTGTTGTTGTTGTTTCATTTTGTTTTGTTTTCCTCACTAAAACTAAATTCATGCAATGGATGACTTGATGTTAGAAATGCTGAGAGTCAGAATCCCTTTAAAAAGGCACTGGGTCTGACCAGACACAGCTGATTTCTGAATAGCCACCCCATAACATAGTTGAATGGCTCTTCATTAAGAGGGCATCATTATTTTTAGTTATGTTAATAAGACAAGTGGAAAGAACTTTATGAATGTTAATGCCCAGTTATATATTTAAAATGTCTCTTTTTTAAAACCTTATACTTTAATTAAAGAAGTTGATGGATCAGTTGTTCACAAATTCTTGAATATTTTACCTCATTTCTTCAGGGTAAAATTTTTCTGTATCTTCCTTTATTCCATTCTTTTAGTAGTGCTTTATTTAAAAACAAACAAATAATGCTAGACTTCTTCCCAAGTCAGTGAAGGGAAAAAGAAACAAGTCGCTTAAAAAAATTGCACAGAAAGGTTTTCTGTTACCTTATAGCTTTTTGTTATCTATGACCAGAATAGTGAAGAGAAACTAATATATTATCTTTTGATTTTCCAGACCCATAGTTTAATATGTGATAATGAATAGCAAACAGACAAATCCCAGGACACAGAGCAAGAGGAAGAATAGGAAAGTTCTTGGAAAGCATGACCAGCATTATAAGGTGATTACTTCACACATCCAAATTTTCACTGTCTCAGTACAAGACACTAATGTACAGTTAAGGAAGCATATGGAAGCACTGCATCTTCAAAGAACTTTGAAAAAAATAACAAAGTGAAATATCTGTCTACAAACAATGAGATTGTGAGAGGATATATGTATATAGATTTGTGTGTGTGTGTGTGTGTGTGTGTGTGTGTGTATATATATATATACAGAGAGAGAGAGAGAGAGAGAGAGAGCACGTACGCATGTCAACTGGGGCTGTAGTAGACTGAGGATGGAAACTTGTTGCCACAAGAACACAAACTTAACTCTTCTCTCATAGTCTGTATCCTGTTCTCAACTTTACTTGCCCCTCTTTCCAAGACTAATGGAGCTATAGTGATTTTAGCATAGAGAGAATCATGGTAGAGCAAGTAAAATTAAACACTAGTAAAGATATTAATTAAGAAATTGTCTTTGATATAACAACAACTCATTTTCATTTATTTGAAAATGTGGCCAAAGTAAGGAAAATGATTTGAACTAAAAGATACCACTTCAAAGTTTCAATGCCTTCACTGTGTTTTAAGAGCAAGTGATATTTTAAAAATAACTATCCCACATCTTTAGCAGAGGAATTGCTTTTCACATTGAAGAAAGAGATAAGTTCCCAAGTTTTATAATATAAAAAGTGTTATACATATGCATTAACTAATGCTCTGAAAGAGTTTTTTACTACACATTTGGCATTGTATGCTATAACTCATGGTCATGGCTGTAAGTTCTTATATGAATACATGGATTGTTTCCTAGATGAATTGGCAAAAAAAGAGATGATATATATATATATATATATATATATATATATATATATATATATATATATATATATATATATATATATATAATGGTTCCTTTAAATGCACTGTCTATGATATCTATTTTTTAATTAATGTTTTAACATGACAGTATTTTTGTTGGTCTGATTACCTCAAGCAGCCATTGTGGCTTGTTGACTCTGAATACAAAGTGCTCTGTAATCTGAAAATTAACCACTGTTAATCACTGATTCATTTATTCTTTCATCTACATAGATATTATTGAGAGCTTATGATATGAAAAATACTGTGAATGTGCAAAGAAATGCTAAGATGTATCAGTGTTGTTACTAGCATAAGAATCTTATATGTAGCAAGTGACAGATATCAATAACAATAATGCAGAACCTAAATGACCATGATACAAAATACAGTAAGTTATAAAGTCTTCAAAGGGCATTCCATTCTCATCCTCTCTCATTATGTGTATAAAACAAAATGTTACAGGTTTTGAAGATACTATGTGTCTGTACTGCTGCTCTCCTTCCTTCACACAAACAGAAGGAATTTTTCTTACCTGCCTATTCAGTGAATTCCCACTGTTTGGTACTGAGCTTAACAGTTCATTTGAAATCAACTAACACCATCTCAGTCTTATTGGTAATCTTGCTCTTTAGTTGTCATATCTATGTTCATTCATCCAATTGATTAAACAAATACTTGTTGTGTCTATATGTGCCACAGATTAATCTGGGAATTCGTGGTTTACCTGCAAAAAAACAATATCCTGCCTGGTGCATGCCTGTGATCCCTGTGGCTTGGGAGGCTGAGGCAGGAAGATCACAAGTGCAAACCCAGCCTCAGCAACAGTGAGGGGGAGAGTGCTTCAACAGATGGGATTTTTTTTAAATGGGGATAAAAATACTTATTTATGATCTTTTTCTAGGGTATCTATCTAGGAGGAAATTGCTTAGTTTTATTAATGTTTACCTTCTAAAGTAACTGCACAATGGTTTTCCAAAGTGGGTATACTGTGTCACATAATACATAATACTTTTGTTATTTACTTCACATCTTGCAATTGTGTAAAATGTGTGAACTTCTATCTCATTACAATTTTAATTTATATTTCCCTGATGATTTACAATGTTTGATTTCATTTCCTATTCTCCTTGATATCTGTATAATTCTTTGATGAAGTGTGCAAATTATGTTCCTTTTTTAATTTTTTTTCATCTTAATTATTTAGCTTTCTATATTACATAAATAGTCTGGACAGAAGTTTTTTTATCAGATATATAATTTGAAATATTTTTATAAGATTGTTTTTTTCTTCTTTTCTATTTTCTCAATAATGCATTTTAAAATGCAAATTTTGAAATTTTTGTTTAAGTCTAGTATATTGTTTTTCTTTTAATGACCTAGCTTTGGCATTGTATCAGAGAACTTCCTGAATAATCTAAGTTCATTAATATTTTTATTTTCTTCTAAAAATCTTATACATTTATTTCTTTAGGTCTATAAGCAATTTTGTACTAGTGTTTTAATGTACTATGAGGTAATATCTTGGCATGTGAATATTCAGCTTACCAAGCTTCTTATATGATGTTCATAGCATTTCTTGAATAAGTGTTTTTCAATTTGTTGTTTACCTTTATCTTTCAGAATTCTATAATGGTTTTTTAACTTAATATTATTTTTTATCATTGATTTTGGAGATTTGCTGAGATTCACATTTTGCAATTTACAACATTTTACAACCTTCCAATTTTTATGCCTTAGAAGAGGTATAGAGAACTGTAGACCACAAGATTCAGATTTTGTGGAGGAAATATAATTCCATTTGCATCATGAATTATAGGGAGTACATGAATTTCCCTTACCCAGGCAATTTCTTAGGAGAGAAGAGTTTTAGCATGTGGACCCTATGCAGGAAACACTGAATAGTTTACATTGCTTAAAACATTATCTATTGTAAAGAATTGGTAATGTTGGAATTGAAAGAACTAATTAGAAGTTTTGAGTGTCAAACCAGGATTCCTGAATTTAATATCAAACAAAGCAAAGAATAGGAAGGTTTGATTTGTGCAATGTTATGATTTATATATTTGCTTTAGGCAAAAGAAAAAAGAAATGCCCACGATATAAGCAGTAGATAAAAGCCCAAGAAACTGAGATCGGGGAACTCAGGGAGTCTGTTGAAGTAGAGCAAATGGAAGATAATAAGCCTCAGACTAGGAGAGTAGTAGGAAGGAAGGGAAGGTGTTATGAAGATACAGTGCAGAAAGACTTGGAGGGGTTTGATACTATATTTCTTGAGCTGGTTAATGAGAGGGTCAAAGAATAGTATTTGGCCTGTGGTAACTGGTCAAATACATAAAGAACACAAGAGGATAGGCAAATATATGGAAATAATTGTCAATTGTAGCTCACATTTCTTGAGTTCTTGCTGTTTTCAGGCATTGTTACATTGTTAAGTTTTACATAAATTATTTATTTATGCCTCAAAAAACCTTTTTCTTATGTTAGTGAATTTAGGGTTGATCAATTTAGTCAAACTTAGGAAAGTATTTTGCAGTGTTGGAATTGTAATCTAGGCAACATGAGGTCAGAGCTGAGATTTTTACTTCCACCGGAATGTAGGTATAGGGCTACACATGAAAAAGTGGAACTGGAATTGAACAAAAGAAGATGTAGTGATAACTAAAAATTAGACTGCAGGTATAAGTTAACACCATGGTCTTGGATAAATTGTCAAAGATTAATATGTGGGAGGTGTGGAATACATCTATGTTATTACTTTTAAATACTTGTATTTTGTGGGAAAAGGATAAAAAGAAAGAGCAAGTTCAAAACTGAAATATGTACCAGTGGTGAGCATTATCTCTGTGGTGAAAAGCCTCTTTAAGGATGGTTATTTTACCTGTTGTGGAATGTTGTTTGGGTGTGGTCAATACAATTTCCTGAGTTTTAGAGATAAGGAATACATGATTAAATATATAAGGAAGTTTTATTATAGTGGTAGCGGTATTAATGGAAGGCCAGTACGAAACTTAAGGAATGAGTGGGTGGGAAGGATTGAATATATATATAGTTAAGTAAAGTCTTTCTTCAAAGTTTACAGAGTATAGATATATGTTTGAAAATGGTTAAATTTCAGTATAACATGGAACATTTTGGGGGACATGTCTGAATTATGTGGAAAAAAATCAGAAAGATTATGATGGCGGATATTTTTTAGAAGAGAGTTAAGAGGAGAAATTTGGTAAACACTCAACTATTGAGCTGCTGAAATAATCATGTACATTGATACAGGGAGGAAAATTATAGAAATTCATGTGGAGTGGTTATAATGATCTCTGTAATACTTGAAGCAATTTGGAACTGGTAAAGTACAGTAGAGACTGAAGTAATTTAGAAATGAATCTGGGGAGAATTAATTAGAAATGATTGAAAATATTTCTGAGTCATAGTGAGAATTAACCAAAGATTTCATAGCAAGAATCTGGAAAGATTTTGTAAGTCTAGTTTTTACAATATCCTCCAGGAATATTAGGAATTAACATTTTAAAGGTCGCACATTTTTATATGAATGCTGTTTTGTCTGATTTCATGGGTAAGCATTATTTTCTAACATTTCTTAAAAATTTTAGAAGGTTTTTGAGTGAATGAGGCATTAGAAGGGAAAATAAATTCTTTTAGAAAGGATGCTATTTCCACATAATTTTGGTATATGTTCATATGTGAATGTTTTAGGAGGTTTGATAATGATTCTGTAAAATGGAATCTTAAGACTTGAATGAGGCAAACTGGAGGTGGGAGGTGGCAAAGGGGCAGGAAAGACTATGGAATGAGATGGACATCATTACTCTAGGTATATGTGTGATTGCATGAATCTTATGACTCCATGCACAACCAGAGAAGTGAAAAATTCTGCTCCATTTGTGTACAATGAATTGAAGAGCTTTCTACTTACTTGTACAAATGATTAGAACTAAGAAAGGAAGGAAGGGAAGGAGGAAGGGAAGGAGGGAGGGAAGGAGGGAGGGAAGGAGAAAGGGAGGATGGAGGTAAGAAGGAAGGAAGGAAGATGAAAGAGGCTTAAAAGTTTTGCAGTAAAGCTCTTTTTTGTCCCATAGGATTTTCTTAGGATATCTTTTTCTGAGTGAATGCTTATCTTTTCTTCAAAATAGAAGATTTCCTAGGATGCTTAGGAAATTGTGTTTATCCTGTGGTGATTAATAGAGTGCATTATGTAGCTCTTAGTTCTGGAGCAATTGTCCTCATCAAATAAAATGGTAAAGTAGAAAGCACATCAAATTTAGAGTCCAAAGCATTAGCTTTTTTCCTGAATCTGGCATTTAGCAATTTCTCCTAGTAAATGTTCCTGAGTTACTTAACAGGGTTGAGAAATATGTAATTGACTTCACAGTTTATTGTGAGGTCCAGTGGGTGATGGATTAGAAAGTCCATGTGCTCTATCAAGGGATGGCATTTGATGTTGCATCCCCTATTCATCAGGATGCAAGCCCATGCTAGCGTGCCACCAGGGCTTCTGCGTCTTCCAAAATGATTGTATTAGTTTGAATAAATAAGGTTCAGATATATTGGGAAGCTTCTGAAGATTAAAAATTTGTTATCTGAGTTAATATTTGAATAAAATTCAAAGTAGTCTATGAAAAATGAGTACAATTCTGAAGATGTAATGCTTTCTTTCAAAAGAAAAAAGCCATTTTGAAATAATTATTTTATAGATACTAATTTGTGCATGCATTATTTGATATAAATCTAAGCAATGTGTTTAATATTTCATTGAATAAAATATTTTCCATATGATTAAAATTGCTATAATAGATTCTGAACTATAAATAAATAAATCATATATACAAATAATTCTTATATGTGTGTATTTTTAAGTATACACACATTAGGGGATTTGATAATGTTTCTCTAAAAGACAACATTAAGAATGAGGAAAAAATGTTTAAAAATTTTGCAGTAAGGTTCTTTTTTTACTTGAGAGTTTTACAGGGTATATTTTTGAGATTATTCCTAGGGATGGATATATATCCATATATATATTTATATATCCATATATATTATATATATCCATATCTCTCTCTCTCTCGCTCTCTCTCTCTCTCTCTCTCACTCTGAGTGAGAGAGAGAGAGCGAGAGAGAGAGAAGCAAACAGGGTATGGAGATATATATATATATATATATATATATATATATATATATATAAATAAAATATTTGCTTATTCTCAATGTGAGCCATGTAAAACAAGGATAAATTGGTATAAAAAAGAAATAAACTTTTACCTTCCAAAAAATCACTCTCTGGTCTGGCTAGTAAAAGCAATTCCTTTAACTTATATAAAATAGACATATTATTTACTTACATATTAACTTAAGTAACTATATGTAAAAATGGAACTAAGTCCAGAAATATGAAGCATTGCACCTGTGATCATCCCTGCCCTAAGTAGATTTCATTTCAGTGGAAGTTGTGTACATTTTGTAGTGAGAGATGTTAGCGTTCATATGAAAATAGCTAGAAGAACTTGATTCTGCTTATGTAAGCATGATTTTTTTTTACTTCTGCTATGATTATCCTGGAGAAATTACCATAGTAAAAGCTGTGGCACTTCTAACACCCACATAATCATATTCCTCTGGTTTATGTGAGAGGTGGCACCATCAAGTTGAAATTCAATTTTTTCCATGAATGTATTATTCAAAAATATGTTATCTATGAATGTAACTAAAAATATTGGTCACACTCTTGAATATTATAATTTTTGATAATTGTTTCAAAACAAGCTACGTAAAAGTATAAAGGAGAATCAATATTTAATAAAGTCTTCATCAGAATTATATATAACCTAATGTTTGTACATATTTGATTATCATTCTTAATATATTTTATTGGTTTAAATCTAAGAAGCCCTCACATATTTCATCATCTATGGAAATTCACCATAATATTTAAAAAATAGAGCCAAATAATATGAATTAAATTTGTGGCCTGAATTTGAAATTCAAGATATTTTTGAATGGTGCATGTATGTGTTAACTCTATGAAACTCAATATTTCCTTGTTAAAAATCGTGCCCATGTAGTGAACATAGGCACGATTACTTAGAGTTTAGTCTTTGATGTAAACACTTTTAGAAACTTTTAAGTAAAAAATTAAATATATATGTAAATCAAATGGCACATAATGAGTACCTAATAACCAGTAACTATGAAAGATCATCATCCATCATTATATTTCTGATATCAACTACTGAAAATAAATGGACCCACACTTAAATAACCATGAAGTAATAATAATTTTTCCCTCTCATTAATAGAGCAATGTTTCAAACATGTTAGATTTCTCTCCATGGAAGGCTTTGCATCCATTGAGAAACAATATTAATATTCACAATACCATGTTACCTTTTTCCAAGTCATTCCTACACCTAGATTGCTTTATATTGACTTTAACATTCAGAGAGTGTCAATCTATAATCCTTACCCCTAAAACACATGTATATTAAACTTACCCATTGAATCTTCTTACTAAAATATACTATATAAACATCATCAGTCATGGTGTTATAAACCACAGACTATATTTTAAATATCTTTTTTTCTATTTCCAAATTTATTAAGGTAGTACTAAACACAGCAGCAGAAGCAGCATAATATTCAACACTAATTAAGGTTTAGTGTGACCTAGGTCTTATCTACATTGTTTCTACCTATTAATCCATTCAATCTTGACAATTCTATGAGTTATTAATATAATTATCCACATTTCACACAGGAAACAAAGTACACAGGGATGGGCTTCAGTGGATTTGAACTCAGGCTGTCAGGTTCCAGAGCATTAGTCACAACAAAGTGTTGTGAATGACCTTCCATATTGCTTTACCATTTATTTTAAATTCATACTAACAGCTGTTAATCCCTGTTGGTTTGTCAATCAAAAAAGGTTGTAGTACTTGTAAGCTTCTTTTGTGACCACTGGCTGTAAGGGATTGTATTAGCATATTTTTCCTTTGGATTGTACTGTTTATGGCAGCAAGTATATTTATTTATTTATTTATTTTTAATATTTTCATGGAATGCTCTTTATTGCATGTCTTGTCAAAATATTTTTAAGAATTTATTTTTGAGACATAGATTATCTATCATAAAGTCATATAATATAATTTTTCATTCTGTTTTTCTTGTCTGGTTTGCTCAGTAAATTTTGAAATCATGTCATTTGGAAACAAGGTCATTGTATTATTTCATCATTGGAAATAATCTTATTCTGAATCTTCTACATGAAAAAAATGTATTGTTGTTTTGACTTTCCTTTGTTTCAACAATAGAAAATATTTTCACCTTGTAATTATAGAGTAAAAAATTGGTAAAAAAAATATAGAATGCACATTGAAGATGATTCTTAAAATACACCAAGATCTGAAGAGCATGAATGTTAAGTTGAACCACTGAAAAATGTCTATTATTATAAGAATAATTCAGTTTGATAAAGGCATATTATGATTCATTTTGCTTACTTGGTGTCTTTAGTAACTAGAATAACAAAGTCATTGTATTTTTAAAGGTAAGTTAGATTTTTGGTAGGGTGCCTTTGTGGAATAATTTTTCTTTTACTCTTAGTGATAATTTCTTTGTATTTAAATAACCTGAAAGTGTGTATATACAATTATTTTGATTCCTAAAATCTTACATTATTAAATATTAGAATGCTTGAGTATTTTAATTTACCTTAATTTAAGAGTTTTTCTGCTCATCTTTCAATTAAATGGTTAATTTCTAATTTCATGATACTTGAGAAATAATTATCTGACAGGATTATGCTATCACAAAGTTTTAGAGATGAAAGATCCTCAGAGATTAATCTAGTTTAAATTGCTGATTTTATGCTTGTGGAAAATGAACTCTGATAGAGCAAGTGAGTCATTGAAGATCAAGTAGGTAATTAGAGGAATAATTAGGGACTGGAATGGGGGTCTTCGGACTGTTGCCCCTAAATAAAGAATGTTTGAATTGGAACCAATGGCATAGTGTTCCAATTTATGCTGAGTTAATAACAAGCAGTGGTTGAGACACAGAGTTTATGGCAAGAAAGCCTGTGCTAAAAACCCACATCACTAACTTCACTAACCTCATGAACTTGAAAAGTTTTCCAACCCTGAATTTCTCATCAGTAAAATGGAATTAACAGCTGGGCTTGGTGGCTCGTGCCTATAATCCCAGTGGCTGGGGAGGCTGAGGCAGGAGGATGTGAGTTCAAAGCCACCCTCAGCAAAAACGAGTTGCTAAGAAACTCAGTGAGACCCTCTCTTTAAATAAAATACAAAATAGGTCTGGGGACTTGGCTCAGTGGTTGACTTCCCCTGAGTTCAATCCCCAGTACCTAATCCCTCCTATACACAAAAAGGAATTAACAACACTGATTACCTCAGATGTCTGTTTCACAGATTAGTTAATGCTAATAAAGTGTCTGGGGAAAAGTGAGCCTTATGTGATCCTATGTTACTTTAAAATAGCAAGTGTTTTTCTTTTCCAGTGTAAGCTATATTTACTAGAAGAACTTTCAGAAAATACAAAAAATATCAAAAAATCAAAACAATAATTGATAATCTTAATGCCTAAAACTGTTAGACATTACCATAAATTCAATTTTTTAACTTTAAGCTTTCATTTAATTAACAGTTTGATTTTTATTTATGTTTTAAAATTCTACTTTACATAATTATGCAACATGGAATCTATGTATCCAAAATTTCACTTGTTACAATATGCCTAAAATATACTGTATAAAGTGTAAAAATCATAATTTTAAAGCAACTATTAGTTTTCAAAGAAAATAAGAATTCAAGAATTCAATTCAGTTTGGAGACCAAACCATATGACAAATGAGGATAAATTGGTTGTGTAAAAGATATCAATTGGCCTAGAGAAATTAGAGCTTGAGTGGTCTATAGAAATTGTGTGTGTGTGTGTGTGTATATGTGTGTGTGTGTGTGTGTGTGTTAAGATCAGGTAGCATGTAGTTTACCCTTCTAACAAAATTTTATAAGTGCAATATGATATTGTTAGGAGTTTTTTAAATATAATCTTTAAGTAACTGTTTTATTTATTTATTTTTATGAGGTGCTGAGGATGGAACTCACTGACTCACAGGTGCTAGGCAAGCACTCTGCCACTGAGCTACAAACCCAGCCCCTGTTAGGAGTTTTTAATTGCCCTTTAGCATTTAACAATGATTTGGGACCTGTGGGAGTTTAGGGATCTGTTCTAAGGCTATATATGCTTCAGTGCACAAAGAGCTATAACCAAGGGAAAATAATAAATATAAAAATTCTGAAATAAATAAACTCAGCAATTAAAGAACATGCAGGGGACAGGGAGGGTCTGTCTCAGCAGTGACTTTTTTTAAGTAGTATGAAATGAATCTCACCAAGAATTGGGGGATTTGCTCAGTGGTATGCATGCATGAGGCCTGAGATTTGATTAACAGCACCCCCAAAACTAGACAAAAAAAAAAAAAAAAAACTCCTCTGACAATTCATTGACATGAGAAGAATTTCCTGGTGAAATTGCCTGAATTCATGTTGTTTTCAAGGACAGAGAAATATGTCAGCATTAATCTTAAAATGGACTCTGGTTTATTAGTGCTTCCCACACACTTTTTGAAAATATGGGAAAAAAATTCTTTCTGGAATGTTAATATATTCATCTCAGGCTCTTAACAACTCCCATAAGTAGATCAAGTAAATCACAGAACACAACTGCAAAATACACACGGAAACAAGGTACCAGTGGCAACAAACAGCAGACAAAAATTTAAAGCAAATAATATAAATATAGTTAATGTGTTCAGAATAGGGCAAAAAAATATTAACAGAAGTATAAGACGCTCAAAAGAGACAGCTCAGAATTGAGAGAAAAGAAACAACAACAGAAAACAGAACACACTGTAGAAACAGAAATTCTGGAAGTAGGAAATACAAAATTAGTATCAAAATTCACTGGAAGATAGCAGAACGAACATATATGAAGAGAAACTTAGTGGCCAGAAGACAGAGGAAATTTGCAGAATTAAGAAGCAAACGTACTTTAAATATTGGTAGATATTAAAAGATGAGAAATTACCAAGGATCTGAAAGTATGTATATATAGAATAAGCAAAAAAAATAGTATTTTTTTAAAGGCAATGTATATTATGTCTGAGAGCAAGGAAAATGTAGTGACTTTTGTCAACCTCATTGTTTCATAGCCAACTTATGGGTACAATTCAACAATAATTTGCAAATGGTGATGCATCTCAGCCCACTACCTTTTTTTTATTTAATGTAATATATTTTGGTATGTGATACATTGTTAAATTATTTCTCATTCTCATAAAAATTATATTCCTTAAATTGAAACATCTTTACACTTTACAATAGATACAGCACAATTTTAGGTCTAATTTGCATTATTCACATTTTCCCCATCACTTTCTTAAATCTAGACAAACAACAAAAGAATAAATCCAGCTCTGATTTGTAGAGTTTGGCAATTACCATAAGTGTGTATGTGCTCCCATCATGGCTAATTTTAAGCTATCAGTGTAGTGTCACTGAGCTCAGTGTTCAGAAAAGATGTGCAGTAGCACACCACTCTATAGTATTTATGTAGCATTTAATAATATTTAAACCATATAGGTACAGACAAAACGTCCTCCTAAGCATAGATAATCTTAAAGTATTTGAGAACATGGGAGTTTTTATCTGTCTTTAGTTTATTTAATTGTAAGTTTAAGAAATTTAATTTTTCAGTAATCACCATGTTTTAAAAATCACTCAGAAATCCTAAAAATGCAATCCTAAAAACCCTACCAGCCAGTAGGAATAGGTGTCAGCTTCCTTACCCTGTTTGTGATCACTGGGCAGTTCTCATTTATTGTCTTCAAATAGAATTCTCCTGTGAGGCATGGGAAGGGAAGAAAGATTCAAAGAGTGAAGGGCTGAGAGTGAACAGGAAAGTTCTCACTCCTCTGTCAGTAACTTTCAGTAAATATCTTTATTTTCATCTGCACCCTCATCCATAACTCCCATGGAGACTTTGGACACTAATCAGTTATTCTCCAGGGGCAAGTTGCACTTCTGATTGGTCCTCCCTTTGAATGCCTTTGCTTTCAGAGGGCATTCAATCTGCTCAGGTGAATGCTGTGAATCCAGTTTTCCTCAAATGACTTGAAATATTTTATTCTTAAAAAATATTTGTCTTTATGATTCATTTTCTATCATTAGTTGTGTGGTAGAAGGTGGTCATTGGAAAAGTAAAATCAATAAATTTCTGGTGGCATTTCTTCCATATTTAATCAGAGATATCAACTGATATTTCTTAGAATTTAGTATAATGCCAGGGCTTACCAAACATAATTAATACTAAAGATGTACAGTAAAATAGTAAATATTCTATAATGCCTTTCTACATGTTGATTCACAGGAAACTAACAGTAGAAAAATAATGTGTTGTTTTTAAAGCATACTCCATCGACCATTGGAAAAACAAATTTCTCATCATGCTAAGAAAAAGATCAATATATACCCTCAAATATGAAAAAATTTATGCAATTATGTCAGAGTCTGAGGCTCTTAATAATGTCTAATCTGTTGGTTTGTTACTAGTACAGCAGTGTGATGTGCTCCCTCTTAGTATGTACACCTCATAAGATCATTTCAGCCCTTCTCAGTATATCTGTCATCTTATGTATTGCTGTAAACTATCCCCATTGAACTCCTTCAAAATATTTCACATGCAACACTTCTAGGTATTCAATTAAGCACTGGAATTTTCAAAAAGGTGTCAAAGGTAAAGGAGAAAGAGGTGGAAAATGGAATTGGATATAACATGTCTCTTACTGTCAGACACAATTTACTCTCTTCAAATAGCCAGAAAACCTGTTACAGGTTTGTAACAAGAAAGTGATGAATGGAAAAAGACATATGCCTGGTGGCATGCATGCCTTTGTAGAAATGTGTTCTAGGCACGTATGAAAATTAGATTTTTTTGCATATTAATAACTGAGTATCAGATCACTAAAACAAATGAAATTTATGTTATAATGCATGTTTTCTATTGTTTTTTTCATTGTCTGGAAGAACATCAAGGATAAAGAAGAGTGTGGATACTTATATACAACACCACGAAGAAAGTAATTATTCTGTTCTTCATTTCAACATTTCTTAAATTTGAAAGAAATGCTTGTAGGAATCCATTTGGAAAGTCATGTTAGAATCATTTCTGAGCTCAGATGATTATAACATTGTGAGAAAATGTTGTTTCATTGGTATTAGAGACATTTCCAAACTTGTAAAGTTGTCCAGGTTCACACTGTGAAATCTTGGGTCTAGACATCTGTCATTTTTACAGAGTGGGGCTATAAGGAAATCACTATTGAGCAGAATTTAGCCATTTTTTACTACTCTGTTTTTATGTGTTTTTAGTGAACAGAACATTTTTAAAAAATGCCTACCCTGATGTTTGCTTAGTACATTTCTCTGTCCTTATGCTTCATTGCATCTCTGTTTGCATTCCATATTGCTCATACAATGCTGTTACTTAGCATCCCTGGAATCATCTCCTACCTTATAACTTAATTTTTTTAACTTGAAAATGAACTTCAGATCTGTGAGAATAATCCCCCTCATACATTTTTTGTTTCCACTAAAACCTTATCACTCTAATAATCACTCAAGTGTCTTTTTTTTATAAAATGCCTTTTCTATACATAAATTATTGGTTAACCTGATAAGTTGTCTATGGTTCTTCCTTAGCATCCATGCTTAATGCTGGGACTAATCCCCTGTATTGTAATCAGTACTTTTCTTCTTCTTTTTTAACCTACTAACCCTTTAACTTCTTTAGAGCAAGGATTTATCTGTTCTCTTAACCAAAATTAACTACTTATAGGATGAATATTTAGGCAGTTTTCTCTACTGAGATATTTTATTCCAATAGAATTATGTATTAATAAGAATGAGCTGAAGCAAACATGCTAATCATGCTAGCAAAATTAGTAAATTATTATATGAATTTATTAATTTATGTATAATGTAATTACAGACTGCTTCCTTTTGATAAATTAAGACATTCTATATATTATAATTATAAACTGAAGTAAGTAAAAGCTCATGTATAGAGTGGGTTCCATGAAGGAAATATTTTTTTTGATGTATAGAGTGAGGAGTATTCAGAGAAAACAAAAGAACTTTCTCCTTATTTTTCTCTTTTTTCTCTACTTCTTTCTCACTGAAGTTATGACTTCTATAATGTTTTCTAAAATTGCTAAGATTTTAAGTATCTGCTAAAGTCTCTAAAAGTCAATATAATCAAAATCATGCTTTTAACAGAGAAAATATTTCATGCAAGTATAGAAGTCTGAATGAGTCATTGTGCCACCAGGAGGAAGACTAGAAAATAAAGTTGTGATGAATAATGCTTATATCTTACAATTTGGAATGTGATAAAATGCAAATTTCTAAGGTTTAGTTTTTGGTTTATTGAGCTCTAGAATTGTTGTTAGTCTGAATTGAATGACAAACTTGAATTACTTCATCTGTAAATTGGGTGTTAGGCACTATATTTTTTAAAAATAAATTTTAGTTGTCAATATATCTTTTATTATATGCAGTGCTGAGGATTAAACCCAGGGTCTCACAGATGCTAGGGAAGTAGTCTACCACTGAGCCATGACTCTAGCCCTGAGCATTATGGTTTTAGATCTTTTTTTTTATTAGAAATTCTGTAATTGTGACACAGAATTATCTGTGTACTAAAGTGTTTTAAAGTTTTGTTCCAAGTAGAGTTTCTGTCTAACATAAGCTATACCTGAAAATAAGATATTTTTAACATTAAGCCATGTTACTTGATGTCTCTATACTATTTTCAATTCTTTATGATAAAATGCATAATAAATATATTTGGTCAAATCTTATGAGAAGTCCAAAAATAATCTAGTATCAAATTCTCTCTCTCTCTCTCTCTCTCTCTCTCTCTCTCTCTCTCTCTCTCACACACACACACACACACACACACACACCTGACACACACAGATTTTTTTAATATTTATTTTTTAGTTGTAGTTGGAAATAATACTTTATTTCATTTATTTATTTTTATATTGTGCTTAGGATTGAACCCAGGGCCTCACACATGCTAGGTGAGCACTCTGCTGCTGAGCCACAACCCAAGCCCCACAAACAGATTTTATATACATGGATTTAAAGAGAATGTTTAAAAACCAGATATTTAAAAAATGAATATTTTAATGACTTTTCAAAGGCCCTGGATATGCTTGATTTTGTGATTTCTTTTTTTTTTCCTTTTTTGTCCCCAGACCACTATGTGTAATTCTAATCTCCCACAAATAATGTCTTTATATTTAAAAGGCTGAGGTATTTCCAGATTTTAATAATTAGTAAAAATAATAAATACTTTGTTCTAAAATTTATTTCCTTGATGTTCAGCATTTTAAATTTTTTCCACATATTCATTATTGGAAAAATAATTTTAAGTTTGAAGACCTTGTACTTTAACATAAACAGACATGTTTAACATAAACATGACCTTAAAATTAACCCCATCTTTTATCATCCTTACTAATGCATTTAGTTGTTTTTTTTTTAATTAGGTTATTAGTCAGATAGAATTAAAGAATGCTTTCTTCAGCTGTGATTTTTTAAAGGAAATAAATCGTAAAGAAGGAAACACTTATATTTTTTTCTAATTTAGCAAATTTCTAATTTTGTATTTTGATCCTTCCTTTAATCTCTTCTTCCTGTAGGGATTCAAGAACCATGGCTGCAAATGATATCTTGAAATAATTGACATACTTAACAAATAGATTTGGTTAATTTACAGTTTTCAAAAGTTGCTCTTCCCTAGCATGATAAGAGGACTTCTGAACTCAACTTGATTCATCCCCTAGTATCTATAGAAAAGTAAAAGTATGCACTGCCATGATAGAACCGGAAGAATGAACAGGAGCCAAGAAGCACACCTGAACTGGTGACAAATGAAATGCCTGCCCCATAAGTTAAACCACAAAACTTTGTCTTTAGTAGCTTTATGAAAATGCAACTGAAATTTGGGAAATGGTACTCCAAAAGACCAAGTGGTGCATGTTGGCACTGTTAGAAACAAGAAAAAGATCAAACAAAGTGGAGGAGGGGATGTTGGGCAGAAGGATGATTTTGCATTATGGTGTATATCAGACAATTTTGGGTTAACTATGTATAATGAGTTCCTAAACTGTAATAGTCATATTTATATGTTTGTACTTTCTGTCTCTTTTCTGTTTTACATTATTTTTGAGCCAACCACTATTTATGATACAATAGAGAGAAAATAAAAGAGATTAAAATTGGTGACCCAGAAAATCACTCAATTATCAGGAGTAAAGTGTATGTAATCTGGAAGTTTGATGTTTTGGAAAGATTGAATCATTATTGCTGGTTGCAGTATATATCTAATGTATTTACATTTTCAAAAAGATCAGAATATCCATACATTAGAATTTAGGGAGTAACAGCTGTATTTATCACAAAGCTCAAGCAAGGCTACCAGTTTGTCCTAAACCAAGCTAAAGGAATTCTAAACACACAGAAATTATCCTAACATTTTACTATGCCAATTGCATTCTACTAATTTCTTTTTCTGATGCTGGGGAAGTTGGCATCATCATTATGAGAATTCACCATAAACACTTTCACAAAGATAAAGTCTGGTGAACTAAATAGATGAACAGAAGTTCACATCTCATCTCTCTGGTCTTTCCACCATCTACAATATAACAAGGGAGTCATATGTTTAAGGACAAGGGAGTCTTATGTTTAATTCATTCATGTGAATTTTTTAATTTGCATATTTAATGTTTTCCAAGGTGAGGGATAACAGAATCATGGAAGAACTGAACATCAAAATTTTATTGTTCCTAGGGTACTCTTAAAACTCTCAGAGATATAACTGCCACAGAATACTGAATTTACTTAACATTCCAGGTTATTGACTCATGTGCCCTTTTGCACTTGAAAAATCCATGTTTCATTCAAGTACAACCAACACGTCTCCTTAAGATGTTGCAAAGATGTGGAGGAAGGTATAGGAACACACCCTACAGGAAGTAACACTCAGAAGCAGCTAAAACTGATTAAAATTCTAAATCATTACTTGGATAAATATCAGTTTGTGGAGATAAAGATATAGCAAATGAAGATTGTCAAAGCAGTGTTTGGGCCACATATATTTATGCATCATTGTAAGATAGAAGAACCTACGTGACAAGGAGTATATCTTGGAGAATACTTAAAACCAAGAAGATAAGCTCATCAAATATCTGTTTTTGTTTTTTTCAGACATTTCATACTGTACTCAAATATCTTTGGTCTTGTATTTCCATTTAAGTAATATTTAAAATTGAATTTTAATTCATGTGCATGCCTGCAGAGAGAGAGATTGAAAGATTTAAATTGATTCACTGAGTCAGGCAGAAGTGTTGGCAGCTGCAGTAAAGAAGCTTTCCCCACACTACATTGCCAGATCTCAGTTCTGACCCATAGTCACTGTGCCAAGAGCTGCCAGGAATGCCAAGTGCATGGTGATTTTGTGAAACAGAGAAATAGAATCTGAGTGAGAATGCTTAATTGTTTTGAACTACCAGGTTTAGTTGATATATGGGCCAAATTTCCAGACATAAAAAGAACTGGAGGTAAGAATCTTCAGGCACAAAAATTCTTTGCATTTATTGCCTAAATGTAAGCAGGATTTGAGTAAGCAGCACTTTGAAGTTAACTTCAGGGCTTTGTTTTCTACTTATGATGACAAAAGGAAGGTAGCATACCTTGTTAATATGCACCTTGAGAGGAAAGATTTCTTCTCAGTTGCCTTCAGATACCAGGTATTGTAAGTTAGATGTACTTGTTTTATCTTCACCACACATCAAATAAGTAACTTTTTGCTTGTTATTTGCCATGAGCTTCTTAGAATTAGTTATTCTATAAAGTTTTTATTTTATTTTTTGTTTAAGATTGGAGTTTGTGGGTTTATGTTGTATTGTCTTTATTTTAATTAAACTATGGGACATTATAGAATTTTAAAAAATGCTCATATAAATTTACACTATATTGTTAGGAAAGAAAATGTCTTGAAAAAGTTCAAAATAATCTCACTTGTAAAACATTCTTACATAAATTATACAACATTTTAGCATTGTTCTACAGAACATTTCAACATCAACATAAGTACCATTTTTAAAATATATTTTCAATCATTGAAAATGATCTTCAATAACACTAACCTCAAGTATATAAGTTAATCCATAGAAATCATTTTCTTTACTAACCAACAATTTATTACATCTAATTCTGTCATGTGAACATCAATTTATCAATATTATATTTGCATATGAACTTTATGAGGACACCATATTAGAACTCTTGATGAGTGCTTTCTGGTTTTGAAAAGAAAAATAAGTTGATAAGAATGAATTAATGATTTGAGGATAACATTTAAACATGGTGCCTGAAAAATCATGAATGTGATGTGATGTGTGCATTGTACAGATCTTTTATAATAGACTATGAAAGAAACTGATTGTAGGATGATTGCATATTTTAAAGACTATTTAAAATGAGTTTATACCAATTTTGACTGTTAGCACCCTAGAGTTTGTGAGCCTGCCTAAGCCTGCTTGAATTACTATTTCGTTGAAGATTATTAATCACCAGCTGCCATCATGCAGTGGCAGGGTTCCAAGGCAGCACTCTGAGGACTGCACTGTTCATTCCTCTGTCCCAGGGTGACACAAAGTGTAGAAGCCTTTTTGGCTTCCTTGCAAAAAAACCTGTCCATAAAATGTGTATGTTATCACCATGTTTAAAATCAAAGAATGTTCAGAAAAAAAAAATATTCCAAATCCTCAGGTATTTCACCTAGATTTAACTAAGTATTTACGCTGTTTATTAGAAGACAGGGATCCTGAAAGGAAAAATAAAGCAAAGCCTCCAGGTTCTTTGCACTTCAACCTCCTTTGCTCTCACTTTCCCCATCTATTACCCACTGATGTATTTCACAGGATCATGTGGTGGTAGGGGATGGTGTGGGAAAGAGAAAGACTTTGGCCTATGAATACTTAAATTATTCAGTTGTACATTCTATGGTTTTCATTTCGTCAGACTTCAGCATGCAGTGAAATGGTGACATGTCAAATGTTGCATTATTGGTTGATAATGTGCTCTGTAAAAATGTGAAGGCTTAGCTTCCATTCTCCCCTGGCAGTACTGACAGATCCCAGGACAGGTGCAAATTTGACTTCACACATCAAAATTGGGCAAACCATGCCTGAATATAACCTGACTGTGCTTAAGTTTTCATTTCTTTTGGCATCTGATTTCTTATCCCTTCTTGGGATTTTTTTTAAAACTTTTTTAGACAAGGAAATTTGGAAAAGTTTTTAAATGAGTTCCAAAACATTTTCTAATTTTTCAATGTCAAGCACATGTTCTGAAAAATATCATCATGATCATAGCCAACTTAATATTTGAAATCACAGAAAAACATTTATTTGAATTTGAGATATATTTAAATTTTAAAATGTAGCATTATTTTTAAAGTCATATCCTTTAATATACATAAACATAAATTAACACATAATGTTTTAAATAACTCATTTCCAAAATACAAAATTAGCAGAGAAGAGGCAGGTATCTAAAATCTTAGTTTTTATTTTATATTTGCTGATGATTTCTTTTTGAGTAGTCTTTTAACTTTTACTTTTATCTAAGCATCATGGTGTGACTTTTAACATATTTAAGGAGATAAATAAAAAGCACCGTGGGAAGAAATGATAATAATAACTAGAATGTATTAGGTAAACTTATGGATTGTAAGCTTAAAACAGAATGTCTTTTTCTGTTTGAATTAACATAATAGTTGATTTTTGCTCTGAGTATTTTTCACTAAGGTTTGAGGGTTTTGTTGTGAATATATTTATGTAATTACAAAGGATGAAGTAACATATGACGGAGAACTTTTTGTAGAACTATTGTTTTAAGAGAATGCATAACTAATATTAAAAGGGTTAATTCAGTTAGATTTTTTAAATCTGTGAAGTAGTTTATTTTTGCCACTTCTGGAAATACTGTTGAATCTTACCTATGCTCCATTCTTATTCCTTTCTACTTCTAGAGCTCAGAATAGATATGTGATTTTGAAAAACCTGATTACATAACTTCTTTCATAGTTTTATAACTTTTGTTATATTTTCTATTCCATTTTATATATTTTAATTTTTAAAAATTTTAAAGTATTCCTCCTGTTTTGTTTCAGCTGGTCTTCACTCATGGTGCCTTCCTTGCATTAAGTGGTGATTTCTTTCTTCTTTTTTTCTTTAATGGGAAATGGTCCTTTTTCTTAAGTTTTCTTAAAACTTTGCTTCTGTCAGACACTTGAAAGTGCTAATGAAAACTGACCTCTTTCAACTAAATTCTTTCTTTGAGATCCCACCCAACCCCTGGAACTCAGGGAGTGTAGACTCTTGACCCTTTTATATCCCAGAGTGTTATAGCTCATGGGTTCAAATTTTCCCAAACAGATTCTTCCTTGAGGTAGTATTAGAAAAGGGAAGATAGGAAATGTATTTCTAGTTCACCCATTCATCAAGAATGCAAACTTTTGGTGTCCCAGACTTAAGGGTCCACAAAAAACAATATTCACATCACTTTCCTGGCTTCTTGTATGTTTAGGATTTGTACTATGATTATTCTCTAGCCTTAAGCTTTATTACTTTCTTTCAAGCTCATGTACAGACCCCAAATTTTAAACTAATGTTTTACCCAGTATTTAATATTAATGTTTTGAGCAGGAGAATTGGTCTGTACATCTAGTCCAAAACATTTTAGTAAATTGATTACTTAATTGACTAAAGGAAAACTAGGTAGAGAGATCATGGATATTCAATTCCTGTAGACCTTTAAAACTCTGATCCTTTAATTTGCTTGCTTCTTTGGATGGTAATCAGACCTACAGGTGGCTTCCACCAAAATACCAGTTTTTTCTCAAACATGAGTAGGAAGAGTTGTGTAATGATGCTGGCTCCGACTTTTTCTACCTAACACATATTAATATTATTTCAGAGCTTAACCAAGAGTTTCTGTTTTCAAAAAAGATTAATAAGTGTTAATATCATCATGATAATTCCAGGTAGTGTGAAGTGGAGAATAAAAATTATTAGAAATATGTGAATGCAAATTGGGAGTTTAGGAATCACATGGTACCCATTTCAGCTCTTCATTTCAAAGCAATTTCTGATACCTTAGATCAAAATAACCAAATTTTTATTTTTTTGTTATGATCTCTTACCATGTATAGCTCATATATAAATCTAATAACTAGCATTATATAATTTTAAAATTTGTTACAATTTTTCTAATTTCATATTTGTTACTGTTTGGAGACAAGGTGACCACAAAAGCTCACATATGAGACAATGCAAGAAGTTTCAGAGGAGAAATGATTGGATTGTGATATTCTTAACCCATCAGTGAATTAATCCCTGATGCAATTAACTGAGTGGTAACTAGAGGCAGGTGGGGTATGGCTGGAGGAAGTTGTTTATTGGGGGTGTGGCTACAAGGTATATATTTTGTATCTGGAGGTGGAGTTTTTGTATCTGGAGCAGTCTTTACTGCTCTGCCTTAGTAGGGATGAGTCAGAAAAAAGTCTTTGGGACTAGGAAGCTGAGGTTTGAAGGTCCCCTCCACTCACACTGGCCACTTGGCCTTGTGCTCATTGATCATCAACATTTTGTTTTCTCTTTTGTAAAATAAGATTATAGCTAGTTCTTATAAGGAATAAAATAATTAATATATGCAAAGCATTTAACTAACATTAAGTTTTAGCTTTTCTTCCAATACCTCTGATGTTTTCAAATGATTCCTCAGTGAATTACAAAGATTTTAAAAGGGAAAATTGAATTCAAGAGTATTAAGTGAAATATTTATATTTGCACAGGGCTCAGGAATGGGGAAAAGGACTACACAAGCCTAAAAATAATAAAAATATATGTAAAAATGATATATATATAACAAGGATACATAGCAAAATTAGACTATCTGAAAGGGATATTAGTTATTGTTAAACTACAATTTGGGCTCAAAGAAGTTTACTATCTGTCTTTGGAACATGCAACCTGAAGAAATTGCAAATCCTCAATATTTTATATGATATGTTTTAGTCCTGTTCCTTCGGTTTTCCATAAAAATGATTTATTAAAAGGAGGTTTCCTGATTTTCAAATATATCTTTATCACTCGATTTGTTTAAGATCATCATAAACAGATTTTGCAGTCATATTTGATAACTATGTATAATTTATTCCACTTTCTCAGCCCAGTTAAATTGTTATGACTCCAGTGATGGTGTTTTATGATTATATCTTCAATTTGTAAACCAGACCACAATTAATTTGTCCTTAACTTTCTAGGAATTGATTTTAGAATGTGTCAGTACTGGTATCTACTCAAGAGATTTCATGTGTCATACTATAAAATTGCAATTACTTTTATCTTCATTGCATAACCAAATGAACATATCTAAAATATGGGTAGACGTTTTATTACTTTTCAGACAATATACTTGAATGATTCTCTTAAAATCTCAGCATATATATGTATATATATATCTTAGATTTTATATACTCAAAAGTCTTCCTCTACTTTTTATATAAAAACAAAGATTCATAAAATTGGTTTAATTTTTTCTATTTTTGCTTCAATGTACTTTAATTACTTTCAAATGTTACTGGAACACTTCAATAAAAATGACGTAAACCTTGAAGTCAGAGAGTTCTAGCTTCAATTTCTATTCTGCCACTTGTACCCTAAAAGGATTCTTAATGGGAAATTTAGTATCTGTGAAGCTCTGTTTCCTCCCATAGAAAGTTAGATTATCACTTACAATTGTTAACAGTTAACACATAAAGATGTTATAAAATGAGGTTATGTATGTTAAGCACCTACAACAGTGTCTGAAGATTGAGGTTTTATAATAATAATTTTATTACTTTCTGGCAATTAATAATTACTAAAATATATGTTTGTTTGTGTGTGTATATAAATGTTAGTCTTCTGAATCCTGTGGTATCTAGCAAATATTTATGTCAACATGCCATATAAAACAAAATTTGACGTAGATGTTTGTTTTTAAGTATCTTCCAGTGGTATAAACGTATATGTGAATGATGTGTCTAATCCTCAATTCATATTAGTTACTTCTAGAATATTGTTTTCCTTTTAATATTGTGTATCCCAAACTGTGCTATATTAGTCATGTGCTTTGTTTAAAAAACTAAAGAAGTTACCACTGGAATAATGGAGGAAAGGAAGGAAGGAAGTTGGGGAAGAAGTCATCCTTTAGTATGCCACCCTTGGAGATGCAAAAATCTCATATAAAAGGCCCTAAGATTTCTTGTTGTAAAGAAACCTTTAAATATTTACTTCAAACACCAGGATACCAAATTTTTTATTATTTTTTAAAACTTTTTAAAATATTGTAGATGGACAGAATGCCTTTATTTTATTTGTTACTTTTATGTGGTGCTGAGGGTCAAACCCAGAGCCTCACACATGCTAGGCAAGCACTCTGCTGCTGAGCTACACCCCCAGCCTCTCAATTACTATTTTTTAATTAAACTTTTTTTTGCGTTTGTGTCAACATTTTGCTAAGGCAATGCTCCAATGTTAATTGAAAAAAATAGTGCTGTTTTTTAGTATCAATGAAAGTAAATATTAAAGGATATGTAAAACTGAATGAAACATAAGAGATTCAGGTTGGAAATGAATTACATAGTGGTCAAAACCCCGGTTGTGACTAAAAAGGAATCCCAGCTTAATTACCAAGTATAATAAAATAAGGTCTGATACTCAGGTTATTGAATTTGGCAGCTAGAGAAAGACAACCAAAAAATGTACAAAGAATAAAAATAAAACAAAGCAAGTACTGCATATAGAATAAAAAGTGTTAGGATTTTCTTGGTAAATCTCACATTTTTGAACCACAGTCCCCTTATAAATCTGGCAGATTGATACAAAGGATTAAATCTATAATTCTAACATAAAATAAGAGAATTAAAGGTTTGCCTAGTATTTTCTCCAAATGCTTGCATATTGCATAACAGTTTTCTATTTATTAATGATGTTTATAATGCTGTTAAATTTTAGCATGATAAATTTTATTAAATCCTATCTTGAAAATGAAATATATAAGTGTGTAGCAAAACAAGGATGGAAAGAGGAAAGGAAGAGACATGGTGGAGGGATGGAGAGAAGGAGGAAGAGAGGAAAAAATTTTGTTTGCAATTACAAATCTTGAAGATAGTTAATTGAGCTTGAATTCCATATCTCTCCTTCTGGACTATATTTTTTTCCATCAGTTTTTTTGGTGGATCCAAGATTTCTAAGAGAGCCCTTGGTATGAAGGAGAGGAACATACCTTAAGCTCTTTACTTTTAATCACATTTCAGTTTTTCTTTAAATATTTAAATACTTTTTTTTAGTTATTGATGGAACTTAATTTATTTATTTATATGTGGCACTAAGAATCAAACCCAGTGCCTCAAACATGTAGGCAAGTTCTCTACCACTGAGCCATAGCCCTAGCTCATGACATTTCACTTATTACTTTCTATATAAATATCCTAAAAATGAAATAAGATAAAAATTTTGTGTTATTAGAATGAAGGATTGAATTCATTTATTATATTCTTGATTTTAAGAAAAGATGAAACTTTTTGACTGTAATATAAGACTTGATTTTGAAATATATTTCAAATTTGGTGAAATGAACAAAATTGAGTGCATATAAAGATAAACTTATTAATGAGAGTTTGATGATACAGTACATTTTTCTTAAGAGTAATATATGGTGACATAGATATTACTGAATTCATATATATATCTAATATATACTTCATATATATATATATATAATATATATATATATATTTAAATTACTGACTTGAACACACCTTAATATTTTACATTTCAAGCAGAGAGTTGTTTGTTATCCTGAGAAACAGAAAACTAGACCAGGATCTTGATCAATACTTTACCATAATTAAGAGATAATAGTATATGTTGCTTATGTAAAAGAGTTATATTGGCATGAAAGAAAGCCTGCGGAGATGCTTGATATTATGTAACATCCATTTCACTGAAAGGAGGTTTAATATTCTATAAGTTTTGCAGCCAAATGGATAAGACATACAAGTAAATAGCATGGTTCCTGTGAAAATGATGAATACACAAAAGTATCTGCATTTCATTTATATTTTTATCTATGTATACACTCACATAAATATTCCTAATTGCAATCAATATGCTTCCCCAAAGCAATACAAAAACTGTCACTATAACAAACAATATGAAATATTTGGAACAAAAACCTCAAAGCTTCTAAAAAATTATTTCTAGATTATAAAGCACATAGTTGGGAGGGAATAGCTTTCATTTTTATCTGCTTTATATTTGCCAGCTTTTGGCAATATGGCTATTAACTTTTATAGATGTCATACCTTTTTATGGTAATCATTCTGCTTTGGGTTTAGTGCAGAGCTAGATTCATGTTCCTTCACCAGGACAGGAGTAAATTACCACATGCCTTCAAGATCTTTAGAAGGTTTCTTCTTCCATTAGCAATTTATGATTAGAGTTTTTTTTTATTAGGAACAAGAAGATTTCAAATACAATTTATAACTACAAAATAAAAGATGTGATCTTTTTTTTAAATTTCCTAAAAATAGTAGAATATTTTGATTGAACCATTCATGTTGCCTTTTCATGAATTTTACAGTTTTCTTAGACTATCTATATTTACATGGCTCAAAGAGTCACCAGAGTTTACATAGGAACATGTTAATGATTTATATGTAAAATATATGTCACATAATTATTTCCTTCATTCCTTTTCCTTTTGTTATAGTAGAATAATTTTCATCCATATATTTTGATGAATTTACTCCAAGTTTTTTTTAAGGAGTTTTAAAAATATTTATGTAAATATTTTACTATATATCTCTAAAAATTGTAGTTTCTATTAAAATATAATTATAATAATATCACAATCTTAAAAATGAAGAATACATTCTAAATAGAATCAAATATTCAACTAGTACTTAATCTATTCATGCTTCTGTGCTATATATTATAAATACATATATGTAAACTACTATATATAAATTGAAGCATTTGCTTTAATGATCCAAAGAAAATCCCCATGTTTACATATTTATGCATACATATATATACACACACACATATATTTGCTCACACTGAAATAATAAATATCTATCTATGTTCAACTAGAAGTATTTTACTTTTAGTTTTTGTAGCATTAGCTTTTAAATTTAGATCAACCACTAAGCATAATTAATTTTTATGTGTGATAAGTGGTATAGCTGTTTAATCCATTTGATTGTTTATCATGATTATGCAAATGTGAACAGACATGGCAAATGGGTTGTTAAAGTGAAGAACATGATTGTAGTATACTTAAATTAATCAAAAAATTACATTTTTCTGAAATGATTTTAAATTATATTTGTATTTTTTATCCCCATTTTAATCACTCAATTTATTATACACTCAGTAGTAAACAAGTATGTAAAACTCATCATCTATTTTAGAATTTTGTGTTTTCCTAAACTTAACACATATTCAATTGTTTTGCTTAGATCTACATATTTCTAAAAATATACAATTTTTCTTGTAGTTTTGACATTAGCAACATAACTTCTTTTCCTATGTTGTATAATAACTAATAAATGTAGTATAATTGCCCAGAATGGGCCTGAGATAAAATATTGACAAGTGCATAAAAGGTGGGACTCAGAAGCAATTAAAAATGATGTGATAAGATATTTTATCTCTTTGTGTATCTCCTGGCTTAGCTATATAATGGAATCATGATGGTATCTGCTGTCTTGGTTGTTTTAAGGGTTAAATTATTGTTCAGATTTTAAAGTATTTGGATTCATGCATTATTTCATTGGTTTACTGTTATTATTACACGATATTTTGTATGGTTCCCAGGATTATTTTATATATTGAACAAAAATTAAACAAAAATACAAATTATAAAGGAATATATTCAAAAGATTGTCTAATTAGATATAAAAGCAAAAACTTATTTAAGAATAGAGCAATGAATTGTAAAATTATCTTGGCTTAAATTGTGGTTTTCTTTATTTTTATATTTTTCTGTTATATGAAACTAAAGAAAATTCTAAATTAACTCTTTACAAGGGAAATTTTGGAAAAGCTATGGCAACATAATGATTTCTTATTATTTAGGTAAAATGACACTAAAGATATAGAATACATATCTTCTGCAGAACAGTTTCTCAAGCATTTCTAGAACATACCATCTATTTCTGAACACTATATGAATGTACTGTGAAATTCTCTTGATTGAATTGAACTTTAAGAGAAAAATTGTATTAATGGGAACATAAGAGTGAAACTTGGTCTCTTTAAAATAAATTGGTTACATTCATGACCGTATACAAATATGGAAACCCATTTTACTTGATAAACTTAACATGTATATCCTTACCTGATTCTCCCTGGAGCTTCTAATATAAAACATTTCTCATATATAAATGGAAGTTAGATTAGTCAAATTAGAATGGCCTACTTTCCTTTATATGAGAATTCTTTTGTCTTGTGTGTTTGGTTTGAAATATAATATTCGGCTCATTTTTGTATGAAGACATAGTACATGTCTTGGAAGTAGAATGATTCTCTCTATAAAATATAACAAATAAAATATTTCCATAAAATTGATACACTGCTGTTAAAGTAATTACAGAAATGAACTGTCTCCTGTGGAAGTATTTTTTTTATCCTGATTTTTTTTTGCTGAAATATTCGTTTTTTACTTAGTATAACTTCACAGTTAATAGAGTTCACTTTTTGAGGTTGTATAGCATATAATACCTTGATTTAATAATATCAGCAATAAAGGGGAAAACAATGTATAGTACTTTGATCTTGAAAAAAGGGCCATAAATCTCTGCTACTTTGATTTGATTTAGAATGTATGTAAAGAAATGAGGTGGCTCATTATTAGTGTGCATACGGTTGTATGCATAAAAATTGTAAATAATCAAAAACCTTTTAGCAATATAATCCTCTTTGCTTTTATTATATTATTCAGCTCAACATCTTCTTAAGTAAAACTTTGTATGTTTGAATATTTTCTCACCTCCTGCATTACTTCACCAATGGACTAATATTATTAGTCACAGTTTAGTTTAATAATTAACACATTTTTTGTAGCACTTAAATATGAGCTGTTAATACTGAGGGCCAAAAAGGAATATCTCTTCTCACTAAAATTATATTATATTAGGTTAGAAAATTAAAATTAATTAAAAAATCAATGTTAAAAATAATTGATAAGGATGAATATAAAGTCCTGTGGGCAAACGAAGCAATCAACAAGTAAGTGTGCTACTCAATAAGGCAAGATTTTGCTAGAGAGACATTAGTGAAATGTATGACAACCAGAATGGAGTTATTTAGAGTTAAAACTAGAGTTTCTAGTTGAGTTCTGCACTTGATTCATTGATATCAATTCACATATATATTTTTTCTTAATAAGAAATGATGATAACAGATTACTGAGATAAAAGTCAAGTGGAGGCCTGGAGCAATAGTCCATATCTGAAATCCCGGCTACTCAGAAGGCTGAGGAAGAAAGATCACACCTTTGCTTACAATTTAGCAAGAACCTACCTCAAAATAAAAATGGGTGGTGGGCAGAGGTTGAAGTTCAGTGGTACAGCATTTACTTGACCAGCATGTGGAGGTCCAGGATTCAGGCCCCATTACTGCAGGAAAAAATTATGACAAATGGGAAAATAGATATTTTAAAATAAAATATATATTATGAGAGAAATAAGAAATTATCTCTTTCTTTCTTTTGAAAATATATATCGTTTATGTTGGGGTTTTAAAATAATTGGAATTATTTTGAGGCTTATAGGTCAACAATTGAATGAGTTTAATTTAATTGATTTATTTTATATGATTGTGTTCTATGATTGGTGCCAAAGTACAAGTAATATAAAATGTAGGACTAAACATAAATAAACAAAAATAAAATAAAGGAATAAACAAAAACATTTGAATTCTTGTAAAATTTTCATTTAGTTTAAAAATTTATATTTTATTTCTGGGATGAATTATTGGGATGTGGGTAACAATGTATATATATCACCCTGATTTTGTCCAGTGTTCATTAAGGTAGAAGGTTTGAGTGACTAGTCTTGATATTTTTGCCTATGTAACAAAGAACAGTTTAATTTGAAACCCTTTGCTCTTATATTTTGTAGTCTGAATTTGTACTATCTACCTCATTTTCATGTGTGTGATTTTGAAAAACTATCTTTTGTCATCACCTTCTAAATTCCTGGTTAGAGAGATGAAAGACCAACTAGAGATGAAGTAGTTTATTTAATCATTGTTAGCAGTTGTTTTGGTACACAGTATGTTTCTAGTGCTTTATTAAATGAACAATAATGGTATGTGTTATTTCTGAAGAAGAACATATTTACAAAGTTATGATTCCTGTTCCCCTCACAAATTCCATGGTACAGCCTAGTGATTTTCTGTCTTTACAAACTGTTCATTGATCTGGCAAAGAAAATTGCCTCGATGTGAATAAATAGGAATTAGTTCATTAGCCGTGCTTAATTAACACAAATAAAACTGATGAACCTAGTGTTATGTGTGTTATGGCAAGCTTTCTCTTTTAAAAGCAACTCTCAGAACTTATGATTTATTAAATAATTTATTTAGTTAACATTAATTGAACATTGATACCAGTCAGAGACTGATAAGTGCTGGAGATCTAAAAATGTCTTGGAGGAGTTCAGTTTTCCAGTAAAATAGATAGCAAAAAAATAAATTATAAAAGTTACACTGACATACTGTTATGGGAATTTGCAAGTGATGGACTGATTGGATTGACTTGGTTGAAGCACATAAGACTCAGATAAATCATTAAAATATATCACGAACAGCAGAAGTTAGAAGAATTTTGATCTAATATCAAGATTTAATACACATATTGGATATGGATTAAGGGAACAGCAGGGAGGTTCCTTATGGCATTTTATGTCTGAAATTATGGGCTGGCAACCTATGCTATAGCAATCCTGTATTTGGATTCTAGTTCTACTATATAATAACTAATAACCTCAGTTATCAGAATTCTGCTTCTTGGCAAGGATCTAGGTTTGACTATAAGTACAGAATGGTATTACAAATATATTTGATTTTTTGGTTCTGTAAGGTACTGGTTTTTTTTGTTTTGTTTTGAATAAGTTGTGTACAACAATATTGAATAATTTTGCTAGGTGTTTTCACTAGTGGCTCCCACATGCAATGTGCAAACTGCTTCATGCACCCAAGTTCCCCTATGGATTCATATTACATTAGATGGTAATAAAAACAGATTTAAATAGAATTGTATATGCATTAAGATTATATCTTTTTTTTAAAGAAAGAGTGAGAGAGAGAGAATTTTTTTAATATTTATTTTTTTTTGGTTCTCGGCGGACACAACATCTTTGTTTGTATGTGGTGCTGAGGATCGAACCCGGACCACACGCATGCCAGGCGAGCGCGCTACCACTTGAGCCACCTCCCCAGCCCCAAGATTATATCTTGATATTACTGAGAAAGCAGTGATGACATAGAGCACCCATGTGCAGAAGTGTATTATATTGACTTTGGGGGTATTGGTTAAATGTGTTAGCTTCCATTTCAGAGTCACGCACATAGAGGAGATTTGGGGGCATCTGCTGTACTCCCTTCTTGAAATTTCAGTTTCACTGAGGCAAAAATTGATTATATATTGCAGTTTACTTAGGTGATGGGATGGTTGGTGTAACTTCTGATTTTAAAGGAACAGGGATCCTAAGGCTCCTATGGAAAGAAGTGGCAGGAAAATCTTAAATGGATGAAGTGTTGGGAGAGTGAAGTACTGAGGTCAGCATCTGGGAAAGAAAGGATGTAGAGAGAAGAGGATCACCATAGGAGGTGGGCAGAGACCTGAAGATTGTCCTCAGATGTGTGAAATATTCATCCTTTTGTTGTTTAAAGAATGTAAGGTAGATAATCTAGAATCATATGATCTAGAAACATAAAACACCCTTTTAAAATAAACAATTTTTGTCAAAATGTAAATGCACTAAGTATTTAATCACATGTCTCTCACATGGTGATGGATGTGATGCAGAGAACTCCTGACATACCATCTACAAGCTAGAAAACCTGAAAAGCTTGTGGTTAAATTCAGTCCCGTCCTGAATGCCTGAAAACCAGGTGAGGCAAATGTGCAGTTCCCACCTTGAAGACCCATGATCTGGGAGCTCTGATGTCTGCGGGCAAGAGAAAATGAAAGTCCCAGCACAAGAAGAGAGAGAGAATTTTGAGTTGAGTTTTGTGCATTGTGAGATGCCCTTCAATAGTTGAATGGATAAAAAAAAAAGTGGCATATATATACAGTGGAATATTACTCAGCAATAAAAGAGAATAAAATCATAGCATTTGCAGGTAAATGGGTGGATTTAGAGAAGATAATGCTAAGTGAAGTTAGCCAATCCCAAATAACCAAATGCTGAATATAAGGAAGCTGATTCATAATAGGATGGGGAGAGGGAGCATAGGAGAAATAGACAAACTCTAGATAGGGCAGAGGAGTTAGATGACAAGGGATCGGGCATAGGGTTATAAATGATGGTGGAATGTGATGATCATTATTCCAAAGTACAGGCATGAAGACATGAATTGGTATGAATATACTTTATATATAACCAGAGATATGAAAATTTGTGCTCTACATGTGTGCTAAAAATTGTAATGCATTCCGCTGTCATATAAAATTAAAAATTTTAAAAAGAATATGAAGCAGGAGAGAGGGGGGAAAGAGAGAGAGTGAGAAAGAGAGAGTGAGAAAGAGAGAGTTAGAAAGAGAGAGAGAGAGAGAGAGAGAGAGAGAGAGAGAGAGAGAGAGAGAGAGAGAGAGAGATTGTCCTTGTGATACCTTTTGTTTTCTTTGGACCTTCCACTGACTGGGTGATACCCACTCACAGAAATGAGGGCAGAACCTCTTTGCTTAGTCTACTGATTAAGATCCTAATCTCTTCTAGAATCACCCTCAGAAATTATGTTGTACCAGCTGAACATCTAACTCTAGTCAAGCTGATATATGAAGTCAAACATCTTAAGGTCATCTCTTGCAAACTTCACATCCACAGACATTTCCCTAAATCATACTTAACCTCAAAATAGTGATAATAACAAAGTTATTATCCTGCCTACAACCCAAAATGTTCTAATCTCTCAGAATTGGAGATGAGATGCTTCAGTATTTACTTTTACTTTAGTATTTAATTTTCTTCTGATGTCCCAAAACTTAAATAGTATTGTGGAAAATTGTCAATATTTAAATTCTGATATGTCTATATATTATATGCTACATAAGAAAATAATAGAGAAGAGAAAAAAATATTTGATAATATGTGTATTGTTTTAGTCAGCTTGTTTGCTGCTGTGACTAAAGACTTGACAAGAGCAATTGAAGAGGAAAAGTTTATTCTGGGGCTCAGACGTCTCAAGGTGAGGCAGAATATCATGGCAGACAGGTGTGGTGGAGGAAAGCATGACCACCAAGAAGCAGAGAGAGACAGCTCCTTTCACCAAGGACAAAATAAATACCCTAAAGACACACCCCAGGACCCATCTTCTCCAGCCTTATCATGCCTGCCTATAATTACCATCAAGTTAATCCTTACCAGAATAGTAAATCACTGATTAGTTTAAGGCTCTCATAACCCAATCACTTTGCTTATAGTCTTTCTTGCACTATCTCACATGTGAGCTTTTGGTGTACACCTAATAGCTGAAACATAACGTGTATATATATGCAAAAACATTTTCATAACAAAATAAGGAGGAAACACCCATGATAATAATAGTCCTCCTTTATATAACAAGTAGTATGATTGTAGTTGATATTTACAACTACTTTCTTCTACTCCCCATTCTATATTCTCTTTGCCTTAAGCAAGCACCACAGCTGCCATGGTTCTGTATTTATTGAAGTGACACAAATCTGCAATTTTTTGTAGTCTGTAACATTTGTAGTCCTACTTTGTTTGGATTATCATAGTCTTCTGTTAATCTTAATCTTAGGGCATGGTGATACTAACAGATATCCTAAGAGATCTTCTCTATTCTAGACATACTCTCACTTACCTCTGTGATGGAATAGTAGCCCAGTTTGCCTTTAGTAATCAGGATCAATTACCCTATCCAGGACACTTATTATCTTTTTTGCCTGTTAATTCAGAAGCATGATGAGTCCACAGTATCTGAGTGGAGGTCTTCCAGTTCAATGGAATCCTTGCTATGTCTTTTGATGGAAATATTTCTTTCTCTGGAACTAATACCTCTAAGTAGAGTGTAAGTTGCTTAAAAATTTAAAAAAAGCAAAAACTGTGGTAGTGAATCAGTAGGGTAATGGTGCCCTTCTCATTTCATCCCTTGTTCTTATACCTAGGACTCTTATATGTAAGAGTGAAGTTAGCTAAGTGAAGTTAGCCAATCCCAAATAACCAAATGCTGAATGTTTTCTTTGATATAAGGAAGGCTGATTCATAGTAGGATAGATAGAGGGAGCATGGGAGGAATCGACAAACTCTAGATAGGGCAGAGGGGTTGGAGGGCAAGGGAGGGGGCATAGGGTTATAAATGATGGTGGACTGTGATGATCATTATTATCATTATTAAGACTATGATAATCCTAGCAGAGAAACAGTGTCATATATAGGACACTGATGAAGAGCATATACAATCTTTTTAAGGACCTCACTCCATCCCTGCAAAGTATTGCCACTTTGCTGAGACTGGGGCCTGTCTTCAAAAAGCCATTCTACCAAGCCAACTGCTTCAGGATAGTAAAGAACATAGTTATACCAGTGAGTTCCATGAGCATGGGTCTGTTGTTGCAATGTCTTGGCTGTGAAACAAATTTCTTTATCTGAAGCAATATTGTATGTAGAATATTATGATAGTGAACAAAGCGTTCTGAAAGTGCATGAGTTTCAGTGGAAACATCTCATTTAGGGACAGCACAAAATATAAAACACCGCCTCTTCAGTGATGGAAGTAGTCCAGTGTAATCAACATGCCACCTGGTAGCTGGCTGGTTGACTGCTTTGGGGAATGGCGCCATATCAAGGGCTAAGTGTTGGCCAACTTGCCTGATGATGGGGGCCTAGAGGAAGAGCCTAACTGGTTTATATAGAATATTTGAATGATTTTATAACCATTCTATCTATTTGAGTATAAAACTCCTCCTTTGTATGTGAACATTTACACAGGACACCAGTATCTTCACATCTCTTCCTATTCAAAGAAGTCAGTCCATATACCTTTTTCTCAAATTTTATGTCATCAAATTTCTGATCATGTTACTTCCAAATTCTTGACCATCAAACAAAACCATTGGTGACAGCCTATGAAGCAGTGCATAATCACATATCTGGCTCTTTCTAATTCCAGGCAAAGGGCAAAACCAGATGCATAACTCAAAATTCTGCCCACTGGGAAGATTTCTCTTTTACATTTTCCTTTAGGGGTTTCCCCAAAAGGGGTTATAGTATTACAGCTGTCCACTTTAAGGTTGTGCCTGCTATCAGGCAAAACCATGTGTAAACCAGGCCTTAGTCTCTGTTGTAGTCTGATCTCTTATCACTGTGACCAAAAAGACCTGACAAGAAACAATTTAGAGAAGGAAATGTTTATTTGACTAATGGCTTCAACTTTTTAAAGGAATTTCAAATATAGTACATATATGGTCTATTCCATTGCTCTGGGCCCAAGGTGAGGCATAACATTAAGAGGAAGGACAGAGCAAACAGGAAGCAGAGAGACTTCTGATCACCAGGGACAAAAATCTGTACCCTGAAAGCAAGCCCTCAGTGACCGACCAGCCTCCCCCAGAAATACCCTACCTGTCTGCAGTTACAACCCAGTTAATCCATTCAAGTTAATTAATGCACTGATTATGTTAAGGCTCTCCTAGTCCAATTATTTCACTGATGACCTTTCTTACATGGTCTCACACATAAGCTTTTGGGAAAACCCCTCATATATGAACCATAACAATCTTCTTTTCCTCTGTCAACTGATTTTAGAGCAGCTTCCCATGAGGTTAGAGATGTGCACTGGGGAAACAAGGCATTGCAGTGGGAGAGGGGAGAATCAACTTTTGAGTCACTTCTTCATGTCATTTGCTTGTGCCTTCACATACACACCATTTCTATTGGATGATGAAGTATTGCCACGTACACTCAACTTCATGGTTTGGTGGATCAGAAAACATCCATTCATGATAAGCAAGAGAAAATAGATGTCCTAACACAAGCAGAAATAGAGAATTGACTTTCTTCTGCACATTTGTACTATTTGCACCCTCAATAAATTGAATGAGGTCTACCCACATTGGTGAGGGTTTATCTTCTTTATTGAGTCTACTAATTCAAATGTGAAGCTATTTCATAAACACCCATACAGACACAGTGGAAATAATGTTTCTAAAAGATATCTGAGCAACTTATCCTTTGGCCAACTGATGTTTGATGCATTAAATTAATCATCAGAGTTGCTAATCAGAAATTAAATATATAATAATTTACTTATGTATTTTTTTCTGAAGCTGGAGAAGTTTTGAATGTACAATACAGCCACCTCTTTTTATTCTAAGTAGCTGCAATGAATATATCATGAAATATGCTAGGCTTCTGAACTGCTTGTCTCCACTTTAGCTTGTTATGCCCATTTATTTGGGCACATTTACTTTAAGCTCCATGAAAATATGATTTCTTTTATTATTATGTTAAAATACATATCCTGCTTTTTCCATGAAATGAATTTGAATTGAACTAAAAATTGATTTTAAATTTTCTTTGATTTTAATTAGGATTTATTATGTGTTATTATTTCTAGATCCTAAATAGCTCCAAAATGTTAGTTAGCCAGATTTGGGTAGGAAAAACTTTGATATTTTTTCAAACAAGTCCCTGTGGGCACAGCTTCCACTTTGCAATTCCTAAAAGCTTCACTGTGGCTCATGCCTAAACATAGTATCATATATGTCCTTGATGATATATCTATGACATCTTATTTTTTTAAATATATATTGGTATCAAAAGGGAGTATCTGACATTCTTAGGAATAGAATTATCAAAAAGATGATGCAGACAGTATGAATGCTGCATCATTATTCCTAAAGGTAAATGCTGCCTCTTTTAGTCAGCTTGGGCTGAAAATGAAGTGCCATCAACTTGTAAATTAAATAATAGTCATTTCTACATAGAGGAAGGGGTGTGAGGCCAGGGTGCCTGCAGATTTAGTTCTTGGTGAGGGCCCTCTTCCTAAATTTTCTATCATCATATAGCAGATAGAGCAAGCTATGGTATCTCTTTCACATCCTAGAAGGACTTTAATCCCATCATGAGATAATACCCTATGACTTTATTTGTATGGAATTATGTCCCTGCCTCAAGGCCTACCTCCTGATACCATCACATTGTGGTTAGGGTTTCAACACATGAATTTTGAGGGGACAGAGACATTCACTTCATAACATCGCCTACACACTGAATATTTCTAAACTCATGAGCAACAGTATAAAATTTTGAAGAGAGCAATAATTAGGTGTGCAGAGGATCACTTTCAGTCAGTTTTTAAGAGACTACTATCAGAATTCAGTGATCAGGTGGCAAATGTTTATGCATCATAATTGAAGAACTACAGAAACTGTGGAGGAAGAATCATTAAAGTTTAATGTAATTTGTGGGACTATCATATTTTATCCATACATGCTGTTATAACGATATCCTATTCATGCATCTTTATATGGAAAACTTTTATAAGAGTTAAACCACTAAATGACAACACACATAAGATATGTAAATATCCCTTGATGACCAAAAGAGAAATTTTGGACTCTCACTTTGAATTTTTATCACATTCAACAGGTTATATATTTATATTTCAGGACAACAAATCATTTGGCAAGGGTGGACAGAGAGGAGATTTACATTTCTAATCTGGTATAGTTTTGTATTTTTAGAGAAAATAAACATGTTAAAAATAACTGAAAATACAAAAAAAGGATAGTAAAAAGTGAAATAAATGTCTGTTTCTAAAAAATACTTAAGTTGATAATTTTTATGTATTTCTGGGAAAGAACATGGGACTCTGATAGTTATACACATTGTAGAAGAATTAAGTCAAGCTATACAGCATATTCCTCACCTCATGTATTCATCATTGTTTTGTTATGAGAATATTTGACATCTATGCTCAGCAATTTTCAAGGATATAATACAATATTGTTATGTATAGTAACTATGGTGTATGATAGATCTCCAGTAATTTTTCTTCCTAACTGAACCTTGTACTCTTTGACCACCATCTTTCCATTTCCTCCTGTCCCCTCACTTCTGCCTTCTGCCTTATCTCTGATAACCCAATTCTACTCTCTACTTCCATGAGTTACACATTTTTTACAGTCCACACATAAGTGATATCACGCACTATTTGTCTTTATGTGCCCATCTAATCTCATTTCACTCAGCATAACGTCCTCCAGATAATCATTTTGTGAATGACAGAAATTCCTTGATTTTTAAGAATGAATAGTATCACATTCTCTATATATGCCACATTTTCTTTATCCATTCATCTACTGATATAAACCTGGGTTGTTTCTCTTGACTACTGTGAATAATGCTTCAATGAATATGGAAATAAAGGCATCAATTCAATATACCAATTTTATTTCTTTTGGATATACACCGAGGAGACATTGCCATCTTATATGGTAGTTCAAATTTAAATTTTTGACAAGCCTCCAATAACTTTATACACTGTTCCATAAACAACAGTGTATAAAGTTTCACTTTTCTCCACATCCTCACCAAAATTTGTTATCTTTTGTCCTTTTGATAATAGTCATTCTAGTAGGTTTGAGGTAAAAAATCTCCTTGTGGTGTTAATTTGCATTGCTGTGATAATAAACACCAATTTTGATTGTCATTAACAGATGTTAAAATTTCTGAGAAGCTACTATCCATTGTTCTCTGTATATTTCTTAAAAGTGTGAAGAAGATATGACTAACTAATGAAATTACTGACAATGCCAGGAAACAGTACATGCTAGCAACTGTATTATACAGCTGCCCTGGGAAACCTTTCTGAATCATTCCATAGAATGACAGGACAAGGAAACTTTGTGAAATTGGTGTGTGTAACAGCATATGGTTAACAATTATAGAACCATTTCAGAATGTACTAAAATTTTTAAATCATCACACTCTAATCATAGAAAGTAGTTCTAATATCACATATCACTCTAAACATACAATTACTCTGTCATCCTCTATGGAAGACAATTTCCTGTAGCTCTCCTATGCAATGAAAATCAATAAATCACATGCTGAAACTCTGAGAAATTTGCTATTTCTTGAAAGAGTATTAGCATAAGGACTTATGTTTTAAAGAACATTTTCTTTTTTATTAGAGTAATTATTTTATAAGATGACACAAATACGGTATGAAAACATGGCAAAGATGGTATGTTCAAGTTTTGTGAGGATAAATATATTTTAAATTATATTTTGAAACAAAGGAAGAACAGATAAAAATTGAAATGCCCATTCTGCATTTATTTTTTATATAAACCATCAATTTGTCTGTTCACAGTACTGAATTTCCATTTATCAAATCAAAAATGTCAGGAAATGAGCTGTACTATGGTAATAATAAATTCAAATGGTGCAACAAGAATGGCCTCCTTTTAATTAAAATCCATAGTTTTGAAAGGAAAAAATGATCATTTGAGACATCTAGAAAGTTGGTGGTGAAGGAAGGCCCAGGGCAGCACTCACATATTTAACTTACAGACCATTGCAGTCTATTAAGTCTATAATCTTAGATTCAATTTCTTTGTGTGTGTGTATGTGTGCGTGTGTACCTTCCTAGGATCTGGACTGTCACTTTACTTCTTTTTTTTCTTTTTTTAATCTCTACACCAATATTTTGTTTTGTTGCTTCTAAAACACAACACTGAATTTGCTAGTGTTGGTTTTTCCTACTCAACATTTTTTAAAATTTTGCTCCAATAAAATATGAATTTACTCATACTAATAAAATTTTTTCAGCAGATAACCTCCAACATCCTCTTTTTTTCAGGGAAAGACTGGGGATTGAACCCAGGGGAACTGAACCGCAAAGCCACTTTCCCAGCCTTTTTGTATTTTTTTAGAGACAGGGTCTCACTGAGTTGCTTACGGCCTCCCTAAGTTGCTGAGGCTTGCTTTGAACTATTGATCCTCCTGCCTCAGCTTCCCAAACCACTGGGATTACAGGCATGCATCACTATGACTGGCTCTAACCTCTTAATGCTAAAAAAAGGTTTTTTTGTTTTGTTTTGTTTTTTTGTTCACATACACTTATATACCAGTGATATTTATTTGGCTAAATTACTGTTTGGAAGGGGAAAACATTCAAAGCTAGATATGCTTAATTTCAATCTTGAGTTACTTTATCAATATCTAAGAAAAAGGAAAAAAGTACCACCAAAAAGCTCTGTTTTTTTTTCTTATCTAGTTGTGTGGGATTAATTAATTATTACTTTTTATTTAGGAAAAAAATGATATTTAGCCTTCTCATAAATCAGTTGATACAGGAATCTCCCTTATTATCATTCAGAGCATTTCCTTTTATTCTGAATATAATTAGTTGAAATTTGTATCTGAATATCTGTACATGCTGTGGCAAATTGAAATAATTTGTAGATATGTATCTTTGTTTAGACACGTAAAATACAGTGGTAAGGGACAGAAAACTAGGTTTCAGATTCTGTTAGTTTTATCTTGAAATGACTATGGAATATGCTAATATACTATGAGTATTGATTATGACATTGGCTAATGATTTATTTTCCCCCACAGTTTTACAAGAAAAGAAGCTTTAGCCCTTGTTATTATAACCAAGAAATACAACATCAGAGTTAAACATTACTATATATGGTTAAAAAATATTTTCATACACCTGTATGCCATAGCATGCTCAGTGCCCATGGTAACACAGTAGATTAAATGATACCTATTCAGAATACATTAGTTTCTGAGCTGGAGTGTCAAATAGGGCATCCTTTCCTCCAGTCATGCTGGGGACTGACTGATTTTTTAGAACTTGGTGATAGATTCTTCTAATATCCCTATTTAAATATTCATCTCATTAAAATGTGGCTCCATGACATATCTACCTTTAGCACTATACTCTTCAGAAGAAATCTCCTGAGAAAGGAAGTGTTTGTCCTGAGCTCTGTGTGTCTGGTGAGCAGGACTGCACAGGGAATTAGCTTAGTGTGGCTGGTAAAGGCATAGTAGAAGCCCCATTAGGTAGGGCCCAGACAGCATTTGTGTTTGGAGGAGCTGAGCAAACCACATTAATTAATGTTCACAAGTTTCTTTGGTGAAAGGGCCCAGTGTCAGAGAGAAAACAGGCATTTTGCTTTTTATCTGTACTTTATACAAGCCCACCCAGGTCTCTGAAAAGGAAGAAAAGGAACTGAAGCAAAAACAATCACTCATTTAAGTCTCAAAGCAAAAGGATTGCTTAGTTATTTAAATCATTTCTTTCATTAGGATGTTTAATTTTGAATTACATTGTGTGTGTGTCGGAATATGTATATTTTTCCTTTCCAGATTATTTCATCTGAAAAGATTTTTTTTCCTTCAACAGCCTAAAATTTTAAAAAATTCCAAGAGTATTTAGGGCATTAATTTATACACTTTAGATATTTCTCTATTACTTTCCCTTCAATTTTTCTCTGTGCAAACACATTACCGTCTCATGTGGATCAGAAAAGAGATCAATCAATTATAAAGAGTGTAGAGAGTAAACTAAATAGTAAAGTTATGTATAGAACAAAATTATGTGCTCTGCAAATAAAATCATGTAACATTTTAGAACTTTTATGTAAAAATGAGTATACTACCTTCAAAGTCACCACTTTAGGAGTAGTTTTGATTTAGCTAATACCATTTACATACTTTTAGAAAACATAATTATTGATAGTAACACTGATTGCATGTTTATGAAGGAAGAGGGAAAAGAATTTTGGTTGACGTTGTTATATAGGAAAAACAAGTTGATGGCTTAGACATTTTGGTGGTGTATTAACACAAACTGTTCTTCATCTTTACAGATATAGAATTTGTAATTCTTCAGAAAGGCTATTCAAAGATAAGTTCATTTTTGTAGACCGATTCATTTATAATTTTGCATGAGACCGATAAATACACACACACACACACACACACACACACACACATATATATATATATATGTAAAATGTATGTACATATACAAATATTATAATGCATCATGTCTTTTTTTAATCTTTAGTTTATTACACATAATATTAGTGGTCATTTTGACACATTCATAAATGCATATAACATTGTTTTCTCCATTTCATTCCCAGTACTACCTCTTTTCTTTCTCCCCTCCCTCCTCCTGATTCCTTTCTTCTACTCTATTGGTCTTCCTTCTATTATTTTTAATTGGTTCTTTATCATTAAATATAAAATTATAATTCATTATGATATAATCCTACATGCACACATCGTGGCAGCCTCAACATCATTCCCTGGTTCTTCCCATTCACCACCACTTTTCCCCTTTCCTTGTCCCCCTGCTTCTACTATGCTGATCTCCCTTCTATTTTCATGAGATCATAATTCCCACTATCTAACTTATACATATGTCATAAAGAGTTGAATCCTTGACTCTTTTGAGTCTGACTTAGTTTACTTAGCATAATATTCTTCAATTTCATCCATTTACCAATAAATAACACCATTTCATTATTCTTTACTAACGAAAAGAATTCCATTGTGTATGTATACCACCTTTTCATTATCCATTCATCTTTTGATGGGCACCTAGGCTAATTCCACTTGGTAATTTTATTGCTATAAACACTGGTATACATATATCACTATAATATGCTGATTTTAGTTTTTTGATAAATAGCAAGGAGTGGTATAACTGGGTCATTTGGTGTTTCCATTCCTCGTCATTTGAGGACTCCCCATCTTGCTTTCCATAGTTATAGTAGTTTACATTTCTTCCAAAAATTATTTCATTATAATGTTTAATTTTGAATTACAAGATATGTGTGTATCTGTGTGTGTGATTTAATATGTATTTTTTCCTTTCCAGATTATTGCATAAGGAAGGATATCTTTTTTTCTCAAAATCCTAATGTAAACTAGATGTACCTTTTTTCTTACATCCTTCCCCACAATTATCATTATTTGTATTTTTTTATTGCAATTCTAACTGGGAGATGTTGAAATCTCAGTGTATTTTTGATTTGTATCTCTCCAAATACTAATTTTTTTTCATGTAATTTTTGGCCATTTTCATTTCTTCTTTTGAGAAATGTCTCCTTAGATCTTTCACCTATTTATTTAGTTGATTATTAGGTTTTCTTGTGTATTAAGTGTTTGAGTGCTTTATATATTCTGGTTACTAATCCCCTGGCAGAAGTAGCTGGCAAACATCTTCTCCCATACTGCAGGGTTCCTCTATGCTGTTGTTTCCTTTGCTGTGCAGAAATGTTTTAATTTAATTCTTTACCACTTACTGATTTTTGGTATTATTTCTTGAGCTTTATGAGTTTCAATAAGGAAGTCAGAGCCCATGGTGATGCATTCAAGTGTTGCCCTTATGTTTACTTTTAGCAGTTTTACTGTTTCTGATCTAATTCCTAGCTTTTTTATCCACTCTGAATTGATTATTGTGCAGGGTCAGGGATAGGGATCTTCAAAACAGGTATATTCAGTTTTCTCTGCACTGTTTATTTAAAAGTTTATCCTTTTTTCAATGTATGCCTTTGGCACCCTTATCAAGGATCAGGTGACTATTTATGTGGATTTCTCTCTGAGCCTTCTAATCAATTCCTCTGGTCTTCCTGTCTATGTTTATGCCAACATCATGCCAATTTTATTACTAATACATTATCTCTATGCATTTACCAGACTACCTCTATCTTTTACCTAAGATATTTTGTTTATTATCAGTACTTAAGAAAAACAAAGAAGCAGTAGAAAATAGTTAACATTTAGGGAAAAAAAGAAAGTCATCCAAAAGTATAGCCATTCAAATGAGGTATGAAAGAATAAATACATTCTCTCCTGTTTTCATCACTTTTCTTTTGCTTCCACCTGACAAGAAACATTTTAAGGAGGAAAATCTTATTTGTGGGATCACAATTTCAGAGATCTCAGTCCATAGATATTTGATTCCACTTCTCAGGACCTGAGATGAGGCAGAACACCATGGCAGAAGTTCATGGTGGAGGAAAGCACCTGGGACATGGCACCAGAAAGCAGAAATGAACAGACCCACTCTCCAGGGACAAAATTTGTACCCCCAGGGAACACCCCCAATGACCCACCTCCTGGAGACACACCCTACCAGCCTATAGTTACCAGTCAGTTAATCCTGATTAGGGGATTAGTGAACTAATTAGGTTAAGGCTTTCAAAACCCAATTATTACATCTCTAAACTTTTATGCATTGTCTCACACAGGAGCTGTTTAGGGGACACCACATAACTAAATTATAACACTGACCTATAGCCAGTGCTTTCTAGTGCCACCCACTGTCCACTTTTAACACTCTTGGTAAGTGCATTTTGGTACTGTTGAATTCCTGACCTTTAGATTTCCATTTCTGTAGGAGCATTTTTCTTCAGTTAGTACAGTTTTCCCTTAGATAGGGTGCAATAAAAATCCTTAGATTTATGCACTAATTATAAATGATTCTAAATCTTATATTGGCATTAGACTTTTTTTACCTGATTTCACCTTGTCTATGTTCCCAAAGTTTGTATCAGCATGTTTACATGAAAACACTTGTGGTATTCTACCAGATGGTAGAGAACATCCATGAAAAAACTATTCTGCCTATTGTAATGCAAAATTTTTAGGGAATATTAGTATGGTAAAGATTCATGTAATATATGTGTTTTTAATTTTATTTAATTTCAATTTTAATTTATTTATTGTGCTAACCATAAATGTGCATGCGGGAAAAGAGGCCAAAACTGGACCAAGTTTAGAAATATGATATTTTGTTCATAAAGAAATGCTACCAACTAGTAATCATCTATTATCATAGGGAGATCCAAGAAAATAAAAGCAGGTATTTTAAGTTACTATGGCTGAAGTATTAGTTCTAGCTATAGCTTATAAGCTTCTTTACTCTGAGATTATAAAGTACTGGTTCCAGTTCAAAAATTGACTAGATGATGATGAAATGGGATTTCAACTTTACTTTTGATTTCCGTGAGGTAATCAAAAAGTAGTGCCAAGATCAATGATACATGAATAAAGATACCTTTTACTTGCCTCCTTAGTTCCTCACCAAGTTGCAACCATGCTTTTTAAAGTGTAGTCCTTTAGAAAGACTCATGATTTTGATACAGAAGAGGAACCACATCTATAATCAATAGTTTGTGCATCATGAGGCAGTTTCTTACTTGCCATAGATATCTAATCTCCTTCATTCTATTTTTCCCATCATCAACTGATATTATACAAACATATTGATATAGAAATATATATATATTTCCCTTGCATATACATAATAAATGCCTTTTACTTTCTATGGAAAGCAGGATTTTCTTTCATTAGACAAGACTTAAATGAGAGTGTATATACTTAAACCAAAGGATGATTCTATTGTATTTGTGTCAAGAAAAATAATTTGAATAGTCTCTTGATTTAAAAAATCCTGTGTCTTCAAGTTAGCCATTTTATTATTAGAAATAATAGCTATTATTGGAACCATTTTGGCTGTTTCAGAGGTTACTAATTATTTTCTTTTATAAATTCTGAGATAATAATATTTCTATTTCAACTATTGTGTGAGTTCTTCAGGTAGATGATATTTTAAAATAACTGTGGGCAGACTATATATCATTATCAGCTAACATGACAGTGTGGAGGCGTTATTCACTTTACTAACAACACAAGCAGAAAGGGAGAATGGAACATGTGTCTTTTTTCTATTTTAACTATTCTATTTCCTTTATGATGATGTTAAAGCACAAAAATTGCAGCAGAGGTGTTCTAAGGAAATCTGAAATTTGATTTCAGAATTATAATTATAATTATGACAAATTAGAATGTTTTAAAATTTCACCTTGTTTTGTCTTGTTGGATTTACAGACAAATACAGCTAATGCATTATTTTTTCCTAATTTTCAACTCAATACCTTTTGGGAGGGTCTATGTGTTTGGAGCTAATAAGTAATCTACCTTTTCTAGTGAAAGCTTTTTTCTTTAAATACAACTGCTTTAACATAAGTTTCAGTGTGGAAATTTATGGTAAATAAATAATGTGATTCCTATCAGTGTCATTCTTGGTGTGGATTTGGCTATAAGAATGAAGTGAGTGCTACACTTCTGAATACATATTTATTAATGGCAGTGAAAACTATGTGAATATTCTGAAATTTGTAAAAAGAATTTTAATTTCAGATTAAATGCTTGATTGATTAATCAACTTTAGAACACTTTTGTTAGTTCACATAATTTCTATTATTATTTATAACTGCATTAAAATTCTGTTCTCTTATTGATGATGTCATTTTAAATTTCTCAAATAATGTGGAAATTGCACAAGAAAATTATTTTATAAAGTAGAAGGGGAAAAATGCAGTGTATGCATTTTAAATTGACCTGTCTTTAGCTCATGACCAAGACTAACTACATGCTTCTCATTCGCTAAACTTTAGTAAGTACAGTTTAATTTTACAAAATTAAAACACTATTTAGTATAGCATCACATTTTTTTCATATACTACCTATTGTCATACAAATAGAAAAAAATGTTTGAAGTCTATCAAATTACTGTAAGTTGGGGATGTCCAAGGATGGTCTTTTTCTTAATATGATCATGGATGTGGTTTTAAAATATGTTATTATGTACTCAACTTTATAAAATATGAAGTTGAATACAACTCAACTTCACATATTTTGTTCTCTGAAAAGGAAAAGTAAATTATGATTAAGTAATGCAAGAGGTAGCCAAATTGGAAGAAACAGTTGCATCCAATTTTCTTACCAAATATTTAAAAAAAAAAAACTTATTTTAAGTAACTTATTTTTGGTAATTTTATTACCAAAGTGGCAGATATTGAATCCTATGCATGTAAATTAATGGTTCTCCAAGTAAATAGGAGGATATAGTTACTGCTTCAAGCAGAGAATAATTGTATTATTATGATTCTCCAAAACAACAAAGAATATTGTTGATAAAGCAGTTTCTGTAACTATTAAATGCTTAGCTGTTGTATGTTGTAACAGGAGGATGAATACAATCAGAAAAAAAAATTAGGAAATGTGTCTGAAACTTATACACATGTAAAATATTCTTTAAAATTCAATATATGTTAACAACATCCAAGCAAATATGCTACTTTGAGTCATTACTATGTCTGGTATTATATAGTACTAACTTCTTCAGAAACTGCCTTCTAGAACCAGGAGTTCTGTCTACAGAACTCTCTTCAAGAAAAGTCAGTGACAAGTATCGAAATATATCTATTAAACTTAAAGTTTGTAGTGTGACACAATTGAAAGTCATGTTTATTGCAAGCAGAACAACTTAACGTACAGGAATGTACAACTTGGGAAAATAGTGGAAAAATTAATTTATAGAATATTTGGAAAATATATTCCAAACCAATGGTTTGCTAAATTATTCCCAAGAATGATTTTTTAAATACTTTTATCAATGTCCAACATTTAGAATTATCTACAGTGTTTTTTAGATTCATTTCTATAGAACAATATACATTTTATTGTTTTATAAAATTATACTTTCTACTAAAATATTAAAATATAGCATTAAGAAATTTTAAAATGCATTCTTATTAAAAATTCTATGTAACAAATGTTCACTTAGTATTTTAAATCCACTAGAGTGTGGTACTGTGCTTATGATCTCATTAAAAACAATCAATGAAGAAGCCAAACATAGTGAGATTAAATAGTATAAAGCAATTCATTTGCTAGGATTTACTTGACTTTTGAGGCCCATATTCATAGAAAATTCTAACTCTTCAGCCTTAGGAAAAGTTGAGCGACTTGAGATTCAGGAAAAAACAACAACAACATGTTTTTTTGATCGACAAAAATATGAAATGACAGGTGTAATTTCAGATTCAGGCAAATTAGCCATAATATTGATTATACAACATTTGCTACTATCATCATCTCTGCTAATAAGAAGTAAGGTGTTAATAAATACTGCACAGACAAAATAGCCTTCAGGGTTCAAATTAAATGTGCAATGGATGAAAATCAAATGAAATTATGAAAGATTAAAGATAGTGTTGTTGTAAAACTTAACTATACTAGTCAGTAAATAATGAAAATGCATGGAGTATCTTCTTTTGGATTTGAGGGGATTTTTTTCTATAGTATTATACACATACAATAAATTGATTGCCAGTATAAGTACTTCAAGTTGATATTAGCATATAGGCCAAATTGTTGCCTCACATTTTTCTTTTTCAAAGTATCAGGAAGAACTTCTTCCTTCAGGAAGGTCTTCTTTTTACTTGTTTATTTTTATTTATTGATTGATTGATTGCATTTTGCCTTTTCCTCACATTTTATTTTATTGTCTTAAGTACATGTAGCATAAAATGTATAATTATAGCCATTTTTAAATGTACAGTTCAATAGTATTAAAGGCAATGAAATATTTGTACAACCATCACCATCACTGTCTACAGAACTCTCTTCATCTTGTAAAACTTGAAACCCCCTCCTATTAACTACTGACTGATATCTGGTGGCCCCTCCCACAATCCCATGGTACCTTGTCACTCTATTTTCTGTCTCTACAATTTTTGACTACTCTAGGTCCCTCATGCAAGTGGAATCAAACAGTATATGTCTATGATGATGTATTTCACTTAGCATAATGTCATTAGGTTTCATCCATGGCATAGCATCTTGTCAGAATTTCCTTGTGTTTTAAGGTTAATGGTAACTCATAGTATGTACAGCCATACAGAAGTACATTCAGAGAACTAAATAATTTGATAATTTCATAATTGTACCAACATCACAGAGTGTATTACACAAACCTGGATGACATAATTCAGTCACTGCACATGATCTCTTCTTACAATGAAGAAACACAGTAAACATGAGATATGTGAAGTTGCTGTCTGTATAACATGACATACTGGTTTATAGTAATTTTTTAATAAGTAGAAGTAGTGTACTATAATGACTTCCACTATTATATACTAAATATGTAAACTAGTAACATAGTTGCTTATTATCATTATCAAATATTTTGTACTGTGTAAAATTGTATTGCTACAGCTGGCAGTGCAGTAGGTTTGTTTCCTTTACCATCACTCTAAAATCATCTGTAATGCTTTGCACATGGTGTCATGATGGCTAGGATATCCCTAGACAACAGGAATTTTTCAGTTCTGTTCAATCTTTTGGGCCTGTCATTAACTGGAATGTCATGGTGTGGTACAAGACTATATATACCACATTAAACCTGTCCATTCATCTGGAAGTAGTCAATTGGGTGGTTCCTATGTTTTGGCTACTGTGAATAATGGTATTAGGGGTGTGGGAGTACAAATCTCTCTCTGAGATCCTACTTTTAGTTCTTTTGGGTATATACCCAGAATTGGAACCAAATTTTGGTTTCAATTTTTTTTTCTGTTATTTCTCTGTTTTCTAGTTCATGTACCTTTGATGTGATCTTTATTATATCTCTCCTTCTACTACTTTCAAAGTGTTTGTTCTTCATTTTACTAGTTCCTGATGTTATAAGGAGAGATTTTTTGATTTGAGATCTCTTATTTTTCAATGTAATAATATCAATATAAATTTCCTCATCAGCATTGCTTTTACGGTGACTCAGTTTTGGTTTGTTGTGCTTTTTGTTTTCATTTGTTTCTAGGACTTTTCTAATTTCCCTTGTGGTTTTTTCTCTGATAAATTGGTTAAGAGTATGTTTTTAAATTTCCATTAATTCATAAATTTTCCAATTTTTTTCTATTATTGATTTTTAATTTCATGTTCTTGTGGTTGAAGAAAATATCTTTTATTATATCTGTTTTTAAATATCTGTTGAGAACTAGAAAATTTCAGATGTCCTTCCGAAGAATGTGTGTTCTGTGGTTGACCAGAGTGGTTTGTTTATATCTGTTAGATCTGTATAGTTTATTGTTCAAGTTCTTTACTTACTTATTTATATTTGGTTGCTCTATGAATTATTGAGACTAGAGTATTAATCAATATTATTTTAGAATGATTTCTCCCTTCAAATCTTTTAGTTTTTGCTTCATGTATTTTGATGGTCTACTTAAATTTATGCATATTTATATAATTATTGTATCTTCTCACTGTATTGAAATATTTAGCAATAGCAGATATTTTTCTTTTTTGTGAATATTTCAAGTTTAATGTCTGTTTTTTTTCTGATGTTACATCTGCTCTACTTTGGTTATTATTTGTATGAAATATTCTTTTTCATTGCTTCACTGTCAGTCAACTTATTTGTATCTTTCTTTCTCATATGAATCTCTCATAGATAACACGTTGTTTGATAAGTTTTAAAATCCATTCCGTCAGTCTCCATCTTTTAATTGGACATTCTAATCTATTTATGTTTAAAGTAATTACTGAAAAGGAGAGACTTCTGTCATTTTGCTATTTTCTGCATATATGCCTTATAGAACTTTCCTGTCCCTCATTTCTTGCATTACTGTCTCTTTTTGTATTTGGTGATTATTTTTATCAAGAAATGTTTTAATTTTCTGCTCATTTCCTCTTGTGTATGTTCTATAGCTATTTTCTTTGTCGTTACCATGGAAATTACATTTAACAATCCTAAAGTTATAACACTTTAATTTGAATTTATACCACTTTAACTTCAATAACAGTACAAACTATTGATTCCTTGACAGCTAAGTCTCTACCCCTTTCAATTGTTGATGTAACAAAAATTTCCTTTATATATTATATGTACAAAACATAAAGCAATTCTTTTTCTAATGTATTAGCCTCTTAAATTAGTTAGAAAACAAAAGACATTGATATAAACCCAAGTCACATCAATGGTAGCATTATGACTTTTCATATCTTTTCTTTTACTGCAATCTTTATTTCTTTATGTGACTTTGAATTACTTTCTAGTGTCTTTTCATTTCAAGATGCAAGACATCCTGTAGAATTTCTTACAAAACAAGTCTAAGGTAATAACCCCCCTCAGATTTTATCAGAAAATGTCTTAATTTCTCTTTCACTTTTAAAGGACAGTTGTGCTACATTTAGGATTTTGATTGAATTTTTTTTTAGTAATCTTTTAAATATATCAGTTCACTACCCTCTGGCCTCCAGTATTCCTGATAAGAGATATGCTGTTAGTCTCACTAAAGATGCACGTTAGGAGTTGCTTCTGTGTTGCTACTTTCAAGATTCTGTCTCATACTTTGACTTTTGACAGTTTGATAATGTGTCTCAGTGTGGGTTTCATTAATTGTATCATATTTGACATTCCTTGAGTCTCTTGGATGCCCATAGTCATGTCTTTCATTACATTTTAGAAAATTTCAGGCATTATTATTCCAAAATATTTTTTCCTCCTTTCTTTTTACTTTCATAATTTGTATATTGGTCCACTTGTTTTTATGTTATAACCTCCTTGCTTATCATTTTCCTTCAATCTTTTTTTTAAATTCCTACTCCCTAGAATAGGAATGTTAATTCCCATTGTTGTATCTTCAGATTCACTTATTCCTATATTTGCAATGCTCTCATTTCAGTTGTTGTAGTTTTCAATTCCAGAATTTCATTTGTTTCCTTTTTAAGTGTTACACATATGGAGATTATCATTTTGTTACTAGATCATTATCTTAACTTTCTTCTCACCTTCCATGAGTTCTATGAACATTTTTATGACAATTATTTCAAAGATAAGTGTCTAGTCTATCTACCATATGATCTTCCTCAGAGACAGTTTCTGTTAACTTATTTTTCCCTTTGAATTGGACATTCTTTCCTGTGTCATTGTGTTTCTTATAATTTTGATGTTGAAGATTGTACATGTTAATGTAACAAACAATGTCGTAACTCTGGAACTCATCTGCCCCTTCACCAGGTTTTATTATTGTTGTTTATTTGTTTCATTTATTTTGCTTTGTTTGTTTTAAATGCTGTGGGGCAATCTCAGGCTTGGTGTGAGGCATCAACTGAATGCCTTTTCAGGTCTTTTCTGGACCTGCGCCTTTATGAGATGTGTGAAGTCATTAATTTTCCCTGTTTCATCAGTTGACTGTGTTAGTTTTAATCCCTGCTTCATAAAGAGGGAAAATGAGAAAAATGAAGAACAGAAAGATCATTGGAATATTAAATGACTTGGGAGGACTTCAGCAGTAGGAGTCAGGACTAGCAACAGTTTCCCATGTGAAGGAGATGCAGCAACAAAGGTTCCATCCCTGTGTGGCTGCATGTCTTTAATCAAAAGCAGCAGTTAATGATCAGAGCGCATTTCCCCAACATTTGAAGGATAGCCCTTATCCTACACACCTTAATACTACAAGTTGCATGCAAGCTGCTTCAAGAAAACATAAATACCTGCAATTGGCTTGGTGGTATAATGGGTACCTACTGCTGCAATAAGAGCTCATGTTACCCAAAATTAACTACAATCTATCATTCAGCCCCTCCCCCAGAAGTTCAGTATAGTCCAAAGTTCCATATAAGTTATGTGAGAAAGATTCTTCCTGTGTGACTGTTGTGACTGGGTAAAAAGACAGATTACTGGTTCTTCCTACTTCATTATTCTTATATATATGGTTTGTATATAAAATGTCTCCTGAAAAGGCCATGAGTTGGAAACATGATTCCCAATGTAGCAATGCTCAGAGGTGAAGAGCTTGGATTATGACAGCTGTAATCTCATTAGTGATTTAGTTCATTTCATGAATTAATAATTTGAATGGACTACACCAGTACGGTGTTAACTGTAGGTAGATGAGGTGCAACTAGAGAAAGTAGTTCACTAGGGGCATGCCCTTGGACACCAAATCTTGTCACTGTCTCCTTGCATCCTCCCTCCCCCCACCTTCTCTCTTGTTTGTCCTCTTCCTCCTCCTCCTCCTCCTCCTCCATCTTTTTTCAGCTGCCATGAGCTGAACTGCTTTCCTCTGTCAACCTTTGCACTGTGATGTTCTGCCTCACCTCAAGCTCACAGAAAAAAAGTCAGCTGACCACGGATTAAACCTCTGAAACCATAAGCCAAAAATTATTTATTTCTGAAACCTCAAGATTTAATATAATAACAATGAAAAGCTAACAGAATTGTCTTCCCAGAATCTGCTCCTTATTTGGGTTTTTAGCAATGTTATATTTTCAAGAAAATTTCCCTAATCTTTAGAAGAGATCCAACATTGGGCAAAAGTGGAGGTGGGCCAAAATAAATAATTTACTTTGAAATTATACATTCATGGGTCCCATGGTATCAATGCAATAGAACAGTAAAAATTTGATGTTTATAAATTGAAAATCTCTTTTCAAAAATCTGTACTGTATTATTTTTAGGGTTTATTACAAAATTATGAGTTCAAGTTGATTAATCCCTTCTCAAATCTTGATTTCACTGATTCTTAGGAGTCTTTTTTAATTTAAAGATACTCTTATTATTATTTTCTGTTCAAATATACTCCAAGAATAAATAAATATCCATGGGAATCCACCCAGAGAGGTCCTCCACAAACACTCTTCAGTATTTTTTGAGTAGAGCATATGTATTCATAAAATTTTATTAATTACACAGTCACCCCAATGAATGACAATTAATTGATGACAATCCTGGAATAAACTAAGGTCAAAAATTGATGACAATCATCAATTAATGATTGATGACAATCCTAGAATAGGCTAAGGTCAAAACAATTACAAGGCAGGATTAGAATGAAATTTAAAATTCCTTATTAAGAGGAACCTGATTCTTTTCTTTCTAAAGAATTTAATGTTTGACTAAAGTACATCTCTTTCAAAAGCAGAGAAGATATAGTAAAAATATATTTCTGAAGCCTCAAGATTTAATATAGTACTCCTCAGTGACTATGGCCTTTTCTTCATGTACTCCTCCAGCCACTAAAAATTGAGAACTTTCAGCATATGGTACTATAGGTATCATCAAACTAAAAAAGCAGAATGCTCTCCTTATCCTTTCCAGATCATTAAATGTGATCAGTAATAAAGCTTAAGTGAAGCAGTTTGTTATGGTGGAAGCTCTTGGTACTCTTCTATACAATTCATGAGGTCAGATTCCACAGTGTCAAGGAAAAATCAAGCTAATGGAGCAATTTAATTAAAATTAATTGAGTATGATTCTGTCTCTTAAATATGAGATTGATGTAGGGTTATTTTAATTTTTTTGCATGAGGTGAAACTTATTTCCATTCTTTTCTTTTTTTTTTCTTCCTCAATCTTCTCTTGATATCAATAATTTCTGTAAACAATAATGGTTCATAAAACTTAAAAAGACCTGTGAGGTCATTTTATCTACTCCACACTGAGACAGGATTTTTCTTTTATTCTCTTTATGTATCTCTCTTATCCCTGATAAATGTGGTACATAATGAAGACTCTAAGCTGAAATGTAATCATGTAGTGAAGCCCCTATGAATGCTTTCTTTAAATCACATATACTTAACTTCAGAATTTAGTGTAATCCTCCTAACAAATGTATGTGAGCCAACTAGGCAGATTTTAGTTCAGCAATCTAAGTTCATGTTCATTTTACATAAGAGCAGTTTATGCAAGTCAGCATGTTTGGCATGTAGCTGATGAAACATGGCACAGACAGGGAGAGTACACATTTAATGTGACTGACTACTTTGTCATTGAGAAATAATTGTTCTCTTTATAAAATCAGCTTTAGTAGTCGTGAAAGTTAAGTAGCTTGCATTTTGGCTCCCTCCACTGTGCTTGTTTATGCATAAATATTATAGTCCTCTTGCCAGGTGGTCAGTATTTATTATTAAAATAATCACTAGGTTTGGCCACAGTGTCTATAAAGATGTAGACACAGTGGTGAACAAGAGAAATATTTTAGGCCTCCTTGCTACTTACTGGGGACAGGTTTTACCATGATTGTATAGCTTGGTAATATTTGGAGCATAATAAAAGGAGATTGAAACTTTCTTTCAAGAGGCTACGTTTCACCCTTCCAATGTCATTTATTGCACATATTAATACAGCCCTTATAGAAACTCACATCTTTTAAGTATTATCTATTTTTGAAAAAAGTTTTTGAAAGAAATTTCCCCTACACATACAAGAGTGAAGTGAATGCTTTTAGTTTATTTTTATGCCCTTTAAAGGTCTATTCATCTTTATGTTATAACTCTGAGATAGCAATAGGTTTAATTAATCACAGAAACTTTAATACATTAAATACTTTTCAAGTATTACTTGATGCATTATATTAGTCACTGCTAGATAGGGTGGGAAGTTAACTACCCAGAATCCTAGGATATAACCAATATATCAACTGGAAAGCTCTGAATATTATAAAACCCTAGCAACCTAGACACTGTCAGCATGGCAGGTCACCCGAACAGGAATCATATGGAGAGCTGAAGCAGGGTAACTGCAGGCAGAAGATATCTTTTTAAATGAACTTGCTGATAAAAAGCTTCAGCAGCATGACATATCTCTGACATGCTGGGAAACAGCAGCTGACAGAGCAAACCAACATGTAACAATTGGATTCAGGAGTGACTATATAGGTCCATAAACCAAATGAGGCTTGTGAACAGCCGCCAGGGTTGCAAATCAAAAGCCATTATACACCTATTCCATGTGGGACCAACTGTTGACACTAATAGTGCCCTTTCCTTTAGATTTTCATGAATGAAGGAAGCCATCAGCTGGTGACCAGGCAATAGGGAATCTTGTTTTACTTCTGAAAGAAAAATTATTTAGCATTTGGAAAAATATTGATTTTATCCATTGTCCATTTCAATTTTGTATCTAAAAATCTTACCCCAAGATACTGTCCCCTATTAATGGTTAAATAGCTGAGCTTGAATTAAGTATCATGTTTAATTGCACTACATTTAACTAAAGAGAACTTGCACATATTTTCTGTTCTGTGGAGAAATTGAGCTGTAACTCATTATTTTTGCCTTGTCTAGTGTTAGGTGAGGAAACATCTTCATAGCTGACTGGGAGCCTGGTTGCACCAGAGCCTGTGAAAGTGTTCCCTTCATTCTGGCTACTGTAAAACAATGTGAACAACAAAAGCCTTCACTAGGCTGTATACAGCAAGAACAAAAATCATTAGCACCACAGGAGAGAGTTTTAATAGCCTTTGATTAATCTATAATCTACCACTATGGCAATATTCTCTGTTAATGGAATTTTCAATTAGATTGTTATTTGAAACACAATTCATTTTACATTTATTAAATGTTCTGCATACTGTTCTGTTGTCATTAGGTAGCATTTACCAAACTGATCATCAAAACAGCGAATGAGGGTCACAGACTTATTTTTAGAGCTTAGAGTATCTGTTGAAGCATTTTGTAAATGAATTTAACTCTAAGAGTCCATGGTCTTCTATGTTCTAACAACTTTTATTTCCTCTACATTTTTTAAATGTAATTTTCCCTATTTGATGAATGTTTGGAAAGGTATTACTTGGCAAAGTGTTAACTATTTTAAGTTCATTTATAGGCCGATGAATGATATGTAAACATTGCTTACCTGCTACTACCTACCACATGAGATTTTGAGTAAGGATTAAATGTAGAGTGAAAGTTCAGTTAATCTTAGAAATCAAGAAATAAATATTAGGCTACGTTTCAACAAATAGTCAACTTTAATCTTGAAAATGCTAGTTTGTATATAAGACTTGTTTACTAACAGATGCAAGGAACTGTTCTAGGTGCTTTGCATATCTCAATCCATCAACTTTCTTAGTATAATAATCCTTTTAAGTAAATAGTATTTTTTTTCCCTATTTTACAAATAAGAAAACTAGGTTGCTGGGAGATTAAGTGATTGATTTGCTGAAGGTAAGCTTGTGTTTTGAACCTGAGATAGCTCAACTCCAAAGTTTGGAGTGCTAATTACTATATATTGTCACATCTCTATTAGCAATCTCAAACAAATGCAGGAATACCTTTATTTTACTTTTAAGATATTGAATTTTTGCAAACTGAAGGTTTGTGTTAACCCTCTCCTGAGCAAATCTGTCAGTGCCATATTTCCAACAACTCAGATGATCTTTAGCAGGTTTTAGCAACAAAGTATATTCAATCAAGGAATGTAGACTGTTTTTTTTCTTTGACCTTTAATATTGCACACTTGATAGGCTACAATATAGTGTAACATAACTTTTACATGTTATAATAATATGACTTATTAATACAAGTCATACTAGCCAGTATCCAGCTAAGCCTTGTTAGATTGAAAATATGTTAAATATATTAAACAACATGTTATATAGGAAAATACATAATTTCATTTTCAGCCCTCAAAAAAACTCCTATTATTATGTTGATCAGGCAGTAAAAATAGTGACCAGATCCCAAATTCCTGCTTCCCATTTCCAAACATATGGTATTTCTTCACAAGCTTTTGACAGAGTCTTCAATAAGAAATAATAAAAACCAAAGGCTGAATGTTCTGATATGCGGATGTTAACCCAAAACAAGGGAAGGTGGCGAGGGGAAGAATATAAGTCCATTGGATTAGACAAAGGGGAACAAAAGGAAAGACAGGGGGGAGAAGGAAGGACTGTAGAATTAATCACACATAACTTTCCTATTTGAATACACCACCAGAGTAACTCCTTATCATGTACAACCACAAGAATGGGATCCTAAATAGAATCAGTTGTACTCGATGTATGCATAATTTGCCAAAATAAGGAACAAATAAAAATTAAATTAAAAAAAGAAAGAAAGAAGGAGCCAGCAGAGTTAGGTGATAGAAGAGCTGAATGAAAATAAAGTAGGGAACAGAGCAAGGAAGATGAGAGAAGAATGAACAAGAACTTGAGGAATGAGAAGCAGGCGAGGGGCAGGGGAGGATGTAGAATTTAGGAGATAATATATGTTTCTTGCCTTTACCTTTATTTATTTATGTGTGGATATCCTTCCATGAGTTACATTATTTCTCAGATATTTGAAAAACTGTTTTGTGTCATATCCCTCTTGAACCTTCTCTTTCCTGAGACATATCATATGGTTTGTAGATATCTTCACCACACTGACTGCTTCAAACTGAGTGTTTTAAATTGCAAGTTAGAATTAAATATTCTAAAATGGCCCAAGGAACACTATGAAAAAAATTTTAATGTCCATCATTTTAACATTTCCATAGTGCATCTGCCATGAAAAGCTAAATTCAGTTTTATTCTCTTGTTATGATTGATTTCATTTAAAATTTATCTTGAGGACTTTCAAGTATATACAAATGAGAGAAAGTGGTATAATAAATTTTCATGGGTTCAGTACCAACTTGCAGCAATTATCATTGCATGTTCTATCTTAATTCACCTATATCCACATCTATTTGTTGAATAATTCTTCCTCCTGCTCCAGGATATTTTGGAATTAATCCAAGACATTTTATGATTGATAAATATTTCACTGTGCATCCCTAAAGGACCTGAACTTTTAAAAATACTAACCATGATACCCTTATTATATCTAAATTATCAATTATTTATTAATATCATTAAATAACCAATGTTAAAATGTAATTAATCCTCTAATAGTAAATTTTATGATTACTATTTTAAGAGCCTAATTTGCTTCACACTTCACTTTCAACTAACATATGCTTTTATTAGAGTGAATTTATTATATACAGCAAATAATTGGATCGTGCTTAGTGTTCATTTTTACAATTTCCGACAATTGAGGCATTTAGTCCATTTACATTGAATTTAATTACTGATTGGATGTATTCAGTGTAACATTGTCACTTATTTTCCATGTCTTTAGTTAGGATTGTTTTTAAACTTTTTTTCTCCTTTTTTGAAATTAATCAAACATTTTTTGCTTTTGTTCTTTTGGAATTTGTGCTCCCCTAAAGAAATATATATATGTATATATATACATATATATATTTTACACACACATGCACATAGAGATACACATATGTATATAATACACATGTATATATGCAATCTGTATTTTAATGGTTACTGTACATTATTACAGAATTCATCCTTAATCCCTTAACTATTATCTTTGTCAAATATTATATCACCTGCCTGATAGTGTAAAACATTACAACAATGTAAAGTACTTCTACCTATGGCCTTCAAGTGCTTCTGTGCCATTGTGGACATGTATTCACTTCTACATATGTTAAAACATTGTTATATTTACTTTTACAACACATTTGACTTTTAGATAGGTGAAAAAACCCTATCTAATAACATATTTAAAACATTAGCCACTCTTTGATCATGTGTAGAGGTCAGTGGTTCTGTTTGATTATCTTTTCCCCTCAGTCTGAAGACTTTCTCTAATATCTCTCTCAGGGCACATCTATGAATGACAAATTATCTGAGATTTATTTATTGTAGAACTGCCTTTATTTCCATTTATTTTTGAAAGATTTTTCTTTGGATATTAAGTTCAAGAACACTTTTTGTATTGTTTCATTCTCTCTCTTTTTTTTCTTTTTTCCTTTTGGCATTTTAAATGTCTGCTTCATTGACTGAATTCTCACTGGAATTAATATTTGATAACCCAGCTAACATCATTCTTCCTATGTATATATTATGCCTTTCAAATCTGGTTGCCTTTAAGTTTTTTTATACCTAATTTTCAGCAGTTTTATTGGGAAATTATCAGGTGTTTTATCATGTTATATTCAGGTATATTTTACTTTTTAAGGTAGATTGAGTTGTTTAGGTCTTTTGGTTTGTATTTTTCATAAAAGATTGACAATATTCAACCATTTTCACCTATAATGATGTCATTTTATAAGTTTTAAAACCAGAAAATAGACAGAATTGGAAAAACCCAGTAATTATGAAACAATTAGATTTTCAAAATTACCTAATGCTCAACATATTTTGTTTTTCTGAGCAGCATCAATAGCCTGAGTATTATTAACTGCTGTTATTCCAATTTATCACTAATGGTACCTAAAAGATAATGAATGAGTTCCCTCAAGAATCACATTTATTTTTTAAATCATCATTAATTCTTGGAATATTTTTGAAAGCCTCACTCTCTCTTTCTCTCTTCTAGACTCCATTACACATCTGTGTCAATGCTTTATTTTCCTATAATTCACAGAATCTCTGTTCATTCATATTAATTTTTTCTCTCTCTGGATAAAATAGGTATAGGTATTCTGAATAGTAGAGCAATTGTTCAAGAGCTTAAACAGAATTCCAACATAATCTAGCAAGTTTACCTCTGGATATACCCAAACACATGAAAGAAATATTTATGCAGTCATGATCATAGCAGCATTATTCACCACAGCCCAGACTCAAAGCAACCCAAGGGCCCACTGACAGAATGGATAAATGAACTGTGGAAGATGTATAGAGTGGAACATTAGTCTAGACTTAAAAGGAAGAAAATTATGACATATGTCTTAACATGAATTAACCTTGAAGGTGTTCTTCCAAATGAAATAAGCCAATCAAAACCAAGACAAATACTGTGTAATGCTACATACACAAGATACCTAGAGTTGTGAAATCCACAGAGATACAAAATGGAGTGGTGGTGGCCCAAACATGAGAAAAGGTGGCATATAAGTTTCTAGTGGGTGCGGACTTTAGTTCTAGAAGGTGAAACGGTTCTGGAGATGGATGGTGGCGATTCAACAATGTGAATCTTCTTAGTGTCACTGAACTATCTGTCTAAAAGTGGTTAAAATCATCAAAATAAAAAAAAATATATTAGGTGAGCTTGACACTACTATATTCGAATAAGTTATCAGGTAATAAATTGCCTGAAGAATGAAACAGTTTGTCTGGAAAGTTGTAAAAATGATTCTGCTCTTCAAAATTCAGGTTAGTCAAATTTCATGTGCTCTTAGGTAATAAGAAAAAACCCTCTCTCTCTCTCCCCCTCCTCTCACCCCCACCTCATGTATGTGTGTGTGCATTAATTCTTGTTATGGGTATATGTATATTCAATTGTTTTTTCACGTCTGTACATTCATGTTAAAAGTATCTCTAACACATGCCCCAAATGAAAATTGTATTATCCTACATAACACTGCAACATACTGTTCTTGCTGCAATATTTTTTATTTCACTTGCAATTCCATTATACACACACACACACACACACAATTGATTTTTTAAAAAAATACATAAATGACAGTGGAATGCATTAGAATTCTTATTACATATATATTTATCCTACATATAGGAAAATCTAAAAGTTCTACTTTCAAAATTTGTCTAAACTTAATCACTTTTACCATATTCCAAAACCTTCCTTTCTAGCTTAGATGTTTTCAGTTGCTTTCTAAATAATTTCACTGATTGCTTTCTTAACATATTTTCTTAATATATTTTCACTATATCAAATAGAGGAATTATGTTAATATATTATTCAGATTATATCACACTACTATTCAAACTCCAGCCCCTCCTCTTCCGATTCTTAATAGAAGATGAGTCATTTTTAGGACCAGCAAGTCCGTGCATGATCTCCCTTGTTTCTCTTTTTCCATTACTCTGTCCTTGGTCAAGCAGTACATGCTGCACTGAACACATTTTACTCCTTAAGAAGTCAAGTTTGTTACTACCTTAGGGGCTTTGTATGCACTAATTCCCCTCTCAGGACTGCTTTCCTTCAGATGTGGACCTATGGCCAATTTGCTTATTTTGTTTAGATTTTTTATGGCAATTTTATAATCTTAGATCTTCCCTGACCATTTTTAATTGAAAATTTCTCACTTTGCATATTCATCAGATTGGTCTGCTATACTTTTCTCAGTAATATTTAGCAGTGTATCCAAATTACGTTGTTTCTTTATTGCTCCTCCAACTAGATTATAAATTCTATAAGCATAGACATCTTTGTCTGTTTGATGCCTAGAACAATGTTTGACACCCAGTAAGCTAGCAAATTTTTCTTATATAAATGAATAAATGAATGGATAGTAAAATATACTTACTCGATGGCTGAGAAGTATGTTAAGGACCTGATGGGAAAAATTCCTTGCTTAAAGGATGAAGTGATGGAATAAATCAGTCAACAGTGTCTGCTAATTTGTATGTGAAAGAAATTTTAAGTGGTTGGCACAACATTGACTACACCACTCGAAATTAGCTCATATGTTAATCATGTCGCTGACATCAATTTTTTAAAAAGTAAATTGATTCTATTAAATAGAAGTTCAATATCAATATTGATATTCAGATATCAATACTGATAGTATAAGTTTTAAGAACAGAATTAAAAATGAATGAATTCTCAGACACTGAAAATATTTGTAGCTTGAAAGTTCCTTATCAAAAATATGTGAGACCAGAATTGTTTTGAGATGTTAGTTTCAGAAAACTCTGAATGCTGATGGTGCTCCAGATTTCAAATATCTAAATATTTTGAATTTTGGAATTTTGAATTAGAGATGCTCTAATTCCACTTTTGGCTTAGCATTTGCTATTTAGCAGATGCTATCCTAGACCCTTAGACATATTACCTTTTTGCATATTTTATTCAGTTTGAACAGAGTAGGGAAAATAGTTTACTTTTTCATATTTTTTCAAATGGGAAATTGAAGATCATAGTATAAAAGTCACTTGCCATAGCTTATAAGACAAGTCACTGGAAATGTTGGCATTGTGGTTTCTCTAAACCTGGTTGTGATCCTCCATTAGGTCTTACCATAGAGTGCATATGTCCCCTGGAAATTGAGTAAGCAGCAGCAAGAATTAATGGAATTAAGGTGAAGGCACACTCAGTTCCTGAGCACCCACCTTCAGAGCCCTGCTCTGTTATACTGTGAGGAGATCTATTCCTTTCTTTCAGCAAGAAGGACTTCCTGTTGTCTTTCCTCAAGTTTTGCAATTTAAAATCAAGTTACTGTGTCAACCAGCATCTTGCTTATCAGTTTCCTGGTTTGTTTCAATACCTGCAGAAAGAGCATTACTCTAGCTTATGATGAAATATCAGGAATGCCCTATTGGTTCCTAGTGGTCTCCTCCTTGCTGGCACTAGCAGCACTTTTCTCTTAGTCTGTTCAGGACTTTTTCCCTTTTTCAGGGTTTTCTCCCTTGGTCCATCTCTGTCACCCTGAAATTCCCCACCTAACACATATAAGATCTTCTTCACCACATTTCTTTCCTGACAGTCAAGCATACTGGGGCTAGTATTTTACATGATTTTTCAAATGCAATTATTTAATTTTTGATCCCTGATTTATAGGGAAAAATGTCATTAAGAAAGACAAGTATTTTCATTAATCTTTCCCTACTGATTGGGTTCATTTTTTATAAACTAGTACTTGATTTTCATTTTATGCTACACTCAGTTTATTTAGATTTTTTAATTGCCTCTGAATAGTGTGAGGAAACTGTCATCATTCAGCTTAGAAAAAAAAAAAACAACCTCATAATGAAGTTACTTATAGCAATGTCAGTCATTAATGTCACTAATAGAAGATAAGTAAAATGAAATGTCAAAGGCTAGAAATATAATTGATTTCTCTCTTCTGATCTTTAATTACATGTATTAAAAAACTCTCTAGATGCTAAATAGACTGCAAAAGAATGAACTTTCTGCCATGGACAAAAAGTCCTGTATTTTTGAAGCAGATATATATTAACTTGGGAAGTAGGGGTCACTATATTTAGTATTTATATAACTCTATGACTGACTTATTTCACCATCTCTGGCTTTGGGAAATAGGGTTGAGTCAGGTTGATGAAGTTGACTTGTGAATCCCAAAGATCAGAGGTTAGGAATAGCTCTTTACTAGAATTTTAAAAGGTTCTAGAAAAACACACCATGAGACAAGTTTATCTACGCAATTGCTAGTAAACGTAGAATATTTCAGATAAATTATTTAGCATGGGCTTTACTATCCATGGCTGGTGTGACTGACAAGAATAGACAAATAATAGATTCTGGTTCAGTGTTAACCTTAAATAAATAAACAGCTATAATTTGTCATAGAATCCAACAATTATATAAAATCAATGAATAGCTATATTTATGTTATAGTCTGTCAATTTAGTTTCAACATTCACACATTTAATAAGAATGTTTTCAGGAGTATACTGTTCTATGAACTGTAGGAATGCAAATATAAATCAAATCAATTGAGCATTCAACCCTTCAAATTGAACACCTATAGAATGGTGTGTACAAAAATTAGACAAAATAGGAAACAGCATATTTCAAAAATTAGGACCAACAAACAACCACCCAAGTAGTAAGAAGAGGACAATATTTTTTTCAATTTGATATGGAAGAACACTAAACCAAAATATATATTATATTTTTATTTAACATGAATATGTCAGGTATTTATAAGCATAATAAAAATATAAGGTGTCTAAGTAGATGATCTGCATAATGTGTAAAGAAAACAACGGGATTTTGTTGTTATTATTTTTTCTTTAGCACAGTAAACATAGTGTCAGAGATATATTCATGAAAGAATTCATGCAAAGGAGAACCACCAGTAAAGTCAGTATGAAAGTGGAGAGGACAGTCTCAGTACTCAGACATGAGGGATGACAGAAACTAATGGAGAGGTATGTACATTTGCAGCACAAAGAGAATCTCAAAAGGATACTGAGATTTATATGCAGCAGGTACTTAGGTGGATATTTCCATGCCAAGGCCACTTAGACTATTGGAAAGATGAAGCTTGAGCCTAAATTGGAAAGTAGATGTCCAGGATCAGGAGTTAGTGATTTTGTTGAGAATACATTGAAGAAAGAAAATTAATCACCTTAAAAAAATATTCACATTAAAAGATCAAGAAGAGAAATTAGAGGAAGTGCACAGAAATGGAGAGAGAAGTGAACTGATCCTAGAGAGAACAGCACCATGGAAATTTTGGAGAGAGGGGCTTAAAATAAAAGGTTGCTAATGCCATCAATCAGAAGTTCTCTTGCAGAGCACGAAAGCTGCCTGCTACATGAGTTGATTTATGGATGATAGAGAAAAGGCAAGTCTGTTGGGATAGAGAACAGATAAGTGGTTGTCAGGGACTAGGAGTGCTGGATAAAGACAAAGGGACAGCATGATGGAATTTTTTGAATTGAAGAAAATATTCTTTATGAAGATTATAACTGCACATAAGTGAATTTATGCTTTGGTCAGAACTCATAGGTCTGTATATCACAGAGTGATTTTTATTGATTGTAAATTAAAAATAATTAAATAAAGAATAATGAAACTGAAGTCATTGTTTTATTGATTAAAATGTATGAGTTTGTCAGGATGAACCAACTACTATGTGTAATTAGAAAGCCCTAATTAAAAAAAAAAAATAGGTTCACTGGATACAGTGGCCCACATCTGTAATCTCAGTAGTTTAAGAGGCTAAGGCAGGAGATTACAAGTTTGAAGCCAGCCTCAGCAACTTAGCAAGACCCTATCTGAAAATAAATAATAAAATGGGTTATGGATATAGCTCAGTGATAAAGCACCACTGGTTCAATCTTGAGATCCCAACCTCCCCAAAAAGTGTAGATTCAGAATGTGGAGGACGAAGAGTATATGGCAAAGAAATGAAAGTAATGAAGTACTTTTTCATAGAGTTTCATGGTTAAGAAGAAAAAGAACAAAAGAGCTTCAGGGATACCTGGCTTGATTAAAGGAAGGTTGTTAGTTGAAAAAGGAAAACTTGGATATGTCTGTAATAGACATTTTGAAAAGAATGTGAATATTCAAAGAGAATAAATAATTAATATGGAAAGCCTTTGAGGCCATAAGAGGTAATGGGAGGAGAACACTGGTACTTCTGTCCTTAAGAATGGTTGGGAGTGGAATAGAGGATGAATGCAGGCAGGAAGAAGTAATGTAGGGAAGCAGCACTTCAATATCAATGTTAAGATATTTTTCACTGGAATTTGAGATCCAAGTGTATAGTCAGTCTTTAGTTAAGTTCAATTAACTGTTCTTATTGATAGCATCTAAATATTTAGGGGTTTGATTTTTTTTAACTTTCTGAATGTTTTGCCTTCTTATGATCCTCCAAATGTGAATGCTGTTTCATCTAAATCCTTGGTTCTCAGTGTGTCATCCCTCATTCAGCTATACCATCATTACCTAGAAATTTGTTACAAATACAAACTATATTTGAAATACAGTAAATGAAAACTCTGGGGTTATAGTCCAGCAATCTGTGTTTTAACAAGTCCTCAATGTGATTTTGATTAATATTAAACTTTGAGAGCCTTTGGTTTAACCTATTCGGATACTTGCATTCTGTGTAGTAATGATTGCTGTCCACATAAACCTGTGATTCAGTCCTATCAAGAAGACAGAAGAAGGCTTGCTGATGCTTTTGGTCAAAGATTTAATTCTGATAAAGAGACATTCAGTAAGAGACAGCCCTTTCTGCCTTTGGATTGTTTGTATGTGGATGCTAGGGAAAAAAACATACACATCATAGACGATATGCTGAGCTATGGTGGAATAGAAACTTGAAAGGTATTTGGGTACTTGATGACATTCTTAGATTATTAAATTTAATAAAACTGGGACCAATTTTATCTGGTAATCTATGGGAAGTTATTAAATGAAATCATTGTTTAAACTGCTGATAATGGTGGCATCTCTTGCTGGTAGTCATTATAAGTAATATGAAAAATAATAACTAGATTGTTTCATTCTTCAGCATCTTTCATATAAAATGTTGTAGTTCAAATTAAATATAAATACGTAGATGAGTGAAAGGAAGTCTCAGAGTAGAGGAAGGAGAATGGGAGAGGGAGGAGAGGATGGGAGGGAAAAAGGAGAAGGAAAAGTGGGGATCATGAACTGAAATTCATTTCCATACATGAATGTGTTTTGGGGGACGAAACCAACTACTGTGTATAATCATACTTCTAATAAAAAATCTGAAAAAAATATATTGTAGTTCACATTGAAAGTTTTGTATAGTTTTACCAATAACTTTTTGGGTCAGTTAATAGGAGAGAATGAGCAGCAACTTTGCATATGTGTTAGTGCTCAATATGAAACAAGATACAGAAATACTTATTACAGGCATTTTTTTCAGCCAAACTGGTGTTGTCTTTGGCAAACATGAGCAGCCTCATTCCATAAGGTATAATAGAGTAAGGAATTGATGTGCCTAAAATGCTAAGGGCAGAAAAATTAGGATAAAAAACAAAATGTCTTTAAATTTACATAAACTTTAGATCATGATGATGAATATATTTCATTTTATGATTACTTTTATATATCTTAAAGATTTTATGTTGCAATGTAAAAAAGTTACTGTAAAATAAAACAAAGAAATTATTAAATAAAAGAATGGAAAATATGCCAGAGAAATTTAAACACTAGAAAATATATTTAGCTATTTTACAATAAGAAACAGTCATTTAAAGCAAATTAGATTGATATGTAAATTCTATTTAATAATAAAAGAAACAATTCATCAGACAAATAAAATAACTATTAATATGGATGCATGCCAGAATGGAAGTTAAAGTATATCAAACAAATTTTGATGTGATTGCAAAAATACATTTCCTTATCATTTGGAAAATTTTAACATATGTCTGCTAAAAATGATCAAACTCAAAAATTACTTAGTATATGGAAATTTTAGTCAAAATTAACTACTTCTAGTAATTATTTACAAATTTCACTGTATTCCATGGATATAATTCAACCTTTTAAATAAATATGGAAAGATTAGAAAATTTGATGTGCAAAGAAGTTAATAAAGTGACATATTTACATGTTATTATATATACATATGTAAAAATGCAATATTTTATAATATTCATAACTTTTATTTATAATTTCAGAAATGGATTACATTTTAGGTCCATAGTGATTATCTTTTGTTATATATGGAACAGGTAGGAAGAAAGGAAGAAAAAAAAATATTTTGCTCTTGGAAATTTTTTTATTATTAAACGTAATCTCAGTATAATGTGAAATGATACACAAACTGCAATTTTAACATACATTTGTGTAAATGAGAATAATGTGATATTTTGCCTTCCACTCTCTTCTCTCTTTTTCTGTTTTTCATAACAAGGGTATCATGTTAGGCTTCTCTTGAAGGTAATGGGTCTGCATCTGTGAATTACAGTTATCAAATTGTATTACAACAGACTGGTGGCAGTTCCAATTACATGTGTTTAGAGAAAATCTTTTTTATGAACAGAATTTAGTTAAAATTGTGATCCACGATCTAACTACTAGTGTCTGTGAGCGTGACATGTCTCATGCAACATCTCCCTGAAGGTATTTCTAAAGCAGTTTAATCTACTCTAAAGTAGATGACATATAACAAAGCCAGAGAAATAATGAAAACATAATGTCTGTGACTGTCAGAAGGTTTTTAGGTATACAGAATATCCCCAATCATACATATTTTATAATGTTAATAAAAGAAAAAACATCTTAGATTTACTTTCTGTGCTATTTTATATTGAGTCCTACAATATTTTATTAAGAATGATAGTATTGGCATGAACATCTTTAGCTTTATAATCACTATTAATATGCTGAATACAGTTAAATACAGGTATGTATCTAATTGCTGAAATGTGAATAATGTTGTTAACCCATGGAAGGCTTATTCATTTCATTTACAAAGTGGTGAATTTATTTTATTAAAGAATACTTGAGGTACCTACTAAATGGATTAATGAACAATAATTGTAAAAATTTAATTTTCTTACTTTACAGGCTTTAATCATTATAAAAAAGATTCCTCTTATATTTTCAGCTGTCTACTCTGGACATACATTGAGCAGAACTGGATATCGGTTAGTGAGGAGAGAATTAGATACATGTAAAGACAAAGTTGATGTTCTTGAGGAGTTGACTGTGCTCACTTGAGAGTGGCAAAAAAATGAAAGGTACTAGAGAAAAAATATTATAGAGAAATGGAGTTTACTTCTGGAAGAATATTGGAAGAATGAAGTGACATTTGTATTGGACCTGGACAGATAAGTGAGAATTCATTAGGGGAAATGGAACAAATAGCATTTTACATATAGGTAAAATGTAGACAAAAATATATATATAAAATTAAATCTCCTGTGAGTTGTTAAAATGCCTCAAGATTTTAAGCGGACCTTTATTTTAAATGATAGATTAATTTTTAATTACATGTAGCCATTTTCTTCAGAGTTTACTAATTTTTTAAATGACTGCAGGCATATTCGATATGTACAAATTTATGATCAAATAGTTTTAATATTCACAGTGGCTCCAACTTCAAGGTGTGATTAAGAGTGAGCTCCTAGAATTCTCCCATCTTACAGTCCCCTTCCTTATTTCTCCCTCCTGCTCCCAACATCCTCACTCAGGCAGTCCCTGGGACTGGAGGCTTTTTCCAGTGCATTTTGAAAAAAATCATTTCACCAATTCACCCCTCGAAGAACTGTGTCCTATGTCCTATTTGGTGCCATATACCACTGATTGTTAAGTAGATTGGAACCATGATTTTTTTACTGCTTCAAACTCAATGCTACTTTTAGTATTTCAGGCTGTTTTGATGGTATCTGATAATAATTAGGCATGAAAAATGCATTCATATTCTGTAGAAAAAAAAAGATAAGCTAAATGCCTCTATCAAGTATCCCTTTTATCTTGATGAACTTCCTTTATTCATTGCGTAAAGATTAAGTTTGAGCATTGAGATTAACATTCCAACTAATTTTGTTGGCTTGAGGCAATTGCATGCCTGCTTAAATTCAAGTATTTATAAGTCTCAACCTACTTAAAATAATATTGGTTCCTTAGAGAAATCATATTAAATTTAACATAAGCATATTTAACCATGGCATCAAGCATTTGGGATTGTATCTTGTCAATAACGAAATAAATAAAATATTAGTATTTTTAAAATTCTATTTTCTTTTTCCATGTGGGAATCATTTTATTTCCTGGATTGTAAAAATTAGACATATTTGCATTAGCAGACAGTATATCTATAATATTATCAAATGTAGAGTCTATGATATATTAAAGGAAATCTCCTGATCTATGTTGCCATGACAACAAATATTGCTCTTGTCATCCCTGTTGAATTGAATTCTTGGATTCTTAAACTTAATGAAACATTTGCTGGATTCAAATTAGCCAACTGTTTGTAGATGTAAAACTATTGATTATTCAGAAAGCGTTCCTCAACTTGCACTTTCAGAGAAATATACCAATATACCTGTTGATATTTGTACTCCTACCCAGTTTGGATACAAGTCACAATCATTTGACAATATCAATTTCTGATACCAATTTGTGGTATGAATTATTCTTATCCATTCAAAGGATTTTATATTTCAAAATGAAAAGCCTACATTAAATTAAAAAGATAAGCAATTTAATATGTTACCTTTTTAACAAAATAGAGAAAATATATGCTCTAACAAGTTTATGAAGTTTGGGTGTGTTAGACTAGTGTTTGAATTATTTGGAACTTTTATGGAATTTCTTCTTCTCCTTGGTCATTATTATAACAGGCTTCACTCATTTATTTTTCCAGATAAGAATAAGATATCACCAACTTTGAGTAAATTATAAATTAGCTATATTATCATCAACAAATCTTTCTTGGGGTCATCATTTCCTTAAGTATTAAACTTAATTAACCCAACAATTTATTATGTGTTTCTATATATTTGCAGAAATTCTTTTCAGAGCATGGGGATGTACATTGGAGACACATTTACTTCAGCCAATTACCATGCAAACCTGTTACTTTTTAAAACACATCACTCACCGGGCATTGTTTTGACTATTATTGTTAGTGAAAATATATATTATGTATAAATATACATGTCAAATCCATCATTCTATATTCTGAAAAATGATGCATTTTACCATATTAAGTTACATATCAATGAAAAAGACACTGTAGGAAATGGTCCTTGACTTTCCTAGTACCCTTATTTAGAAAGATTAACTTGCTGCTTCACATTTTAAAAACCTGTTTCCTTGTATGGTCATATCCTTCCAAAATATGGATTAATATATAGTTAATTTAAGGTTTGTTGGGTTTTGTTCTTGTCCAGAAAAACTAACATTAGATGATGAAGGAGAGAAAGAAGGTCTGAAATAATTTCAGATATTTTACAAGCCACTGGATTATAAAAGATTTTCTGAGCTTCATTCTCTTCAACCCAAAGAATGTATTCTCCAGAGTTTCTCTTCCCATCAGGGCGGAGTCCATTTTTAACTCAATAAAATGAAGTATCAATCATTTTCCATTGTCATCTTCTAAGATCTGATTAGAGCCCAGGAGGGATAATTCTTTTACTAAAAGAATCCTTAAAGAATTTATTCATTTTATATCTTACATCTCATATTAACCAATAATTTTATCATTGTCTGAACCTTTTCATAAATGTATTTAGATGTAACTGTGCAGACTTTGCTCTTATATTAGTCAGAAACCCAACAAGAAAAAAAAAATAAAGATTCACACAAGCAGGCAATCCTTAAGAATCGAATGAAAAATCTATTTACAAAGGTATAGGCAGGAGGAACCTTGGACCAGCAATAATAGGTCTTAGGGATGTTCCTAGGCTTGAGGAGCAATAGCAATGGGAGGGAGTGGTCACTGGAACTTGGAATAGGCCATGGCATTGGTCAGAGGTATGTAGCCAGAATTAAATGGCCTTGATCGTTATGCTCTATGTTTTGGTTGCCCTATATCTGTGTATTTCAAAGTGGTAACAATAGCTTTGCGTAACTAACTTTAATGTACTTTGATGAAAAAAATCTCAGGCTGGGTCCTAAAATCTTTGTTTTAATCATCCACATGAATGTGTTTTACAGACAAAATCATTTTGAAATAACTGCAAACATCATAGAAAACTCCTTATTTTAAGAGATTTTGGTTCCATTTATCACACACATTAGGGTCATAAAGCCATTATTTCTATAAAAGTAATACTTTCCAAGGTTCTTGAATTTAGTATATCATATATATATATATATATATATATATATATATATATATATATATACATTTATGTATATATATGTATATATATATGTATATATATGAATGATTTTTGCATACCCTATGCAAAAGAGTCCCTCCTTATCTATGATTTTTTTCCCACAGTTTCAGTTGCCCATGATGAACTAATGTCTGAAAATATTAATTCCAGAAGTAACTCATAGGTTTTTAAGTCACATGCTGTTGCGAGTACTATGATGAAATCTTGTGCCATCTCATTTTGCCTTGGTCAGTTAGTGAATGATCACTTTGTCCAGTGTATGTATGCTTTATATCCTCTGGACCCATTCATTAGTTGCTGTCTTGGTTACAGATTGATGGTATCACAGTGTTTGTGTTCACATCATCATGATTTTACTCAATAATGGATCCAAACTGCAAAATTGTTGATGCAGGCAATTTGGATATGCCAAAAAGAAGCTGTAGGAAGTGTGTCCTTTAATTTAAAAAGTGAAAGTTTATCATAGAAACGTGTGTGTGCACACTTGTGAGTGTGTGTGTATGTGTGTGTGTGTGTGTAATGGTTAATTTGAATTATCAACTTGATAGGATTAAGATATGCCTAAAATGAAGAGGTCTCAGGGTATGTTAATGAGGGTGTGTGGAAGAATAATTGGCATGTGAAGTAGGAAACTGGAGACCCTCCCTAAATGTGGGCAGCACTGTCCATTAGGTTGGAAGCTTGGATGTAATAAACCTTGAAGAAAAAGAGAGCATCAGCAGATGCAAGCTGATTCTGCTTGAATGGGTTCTTGATTGTGGCTGTTGTGATGGCCTGAGGACATCAGACTCTCACTCCTTCACTTTTCCAAAATGGACTCTACCAGTGATTCTCCAGTGAGTTTCCAGAAGCCTTCAGTCTTGTATTGGGGTACATACTTGTTCCCTCTTGTTCTCTGGGGCATCAGCATCTTGTACTTCACAAGCTACTGGTTCCTCAAGCTCTTCAACCTACAAACAGTCATTGAGGACTAGTCAGCTTCTGATTGTATAAGCCAATCTAATAAATCCCTTTTTATAATTACACCTCCTGTTAGTTCTGTTCCTAGGAGAACCCTGGTTAATACTGTGTGTGTGTGTGTGTGCGTGTGTGCACGTGCTGTTCAATATTATCTATGACTTTAGGCATCTGTTGGGGTTCTGGGAACATAACCACATGAGGGAGACTACTGTGTTACATTCTGAGGCAGAGTGTTTTTCAATTATCTAGAATTGCTTATCTAGAATTTAAGAGAAACATTACTATTCCAGATTATTTAAGCTGGATAGAGTGCGGTACAACTGTAATCCTAGCCACTCTGATGGCAGAAACAGAAGGATCACACGTTCATGGTCAACCTCTGCAACTTAGTCCCTGTCATAAAATAAAATAAATAAATAAATGAAAGGAATATATATGATATATGGATATATATCACTCAGTGATAGGAGCACTCCTGGGTTTTATCCCTAGTATGACAAAAACAAACAAGTACATACTATTTTCTAAAGTAGGATTGAGCTTTGTTACAATTATTTAATAAAAAAAGATGAAAATTCACTCAAATTTTTATAACTCAATGTCATTTATGAAATGGCTTTTAACTTATAAATATTGATCACTTTTCCAACTCTGAGTCTGAAAATGTCATTTCAAAAAGAGAATTAAAATGCTGAAATCAAAGAGTTATCTTTTTTCCTTCAAAACAATGAAATTAAAACAATAACTCCATGTTAAAAAAACTTGATTAGTAAGAATTATAGTACTAGAATATAAAGAATGAATTCCATTTAAATTCTATTTTGTTGGAATTCTGAGTATTTCTTGTTACCAATAATAGAACTTAGGAACTTGTCATTTAAATATACATCTTCCTCTATTATTCAATGATTAAACATTATAAAATACCTTTTAATTTATATTTTATATAGTCCATTTCATAAAGTAGTCATAATGTCCTTTCAAGTGAGGATTATGAGAAGGTAAATGTTCTTTAAACATTTATATTTTTAAAATAAACCCTTTTATCCGCCATATCATTTATCTACCTAGCAGCATCCTTGTTCCACTAGAATATTCCCTTAAGTGACATATACTCCATTACTAATAAGAATATTGCTTTCTCAATGCTCCTTTGACCTTCTTCATCAAGATGTATTAATTTAGATTTTGAAATTTATTTTTAAAGTTTTAAGCCTGTGTTGGGTGTGCACTGATATGCATACAATAGCAGTTGGGAGAAAGTGTGTCAAAAGGAACACTTGGGAAGATGGACTTTTGATATTATGGATCTAAACTATATCCATAATATCTGATATTATGGATCTAAACTATATGATGTAGAATGTATAGAAATAGATACAATATAGGGTATATCGAAATGTATTTCTTCTTTTTGTAGAATTAAATCTTTTCTACTTCAGTCTTGTCTCATTTTGTATTTGACTCCAAAATTGAAACAGCTTTTAAATAATAGTTGTCTCAGCTGTAAATGCAAAAAAAAAAAAAATTCACTGTTATATCCAACAAACTTTCCTGATTTAAAGATCTATAATTCTTGATTTTATTAATTCAAAAATAAAATTTATAAAAGTTCTTAATTGCCCTCCAAATCTTTGAAGTATAGTGATTTCTAAGTTAAAAATTACAGTACACATAACCATTCACACCCCACACACACTTACACACACACACCTTTCACATATTGCCACATATTGCATCATTCCCCCCACCCTTTTTTTTTTGTACAGGGGATTATTTCACCCAGGGGCATTTCACCACTGAGCCACATCCCCAGCCCTATTTTATGTTTTATTTTGAGAGAGGGTCTCACTAACTTCTTAGGGCCCAACTAAAATGCTGAGGTTTGTCTCAAACTTGGGATTCCCCTGCCTCAGCCTCCTGAGTTTCTGGGATTACAGGTGTACACGGATGCACCTGGCCCATTCACTCTGATTGAATCATTAATCAAATGATTATGAGATGAGCAGGAAATTATTATATCTCCATTTTAAATTTGAGAAAACTGAGAATCACAGACATTTGGGAAAATAAATGTTTTAGTTAGCTTTTTTGTTGTTGTGAGTAAAAGGACCCAAGTAGAACAATTTTAGGAGGAAACACTTATTTAGGGGTTTATGGTTTCAGAGGTCTCAATGCACAGACAGCAGACTCCATTTTCTAGGGCTTGAGGTGAGACAGGACATCATGGAGGAAGAATGTGGCAGAGGGACCCAGTTCACATGAAAATTAGGAATCAGAGAGAGAGGTCTCCACAGGTACAAATATATATTCCAAATCTTACCTCCTCTAGCCAAACCCTATCACTTCAGTTACCACTTAGTTAATCCCTATTAGGGGATTAACTCACTGATTGGATTCTCACAGAGATCTTCTTTCATTGTCTCCCACATAACCTTTTTTCATTATCTCACACAAAAGTTTTTGGGGGACACACCCAAACCATAACAATAAAGTTATCAGTTGATGTAAATAATATCTAGAACTCAGGATTTTCAGCCACTACTAGTAGACTCTAACAGACTACTACTTAATAATACAGAATGTAGCATGTAACATATTGTCTTCTTTCAATTCAATCCAACTTAAATAAGAATTAATGAATGTTTACTATGTTAAAGTAGTATATTGAGTAAAATAGTTGATAAAATAGATTCCAGTGTAAGACAAGTTTAGAAAATATATATTATAAGGTATAAAAAATGCCTAACATATAAGAAAACATTTTTATTTGTTCTATTACTTATACATGACAATAAAGTGCACTTTGACTCATCATACATAAATGGAGTATAATTTCTCATCCTTCTGGTTGTACATGATGTAGAATCATACCAGTTGTGTAGTCATATATGTACATAGAGTAATGTCTGATTCATTCTACTATCTCTTCTACCCCCATACTCCCTGTCTGCCCTTCACTCCCCTCTACTTAATCTGAAGTACCTGTATTCTTCCCTACCCCACCTGCCTTATTGTGAATTAGCATCTACATATCAGAGAAAATATTTGGTTTTTTGGAATTGGCTTATTTTGCTTAGCATGGTATTCTCCAGATCCATTCTCCAGACCTCTGTGAGAACTGTGGTTTGGAGAGGTTAGGATTTGGGATGGGAGGAGAGGTATGGGATGTGAATATACCACAAAAGAGCAGTATGTAAATCAAGAGTGTCCTGAACATATCTGTGGATCGTGCACATAAAACAAGGAAGGAGTTACTGAGAATGAACAGAGCTGAGAACCTAAGAAAACAGGTGGAGGGATTAGCCTGGGAAAAGAAAAAATATACCTCAATTACACAAGTGAAATAAACGTGAAAAAAGTATAGCATTTTTCAACAAGAATAAAATGTTTGGAAGAATTGGGCAGAATGTGATGAAGTCTGTAACAGATAAAAAGATTGTCAGAAAACAGTAATTGCTAAGAATTTTTGGTAGATTGTTACTGTAGTCTTCCCATGTTTTCTAATTACTTGTGGAGGCCTATAAGCAAAATCCACATGTGGGAAGGGTGACCTCTTGATAGAGTGGGGAGCCGTTGGTAAGACTTCAAAAGCCTAAAATCTAAGGTGGACAGAATTGGGCCCTAGAAGAAGGGCCACTTTAGCCACTTCACCTTTACCACTGGGTTCCAAGTCAAGCTGGACACACCTGGTTAGGATCTTCCTGCTTATGGAAATGCTCTTGTTAGGAAAGTAAAGTGAGATTGCTAGGGAAGGAAGCAAACCATTCCTTTTGAGTTGGAATTAGCCAGAGGCTTGCAACAATTACAGGGATTGAATTTGATAATAGGCCTGCTTCCTGCTCAATCCCAAAAGGGAGAACAGAGAAGACCTCCAGAACCACCGCCATCAGAGCCACCTAGGAGACAAAAGGCTTGTCTTTCCTTCCTTGTTCAATTTCTCACACAGAGCACTGACACAACTGGGACTAAACCCCAGCATCCTGACTCTCAGGCCTACACCCTGAACATTATAATTTTTGCCTTTGGGGGGGTTGACATATATTAGGATTATTAGTGAAGTACTATTTTTTAAAAAATCGTGAGGGGTGTCTTAAGAATTGTTTCATTTTCTAATTTTTGTTATATATTATTTATATGGCTTTATCTCATACACAAAGACCTGAAATACAGGTTTGCATCTTGCTTTGGGACTTGAATAGTCCATTTGTAAATTCAAATGGTTACCATTGTGAAAATTGTGCAAATCTTATTTTAATTGGCTCTTTTCTTAATTCAGAAGTGATTTTTTTCAGTTTTGTTTTTATGATGCTAGAATATTGAGCAAATTCTCTCAACTCTGTCAGACACTCAGTTAATCACCTAATGTTTGATCTGCATTTGATCAGATAACCAAACCTAATGCTTAACTTAGCGGATGGGGATGGAATGCTTTCACACTCAGACTTAGTCTTTTTGATCAGATGTTTTAACACATAAGACGAAAAACTGAGATTCAGAAAAGATGTTCTTATGCTCTCAGCTTATTCATTCCTATGGCTCCATTTACTTGTTATTTTTTTCTTCCTGCAATAAAATAAAGAAAAAATAAGCAAAAAGGTTTATAGAGATACCATTAAACATAAGAAAACTAACTATTTATTCCTCACTGGAATAAAAATGAAAGCAATTATTATTTTATCTAATTAATATCTTTAATGCTTCCCAATTTACAAAAAAATAATTTTGAAGCATCCCAAAATTAGATTTACTAATGAAGTAAGGTAATCATGAGTAGCTAAAGAATAAATGCTAATATCCTAGATTTGGATAGAAGACATTTGTCTTTTGTGTATTGTATCTATGCCTTTTAGGTAGATAATCCTCTTTTCTTATATTCATTGCAAATGACTATAGTGACTACATCACTTTTCTTTCCTTTAAAATGTTACATTAGGGGAATTGACTTGGAATGAATATATTACCTGCAGAGAAGACCAGATGTCTCAAAATTTGATGTTCTTATAACTACATTTTCAAGCCCTTGGTTGTATTTTTTTTTCTTTTTTAAACATTCTTGTAAATTGTGGCTTTGGCCTGATGTGGTGCCTCACACCTATAATTCCAGCAGCTCAGGAGACTGAGGGTGGAGAGTGAGTTCAAAGCCAGCCTCAGCAATCTAAGCAAGGCCCTTAGCAACTTATTGAGACCCTGTCTCTAAATAAAATATAAGATAAAAGAGTTGGGGATAAGGCTCAGTGATTAAGAGCCCCTGGATTCAATTCCTGTACCAAAAACCAACCAAACAAACTAAATGATGGCTTTGTGTTAGTTTTTATGTTATGCTGGTTTTTATTTCTAATGTTAAGGACTAATGAAATATTCATTTGTTGTATCTTTGGTATTTTATATGAGAATACTTTCCAAATAAACTAATAAAACCCGGTTTTCAATTACTTTATATTCAAAAACCAATATATTATTTTAAAAGTATGATGAGTAAAATATTTGATATCATACCAATCAAGTATGATAGGCCTTATTTTTCAAATGGTTTTATGTGCTCTATGCTGGATTTTACTTATAATTCAGTTATTATCCTTGAAAATTTTAAATAAGTCTGTTATGTTCAGAAGTGATATTTTTATTATTAGATCCAAGATTGTTAGCTAACTTTGTAGTATATTACCAGCAAAAAATACACACTCAAATTTTGCTGTTAAGTTTGGTTTTTTCCCTCTTCACTTCTTTTACTTTTATTGATATAAAGGCTGCTGCAATCTAAAAGAAAGACACTGCTTTCAGAATATAATGTAGGCAACAGTAGGACACAGAATTTTATTTGTACTCTTCAGTAGGTTAAAATCATTTAAAATAGCATCAATCTTATACTCACGTTTTAGTTTGTTGAAGGGTAAAATATGAATATATGTTATTGCATGAGTAGACTTAATTTTGTATACATAAACTTTCACCACAAAAATCTTGCTTCAAAATGTTTCTATTTTAATTTTGTCAGGTGTTAATTTTCTTTTATTCATTAACTCTCTGATCACCCAAAATCTTACCATAATTGTTTGTAATTGATTCAGTAAGGATAGAGTTGCTTGACTTTTGAAGATGGAAATTTATCCTCTATACTAAACAATCTATCATTCATGCTAAACTTACCCATCAGCCAGAAGCATAGACACACATTGCTCTAAACACTTTGGGAATATTCATTAAAATAAATCAAATCTGTTCATGTACAGTGACACTTTGACAGATTAGAAATGCAATATTTAAGGATATGATTCAAAGATAACAAAATGTTTACCAAATTAAGTAACATTTTAGACTTTTAACTTAAACAAACTTTAAAGAGTGTGTTTTCTTTATGATAGAAAATATGATATTCTACCCTATGCAGTCAAGCCTCTTGCTGCTGCACAACGTGGTGCAACAATACAAAATAATTCCTAGATTTTACTTGACACTATTGTAATAGACTCCACTCTAGGAATTTGATAAGTTTATTTAGTAGCATTTGGAATGTTCCCCTTGTCTGATGTCTTCTACCTTTCTCTCATGACCCTAGTGGAAAGAATTTCATTGTTTGTTTATACTTCTATCTCTGAACATGTGCAGTGGCAATAAGACACTATCTAGCTTTTTAATATTTGTTTATAACATATGTAGTATCCTTGCTGCTGTTTCAGCTTTATCTTTCAATAAACTCAGCTTTACCTGAGTTTCTGATTCTGTTTGCCTCTCTTAATTAAGAGTATGTACCTTCTTACTTTAAGGATCACAGAAGACTTTTTGGACCTGGTTGACTTTGCAAAACCCATTGCAGAGCTGAGAGGATGAAGTAGGAAACTACCCTTACAGTACCTTTATCCAAGCAAAAGTCCAAGGTGAAAATACAAAGATTCACACTAGAAGCCTAACAGCATGGATCCAAGTTGAGGGATTGCATGCATAATTGGTTGGAGCTACAAAAGAAATCTCTTCTCAGTCCTTAATTGTGAAAGGCTTTCAATAACAAACCATGGAGTTTGAATTTTGTGAGTTGAGAACCAGAGAAAATTATGATGAGGTAAGGGCATGACCCAAGCCCAAATTCTACAGAGGAGACTTTTATACTAATATCAGAGTAAATTATGGTATTCTGTGAGACAGATAGATGTGTGGCATTTTTTTGACAGAAAAATCAATAGGACTATACAGGGTCTTTAGTAAGTCAAGGAGAAAAGCCCATGCACAACTTGATGAAAGTTTTTGAGTATAACTAGGAGTCAGTGACAGGTTAGATTGGAGGATGATTTCTGTTTTCACCACCCTAAACAAAACATCCAATGAGGTGTATCAGGAGGAAGTTAAAATGTGGACTAAGATAACAAGAGATAAGAATAGAATTCTAAAAATGGGAAGAAATAACAGAAAAGGAACTGAATTTACATTTCTACATTTTCAATTTGTAATAATGATTTGTACACCACCAATAAGATGCATCAAGTCACTCTAAAAAGAATTTCTGTGTAAGGAAAGTAAGAGTAAAAAATATCAACTTCCAGAAGTATGCCCTAATGTGCGTAAGAGAAATACAACTGAATAATCATATTTCCTTTGGTTGTCTTTCTGTTTGAATGCCACCTAAAACACTTGGCTTGGCATGTGTGACAGGCTCAGGAAAGGGGTTAAAATGAATGAAATTCAAGGCCCGATTTCAATGCTGGTTTGGTTCTATTCATAAACACATATTACTTATATTTTTACAGAGGTGGAAAGAAGCAGCCAAACCCAGTGAAAAAGAATTTGTTGTAAAAGCAGTTTTAAGATCTGTCTGAGTTTGCCTTCCTAAAAGGGACAATAGGATTACCTAGTGTAGTCAATGAGTGATCTCTATAAATAGCGCGCTGGACTGTAATACAGCAGGAGTGCATTTTTCAATATCTAAATGACACTGACTTCACTACTTCTATTATGTGCCCTTTCTCTGTGTGCTTCTTATCTAATCCAGTTTTCATAGTACTTAAAAAATGGCCATGCTATTTCATTAGTTCTGAAATAGAAGCTGATCTTTACCCTAAGTAAATAAGGAGAATGAAAAAGTAGATGCTTCTTTCAAAGAATTCATAAGTATGTTAAAATTAAAAAAATTGATATATTAATATATGTCTCAGAATAAATATTATGTGATCATTTAGAAATTACCAAAACATTATAATTGAAATAAGATGTGTTCCTTATGTTTATCAAAAACATTTGTATCTATTACAAGATAAAAAGTGAATATGAACCCAACACAAAATTGTAGTAAGAAAAATATACAGAGTTTGGGAAAAAGTTACTAGCATAAAGTTCTTATTCAGTGTTGATAATACAATACTTCATGGTTTAGTTTGACCCTTGTATTTTTCCTTCCCAACCAGTTGTTTTCTTGTTTTGCCTGAATAAAATTCACTACCTTTTTTCTTATAACTGTCTAATTATTGCCTCAAAGCATTTTATAAATAAGAAAAAAAACAGAAAAATCAGTAATTTCAGGGGCTATTAAACACTCCAAACTGTTCTCTCTAAAAAAATGGAGTTATCAACTATATTAATATTACCAAACTATTGAAGCCAATTTCTGTGCATTTTTTTTCTCCAAGAGATTTAGCAAACAGGATGCTTGGTTATTAGTTGGATCTGACTGGTGGTCAATTGGATTCATTCCTCATTGAGGAGGGAAATAGACTGAAATGCTATAATGATATTAATTTTAAGTATCCCAGTACATTTCTCTAGTGAGTGCATCAAGGGCAGGTAAGAGCTCAATTTTTGGACACAGAGTCCTATTAGTCTTCCATCTGCCATCTAAATAGCTGTGTGGTATTTGACATGCCTCTCTAACCTCTGTAAGTCTCAACTGCTGCATATGTGATTAAATGAGGTAAATTTGAAGAATATTTGTGGCAAATAATGATCATTAAGTGGCAGATATTTCTCAAAGGGAAGTTTTATCACCCCTCTACTTTTTCATTATACAGTTTCACATATTCATTAGCAAACATCTCTTGCTTTTGAAAATAATTTTTATTGTTGTTGCACAGGTGGCTCTCATTCGCATAAAATCATCATTATTTTCACCTATTTTTTCTATAGACACCAAGTATTAAGAAGCCTCTACTCATCTTTATCCAATTGTTTAAGACAATGACTTCTGACTTAGTTGTTTTCTTTTTTCCACAAATCCTAGAAAACCCTTGAAATAGCATTGCCATGTTTCCTTTTGGGATTCATTCAGTTCTATTGTTTTTAATTTTAAAAAGTCATATACATACACACACACATACACACACACACATATTTCTCGAATCCATTTCTTATTTATTCTATCAATAAATATGGATTTTCATAAGTCTATTTAGGTAAGTGAAATCCAACCCTTAATACAAATGTATCTATTGAACTATAAATTTCTTTAATTAGTACTTTAGAGTAATCAAAGAAAACATAGTTTAACTTTCAACTTGATCTATGATGGTAATAAGCCAGGACCAGATATTTTGGTGTGAAAGAAAATATGTAAATAAGATGTGGAAAAGATCTGGGAAATAAATAGAAAACATTAAAATGTTTGATATACCCACAGATGCAACCTGGGCTTGGTCAGGAGTTTGCCTTTTAACAAGTCTCTGTAGTGTTTTCTCCCTCAAGGATCAGCCGCTTTCTGTCATGTTAGCAGAAGGAGTACCAGAGACCTTTCACATTTCACCAAGCCTATCCTTGGGGTACAGTGGACTCAAGAAATTTATCTTTACATAACCTAATTTCTTGTATAAAATGCATATAGTATTCATTCTGAAACCAATTCTCTTTTCCTCTGTTAAACTAATAGTGTTTCAATAAATTGCCCTTCATTCATTCACTTAATTTATTTAAAATTAGTAAACACCTACCAGGTACAAATTTTGGTAACATTAATTATTTTTATAAAGGAAGTCATTTTTAGTAAATAGACTATTATGAAAACATATTCATTTCATAGTACAGCAAATTAAATACCAAAGGGATGTATATTATGGAAATCTAAACCAAGGATTATTCATAAGGGCTAAAGAGGAGGATATAGGATCTAAGGAAACTTATCTGGAGGTAGGTGAGGCCTGGTTTGAATTTCATAAGATCTAGCTAATTTATAAGAGAAACATACATTCCAGATAGAAGAAACTGAACAAAAACCACAGGAGTGAAAACTTCATTGTGTGTAGATACTTCACTATTTACTGGATATAACTTTGGAAAGTTAATTAACTTCCTTTGTATTAAAATTTCTGTGAAATGTAAATGACCACATAGGGTCCTTGTGAAAATTAAATGAGATAATTCATGTAAACTCTTTGGCTTTGTAATGAACAATAAAATACTAATATTTTCATGCCCTTAGATTGTGCCTAGTACTCTACCCAGAGCACTGCATGATTATCCCAAGTCTCACAACCGAGTCTTCAAGCTTTGTCCTTGGATAAATGTTAACTAGTATTATATACAGAAGTGTATATATATATATATATATATATATATATATATATATATATATATTCAGCAAAATTAGTAAGCAACTACTGGGTACAAAATTTGATAACATTAGTTATTTTTATAAAGGAAGTTATTGCTTAGTAAATAGACTACTATGAAGACATATTATTTTATTTATTGGTTGCTCAAAACATTACAATGCTCTTGACATATCATATTTCATACATTTGATTCAAATGGGTTATGAACTCCCATTTTTACCACGTGTACAGATTGCAGGATCACATTGGTTACACATCCACCTTTATACCTACTACCATACTAAGTGTCTGTTGTATTCTGCTGCCTTTCCTATCACCTTCCTATCCCCCCTCCCCTCTCCTCCCCTCCCATCTTCTCTCTCTACTCCATCTACTGTAATTCGTTTCTCTCTTGTTTGTTTTTTTTTCCCTTTCCCCTCACATCCTCTTACATGTAATTTTGTATAACAATGAGGGTCTCCTTCCATTTCCATGCAGTTCCCCTTCTCTCTCCCATTCCCTCCTACCTCTCGTCCCTGTTTAATGGTAATCTTCTTCTCATGCTTTTCCTCCCTGCTCTGTTTTGAGTTGCCCTCCTTATATCAAAGAAGACATTCGGCATTTGTTTTTTAGGGATTGGCTAGTTTCACTTAGCATAATCTGCTCTAATGCCATCCATTTCCCTGCAAATGCCATGATTTTGTTATTTTTTAGTGCTGAGTAATATTCCATTGTGTATAAATGACACATTTTTTTTTTATCCATTCATCTATTATTGAAGGACATCTAGGTTATTTCCACAGTCTAGCTATTGTGAATTGTGCTGCTATGAACTTTGATGTAGCTGGATCTCTATAGTATGCTCTTTTTAGGTCTTTGGGGAATAGTCTGAGAAGGGGAATAGCTGGGTCCAATGGTGGTTCCATTCCCAGCTTTCCAAGGAATCTCCATACTGCTTTCCAGATTGGCTGAACCAATTTGCAATCCCACCAGCAATGTATAAGTGTACCTTTTCCCCCACATCCTCACCAGAACTTGTTGTTGTTTGACTTCATAATGGCTGCCATTCTTACTGGAGTGAGATGGTATCTTAGAGTGGTTTTAATTTGCATTTCTTTGATTGCTAGAGATGGTGAGCATTTTTTCGTGCATTTGTTGATTGTTTTTATATCCTTCTCAGAGAAGTGTCAGGTCCTTGGCCCGTTTGTTGATTGGGTTATTTGTTTTCTTATTGTTTAATTTTTTTAGTTCTTTGTATACTCTGGATATTAGGGCTCTATCTGAAGTGTGAGGAGTAAAAATTTGTTCCCAGGATATAGGCTCCCTATTTACCTCTCTTATTGTTTCTCTTGCTGAGAAAAAAACTTTTTAGTTTGAGTATGTCCCATTTGTTGATTCTTGATTTTAACTCTTGTGCTATAGGTGTCCTATTAAGGAATTTGGAGCCCGACCCCATGAGATGGAGATTAGAGCCAACGTTTTCTTCTATCAGACGCAGAGTTTCTGGTTTGATACCTAGCTCCTTGATCCATTTTTTAGTTAACTTTTGTGCATGGCGAGAGAAAGGGATTCAGTTTCATTCTGCTGCATATGGATTTCCAGTTTTTTCAAGCACCATTTGTTGAAGATGCTATTCTTTCTCCATTGCATGGTTTTAGCACCTTTGTCTAATATAAGGTAGTTGTAATTTTGTGGATTGGTCTCTGTGTCCTCTATTCTGTACCATTGGTCCGCCCACCTGTTTTGGTACCAGTACCATGCTGTTTTTGTTGCTATTGCTCTGTAATATAGTTTAAAGTCTGGTATCGCTATACCGCCTGTTTCACTCTTTCTGCTTAAAATTGCTTTTGCTATTCTGGGTCTTTTATTTTTCCAGATGAATTTCATGATTGCTTTATCTATTTAATGCTAATCTTAATACACAAGTCAAAATACACATACACAGCACTAAACTATCCAATAACTGTGTTCTTATGGACAATGATAAAAATGAACTACACATGCCATAGACAAATTTTAATTACTCAACAAATTTAAATAGTGCAAGTGTTGAATCATAATGATAGCATAGAATTCTTAGTTTATATTTTAAAATCATGATCCATGGTCCATGATTTTAAAATATAAAATTTAAATATAATATATTAAAATACACTACATTAAAATATATTTTAAATGTATTCCATCTACGATCTGTGATCTTAATATTTTCTTTGACAAATTGAAACACGTTTCTCAGCAAATATATTAGGAAATGCCATATTAAAAACTAAATAAAAATCTAGGCTTGTGACATATCATTTCTGATGATTCTGTTTCTTCCCAGGTAACATTTCATTATTGTTATTCTACATAGGTTATACTATAAATTATTTTTTTATGAATCAGCATTGAACCTTTTTCTGGGATTCTGGGTCACTGGTTTGTAATTCCCAAGTGCTCTTTTATGTATGTTTTAGAATTTGTTGAGGCGCAGTCTTTTCTAGTCATCTAAAATTCACCTGCTCTTTCCCACAAGTGCTTATCTATAAAATAGTAATTGCTGTGCGAATTCATCTTCCAGTTCTTTAATACTCTCAGGTGTATGGTTTTTCAACTGACCTACAACCATTAAGCCTGCTTAAGGAGCCCCCAACTATTCAGTCCCTGATTTAATTGCCATTGCTAAGCATTCACTAGTTTGAAAGTATTACCATAAGTGAATAGAATGAAGGTTAGCAAGCATGATTACCATGTAGTGAGATCAGGTGGAAATAACTGTGAATATATGAAGGTTCAATGATAAATTACACATAGAAAAAAACAGGGTCACAATTAAATGTAATCTGAACTTGAGAAAGATGTGCATTTCTTTTGTGTGTAGCAGTGCCTGGGAAGATGACATGTAGAAATAGTTCTTATCACTGCAAATCAAAGCTTGTGTTTAAGTTGACTGTTGAGTGCCAGATATTGGAAATTGGAAAAAGTTCTAAGGGAAAGGACATAAAACAGTTATGACTAGAAAATACTGACTTTAAAGAAGCCTAAAGGAATGTGGACTATTAGGTTCTTAGAGTCCGTGTAAGATGAAGGAAATGCTTTTAAGGAGCTCTTTTAATGTCCTTGTGGTCTAGTGGAGGAAAATGGGCTTTGGAGATCATGGACTGTGCTGAAAATATTGGTTTTGCACTTACTAGCTGTGTGATCCAGGGTGACAGTTTCTAAGTCTCTCAGCCTTGTTATTTATAAAATAAGAAAAGCACTATGTATGTCATGAGGTTCTTGTAAAGATTAAATGAAGTAATGTACATGAATTAGCTTGTACAGTTTTTGGTAATTGATACCTAATGCTATTAATAATAATAATTAATTAAAAGTTATTCCTACAAAGTGATTTAATTGGCTTAATCCTTCTAAATGACTTCAAACAAATAACTGATTCAAATTAGACATCTAAAATGTTTACTTGGATCTGTTTCACTATTAGTGAATAATTGGAAAAAAATAAAAGATATTGGCATTCTGAGTATTCATCGCTCTACACCTAAAAACTAAGAGCCTGAACTTTACCATATACTTCATAAGTATTTGTGGAATAAAAAAAAAAAAATCTTGTATGATTTGTGGGATCTGAGAGTGGGTGAGTTTAAGAAAGAGATTGTCATGGTGAATTTCAATTTATCACTTCCATAGATGTTATGAACTGTTTTGAGTTGTTCCATTAGAAATATTACTTGTGATTTTGTTTTTTAGTTTTGTTTTGTTAACAATAAGGGGATCACTTGTCTCCATTTGGCATATTGTGAGTATGTCCTTTATTTTACATAATAGATTAAGTGAGAGAAAGGAGCAATTTTCCAATCTTTGTCTTTGAAAATGATGGTAATATGAATGACTAGTTGTGATTGCCTAGGAAGACAGAGATTTTTTTTTTATATATGTCAGCTTTCTTGACCCCATTCCAACCCATATTTGAAGATATTTTTTCTTCCCTTTTTTTCTCTCTCTCCCCTACATATTTTTTCATTCTTTTTGTCCCTGCTCTAACACATCAACTACATTTATATTTTGATATGAGTGGATATAGCAAATGGTTTTTAGATGCACATGGGTGAAATTCTGGGTCATCTCTTTCTAGATCTTAATTTTTTCCTCTATAAAATGCTGGTGGTAATGCCTATCCAGGATTTTGTGAGCATTTCAAAATATGTGTGCATTTCAGAATACCTTGCACATAAAGAGTGTTCATGAAACATTACTACTTTTCCTTACATTTGATGGTGTTACCACATAATTATAACATGTTAGTTATTCAGACAAAAAAACAGACCTATCCAAATGAAAGGTAACAGGATATATCACATAGCAAAAACATTGTGTAATAATATAAGCATTGTGTATTTCATAATAATCTAAATATATTATTCTAAATCAAAATAAAGAAAATTCATCAAGGAATCTTGGAAAGAAGCAAATAACTAGTGTAGATATCTAGTTTAATACATTCCTGATAGATATCATCCTATTAAATATTATCTGACTTTTGGTAAAGGCATTCTTTCATGCCTTTTTTTTTTCTTCCAACATAAATTTATTAGCAGCTTTCTGTGTGCCAGGCATTGTTGAAAGACTTAAACAATGTGTGTAAAAACACAAACAAACAAACAAACAAAAAAAAAAACAACAATTGCATCAGTTGCCTAATCCCCTCCAAAACTGGTTTGTTGGATTCTTATTTGAAGTTTTCAGCATTAGAATATTACTCTATAGAAGTAATACAAATGCTTTCTAACCTAACTTGCTATACAAAGAATTTGTAATCCCTTGACATCTTTCATTAACCAAGGTCCATGTATTTTTTCTTCTCAAGATGATTCTGTATGCATTGGAATGGAGAATTTCTCTCCTTCTTTAAAGGCATAGGTATTGGAAGACTTTACCAGCCCTCAAGGACAAGGGTTTGTCACCCTATTTCACTCATCATTACATAAACCTTTTCAATTTTTACCTTAGAATTTCTGATTAGTTTCCCATTCTAGACCTGTGTAATTTTGTTTAATTCAACATTAACAATAAAATAAAAGGAGAACAGACTATGAAAGGTCAATGCCACATTTATTGTCCTACCCTACACTCTGGGTGCCCACAGGAATTTAATTTGCCTTTTTTCACGATAGCTCTTTCTTGCAACTGCCTTTGGCTATTAGATTTTTCAATCAGCTTATTTCTACCCAGTAGAAGCAGATGGGAAGAGCTGGCTTCAGAGTTGGTTTCTCTATTGTCTGTATTAGAATGTTGTCAGTAACTTATTACAGGATCTTATTGGATGGTCTTTGTCCTGCTGTATTGCTTTGCAGCAGAGGTACAGGTAATAAAAATCTCTATGACTAGGACCTTGGATTTAGATAGTTCAATTAGTCGTTCAGGAAGTCTATCAAAAATGTGACTCCAGGTCCCTGAACTCCAGCATTTTCATTATTAGAGTGAAATGTTAGTGACAAATGAGGTATGATGGTCTAGACACCTCATCAGCCTGCTGGCTTGCAGCCTGGAGTAAAGGGGCAGTTCTAAAAATATCTAAAAAGGTCTTGGTGGGTTCTCAAGGTGTGACTCAGTCCTAAGGCCATGAAAAATGGGGAACATCTTACATTTGGGAACAAAAATACATTTTCATAGGTCTTTGAAATTACAGAGCACCAAATTAAGGATGTATTTATGCAATTACAAATGCATTAAGATGTTATGGTCCAAGATGTGTTTTCTTATTGGCTAGTACCATAAATAATGAGACTATCTTAAGAAATGGCAGCAGTTTAATTCCAATGATAGGTAAGCTCATCCAACTGTTTTTAAAATTGTTTTAATTTATATAGTAACTAATAGTGATATTTGCTATTTTGATAAATTTTATAAAATTTCATGTGTATGGACAGTCTTTACTAAGTAAAGTTTGTGTGAATATGTTTGTAACCCATATATTTACCCTAGTGATTTTCCATGGCATGGTTTTGCTCTCGAGGGGGATTTTAGTAATGTGTATGGTAATTTTTCATTGTCACAATATGAAGGATCCTGTGAGCATTTATTGAGTAAAAATACCATGTTTCATGTCCATGTTTCAGCACCTACTCAATAGCTGAATCTAGATCCTAATTCCATCTTACATGTAAACGTCCCATGTATCTTGTATGGGTTAAATACAAACTGAATTCTCCATAGTTACAACTATTTTCTAAAGTTGGAGAAAATGGTGATTCATTTTGTTTGCAAGTCTATCAGCAGGAGTTGACCATTTTGTAAAGTGGCATTACTAATAGTAAAGTAGTATGGCAGTCATCGTATTTAGTCACCGATTCCATATATTATATCATTGTTTTTGTAGCCCTTGCATTCATGGTGATTTTATGTACATTTAAAACATATGTCTTCTTCATTTTGCAACACATAGAATTGAAAATTCAATACATATTTTAAAATTACTTTTCTCTTATTCTTTGCTTATCAGAGAGTTATATCTTTAATTGTCTAAGCCATGTCTATAAATTATGTTTCAAATAACAAGGAGGAAAATTAAAAGCATGTTATGAAAAGAATCAGTCTTATAGATTTAGGAATGATTGATTTATATGTTTAGAATGTCTGGCTGGTTGACTCTACAACTAAGCACAAATGCTACAAGTATCAAAATGGTGTGTACGATCTTTGGTGGAAATAGGTGAATGCTGAAGAGCACACCCTGGCAAATTCATACTTGATTACAATTTTGAAATGAAGGCCTGATAATAAATTCTGAAGTTAGCAGAATGGATTCTCTATTCAGTTTTTCATTGCTATGGCAAATACCTGGATGAAAAATCATTTTAGAGGAGGAAATATTTATTTTGTATCATAGCTTCAGAGGTTTTAGTCCATGATTGACTGGCTCCATTGTTCCTGGGCCTGTGGTGAGGCAGAATATCAAGGCAGAAGCTCTGAAAAAGCAAAAAACTTCTCATCTCATGGAAGCCAGGAAGGGAGAGAGTGGGCACAACTAGGTACAACCGGAGATATACCAGTGCCCCCGGTGACATTTCTTCCAATTAGACCCCACTGCATACAGTTTCCATCACCTCCCAATAATATCATTAAATGTGAATCACCTAATGGATTAATTTACTGATGAGGTCAGAGCCATCATGATTCAGTCACTTCCCCAAATCCCACTGTGAGCATTGCTGCATCATGGACCAAGCTTCAAATGCACACTTGGTGAACACTTCATAATTCAACCATAACAGATTCTCCTTAAATAATTCAACTAGAAATATCTTAAAAGCCTTATTATACAAGACATCTTGCTAAAAGCTGGAGTGACAAAGACAAATATGAAATAATTCACTACTCCAGAGACTTTAAACATTCTAGTGGAAGAAACAGACAAATATCTATAGAATGTCAATGTCAATGCAAAGTTAATGTCCAGGAGAATATATATTGATTATTTTTTCCTTGAGTACCAAGGCTTGATCTCAGGGCCACTCAACCACTGAGCCACATATCCAGCCCTATTTTGTATTTTATTTTCAGACAGGGTCCCACTGAGCACTGAGTTGCTTAGCACCTTGTTTTTGCTGAGGCTGGCTTTGAACTAACAATCCACCTGTCTCAGCCTCCCCAGCTGCTGGGATTACCACAGGTATTACCATGCACTGCCACAAGTTTCTGTAAAAAAAAGGGGAAAAGTTTCAAAGTCATCTGATATATGATAAAGTTTGAAAATTATGCCATGAATCACGCTAAATATTGTGCTCAAATAACGTAGGAACAAAGAGACAAAAAAAAGTATTTAAAGTGAGCAAGTATCAACAACAGAAATTATCCCAAGATGTTTCTGTTTTGAAGAAGCTCATTATGTTGTAATAGAAAGCACTTGATGGTACAAGATGAGTCTCTGAATAAAAAAAAAAACTTATGCATTCAGCAAGAAAAAGAAATGAAGTTCTTCTGCATAACTGAAAAACATAAAAGATAATTTGTAATTGCAGAGTGTTCATAGAGAGAAAGAAAAAGAGGGTATGAGGAAAATGGGGGGAAAGGATTAGATATAATGTTGGTTTGGCAATAGTGAGAGATTAAAGGATATAGGAAGTAAGATACAGGAAATTTAAGACTTGATCATAGAATTTGCGAGGAAAATTCCCGTGAAAATATAACACTGTGGGAGTCCATAGAATCTAGGAAAATTCTGGACTTCCCACAGTTTGTATGAAGGGAATGTAGTTAGTTTTACTTAAAATGTACAAGGAAAAAATGTTTGAGTAAGGTGAATAACTTATAATGTTTAGCAAGTCAATGTAGTGGTTAGGTAGCAGGCTTTAAAACAATTCTTCAGTGTCATGGATGACTTTCCCTTCCCCAAAACCAGTCATGGATTGATGGTTGTTTTATTATTATTATTTATTTACTCTAATTTGTTATACACAATGGCAGAATGTTAATGGGTTTTTTAAAATGAAAAATGTGCCTGAGTTTCACAGCAATACAAATGCTTCAGTTTCTATACATATCTCCTCATTAGATGGTAGAATCTTATTTGTGGATGAGTACTGGCTTATGGGCTACATTTTGTGTGTGTGTGTGTGTGTAGTACTGCTCTGGAATTGGGCAGCATGTCTCCATATGTTGTTATGAAATTATGAAAGACACCTAACCTCTCTGTCACCCATTTTTATCATATGCAATAAAATCGTATCTCATATTTTGCTAAAATTATGACATAGACTGTCATAATATTGATTCTCTAACTATTCTGTAGTAACAGAGTCCCTGATTTTCAGATGAATACCTGTAATACAGTTTAGTTTCCTCAGACTTCATTGTAGCTAGTTGTTGCCATATGGCTTCTGTCCAACCAGAATCTTTTAGGAGTAATGTTTGTGCAATAGCTGGAGTGAGCCCTCCACTGGTTCTTCTTGTCCAAAATGAATGAAGATATGATGCCTGGTGTCTGTTGGGTCATGAGATTAGAACTTACATGCTGAGGCTGTTCCTGCGTATATAAGGCATAGGCCTTATAGCATAGGCTATTATAGCAGCCTGAAAGAAGCTTACCTTCAGCCTTCTTTTAAAATACAGAAAAATAACATTGCATCCTTATTTAAGTTATAGTGGGTGTTCCATGACGTACAGTATAACCAAATTCCAATGGATGAATGGATAAGTGACAAAAGATGTGTAATACAGCAGTTGACACACAGAAGGCACTTAGTCAACAATAATGATTATTAAGTTTGTTGAAGATTTCATGAATTTGTTCAGTAAATATGTAATGGCAACCTTCTGTGTGCCATCACATTTAGTGTTGATTGTACAAAGGTAATTAAGCTAAATCATCTACATATAAGAAGGTATTGTATTCAAGTTACAAAGTAAGACTAAGTCAATAACAGTTTTTCAGATGATCAGAGTATCATATGGCTAAAATAAAGGTATTATGTAGTTGATTAATTATATTGACTATGAAAATATCTACTGTGGTAGATATTTATTTATGTGGTTGTGGCTCAATGGTAGAGTGCTTGCCTTAAATGCCTGGGGCCCTGGGTTCGATCCTCAGCACCACATAAATTAAAATAAGGTATGTGTCCTACAACTAAAAAAAATTTTTTTACTACTATTAAGTTATAACTCTACCATTATAGTTTTCAATTATTTCTAAGTTGATACAATAATTGTACTTAGTATTATCAGTAAATAAAATGCTATTTTATTTATTTTTAACATTCTGTAATTTATTCAAAATGAATAATATGTTCTGGTCCTTCGGAGACTTACTAAAGGCAATTAATCCTTTACTGCTTACTGAAGAAAGTAGACTAAGACGGCCTACTGGTTTGGTTTGGTATATTTTAATTGAGTTCTTAAGTTTTCAGTTTCTTGTTGTTTGTTGACCAAGAGCTGCTGTCATTTCTTAGAAACCACTCCCAGGTCCTTGCTTTCTGGGCCCCTCAATTTCAGCAGTAGAAAAATTTCCCCTCACATTTCAGGAAACTGAGAACTTTCAATCCTGCCATTGCAAAAAAAAAATGGATTATGTCAATATCCGGAAGCAGCATGGAAGTCTGAATGTGTTGCATTCCTTTAGTGAATTCAAATGTGACAAGGTGCATTTGTTTGAGGTCTAGCAGATATGAGGTCTTGCTCATGGATAGAGGAATGCTGAAATTTCAAACACAGAGTTGAATTGTTAATTACATTTTGGATTTGCTTTTGACACCACTTTTCTCTGAAAAATTTAGGATACATTTTCCCACATTTTTGTTTAAAAATTTTTATATATAAAAGAGCATAACTCATTAGAATAAGGTTGTCTCATCTTACTTATGGCAAATATGTCAATACTTAGCAAGACTTCTGTCTCTGAGTAGGCTGTAGCCAATAAATATATACATACATACATGAAATATTATATACACAGATATAATACAATCCATGCTAAAAATCATTTTTAATAAGTTGCTAGAAGTTAGTTCTTAGATAGTCGACTAAAATATAAGCAAAGTGAATTTTTAGCTGTTGACTTTCTCAGCTTGTGTAATCTGTGTAATAGATATTAAGAAATAAGTGCATTTATGAGGAAACTGATACAAAATGAAAAATTTTAATGGTGTTCTGCTTGAGATGTTTTCTGTCATTAGATATCTTAGCAGAATCAAATGAATCTTTTAAAAAATCTTCTACCATTTATTCCCTATTAAAGTGACAAACATGTAAATGACATAGTCATTAACACGGGTGAGTAGGTCATAACTCTGCATTTTCACATTGGTGGACTGAGTCACATTTGAATCCAGTAAATGAATGCAACACATTTTCTTTCAGTAGTCAAAAATCCAATAATGGTTTTTGTGATTGTTCCATGAAAATTAGATCCCTCAATTACGTTCTTCTACCTTGCCCTTTGACTTTCTACAAAGACTTTTATTCATTTAGCCAATTTCCTCTCTGAAAAGAACAAGACAAAGGAAGTTTTGAGCTTTGACATGCCTGTGATATTATTAGCACGAATACTGTGCATTAATGCAGTGCTGCCTGGCCCTATAGCGGTTCTGTGCCCTGTCTTCAAACGCTTTGAGATGTTATAATTATGAAATAAGGCATTGAGTGGTAAATTTGAATTGCATATTATAGAGGAAAACTGAATGCTTTGGTGATATAAGACCCTTACATCCCCACTCTCTGGTTATTCACTAAAGTATGATCCTTTTCATGGTCATTTATTTCCACAATCTATTATAAATGAAAGCTTGTTCAGCTATCTTGCAGCTTTATTTTATTCACATAGCATTGGGACCACCCTTTAATCTAACATTGTAGTATCATATAGGAAGCTGCACCAGTGGTTTGCACTCATGATAAAATGCCATTATATACATTAGATCAGTTCATCCATGATTGCCCAGAGAAAACAAGTGGTTGTTTAGTTTTTTTCCACTTTGAATTTTAAAGTAATATGGGAATTCTGGAGATTTTTCATATAGTAAGCTGACACATGTTGCATCTCATAGTGTCATATTGTTATTTTCATTTCTAACCTGGTGTAACAATCTGAGCACACTAATCTAAACATATCCAGAGCAAACATTGAAGTGAAACAAATCACAGGGTTTCCACTATTTTTGTGGTGAACTGCTTCATGACTTTGCTTTTAAATTAAAAACTTCTCAAGGGATGATATGCCATGGTTACCCAGAGCAGTGTCTTGGAGTGCAGTGGAAATTTAATAAGCAGTTTTTGAATGCATGGCAATATAAATGAAGAAGTTGAAGAATGAGTAGAAAAGTGTGTCCTCCTTCTTTAAAAATATTTGAAAATACTCTGAGAAAATCTCATATACTTGTCTGTGCTGAGTCTATTTTAGGGCAGCACATCTGATGTGTATGCAAAGCTGCAAAGAAGTCAGTCAGCTTCCCTGCTCCCTAAGGCCACTTGTATTTCACAGGCAAGGTTGAAGTCTTTCCAGCAGAAGTCCCTGACAGCAGAGCAAAGAAAATTTAAGCAATAACAACAGGAAATAAATGATCTTACTTTCTTGAGGTAGGTTTGTAGAGCAGAACAGAGGCTGACAGGTATCTTTTAGAAAATTGATGTGTAATGAGCTATAAAGCATATTTAACTCACTAACCCAGTTAATTGAAAACACCATATGGACCTTGATGCTTTGTTCGACTCTGTTCTATTAATGAATTTTAAAGTAAATACATTATGTTTATACAGAAGATAAATTAAGCACAGTTTTTGAGTAATATAATAAGTGCACTTTGGATCAAATATCTTCATTAAAAATCTTGGGTATAAGTGCATTGAAGTTAATATACAGTTGTCATTAAAGCAAAATATATTTGGTTGAACAATTGAACTATAAGAAAACAGAGCTTTATTAAACAATAGCCAATTTTAAAAAGTTAACCTATAAGATTATATAGTTAATCTATTCACATATTTCCACTAAGCTGTTACCATGCTCCAGATATTACTGTAAATGTGTTTTCCAAAAAGATGAGAACCCAGTGTAATTATGTGAGAAATGACATAAATAGTGTAATAAACATACAATTAATTACCAAGTTTTAACAAAATTTTAAAAGTGGTATTCTATTTTCTCCTCCCAAATTAGTAATAGATTCACTGAAATTTGTACATTTATTTAAAAATGTTACTCATTTCTACATAAGCTATGAGAAAATCTGTTATTTTTCATGGAAGTATAAATTAAAAAATTCTGAAGGATATGTAAAATCTGTTTTAAATATTCCAGTTACTATGATTTAGTAATGAAAACTTTGAGAATATTCTACAAGATAATATTTCCAAAACAAAAAAATATATTCATATAGCTAATTGTAGAATAATAAAAGAGAATTAATTTTGTGAAAAAATTATAAATAACTTAGATATAAAATATCATTATAAAATTCGAAGAAATGATATACCATGTACTTAGATATAAAATATCATTAGATTTGAAGAAATAATATACTTATTTACATAGTTCTTTCTCAGTAAAAGGGTAATTATAGAAGTACAGGAAACTGCTTTTGCTATGAATATAAATTAGGAAGTATACAAAATTTTAAACATGGCTTGCTAATAACTATGCCAAAACAATAACATACCTTATAAAACATATTTTTTTATAAAATTTCAAAAATATTCTTGGGCTGGGGATGTTCAAGTGGTAGCACACTTGCCTGGCATGCGTGTGGCCCGGGTTCGATCCTCAGCACCACATACAAATAAAGATGTTGTGTCCACTGATAACTAAAAAATAAATATTAAAAAAAAATTCTCTCTCTCTCTCTCTCTCCCTCTCTCACTCTATCTTTAAAAAAATATATATTCTTAAGTGATTAAATTAAGAGAGTGGTGATAGGGATAATATTTTTTTTCTCCTTGTTACTTAATCTATTATCTTATATACATAAAAAATTTTAAAAAAACACCTGAAAACATAGATAATTTCATAATACTTTACATCTTTTTAATTTTTTACTTAGAATATCTTAACTCTTCATCTCATGATGTCATAATGAAAATATTTCCAAAGGAGATTATTAACATGATTTCTTATCAAGTTATACTTTTAACAAATGCCACAACCATAGGTTTATATGAAGATTATTTTTTATTTATCTCCAAAGGTCTCTTTTAAAAGGATTTGTTAATATGAAATTCTACAATAGTTCAATAAATGACAGTTACAGTTTTATTTTCCTCTTTTTAAAAGCATACCATATAAAGACAAAAACATTTAAAAATAAGTTTTATCAACTACAGCTTTTTCAAAGTTGCAAAAGTAATAGAAAGTTGACAAATACTACTGAAAGGCAGACAATTTTGGTTGTGTCTATGGACTTACATGATTCAAAGGAGAAAATCAGATCTGGCATTCCAATTAGATGAAGTGAAGGACATTGACCTTAAAAGAATGGTACAAATGAGAAGAGGTACACAAAAAGAAAAGGGGGAGAATAAAAGACAATGATATAAAGTTGGCCAAATATTTATTATAAAAAAGGAAAGTTTACTAGTGTTAGGTTTGAAGGCTTCTAGTCTACAAACTAGCCAATTCTTAACAAATCTTCCTCCGGGTGTGTTAAGTTACAGGGATACTAGTAAGAGAAATTTTTCTTCATTCTTCTAGTGGAAGAACACTATTTTATTATTTAATATGTTTCTATACTAAAAAAACAAAAACCCAAAACTTTGATGTATGTCCTATGGTGAAGTAAACAATATGGAAATTTGTAAGTTAAAAAATTGATTGTTTGATTTCCAAGTTCATATTTCTGAGGTTTCATATGTACTCTCTCAAGAATATTGAGTGTTATTATTACATTTTTTATTAAGTCAAATTACATCGTATTGTGCATTAATTTTCATGTATATGTATTTTTCAGAAAAATATGTCCAGAACATTTTTCCAAGTAAAATAACAGAATAAAATAAAAATAAAAAATAATTCCTTATCAGTTTGTTTGAATTTTCACTTCACTATTTATGCAGATTATGGTTAGCTTAAACTTGTAATGTAGTTTGCTGTTTTTTAAAGCATTTTCTTTTATCATTTTTTGATTCACATAGGGCTTCTTTGAACTGGGTAGGACAGCCTATCTTGGTTTAAGAAATTCATATTTAAATGGGTTAAATGGATTCTTAAGTTAATCAAAAAACTACTCTTGGGAATATTACTGAGGGATTTTTGAATTCTAATACTGTGCACTAACAAACAGTTGTTTTTTTACACACAAATACATTAATGATTTAATGATTTGTTTGTATGATGTGATTATTAATTAACAAAGTTGTGTATGTTGTATGTGCAGAAGTATTGCAACTTAGGATAGATAGGAACAATATAAAGCACCACTTTAAATACAACCTAACATAAATCTAAAAATATGTGTTAAATACTATTAAATATTATTTTTCTAGAACCATCCTCTGAGTACAGGTTTCTACTATTCAAAAGGTGATGATAACACTTACAGTCTGGGTATACATCAAAAATAATTGAAAGCAGGGGCTGGAACTGTTTGTACAATTTGTACACTCATGTTCATAACAGCGTTATTAATGGTATCCAACTGGTAGAAACAAACCAAATGTTCATTGAGGCATAAATACAATGTGATAGTATTCAGTATTACACATGAATGGAATTCTGACACTTTCTAAAATATCAGTAAAGCACAAAGACATTATAATAAGTGAAATAAACCAGTGGCAAAAGGATAAATAATGATTCTACCTATATGACATACCTAGGCCAGTTAAATTCCTGGACACAAAGTAGAAGGATGGTTCCCAGAAATATCAGAGGGGGACTGAGATGAATCAGTGGAAGCTGGTAGTCAGGGAACCACCTCTGGAGTGGGGAAACACAGCTATAGAAAGCATGGACTTTGATACCAACCCTTATCACCACATATGCAAATCCAGCAAGGAAAGGCTGACACCTAAACCTGAGAAAACACCAACCATTTCAACTAAACCCAGGATGGAACCTATACCTAATGCTCTTGCTGCAAAATGAAGAAAATATTTCAGTGCCCTGAAATTCAGCTTACTCCTGAGTATAAAGGAAATGGAAACATGGGTGTGTTGGTAATTAGAAATTTAACTGAATGTTTAACCAAGAGGGATTGTACTGGGTATCAGAAGTAGCTAACAGACCACGGTTTGACAAGCTGGAGAAAGGAAAAGGGAATGTTAGCTAAACCTGGGCCAGTTAAAAAGATATAAGGAAAGTTCTACCTGAGACTTATGACTATGTACATATCAAATAACTGTGCATGTTACTATGTACAAAGCCTAAGAACCACTTCTTTAGAAGATGCCAAGTGACTATTACTTTGGAATCATAACATCATAGGGATGTAGTGCCTGCTAAAATCAGAGAAACACGATGATTTGCTTAAGGACACACAATAAAATTACTCAGTAGCCACATCCTAAATTCCCAAATCTGATACGCTTTCCCACTTGTAACATAATGATCTACTGATAATGATTGATTCTGGGTTGAGCATTTGTAGGAATTAAAATTTAAGAATAGAAAAGAATATAAAACTTTCTCTTATGTTTTCAAAGTATAATATTTTGTGAATTACTAACTATTGAAAGTGATTAAAATAATAAAATTATTTTATTGCCACAGCATAAAGACTTTTCATTAATAAGTCAACTCCTAACTCTGCACATGTATTGTTTTTGAGGTGGTTCATATAAGCAATGCCATAACTCTAAATAGTGGACAGTACTTTACTGCCTGACCATAAGGTATTCTCCAATCTAGGATTTAGAAAGAAAAGAGAGCTTAGTGGACATGCAAATTGTAATCATTTTCTGTAGAACCTGGCTTTTATTCAATCAGGTTAATATATGACTGTTGATTAAATTGGATTTTTAAATGTTATATTAATATAGTATTGATTTGAAGTATTCTTACTTAAAGAAAATTTTTAATAAATTATTGTATGTAGTTTGCAAAGCCATATTTTGAAATGTTGGGAATGAATGGCTAAAATTTTTGCATGTGTCAAACTGTTTGGTAATTGCATGTTTCTTGTAAGAGAGTTACATGATCATGATATATTAGAATTTGAACATGAGTAATGAGGAAGGAAAAACTCTTTTTTTCTTTTTCACTTAATGATCCATCTTGTGAAAAAGGCTTTGAAACTTGACAGAAATGTGTCTCTTTACATAAAACTTAAAATCACCATCCCTGTCTTTAATATCCAATCAATCTGTACTTTGAGGCATTCAGTACCTACTTCTGTATTTTAAAAAGAAACATTAGCCTTTCAGAATTGCTGTTTCTTGTAAGATTACAGTCTATTATAATAAAATTGTTCTTATAATGAAGAGTAGTCAGGATGTGGCCACTTTCCATGGTGTTTCAAATGTAAGAAATATGGGAGATGGTCCAAGTACTTCTGCAGATTGCCTGTTTAATTTAGGACTAATCCCTTAAAAATCAACATGGCATGTTCTGAATTTAATGTGAAGGTAAACTACTTCTTATTTCTACTTGTTTGTAAATACTATTAAATGAGCATTTTCAAAATAGCTATTAAAGTAATAATTATAAATATCCAAGACAAATTGTTTTCTGTATTAAATATTCATAAGGACACTTTTATTTCCTACTATAAGTTATATGTATTCTTAATGCCAAACTAAACATACTCCATTTCAATGAAAAAGAAAAAAAATGTTTAAGTGTACAGATGATCATCAATTAAAATTAACTCAATATCCAAAAGTTACATAGTGCTATTAAGACATTCTTTTTGAAGTAGGATTACAAAGCAGAAGATGTCCCCAAATGATAGAAAGCAGTTCATTCTGATGACAATCTAAGATAATTATACAGACTATATGTGCTAAAAAGCAGCCTGATATAAAATAAAGTATCTCCATTTACAAATCATTTCTTCTTCTACCTCTTCTCTTTTCCTATCCTCTGCTTCCCACTTCCACAATAGGTAAAAGCCTGATTCTTAAAACTGCAGATCCTGAGTAATCCTAGCTTGACATTTTGTTGACCTACCAGGATGGGTTTACTTCTATTCTAGGACTTACTGACATTTTAAAATGCCATTAAAAGAAAAATAAATAAATAAAAAGATTGTTATTGGACTCTACAATCAAAATCTGTGCCCATTAAATGCTAAAACAAAAGGAGACAAGATAGATAACCTCCACTACGTGGATTTAAACAAATGTAAAATTTCATGTTCTATGTAGATATTGCTTTGGTTATAGCAGTGTATAGTAATGATCAAGAGCACAAATGTGGGAGGTACTTCTACCATTATCAACTGTATGACCTTGAAAAAGTTAGTTATCCTTACATGCTTCAATTTCTTTTTTTTAAAAAAAAAAATATGTTACTTAGGCATGTATGACAGCAGAATGAATTTTGATTCATTGTACATAATTGCAGCACAACTTTACATTTCTATTGTTGTATACAATGTACTATATGTGCAGTCATACATGTAGCTAGGGTAATGATATCCATCGCATTTCACCATCTTTCCTATCCCCATTCCTCGTCCCCTTCCCTCCCTCCCATTTGCCCCATCAAAGTTTCTCCATTTTTCCCATGGCCCCCCCATTATTTATCAGCATTCACTTATCAGAGAAAACATTCTGCCTTTGAGGTTTGGGGATTGGCTTACTTCACTTAGCATGATATTCTCCAGCTCTATCCATTTACCTGCAAATGCCATAATTTTATTCTTTTTAATGCTGAGTAATATTCCATTATGTATATATACCACAGTTTATTTATCCATTCATCTATTGAAGGGCATCTATGTTGGTTCCACAGTTTAACTATTATAAACTGAGCTGTTATAAACATTAATGTGGCTCCATTACTATAGTATGCTGATTTTAAGTCCTTTGGGTATACACTGAGGAGTGGTATAGCTGGGTGAAATAATGGTTCCTCCCAAGTTTTCTAAGGAATCACCATACTGCTTACCAGATTGGTTGCACCAATTTGCAGTCCCACCATCAATGAATGAGTGTGCCTTTCCCCCACATTCCTCACTTATTGTTGCTTGTATTCTTGATAACTGCCATTATGACTGGCATGAGATGAAATCTTGGAGTAGTTTTGATTTGCATCTCTCTAATTACTAGAGATGTTGAACATTTTTTCAAATATTTGTTGATCAAATGCATATCTTCTGAGAAGTGTCTGTTCAGCTTCTTAGCCCATTTATTGACTGGGTTATTTATTTATTTATTTATTTATTTATTTATTTGGTGTTAAGTTTTTCAAGTTCTTTATATATCCTTGAGATCAGTGCTCTACCTGAAGTGCATGTGTCAAAAATTTGCTCCCAAATGTAGGCTCTTTTTTCACCTCATTGATTGTTTCTTTTGCTGAGAAGAATTTTTTTAGTTTGAGTCCATCCCATTTATTAATTCTTGATTTTATTTCTTGAGCTTTAGGAATCTTGTTAAGTAAGTAGGGACCTAATCCGACGTAATGAGGATTTGGGCCTACTTTTTTCTCTATTAGGTGCAGGATCTCTAGTCTAATTCCTAGCTCCTTGATCCAGTTTGAGTTGAGTTTTGTGCATGGTGACAGATAGAGGTTTATTTTCATTTTGCTGAACATGGATTTCCAGTTCTCCCAGCACCATTTGTTGAAGAGGCTAACTTTTCTCTAATGTATATTGTTGATGCCTTTGTCTACTATGAGATAACTATATTGATGTGGGTTTGTCTATGTGTCCTCTATTCTGTACCATTGGTCAACACAATTCACAATAGCTAAATTGTGGAATTAACCTATATGTCCTTCAATAGATAAATGGATAATTTATCAATTTATTCAATTTCCTTTGTTTGAAAAATTGAGGTAATAATTATACTGAAATCAAGGAGTGGTGTGAGAAGTATATAAACTAATAAACATGCGCTTAGAAAAACTAAAGAGGTAAGTGCCATATAAAAGTCATCTTTCCAACACTAAGTTCCTGATTCCAGAAAAAAAGAAACTTTCTAAATAATAGAATTTGAAGAACAAATCTTTAAGTTTCAGTTTGTCTCCCTAGGTTTACTAGAGTCCATGTATGTTAGCTAGGAATGATCCAGAGTAATCAGAGGTGGACTGCAACAATAACTAATGCTTACTGAGAATAAGAGTTGGGAAAAATTGGATTGAAGAGTCTAAGATATTTATTATTTATTTCCATTATAATAATAGGTAAGTAGAGTAGCATCAAATAATTCTAAATTCCCAAAGGAGCAAGTTGGATGTAAATGTATATATAAACTAAGTATCTGCTTTAAAGCACAATTAGTCAAAAGCAAAATGCCAGACTTTTTTGTCTTATTGAGAGCTTTGCTTTTCAGAAGGTTAAATATGACTGCTATTTTGGATCTTATTTTGTCAAGGAAGCATGAGTTGGCAAAGTGGAGGTGACAAGAAGCTGGGGAGAATCTGATCATATTATCTTAGGTGCCAAAAAGTGTAGGAAATAAATGCATTGTGTAGTCTAAAACTTCTCCAGATTTTAAGAAAATCTTCTGAACAAAAGCAAGTTCACGAGAAAGGTGTGTTCAAGTGCTGAAAGTCCTGAAAAATGAAATCTTTATTACAGCCTCACAGATATTCTTATGAGAAGAAAGCAAACAGACATCTTATAAAGTAACACAGCATTGTAGAGAGAAAGATTTCTGTCGGGCTTAAATTTTTAAGCAAAAGTATAAAAAGGGGGAGAAAGCACAAAATGAAGAATGAATTGTAATAAAGTAGGGAAAGATTAAAACATGGGAAGGGAAGAAGGTGAAAAATATTGGGTACAAAGTAAGTTGTGTTTATACTATGGATGTTATAGAAAAACAAAGTTAGACTTACTACCTCAGTTACTATTGAGACAATAAAGCTGTTCAACTTATGTTTTACTTCTATTTTGCCTGTTTACAAAAAAAAAAAGAAATCCTAAGAAATATAGTAAATATTAATACAGTTGGAATGTAAATGTAAGAGAGGAAAGGTGAAATGTGATAGAAATTAGATAACTCTTGGTTTCCTCTGCCAAAATTATTATCTTCCTTACACTGTAAAAACTATATGCAGGGGGCTGGGGTTGTGGCTCAGCGGTAGAGTGCTCGCCTAGCATGTGCAAGGCCCTGGGTTCCATCCTCAACACCACATAAAAATAAATAAAATAAAGGTATTTAAAAAAATCTATATGCTGGCATGAAAACTAAAGCAGCATTTTGTAATGATATAGAAACTTCTGTAACATCATGGAGGCATAGAATATACGTTATGTGATATTAGAAAAGCACTAAATTTCAGGATCAGAAGGAGCCTTGCAGATTACTATAATAGCTGACAATTGAATGCCCTGTGTTCTTCTTGCCAACAAATTAATAAAAATAAAAAATACTAATTTTCAAAATGGAGAAGGAGTAAATCTGTTGTCTATAGATCTTGATATTAATCCTTATTAGTAAAAATACCATAGGGGTTTGTGAATGGGAACACAAAGTGGAAATCTATAGGGGTCTTAGAAAGAATAAGTCATTTGTAGCATTACTATACTTTCATAATATTACTAAAAATGTATGAAAATGATGAAAAGTACTGTAGCTTCAATACAGAGTCCATTGAAATGAGTTATTTAAATGTATGCTATTATACTTTTGTATGCAAAACAGAAATATGTGTGATGATGATGATAGCATTTGTAAAATTTAGCCAGTTGAAAAACTACCAAAGGAATAACTTAAAGGAATATCTTTAATGATGTGGCTAGGATCAGCACTTATTATTTACAGCACTATGTTGTTTCAAAAAGTTATAGATAGCAGGCTCATGCTAAAGCAGACATAAATAAGAGCTTAGTGAATGCTAATATTTTATTTTAAATAGATGGAGAAAAGAATTTTCATTTATACATGTTGAACTATATAGTTAATTTTTAGGGGAAAACAAGTTGTATCCCAACCTCACACACATCCAGATGAAATGATAGATCAATTAAGGCATTTCATTATTCTTTCATTTGTTCTTTTAGATATATGACAATAGAGTATATTTTGACATATTTATGCAAATATGGAGTATATCTTATTCTAATTGGGATCCCATTCTTGTGTTATGCATGATGTGGAGATTCATTGTGGTATATTCACATATATACATAAGAAAGTTGTGTCAAATTCATTCCACTGTCTTTCCTATTTCTCTCTTCCCTTCTCTTCATTCTGCTTCATCTAATTCATTAAACTTCTTCCCTTTGCATTATTAAAGCAAAAAAGTGAATAGAATATCCATTTACTAACAAATCTTAAATTATTTTTCTAGCCTGGTGCTCTTTACTAAACCTCATGCACCCAAATCCATTTCTTTGTTGGACATTTCTGATTGCCTCACAGATTGTTCAAGCTCTGCACTCCAAATATAAGCTTATAGATGTGCTTCCATATTCTCTTCCTCTTTCTGGGATTCTATGATGGTGAGTAAGATATCATATACTCACATTTTCAAATCATAATTCTGAAAGTCATTCTTGACTTCCTGGAATGTATTCCTTAAGTCATACTAATTGTAAGGAACTTGTGTCAGGGCAGAGATTTGATCAAAATTCTATTTTAGAAATATTTCTTTGACAGTAATTAAAGAGAACAGTGGGTTCATTTTTTACATTTTTTAGGAAGAAACAGGTACAAATAAAAATTTGATTTCTCCTATAATACCCCATTTATTCCTTTATTAAATATACATTTTAGCACATTCCATAAATAAAGTAACAAGAATTTAATTATCACAGGTGCATATGTTACCTGATGTTAAGAAAGGCGCAATGTAAACAGGTAAGAGTCTGAATCCCAGCTTTAATCTAACTATTTACTCATAGACAAGTTACCTTTGATAAGCAAACAGGAATAATAATATGATAAAGATGAAATCAAGATATATAAGTAGTTCATCTAGTATAGTTCCAGGCACATAGCATATATTCAATAAATGTAAGTCACTTCTTCCCTTTTTCTCCCTTTTCTAGAAATAATTATAATCATTTCTAATGAGAAGATCAAAGAATATGTGATTCAAAGCAAAGTACTTGATTTTTTTCCTATAAAAATGATTACTATTAGTATAGGAGGAGACAAAGGATGACTGTTATTTCAAGTACAAGGAATGGTTCAGGTAAAAATAGGAAATTGGTAAAAGAGTTCAGGCAATAGTTAATGTGTCTTTTGGATGAACATGGGATACACTTATTCCAATAGGATATATGATTGGAAAAAGATGGAATGGTATCTGTGTTTGTTTTCAATATGTCAAACTCCAACAGTACATAGCAAATAGTAAGTCTTGACAAAATATCTGTAGAATGAAAGAAGGAAGAAAATATTACAGGACAAATATCAATTATTCTGAAAAGGCATTGCCCCCCCAAAATAAGAAATTATACCTATAACCTATTTTTATTAGATTTTAGCTGTTTAAGTGATAAGTAAATGGGTAAGTAAATTTGGGAGAAAGCAGTAGGATAAAAAATTTACTTCATCCAATGAAGTATAACACACTTAAAACTCTTATTTGTATGCCCCGAGTGGTGAAATATCAGCAGTTTCAAGTGGTTCTATCTTTGTAATCAACTCTTAACTTCCCTTGCAATGTATCAGGCAAATCAGATGTATGATCCCTTTTGCTCCATGTCCAATGTATAATCTGTACTAATTTTAACATTACCAGCAATAGAGAATGAGTATCATATTTATGGTATGATGTGTGGTATAGTTTAAAAATATTAATTAACTGTTGTCATATTTCACTAAGATGTTGAAAATCATTTTCCTACCTTATGAGTTCAGCAATCTGATTTTAAGAATTATGAAAAGTAAAATTTTCCCTTTACTTATTAGTTTTCTTTATGCCTAAAAATAGTGTTTTCTTAATTGGTAGAAAATAAATGCAAAATTTCATAATTTTCAACTTTTATTTTGTTGTGCTTATATGTTCAGGCTGCAGTGATAAAAATCTGCAACTTATGCTACTGAAACATTTCATTATGTTGAAGCTAAAGTGAAAAAATATGTTGGAGGCATTAGAACAAAATTAATTTTTGTAATCACAAAGCAATTTGTGACAACAAGTAGTTTGAGACAGGTAGCCTATCTTTTGACAAAGTTACTAAAGCAGTTAATCTATATTGGTTAAGCTAAAAAAGACTCAGGTTTAAAATCAATTCTACCTACCATAAAATGGGTTCGGCTCCTGTGAAATAATTTGGTGCCTCAGTCTAGGATCACTGAGTATTGATTCTTCAGAGTCAGACTATGAAGTTGCAACTTGGTTGGATTCCCCAGAGATCCTTCAGGGAAAATGTTGATCATAACTTAAACTTGAGAGTTATTTTGACTCACTTCAGGAAAAATAGAATAAATTACCAGTGTCTTTTGTAAGCAAGGATTTCTGTTCTTTTAAAAAAGCAGTCTCCAAATCTTAAATGGTAATATGTTCAGTTATTGCCAGATAATAATATCAAATTTTTAGCTGAGTTTCTAACTGAACTTAATTTCTAACTTAATATATCTGTATATGTAGACATATAGACACTACTATTTATCAGATATTACTGAATGTGCAGCCTTAACCCTTAGAAACACAAATATAAAAAAGTAAAAATAAAATAATTTAAATTTATAGAGTTTCAAATCGTGGGTTTCTTAACCTGCATTATAAATCTTAATATAAAGGTGTGCAAAATTACTTATTTTTGCACTCATAAAAAAAACAAAGCAAATATGTAAAAAAAAAATCTTCAGAAGTAAAAAACCTACAACTTGATATATGAGTTAACACTAACTCAGTGTAAGTCAACTGAATTTCAGTCCACAGATAATTGACATATTACTATGAAGATTTTCTCCATTCTGGTTTATTAATATCATTTAGTTTAGCTATCCTCCTAGCATTCTTGCACCCTGAACTGTGTTAATCTATATAAAATACTATTTATCCAATCCACTTTCCAGGATAAGAATCTAAAATGAACCTCTATCATCTGTTGCCTTAGATTTAAATTATTAGTCTTTATAAATTTAAAACCCTTGAAAATACAGTCTCATATTATCTAATCAGTAATTCCTATAATTAAATTTCATTCAACATATCACCATAACAATTATTTTATTTCATTCTATGTAGGGAGCCATGGTGACAGAGATGGGAATGAAATAAAACACTATGCCCTCAAGAAAGTCAATATTTGGTCACGTATGCATGTGATATGTTATACATATATATATAGGGAGGTGTGTACATGGATTTTTGTGTGGTATGTGTTACATCAGTGATACATTAATGGAATGTTTTTGATGTTTATATTTGTCAGTTATAGCAATTTGTACAAATAACCTTATGAAGAGGATGAAAAACAATGTGTATTCCAGTTAGAACTGGGGACAGATAATTGATAGAGAAGAAAATGGAAACCATACTTTACAAAAAGAGATACTTTGTACTAAGTGTAGTTCTTACTTCATTTCCATACTTATTTTACAAAGCATTTTATGATTATTTTTTAGTTATGCCTTTTTATATATTTATATATTTTATAGCCAAATATATTGAAATTCATTGATTCATATAGGACCAGATCTATATGATTCCAAGTCTCTTTTCCAGTTCATATGGGTCAATCAGCTTTTTCATTACTGTGACCAAACTATCTGACAAGAACAACTTGTAGGAGAAAAATGTTATTTTGGGCTTATTGTTTCAGAGGTTCAATCCAAGGTTGGTCAACACCATTTCTCTGAGTATGAGGTGAGGCATAACATCATGGCCTTAAGATGTGGATGAGGAAAGCTGCTCAGTTCATGGTAGCCAGGAAGCAGAAAGAGTGAGAGAGAGGAGTAGCTTACTTTTTCCAGCCATGCCCAACTACCCACATGTACCACGAAATAGCTCATTATCAATGGATTAATCCAATGAATAGATTAATATATGGATGAGATCAAAGCCATATCATTGCCTATAAGCCCCATCTCTGAACCTTGCTGCACTAGAGATCATGCTTTCAAAGCATGAGCTCTGGGGGTGGGAGGCACATTCCATCTCCAAGGCATAACAATATCATTTTGCAAATTCAGGTTTTAGGGATCAAGTTTAGTTTGTTGAAGAGGGAAAGGGCAACAGATGAACAGAAATGCAGAAGTGGGAAAGTGGAGAACATGTTCAAGGACTTTAAATTGCTCTAGTTTGATTAGTTATTAAAAGTTGTGGAAAGGTAATGGAATAATGAGATGAGAAAGACAAATTGAGATAAATCATACAAGTCTTTGATGGAAAACTGAGAAAGACATTTACAGTAATGAGAGCCACTGAATAATTTTTGTTGAGTGTGTGATGGGATTGATCCTCATGACTTTCCACACTCCTGCCTAACACATGACATCTGTGATATGTGTCTATTGCTAACAAAGTCAAATTTAGCTTAAAATAGCATTTTTTTAAAAAAATATATCTCAGCTTTTCTGGTTCAGGAACCCTGAAGTGTTAAGGTCTGTAAACAAGTCTGGATGGCGCCTGGCATTTTGCCAGGGGGAGTGGTTTGTGAGGTGGAGCCAGCGAGCCATTAAGTGTGGAGATTTCTTATTGGTTGACTGCTGTATCTAGTTTATGCTAATTAAGATAAGCTGTGTGGAATGTATAAATATCGCTCTGGTCCTACAATAAACGGCTCCCACTCCTGCTGTATGATCTACACAAGTTGTTCGTCACCCCCAGTTAGTTTGTGCAGCCGGACTGCGGCACTGAAGCAAAATTGGATGCCTACAATCAAGGCCTTCCAGGAACTTGTATTCAAGTGGTATCATGTGAAGGCTTGGCTGAAGTGGGAGTGTTAGGTTTCGACTTCTAAGCTCACTCAAGTGATTGTTAACAAACCACATGTTTCTCATCGCTTGGGTCTCCACATCACACAGGCTGCTCAGATCCAGGCAGCTGACTTCCCTCTGACTAAAGAATACAAAACAAACAAGAATAGTGAGAGAGTATGCTCTGACAGAGCCATAGTCATTTTGTAATCAGATCTTCAAGTAAAATTCCATCATTTCTGCTCTATGTGTTTTCAGAAGTGAGTCAGTCCAATCTATGATTAAGAGAAAGGGATTATACAAAGGTTTAAATATTCACATAATACAGAGGCTAAATACAACAGGAAAGAATGACTAAGGGCTCTTCTATGGGCTGTGTACTATTATACTTCTGCCTTGCCTATACTATTCACTATCTAGATTTGTCAAAATTCAAAATATCTTAGGCTACTTTTTTCCATGATCTATATCCTCTGACATATTACTCTGTGCTTTCCTTGAATCCCAGACAAAGAAAAGCAGAACAAAAAACCTTGACTTTGCCATACATTTGGACACATGACTTTTGTTACTTGGGTAAGATGTAGGCTATGTACTCAATTTGTGTCACCAGAATACTTAGCAAAGTGCTGAGTATAATATATGACCAATATAATTATAGTGACCACAGAAAATCTAAAACATTTCTCTTTGGAGCATTATCTGCTGAGATTCACCTTTACTCGGGTGATTTTGATTGATATTTGTTTGAGTGCTGATTAGGTAGCTTAAATAATATTTCATAAAAAATAATATTTCCCACCTCATTGGGAAAAGAGATATGTTTAATTTGTTTCTGAAATATTTCTTGGACTACTTCATGTGCTAAAGTATACATATATATGTATATGTATACACACACACACACACACACACACACATACACTAATCAAGCTAGTTTGCATACTAAATTAAGAAGTCAAAATAATAACTCACCCTTCATTCATTTTTCAAATGCAAGCTGAGCACATCACATGTGTCAGACTTGAGCATAGCAAAACCTTAAACAAAATAGTAAATATATATTTTATATATATATATGTGTGTGTGTGTGTGTGTGTGTGTGTGTGTGTGTGTAATTATATATGTGTATATAGTATATATATGTATATTTATAAAGAAGTTCAATACCATTGGAGCTCCTCTGTTATGTTGTTTGTCCAATGTATTTAGATCTTAACACAATAACAACATAAATAAGAAAACAAAGCAAGCAGAGATAACCCCTTACTCTTTAGAGCTTATCATAATATTGAAGCATGGAAATATAATGAGGAATGATAATGTGGGTTACCACGTATGCCACATTAAGATGAGCATCAAAGGATATTGTGAGCTGTACTATTTGTTGCGAAATTATCCTTGAATACTTTGGAAGAGGGAAATTGCAAAAGATAAAATCACAGAGAACTCCAGATTTTATTTTGTGTTAGGGATTTTTCTTTATGTTTTTTTTAAATTTTTTTTTTACCAGCACCTGTGATAATACCCTCCTTCATAGTGTTTGCATTCTCTAACACCCCATTTTGCCTATCGATTATAAAAATATCACAGCATTTACCATCTCAACTGTTTCCAATGGAAGTTTAATTTTTCTCTCCATAGAAAAGCTATGTTGACAACTCCTACCCTGCCATTGATTTGTAATATCAAGTTACTGTGATTTTTTTTTTCTTACCAGAATTGGCACTTCATTGGATTCGTATTCAACTCAATGTAGGAATACAGAAATTAAGAGAATTGAATGGAGCTAAAATCAGTTTGTTACCATTTTGTTTATTTACTTACAATAAGTTTTCAAACTTACATAAATAATTTACTTTTAAACATACTTAAAGCCATTTGTACTCAGTCTGTGCTGAGTGAGTAAAGAAGTGGCAAGATATTTAGTAATTGTCATGAAAGAAACTCAAAGTAGTGATGACATGGGGTCTTTTAGCAGAAGAGAGGGAAATGTTCCCTGGTTCATTATTAATGTTTGTGTAATATCGAGGTGCCAATAGAGATGAGCCTTGGTTTTGGCTGGTACCAGTTGAATAAACAATCTGTTAAATCAGAGCACAAAGCTGTTATTTCAGATCTTTGCAGCAGATAGTAAATTATTCAGAAGCTTAACACATCTATCTACCAAAAATTGTTCTGAGTAAAAAGGTGGATTTGAATACTAATATATTATGCAAAAATAGAAAGAATTATGACATTTAAATCATTGAATGCAGGGAAAATTGGAGGAGATGTGGCATGCAAATAAATAAAATACTCATTTCCGACTTCAGGGATTGTAATTTATGTACTAGTTAATGATTTCACAAGATGTACAACTGGATGTTCCAGTTTTACTCAAAATCAATCCCAAATAAAACAGAGTATATAGAGTTTTGTTTACACTTAATCTGGCTTGAAATATTTGGAACCGCCTCATCATTATAGAATACAGAGAATAAATAACGCACTTCAACTTTTCCTTTAGAATAGAGATACTCATTAGTTCTCCACACCCTACTCCCATAACCTTCATAAGCAAAATCAACAACTTTTGGAAAACCTACTCTTAGGTTTATTGTATTTCTGTTAATAACTAGTATATTTTTCTAACTATTATAAACTTTTGTAACCTAGAAAAATTCTTTAATACAGTATATACTGAAGAAGTGTATAAGTCTACTGAAAAAAAGGTGGACAGCACACAATTATCTTATTGTCTTTTCTATAAAATGTGAACATGCACTCATTTTTAAATTGTTTTTGTAATTTTCGATAGTGATTTTTGGTGTTAATCTAGTTAGGAATTTACTTAATTTTCTTTAATTCTTGAACAAAGAGGGTAAATTTAGAAAACCTGATTTATTAGTATTGTATCATTAAAGGGGATAACTTTAATAGAACTGTTTTCTTACACACATTTGTTCTCTTGTAAAAGTATGTGAATAGATGGGAGACTTTAGACAAAGGTTTTTATGCCTACTGTAACATTCCTTTTCAGAGAAAACTTTATAAAGAAATTAATAATCATTTTCAACTTGATTATTTGATCATCCAAATTTCAATAATTTGAAAGAGTGTTTGGGAGCACAAAAACAGGGTAGTAATGGAGTTACATTTTATTATTTATGAGTTTTTTAAAAAGCACTGTTATAGAATTTCTTGAAATAATATTGTTTCCTTTAATAAGGAAAATTGTAAAAAATAGGGTGGATGGGAGAAATTAAGAATGCTCTTTGGGGGCTGGGGCTGTAGCTCAGTGGCAAAGCACTTGCCTAGCATGCCTGATGCACTGGGTTCCATCAGCAGCACCACATAAAAAAAAAAAAAAAAATTAACAAATAGAATAAAGGCATTCTGTCCATCTACAACTACACTTTTTTTAAAAAAGAATGCTCTTTGGAAGGATTCAGAAGATCTAATTCACAGTGAAACATGGAATCAGCAATGTTGAGAATATTGTAATTAATACTCCATCTCATTCACTTGAGATTTGCAAGTAATTTCAGCAGGAGGAATATTGAAAATGGCCCTAGAAAATGCAACTATATGTTATTTGATTTTCCCGCGGTGTATGATGATTTGCTAAGAGATGCTATGATGTATGTGAGGTCCCTGCCTTCTCCAAAGAATGTATAAAACTGCTGCAAACCCTGGGCTCGGGGTCTCTCAGCATCACCAGTTGCTGTGTGTGCGCGCGGAGGACCGAGCTAGCTCGCAATAAACCTCTTTGCTGCTTAAAAAAAAAAAAAAAAGAAAAAGAAAAAAAAGAAAATGCAACTATAAATATTTTTTAGTGTTTTATCATTATGTGTATATTTGTAAATATTCTTAATTTTAAAGAATATAATGTTTAATTGCATATTAAAAGTCTTTAAATTTTGTGATTACTGACATGTATAATACATTCATTCATTAACTTCTCTTTCAGTCTTTTATTGAACGCATGTCATGTATGGAGATAATACATGCTAGAATGATATGTATAATATACCCTGTCCTTAGAGAACCCCCATGGAAATAAGAAATTGTCAGGAAAACAAAGAGCTTGATGACAGGGCAAGAAATATGATAATTGAGGAAGGGGTCAAGTGTATTTATCCCTAGAGATGCTTAGGCTTCATTTCTTTCTAGTGGTAAGGGACATAATTTCCTATGTGTTTATCTCAACCTTTGTCATAGACTTAGACATGCCTGCTTCAGATATTTAGCCAAGATTTAAAATGGATTTTCAGGTACTACCCCCTCTTAGAATTAACATGGTCATAGTGATATTCCTTTTATTGGGCAAAAAGAGGGAAGGCCAGCTGCTTTTACATATTAGCTTGTTTGTCTTCCCACAAAATTTTAAGTCTTCTAAACCTAAAGCCTTTATTTTTTTTCAAATTTTTGTGGGCTTTTGTGTTTGGTATTGTGCACTTCCCCTCTGATTTTGTAGCCATAAGACTTAGAACAGTGACTGATAGATATCAAGAAATACCCCCCCACCCCAATTTGAAACACAAATTGGGGTGGGGGGGTCAATTACAATCCATGGTATTGGGATTGGTTTTTAAAACCGGGACAGATACCCTCAAAAAGAAATTAAAGGCTTGCTTTTAAGTCAGGAAATTTCCCACTTGCTCCCTCTCTCCTCCTTTTCTTACTGGACCCCTCTATCTCTGTATATTTGTTCATTTCAATTAGATAGGTAGATGATGTGTCTGATAGATATAAAGAGACAAGAAAGACATTCCCACTATCTCACAGCACACTAATTTGTGGTTTCTGATTTTTATCCAAAGGGAAAGCCCCATAAACCATCCATTTCACATATTCTTGTTGCCATATGACTTTCTGATTCTAACCTGTAAGTAATCAAGTATTGTTGAAAAGTTATTTCTTTCACCCTTATACTGGCCTTGGCTAGAAATATATTTCACAGTACTGGCACCAAGCAAACTGATCCCTGGAGGGGCTTTCAATTCAATGACTTATCTTTTTTAGTCAAACCCAGCTGGTGTTGGAATTGGGATGAGTTGGGAAAGTTTGTCAAAGGAGAGGACTAAAAGGAGGAATGTGGAATTGCAAAAGCAGATATCCATTTTTAGGAAGATTGGCTTTTTTCAGGCTAAGGATTCATGGAAATTAGTGTAAACTAAATAGCTCACTGGTGAGGCTGCAGGGACTCAGCCAGAATCTATTTGGCATCTGTTCTCCTTGCTTCCTCAACACTTTCTAAAAGATCAAACACAATTTAAAAGCAAACATCCAATCAAGGTGTTGCAAATGATGTTGCTATGACTGAACCAAATGAAGTGTTAGGTCCTAGAGCCTGTGCTCCTGGCTTCGTGCCTTTAGAAATGATGTGAGTTCATGTGTTTCCTCTACCAAGTTTAAGAATGCTAAAATTTGAAAGTTGACTGAGTTATAGCCATGTTCCTGCATCCAAAGTGTTCTCCTCCCTCAAAAATGCATTTATTTATTTATTCATTCATTCATTCATTCATTTAGAAGACCAAAGATCCCTAAGCAGAAGAGTAAGTTCTCCAGATTGTTCTTATTTCCAATTAGGCAAGGAAAAATAAAATTTCCTAAAATCCAGACCCAAAGATAAGCCCCAGGCTAGACTGACAGCTTGTACTCCTGAGCCAGCTTTGTTACAATATTGTTTTTGATTTTTCTTTTCAAAGAACCATGAAAGAAGTTATTTCATTGTAATTCACTGCTAGCGAATCTCATGAACCTTTAGAAGTTCAAAGTATTAGAAATTCTAAATTATGTTAATTTTATATGTAAAAATAAATTAAATGAATTTAAAGTACTTAGCTTTCTTAATTCAGGCAATATTTTAAAAGATAAATTCATGTTTTATTTTACTCTTTATGTGATAAAATTCCTGAAAGAAAAATTTTGACAGTCATGAAAATTGGAATAAAAAATGAGTAAAAAAAAATGACTATAAAAAATAAGAAAAAATTATTTAATCCAGAACATTCTAAATTTTTCCCTTCATCTTTCAAAATATATTTGTTTTAACCATGAATTCTCATATACTCATGATTATTGTTTAGAATAATAATGTTGAACATTTTAACATATAATTAATAATCCACATAAAAAATTTCCCATTTAATATTAATCTCACATCTATTTTTAGAATATATAAAATGTTTGTTCTCCACAAACTGGATAAGAATATATGTATTGTCTTATAAAAGAGTGTAAAATATTATATTCTCGGGCTGGGGATGTGGCTCAGGCTGTGGTGCGCTCGCCTGGCATGTGCGGGGCGCTAGGTTCCATCCTCAGCACCACATAAAAATAAAATAAAGATGTTGTGTCCACCGAAAAGTAAAATAAATGAATAAATACATAAATAAATTCTCTTTCTCTCTCTCTCTCTCTCTGTCTCTCTCTCTCTGTCTCTCTCTCTCCTTAAAAAAAATATATTCTCTTGTACACACATATTTAAAAATATAGTTGGGTATTTTATTTGGTTAACTACACAAGTTGAACTTAAAATTTATATTGCTTCAGCTGAGGAAGTGCTACTCAGGTAGTTGTGAACTCTTTTTTTCTTATCAATTGTATGAATATTTCTCGTAAAACAATAATTGTAGAAAATCTATTGGCTTTCTTTTTTATTAGGAACTATCTTTTATACCAGTGTTTATTGTTTAGTTCACTTGGTGACAGTTTTTCTCAATTCATAATCAATGAAGCCATATCTATTTGGCTCTTCAAATCCTATGAAAACATAATAGTATATATAAATTTAAAAGTTTTGGAAAGAAATATTCTGTAAAGAAAAAGTCCTATCTTGGGACTAATCACAAATGACTGAAGGAATCTGTGTGATAGGCAGATTAAGGCCACCAAATAAATTCAATTCCTAATCTCTGAAACATTATATGCAGAAGGATTAAGCACATGTAATTAAATTAAGAATATAAAAATAAGGAGATTATCCCAGATTATCTATGGGTCCCAGTGTAATGACAGTACTCCTGTTAAGTTAAAAAGAGGTAAAAGACACAGAATCATGGAAGGAAGGCAGACAATGGATGCAGAATCCATGATGAAGGGATTGCTGGTTTTGGGAGGTGGAAGGGGGCTGAGTTGAGGAATTCAAGAATCCTAGGCAAGAAACTAATTCAATGCTTAGAAGAGAAGAAATGCAACCCTGAAGACACTAATTTTAGTTCCATAAAATATTTTGTATTTTTGTCTGTGAAACTACATTGTAATGAATTTGTGTTATTTCAGGCTACTAGGTTTGTAGAATTGTTTACAGGACTGCAGCAGTGGGAAAACCGTGCATTTCAAAAACAGAAGAGTAAGGAGTATTGACAATTCCATGAATTGTCAAAAGGACAAATTCTCATAAATTTTCACCAACTTTTAATGTATGGAATATTATTACCAATACAACAATATATTTCACTTTCTGCAGATACATACTTAGGCTTCATTATGTTAGAAGTAATATTTATTCTTCTCTCCATCCTGCACAACAATTTCTGCAAAATGTAATCACGTATAATTTATCAAGATCCTAAAGTTTGACCCATTTGTACATTCTAATTATTTCAAAATTTGATGCCAAAATAACAAATGTTGAATTATATATGGCAAATTTTATAAAAGGTGATAAATTATCAAGGAGTATACTTAAGAACATCAGCTTTGGTAAACCACAGTATGTGCAGATAGACAGATGGTAGCAGGGGCATGGGTGGTGAACAGGGAGAACATTCCAGATAGATTGGATAATATATTTGGTTGAAACAATCAGATAACTCACAGGTTTTATTAAAAAACATTTTTATAGTGGTTTAATATTTATTATAGACAGTCATTTTAATAGATAGGAAGCAATTGTTCAAGACATCTAGCTCATATATCTTGAGAAATGAAGGTCCTATAGAATATTAACATGTATAGTTAATAAAAACTTATGATGAAACAAACAAAAATTTTCACCATCCAAATGTTCGTTTTAAAAGGGCTTCAATATTAACATACTAAGGTTTCTTAAACTTCATCTACTTCTTACACATAAGCAAACATATTGAGGTGAACAGCTAGTAGTACTTCAGTGCCATCACAGGAAAAAGGCATCTTATGATTGGATGTCTGTGATTTTGTCAGGAATAAATAGCCACCTTTCCAAATATTTAAAAAGAAATGAAGTGATGGTTATTAAACCCAGATTTAAAAAAAATACCAAACTATGTTACTAAGAACACTGTTTTTCTCTACTGAGAGAATAACAACTAATAAGTGCTTTAAGTATGAATTTTTGACCTCATATAGTCTTAGGTTTACATTCCATTCTATTTCAGAGCCTGTCTTTCACCATGACTAAGCTATGTCTAATGGGAGTTGTATGGTTTATATCATCTCCTATTTCCAGTCTTCTTCTGTGCCATATTTAATTACAGTCAGTGAAATAACTGGTATCTATTCATTAGATCATAAACAATGTAGAGTGTTCTCAGTGTTTCCATTTATGCAAATATTAGATAATTTAATATTTGTGTTCATTTTAGTGTACTTCAAGTGTTTTTATTCTCTTGTTCCCAAAACAATGCTATATGCTTTTGAAATCTGTACAGTGCTGTAACACAGAATGTTTCCTTACATTATTTCCAAAATACCAGCTAAATCTGTGAGTTTACTATTAATTTCTTTGGAAGTTTACTGCTAATTTCTTCCTTCTTTTATCTATATGTTTATCTCTTTGCTTCAGTTTTACTATGAAGACAACATTGGATGAGTTTTTTTGGACATCAATGGAAAAAATTAACTTTGAGATTAGTACTGTTAAAAAACTCAGCTATCCAGAAATTACACAAACTTGCACTATTTCCTCTGACAATTTTTCTGGTGTTAAGAGTCCTTCCATTTGTATAATATCTCCTCCATTATGTGTTAGTTAAGTAAAGAATGTTTATTTAATATGAAAATATGTTTTGTTTGACAATGCTTTCTTGTTTATTTTCATTTTGGAAAAAAATACTATAAAATTTGTTCATGTTTTTAAACTTATATTTAGTTTATTTTGGAAGAATGTTTTTGGTTTATAAAAGTATAGGTTACTAAATTAGCATATGATATTCTTTAATAATTTAAAGTCAACTATTTTCAAAAAACAAATATTTGGAAGAAAAGAAACATAGAAATTTACATGCCATAAAGCCCTTATCAGATACCCTTACCTAATTATTTCTCTCCAGGCTATTTATATTTAATATCATGTAATTTTCATTTAATATCATAATATCAATATTTATGGCACATTTCCAAATAGTTTTCTACCTCCACCTGGCCTTCTCAAGATGCTTTATAATGTGCTACCCTCAGATCATTACCCAGGGAAGTATAAACATTAGCTTACTTCTTTTCATAATGTGTACATTTTAACCTAATTAACCAATTTTAATATTCTAAGGTTTTCTTAAATTTTATCAGGCATTAAAACTTCCCATGTTTAGCCTTGGATAAACTAAAATTTTATATAATTGGTTCAAATTAGACATAGCCTGCTGATTTATTTCTAGAATTATTAACACTATAATTTTTATGGGGCATCTGTTTTCTTTTGTTTGTTTGTTTGTTTTGTTTTGTTTACTTGATTGTCTCTGAGGTCTTTGGCCATTCATGAACCCATATATTTGGAAGTGGACCCAAGAAAACATATTGATGTTGATTTCTCAAACCAAACCATTATGTGATTCAATGAAGGGTTTTGGTGATATAGCAATTCTTAAATTCAAAGAAAATTGGTGAATTTAGTTGACCATGTTTCTTTTTATTTCACTCCAGGGCAAGGAAAGGAATAAAGAATTTAATATAAATGTAATATTTGAAGATAATCAAAAGAGAAAGATTTGTAGCACTTTTTCTCATTAACATTCTTCATCACTTGTACTTTTTCATTGATACTATATTTATAAATATTCAAAATTGAATATTTTATGTTGCAAATTATACTTTTAATACAAGGTTGTCAGTCCAATTAAGCATAAAATTATCTTCCAGAATTTTTTTCTGACCTTGAAAGAGAATCCATAATCTCATGAGAGATGGATATTACTATCCTAATATATTCTTGAAAGTTGAAAAAAATTTACTATAGAATAAAATATCAAATCAAACCTCTTTAAACATTTTCTGTTGCATTTTTACTTTTGTTTGTTGGTTCTATTTGGTCACACATGACAGAAGAATTCATTTTGATATAATTATACAAGCATAGAATATATCTTATTCTAATTAGGACCTCATTCTTTGTATATAAACAATGGTGGAATTTACTAGGCTGCAATTATATATGTATATAAGAAAATTGTTTCATATTCATTCCACTGTCTTTCCTTTTCTTATCTCCCCTCACTTACCTCCCTTCCCATTTATCTAATTTATTGAATTTCTATTCTCCTCTCATCCTTTATTGTGGGTTAGCTTTCACGTATCAGCAAAAACATTCCACCTCTGGCTTTTGGGGACTGGCTTACTTTACTTAGCATGATAGTCTTCAGATCCATCCATTTACTGGCAAATGACAAATTCATTCTTCTTTGTGAGTAACACTCCAGGATACTGGTCAACTTTTTGTAATTCAGGGAAAGGAAATTTAATTGTGTATCACAAGGACTAGAAAGGAAGAAATAGAAATCTGTCAATAAGTTACGTATACCTTTCTGCATTTTTTACAAGAGTTCAACTTCTATGCCAATTTCTGTTTCTTCATGCAAGTTTGTATGAATCTCTTCCATTTCTTCATTCACATCCCCCTACCACAAATGATTCTCACTTTTTCATGGTCTTGACATTTCTTAATAGTGGCTCCAGTTAATATTCGAATTCCTGAGCTATCATATCACTGCTGAATTTCTGAATTTCAAAAATCATACCTTAAAATCACAGAGAGATGATGCCTCTTAGGTAATTGTTTATGATTCAACCCATATGGAACCTAATTCATTTTCCTGTCTTCCACTGGAAACTGGCTCTTTCTCTTGGGTTTCCCATCTGAGGTTGATGATTTCATAATTAATCTCACATTTATCTTTATTTACCACCTAAAATTCACCATGTATAATGATACCAAATCATTTTTACTGTGTATGTGTAATTCTTCTCCTGTGTGACCAACATATTTGCCATCTTGTATAGGAGTTACTGTGAAGATTCTGAACCACTAAACCTAAATTCAAATTCTAACTTTATTTCTTTGGGTATGGAAACTTAATAAATCCAATAAATATTCTGTACCTCAATTACCAAAAGTGGCTGGGAGTGGCGATACATTTCTGTAATCCCAACATCTTAAGAGGCTGAAGTAGGAGGATGACAATTTCAAAGCCAACCTCAGTGATTTAGTGAGGCCCTGTTTCAAAATTAAGAAAAAACAACCAACCAACCAACAAACAAACAAATCCCAACAGGTGTTGAGGATGTGGCCCAGTGGTTAAGCACCCTTGGGTTCAAACCCTGGTTTAAATAAATAAATAAATAATACATATCTCATAGATGATTGTGATAATTAAATGAAATAATATTCATAAAGAGAAGAGCACACACTCAGTCACATTTCACACATCATTGGAATTTAGATATCAGTAGTAGTAATGTCCATTCTAACTACCACTGCCTTAAATCTACTTCTCCTTAAACTATTACAATAGTTTAAGGTCCAACTATTGTAGGTCCAGCTTTGAGATCCATCATTAATGTGTCATATAATTTCCATATTAAAATATATTTGTGTCTCCTCCATGCCATACAAATGAAAGCACACTTCGGTACATAACTGAAAGCCTTCCTCTGTCTCCCCTAATCTGTTATCCCAGATTCATGCTTTGACTACATTTTCCCCCAGTCACTCTACCCTCACAGGAGACTTCACACACTGTCTTGCCTCAAGTCTTCACTCAGAAACTCATCTTGTCCCATTGCAGCCTTTCAAGCACATCCTACTGGAAATTTTATCTTTCCATTCAAATTCTTACAAAATAAAAATATTTGAACTCTTTCCCTCTTAGAACAGAAGTTTCAGTGTTTTGAATTGCTTTGCTTATTTTTTTAAATTATTATAATCATAAAATAGGCATGTAAATTGCAGAATTGCTGTCTTCAATAACTCATTTTTCTGCCATTTTTTCTACTACTAGTCTTAACATTTTTATGATAGTCTCATATCATGAGATGAGAAAAACATGAGTTTACAAGAAACAGTCAGTAGAAATTGTAGCTTGCAAATAGTATCACATTGGTACAGATAATACTTCATTGGTATCTCTGTAGAGTGTTTTTGAATCATATTATGGAAGTGATTAAAAATGTCAGTTTTAAAAGAAATAATGAACTTCTCTCACACATAACACAGGAAAATTATCTAAGATTTTTGGTAAAAGAGTAGCTTTCAAAATTTTAAAAAGATAACTAGTATTCACTTATACGGCATTTCTTCCTTAATATTAGCAAAATGTTAATATAATTTCTATAAGATAGAACTTTTAAATTCTTTCAGAATTTCTTCCTGCCACTAAATTAACACATTTATGTTTATTTTTTAAATTATAGTCACTCACCTTGTTAAAACATTATACTCTATGTAATACCCATTTCTCTGGACTATATTTAACTGTTTGGTTTTTTTTCCTTCCCATCAGCTCCTTTTTGCCCTCTTTTGCCCATCCCTCCCCTCCTGCCCACACCATATTTTCAGAAATTTCTTTTCTTTTTTTTTTTTTTTTTTGCTGTTTTCTTTTTTTTTTATTATTGGTTGTTCAAAACATTACATGGCTCTTGACATATCATATTTCATACTTTAGATTCAAGTGGGTTATGAACTCCCATTTTTACCCCATTTACAGATTGCAGAATCACATCAGTTACACATCCACATTTTTACATAATGCCATATTAGTAACTGTTGTATTCTACAGAAATTTCTCTTTCTCCCTTCATACATTCTCTTAATCTTTATGTATATTTCTTTAATTTTTGCAGAAGTTTCTGAGGAGGATAGTACTTTGGTTCTTTAGTTCAAGATCCAATTTTTGTCCTATATAATACTCTGTACAACAGAAAGTCTTAGTTATTTGCTTTCAGGACTTGGCTCAGCTATGAATAATCTATGACTTCTGTGCTAAACCATTACTACACACAGAAAGAAGGTAATTTCTGTTTCTGGAATTGGCTTTACATACTCATCTACCTGTGGAACTATTAGCCTCATCAAAGTCTTTTTCCTTTTTTGTACAAAATTTTCTATGTAATAGTAACACAAGCATCTGGAACTTCTTTCTAGTAGAAGAAAAAAAGAAAGAAAAGAGGAATTAAGATCCAAACTGCCACAAAGGACTGTGTATATTGAAATCTTATTTTATCCTTTACTCTGCTGACTTGATTTTTCAGCATAAAAATCTCTGACATGATTTTTCACCATAAATTAGTCATCTACACATTTGATGATCAAAAGAATGATTCTTGTTTATTACTCCAGGACACTATATTTTTGTAATTATACATATGAGCAATCACATGGATTTATGATCTCTTTATTTTGTATAATGATAACTAGAACATAGATTCTATTAAATTTAGAGACAGCACTCAGTACTATATAAATGCATCAGGGTAAGAAATAATTCTTTGATGCATATACTTATTTATGTTTATTTTTATTGTTTTGACTTTATTTTACCTAAAACATTTGGGGCATATTACATTATAGCTAAATACCAAAAAAAAATTATTACTTGACTAAATCTACAAACTCCTTAATAGACATAAACCACAACAAAATTGTGTCCAAGTTGTGCAAATAGCATCCTGTAATTTTCATACTCCCATTTTAGAATTGTACCTAGTTGATGCAATAGCTGCCAGTTTCCCATCTGCAATTCTGCTGGTGTACTTTGTTACATGCTATGTAAAAGTGAAAGTGTCATCAAAATTGAATATGGAAGGTATGCTTATGAGTAAAATTTGTATTTTGACATTAAATATAGTTGTTGTAAAACACAAGAATTTAATCTGCTAAAGTTTATTTAACCACTTGATATGATGTCTTTAGTTCTTCTCTACTCTATTTGTTATTCACTTATTTTCCTCCTGTTTTCATTACCTCATTCTTGTTTTTTTGTCCCCAACCCAAACATACGATATTTGGCATGATGTAAAAGGAAAACATAATGATAAGTAAACTTTTTCAAATGCATGTTTAGTTTGCATAAGAAAATTGAAGGAGAAAAGAAGATGAGCAGGAGATAATAAATGCTCTTAAATTCTTCACAGATTTGATGAGTAAAATTTTTAAAACTCACTCATAAATATTTCCCCAATTTGTTTTAACCTTTTCTCTAATTCTTACCCCATTGTATCTTTCCTGACTAGCCTGTTCTACTCAATGCCCTAGAAAATACCTTGTGATTTCCTAATTTTCATCCTTTAGACATTTTTCCCCATCTTGAAAACTTATTATCTGAAGCTCAAAGAAATACCTCAGTTCCATTAACACTTCTCTGAGCACAGAGCAAATTTTTGCCAACTCATTGTGTTCTGCTGTATGTTTCTGAACTTGTTATATTTATCTCTTGTAGATTGCGAAACCCTAAGATGCCTGACATTCTGTCTGGGTACAATGTGTAGTACCAAATAGGGGCACAAATTTAACATTACTGAGCAATTTTGAGGACTAATAATAATTTATACAGTAAGTTACCAGGTTCGAGCACTCAGTCCTCTTGCCTTTTCTCTGAAGTACCTCAGTTAACCTAGACTTGAAAGAGAATAATAAAACATAAGTAGCAAGAATGGAAGCTAGTAATGACCATATACCCCAGACTGACAGTACAGATTGTGTTAAGTTATATATTATCATTTCTCTTAGTAAACAACACTAAGATCAGAAATGACATGATAAGGTAATATTTCTGATTTCTGATTTCAAGTAATTTCTTTTAAAAAATATTTTCATTGAGAATATCCAAACAGTAATTGTCTCCTTTAATTTAGTGAATTAATCATGACTTACAAATGCTTCTCAGTGCCTAATGTACTAATTTACATTTTCTTTAAATTATTTTTTCTAGTTGTATAGAGACACAATATCTTTATTTTATTTATTTATTTTTATGCGGTGCTGAGGATGGAACCCAGTGCCTCACACATGCTAGGCAAGTGCTCTACCACTGTGCCACAATCTCGGCTCCCCATTTACTTTTCTTTACCTTGGCTTGTTATTCATGTGTGTGTATACACACACATACACATACACACGCACATGCACACACACAGAGAGGTCTGTGTTTACACTATTCTGTGTGAAGTGCTTACTTTTACCTTTGAGAAAAGAACTATCTTGACAGTTTTGTATAATGATAACTAGAACATAGATTTTTAAAGTATTAATATTAAATGATCAGTTTTGTACATTGTGTTACTGATATACATTTACCTTTCTATTTTGAGAGTGTGGCCTCTAAGTGATTTCTGCATCTATTTGAATGTATACGAATTTAAATGAGAGCAATAGTTTGGTGTGTGAGTGTGGAGAGGTCTTTCCTCAGTTTTGTGGTTTGAATGTAGGCATGTTAGGCTTGAAAGTCCATAATGAATTTAAATATTAAAAAAAACAACTTTGAAGCAACTTCTAATGCTACTAAGAAAAAAAGGAAGAGAAAAGAAGTGACGAGAAAAATAAGGAAGGAAGGAGACATGATCAGTAGGCAAATTTAGGAAGTAATAGAATTTGACTGAAAATCACTTTATTTCCACCCCTTGCTTTCAGGATTTGACTCATGAACAAAGTATCCCCAAACTTTCCATTTTCTCAGTAGTCCTAATTACATAATCACAGAAGAATGGAAGGCCATAAATCTGTACCTAGCTACCTTTTAACCATTGTAGATCTAGTGATTAGGAAGCAACTTGCAATAATTTTTCTTTACTCCAAAATATCTGTGCTGTCCCAGTATATCTTCCTAAAATTATCATCAACTTGGGCATATTTCACTCTGCATTCCCTAGTAAAGTAGTCTGTGGTATGCTGTGAATAAAACCATAGTTGAATAAACTCATGAGCAACTTCAAGTATCTGAATTATAATCCAGAAAATTTATGTCACACTAGACATGGCATATAACTTTTAACGTATATTTATTGTGGCAGTGTTTATTTTAAAAAATGCAAAGCTTTGGGAGAAAATGTCATCTAGTTTCATTCTATGATAAGTGGTTGATAGCATTATTAAAATCAGATTATTTAGAGGTTTCTCCAAAGTAAAGTTTAAAAGTTATTTTTAGACTTAATAATAGGTACTCATTAATTTGTTGTCAGTTTACCAGTTATTTGATATTTTTGCCTGAGAGCAACTTGACCATTTAATTTTACTCTTGGAATGCTAAATTGACAGAGGAATTTGTGGTAGAGTTCATTTCTATTTATTAGTTAATACTCATAAATCTTAATTCTCAGGTTTCTTTGAAATATTGAAGAACATTTCCCAAGTAACAAACTAGGACTCTGAGGGGCACTTTTTAAACTTCTTATCTGTTAGTAAGGTACTATATCACCTCGAGCAAGTTATTTTTTTCTCTGGGCCCAAAATTCATGTCTATATTCCCTTAATACATCCCTTGCTCAGATACTTCTAAAGGCCTGTTACATGCCACACTGTCTAGAGGAAGGCACTTCTTCCTGCCATCAACCCAGTCCTATTCTGCACAAATTTCTCCCCCAAAATCTTTTTCAGTTAGGCAAGTTATGTGTAGAGAAGATACATTAGCAACAATAGCATAGATGCTTTTTTTTTAAAGCACTGCCTTCTGATTAAGTATTTAGCAAACATATTTTGAGGATACAAATCCTCAAATCTTTGAGAAGTTGTCACAGTAGGAGCTGAATACATAGTAATTTAATTGATGAAGAAGAGATTATATGACATAAGTATAAAAAATCCAAACATAGAGACAAATAATCTAAAATCTTTAGATTGTCTTTTTATAATGGTATAATAATAGAATCAGTTACTTTATTGTAATTAAGTATTAGAAAAATAGAGATTACATTCTCTTTTGACCTTGAATAAAATTCCCATTTCTAATTTTTATATATTCTTAAATGCTTTTGTCAGAATGAAATGTGGTTTCTGTATGAACTGCTTTTTTTTAGGGAGGGATTTATACTTTTTTTTTAATCCCCTAGGACCAATATGGCATTGCCTTAAAGTTTTGAGAGGAAATAAAAAAATGCATTATTTAATTTGTGTTTCTTGAGACACTTTTATGCTCAAGGCAGAGTAATAAGGAAGGGTTCCGTTGTGGAAAATTAATCAGTTGTCAGGAAAAAGAAAGATAACATTCTGCAACTCTTATCTATAGTTTTGTTTTCCATGTCTTCTTTCTTGTCTGGTTGTCTTATCCCATTACTCCTTCTATATGTGGTATTTTTTCATAATCCATAGGAAAAGAGTTTATTGTGTCTCCTGACTTTTATCCCTTCCTCACTAAATGCCAACTGATTCTCACACCAATTCAGAAAAGAAACAAGAAATATTTGTTAATAAACACCACATGATATTTATTACTAAACCATCCTCCCAATTAGTATTATAGAGCTCCATGATATGCTTTGAGATTCAAGTGCTTCAACCCTTTTTTGCTATAAAATATTCACCATTCTCTCTGGATCAATCATGGACTCCTTGATATGTAGCTTTACTCCAAACTTTAATAATGCAACTTATTCTTAATGAAGTTCTGACACTTGAGTTTCTGACTTAAGAATGCATAGACAGGTTAGGAATTCATAGACAGGATGATTTCCTCTTTTAGTAAATTGTCATCTTGTTTCTTGTTGTCCCCCCACCCCCCATGGAACTGAGACAATGATATATTTATGTGAATAAACCCATGGTTAAATAAACCCCACTTTTACTTTTTCTTGTCCAGCCCAGTAAATGTGATCCCAATATTGATAGCCAAATTCTGATGACAATTATCAGCTTGCTTATATTTCTGAATATCTTTCTCCTGGGTTTTCCATCTCAATTCTTGAAGTTTCCATTGGGAGACTGTGTTACTAAGATACTTTGAGAAGTATGAAAAACTCAATTCAAATTGTCTTAAATAAATGAACAAACAAAGGGATATACCGAAAATTTATAGATAAGACTAAGTTCAAGTTTGAGGTAGAAGTCCAGTGCCACCATCATCGCTGGCTTCTGTAGTTTCCCTCTGCCTTCCAGTGTTGACTTCATCCTGAGAATTCACTTGGTGATCCCTGATACCAATAGCACTGTTACACTAGGTGTTAGCAAATCACCTACAGCTAAGGAGCATTCTAGCCTTCATTAACTCATAGAATATTGCCTAAGAATAGAGGTAAAAGAGAAAAGATGCACAAGTCCTGGCATCTACATTCTCTATGGTCTTAATTGCATCTGTGCCCATTTCTAAACAAATTAATTTTTTTCATGGCAGAATTGCACTGATGTTTTAAGGCATTCAAAGTCTTCTGATAAACCTAAAGATGGAATTAATTCTACACAAATGGTTAGAAGGATCGATGCTGCTGAATCAGTAGACAAATATTTCTCTCAGACATTAGCACACATCTCACATCCCAGCACCTTTGTTTCAGAATATGATTAACACCAACTCTTTACATAGTGTGATTAAGTCACCACTCCTCTTGAGCACTCTGGCTTGTCCACTGAATTCAACATCTATGGTTAACTCATTCAGCTGGGAATACTATCTCAACACATGTCCTGCTCTATGAGTGAGTCTCTACAAGGTCCTTGCTGTGTTGCCACCTACTTTAGTTAAGGCATTGGGATCAGTAATAGATGTAAATTTTTGATACCCATGAATAAGAAAAAACATTGGTTCAATTTGAAATCATCAGGACATCCAGTGGAAGAATATCTCCAGACATTCACATGGACAAAGAAAGAATTCAACAAATGTGGTGCTGGGAATGATACACTTGCTCTTAAATTTAGGACAAGAGTGAAATTATCAATCCTATGGGTAGTAGTACCCGAACATTTCTTATGTCGGCTTCCTGTAGCCTGTATTATATATTTGGAAAAGTTCAATGTTCTTTCTACAACTTCATCTCAATCACAAAGAGTGTTTGAGAGATTGCCTGCCTTATTTCCTATTCCAATTGTTAGTTGATTTTGCAGTCTCAGTACTTAAATGGAGAATACTGCAGAAAAAAAGTATGCTTCATTTTGCAATAGCAGCAATAATTTAAACAGATATTCAAACATGTACTTTAAAAAACACACATATTTATTGGTAAATCATTAGAGATAAATGACTATTATAACTCTCTGAGCTTCAGATTTTTCCAAATCAAAAAAAAATTTAATAGTATTAATATTTGTCATGTTTACAGAATATTAATTATTTGAAAATTATTTTTAATTTGCTTCACTGGAAAAATTGGATTGCATAAGGAACTGACAAAACAAAGTAACAGATCATGTGTACGTTCATTTATATGTATATTTAATTAAGAAAAAAACATAAATAATCAAATATAGTAGAAAATATATTGCAATAATAAAATATAGTTGACTTTCTTACCAGGCTTTAAAATTAGTTAGATGGTAACAATTATTATGCTATCTTTACTAAGGGAAAAGCAATAGACATAGAGATAAAAAGCAATGCTAATCTATTTAATACTTTAACATATGTAATGTAGCTAGAAGAAAATTAGTAAATTAGTTAATTAAATTTAAAAACAGTCATCCTTTAAAAACAGTGTGCAATTAAATGTCAATAATCAAAACACAAATTTCAAATAAAGGCATTTTTATATCTCATCCAAGTATCTCTTGATGTATAAATTAGTTACAGAGATTAGTCCAAAAAATAGGCTGTTTCAGTTATAAAATGTAGAAATTATAGTGTTTGGAAATAGACAAACTTAAATCAATGTTCTTTTTTTCCAAAGAGTTTTCTTTTTAATGTTGTTAAATAAAATATATGTGCTATGACTTAATTTCAGAGCCACCTTTTAATAACAATCATTCTGACCTTTCTTTGCCTTCAATGTTAGCTGTGATACATAATCATTAATAGTGTCTACACTTGCAAATACAAACTTATATTCTGTGATAGTGACTTTTGACATTAATAACCATTTCAACATTCTAGTAACTAAATACATTAACGCTATTAGGTGAAAAATAAGAACAACTCTTTGATTAACTGTTTCTTGATGTTTTGAACCTTAAGAAGTCTAATCTGAAATATCCTTCATAATAACCTCTGTAGACAAGGGGAAAGTGAGACTTCAATAGCTACTAGACAGTTTGGATGACGGCCAGATGAGCCAATGTTCTAAGGGCCGTCATTGACCTTGGAGTGAATTTTGCAAAGGTGCAAATTTCTCTGTCTCGGACAGGCAGTTCTGTGATTAAGTAAGCACACCCACAAAGCTGCAATGATTGGTAAACACATGTTGACAGTAAACAATGTTGTTTTTCTAAAAGCATTTGAGTTGAGTATTTAAAATGGAACCAGATTTATAGTATAATAATGTGTACCTCAATTGTAAGTTGCATCCAAATAACTGTAGTGGATTTATACAACTTAAATAGAAAAAAGAAAAAAGAAGAGATTAGTCAAGCCTTATAACTTTATAGTCATGTGAAGCAAGATTTAATTCTTCCACTTTTTCTTATTTTTCCATTGAGTGACATTCTTCCTTAACCATTTAGATTTATTTAAGTCAAAAGATGAGCAGAGTAACTGTAATTGCTTATATATTTATTGAAGAACCACCAATTTGTTCACATTTTTGAGGTCTGTGGCAAACATAACATTTCCTAAGTAGAATACTTAGCAAATGTATGAATGAATTCCAACCAAAAGAAGAGTCAAATTATCAATCAGGTGTATAGTAATATTTGTAAGGATTATAATGCTCATTGGAGTGGAGAAAAATTATGTAGATACATTTTAGGATATCTGTGAGGAAATGTAATACGTGAAATGAATTTGTGTTTCACTCAGTTTTTTCATTTATTTGTTTGATACTCATACTGGACAGACTATAGCTTGATATAGCATAAACTTCAACTGTTAGTGTCTTATAGGAGGCTTATTATTTGTTAAACTTGTACTGAAATGCCCACCAAACATAGATATTATAGAAGTGAATTTATAAAGGATTTCATTAATAAAGGGATAGTATGTATATGGCTGCATCTGAAATTTTGTGTCTTCATATTTTGCTGAAGATATTGAAGAGGAAAAGCCTAGAAGAGATAACATAAACTTGATTTTCAAATGTAACAATGAGTTTCATTTATGATAACTCTCTTTTGAACCAATACATTAATATTGGATTTTAATCTTCAGTCTAGTAATGAGCAGAAAAGGAGGTACATATTTTTAATTAAGTGAAGAGGGGACAAATGAATGCAAATATATAGTAATTTTTCAGACATCTGCAGTTTATTATAGAAGTTTATTGATTGCTATACTATATTGGTTTGTTTAAAATGCTAGTAATAAACCTATTTTGAAACAATGGTTAGGTAACTGGTCCAAGAATTGGAAAACTGAAACTAATGAATATGAAAATCTGTGGATATATCAGATATTGTCCTTTAGAGATAAGTCCTTGGTCTAATTTTATTTGATTTTGTTATCAGAGTATTTTCAATGATTTGTAGAATGCTATCTTAGATGTAACTGCAAAAGTCTAGAAAGATACCTAGGATTTCCTTTGACTTTGAAGCATTGGAGGAATATTACATGATAAATGACATTTATTTAAAAAGAATAAAAATAAATTAAAGGAATAAGTATAATACTAAATAACTGTCTAGGTATAAAACACATTAGGTTGAAATCATTTAATGCACATAGTGAGATGATCTTACTGAAATATGTATCCTATGCATCTTGTTTTTATATAATGTTTTTTTGTTCAGCTAAAACCTGAACATGACAACAAAAAACAACCTTGAATGTCCTCACATCAGGGTGACTGCAATTCTTAGAAAACAAGTCTTAGTTTGAGTAAGGATGTGTGCAATTCAATTCCACATTTCAAAATTGATGGGATAGACATGTGTACAACTCAGACATGACAACTAAAATGATTAATGGGCTGGAAACCAGGACCTCTGAAGAAGGATGCAAGGAGTTATTGTCACTTAGTTTAAGGAAGGAAGCAACCCCCATGTAAGTAAAAGACTATGTTATAAAAGATTACCCAAAATGAACAAAAGTGTGAAAACCAAAAGTATACAATTAAGTAAACATAGACTATAAGAATGTCATTAACAACACTGTAGTTTTTCTTTTTTCCTTTCTTTCTTTTTTTCTTTTTCCTTTTTCTTTCTTCCTTTTCTTTTCTTTCTTTCTTTTTTTTTTTTTTTTTTTTTTGCTGGTGCTGTGCTGGGTATGAACTCAGGCCTTTGGCATACTAAGCAAACAGTGCACCACTGAACTATACCCCTAACCCCTATAGTTGTTTAAAAAAAAAAAAAAAAAGAGGGCAATTTACTTTGTTAAATAGCATTTAACAATTTTCATTAGTCCCTTATATTTATCAAAGCCAGTAATATCTTAATAAATGATGACATGGAGAAAACATCTTCAGTGCTTATTCAACATCATTTATAATAAGAATAGAATCATTTCTGTAAACCATCCAGAACAATTAACAATACAAACCACTTAATGCATTATGGACATGGACAGACTATTTAGATTTTTATTTTAATGCATTTAATGCACGAATACCTCAACTATTTGCTGTAGTAATGATAGACTAATGTAACCTGCAGTGTTCTAACTTTCCATAATCTTGAGAATTCTAAAGGCCCAAGCAGGTGTTGTATTATCCAAGGAAGATCGATCAGTCCAGGAGTCAGTTTGATTTTGTTCTGGGAGAAGACTCAGATCCTCCTATAACATGACAAAAGCTCATAGAATTCATCTTTCAGAAAAATGACTGTAAGAAACAGGAAGATCATGGGAAGAGATAGATGATCTCAGAGAATAGGGGCTATCTATAGGAAAGAAAATATAAAATAAATGTGAGAAACATGAACTGCAGGATCAGAATGCTTGAGGTCAAACACACCTGTCAGTAAATTACTTGCGTGTTTTATGCCTTAATTTCTTGCTATGTAAAAATGACAGTGATGATGTTGCATTCTCATTGGATTTTTGTAGGAATTAAATGAATTATTGTGCTTATAGTGACTGGCACAATATGAAAGCTATATGAAGGTTGATGAGTATTGCTGGGAATTATTCACATGGATTGGAGATACTTTAATACTTTTCTTAAACTAGTATATTTATAAATATCATTTTAACATTCACACTTCAAATGTCCATTTGGGAAAAGGTAATAATTATGTAGACATTCAAATGTGCTAAATTTTTAGACTTGAGATTTGAAAAAAGAATTTTCTCAGGTTGTATTCCTTTTTTCCCTAAGTTATCTGTTGCAAATGTAGATGTTTTTACTTCTGTGTATATATCTCATTTAATTTATCATCTCTTTTGAACAAAAAATTATTTTGTTGTTTGGATCACTTCTGCTGTTTCCACCTGTGTGTGTGCACATGTGTAACTATGTTTACATGATCAGAAATATGCTTCACTCTGAAAATAACTGCTCTATTTGCAATAGAGAGTGATAAGTTTTGTAACCAAATGTTCTTTCTTAGGCCATGGACTGCATGCAGAGCTGATGATGGTCAGAAGCCATTGGTGCTGGCCTTTTCTCTGGGTTCTAGATCTCAAATATGGGCATCACACTGGCTTTCTAACTACTGAGTGAGCTCCAGCAGTCTAAGGTATAAATGAATGCTACACTTTGTTTCTGCCAATTTTGAGAAATTTAATCTATTTATATTGTCACATTCTTTAAAAAATCACCGATTTCTGCAACAGTCATTGCTATAAAGCACTGCTATTCTATCATCGGGAATATAGTAGAAAAAGTCTCTGCTTTTGAGAAGCTAGCATTATATAGACAAGTCATTAGTGAGAATAGGTACATATTTTCTTAGTACTACTTACAAAAATAAAATAGATAAATGATACAGTAATGCAAAGTAATTTGGGTGAAGTGTACTTTGAAAACTGAAAGTTTCAAAGTTGCAAGTCTCTTCATAGAGGTGACATTTTGATAAGAACTGCAGTGAGAAAGCCTGCTATGTGAAGATCTGGGTGATGATTGATAGATGTTCCAGTCAGCATTAAGAAAATGCCTTCCAATCAGCAAAGAGCTTAATGTGCTCAAGGAACACAGAGAAAGCATGTCTTGATGAAATAAGGGACTTAAAGTTTCTATGAGATAGATGTACTCATGGAATCAATCTTCCTTCCTTCCTTCCTCCCCTCCTCCCCCACTTCCTTCCTTTCTTTCATGGGAAACAAACCTAGGGGTGCTTTATCACTGAGTTATGCTCTCCCCCGGCTCCTTGTTTTTTTTTTTTTTTTTTTTGTTGTTGTTTGTTTGTTTGTTTGTTTTTTGTTTTGTTTCTTTGTTTGTTTTTTAATATTTGAGACAGGAGCTCACTAAGTTCTTACAGCCTCACTAAATGGCTGAGGCTGTTCTGCCTCAGCCTCCAATCTCTGGAATTACAGGTGCACTGGCCTCATGGAAGAATCTTGCATTTAATTTAATTCTAAGTGTAAGTCATTGCAAAAATTTAAATAGTGAAATGTTAGTGTTGTGTTTGCATTTTCTTAAAATGATTCAGGTTTTCATGGAAAATGCACTGTGGAAGGTTCAGGTTTTTAGACCGATCAGTAAAAAGGATGTTGTATAATACAGTCCAGAGATGATCATGGGGTGAAAAGAGTACTATTTGCTGTTTGATGATGAAAAGAGAAGACAAAATATCCTTTGGAAAGACACATCTTGATGGACTGGTTGTGAATGTTAAGAAAAAGGGAAAATCCCAGATGTCAGGGGCTGCGTTTTTCTTTTGTCTTGTCAAGGGAAACCTGACAAAAACTCAGACATATATAAGCATTTGGAGCTCAGGAAGTATTCATTTCAGAATATAGAACTTTGAAAGTTGTCAACATACAGATCACGTTTACAGCCATGAGAATAGATGAGATCATCTATGAAAAGCTTATGATAGCAAAGAATAAAGGGCAGTAGATTCAAGTCAGGTGCCACTAACATTCAGAGTTGTTTGGAGGAGGAAGCATCAGAAAATGTCACTAATAAGGAATATCCAAAGAGTAGGATGCAAAACAGAATTGCTTCCTAAAGGTCAAGAAGCTGTATTTTTAGGAGGGCCTTGTCAACTATGCCAAATACTGTTGAGAAGCTGAGTAAGATGATTGATATAAAGAGTGAACTACAGGAGTTAGGAGGATACTTGTTGCTGGTGACTTTTGTAAAAAAGGTTTTATGAGAGTAGTGGACAAATTCCCAACAGAGAAGAGCTTAAAAAGAGAAAGGATGTGTGACAGGCAGGCAATCAAATATAATTGAGAAGTGTTAAGAATCCTTTTTGAGACATTTGTCTGTGAAAGGAAATGGAAAAACGTATGGACACTTACTAAAGTTTCTAAGAAGGAGGATAGATTAAAAAAATACAGATGCAGGTAAGCTGGCTAGTCTGGCACTGGAAATTAAAATCTGTTCTCTTTTTTTTTGGCGGGGGGGATTGGGGGCTGGGTACCAGGGATTGAACTCAGGGGCACTTGACCACTGAGCCACATTCCTAGCCCTATTTTGTATTTTATTAGGGTCTCACTGAGTTGCTAAATTGCTGAGGCTGGCTTTGAACTTTTCATCCTCCTGCCTCTGCCTCCTGAGCGGCTGGGATTACAGGCATGTACCACCATGCCCTGCCAAAATCTGTTCTCTTTTGAGAGAACATCTTTATAAACTATTATTTCTTTATAAAATGTATAAAAATCACAGTTATCAGCTGAGAATAGGGAAAAAGTTGTTGATTGTTTAAAAATCAGATGTGATAAAATGATCTCAGGGGATGAAGATGAGTAAGAATGAGTGAGATTCAGAATTCACTGTTGCATTTTTGTTTGTTTGTTTTTATGTTCTGTAGCTATTTGGAAGTCCACAATATCATTTTTTGTTATGACAACTATATTTTAAATCTCATTTAATAAATATTAATGTGAGATCTCCTAGCTTAGTAGGTAAGTGTGAGCTTTTGAGTTTAACAGGCCTGACTTCAACAGGATAAATTCCTAAATTGTGTAATCTTACATCCTTTAGGTACTCTATGGGGGTGATATCTTTGGGATTAATAGCTTGAGTTCAATTTGGACTCTGTGCTGGATAACTGTGGGATATCAAGCAATTCATTTTTCTGAAAAATTAGAATAAGTACAACTCCTAATTAATAATGTTACTGTGAAAATTAGAAGTAAATCCTTTGCAGTTGTTCACCACTTTAAACATGGTGAATATTTAATTAAAATTACATATATTAATATGCATGCCAGCAGTAGTCATACTTTAACTCAGAACTGGTGCTTCATGATAACAATAACATCTTCCTGATCACAGAAGTTTATTTTTTTTCTACTTCATTGTAGACAAAATATTTCCTGTTTTAGTATCAATTGAGCTCATAAGAAATAGACTTAACCTATATAGATGTGAAGAATGCTCCTAATCTTAGATCAAGTGTGAAGTTTAGTGTATTATTTTAAAATAACACGTGGAAAGGGCAAAGCAGTGAGAAAGTTTGGTGAAAAAAAAAATCCATTCTGCCAACAGGTATGGAATATTTAGGATAAATTTTCTAGAAGGACCAATAAAAATAGTTTAGCTTTTAAAATTCAGTTCCTTTGAATGGAAACCCTTCAACAGGCCTACCAGCAAAAGCAAACATTTTAGTTGTCTGCTATAAGGACAGGATTCTAGAAAAACATGGAATCTGGGGGAAAGGTCAGTAAACTGTACTAGTTAGAAAGAAGGTCTTATCCTAAAATGCCATTTCTTCCATCCATTCCAAACAGATAGTGATCTTTTGGTGTTAAAATCTTATTCATTTTATAAACATAACATGGATGGAAAGGAATGTTTCCAGTACTTCCCATTAACTGATGTCTATTGCTCTTGACTTTTATCTCTTATGTGTCTCTAAAAGTTACTAACTTGAAATGATAGCAGATATTTCCTATATATGTGCATGTATGTGTGTGTATATGTATGGAAATATAAATATATGTAGAAATATGTATATATACATATATGTATATATATATATATATGTGTGTGTGTGTGTGTGTGAGTATGTGTGTGTGTGTGTATATATATGTGTGTGTGTGTGTGTATATATATATATATATATATATATATATATATATATATATATATATATTCTCTTATGGTATCAAGTTCCTGGAAAGAGGAATTCATTATAGAAACATCAAATTCCACTGGTAATAATCATTTATATGTAGAAGGGTTTTAATCAATATTTGAAGATGCCCATGCTCTGAATGATGTTCTGTACCACCCAGATTTCCCACGAGGCATGAAGAGTTTCCTCCTCTAGTTTTTGGGATAGTTGCCCACTAAAAGATATCCACCTTTCTCCCAAAATGCTTTGGTTGGATCTAGCCCTCACTCAAGGTTTGCTGGCTTTCACTGGCAGCCTATTTCTAGTGACCAGTCTCACTGGAGTATGAAGACACAGCTCCCTCACCCAGTTAGTTATAATCATACAGGGCCACCCCAGCTTCAGGGTTTCCTTGCAGCTGGCCAAGACCTTGCTGTGATGGTACCAGAGCCTGACTTATAAAACTCTGCCCTTTCCTGCTCCTTCTCTTCACCCATCCTCAAATGGACTCTGAGACATCCTACCCTAATGAATCTGCATTCACCTCTCCAGGTCAAATCCATTTCCTAAGGGACCACAATCTGTGCCAGTTACAAACTTAAAAGCTCATTTTTCTACACTATTTTTCAAGCTTTTAAAACCACATTTACTATTAGGCAATGACATTTTAAGCTTAATTTGTTCTTAAAAATACACAAATATCTAGGAGTGTACTTGATCATGAAGTTCTAGGTGATCAAGTTTTGTTGTGACTAACATTCATTAAAAAGACAGGTTATTACACTAATATGATGCAATAGCCTTTAAGTATTCATGATGCGGGGCAATTGGTTATAAGGAGAAGTGGCTAAATTGTTTCAATTAATTACTCCATGGCAACTTCACATGAACTTCTATTTCATGTATTTGAATCAATACCCATTTTTACTAAATTCTTTCCTGCATCAATTATTTTTTTAAATATTTATTTTTTAGTTTTCGGTGGACACAACATCTTTGTTTGTATGTGGTGCTGAGGATCGAACCCGGGCCGCACGCATGCCAGGCGAGCACGCTACCGCTTGAGCCACATCCCCAGCCCATCAATTATTTTTTATCCAAACTTTGATCGTTATAAACCTTAGTGAGAAAAAAGGTTTTCTAGAGTTAGCTTTTGGTCTCCCTTGCACTGGAATGTATCCATGCTAAAGAAAGATCACATTATTCAAATTATAACCTTTTTTCTAGTTCTTTTATTATAAATTGTGATTAAATCCTCTTGTCTGGGTTATTCCCACTACTGATTAAATTAGAGTAGGAAAGTAGCAACCTGCTACTTACAGTGTTTCACTATATTATCAAATTTTGCATTGGGCTCTGGTTTCTTCACAGCTCTATTCAGTCAGCTGTAAGAAATACTAATTGAGATTTTCAGAGACAGCATTCATGAATGCTGAATATCCGACAATTCATATGTCATTTGACTCATGGCTTGAAAGGTTGTCGAGTTCCAAAGTGAACAAATATTATGTGTCTAAGGGCCACCAAAATGCATACTTCAAAGAAACTGTCATGCTGAATATTTTGACCCTGATTCTGTGTCTGTGGTCTTTGGGGTGTGAGGGCCACCACATGTGGGCGTATGCTCTGACAGCAACTATAGGACTCACAGGGGAAATCTTATGAAATATGAATGGACCAACTCTTCCACTCCCTCTAACGCCCCCTCCTTTTCTTCTCTTTATCAAGAATGCACAGCTGGTGAGGAAAGATCAAATACAGCATGGAACTCAAATCAGCTACCTCCTCATCCTAGGGTTCTAAGCAAAGATATCATGTCACTGAATCAAGAAAGTGACAAATTCCTGAATTTTATTTGAAGCAATAAAGTAAAATGTAAGATATCTAAGTGATAAAATCTAACCTTTAACGGTATGTTTGAAGCTTAAGTAAGCTGAGGGTAAGAGCAATCTCTTATTCTTGATTATTCCCACATAACAGTGAATGCCTTTGGTAACACATTTCCTCCAAATAGAATAAGTCTTAATGTAAATATAAAAAATATTCCTTTAAATAAAATAGAACATTTAAATCATTTACTTTAACCTGATTCAATCTCTTTATTGGACTAAGAAAAACATTTCATTCTTGTTTATTTTAGGAACTCAGTTTTTCATAATTAACTTCAATATTTCTGCATACACCTCTTGACTTGTTAGTGTTTAATCTTTCCATAACTCAGCTTCAGAATAAATGAAATATGATGACATCATAAAACATATGACATAGTGGTTTCCCACCTGTTAGAGTTCTCTGAGAAATGGCATGCTAGGTCTGAGTCTATTTCACTCATTACTGCCTTTAGCTCAGTTCATATTTATTGAATGAATACTTTCCAAAGGAGTAGACACAATAGCAGATAATTGAATTGTAATGTATTTAGAACTGGTAACAGAGAGGATTCTGTCCAGGCTTCAATACTACTATTTTCTCTCATTTCTGACCAATGTCTTAAAATGATGTTACTTTGTCTTATTCTGATACATTATTTTGGCCTCTTTTAACCAGTGTATACTATGTTCCTTACAGGGGTGTGTTACATAGGCATGGGGAGGGGAGGTTGGTAAATAGCATACAAATAGTACCAGCAGACTTTAGGATGTTACTATACTGCAAGGCATTTCTCCTTTCCTAGCTAGGTAGGTTACAGGGAACACTAGATTTTTCTTTCTTCTTCATTTCATTTGTTCTAATTAATTATACATGATAGCAGAATGCATTTTGATTCATTATACACAAATGGAGCCCAACTTTTCATTTCTCTAGTTGTACAAAATGTAGCATTGCACCACATGTGCAGTCATACATGTGGTAATGTAATGATATTCATCTCACTCCACCATCCTGGAATTTTATTTCTGCTGTTGTAACAATCTATAATAGATAAGGAACCAAGGTGAATTTTATAAAGGTTCTTTATTCATATCTTCAACACATCTTTATAAATGAACTTCCATTCTTTAGTCACTGGGATACAGTGAGAAACAATACACAAACCCTGCCCTGATGGAGCTTACAGTTTAGTGATAGGAAAAAGAGAATGTGTAATGTCCAGTGTGATTTTATTTAGTATGGTCACAGAATACACATACAAATTTATAATATGTGTAAGAATGTGAATTAAATGAAGTAGTTATCCCTTGTGTTATTTAATGGATAGTTTTCAAGAGAGAGAATAATAAATGCAAAGACCCAGAAGCATATTTGCTCATTTTTAAGGTTTAGAAGAGGAAACCAGTATCTTTGCAGCATGTGAATGAGAGAATTATTAGTTGATACCAAATCACAAAGGTCTTTGAAGCATATGAAGGTTTTGTATTTTACTGTAAGAAGAAAAGAGATATAAGTTAATTTAAATCACATTCTTACCCACAGGCTGCAGGGTGAAAAATGAAATATTAGACAAAATTTCTTTCTTATTTAAAAATAAAATTAAGGGGCTAGGTTTGAGGCTCAGCGGTAGAGCACTTGCCTAGCATGGGCGAGGCCCTGGGTCTGATCCTCAGCACCACGTAAAAATAAATAGATTAATTAAAGATATTGTATCCAACTACAACTAAAAAAATAAATATTTGAAAAAAAATAAATTAAACGCAAGAAGTCCAATATAGTAAGATTGAATCAATAGGAATCATGCTGCTTGATCTTGTTCCCCAATGTCCTCAGCCCACAGCAAGGAAAGTCCAAAATGGACATTTCTGCTCTAGCCATTATTTCCATATATATATAATATTCCATGTGAAACTCAACGTCTTATACATCCACCTCAGCCCCAGGAACATAGAGGCATTCTCTGATTGCTAGCATCACTTGTAGTGGAAACTGAAGTGATGTTTGTGGACTGTGGAATTTATACCTGGCACCATAGCATGGGCCAAAATTTTATTCAGTGGCCTTACCTAGGTATAGAGTAGCTAGAAAATACACTCTTTAATTTGGGTATTCATTTGTCTGGTCCAAAAAAGTATCAAACATTTTTAAAGTGGTTCTCTTACTGAGCATTTCATGAAGCATCTGAGAACAGATAAAGGAAGAAGGAATATAAACTGAAATACTCTCTATTCAAGAATGTCTTTATGACATTCACCAGTAAATGGACGGATCTGCAGACTATCATCCTAAGTGAAATAAGCCCAGTTCCCCAAAAAACAAAGGTTGAATGTTTTCCCTGATGTGTAGATGCTTATCCAAGACAAGGGGATGGAGGAGAATAGAAGTTCAGCCAATTAGACAAAAGGGAATAAAGGGAAGGGATGGACAGTAGAATGATTCTGATGTAACTTTCCTGTACATTTATGAATATTCCATGTGAAACTCAACATAATATACATCCACAAGACTGGGATCCTAATTAGAAAATTAAATATTCCATGTGTGTATAAATATGTCAAAATGTACTCTACAGTCTCATATATCTAAAAAGTACACATAAATTTTTTTAAAATAAAGAACTGAAGCTCATTATGAGAATTTGGTCTTTGGAAGGTGAACATGTGGACAATTGTGCAATAGAAATCAATCCATGGGGATTGAGTGCCCATGGGGATTTTAATGATAAATTCCAGGAAACTAGAAATTCCATGGGATTCTTATAATAAGTATATCAAGTTGATTGAAAGAATGTGTCCATAATAAATTTAGCTGTATGTATAGTTACTATTATAATAATTTATTACCTCTTTATAAACCTTTTCAAAATTCAGTAGTTTGAACAACTGCAAAATAAATAGCAAAGCATGATGTTACTTCAGTTGCCTAAAGAATAATTTACATTCTAATTGAACATCGGAACATAAGATGTTTTCAAAGAAAAATACCTTCTCATACCTTTAGTCTTATATTCACTTTTCATGATATTAGTTTTGTATACTAAACCCAGATAAAAATACAATGTAAATTATCAGCATGACATATGACTCCTTTGATTCAAAGTTTAGGAATCTAAACTAAGAATGTTATAGAACACAGCATACTAATTTCAAAGGAAGGGCAAAAACAAATTACCTGGACAAATTTAAGCACTACTTTTCATTAAACATCCATGTTTAAGCTCATCATTACATGCATTATTATAAACTTTTTAAGGATAAGGATAAACACAATGCATTTGGAAGTTGTCACTGATCTCTAAGAAGTACTGTTGCTGCAATTTAATGAAGCAGAGAGCTTGTCTGGCCTGTGAGACAAAGTATTTTTTTGAATCCTGTCGACCATGCAGATAGTTGATAGCTTCTCACAGCCAGACTGACACTTTTAGGTGGAGGTTTACTGTAGCATACAAGAAACAGTGACCTGTGATACAGCCAAATGACTGCTAAAATGGTATGAAAAGAGATTTCAACTCCCTACAGCACTACTAATGTACCTGAAGTTTTTAAAGTACATTTTAGTAGTTATGAAAGGATCCAGATAGAGCACACTAAAGTCTGGTGCCCTTGCGTTATCCACCTCAGCCCCGGGAACATAGAGGCATTCTCTGATTGCTAGCATCACTTGTAGTGGAAACTGAAGTGATGTGCAAGATTACTTTATTCTCAATTTGATCTTGGCCCTCTCTGTATGATCCTTACCTCTCTGCTGAGATTTAAATTTAGTTGGATTCAAGAGAGAGCTTTTATTTTGATATGTACTTCTATAGATACTGACCTGGAAAGAGACTGAGTTATTATACATAAGTTGTCTGATTTGCATACTGATTTTCTTTACTGAAAGCTTGAACAACATTTGGTGAACTCCAGAATATAGGCTTCATAGCCCACTGTCAATACAGGTAATCTTGTGATTTATAGCAGTACATATTCCTAGAAAATATATTGTAAGTTAAAATAACATTAGTCAAATTAAATTTTCTTCCAGAAAAAGTCATGAAAGACTTTTTGAAGATCTGCTATTCAACCTCTTGGACATAAGGAGACACTTTCATTGAGACTAGGAACTCTATCAATAAACAAATTGAATGGAGATAAACATACACAGATATATGTACATAAGATTTTCTAAAAGTTATACATGTAAAAGTATACATGTAACAGTATAACTGTTAATCATAGAAAAATGAGTTCAATATGGTTTTTGTTTAAAAAAAATATGTACCAGAAATAGGGTTTCATGTCATGCAATGTATCTAAATACTTGCTGATCTTAGAGAAAAAATTTAAGCTTTTTGATTATAAATACACATGTTATCGGTAGAGTTAATAATACCTATTTCACAGATTGGTTTTAGGTGTAGAATATCAGCCCAGAGTTAAGATAGAACTGGATTTTTATGTGAGATCTGTTAATTAGTAGATAGGACCCTGGGTCATTTAATTGGTATGTTGACTTTGCATTGCTGTGACTAAAATCCCTGACAAGAACTCCTTAGGGTAGTAGTGAAGGTTTATTTTAACTCCCAGTATCAAAGGTTCAGTCCATGGAGAGCTAACTCCATTGCTCTGGTAATGCAGGACATCTCTGTGGAGAAGCCCTGGTGTGGTCATGGCTGGCCAGGAGGCAGAGAGAGGGAAGAGGGAAAAAACCAAAGGGAATATGCACCTTTCCAAGGGCAAGACCCCAGTGGGCTACCTTCCTCCCCAGTCACACCCACCTGCCTACAATTACCACCCAGTCAGTTCATTTAAACTAGGATGGACTGATTAGGTTATAGCTCTCATAGTCTAATTGTTTCACCTCTGAATTTGTCTGCATTAACATAGGAACATTTGGGGGACATCGCATATCCAAACCACAACATGAGGATTCTTTAGGTTCAACAGCTAAATAAATGACTCCAGCATTTGTTCTTTGTTACTCAGTCTGGGTAATAACCCAACTTCCCAGGGAGCTCGGCAAATCCATGTGACTAAATTATGAGAAGTGTGAAGGGAAGCGATGTAAGCACATTCTGGTCTTACCCCTTTAAAGCTGCTCCTTGTCTTGCACTGCTCTTACATCCTTCTGGTGGGCTTCAATGTGGAAATCCTCAGGTAGAACGAGCTTCACCCCTATCAGTGATGGCGATATCTTGAATGAAAGCACCTTTGAATAGCATCTGGTTGCTTGGTGATATCATGAAACAACTCTGCCTTCTTAACCCACGTGTATCACTGGAACAGAGAAATCCAGTCTTACCAGCCACTGTATTTTTGTGTCTCTTGTTAGGGTACATGGTCAATAGCCAGACAACAATGACTTTGAGCAAGTATCAGAGTGGCCAAAATTTCAGTTTGATAATCCATAAATAGAGGTGGTAATAGTTGATCAACGTGCTCATAGACTACATTTAGGAAAAATTAGCTCATGTATAAAACCCATATAAAATAACACTTGAAAGAAAAATAGCAAATAAGTGTTAGCTGTTCATTTATTTCATTTCTAATTAGGAACATAACTCTCATTTGTGTGTTTTTAAAAACTATAAAGTTACATATTTTCATCTTTAAAAAGTATAATGAGTGATAATGAAAAAAACCTGTAGTGATTAAGAGAACACCATTATAAATGCCATGAAGTTGTTCTTTTTTTGTTTGTTTGTTTTTAGTTCCAAACAGCATTTCCAAGGACGTTACTAAGATACATGTTTGACTTCTTTGTTTTGCGGAGTTGATATACAGACTTCTAGTTTTCTATTATAAGTTTGTGCATGTGAGAATGTGTACCTTTATTGAAATTTTTCCTAGAGCATATCAAGGTTATTGTCATTCTTCTTCCTTTGAAAAAGTCATCTTTAGTCTCTGATGCTGCTGTCCACTCAGTGCTGGTAATGGTGTCTGTCACCTTTGTGCCACCTGATTATTCTTACCCTTGATTCTGAACAACTCCCTTTCTGTAGAAGAGGGAAAAAATATTTCCATAGTTTCCCCTGAATTTCTAAATTTCTTAACATAGCATTTGAAAAAACTTTTCAGCTTTATAACAAAACAGTTATAATAGTGAGCTTTTATTCTGCTCTGATATTTGTCAATGTGTTACAGGCACAGTGGCTATTTTTCTGTATTCCTAAGAATCTTTGCTCTTCCCCTTATGTCACATCTTATTTTAAGAGCATGTTCCTTGCAACAGTACTTTTGACAGGTAGTCCATAAAAACCACAAACTGTTGACAAGAACATTATGAAATATTATGGATTATGTTCCTTTGTTAGAGATACCCAAGATACATTAACTACTAGGGTCTCTGAGCTGTTCTGGAGAAACAAAACATCCTTTTGTTTAATCCAGCTTTCCTAAACATACCACTATGAAACACTTTCTTTATTAAGCATCTTTTAATCTCAGAAAAATGGTTTTTCAAATTCTGTTTTGAGAAGCCTCTCCCTAGATGAATGCAGTCACTAAAATTATACTATGTATTCACTCATTTTCATTGTTATAATTGCTCCATGTTTCTTTGTGCTGTGGGAAAACAAGGTGACTTTCTTGTAGTTGCCACATTCTGTCTTGTACTGACTTTTATGAACACAGTGAGCTCACTTAAAGTAGCACTGTATTTTCTTCTTTGTCACTTGACATTTTCTAATATAGGATATATAGTGGATGACAAGTGATTATATTTTATATTTCATCATTTTTGTGGTACTGAAAAATGTATTATTTTAAGAAATAAAATGTATTAAGACAACTAAATGTCTTTAAAACGGTCTGATATTACTTGGCTACATAATTCCTCCACTGACCATAACTTTCGTAGTGCTTTATCAGTATCTCCATTTATGTGGATCAGTTTTAAAGACAAGATATCACAGAACTAGTTTCAACAGAAAAGGATTTTATTTTTAAAGGTTATTAAGTGACTTGGTAGGGTTGAATAAAAAGTCTAGACTGAGCTGTCCAGAATGAATCATAAAGCCCAGCCACTGAGCTACCCAAAGCAGCTAATGCCACTTTTATAATCAGAAGCCACTGGCTTGAGAACCTCCCCACTGAATCATGATGAGGACACATCCACAGTCCAGTAGGTACTGTACTTCAGAAACCACAACGATCAGGAAACTAACTTCAGTACTGCACAATTCAGAACTTTGCCAGATTTACTTCAATCAGCTATCTCTAGCCTCTACCCAGTTCCAAAAATGATTATGGGATTCTGAAAACTTGTTTAATGCTGCTGAAGAAAAACAAATACATAACAGGATTTCTCCATGATCATGTTTGCAAGTGGAAACAAACATACAGATACGGCCTCACTTTCCCCTCTCAACCCTTTGCTCGTATCTGGCAGAATATGAATATCATCTAAAATGCTAGATCTAGGAAGTTTAGCTCTTCTGCTTCTACTATAGAGAAAGACAGACAAAAGGAAGAAGAAGAAATGGATGTTGGGGACAGTTCAGAGTCTATTATGGTGGCTAAAGATCTCTCATAGATAATGTCTTCCCTGTTCACATACCTGCTCACCTTTTATATTTGGTTTCCTGTTTCCCATTTTTTTGCTCCCTGGAGAAATTGCAACTTTAGTTAAAAGTGAGATTTTCTTTCCCATGTAAAGGCACTATTTATTTGTATTTTCAGTTTTTAACTGATGCACAAAAACATGAAAGTTGTTCATATTAATTAAGGTACCATGTAATATTGGTTACATATATAGTTCATGTAATGCTTAAATCAGGTTAAACATATTTATCTCCTTAAAAATCTTTTGTTTATTTTGGTGAAAACTTAAAATATCTTTTGTACCAACATTTTGAAATGTACAGTAATTATTGTTATCAGTAGTCACCCTACTGTGAAATAGTGCCCCACAATTTTCAGCTCTTATATAAAACTGTCATTCAGTACCTGTTGAGCAACATTTATCCTTCTTTTCCTCCCTCTTACTCTCCCTAGCTTCTGGTAAGTACCACTCTACTCTCAACTTCTGAAATAAACTTTTTAAAAAGTTCCACTTAAGAGTGAGATCATGCAGTACCTGCATCTGGGCTTATTTCACTTAACATAATGATCTCCAGTTTCTGCTATAAATGACAGTATTTCATTCCTTTCTGTGGTTGAATGGTATTCCATTATGTATATCTACCACATTTTCTTTATTCCTTCATCAATTGATGGATACCTAAGTTGTTGCAATTCCATAGCTATTGTGAATAGAGCTGCAATGAACATTGATGTGCAGATATCTTTTCAACACACTGATTTCATTTCCTTTGGGTATATACCCACGCATGGAATTACTGGATCATATGGTAGTTTTATTTTTTTCAGGAACCTGCATACTGTTTTCCATAATAACTATACTAATTTACATTTCCATGAAGACTGAAAAAAAATTTGTACAACAAAGAGTAAAGCAGTGGCATGTTACCTAATCAAAATGTGGTGGAAAAACTAGCATTTCATGAAGACATACTATCCTGAATGTTAGAAACAATATTGAATTTATTCTTAAATAACCATCTAGTTCTAATTGATACTCCTCAAGAACTATTTTGCAGATATTAATCCCATTTTACTAGGCAGAAAACTAAGGCACTTTGAATAATTATTTAGCAAAACTCACACATTCTGTAAATTTAGAACCCTATGTTCTGTTCTTAATACTTTGCAGTCAAAGATTGTCTACAATTTGAAGCAAACTGAACTTCATTTTCACACATTTTTCCTTGAAAATAAAAGTAGAGAGTTTAAATTATAGCACAGTGTGAGGAGTCCATATTACTATTTCTGTCGTGGGACCTGTTTTGTGGTGAACAGCACAATTTCATTGATGCATACGAATCTATTCTTCCCTTATGGAAGGTGATGTTACATTCTCTGAACCTCAGCATCCACTGCAGCTTTTGATTGCTTTAGTCTCTGAGGTTTCATATTGTTGGTTAATTTACATGCTCTGTCAAGTCATGCTAGAAAAATCACACACTTATTAGTTCAGCACAAAGGAAATTGATGTGATCTTCGAGTAGAAAATTCCTTCACTTTTATTCACTCATGTTGCCCTTACTTGTTAAATATCCATTCTGTATGATAAAAATGTAATTAAATGAAATGCCTGTCAGTACAATCTGTCATATTATAAATATACTCTTCCTGTATGTTTCCGAATTACACTAAACACCAATAAAATGGATATTGAACTGTGGATATTTAACTGCAGTTTAAATCCCTTTGCAATGCCATTGCAGGGTCAGGTGAAAGAATAATAGAGAATAAATCTCTTTTGAAATATCAAATCCATCTTGATAGATTAGATTATAGTTCCCAAGGATACCAAAATTTGGAAATCATTTAACAAGTCCAATTATATAATTTTGCTATGTTGTATTGTACTTATGTACTCTGTACTCTACATGTAGTTACTTAATCAAAAATACTTTCATAAAAATGTAGAAAAAATAAATAGCTCTTTAAACTAGCATAAACTATTGGTGATATTTAAGCACTTGAAAATACTTGTTTGACAATTAAATGTAAAATATAGTATGAAAACCTTTCTAGCTTCTTCTGAAGTCCAAAATTTAAACATAAAACTTGAATCCATCACTAATAAGAGGACTATGAAATGTTATAAAATAATGATATAAAATTAAAGAACAGTTAACATCACATTTTTAACAGTTCCTATAAGTTAAATGAAAAAGTTAGAACTTTATTTTATAACTTTATTTTTTAGTTAGTAATCATCTGGAAATATATTTTTAAAAGAACCCAATTTTTAGAAGTGGAATTTAAAGTAAAATTCAGAGGATTTTTTGGTAATTTTAGGTGAGTTATAAGCCATTAAATGCTACTAATAAGTCAATGTGCCTTATTTACACATAAATGCACAGGGACTCATTTAAAAAAATATTTTAAGCCCTGCTATGTATCATATACCTCAGAAGGCTAAAGATAATAGATTGAACAAGAAGATGAATTTACAGAAACAGTGAGAGCTATATTAATAATAATAAATATAACTAAATTTTAACTGTATTAATGCTATAAGGAGAAAAGACAAGGGCCATGAAAACATGTAAGTAGCATTAACACAACCCAATCAAGGCAGAAGATGATAACAACCATATAAGGCCTCCCTTTATTCTCAGACTGAGGTTGTCAGGAGTTGCAGAAGGTTCCAGGGGTGAGTGAGGAACACGTGGACTGTGCATGGGGAGCACTGTGAGGAAGAGGAACAGCTGAGGCTCCATAGACCATTAGCAGCCCATGACCTTGGAGAGTGGACTGGCGGGTACTAGTCCATGTAGAGCTCGAGTCTGGTTCTTGGAAAACTTTGAAGCAAATCACCAGTCTACTTTTCCTTAGTCCTGTATTAGGTATGTATTATGTGGTATCATTGAGACTAAGGATGTTCAAGGGGCATAAAATTATCAATACATTTGATAGGAATGAAAACAAAAATGAATCATTTTATTTTTATTTCTTTCTGAAGTTTTATAAATATTCTAGACCTGTTTTGTCTTGTCCAAGTGTCCTCTACCAAGTAGTTTCCTAATCTGCCCATTGTTTAGGAATAAGCAATGGTTATTTAATGTTCGATATATTTAGTGTGGAGACAGGACTTGGAAGAAGAACCATCTTGTCTGTAAGGCTACAAGATTTTCTTTCTAAACATTCCAAAACCAGTGTTATTGCACAACATTTCACTTTTTAGCAAACCATGAGTTATCATTAGAGTTGGAATGACTTATACATTATTCTCTAAATTACTCAGAATGCTTAGGAGTTATTAAGAATTGTTTTTCAAATTTCAGAGTGAATTTTTATTCAATACCTTGGGATAGAGTATGGGAATCTGCTTTTAAAAAGTGCCGTTGGTCAGTTATTTTGAAATGGATTAGTGGAGTAAAATTTTGACCTCCATTTCCTTAAAAGCAAAATGGATGGCAAAACAAACAAACAAACAAAAACCTTCAAATGACTAATAGAGAAAGAAAAATCCACATGACTCAGAAAATCCAAGTTTACCTTAGCAATTTGAGCCTCAGACCAGTCATCTAACTAAGACAGTTAATTCTGTCTCAGCCCTCTTAGAAAAGATCTGTGCCTGAAATGGGCTTTCTGAGGTAGCAAATGAATATACAAACTCCTAGAGTACATTCTAATTATAACTAAAAACTTCTGTTTTTTGTTTTTTTTAAAAATTCATATTCCAGAGGGTCTTAAGTCTTTTTGGTTTACGGGGACCCAGGATATTGCTAGGAATTCTACAGTTAGTTGGCATACAACTTGTAGCAAAATACCTGACTACTTGGCAATGTTCTGACTTTCTTCTAACTTGTATACTTTTTAATATTAAAATCTTGGGCCAACACAGGGGTTTAGTTTAATTGTCAGATTAATCACTGGCCTCAACACATGACCTCCTCTGTCAGAACTGTCAGCTTCCAGACCATTCATTTCTTGTGTCCAGACCCAGAAAATGATTAATGTTCACAACAAAAATGGGATTCATTTTTTAAAACTACAAGTGTCATTTCAGATAAAGGATATTTGTTAATGCATGCACTATGTTTAAGAATTGAGTAAGTTCAGGTAGACTGTCACACTGAAGATAATTTACGAAAATCAATCTTTGAGGTGCTACAGGAATGCCATATAATCCTGTAAAATTAACAGATATTTTGGTTGTCTCAAAGCTTTTTTTTTCTTTTATGTAGACTAAGAAAAATAATTGGGGTGTGTTTTTAATCCTTCATTACTATAAAAATAATTTTCAAACTGTGCTTCTTACTAGATGTGATGTAAGTATACTTCATAAAATAAATAACTTCTGTGAAACATTGGATGTTCTTACTCTACAGGATATTGATGTGCTGATACAGAAAACCAGTGGCTGTATTATGTGTTTTAGGTAACATCATAGGCCCCACTTAGATGTACTAATTTCTGAGTGATATTTGTTCAGCATTATAAACGGTCTCTAGTGAGTATTTTTCTTTCAGACAAGAATCGAAGAATTAGAAAGGGATACACAAATGCATCTACATATAACTACCCTGGTGAGAGAGTTGCTGTGTATAGGGGTGGGGAGTGTGTTTTAGGTTAGCATTGAGTTCTTAACTTGCATACTAAAATTGCTAGATTCAACTAGATTTTTTTCCACTTTTCGTTTTTAGCTATTATAATTAAAGATTGCTAAAAACTGCCCATAGACTAAATGTGCTGGCAGGGAATGTTAGCACCTCATCTCAAAATGTTGCTTTATCCCTCTACAGGAATTACTCTCTATTTCTGTAGGAAAATTATGAAAATGGAGGGGCTCTGCTACCATTTCCTTTAAAAAGGAAAAAAAAAAAAAAACAGCTTTAAGATAATAAGGAGCTGAAATCATTGTAGGGCATAGGACTGAAGGTAGTGTACCTATATGTCCCTACTAAGAACTAAAGAAAAATTTTTTCTGGAACTTACAGAATGTAATTATGTAAGACAGCAAGAGAATAAATGATATGAAGTGATCATAAATAATGAGTGAGGAAGTATGTGAAAAACTTTCATTACATAATTAGAAAATTATTGCAATGAGTAAACATGTGGGATTGATTTATTCTGTGGAAGTGTTTGTGTAGAGAACAGGTATTTCTCCACCAAACATACTAGAGAAGAGATTCCTGCTTTTCATGGGGAAATAGGAAGAATTGCATTGAAATCTCTTATAGTTCTAAGGTTTGATGGTTCTAAAAATGTATCAGTATACTTTCTAGTACTGTGTTGAATTGATTTCTTTGTTACAGTTTGTTTGTTACTTAGAATTTTTAAATAACTAGTTTTTCCTCCCCTTTCATGCCCCTATTCCTTAGCTCCATTAGTCATTATATTTACTTTGTAGTAGTTTGAGAACCTCATACCCGTCATCTTGCCTCCATATTTTCCTCATTCAGTCCAAACCTGCTTAAAAGTTATCAGTGTCCCACCTCCTGCATTTGTTGCAAAGGAAATATTAAATCCTTAGTACTTGGTACAGAAAGACTTAAGGATCTGATCCTGCTTTTTCTTTTCAGTTTCACCTAATGCATTGCTTCTTAAAGGGGATGTTGTGAACTCAATTGTGTCTCCCCCAAATTCAAGTCCTAACGTATAATATGACTGTTTCTGGAAATAAGGTCTTTAAAGAAATGATTAAAATTAAGTGAGGTTTAAGTTTGAAGCCTTAACCCATGATGTCTAGTACCTTTAGAAAAGATGAAAAGAAACCAGGGCTGTTTTTGCAGAGGAAGGCCATGTGAGGACACAATGAAGGTGGATGTCTACAAGACAATGAGAGAGGCCTTGAGAAAATATGAACCTGCCAACACCTTGATATCAGACTCCAAGCCTCCAGAATTGTGAGAAAATCATTTTCTATTGTTTATGCTACCAGTCTGTGGTAATCTGTTCTGACAGCCATAGCGGACCAATACTCAGGGCCTGTAGCATACCCTTGTGCAGATATCTGGAGACATAGTTTATTCTCTCCACTCCAGAGGTGCCACTGGCATTGTGTGGGTAGAGGCCAGGGGTGCTGGGGTACCGTGCAACACACAGGACAGCCCCACATATGCTCCTGCCATCTGAACTGCCTCTGCCTCTCCCTCCACTCAGCCCCGTGGTGAAATAAACATCCTGCTCATGCTTCTTCCTCAGTGAAAACTTTTTCATCTCTTCAAATTGCCTTCCAGCTTCTTCAATTTCTCTGTGAACTTTTTGACAATATGTTTGCATGAATTGTTAAGCTTTATATTCCTTATACCTGTTAAAGTAATGTGTATGATTTAACCTAGTATTTTTGTAACTCTGCTGATTTCAATGATTATTTTTCCTAGTGTTAAAAATAGAATACCTAGTTTCCTTTCATGTACATTCTGGTTGACTAGGTTCCCTGGTAGGTTCAAAGAGCCTTTAAAAAAGCACATTTTTAATAAGTAATCAGGCAATTGTAACAAACTGGCAGACTAAGGAACAATAATTTTATTCAGTCCTAGTATACAAAATATGTGTATGTCAGAGATAGCTAATAAATTATTATAAAATCAAATGTGGCATCTGAAAAAAAATTGGCAATCATAAATTTTATAGATTTGTGGAATGTTAAAGTTATAGCACTACAGTTAAAATATGAAAGTTGCAGCACACAAGGACTAAGACTTAATTATAGTCACAAAATATTACAAGACCAATCTAGTGTTCATTTGTAGTTTTCATGTAAAGGAATCATTAGAATAACATAGAAATATAATGCTCACTCATATCTTAAAGACAATCTATTCTAACCTCTTATTCTGTAAGGAAGCTTAATTATCAGAGATTTCAATGAGTTGACAAGTCATTCAGTTCCTAAGTGTGATGTCCAAGCTAGAGTGCTACATATTCTTCCAATCATCATTTCTGTTCATATACTGAAAATTGTACTGTCATATATGTGAAATGTAAGTTAATATAAAAGTTTTCTATATTCACTTACTCTAAATATGAAATTGTGGAGATGCTTGAGAAGAGTAATAATAATACTTATATTGGATTAAACAATAACATTCTACATTTATTGGTCTCTAATTAACACATAAATGTGTTTAAGTGGTCGAATGTATGCATTCACATGTATGTATGTGTTTGTTTTATTCAGTGTGATTTCTGGAATGAAGTCAGTGTTGAAGATTAGGTTACACATGGATGCCTTCATCAAATAACACAAGACAAAGTTTCTGACAGAAATATGTTGCCTGGATTATCTTTCATTTTCATATGATTTTATTTTTAATGTTTGGAGTGACAATTGATTAATATTTGATATCACTGCTCTCTATATTACTTAGGAAATTTTCATATTGTTTTAAATTTATTTTTAACTGCCACAAAAGAACACAGAAATTTTACCTATTGGTAAACAAACTTGTTATTTTATTAAATAACGTGTTATTTTAGTAACATGTTACTTCAGTACATGTATTCATTTGTATAATGTTTGAATCAATTTAAACATATTTATCTCCTCAAATGTATATCACTTCTTCAAGGTAAATTTTGTCCAAATCATTTCTTCTAGCTTTCTGAAATGTGCAGTATATTGTTGTCATCTATATAACCCTAATGTGTAATAACATACCAAAACTTCTTGCTCCTGTCCTAGTGTAACTTACAACCCATTGTCCCATGTCTCCTAATCCCTCCTTTCATTCTACTCTCCCCAGCCTCTGGTAACCACCATTCTATTCTATAAAATAATCAACTCTTTTAGATTCCATTCATGAATAATATCATGTATTACTAGTCTTTCTGTGTCTGACTTATTTCTCTTAACATAATCATCTCTAGTTCCATCCATGTTGTTGAAAACCACAGGACTCCATTCCTTTATAGGGCTGGATGAGGTTTCTTTTTTGTTCAACAGTTAGTAAACACTTAGGTTGTTTCAGTTTCTTAGCTCTTTTGAATAATGCTGCAATAAAAAATGGAGGTACAGATGTTTCTTGAATATACTAATTTCATTTCCTTTGGGTATATACCTCAGAGTGGGATTGCTGAATCACATTTTTAATTTTTTGAAAAACCTCCATACTGTTTTTCATAATGGCTCTAACAATGTACAATAACATCAAGAGCATTCAAGGGTTTCCTTTCCTCCACATTTGCACCGGCATTTTTTTATCTTTGATGTTTTTTACAATAGCCCTTACTGGGGATTAGGCAAGATCTCATTGTGGTTTTGACTTATAGTTCTCTAATGACTAATAATGTTCAGCATTTTTTCATGTATTTATTGACCATTTGTTTTTCTTCTTTTGAAAAATGTCTACTTAGATTTATTGTCCAGTATTTAAATCAGGTTATTTGTTTTTTGCTATTGAATTTTTGAAATGCCTTATGTATTCTGGATATCAACCCCTAGTTGAATGTATAGTTTACAAATATTTTATCCCACACTGTGGGTTGTGTCTTCACTCTGTTCAGTATTTCCTTTGCAATGTAGAAGCATTTTAGTTTGATATATTCCAACTTGTCTATGTTTGGTTTTGTTTTCTATGCTTTTGTTCAAAAACTTCTTCCCTATACCAGTGTCCTAAAACACTTCCACTATGTTTTATTGTGGTAGTTTCATTTATTTTATTGAAATGTTTAATCCATTTTGATTCAATTTTTATGACTACTAAGGAAATAACAGTTTAACCTATAGAAGTTTAAACCTGTGAGCATTTATTTTCTTAAATGATAATTATCATAATGATTAGTAGTAAGCATTTCTATAAGCACAAATCACCTGTTATAGTTTGAATATGAGATGATGCAACAATGTTCAGAGGTGAAATGATCAAATTTTGAAAGCCATAACCTAATCAGTGGATTAATCTATTTGATGAATTAATAATTTGTAATTACCACATGGTGGTTACTCTGGGTACTTGGGACATGGCTGGAGGAAGTAGGCCACAGGGGACATACCCTTTGGTTTATATTTTGTCCCTATTTCCTTGTCTTTCTCTCTCTCTCTCTCTCTCTCTCTCTCTCTCTCTCTCTCTCTCCCCCCCCCCCCCCCTGCTTCTGGGCTTCCATGAGCTGAGCTGAGCTGAGCAGAATTTCTCCACCATTCCCTTCTGCCAGGATGTTATGTTCTGTTCAATGGCGTCAGGCAGCCATAGATGGAACTTCTGAATCCATGAGCCTACATAAACTTTTCCTCCTCTATGTTATTCTTGTTAGATATTTTAGTCATAGTGACAAAAAGATAACTAACACAGTATCAGAAAGTAAGTTTCTTATGTTCTGCTCTGACAACCTTAGTTCTGGCTTCCATCCTTAAGGTCAAATATCACCTGAATCTCCAACTATGGCATCTTCATTTTGAATGGGAAATTAAAGAATGGAACAAAGAAAAGAAAGGCTTGTTCAGATAGCTGCTTTCTCTTATGGATTTTTCATTAAAAATCACTGGTGACATCCACTTGCATCTCATTGGCCACTTCTAATATGAGGGGAGGCTAGAAGATGTAGTCTTTCAAAGGAGCCATTGTCATCTGGAATAAAATGGCGGCCTTATTACTAAGAGAAAAAATATACATTGGCTACTCAGTTGTTGTCATTGCCAATATCTTCTTTATTGTTATTTTTGATTCTCTTTAGCAGTTTTTAGCTTTGATTAAGAGGATATGTCCATGAAGTCTCATTTGGAATAAGATGTTTCAATCATTGGTTACACATGTTTAATTCTAGAATATAATATTGAAAACATTTGGCATTCACCTCAAGAAGATTAATTGGAAGAAATGAAAAAAATATCAATTCTATTACTAAGAAAAAAATTATCTAAATTCCAGTATTGAGTGGGACACAGTGGCACACACTTGTAATACCAGTGAATTAGGAGGTTGATGCAGGAGGATCACAATTTTAAGGCTATCCTTGGTAATTTAGTAAGACGATGTCTTCAAATAAAATATAAAAAGGCTGTGGATTTAGCCCAGGGGTTGTTGTGGTTTGGATGTTAGCTATCACTCAAAAGCTCATATGTGAGACAATGCAAGAAGGTTCAGAGGAGAAATGATTGAATTATGAGAATCTTAACCCCATCAGTTAAATTAATCTCTTAATACAATTAACTGAGTATTAACTGAAGGTAGGTAGGGTGTGGCTGGAGAAGGTGGTTCATTGAGGGAAAGCCTTTGAGGTACATATTTTGTATCTGGTGAGTGGAGTCTCTCTCTCTGCTTCTTGATCACACTTTATCAGGTGTGCCTATTTAGTCAGCTGAAGAAATCATCAGGATCCTTTTAAAATCCTGATGCTTTCTCACAGGTATCTTATCTGATGTTTAGTGGTTATATATAAATGTCTCCATTTTTCTTTTCTGACTTTTTATTCTATGAAGAATATAAAAATTAAGGCTTTTAAATAAAGGAAACAGAAGAAAAAAGGGGTGAGAGAAGCCATGTTTTGAATGAGGCAGGTAAGTTTTCTTGCTGCAGATTCTTTTGCTAGTAGACCTGAAGGTTCCCATCCTTTAGGAAGAAAGGGCTAATAAGGGTGTCTTTCAGATGAGTAGCTCCACCCAGGTTTATGTTCAGCCCATGGCCTGTTAATCCCCTGTTCAAGGTAGTGAATATTCTCTGTGTATTTCCTCTCCTACAGTCAGGCTGTGCACGCATGATAATAGAAAATTGAAGGGATTAAAACTTCTTTTTATGCCTTCTGATCCTATATTACTGTGTGATCAGCCATCCAAATATTTCATTAAATACTATTCTTTTTCTAGCGCACTGACAAATGACTAGTATGCTTCTTCCTAAGGATTTTTGTTTTCCTTTACTTTTACCCAAACAAGAAGTACAAATATCTTTTACTATACTTATTAAGCATTTGGTATTTTATACCATATGAAATATATACGTTAAAAACAATTAATGAAAGTTTATCAAAATCACTTAATTGGAATAAATACTGATGTAAGTTTGCACAATTACTCCCCTGTTGTTTAATTTAATTATTTTAAATATTCCAGAGATTGAAATCTTCAAAGTGAGTGAAACACACATTAAAAATTTCAGCCCAATATTACTTACAATATATTAAGAAAAGAAACTTCAAGTGGTTAAATACATATATTAAATGGGATGCTTTTTATAAATTTTTACATACAACAATTTCACATTTGGTAAGGGCATATGTAAAATTAATTGAGCTATACAGTCAAGATATGCACATTTTACAAAATGTCTGTTATATCTCAACAAAATTTAGAAACAGATTAGAAGTTATTCTTTGTGGAGTATTTTTTTTTCCTTCATAAAACACATGATATGCTGTGTGCAGTGGCACATACCTGTAATCTCAGCAACTCAGGCAACTGTAACAGGAGAATTTTGAGTTCAAAGCCAGCCTCAGGAATTTAGCCAGGCCCTAAGCAACTTAATGAGACCCCATCTCAAAAAATCAAAATTAAAAAAAAAAAAAAAGCTAGGGATGTGTCTCAGGGATTAAGTGCTTCTGGGCTCAATTCCTGGCACCAAAAAATAAAATAAAATAAAAAAAGATACATTGTACTTACCTGCTTATTTTTCTTGTTTTTTTTTTCTACTTTTTTTAGTGGATTTTTAAAATGTGTTCTAATTAATTATTCGTGACAATAGAATGCATTTTGACATGATGTACACATGAAGCACAACTTTATTTCCTCTTAAACATAGTGTAATTATACTGGTAATATAATCATACATGTATATAGGGTAATAATGTCCACCTCATTCCACTGTCCTTCCCATACCTACATCCCTTCCTCTCGACTCACTTCCCTCTGCACAAACCAAAGTTCTTTCACCCCCCCAATTATTGATTAGCATCAGCTTATCAGAGAAAACTTTCAGCCTTCAGTATTTTGGGTTTGGCTTATTAAGGTTATCATGATATTCTCCGGTTCCATCCATTTACTGCAAATGCCATAATTTCATTCTTCTTTAAGGCTGAATAATATTCCACTGGGTAAATGTACCACATTTTCTTTATCTATTCATCTGTTGAAGGGCACTTTATTGGTTCCATAGTTTAGCTATTATAAATTGAGCTGCTATAAACATTGATGTGGCTATATCGCTGAAGTATGCTGATTTTAATTCCTTTAGCCATAAAATGGAAAGTAGGATAACTGAGTCAAATGGTGTTTCCATTTCAAGTTTTCTGAGGAATCTCCAGACTGCTTCCCACAGTGGTTGCATCAATTTGCAGTCCCACCAGCAATGTTTGAGTGTACCTTTATGTTTGGTATATGGATTCCAATGGAGGCTTCACAAATGTATGCTTATTGAAAGAAGGAAAACTTCATTGAAAAAAAAAGTTTAATTTTTTATTACCATCAGTTCACAGATTATGTATATCACTTTCAGACATGCCTATTGCCTTCAAAGGGCTTAAAATATGCTATCATTTTCTTTATAGTAAAATTTCTACAGAAATTTGGGTTTTATTTGATACTTTGAGAACTCTTCTAATATTATATTATAGGGTTTTTTCGTTATAGGGTCTTTACGCTCTTTTTATTATCATTATACTCTTAAAATTGAGTATACTTTGCTTTAAATGATAATTTTACCAAACCAAGAATATGGAAGATATTTTGATATGCTCAAGTTCGGGACCCTCAAAAGCCCACCAGAGACCAAGATCGATGTAAACAGCAAAGAGGCATTTATTGCGAGGTAGCTCAGTCCTCTGCTCACACAGCAACTGGTGACCCTGAGAGGCCACAAACCCAGGGTTTGCAGCAGTTTTATACACTCTCTGGGGAAGGCAGGGACTTTACATGCATCATAGCATCTCTTAGCAAATCATCACACACCACGGGAAAATCATAAAATAACTCTAAAACATGATTAGCACATTCACTGGCGGGAACAAGTTGGGTAGGGGTGAGTTGTTAGTACAAGAGGGGGATTCCTTTGAACTGATTGGTTTAAGCCACGAGGGGAGTGCTGAACTACATGGTTTCCCAACATGTTATCAACCACCATAAACTACTAGGGGGTCACCTGGCATCTCAGGTATTTCCCTGTATCATGCTGATTGGTGGCTGCTAGGGGGCTGCTATGGATCCCCACCTAGCCTGAGTGAGTCAGGGACACCTGGCTCAGCAGATCTCTCCTGTTATTTGTAGATAAACAACTTAGCAGGGTGGGAATGTGCCTAGGAGTGCTCTGTGGGTCTTTCCAAGGACAAAGGTGATGTCCCTTCCTTGGACAGGCTTTGCTCTGAGGTAGAGGCTGGTTTTTCAAAACATTTTTAAATAAACAGTTATATATGATTATTTTATTTATTAGTTTATAATAAGTATACATTTTGAAACATCCTCTATTAAAAATTTCCCCCATTAAAAAATGAATTTTTAATTTTTTATGTAGATGATTATCTTTTCCAATTTTAAAATTTAATATATTTTAACATGTGTGTGATATTTCTTTTAATCAGAAAAGAAAAATTCATGAGTATTATAGTTTTATTCTTAAATATTCTTATAAATGTTACAAGAATACTAAAGTATTTGAATAGTTCTGAGACTGATGTCTACATTGTTAAATTGATATGTGTATCATATTTATTAATAATAAACACAAAGTTATAGCATGATGTTAAATTGGTATATGTTAAATTGCTACCTTAGGGTTCGTTTATATCTTACAGTAGTTTAAAAATCTTATAGTAGTTTAAAAATAAGAGTTATATATTTGGGCGGATAGAAGTAATGTCTGGACTTCACGTTACAATTGATCCAAATGCGGTGGAAAATAGCAAACCAAGTGCCAAATATGATCCATGTGAAACTATTTTCCCCTGGAGAAGTATTTTTCTCTCTTCAAGGGTGGCACTGAAGCTCTTGATCCGGTGGTCTGAGCTGTGTCATCTTTTTTAAAGATAGTTTAAAAGTCATTTGCTTTGCTGTGAGAGTGAATTATGTGGTATTAAGTACTGCAGTGGCACCATTAAACACTGCATCATCAATCTTTTTAGGATGTGGAAAGGTCAGTGTCCAAAAGGCCATTTTTAAATCCCCACTTTACTTTCAAACTGAAGATGGCTTTCATTGTGTTCCTTTTCCCCCTACAACTGATATAATTCACCAAAAAATAAAAACCTCCCAGTATTACCCATGCAAAATTCACATTTTATATAGACAAACAGAGCTATCTCTAGAATGGAATTACAATATTAATTATCATCAAGTCTTTAAGATGCAGCCAAAGTGTTTTTTCCACTTTTTTTTGTAGGTGCTTTATAGTTGTACATGATGGTGGGATTTTTTGTTACATATTCATCCAGTATCTCAGTGTAACAATATAATCTGGCCAGTATCATTCCCCACCACATCCCTTTCCTTCTCCACCTCTACTCCTAGTTTATTTACTGTTTACTGATCAACCTTTGATTTTCATGAGATCCACCCCCACCTTTAGTTTCCTTTTATGTCTCTTGCTTCAGTATATGAGAGAAAACCTATGACCCTTGACCTTCTGAGTTTGGCTTAATTCACTTAATGTTTTCATGCTCTCTCCATTTTCCTGCAAATGCCATAATTTTATTTTTCTATATGTGTATACATAATTTTAAAACATCCTAAAATTTCTTCAGTCTGTAACTAGAAGAAATATACTCTATAGTATATTGCTTAGAATAATTACTAATCACTCAAACATACAGTTTTAGGATGAAAATTGTTATGCTTGAATTCAGGACTCCCAAAAGACCACCAGAGATCAAGATCAATGTAAGCAGCAAAGAGGTGTTTATTGCAAGCTAGCTCCGTTCTCCGCATGCACACAGCAACTGGTGACACCAAGAGGCCCCAAGCCCAGGGTTTGCAGCAGTTTTATACCTTCTTTGGGGAAGGCAGGGACTTCACATACATCATAGCATCTCTTAGCAAGTCATCACACACCATGGGAAAATCATAAAACAACTCTAAAACATGATTAGCACATTCACTGGCAGGAACAAGTTGGGTAGGGTAATTGGCTAGTAAAAGAGGGGGATTCCTTTGAACTGATTGGTTTAAGCCAAGAGGGGTATTCATGCTGAACTACATGGTTTCCTAAAATGTTATCAACCACCATAAACTACTGGGAGGGTCATCTGGCATCTCAGGTATTTCCCTGTCTCATGCTGATTGGTGGCTGCTAGGTTTAGCCTGAGTCAGGAACACCTGGCACAGCAGATAAGAACTCAGCAGGGTGGGTATGGGCCTAGGAGTGCTCTGTGAGTCTTTCCAAGGACAAGGGTCATGCCCCCTTCCTTGGACAGGCTTTGAGGTAAAGGCTAGTTTTTCAAAATATGTTGAAGTTCATATTCTCTTATATGAATTGTAATTTTCTTTCTTTGTATTTTGCCGACATACCTTTTGGGGAAATTGAGGAGGGAAAAATAGAAAAATAAATTAATTTCATTTTAGTTCTAAATCAGTATTATAACCAAAAATAAATTTTCCTGCTTGGAGTGCTACCTTTAAAAATAGAGTGTATTTCAAGACAACCCTGGAAGACTGGATCTTGATCCTTCCTACATTTCTTTGATCAGTTAGAGAAACTATGTCACAAAAGAGATATTCCTGGTGTTTTGTTATTTTAGGTATATGTGTCTGAGCTTTTTGAATTCTTTTTTCATGTTTGATATAATCCCTTTGCTGAATTTTTTTTGAAAAGTGCTGTCAAATCTAAAAAGTGAAAGACAAGAAACAGTAGTTAACAGAGATTTTTAAATACCTTTTGTGTGTTTTAGTTTTTATAAAAGGCTCTTCCTTAAAACTATAAATTGTAAATTGACATTTTAATACCTGATCATAGAGGCATTTTTTGTTTTGAAAATGACAGGGTTGGAACATATGATTTAAGTGTAACATTAGAGATGTCAGAACTAGCTCTGCATTAGCACAAATGAAAGATATTTAACTAAACCAAAGCAGAAATGTTTAAAGAATTGGGGTGGGTACTGGTAGATTCTAAATTCAAAAGAAAACAAGTTACATAATAAGCCAGATTAATCTTTCCCCTGTCCTGAGCTTATTCCTGTCTTTTGAGCTCATGTTTTGTTTTGTTTTGCTATGCTTTGCTTTCTCTGCTTAAAACCTCATGTCTTTTATCTAAGTATCCATGGTCATTTTCTCTTGCAAATACCCTTTCTGCATAAGCCAGCTATTGGAATATTATCTGGGTCCCAGTTTTAATATAGACAATAGATAATACTACAGTTCCTCTCATTTTTAGGTTGATATCTTTAAGCAAAAAGAATTTAATGACCAATACATTTGAAATATCTGCCTGGAAATTGAGAGTTTGAATGATCTTTTTTACTAATCCTTTTGGCTATTTATCTTATATGCTTAACTATCTCTCAAGGTTTTTATATACTTTATGTCATATTAACTTTCTATCCTAAATGTGTGCTGTAATCATTGCAAGCCCTCAAGGAAACTTAAATGATTCAGAAGAAAGACATGGCATAAATATGATTAAGTTCACATGAAGGGAACCCTCCCTGCAGAAAGACAAGCTGCAGTGAAGACAGGCATCAGTGTACAGGTAGGAAAGTTTTAAGCTGCTGACACTGCTAAAAGATATTAAAGGTTTTAACTGAAGACAGAAGTAAGAATGAAAAGCTGTCATTTGATGGTAGAATGAATCAGACATTATTACCCTGTGTGCATATATGATTACATGACTGGTGTAATTCTACATTGTATACAACCAGAAGAATGAGAAGTTATACTCCCTTTTTGTATGATGTGTCAAAATGTATTCTACTGTCAACATATAACTAATTAGAACAACAACAAAAAGAGAAAAGATGTTACTTGATAATGCTAGCAATTATTACATACCCTGAAGAGACTGGAGATTCTCATATATCATTAGGCTTAAAATGGACCACCACAGTTGAAATATCTTGATGAGGAGCTGGGGGAAAAAGTTCTCATCTTTTGTACTGGATTTAACTCAGAGTTTAATTAAATAATTTTTAATCAGACAGCAAATTTAAAGATTGTGAGTTATTTAAAATTAAGTGTGGACATATCTTTGAAATGAACAGCAATATGTGAATAAAGATGAAATATCTAAGACAAATTGGCGCCTATGGTGGCACCTTTCCTGGAAGTCAATGCATTTTTTAATTATTTCTGGCATTTAGCTCTTAAAAGCAAATTTGCTATTGTTAATGCTACATCTGGGTAAGGAACAGTCCAAATGTCTCTCCTGGGAACATACCAAATAGTACCGTTCACTTATTTATTCAAAACATATTTGTTGCTATTACATCTAAGATGTTGTTCTAAGCCAGATAAACATAAAAAGACAAAGATCCCAGACATTATAAAGCTGGATGTTTCTAGCTGTCGAATCCAATCTAACTAATGGAGTCATACTATCCAAAACAGATACTAAAAAGATATAAATTATGTTAGAAGATTATAAATGATCTCAACTTGAATTTTAAAAAACATAGAGTAGATTAGGGGTGAGAAGTATTGAGAGTATCAGGAATAGAAGAGAATTGAGGAATTTTAAATAAGGAGGCTAATACAGTCCTTATGGAAAATGTTGCATTTTAGTAAAAACTTGGAGAAGGGAAGGAGTTATCCATGTTTCTTATCCCAAAGGAAGAGAATTTCAGGAGGAGAGCTAGTGCAAATCCTGAAAGCAGAAGCATGCGTGGAGTGTGAAAACAGCAGTGACCAGAGTAGATTGAGTCAAGGGAGATGAAACAGAGGCAATCTTCAGAGATTAGACCATTGGGGGGAAAATAATAATAATAATAATCATATATATATATGTATATATATATATATAAAATCTGAGGATTGAACCTAGGGGTGCTCAACCACTGAGCCACATTCCCCAGACCTTTTTTGTATTTTATTTAGACACAGGGTCTCACTGAGTTGCTAAGTACCTCACTAAATTGCTGAGGCTGACTTTGAACTCACTATCCTTCTGCCTCAGCCTCTCCAGCCTCTCATATTACGTGCATATGTACTGTGCTCAGCTGGTCCATATTCTTATCAGTGCTTAATGTTATTTGGCATCTAATTTTTTACTAATTTTGTATCTGAAGAATTATATGCCATTATGATATTTTCATTTTCCTGATTAAATTTCTGATTGAATATATTTTATATATTTATTGGACATTTTTATCTATCTTGAAGTATCTACTTTGAAATTATGTATTTTTTCTCATTTTAGTTGATTGTCATTTTCCTTGATTTCTTAGTATTTCTGTATGCATTCTAAAATCAATGCTTCATAAGTTGTAGGTATTACAAATAGCTTCTCTCAGATGTTGTATTCTTTTGAATTTATTCTTCTAGGAGGAATAGAATTATTCTTCTTCCTGGAATGCATTCTTTAACCATTCTTAATTAAATGCATATACTAGTAAATATTACCAGTTTTTCTTTTACTATGCCCCCATTCTTATAGGATAATGTTAGATATACAATTACTGGTTTACACTTATTTTGTCTTACCACTTGGAAGGTACTATTTCAGTGTCTTCCAGCTTCTCTTGTGGCTTTTGAGAAATCTAGTATTAGACTAGCTTTAGTTCCTCTGTAAGTCATCTGTCTGCTCTGTTCTTCACCTCACACTTGCTGTTACAATCTGCTTTTTATCTCTGTTCTTTAGCAGTGACACTACATGTGTCTAAGTATTGGTTGAGTTTCATTCATCCTGATTCATAGGCATAAATTTTTGATACCACTCTTTTCATATCTTTATTAGTTGTAGAAATTTCTGAGTTGTTATTCTTTAGAATATACCTATCCTTTATTCCCTTCCTTTGGGATTTCAGTTGTTATATTATTTCATTCCTTTTCTATGTCTCTTGTCTTTTATATGCTGAATTGGCTTGTCTCTCTATTTTGCCTTTGGGGAAATCTTCCAGTTCTAATTCTTGCTAATCTTAGATCTGATCCGTCTATACATACAATTTTTCATTTCTAAAAGTTTTTGATCCTTTTAATATAGCATATTTTATAATTTCTTATTTTTATATTCTTTAAATATTTAACCTTTTATGCACAGTTATTTATTTTCTGTTACAGATAAGTATGATATTTGAATATAAATATTTTCTTGTTGGTCTATTTCTGTTAGTTATCACACATATCCATCTACTTCTCTGTATATCTGCATTTTTTTATTGTGTATTCAAATTTGTTAGAAGATAATATGAGAAAATGCCAAAAATCTAATTAGGGATCATTTTGTTCAGAGAAAATTTCTGTTTCTGTTTTTGTTTTGTTTTTCTTCCTGCTGAAAGTGAGGGTGAGATACCAATCAGAAATGATTATAGAGTTCCTACTGAGTGCTGAAGACTCAGATTGTAACTCAGATTTAGTAATTTCAGGAGGGACCTAAGCTTAATATTCATATTTTATTGTTGCCCTTAACATTGCTCTAGAGCAACCTAGTGTTAGTACTTGTCTAATGCTCACTGTTAGATTTATCAGTCTTTTGTTTGCTTTTATGTAAGTGGTTTCAGAGACTTACACTATTATATTGGTAATTTTGTTTGTTTTGTTTTCTCTTTTCAATTATTATTTTTATGTTATTTTTTACTGCATACAAAATTATATATCAAATTATCTAAGAATTGATTGCTTTTTTAGTGATTGTTTCTTTAGGTTTTCTCTGTGATGTCATTAGAAAGTAAAATGTCTTAGTCCCCCTTGATAATTTAATCAACAATGAATAAACATATAATATGTGCAAAAATTTTATGGCATGGATGTACTGGTTAATACAGGAGAAAACAATGCTGCTACTAACCAGTTACTCAATTCAACATGTGAAAACTTTTCATGAAGAACAGTTAGTTTGTTAAGGCAAAAATTATAATTAAAATCATAAAAAGTTTGCACAACTTTGAAACAAACATTTGTTTGCTTTCCATATATTTAAATGCAACAGTTACTTATAATGAGCTGAAGTACTGACATTGTTATTTTTTATACTTTATAAAGCATGCTTGCATAAATTGTTATTTTATCCTTAGAATAATGCTGTGAATTATTTTGTTAGTTATTTTATCTCTTTTTTCCATATGAGGAAGTTGAGATTCAGAAAGTTGAGTGATTGTACTGAGATTGGGCACCTAATAAGTGTTAAAACTGATCAGAAACTCAGAAATTATCTTAAGTCTAACACCAATTCTAGTAAACCATACTAAGAGTTACAGTAATAACAGAAATATTTTGGATTCTAATTTTATCTGCACATTCTCAGAAATTATTTTAGTTTTCAAGGAAACATTACACCACAGTTACTTTTTATCTAAAGTTGAGGTCTCCTGTGCTCTAGATGGCAGTGGGACATAGTTTCTTCAAGAACAGGACATTCCATAGTTTAGGTGCGCATACCACCTTCTGTGTACTGCAACCTTTAGATCTTTGGGTAAATTAATGTAGTATGTCTTAGCTTTTGTCTTGTCAAAATATCTGACAGATTTAAATGAGAAGTGGCCACTCCAAGGCACCACTCAATAGGGAATCTTGCCCAATTGTGGTCTTGACTTTAATTGTCATTGGGATGATAAACTAGGTTAAGTTTCTAATATGAACAGTTTATGAAATCTCATTTTGAAATGAGAATACAAGCTTCTATATGGACAACTAAAATATGGGTTGCTGATTAGGTAATTCAAATAAATAGAATAAACATACATTTTATTATTGATTTATCCACATATAAACTATAAATAGAGAAGATACCTATGTAAAAAATAAGTTATGAGTCTGAGTATATATACAATTATTATAGACCCAACTTAAGTTCTTTCACTTCTATGTATTAGCTTTGCAAATTTAGGTAAATTTTAAAAACAAGTTTCTTTTTTTTCTCCTAAGCCTGTTTTTTCTATATATTTCTCAATTCTTAATCAGTGGCAGTTTTTATTTCTAATATATTTAAATATTTTCAGTATTAGAAAATAAAGTAATTTTTAAAAAGTCTTTATTCCTCTTAAATCCTTTCTCATTGGTATTTTACTAGTCTTTTGTAAACATCTTAAAATGGAAATCATTTCACTTTTTTTTTTCCATGTTGGCAGCATTATGAAGAGGAAAGCATCAGACACAGGAATGGACTGCTTATGTTTAAATTCCATTTCCACTACCTTAGATTTAGGCTACCTTAGACAAGTTTCCTTCACTCTCTGTGCGTTATTTACTTATTTATATTTCGGGAAAATAATAGTTACCTATCTTTTGTGGGGTTTTTTGAGAATTTAATGTGTTACTGTGTTGAAATTTCTTTGTCCAAGGCTGGTTTTCAGAAAATATTGGTTTAATTATTAGCAGACAAAAACCAGGTACTAAACTGCCAGTAATAGTCGTAGCTTGGTAATACAATAATTAGAAAGACAATGCACTTTTTCTTCTAAATTAGTGATAAGTTTGTGTACTGCACTGTCTACCTCAAGAGGTTCAGATTCAGCTGTGACGCTTAAATTACTGTCACTTAACAACTGACTTTAGTTGTCAAATCCTCAGTTTTCTTTTCTATAAAATTAGGAAAGTAAAAGCACCTTCTTGTAGAATTGATGTGATAATTTAAGAAGATAATTAGTGTAAAATGTCTATGTCATAGTTTTAAATACGAGGTGTCCCCCAACAGCTCATGTGTAAGAGAGTGCAAGAATTTTCAGAGATGTAGTGATTAGATTATGAGAGGTATGACCTAATCAGTGGATTAATTCACCGACGTGGATTAACTGGGTGATAATTGCAGGCAGGTAGGTTGTGACTGAAAGAAGTAGGTCAGTGGGGGTGACCTGGAGGTTTACATTTGTCCCTGGTGAACAGAGCTCTCCCTGCTTCCTGGCTGTCATGTCCTGACAGCTTTACTCAGCCACACCTTTCCACCATGATGCTCTGCCTCACCTCACTCAGGTGCAGAGCTGTGAAGTCAGCCACCCATGAACTGAACCTCTGAAACCATGAACCAAAATAAACTTCCTGCTGTGAGTTGTTCTTCTGAGGCTTTTGGTCACAGCAATGAAAAAGCTGACTAAAACAATCTATGTGTACAATCGTCACATTAAGAGTCAGGTACAAATTTTGTGATTAATTTTACATAAAGCTTTCAACTGTATTTCACATGCTATTCAATTCTGCACTTTAAATAAAAAATTGTATAGTATTAACTTCCAGATGCATTTTCCTAACCTGTTTGAAGGTACAGGAAACTGAATTATCTGTTTTGAAAGGGCATAAGAAAAATATGTACAAAATACAAGAGGAAGATTAATAGTAAAGTAGTGGGTATACTGTCAGTTATTTCATGATCATAAAAAAAAAAATGCAACCATTAGGGAAGTGAGAAAAATGTGTGGGGAGTTTTTAGGTATCATATGTATTACACTGAGACAGAAATAACCCCTTGACTTAGGCAGAATCTATAAGCAGTGTTAGTTCTCTGCTGTTGCCCACAGTAAACATCACAATGCTGACTCAAATAGGTAGAATTCACCTGGGTCATATATTTAAATTTAATATGACCCAAAGAGGCTTTTCAGTGTGATACTTTATGAGTGATTGTACTCAGGCAGGGTTTGTTGAGGATAGTGCTGTGATGAGTAATATGTCATGTGGATAGTCTAAATAAACTCTAGGCTGTCTTGTTTCTATGATGTTCATATTTGTCCTCTATGAGCTGTGGCCGCAACATGGAGGCTGTCCAATATACTTAGTGACCAAGAGCCTCATTCTAGTTGGAGTGTGAACTGAAAGCAGGTTCTCACATTTTCTCAGCATCATGCATTTACTGTGTACTGTTCAGCTCTTCCTGGAACACATTATTGTTTAATTACTCAGAGTTCAATATCATTTTATACCAGTTACATAAGGACTGTGGTGGAACTCAAGCATGCTTCGAAAGCCACCCGTGAGGTTATGTGGAGTTCACAGCTGACAGGGAAGGGCTTGTGTTTGACCCTCACCTCTTCCCATCACTGTCACTAAAATCTCTTGGAAGGCAGTGTTGTCTTTGGCACTTCAGATTCTACTTCCCTGTCTGGTCCCTGGGAACCAGAAAAAGATTCCATTTTTAGGAAAGAGGAAAGAAAAAAAAATACTATTTTTCCCCCAAAGTCAAAGAATGTACTTTATTTTGGATGGCAGAGAGAGGAGTTCTTAGCAGTGAGAAATATGGCTTTGAAGGAATGACCCCCAAAATTTAAGTGTCTGAAAATGTGATACTATTTTGAAATTATAGAGCATGTAGAGATATAAACTTTTCACATATTTTAGTGTTCCTTCTCCTGCCTCTGAATAATGGAGTTGAAAAGAAGTCATTAAGTTTCAGTTTCTTTTGAGGGGACATTCTAAACTAAGTGGATACACATCATACTAAATCTGAAAAGTGAAAAAAGAAAAACTTCTGAAATATTTCATTCAAGAATCAGAAATTTATAGCATCAATTTGTACTATCAATGTACTTTCTTAAAACTCTTGTGCATATATAACTCATCAGTCCTTTTCTCTGTTTTTATTCTTCTACTCTCCTCCTATCCCCTTCATAGATATATCAGAATCATGAAATTTGATATGGTTAGAATAACCAGACTTTCTCATTTACCAAGAAAGAAAATCATCTCCAAATTCATTCCTATATGGGTTTCACGTGTCAGGTCAGTGGCAGAGCTGAGCATTAGGCTGTGTTCCTGATTTCAAATCCTAGATGCCTTTCAACATTGTTTCCTTTGCTACACATCTTCTTGTTTTTATATTTGATTGTTATATATATTGTTTGATTTTTACTTTTTTGTAGAATATTTATTTTTTGCCTATCTTGTTATTCCAAATGAATACTCCCCTCATTGAGTATGACAGCACATCTGCTTACCTAACTAAAATAACCCATATTTGAGATGAGAAGCTTATAGTCACTTATAGTCACTTACGTTAAATTTGTGAAACCATTTAAGTTTTTTTTAATTATTAATAGTGAAATAAGTCCTTATTTCTAGAGTATGTGTCCTAGAAATATTTTAGCTAAAAGTTGTTTTCAACTATAGTAGTCCATGCTTATTTGTGGTTTCAGTTATTCATAGTAAACAGAGATCTCAAAATATTACATGGAATATTCCAGAGATAAATAATTCACAACTTTTATTTATTTTTTAAATATTTATTTTTTTAGTTGTAGTTGGACACAATATCTTCATTTATTTATTTTTATGTGAGGCTATGGATCGGACCCAGGGCCTTGCCCATGCTAGGTGAGCACTCTACCACTAAGCCACAACCCCAGCCCCAATAACTTTTAAATTGTGCACATTTGTGAATAGTGGAGGGAAATCTTGCACCACTCAGCTTTTTTTTTTCCCCAGAATGAATTATCTCTTTGTCCAGTGAAGCCATACTCTGTACACTATCTGCCAATTAGTCATACAATAGCCATCTTTGTTATCATACTGACTATCACAGTATTCCAGTGCCTGAGTTCAAGTAACCCTTATTTTACGTAATAATGGTCCCAAAGACCAAGAATAGTGATACTGGCAGTTTGGATGCATTGAAGAGAAGGTTAAAGTGTGTGCATGTGCACGTGTGTGTGTGTGTGTGTGTGTGTGTATGTGTATACATATATACGTATATATGTATATTATATATATATAAAAAGATACGTTAAACACTCCAGAATATAGGCACAAAAATGACTTTCTGAGTAGGACCCCTAAAGCTCATGAAATAACACCAAAAGTTAACAAATAGTGTGACATCAAATTTAAAAGACTGCACAGCAAAGGAAATAATTAGGACTTTGAGGAAAGGATTTAAAGAATAGAAGAAAATATTTGCTAGCTACTCCCTGACAAATAATTAATATCTAGACTATATGAAGAACTCAAAAAACATAACAAAAAATCAAATAATCCAATAAATAAGCAAATGAATTAAACAGACATTTCTCAAAAGAAGAAATAAAAATGGCCAATGAATAAAATGTTCAACATCATTAGCAATTAGAGAAATGCAAATCACAACTACCCTGAGATTTCATCTCAAACCAGTCAGTTTTGCCATCAAGAGTACAAATAATAATAAGTATTGGAGAAGATATGGAGAAAAAGGAAACACTTTTATCCTGCTGTTGGTTGTAAATTAGTACAACCACTATGTAGATCAGTATGGAGGTTCACCCAAAGGCTAGACTTTAAACTATAATATGCCCCAACTATACCACTCCTCAGTATTTATCCTGAAGAATTAAAGTACTTAAGTACTTTAATTAATTTAAGTACTTAAGGAGAACCAATTGAATATAATTTTATAATATAGGTGGAAAGATTAATGCTTAACATTCCCCTTCTTTAAAAAACAAAGTTATTATGATGGAAAGGGTAGCCTGATCCAGGAATTCAGCCTTTTAAAGTCCTGAATCAAAGAAGAGAGGGTACAATTATAAAATTTTAAAAACATTTATTTTAAAAAATATTGATCTATTTACTATTATTTCACTTCACTGCCACTAGTTTGATAGCATACTTCCCAAATTTCAATAAGTATATATTTTAACCTGAATATTTTTATTTCAGACATATCACTTACATGTAAAAGCAAGTCATATTTTGTAATACCTGCCTAATACCTAATTGCTGTATTTTAATTTTATGCAGCATTCAGTTACAATTGTGCCTGATGAGCTATTAAAAATGTGTAAATCAAATAAGCGTATATCAGGAAGTACTGGAAAAAAATGACAGTGCAAACATGTCAACATTGCTAAATATGGCTCTAGGATTGAATGATGTTGGTATTAAAGTCAATCAGGATTTCTCCTTGTGATATCTTACTAGTATTATCATTAAAAAATGTGTACAAATTAAAAGATCACTGCCATGAATATGGGATTAAGTTGCATATCATATGCCCTTTAAGAAATCATAAGAGATGTTTTTCTAGAATATAACTTTGAAAGATCCATTTTTTTTCACACATTCATCATCCCTAACTCTGAGGGAATCTCTTCCTGAATAAACCCAGATTCATCAACAACTATATGCCATGCTGCAGCACTTAATGTTAATTTGTTAATAAGTATGTGGAATTGCTTATTACTTCACTATCAATAGATATAGTACTGTAAACTACTCATTCTCTATTATGCTTAGTCTACAACTAGGACATAGAGCAACTCTGCAAGTAACATGTACTTTCTATGAAACTTGCATGATTAAAAATTAACTTAAATAGAAACTAGAGGGTTTATTTTAAAATAATACAAACATATTAGTTTGCTAGGGCTACTGTAGCCAAATACCAACCACCACATGTTTTAAAGAACGGAAATTTATTTTTCACAGTTGTAGAGGGTAGAAGACAAACAGCATGGTATCAGCAATTCTGGATTCTTTTCAGGCCTCTCTCCTTGGCATGTAGAAGCCTCCTTCTTTCTGCTTTCTGTGTGGTATTTCCTCTGAGTGAGCACATCCCTGGTGTTTTTATGTGAGTCTAAATTTCCTCTTTGATAAGGCACCAAACAGATTAGGCCCTACTCTGATGACTTACTTCATTTAAACTTCTTTAAAAGCTCTAACACTTTGATTTAAAAGTTCCTACCTCCAAAAAGAATCTCATTGTTAGGGTTTCAGCATATGAGTTTGGGGTGTTCACATTTCAACCATAATGATAAGGATCATTTTCTCAAAGAAAATGTTTCCCAACAGACAAGGTTAAGTTCTTCTGTTATATGCTCTTAAGTAATCTCTACCTCTCAATGGCACTTAATACAACTGTAGTTTAACATGGTATTATTGCCTTTTTTGGGCCAATTATGCTTAAACAACCATATTTTGACTCTAGCCTAGCACCTCACATGTGTCTTTCACATAAAATAAACTCAGTATATATTCATTAATAAAGTAAATTCTGATTGTTTTGTTTAATTTAATTTCATATGCATCACATTTTTAAGTCTTTTCTCGTATACCATATTATTTATCTTCAAGAAAGATTCTAACTAGGTAATATTATTACCATTTTACACAAAAAGTAGTATTCAGTGATTTAACTAAAGTAAGTCAGTTAAAGATATCAGTGAAATACCATATTTAAAAAAAAAAAAATTTGGTACTGGGGTTGAACCTAGGGATCTTAACCACTGAGTAACACCTCAACCCCTTCTTTGGTTTATTTAGAGACAAGGTTTCAGTCAGTTTATTAGGGCCTTGCTAAATTGCTGAGGATGGCTTTGAATTCCCATTCCTCCTGCCTCAGCCTTCCCAGTTGCTGGGATTACAGGTATGTACCACTGTGCTGGTAAAATTCCATATTTTTCTAAAACAAGATTTAAAAAGTTTGAAGTTGAACTAACATGGGAGATGAAGTAAAAAGAAAATGTCAATAATAAGGACAAAAACAGACAAACATAATAACATAAATTACTCCTACCAAAAGATAAATAAATAAATAAATTGATTAATAAATAAATCAGGAAGAAATGAATATAGATGACATACCATATTGTTATGGTTTAGTTATGAGGTGTTCCCCCAAAAGTTCATGTGTGAGGCAATAAAAGAAAGTTCAGAGGTGAAATGATTGGGTTATGTGAACCTTAACCTAATTATTGTGTTAATCTATTTAAATAGTTAACCTGGGTATGACTGGAGGAGGTACATCATTGGGGGCATGCCTTGGGCACTTACATTTTGTGCTTGTTCAGTGAAGCTCTCTCTCTGCTTCCTGGTGGTTATGTCCTGAGCTGCTTTCCTCCACCATACATTTCCACCATGATGTTCTGCCTTACCTTGGGCCCAGAGCAATGAGCCAGCTGTCTATGGACTGAGACTTCTGAAACTGTAAGCCCCAAATAAACTTTACATCCTCTAAAAATTTTTTTGTTAGATCTTTTGGTCACAGTGACAACAAACAAACAATCAAAAAAAAAAAAAAAACCCAAAATAACCAAACAACAAGAACAACAAAAACTGATTAAAATACCAGTAGTTATAAGATGAAAAAAAATATTGGAGTAGGGAGTTAAAATTATGACAGGATCAATATGTGGATTCATACAACATACTAAAATACTAGTATGAACCAATAAAATAGCATACATATCAATATGAAGAACATATCAATTGAGGGGGAGATTGACAGTCATACATGTATGGTATAGAATAGCAACACATATTTTTATATTGCTACTGTTTACAGTCAAACTTGGCATCATAATCACTTTTCATACTTGTAGGCATTGAAAAATGAAGTAGAAAAGCAATACTCTCACCTTCAGTTTCTAACATGAAAGGAAAGAAGTCTACAGGGGCATGAAGTCAGTTTAGATGGAGCTGCTTCTGGTACATAGGGCTGTCAGGACTCAGATATGATGCTTTGTTCACTCTTGGACAGATTTAAAAATAAATGTGTTTCCAAATGTTTCTTATAACATTGCATAATAGTTAATGTGGGTTAAAGTGCGAGAATGCAGATAAATGATTTAAATCTGAACATTAGCCCATCTTGTATTAGCTGCAACCTTGCTCAGTTAAACTGTCTTAGCTTCAGTTTCCTCATCTGAAAACAGTGATGACCATGTGTCTGTGTTAGAGTTGTTAAATTGGTTAAAATAAAAAATGCATATAAAATATCCAGCAGAGCACCTGACCCATTAATTATTATTACACACAAAAAGAGTATTTTATATTTCTTTTGATTCATTACCTATAAATGCAAATGGTTGTTCTTATTACATGCAACATGGTGTCTTTAAGAAATATTAGATCCTGCCAGACACAAGAAAAGAGCCCCTGAGAGTGGCAAAATACATAGGCCTCATTTAAGTGTTGGAAGTAATTCCCAAGGAATCATCTCTTTGTCAATCATCTGTCTTGCTGATAACTTCTGGTCTACTAATGCAACTTGTCTTAAAAGTGTAACATATGTTCATAATATTATGCTAAGTTTATTGCATATTAACCATATGGTTAAAATTTTGTTAATTTGTTATGCAAGTAATTGATTTGTGCAACAACACACAAAGCAAAAATCTTTTATATTCTTTTCTTCAGTTCTTGAAACTAAGGTAATCATTGTTAACAATTTGGAGTGTCCCTTTTCTTGCATTAGAATTGAACATATTTAAAATCTACATTTTCTTTTATTTATGTTTTTGTTGTCATTGTTAAATTTGGGTATCAAATACAAGGCCTCACAAACACTAGCAAGAGCCACACCCCCAGCCCTTAAAACATATATATTGAAAGGTAGGTTGTTTGTTTCCTTTTACACCTTGAATTATTCTGTTCTTCAAATTGATCTCTTTACTAAAACTACTACCTTGGCCATATTTACATGAGAATGTTTACTTATAAAATCATTTGGTTGAAAAACATAATGTGATCACATGGTAAATTCAGGTTAATAATAATATAGGTCAACATTACATAGTACTTGAGTAGTTATGTTAACAACCACAAATGTTGTAATTTTTTTTTTAATCCTTATGTTTGTCAGGAAATTCAACAAGTATCCTCATATAACATAAGTAGTAAGAAAGACAACCAAATTTTAACCTGGGCATTCTGTCTCTGGTGTCCATCTCTGAATAGGAAACATAAAACATCACTTTGTCCCTTTTAATACTGCATAATATTTTATAACTTGATTTTTTAAAAATTACTCATTTTTACACTTTGAAGTATGACACTATTTTCATTTTTACTTGTCTAAACTAAATTGTATTAATAAAAAATAGCCTTTATATTTTTAGAGCAGTTTAAGGCTTAAAGTGAAATCAGGCAAAAAGTACAGGGTTCCTATTTACTCTGTTCCCATATCCACTGTCAGCATCCTGTACCAAAGTAAAATATTTGTTACAATCAATGAAACTGCATTAACGTAATCACATAATCGTCAAGACCTAGAGTGTTAGTAATCTTTTTTTTATCACAGTGACTTAAAGACCTAACAAAGACAATTTAGAGGAGAAATGTTTATTTTGGCTCATGGTTTCAGATATTCCATCCATGGTCGGCCAATTCCATTGCTGTTGGTTCTGGGCAAGGCAAAACATCATGGCAGAACCTAATGGTGAAGGAAAGCTGCTCAGATCATGGTAACCAGAAAGCGGAGAGAGAGAAGGAGAAACCAGGAGGATGAAATATAATCCCAGGCCTGACCCCAATGACCCACCTCCTCCAGCCACACCCTATCTGTCTAGAGATACCTCCTAATATAATAATCTTTTCAAATTATTTATCTATCAAATGGATTAATTCTCTGATTGGATGATAGTTCTCACAATCTAATCATTTGCCTCTGAACATTCCTTCATTAACACAGGAGCCTTTGGGGGATACCTCATATCCAAACCACAAAACCTAGCATTCTTATCTTGGTTAAGATTTTATTGGCACACTTAGCATTTTGGAATTTCATATGAATTCTGGGTAGAATTTTGAAAATAATATATAAATATTTATTAATTTCGTAAAATCTATTTTACTTAGAGTTTTTTTAATCATTTGAATATCTGCTGAATTTTAACACATATTCAAATTGTATTTACTTATGCATTGATATCTTTATTACTGTGATAAATTATATTGAGGAAATCCCTAATATTTGACTATCCTTGTATTTGTACCTTAACTCTATTTGGTTGCATATTATTTTAATGCACTACTGGAATGAATTTATGGCAATATATTTAGATTTTTCTCATCCTTAGTTATATATGGCAGTGATCTATTTTTTAAATCTGTTTTGAGGATATTGTTATGATTTTTCTGTCTTTGTAAAATAATTTAGGAAGCTTTCCATTTTTCTTTTTTATTCTTGAAAAACTCTTGCTATTATATGGCTCATTTGTTCTTGTGTTAGTTAGGACTCAATAATGAACCCATTGAGAATAATTTTAACTGTATGATCTTGCTTTTGATAGATTTTCTTTTTGTACATGTTCTCATAGTTAGTAACTTTTATTTGGTTTTACTCCTTGATTTTTGGTTATTGAGAAGCATAATTATCAAGTTGCAAAAGACTTTCAAATTTCTTTTATCTCATTGTACGAAATAAGTAATTTTTGAAATTAATGTTTCCATTGCCAAGTATGCAATTGTTTTTCTAAATGTTCACTGGTCATAAAAGACGCAAGATTCTATGAGTTAATGTTATGGAAATAGCAATTGAAATAGACTGTTAATCATTTTAAAAATTGTATTACTCTACTTTTTTTTAAACAAAAAAGTGAAACAATGTATTTGAATGCTAGGACTATAACAGCAGTTCCCCTACTGGGAATATTCATCTTCTGCATTGGATGAATATTCAACTTGTTTGATACTTCACAATCATGCCTATTTAGCCTTATTTTAGATGATATACTTCATTATTACAACTGTATGTCATTTTCTTTTTATTGACCCTGAGGTAATATATCAAGTTATATGACGCTAATATTATTGTCTGTACACACACACACACACACACACACACGCACACTTTTTTTTAGTGTAGCCTAAATCTCCTTTTTTCCATTGTATCTTCTGCAATTTCTGGGTATGATTTTATAAACAGCAAATGGCATATGACTGGATTTTAATATCAAACCAATTTGAGTCTTTATTTTATTATTTGTTTGTTTGTTTTTAGTACCCTGGATTGAACCCAGAGGTGCTTAGCCACTGAGTCATATCTCCAGCCTTTTTCATTTTTGAGACAGGGTCTCACCAAGTTGCTGAGGGGCTTGCTAAATTGCTGAGGCTGGCTTTGAACTCATGTTCCTACTGCCTCAGCTTCCAGAGTTGCTGGAATTACAGGCATGTGCCACTGCAGCAGCAAGTCTTTATTTTTAATAATGTTGCTATTTTAGTCAGGATTTTTGCTACTGTTACTAAAAGGACCTGATCAGAACAAATGTAAAAGAGGAAAGATTTACTTAAGGGCCCATAGTTTTATAAATCTTAGTCCATAAAAGGCCAGCTCCATTCCTCAAGACTCTAGATGTGGTAGAACATCATGGAGGAAGAGTATGGTGGAGGGAGACAGCTCACATGAAGATAAGAAAGCAGAGAGAGACTCCACTCTCCATATAAAAAATATATACCACATACCTCATCCCAATGAATCAGTTCCTCCGGCCACACCCCACTTGCCTCCAGTTACCACTCACTTAATTTTATCAGGGATTATTACTTCACTGGTGGCATTAAGGCTATAACCCAATAATTTCTCTTCCAAACCTTCTTGCATTGTCTCACACATGAGCTTTTGGGGAACTCCACATCAAACCATAACAATTGCTTAGAAAATAATGCTTGCTCTTACTAGTGTTATCTTTTGTTAGTTATTTTTAAAGTATATACCTTTTTATTTTGCTTACATTGGTTGATCATCAAGTTTGTTTCTAATTCCTCTCATTCTACCAGTTATATTTAAATCTAGATTTTTGTATTTGCATGTCAAAATGAAAACTTTACTGTGCGCCTCATTAAGATGATTGAAATACATTCTTCTTTTTTTTCATCAAGAAATTCAAGGTACCAAGGGATGATTTCAGGGTAAGCATGGGGCAGGTATCCTGGAGGCCATCCTCCTCTCTCTGGTGACCTTGAGCCTATTTTTGCCCACCTTATTGCTCTAAGCCGACCTGGTTCCCCTTTCCCATAACCAGCATCATCTGAGAGCTTCCTGTCATTGTTTTTCAGCAATGCCTCCAGGACCTTAAGAAGCAGAATGTCCTGCCTGGGCTCACCCTTCCCTTGTGTCTGTGTCTCTCCCATTCACCTTTCTGTCTCCATAACTGCAATGTAACAAGAAGCATAACAAGAAATGTAAAGAAATGTTAATTATATAGGGAACCAATATAAATATCTTGATCCTGAAATTCTTTCTTCTCCTACTGCTTAGTTTTATTGGTTTTAAAATAAAGCTACAGGTAGGCGCTGTGGCGCATACCTGTAATCCCAGTGGCTTGGGTAGATGAGACAGGAAAATTGTGAGTTCAAAGACAGCCTCAGCAACTGCCAGGCTCTAAGCAACTCAGTGAGACCCTGTCTCTATATAAAATACAAAATAAAGCTGGGGATGTGGCTCAGTGGTTGAGGACCCCCTCATACCAAAAAAAAAAAATAAAAAAAGAAGAAGAAGAAGAAGAAGAAGAAGCTGCAAACTGAAAACTCAAAACTTTCAAATTATGTTTATTATTTTTATAAATTTTTAAAATTTTTGTTGTCAATTTCAATCATTTTCATCAATTTATATATATCTAGAGATTATATAATATTCATTGCTTACCACTCTTCATGTATTAATCTTCTGTTCTTATGTAGTAGAAATAGTAATAGATAAGTTTACCAACAAATGATTGGTGCTGCTAGCTCAAGCTGACATTCTGGAGGGGCAAACCTTTTCATATATTTCCTGCAATGCTGTTCCTGTATTTGCTTCCTGAAATTGCTACAAGTTTCATCTGTCTATTGAGTTTACATTTGGGAGAAAATTCACTATCCCTTTGTGAACAGAATAAAATGGAGTAATTTAGTTGTTTTCCTAGAGTTCTCGGTAAATAGAATGAACATTTTGTTATAATATCTCTGAGTTTTAACACACATGTAAATAAAGGACTCATCATATATATAGATTTGATGGCAAATATAAAAAAGACAGGAAAGATAATATATATTTTATATATATAAAATAAGTATAGTACATATATGTGTGTGTATACACACACACACACACACACACACACACATATATATATATATATATATACATATATATATGTATATATATATTTCTCTTATCTTTACCTAACAGCAAATACCCTTCTTAATATTAGATAATGCTGTTAAAACTTTGTATTTTCAGAATGTCAAATACCTCTCCAACAAGCCGTGTCCCTTCTGTCACAATCACCTTTCTTCTGTGCCTGTGTCATGTTAAATTCAGTGAAAGGATTTTTGGAACACTGTTTTTTTCCTTCCATTTAGAACTCATTCACTTTGTTTGTCTTCTTAGTTTTCTTTTAGAGCACCTCCATGTATGAAAGCAATTTATTTTTATTGCATTGGAGGCAAAAAAGACATAGCAATGCAATCTTGTGGTATTAGTTTCTTAGGATTGCTCTAACAAAGTTCCACAAACAGGGTGACTTCAAACAGAAAGGATGCTCTATTCTCTCACAGTTCCATAGGCATGAGGTCTGCAGGAACATTCTCCTCCCAAAGCCTCTATGATAGATTCTGCTTGCCCAGGTTCTGGTAGCCCCTGGCAGGCCCTTACTTTCAGCAGCATCACTCCAGTGTCTTCCTCTGTGCCAACATGGCTAACTAGTTTCAGTTTCTGAGGCGTCACACAGTGATGTCTGGGTGTATCTGTGTTCAAATTTCCTTCTTCTTATAAGGACACCAGTCATATTGGATTAAAGTTCTTCCTAATAACCTCATGTCTTAATTTAATAGCATCTGCCAGGACTCTATTTCCAAATAAGATCACAGTCATAGGTATGAGGGTTTAGGACTTTAAAATATGATTTTGGTTTACATAATTCAGCTCCTAACACTTGGTTCAAATTGTTTGTAATCAGATAGTTTTACTATGCTTTTAAAGTAAATAAACCATATGTCAAAATATGATGCCTATTTAATTACTCTATCTTATATAACTTTTTTTTCACAAAAGCTTTGATTTGGAAATACACATGAATAATTTTTGTATAAGCTCATAGTAGTTCTAATTTTATGAATTAGAATTATAGTAGGTACCAGAACTGCCAGTTTGCGATTTGAATACCACATTATTTATACCATGGGCTAGAAGAAAAATATTGTAGATGATTTGTGATCTGGCTTGATTATAAAATTTTAAAATATAAAGTTACATTATTTGATGACTTTGTATATACATGCCTACTCTAACAGCAACAGTAAAACTTAGGATATGAATTTTAATAAACTATTTTTATTTTGCATAAGGAATTGTCTCTTGATTAATATTCTCCTATAAAACCTTAATTATTTATTCTCTAGGCATAACTAAAATGAGAATTGGGAAACTGAGAACTCAGAAGTATCAACTACCATATAACTTAATTAATTCACCAGAATTGCTTTGTGAATTTGCAAATGCAGTTGCAAGTGGGAGGTAAAGTCCTTATAGCTTATTTGTAAATGCTCTAGTTAAAGTCTGCTTTGTAAATAGCCTGCAGCCTAAATTTAATAACTTAATAACAATTTTCGTTTTATTTTTGCTAGGTCAGTTGTTAGCATTTAAGAAGGAAAACTGATGGGAATAAGAGTTTGCATTACCCAAATTTATTTGGTTACTTGTTCTTGCATATACTCTATCAATAATACTTACACTAGCTAATATTTACTGTGGTCTTATTATGTGACAAAGCTATTCTCAGCTTTGCATATGTTAACTAATTTACCCTCAAAATAAGTCTATGAAGTAGGCACTGTTATTATTCTACTTGATGAAAGCAAGAAACAAAGATGTTAAGACATTTGATTATGCTTACACAACCACCAAGTATTGGGGTGTTACAGCTTTGTGTAAACTATGTCAAAATTCCTTTCTTACCAAATTGATGTGTGATTTCTGGTAAGTCTTTTTATTTCTGTGAACCTCAACTACCTCACTTATACTGTAAAATATAAACTAAATCAATTAATTTGACATTTTTGTTGTCCCTGACATTAAAGTTGTTCTTTTGGACATTAATAGAAATCACCAGAAGAAAGCAAGCTGCATTCTAGTACATTTGGGAAATATTATATCCTTCTTTTGGAGTTTAAAAAAAATGAACAGCTACTACGGAGATAAAAATTGAAGACACAGTTTGAGAAATTCTGAGTTTTAATCCACTAACAGTCTCTCCATCTCTAACAATCCAATTACCTGATATTTTTAAAAAGGTAATCTTCTCTTATTGACAGATCTCACAGTGTTACTATATGTGACTTTAGTGTGTGTGCTCTTTTCCAAGTGTTCAAATTAGTTCAAGTGGTGAATATTTTTAGTTTTTAGTTTCTTTTTAGTTTTTAGTTTTAGCTTTTTAGTTTCCTTTTCAGTTCCACAAATCATGAGCTTCTTCCCACCCTATTATTTCCTCTTGGCACCACACAACAATCCACAAAGCAGTATTGTACATTCATCTTGTCTCTCATATGTATGTTCACAAAACATTTCCCAAATTCTAAATTTCCTGGAACAATTTTTCTCTCAAATGGTTTTATTCTCGACTCTCATGTCGGCTGTGATTTAGTGGTTTTAATCTATCTTTGTTATACCACAGATTTGTATCAAATATATTAGGAAGTACTGAGACTATAAATCTGTCTTCACACACATACAAACACACACACACACATATACACACAGTGAAATCAATGTTAACTACTTTTTCATCATCTTATGAAACTCGTTCCATGAAATTAAAGAATGATTTATAATTAAATATTATACAAAATATAATATTGTATTATAAAAAGAATGAGAAGTCCTTCTGTTACATAAATAAAGTTTTTCTAATACGTGGACACTGGAGACTTGCTGATCATGTTGTTCCTGTTTTCTGTTTTAAAGAGTTTTATTATATAAAGCAAATACAAAAAACAGATTACTTTCATATATTGCTTTAAAGCTTATTGAGGTGAACTTCTTTGATACCTCATTAATCCTTCTGGTGACACCTTTCCTAGTACATTCTTTAATTATTGCTTTTTATATGTCTATCTCCACTACTAGGCTATATATACTTTCTTTTACATCATGTAATGTATCCTATTTGTAATGTATCTTCAGCACTAAACATAAAGACTAAAAGTTATTCGAGAGTGTGTGTGTATACATATATATGTATAGATACATATATATGTACTCAACATTGTCTAAGATATGAATAATTACTCTTGGACAGCATTTTATAAATTGCAAAATACTTTTTAGTATAAATGAATGAGATGGCATAACTAATTTCAATAGTATTTTGTTAGATCTTTCAGAATTTTTACAATTGAGTATTACTATTTTTTACAATTTGTAGATATGAAAACAGAAGCTTAGGGGACATTAAATGATTAGTTCAAATGGAGGAAGCCATTTTTACAATTGAAATTGAAGGATTATTATATTCTGACAAAGAACAAAGGCAAAGAACAAAGGTACTGTCAAAGAAAGAAAAAAAGGTGAGCAAAAATGGTCAGGGATGGGAACAGTTTTGACACCTGTTTTAAGATGTGAAGGAATGCTGTATGGATGAAATAAAGAGTTTCTATATAAATTTTTGTGGATTATCTGTATTGTGTGCATGCAGAAGACACATACCTTATACTTACTTTCAGGGGACTCATAAAGGAAAGAACTATTTAGTCAACATATATATTGATTAAAGTTGGTGCCCATTTATATAATTTTATTGTATTTCCTTGAATGGTGAATATTTTAAATATAATATGCAAAAATAGCATTAAAATAAGTATATCTCCACATGAAAAGAAAAAAAAATTCAGTAGAGAAAATGAACTAAATTGTAACTGGAATATTTCTCAAATAAATAGTATGTGAGGATTTAATACACATAAAACAAACCATAATATGAAAGAAAAAGAGATAGCTATGAGATATTGAGTAACTGTTCCTATATATAAAGACATCCTAAAATTATAAATGAAAACAGACTTTGATCAATGTTATAGTTCAAATCTGAAAGTTTCCCCAAATGCTCATGTATCGCAGACTTAATCCTAATTCAGCAATGCCCAGAGGTGTCCGTTTTGGGATGTGATTGGATCATGAGGGCTCTGACCTCTTCAGTAGATAAAACTATAGGATGGATTAGTCATTTGAATAGACTGCCTGGAGGAGGTGCAAACTGTAGGCATGTAGGACATGGTTAGAGGAAGTGGGCCAAAGGTGAATTTCCCTTGGGGAATATATTTTGTTGCTGACACCTGCTTCTCTCCTTCCTAGCTGCCATGAACTGAGCAGTTTTCCTCTGTCATGCTCTTCCACCATGATATATCTGCCTTGAAGTCAGCCAACCATGGACTGAACCTCTGAAACCATGAGCCAAAATAAAATTTTTCTCTTCCGAGTTGTCAGACATAGTAAGATATACCACAGAAGTAAAAGAATCTGGGTGGGAATATAGCATTGTCAACTTCAAGTTTTCTTTTAGAGATAGGTTGTTTTTGCTTTATACTGTAGATGTTTTCAAATTGTGTGTGTGTGTGTGTGTGTGTGTGTGTGTGTGTGCGCGCGCATGCACTGCATGGACAGCCCCTTAAACTCAATTATATTCAATATTGTGGTAGGCACAATAATGAGCAACCCCTCAAAGTGTCTGCATATCTAATCTTTGAAACCTGTGAACATTACCTTACATACAAGAAGGAAGTGCAGATATAACTAAATTAAAGAGCTTGAAATAGGGAGCTATTTCCAGATTATCTAGAGGGCATAACATAATAACAAGAATTATATATATATATATATATATATATATATATATATATATATATATATAGAGAGAGAGAGAGAGAGAGAGAGAGAGAGAGAGAAGAGAGATATTAGTGTGGCTCTAAGCAACTTAATGAGAACCTTTCTCAAAATATTAAAAACAGACTCATTGGTTAAGTGCCCTGGGTTCAATCCCCGGAGGGAGGGAGGGAGGGAGGGAGAGAGAGAGAGAGAGAGAGAGAGAGAGAGAGATATTGATTTATGTGAAGGTGCTACTGATGCCTTTGAAGAGGGGGAAGAGGAAAAGGCCATTGAGCCAAGGGATGTGGGTGATCTCTAGATGCTGGAAAAAGAAACAATTCCCTCTGTAACCTCCAGGAGGTTCACAGTCCTGTGAAAAACTTGATTGTAGCCCCAAAAGATTCATGTTGGTTCTTGACATCTAGAACTGTAAAATAATATATTTATGTCATTTTAATCCACTAAAGTTATGATAATTTGTCACAGAATTGATAGAAAACTGATAAAAATATCAGAATTTTTGTTTGCACCAATAAGGAGTAACTTGACTATACAACAGAATAGACAAATTAGTGCTGCTTATAGTCATTTTACCAAATTTTAGAGTAGAAATAAACGACTTTAATTGATCAAAAAAGGGAAGTGATTGCATTCTATTAGGGAATTTTTATCCTGAAATACTTCAAATTCAAATGAAAATAAATTTTATCATTTTCATATTACTTTTCATTAATAGTGTGTAAACTTATAAACAAGGCCAGAGACCTAAAGAACTAAATTAAAGGATCAATGTACTGGAAATAACTAAAGTTTGAGATTTAACCTCATATCTAAGCTGTGTACACTGTTCTTCTGAGGTTACTGAACATGAAATCTGTAGCTATCCCTAACAGAAAAGCACACATGCTAATAGGAGCAAAATTTTGCAAGCAATTGTTAAATTGTTTTCTGTTTTACTCCCACATTGGCCGAAATCAAGAAACTGATATCCTTAATTGGATAAAATAAAATATTGGGTGATAGTATTTTATTCCAGAATAGATGAACTAAAAATGTGGGTTGTTCAGAAGATAGTTTAGGAATAGCATAAAATGTAATATATTTTGAACTTACTTTTATTTCAAAGGAGAAGGTACAATGTGAAGTTGAGTCTCAAGAAAACTAAGACTAGTTACTGAAAATCCTTTAAGTTTATTTATTGTTTTTATTTGTATTCTATGTCAATTATAATCAAGTCATAGAACTATATGCTTTACTGAAATAATTATAGGTATGTACAGATATTAATATGAAAGATGCTCATCATAAACCTTCAGTGATTAAAAATTAGAAAAACAAATATTCAAAAATAGAGAATGATTAAAGAAACTAGGACTTATCTATGCATGCTTTTAGTATGTATCCATATTTATTTTTTTCAAGAATTTGTAATAAGGGCCAAGGTTGTGGCTCAGTGGTAGAGCACTTTGACTAGCATGTGTGAGGCACTGAGTTTTATTCTAAGCAAAAATAAATAAAGTCCATTGACAACCAAAAAAGAAGAAGAAGAATATATAATAATATAATATAAAAAGAGATTTATGATAGACTAAAAGTACTAAAAACTAGTAGTGTTTCATGTTGTCATTAAAACATTAAAAATAATGTGTAGTTAATATGACATGTCATAAAAAGTAGCTATGTGCTTACAGACTATTTGATACAGCTGTAGGTATAATGAAAATATTTTGAAGGAAATCACACTAGTACCAATGCAAAAAAATAGTGGTTATTTGGATGATGGAATTATGAATAGTTTTAATTTTCTCATTAACACAGTATTGTTCTTGTCTATATTAATCATGCATCAGTTTTTATTTTTACAATAAAGCTATCAATTAAAAAGAAGCAAATCTTACTTTAGTGGTAATGTAATTTATGGTTCTTCTGAAGATAATTCTTTGCTATTAGTGAAGGACTGACAGGACAATTCCACTTTACCCAACAAAATAAATTTAAACCAGACCTAACAGTAATAAAACCAAGTATATATCACACATTTGTAATCCCAGATGTCCAGGAGGCTGAGACAGGAGTATCACAAGGTCAAGGCTAGCCTAAGTAGCTTAAAAAGATGCTACATCAAAATAAAAATAAAAGGGCTAGGGATATTGCTTGGTAGTAGAGCTCTTGCTTGGCAAGTTCCAGGCCTTGGTCACCAGTACCCCAAGAAAAATACAATCGTGGCTCTTTTGTTTTTGCTTTTTGGTTTGTTTGTTTGGTGTGTGTGTGTGTGTGTGTGTGTGTGTGTGTGTGTGTGTGTTTTATAGAACAAATTATAGGAATTCATTAAAGCAAAGTGAACACAGCTCCTATAACTGGGAGGAGTGTCAAAAAGGTTGATGGTGAGCAGCTACTGTCTAGAGGTTCATGTGGTACAGTTGGAGGTGACTTTTAATCTCATTGGCTACTGGTTAGAGGAAGATAGCTTCTAGCCCAGTACCAAGTAAGAGACCCAGTGTCCTTAAGACATTCATGCACCCTCTGTCCAATCAAGATATTGATCATGCTTTATTTCCTTTTTTAAAAGAAGTTGTAGCTCCAGATCATGCAAGCCCCAGTTTTGGTAAGATGTTATTTGCAAGCTCTGCACAAAGAGTTTGTTTTATTTGTATTGATCTGATCAAGGAAGTTGCCTCATCACCCCTTTCCCTATCTTCTTGGCCTTATCTCTACCTCCTGATCTCATTCTCATTTCTCCCTCTGAAGAGGTAACCCTAATGATTTTTATGGGCACAGGACAGCAGCTCTGGTTTCTTCAGGCTGGTCTGGGGTGTTGGGTAAGGAAGTCAGGGAAACTCCAGAGGCCTATCTGATGGGCCCCTATAGAAGTCAGGTGGTACTTGCATGGTAAATTGCATATCCAGGGAGCAATGGACTCTGTGGGTGACTTGCTCATCAGGCCAGTCCCAAGGTCCACGGTGGCAGTTGGCAGATGACTGGATGAGGTACACATAGGACAGGGATCATACGTTTCCAGGATCCTGGCTGAGTACTCCAAAAGGTAAAGGATTTAGGGATTAGGTGGGTTCTTTGGTTCATGAACCTATAGAATGAGAAACACTGACCACAGAGGGTAAAAGCAAAATATAGGAATTTATGATAGCAAAGTGAAACAAAGCTTGCATAGTTAGGAGGGGTTCTGAGAGGGTTGCCCCCAAACAGTGGTTTTTGTCTTCATATTCCATATTGCCCATTTGATTTACCCTTGTAAATCATCTAAGAGAATAAAATTTTCTATGTCGATAATTTTGTTTTCTGCCTTCCCCTCCCTGCTCTTTGTTTTGACCAATGTTATAGTTATATTAGTTGTAGGTATTATAATCACACTTCTTTTTCTTCAGTTTTGTTTCTTTCATATACAACTGTGTAGTTAATATCACTAGGTGTGGTAAAGTATAAACTTGACAATGCCTGTAAGTTCCTAACCCGAAACATAGTAGATATTCAACAAATGTTGATTCTGTCCATTTTTTTTTTTTTTAAGTGTTGGCGAGGATGTGGGGAAAAAGGTATACGCATACACTGCTGATAGGGCTGCAAATTGGTGCAGTCAATATGGGAAGCAGTATGGAGATTCCTTGGAAAACTGGGAATGAAACCACCATTTGACCCAGCTTTCCCTTTCCTGGGTCTATACCCAAAGGACGTAAAAACAGCATATTACAGGGACACAGCCACATCAATATTTATAGCAGCACAATTCACAATAGCTAAACTATGGAACCAACCTAGATGCCCCTCAGTAGATGAATGGATTAAAAAAGTGTGGCATATATACACAATGGAATATTACTCAGCAATAAAAGAGAATAAAACCATGGCATTTGCAGGTAAATGGATGGCATTGGAGAAAATAATGCTAAGTGAAGTTAGCCAATCCCCCCATAAAACAAATACCAAATGTTTTCTCTGATATAAAGAGGCCAACTCACAGTGGGGTAGGGAAGGGGAGCATGGGAGAAATAGACAAACTCGAAATAGGGCAGAGGAGTGGGAGGAGAAGGGAGGTGGAAGGGGGTTAGCAATGATGATGGAGTGTGATAGACATCATTATCCAAAATACATGTATGAAGACATGAATAGGTGTGAACATACTTTATATACAAACAGATATGAAAAATTGTGCTCTATATATGTAATAAGAATTATAATGCATTCCATTGTCATGTATTTAAAAAATAAAATCAATTAAATATTAAAAATATAAACACATTTTCTCTGACAGAACTGATAATTCTTCATCATTAAACATAATCTTAATTCAATTTAAATATAATTTAATCAATTTTAATGTGACTTTGTATATAGGATATCCTATAATCATAAATAATTACTTAATGTATTCCATGTTAAGTCTGATATATATTTTATCAATAGATATTTGAATGTCACTTTTCTATCTCTGAAAGGGTTTATAAAATTTTGAAACTTTATTAATTCATATAATAATCTTCTAATCTGATAGAACTAAATATCTTTGGATGTACTCTTTTGCAAATTTAAAGGAAGTTTTTTTTTTTTAATTTATGAGCATTTTTTTTCCTAACCACAACTAGATATTTTTATTTTCATGAATTACAGCACACTCTAAGAACAAAAAAAATGTAAATATACAAATGATATTTTATTATTCTCCACATTGGCAGTGTTATTGGTATCCCTTAAACTTTGAAATTCATGAGGCAATTATACAAGAAATTTACAAATCTGATTCATAGACAGCCTTATGAATTCTTCCAACAGAAAAAAAAGTAGTTGGAAACACGGTAGTAACTGTTTACATTTCAGACTGAAAGCTTATATTTAAGTAGCTTTGTATTATGACTGTCTTGAGCAGGAATCAAGACTTTTTAGTTCATTTGATATGATGTCTAGGACAAATCAATGTGCACTTACTTAATCTTAAGTGTCAGTAACTATTTAATATCTGTTTCTGAAAACCTTGACACACCTTCTAAAAGTATCATTTCTAACTAGGAATAAAGATTTCTTGTATAAATTTATTTTTAAATTGTTAGTAAAAAATACATTTACCCAATTCCTTTCTTCTGATTAGTAAACATGCATCATCCCAGATCATGTACATTTCATTATTATAAGTAAATATTCTTTATTAAAAGCAAAATTGCTTCCACTGTTTTGTATTTCACATGCTTTGCAAGTGTTTCATAATGATGTAGGGAAAGATAGATTATTGGTATAACTGTCTTTTAACACTAACACATGAGAGAGACTATAATAGATATAGAATCATTAAGTCCCACATTTATATAAACAATGCCAAACACACAGACATTTTGAAAAAAATTAAATTTATTCACTTTCCTATTTTTCTCTAGAGGTCCAGCATTATTGACATAGATGAAGAATGATCTAGGAAATGTTACCTATATGATTTTTCCCATGACTCTGTTACAATGAATAAGAAAATTTTGGAATATAATTTTATAATGAGTAGGCTATAAACCATTGACCATAAAGAACTGTTACATTGAAAGAAGAAAATTTTTATCAATACTAGTATCATTGAACAAGTATTCAGTGAAAATTTTAAAACTATGAAGATTTAATCGAATAATTTGAATGAAAAACACTTCAATATAGGTACATTTTGAAGATTACTTTTCTATAATTAGACTGCCACACTCAGTCATCTTAGAGACAACACTAATAATAATTATCTGCCAAATTTTCATGTTCTAAAAATAGGCATTCCAGATAAGCAAACATCCATTGTTTGCTACTTAGAATAATTCATATGTTAAAAACTTCATATGTCAACAAGTCTCCATCTTGAAACATCTGTACAATTTCCATGTGACCTTTAATGAAAATTATTTTTAGCAATATCTTATAGGGTTATTTATCAGATGAATATATCTTTAACACATGAATAGCAGCAGTTTCCCAAAAAAGGGAAGTGCTCCTTCCATGTCAATGAAATGCATTTCAGTTTAGACACGTAAAACAAGTCAGTCTGATTTACCATTGTAATATAGATTATGAAAACATCCTTAAGCAGTGAAAATGATCTGTCATATCAAATAAATCAAAGACAGTGAAACACTTAATAAAAAAAAATTTATGGGAGGAGTGTAGTTTTGGTGGAATAAACTGTAGTCTCTTAGAAAAGGAAAAGGTATTTGTACTAAAAAATTAGAATCAAAGGATTCAATTATGAATATAAAAAATCTAATGTAATATGTATATTAATTATAGCACTAGACCATGATTTCAGATTAATATTTCAGTACAAAGCATCTATTTGGCATAACATCTCTACTTTTTTTAACATCTCTACTTTAATGGTGTAATTGTATAAGGAGATTTATTTGTTATCTTATCCAAGTGAAATTATATATAGTGGTGATAAGATCACTAGCATCAGAGGGATGAAAACTTGATTTATGCTGTGCAGGTATACAACTCTTTATAAATAATCTTGCAACCTGATACAGAAAGTGTCTGTAATTCTGGCATGTTTGACATTCCCATTCAGTCCAACAACTCGTTGACATATACTTAATTTGCTACTTCTTGAAGGTGTTGCTTGAAGTTGCCTTCTATTTGACAGGTGTCTGACAGTTCAGCCTCACTGAGAGCTTAACAAAATGGGAAAAGAATGCATTATCTAAACTCCCATGGAATATCCATTTTATGTCATTTTTTGACTTTGATAATGTCCAGGACTAAATTCTGTTCCTCTAGATATTTGACTAAGTATTTTTTTTTGAGATGGTGGATTCTTTTTAGATATGTGTTTATAGCTTTCCATTGGAATTTTTCTGGAAATGTTAAACTTTGTGTCCTATACTTTTAAAACTATAACTGATGACTAAAATATGGACTTGTAAAGGAAATTTGTTAAAAATACCTCTCCTGGTCCCTAATATATTAGTCAGCTAAGGATGCTATAACAAATTACCATAGGTTGGATGGCTTAAACAATGGACACATTTATTACAATTATTGAGACTCTAAGTCCAAGATCAGGTGCCACTATGGGCAGGGTCTGCTGAGGATAGACTTTTAGCTGTAGACAACTGACATCTTATAATCTTGCAGAATGAGAAAGGGAGCACAAGCTCTCTGGCCTCTTCTTAAAAGGACACTGAATCCACTGCCAGTGTTCTACCTTCATGACCTATTTATCTCCCAAAGACCCCACTTCCACATACCATCACTTAGAGGATTATATTTCAACTTAAGAATTTGGGGGGGGGGGGCATATCCAGCTCATAACACTAACCATTTTTGTATTTAGACAAGGTACAAAAACTTGGATATTCACAGTACAAATAATTTTTTTTTAGTATCTAGCATCTCTGACAAATTCTTTTAGATGTTATTCTGGTTTTGAATACATATTTATACCGATTTAAACTTCTCAGACTTCTACTTATAGTTATTTATTACAATATGAATATACACACACTTTAAAGATGCAAGCATATGTTTCAAGAAGAAAAAGCATCTAGTATGTCATGTTTTCATGATAAAGTATCTAATATAAAACTGGCTTTCTAAAGGAAACAAACATTCTTTGGTAGGAACCTGTTTAATTCACCAGTATCTATGTGACTTGTGCACAATCCTTGACATCACATGAAGGATTCTTTGGAAATGATTCTAACTCCTCTTTCTAGCCTAATTAATATTCTACATTTGTCCTGCCAATCCACTGTTCCCAGTCATTGATTCCTTAACAATGTAAGGCAAGTTCCTTTGTTAAAGCCATCCTCAGAAAGTTATCCCTGTTCTTTTTTAATCAGAAAATGTTCTCTCTTTCCTTAGACATTTAACGCAAGACCTTTGAAACATTTCATGGATACTGTGAAAGTATTCTCTGATGCAAGATTTACTACTTCTTTTATATCATGGAGTAGTCAACTTTTGTATTGTTATCTTAAATGTTGTGACTTCATTCTTAGATACAATCTTGTTTTACTTTTGATATATGCAGTAGTCAAAAACTCATCAGGAAATAGAAATTACACAGTAATTTGAATAGGAGAACTATAAATAATTAACCTATATACAATTATTGGAGTAATGGAGGATATGTTAGTAATTATTAAGGGGGACTCTGACGAATATAGGAATAGCAAACATAGGGGGCCACTGCTCTAGAGCTGAGATGTTGTAACAAGAGAAGAACTTCTCTACTTCCTGCAGGGCTCACCTCCAGATGTGATTTGTGAGGATATGGCTGGGGCCTGCTAAATGGTAGAAAAATTATGGAGGTGCTTATCAACAAAACTTGCTAGAAAACTTCCCAGTGGGATTCGAGAGAAACCATCCATAGGCCAAGTCTGAATGATCAATAGTCCTTGACAGAGCCAACCTAGGGAATGCCAGGAGAAGCCCTGTGCAATAGCTACCTCACTGGTATCCCTCCACTATTCCATCTGAAAAACAATTCACAGAAATCGAACTTGATACTCAGAGAACAAAAATCAAGGGGGTACTAGAAGCCACTAATTATAAGAAGTACTGTACTTTGAACCTTCTTGCAAAGTCACTGTAAAGAGTGCCAGGTGAAGCTGCTCATAGGTTGCTACTAGCCACCTTGTGCTATAAAAGCAAATTCTGGAGAAAATGAACACTTTGGGAGTCTGGTGAGAGGAGCACATTAGAATCAGAAAGAGAAACTCTTGTTCCTCTAGTGTCCCTCTTGTTCCTCTAGTGTCCCTCCAGTGTCTTTGAGAACAAAGCTTAAAAACAAGCAGATTGGCGAGGGAGAAATATTTATAAAACTAGCTCCATTATTGAACAGCAGGCAAGGAAGAGTGGATTTGGATCTGACAATCAGCTTAAAACTGGCACAATACTTATTTACTTGCTCTTTGAACAAAAACCAGAATCTCCTGGAATGCAGAAATGTCTTGTTATCATTGCTTTGAGGCCCAGGATATAGTATTTACATATGAATAGTGGTCAAAACATCTTAATGTGACTGCTTTTTTTCCAGTATATTCTCATTTCAGATTCAAGTTCTATCTTTGACATTCATACTCATTAAGATTTGTCATCAGTATCAATATAAATATGTCAGATAAGTGTACATTCATTTTGCCTAGTATGTGAATGAGCATGTGAGTATATGTATGGGTATAGAGAAATTTAATATCTGATAAATAAGACTAACAGGTTTCAAAGTAAATCAACTACACCCAAGAAGATTAGAGGAAAGCTACTTTGAAGATCACAAATATCAAAAGACAAGTCTTGCTAAAAGTAATTTAAAATATTGTGACTGAACAAGGAAAGAAAATTTCAGATCAATATTCTGGATAAACGGGCAGGGGATGTGGCTCAAGCGGTAGAGCGCTCGCCTGGAATGCGTGCGGCCCGGGTTCGATCCTCAGCACCACATACAAAGATGCTGTGCCTGCTGATAACTAAAAATAAATATTAAAATTCTCTCTCTCTACCTCTCTCTCTCTTTAAAAAAAATATTCCTGATAAACATAGATGCAAAATTTCTTAGCAAAATATTGGCAAATCACATGTAAAAACATAATAAAAAGATAATGCACCACAATTGAGTGGGGTCCATCCCAGGGATGCAAGGATGGTTCAGCATACAGCAATCAATAAACATAATTCATCACCTCAATAGACTTAAAGACAAGAATAACATGATTATCTCAGCAGATGCAGAAAATGCATTTAACAAAATATACATCCATTCAAGGTCAAAACACTAGAAAAACTAGAGATAGTAGGATCATACCTCAACATTATAAAAGTTATATATGCTAAACCAAAGGCCAATGTCATTCAAATAGAGAAAATTTACAACATTCCCTCTAGAAACTGGAAAAAGACAGGGATGCCCTCTTTCACCACTTTTATTTAACACAGTCCTGGAAACTGTAGCCTGAGCAATTAGACAAAAGAAAGAAATTAAAGGGATACAAATAGGAAAAGAACAATTCAAACTATCCCTATTGGCTGATGACATGATTCTGATGACACTCCATCAGAAAACTTCTTAAACTCATAAACAAATTCAGCAAAGTAGCAGGATATAAAATTAACATGCATAAATCAAGTTATTGCATACAAGTTAAGATACAGGTATCACATACAAGACAAAAGCGCCAGAAACATACATTGGAGAAAAGATAGCCTCTTCAAAAAATGGTGCTGGGAAAACTGGAAATCCACATGTAATCAAATGAAATTAGACTCCTATCTCTCGATCTGCACAAAACTCAACTCAAATTGGTCAAGGACCAAGACATTAGACCAGAGACCCTGTGCCTCCTAGAAGAAAAAGTAGTGCCAAATCTCCATCATGTCAGCTAAGGAACCAGATTCCTCAGTAAGACTTCAGCGCAAGTGAAATCAAGAATCAATAAATGTGATTGTATCAAACTAAAAAACTTCTTCACAGCAAAGGAAACAATGACATAGAGCAAGAGCCTACAGAATGTGAGAAAATCTTTGCCACCTGCACTTCATGTACAGCATTAATTTCCAGGATATATAAAGAACTAAAAAAAAAATTAATACCGAAAAAACAAATAACCCAATCAATAAATGGGCTAAGGAACTGAACAAATACTTCACAGAAGAAGAAATACAAATGATCAACAAATAAATGAAAAATGGTTCAAGAATACTAGCAATTAGAGAAATGAAAATTAAAACTACACTGAGATTTCATCTCATTTCAGTCAGAATGGCAATTACCAAGAATATAAGTAACAGTAAATGTTGGTGAGGATGTGGAAAAAAAGGAACAATCTTACATTGCTGGTGGGACTACAAATTGGTGCAACCACTCTGGAAAGCAGTATGGAGAATCCTCAGAAAACTTGAAAGGGGACTACCACTTGACCCCATTATCCCACTCCTTGGCATATAACCACCCAAAGGACTTAAAGTCATCATAATCATACTATCATGATTCAGCCACATCAATGTTCATGGCAGCTCAATTCACAATAGCTAAGCTATGTAATCAGCATATGCTCTTCCACAGATGAAAGGGAAGAAAATGTGGTACATATACACAGTGGAATATTACTCAGCCATAAAGAAGAATGAAATGATGGCATTTGCCAGTAAATGGATGGAACTTGAGACTATCATACTGAATGAAATAAGACAATCCCCCAAAGCAAAGGCTGAATGTTTTCTCTGATATTCAGATGCTGACTCACAATAGGTAGGGATGGGGGTGGGGAAGGAGGAGTGGAGGTTTACCAGATTAGATGGGGGGGGGATGGGAGTAAGGGTTGGAGGCATGAAAATGGGAAAGACAGTAGAATGAATAGGACATAGCATTCCTATGTTTATGTATGAATACATGACCAGTGTAACTCCACATCATGTACAACCACAATAATGGGAAGTTAAAGTCCATGTATGTATGATATGTCAAAATACATTGTACTGTCATATATAACTAAAAAGAACAAATTAAAAAAATTTTGAAAAATACTGTGTCTGTCTGTGAAAATGCCTCATGTTGATTTTCCTATTAATTCAGATAAAGGTGGATATAGGAAATTTTATTTAGGTCTTCATATTTTATGCTATAAAATATATTTTAACACATGTTGATGTCTGAAATGTCTTAATTATAGTATTCCTAAGAATAATATTTTAACATGCATTTTAATGAATATTTGTCTTTTAATTTAGTCACATTTTAAAAACCCACTATTTCTAATAGGTGAAGGCATTTTTCCTTTTTTTCAATTTTATGTAAACTGTTGGGAAATATCAAGATTTATTAAAAACTGTTATAAGGAGAAAGAAGGATTGTTTGCATATGAAAGTTAAGAATGTTAAAATTACAAATGATTTAAGTATTTTCTAAAGAACAATAGGTAAAAATTGGCACAAATGAAGAACTTGATTCAAGAAGTCTGGATTCAATTCATATATTTTCATGTACTATTTGGAAGAAGATCTTATCTTGAAAGCTTATATAACCATCCTATAAAATGTAAGGTGTAATAAGATAGTGAAATATTATACACAAAACATGTATCTCACGTAGCTCTGCCTGTATGTAAAAATTAGAACAAATAACTTTGTAATGAATAAAAATATCATGTCACATAGATAGGGATATAATGTGCCTGCAACTATAATTTTCATCTGTCTTCTGGAGTTCACTTTGTGTTATCACCATCTACCTGTCTTCCAAAAACTTTAGAAATGTTTCTGGTATTTTTTTCCTTAAAATCTGCTCCCCATTTGTAACAATCTTTGATATTTTTCTGCCCTTCACTTAATTACCTAACTCAGAGACCTGGGAGTTACTATGAACACTGCACTAACCACATTCCACATTAAATTGGCCCCTATGTTGTATTAAATGAATATATATGCAAACACACACACACACACACTCACACACTTTTTAGTATGTATGAATACATGACCAGTGAATTAAGCTTAGGCATGCTTTACCATTGAGCTACATTCCAGCCTTTTGAAACATGTTTATTTCAGCAACAACATCTTTTTTATTATTTCTTAACTCCATTAAATTCTTCCAGTTTTTCACTACATTTCATCCCTGCTTCCATCACCTACATTGGTATGGTTTTAATACATCATCATTTAATCATTTTACTCCCCTGATAAGACTTTTAATGCCATGCTTTCAACCTACCCCTATTGCCTCTTACCCAGGAAAAAAAAATCTATATTATTTAGGATGGTATTCAATTCTCTTAAGCTCTAGCTTCAACCTATCTGTTCAGCTGTATCTTCCTTTACTCTACACAAATATCTAATACCCAACTTCTTAAGAATTTCTAACCATTTCTTGAAATTGTCATGAGTTATTCATGCTTATAGATTTTTGAAAATCCTATTGTGTATTTCATAAATGCCATTATCATAGTGTTTGATTTGTATCAAAATAACTGTGATGTGTTAATAAGTTCTGTTAGACATCCTGCTAAATCCTTTTTATGAATTATCTATTCTAAATGATATGGCAATTCAGCAAGGAAGCAAATCTGTGTATGTTATATTGCATGTCCAAATTCAAACAATTATAAACAGTAGATCCAGACCAAGGTTTCATTTGACACTGACAGCTATGCTTACACAAAGATTGTATAAAACCGACTTTAATCATGTCCATCTGTGTGAAATCTTTTCTATACACGTGTTCTATTTTATGTTATCACCATTCATACTTATTTTATTATCTCAGAGATCATACCAAACTACAATTGTCATTTTTATATATGTTATTTATGTTAGATTATAAACTAGTAAGGAGAGAGTGTAACATTTTTGTTATTTTAACAATTTGTTATTTTAACCCCTGGTCCAGTGTACAGCTAGTATTCAAAAATTATATTTGAATTTATGAGTAGATTTGTATTAAAGATTCTACCTTCTCTTTTGAATTCTTTTTAGCTGATGCAAGAGGCTGGAAGTATCATTAGCTCTCTATTACCTTTGCATTTGGCAAGCATTTCAAAAGGAAAATTGCATTTGAGATAGGTGTTAGAAGGTAATGATGGGATTTGACATGTGGAGGTAGAATGAGAAAAGGCAGAAAGCTCATCTTCATATGAGATATTTTGCCTATTCAAATGGACAATTAGCAGTCTGATTTGATGTATTACTTGAAAATGATCTTGCTCACAAAATTATTAGGTATTTAAGAAGCATTAAGCTTTATTTAGCTTTAAGAATATTAGACAAGTGGCAAATACACACAGAAGTCAGAAGAACCTTCTTCATATTAATTTGATGAACCACTACCCCACTGGAACCAAACAGCCTCTCTGGAAGGTTTCCTTTGCTAGGGATCAAACCCAGGGTCTCAAGCACTATAGGGAAGAGCTCTGCTGCCCGACATCCCTGGTCCTCTGTTCCTTCTTTCTTTACGTTCTTCCTATACATATGAGGCACACATCAAGCCTATATAACACATTCCATTTATCTCTGATGTAGATAACTACCTTTTTTATATGTTTGAAGCATGTTCTTTACACAAATTTATTGAAGCCACCACTATAAAATTGATTCGTAACTCTATATGTATTATTATATCCTTCAAAGTTATTCTACAAGATATGTTTTCTCATTTTTAAATGATGAGAAAATTTATATGGCAAGAGTCTTGTTCTCACTATATGTCACTAATTGCTATAATCGACAAATGGTGGACATTGATTTAAAACCATTTATTTCTTACACTGAAGCCCTTCCTTTTTAAACTAGGCAGCTCTACTTCTCAGCATGAGCAGAGGTTATGAGGAAAGAAAAGTGCATTGTTGTTCAGAGAATCATCCAGAAAGACAACACTGTTGTCCAAATCTGATATTCTTGGTGCTATCTGTATATCAGAATCACCCAGGACAGATTTTATAACTTATGCTTGGACATCATCACAAACCTCCACAACAGACAGCTTAAACCAGAATCTCTGAGAGAGGGGCCTGGCATCAGAATATTTTTTTGAAGCATCTGTGTGTTTCTAATATGCAGCTAGTATGGGCAATCAGAGGACAAAAGCAAAGACGTGTATAGGGGCAGCATGAGCAGGGAATACTGATTCAAAAAGAAACAATATTAAAATCAAGTCTGCAGAATAAAATACCAGATGCCTTCACACAGTAACTGTGACCTTGGACTATGGACAAAACTCTGAATCTGTTTCTCTTCCTATAAAATGGAAATAAATCAACATAAGTAAAATGCTGAGTATTTGGAGTAGGTTTAATTGATAGTCATTCTTGCTATTTTGGAAAAAGCAAGATCAATTTGAAAAGTGATGAATGGACTCTGTTGTGAAATATGTGACTACTAAATATAGCAGAGGATTATTAAAATAGTATAGATGACAGAAACAAATGGGATCTCATATATATATACATATACATACATATACATACATATATATATACATACATATATATATATACATACATATATATATATATATATATATATATATATATATATATATATATATATATATATATATAACACACACACACACACACACCCTCCCTTATCCCTCTCTCCCTCCCTAGGGCTCTTCTCTCCTCTCCTCTCCCCTCCTCTCTTCTCCTCTCTCTTCTTCACTGCTGTCATGAACTGAGCAGTTTGTCTCTGCCATGTCCTTCTACTCTGATGTCTCTGCCTTGGAACTATCCAACCATAGGCAGAGCATCTGAAACCATGAGCCAAAAAATAAACTTTTCCTCCTCTAAGGTTTTCTTACCAGGTCACAGAGACGCAATGCTAAGATACCCTGTAAACCAGTCAATTCATAATTGAACAAAGACCTAAGTATAAGACCATAAACTTTGAAACAGCTAGAGAAAAACTTAGGGAAAACTTTTCAATATATAGGCACAGGAAACAACTTCACAAATAGAACTGCAATAGCTCAGAAAATAATAGTTAGAAGTGACACATAGGAATGCATCTAATTAAAACGCTTCTGCACAGCAAAGGAAACAATAGAGAAGATACAGCCTGGCAGCTGCTTTTCTGAGAGAGAATTAATAACCACAATATATAAAGAACTCAAAAAAATTAATATCAAAAATACAGGGCTGGGGTTGTGGCTCAGTGGTAGAATGCTTGCCTAGCATGTGTGAGGCACTGGGTTTGATTCTCAGCACCACATATAAATAAGTGAATAAAATAAAGGTCCATCAACATCTAAAAATATTTTTTAAGAAGTTAAAAAAATACAAATAACACCATCAATAAATGGGCATATGAACTGAATAGACACCTCCCAAAAGAAGTGCAAATTGCCAATAATTACATGAAAGTTCAATATCTTTAGCCACCAAGGAAATATATATCAAAACTACATTGAACAGGTACGATGATAATTGCCTATAATCCCAGAGATTCAGGAGGTAAAGTTGGGTAATGGGGAGGTAGAAATGCTCAAAGTATGTTATATGCATGTAAAAATATGCTATAATAAAACCCATTATTCTATATAATTAATAAATACCCTTATCTATAACAATTCTTTAATTTAAAAAATGGTAAAGCAACAAACTTTTTCCATTGGTAATTATGAATTTCACATACAGAGAAGTTTGTTGTAGTATTTTCTGTAGGTTTTTTTTTTGTTTATTTCTTAAGAATATTTAAAACTAGACCTTATTATTAGATAATAGAGCTTGACCAATTACATGACCAATATGATTTTGCAACATGCAACATGTACACTTAGAAAAATGAGAAATTATATTTCATATATGTATATCAAAGTGCATAAATGCATTCTGCTATCACGTATAACTAATTAAAACAAATAAAAAATTTTTAATCACTAAAAAAATCCCTAGAGACATCTGAGATGAACTTTAAAATAATGTTTTCAATTCTGTAAGCACTCACTTCTGTATTTCTTAATTTAGTGAAAAAAAAAAACTAGATTATTCTACTGTGATCAATTTCCAAATTGTGTTGGATCTCCTTGCATGTAAACTCCCAAGATCCCCTAAAAGCTGTTTTAAGTAACATTCCCTCAAACAAATGAAACAGCAAAACCAAAATCCAGTGCTTCTTTTTCCGTTTTCATGTAACTGGTCCTCAGGCTAAATAGCTCTACACTAAAGGTGAGAAGTGCAGTTCTTAACATAAACTGCCACTTAAATACTACTTCTTTGGTTTCACTGCTGGGAAGGTTAAGGATGTAAAGGAAGAGCATTTTAGTACCTGAAAAGTGCAAAGTGAGGCATGGGATGTAACAGTTTATTAATGAAGAGTTTGCATTAAAAATATAAAAATATGAAAAATAATATCAGAGAAGAAAAAGGATTGGATGGAAAAAGATTTTGGAACAGTTAGAATCAATTACCCTTTACCCCTTAGGGTCCAGGTACATTTGAGCTGGAAAACAAAGACTGTGAACAAGATAGAAACAATGCCAACCACATAGGTTGTTTAATGTCAACCAATCCAATGCAAAGATTAAATTAGGAACTGTGAATATTTTGTGGAGGACTTTTTGAACAATATACAAAAGATGATAAAAGGAGCAACTAATTGTGTGACTAATATATATATATATAATCTTTAAGATCATCACTTTTTCTCTCTTACTTGCTGCCAATCTCCAGTACCCACAATCAATCTATTCTTATTACTAAATTTGTTACTGAATCCATAATATCTAACAGGTATTTTCTTGTAATGCTCTGGGATTTAGGATGGAGAAATAGGCTCAAATAAACCAATTAGGCTGTGTCTAGTCATTCCCAGCTAGAAAAGTTGGAACTCAGATGGGAAACACAGTTTTGTTTTATTAGAATACTCAAATTTATTCTTTTGTCACCAGAACCATACTTATTATTCATTAGAAGCCATGCCTCAAAATTTCAATAGATTAAAAATATATCTAGATCATAGTTTAATGTGCTATTTCACAATGTCTGGTTTCTCATTTGAATTATGATGAATTTCTATGTGGCCCCCATAACAATAAGATAATTTGTTTGGTAAGAAGGCATGAACCTGATAAACTCTGAATTTCCCTCTAAGCACTTCTATTTATTTTTATTGCCTTGGATATAGAATTTCTTGGTCCACAAAGGTACATAATAGTTATGTGACTGGTTTCCTTGGACTAGGCACTGTCCAACCCACTGACTCTCCATGATTTTTTTCTGTGATGACTCCAAAAGCAGGTCACTGATTCCTTCCAGCAATGGCAATGTAAGGGATGGTAGAGACTGGGGGAGCAAGAACAGGGACTGTTTTGTGATGGCTAATGCTGAATATTATGGACAACACCTAAGAAGGACTTGTTGATCTTGCTGATAATTCAGACAAAATGGGACAAGGGGAAACACCTTTGTTGTGTCAAACTAGATAATAAAACATTGGCCAGGTGAACAGTAACATTAGGAGATTGACATGAAGACAAAGAAAAACATACAGGGATGCATTTCTTTTCTTTTAGGTTTCAGATTATCTTATTTTTAGTAGAATGTATAAGCCATTATTAGGTTCTTATATTTGATGAAAGTTATTAAAATTTATCATTTTTTCTGTATTTGAAAAAAAATGTGATCTTTTTATTATCCAAAAATATTTAAGTCTCTGTTATGTAATAGCTGTGATTTTTTCCCCTGGCTTTGCTTTGTTTATAGCAGTTCATTGGCTATATTCACAAGCACACACAACTCTTCTGCAAAGAAAAGTCTTTTCTTTTGGTTGCTAATTTTACAGCATGAATTTTATATTCTTGAGAGAATAATCTAATTATTAATTATTTTTAAATGAACTGTATTTTTACTTCAAAATCTAATAACGTTTTTAAGCCATGAATTGTCCTAAAAAAAAAAACTAAAGAAAATTATAATTATAACGCTTACTTCAAAATTCTTCCTTTGTACCTTATCAAGCCTTTGGACCTACATTTACATGTGACAAGGTTACTCTTGTATTTTAGGTTAATCATTGCTCTCTTTACTTATCCACCACGTTATGATTTAATATTAAGAATTTGGGTTGAGTAAGAAGTTGACTTTAATTTGCCTTTGTAAACATTGTACTTGACTTCAGAATTTTTTTTTTAGAAAATTGCATGAAATATCCTCATATAAGATCAAATTATTATTGTTATAAAATTATGTACTTGAAAGAATTATTAAACACATTGACTAGCAATAATGTAATAGTAATCAAAATATATGAAAGCTTATAATCCAGAATTTTTCTTTCATATCCACAAATGTCCTACTAAAATGTATTAATACAGTTCCACACATTTAAGAAGCATCTTTCTGGTAGACACATTTAGAAACTTCATCAACAGTCATTTATTGCTTCTTCTAATTTAGTTTAGGTACTCCAATAACATTCAATATTGTGCCCAGGCCAGGGACAAAAAAAAATCAGTGGTCTGAACCCTGGGTACATCTCATCTAAAGAGCATACTTGTACAAATTAGAGAAAAACATCATCCCTTATGGGCTTGTGGATGATAAGCAACTAACACTCTTGTGAAATGAAAATAATGTACCTTATTTTGGGGTGTGTAGCCTGTTGATAAGAATGCAGAATTTATCCCAGCTCTTACCTGCTAAGACTCTTGGCTCAGTACCAAGTTGCATAAACACACCGCAGCCCCATTCATACCAGAGTTTCCTCCCAGGTATGCTGTGGCTCCGTGGTAGGTTACAAATAAACTGAGTCCTTGATTTCAGTCTTCCCACAGCTAGGTGCATCTTTACATGGTCAAACCCTGTGCCTTGGGAAGTCTCTGGGCTTCTGCAGCCTTATCTATGTATGCCAATGTGTTTTACACCTACCATCACTTGCTATGTATACTACGAAATGAAAGACTGTGACATTCTAATTTGACTCACATGTGGGTGTTTAAGGGCGGATATCATAGTGGGCTAAGATACATCTTCCTCCCCTCTAAAAAGGAACCACCTGGTCCAATATACACACACTGTGTTATCCAAGTAAGACATGGTAAAAAAGTCAAAGTAGTCATTCTGCAGCCTTGAAGGAAGGTTTAACAGATACTCTAAAGATGGGGCTTTAGCCAGAAAAAGAAAATGTCTTCCATGTGCTTACCAACATTGGTGAACTACTAAGTTCATCTTCTGGAGCTCCTGCTGGATGAGACAGTGAATGTCTATACTGCTTAAGTCACTTTTAGTTTGGTATTTTGCTACTTGTAGCTGAAAATATACAAGTACTCCAACTTGGCACTCCTTCACTATGTGCTCAGTACAGCAGCCAAGTGATTCTTTTAAAACACAAGTGACATCATGTCACCCTTCTGCTCAAAACTCTCAGCAGTTTCTCATTTCATTCAGAGTAAATGCCAAAAGTAGTTATTAAGAGTACAAGTCCCTGTGTGACCTGCCCTTGCTCCAGGATCTCCTCCTTCCCTCCTGCCTTCACTCACACCTTTCCTACTGATTTCTTCTCATTCATTTCACTCCACTATTCCAGGCATGAATTCAACTCGGGGCCATCGACTTGCTATCCTTCACCTCAGGAATCCCTCTCCCAAATATCTTTAGGTTTCTTTCTTTACACTCTTCAGTTCTCTATGGGAATCTCACTCTCTCCTGAAGGATACCTCATACAATGATATTCCAACTGTCAGTCCCTGACAATAAACACAACATATTACTTTTATTTAAGTCTTTTATTTATGATCTCTTAGTCCCACCAAAATACAATATTCAAGGGATGATATTTGTATGTTTTGTTCAATACCATATTCCAGTTATCTAAATAATGCCAAAGACATTGAAGTCTCTTAATAAATATTTGTTGAATGCGTGAATGAATATTATAGGAGTTGAATTTACCAGAATTGCATTACAGTACTTTAGCTCCCCCTTTGAATGTGACAGTTTATAATTCTCTGTATAAAATAGCTATTATGGTTTAGATATTAAAAATCCCCCAAAAACTTATGCATGAGGAAATGCAAGAGGTTTAGGAGGACTAATGACTGGGTTATGAGAACCTTAATCAATCAGTGAATAAATTCCCTAGAAGGGATTAACTGGGTGGGAATTGAAGGCAAGTAGGATATGACTGGAGTCAGTAGACCAATGGGAGTATGCCTTTGGGATATCTATTTTGTATCTGGCATGTGCAGTCTTATTCTCTGGTTCTTGATTCTGTGTCTTGAGCCACTTTGCGCCACCGCCATAATGACCTGACCCAGCTCAGGCCCTGAGGAATGGAGCCAGTCATCTGTAGATGGAGACCTCTGACACTGTGAGTCTCCAAATTTTTCCTCCTCTAAATTGTTCCTTTCGGGTCCTTGCTCACAGCAGTGAAAAACAATGACTAAAACAATAGCTAACATATTTAGTTTAATAGTTTTGTACAAAATCGTATGTCAACTGGAAAAGTAATGGTTTAAAATAAAAGTATTACAACATTAGTTTTTTATACAGACTTAAAAATAAAAGACTTAAACAATCTGATTTACAGGTTGGTGACTAATTTGAGAGATCCCATGATGTTTGTTCTTCATACAAGTGTTCTCATACTGCTTGTTACTTATATTAACATTTAATAAATGTGTGTGTGTGTGTGTGTGTGTGTGTGTGTGTGTGTGAAGATCAACTTTCATTGCAGTAAATAACTATCAATAAATATAACTTACATGAGCAGAAACTCTTTGGAGACACCAACACCTTTTGATAGTATGAAGGGGCTCTAAGATGAAAAATATTTTGAGAGTCATCATTTTCTTCTTTATGCCCTCTGTTTTTATTTATTAAACACACAATATTTTTTAAATGTCACTTCTTCCCTTCATCACCTTCTCAGCCAACTCAATATGCACCTTCTACCCTCTGGGTAGTAACTTCAGGCTAATGGACTTTGTTTAAGTGGCCACAGTAGTTCTTAATCGTTATCTTGCATAGAAGTTTATGACCAGCCAAGAAACCTACATTTCTGAGAACATTCTTAATAGCCGTGACCCTCACTTAATAATTGCATCTGACACTCACAAATGATGCATAACAATGTAAGTGTTAACAAGTGAGAAAAAGGAATGATTCAATTAATATATGAACGGAGAAATGTAAATACTCATTTTATTTAAATGAAGTCTTTTTCCTTAGTTCATTTTTCAAAATACTTAGCATAGGACTTGGTATATTGCAGAAACTTTGGCTTCCTTGTAAAATTTTTAGAAATATGTTGTCAAGTCATTTACTTAGTATGGCTTTCTAGCTAAGTAGCCAATTTTGACAGTAAACTTTGAATGGTGACAAAATCTAGAAATATCTCCTCAAGTCATGTTTCAATTGGATATTCAAATTCCTGAATTTCATGCCAGGTTTATTGATCATTGAATTTCTAATTATGAGACCTGGGAGACTTTAACCTCCCTTCAGATAGTTGGTGTTATTGATAAACAAAACTGTTTCCTAATAGAACCAAAAATTCATTGTATTTGAACTGCTAAAATCAAAATAATATTAGCCTTAATTTTTCAGTTTCCACACCAATTTGCATCCTACTGCAACAGTCACTTTTACTCAATATTTTTTAATTTTGAATTAAATTCATTCAGAATTTGTAGTGTGTTTGTTGTAGAATTTGTGTGCTGTATAAGCACTAAATAGATAAATAGAAGATAGATCTCAGCACAGACTTACTATGGGCAGAAGTTACCAAGAGGTAACTTCTCTATAGAATTTAATAAGAAACGCTTCATATGTTATCTTTTTAGTTGTTTTCTTTTCAACTTTATGTCTTTGTTTTATTTAGTCTTCTTTAAAATAAAATATACATTTTTTGCTGCCTATATCTCTGAGCTTCTTTACTTTCAGAAAAGGCTTATTCAATTCAAAACACTTAGAGATTGCTATAGTTCATTGTGTAGTTGCAGACCATATCATGTAGCAGTTACCAGACCCTCTGGGGAAGTCATTCAAGGCCTATTCTGTCTTTCTCAGAAGGAGAAAGAATAATTAACTGCCATCATCTCCTAGCACCATGGAAAGGACAATAGCTCTGAGATTTTTATTGACTGATGTCTAAACTCATATTTTGGGATATTGAGAGAGAAAAGGGGATGAGAAAGGAGAGAGCCAGTTTTAAAATTTTGTTACTGTACAGAAAAATTTTAAGATTTTTCTCTGCACTAAAATTTTTCTTGCACTTAATATAACAAAAAGTAGAAAAATATAAAACAACATCTTCATTTTATATCTACTTCTTTACATCACTGTGAAAATAACCAATAGAATTTTACCTAAAGAAACATAAATGTGAATATTGTCAGAAAAATGAATATGCTTCACACACACACACACATACACACATACACACACACACACACAAAAGAAAAACCTAAATAAAACAAACAAGAAAGATTCCCCAATAATCCCCTGGCTGGTCTCAAGATATGCAAAATGAAAAAGAGATTGAAAAGGCAATTTACTACTTAACAAAATCCTGTTTAAGTGCCTGGAGACCTAGCTTTAGTATAAAGTGTTACTCTTTTTAACTTTTAAGTCAGAAGAATTTGGGTTCCTATGATACTTCACTGTTTACTAACTTCATGAATGTAAGGGAACTGGCATAAGCCTTGCTTTCCTTACCTGAAAAAATAAACATAATAATCGTCATCTACATCTTAAAACAGCTGTGGAAATTAATGACATAGTAAATGAAATGGTATTTGAACAATGATTAACTAGTAATAAAAATGTAATGAACATTGATTCTTGCTCTTAATTGATTATATATTGTGCACATGTAAAAAGTTTAAATAAGCAATAATGTAGAGCATGAAAATATAAACTGAAGAAAGTAAAAAAAAAAAAGAGGAAAGATTAATGACAATGAAATCTTTTTAGTTGTAGAGTATGACTGTGTTTGTTCCTTCATACATCTGAGTAGAGTAATGAGTCAGTTTGACCAATTACAGTATTCATTGTGTTCATTAGGAGAAAAAAGTCAAATTAGTCTATAGAGAAATCTCAACTAAGTTTTTAAAAAGATTTTGAAAGGTACAGTTGATGTTATCTTAAAAAAACCCATAGAATAGATTTGATAAGGAATTTCCAACAATTATTTTTCAAAGCATATGTCAGTGTAAGCCAGAGGCATACAGATGATTCCACAAAGCAGAGGAAATCCTAAGAGTTACCACAGCAATACAAACTAATGATTTGTAGTTCTTTGTGATTCAAAATTCAAGTCAAGAGAATAATTTAGAATATCAAGAAAGAAAAGTCTGTAATAAAATCATTTAGGATGGTCTTCAGATAGTTTTCCATAAATATTGCTAATACAAGTTGGATTTTGATAAACACCAGAATCCAAGGTTACACAAGACTCTGGGACTAAGGATGGACATATTTCAACCACCAAGGGGATATCAAGAATAAGTACCTGATCTGGTGGCTCATATATGCAATCCTAGAGACTTGGGAGACTGAGGATGAGGACTGGAAGTTCAAGGGCAGCCTCAGCAACTTAGCAAGAACCTGTCTCAAAATAAAAAATAAAAAGGACTGGGGACATAGCTTAGTGTAATGTGCCCACATTCAATCCCCCAGTACCAAACATACAATCAAAAAAAGTACCTGCTCTTTCATCCAGTCATAATTGTGGTGATAATTGACATAAGAAAATTGATATAAAGAAGTTTCCAAATTACTTCTTATTGTCCTGGAGTCCAGGGATTATGCTTGGTGATCTTTCTTTAATTCTCTATAGCAAGTTACATAGAATATTCTTATTCAGTTAGGAGGACTATGTTCCATACTGAACATATACAAAGTTTTAACCATCTTGCAAACAGCTATGTGTTTATGATGTGAACTAGTTATCTACCATGCCCTAAAATATTGGGTATACTTAGGAGAGATTGTATTATGACTTTTTATTAAGAGTATTCCAAAGGGATGGACAATTTTCAAAATCTCAGCTTCACAAGGGAATGTTTTTTTATGCAGCAGCTTGTCACTGCTGCTTGTGGGCAGTGGTGGCAAAGTACACAAAGTACTTCTTAGGTACTTTGTCTTAGAAACTTCCTCCACTGGTCTCCTGTGCATGATGGTCACCACAACGAAGTTTAAATTCTATAAGAATTACCATGCCATGGGAATCCAACTTCTTTGAAGTGGGTATTTATACAGGTATCTATTGAACTGAAATTCATGTCAACATATCCAGGCCCAAAATTCAGTTTTGTGGAATTGATTAGAAAAAGAATCTGAAGTGCTAGAGAAGTATCTAGTTAAAGTTGGTTAAGAAAACATTTTTCCTTCTTAGTTGTCAGTCTAATAGATAGTCCCCAGGGCTTTATGTTAAAGACCAAAGACCAATACTTGGTAGAAAGCTACTACCAATTTAGTGAATATAGGTTTTATTTCCTTCAGGAATATAGGTGGCTATATTAAGTCTTTGCATTTTTTTAAAATTTCATTGTTTTATTTTATGTGGTAGATTATATTTAATGTCTCAGGCAAAGATATAGTAAAGACAAATTTTTCCACCATAAATATTTTAAGTGTTTTTTGTTTTCATTTTATTTTTTATGTATTTAGTCCTGAAATATTGTTGTCATCTGGCATGAGAACAATAGAACATTGTCTACAAGTAATTTCCACATACTGGCATAAAGATTAGTCTTTATATGAGATGAAGAAATGAGAGAATGGGGAGTTTTAGTCATTTAATCATGCAGAATATATGTCTTTTATGAGCCAACTATTGTATTATTCAGGATTTGGTAAGAAGTAAAACAGACACAGTTTATACCTTCAAGTAGCTTATGTTGCATTAGAGAATATTAGCATTAAGCAAATGATTTCCAGTAACTAAATACATTATTTCAAATATACAGAGGGCTTTAGAGAACTACTTGGTTATAAGTAAGCTAGAGAATGCTAATATATCTATGTGCTTTCCGGGCACATTTTATCATAATGAGTTCTGTGACGCCTGTGTAAGCCTGGGTGACCTTAGTGATAGGGACAGAGGCAAAAGAGTGAGAGGATGTGAAAGAACGTGTGTAGAATGTCCTGGAAATGGGACATAATCAAGCATAACATATGGTAATATATAAAAATAAAACTGCTCTGTTACTTTCCATTGGAAATGTATGATGGGACTCTCTCAATTCAGTTAACATGGATTTAGCACTGTCTGTGTACCAGAAAGTGTAGTACAATGAAAACTGGAATACCTCCACTCTTCTAGAACCTTTCTTATGGTAAATCATGGAATCACATTATTATAATATGGTAAACTAATGTTCAATGCCAAGAATTTCCTTTACTAGAAAGAACAATGGTTGAGAATAATATATTAACAATAATAACACCAATAATAATAGTTATAAAAGAGGTTACTCAAAGGGTAAAATTTAACACACGAAGTTGAGGTTGCAGATAAAGAGAATATCTAAAAGCATGAAAACAAAAATAGAGAATTTAAGTTTTCTATGCAGAGACTAATAATTTTGGGAGACTAAGAGAATAAAGAGATCCAGGGAGAAAAGTCAGATGACCTAAAAGTACATAGCAATAGACAGTAGGCCTGCAGGCATATATTTATACAGATAGCTGAATATGCTTCAAGAAACAAGCTCAAAGCTACATACACAGTGCAGAAGAATGCTAGTTCACAATATTCTATAGGCAAATCTTTAGTGCTGTTTTTCCAACGTGACTGTCCATTAGGTTTATTCACTGATCCCTGCATCAAAATTGTATGAGGTCCTGCTGACAGGGCAGATTGCATGGACAGTAGCCTACTGTTAAATGTAAGAAGAATTTTTTAAAATATGACTATCTCTCTACCATTAGCCCAACCTCCAGTTGATTTTGAAGCCCATGGACATATGAGAACAATTGAATAAAAGGCTTTATAAAATTAGAATGGAGTCTCATTCCATGTTGTGTACTTCAGAATGCAGTATAGGGATTATTCATGAATGATATGTGCCTTGATAATACCCAGACCCCAGTCCAGGATGGAGTCAGGTCATCTTCTTTATGCTTCATATATATTTGGTATATTGCAAAGTATATGTTCATAATAATTTAGATACATCAAGGTGTGTACACATACACATCTTCACAAAGAAAAAGTAGATGGCACTGAATGTACATATTCTTATACATCTTAATTGTCTTGGAGAGTTTTATGTAATCATTTCTTGGTCAAACTCATTGTTTGAAATGACTACATAGTTTCCTGTAAGTGGTGTGTTCTGTTATAATTTTATCACAGCTACTTTGATAAGCATTCACATTTCTTGGGGTAATTTTTGTTATTACAAAAAAATGTTGGGATGAATATTCTTTTGTGTGGGTGGTGTGTGTGTGTGTGTGTGTGTGTGTGTGTGTGTGTGTGTGTGTGTCTGTCTGCCTGTCTGTAGTCCATTCTATTTTTTTTACTTTAAGACAGAGTCCCACTAAGTTGCTTAGGACCTTACTAAATTGCTGAGGTTGGCCTCAAATTTGAGATCTTCTTGCCTCAGCCTCCTAAAATACTGGATTACATGCATGTGCCACCATGCCCAGCTGGGATGAATTTTCTTAAGCATGAATCTTTAAAATGTGTGCTTGCATTTCTCAAAGACAGATTATAAGAAGTTAAATATTTTCATTAACTGAAGGTTTATTAAATTTATAGTAGTTGTGTTTCACTGTTATCAAAATAATTATTATTTTTATATAGGAAACATTATTACCACATGGCTATCAAGATCACATGACCCCCAGTTTCAAAAACAAATGATATATGCTAAAAATAATTTTCAAAATAAAAATGGAAAATAATAGTCACATTTGAATCTTGGACATTAGAGAATAAAATGAAAATTAATATTAAAATGAAAAAGGTAAACAGAAAACTTTAATAGAAGTGTTAGTGATGATTTCAAATTCAAATAGAATACATATATTATTTTAATGAATATTAAGAGTATGAGGTAATCATGTACTCCTTAGCAGTCTAAAGGATAATGTTACCAGCAAAGCCTAATCAGAGTTAATAAAACTACAAATATGTAATAAGACTCATAAAAATACCTATGTGAGATTTAGATTTTATATAGATAAAATAAATGAGTCCTACTCATTCTGCTTATCATACTTCTTAGAGAAGGTAGACTTTGGAATTTCTTTTATTTGTTCTTTTTATATATATATATATAAAATATATGTCATATATATATGACAGTAGAATGTATTTTAACATATTATACATACATGGAGTATAACTTATTCTAATTAGGATCCCATTCTTGTGGTTGAACATGATGTGGTATTTTGCTGGTCATGTATCCACATATGAACAGGAAAGTTATGTTGAATTTGGCATTTTAACAGTGAAGATTCTAGGTTGATGCTCTCTAGGGAATACTGAGACCAAATCAATGGATCTAAATAGTGATAAATTCATGTAAAATATATATTCCACCTTCAGAATTTTTGACTATAAAGTGGAAAATAAATTTGGAAAAAGTAATATAATTTATGTTAGATTCACATTTTTTCTATTAAAATTACTTAGATAAGTGGAAAAAATTCAATCACTTTATGAAGATCCATCCATAGATTTTTAAGACTTTAGTAATTAAAAATAATAAACAGTTCAGCTAAAAAAGTTTGACACAAAAGTTGTCCTATTTTTCTTTATAATGCACAAAGAAAGTTTTCTAGTTTTGATTTATATATAACAAAGAGAAGAGGACTCTATTACCCAAAATGATTTCCCACCTTGACTGTGCTCTGGAAAATATAACATAGGGATCATTCCTCTGTGATTTGTTTCTTGGTAAAACTCAGACCCCCACTTCAGGATGGAGTCAGGTCATTCTTTCCATGATTCCAATTATTATTCATGTACCATATTGTGAAAGAGATCCCCCATATGGCTTGCATTCCCTCCAGTCAACTCAAGAGCAAATCACCAGGCTTAATTTAATTAAGCCTTAATTTAATTTGGGGATCCTTCCATAGTGGCATTCAAGTGCTTAGTCTCAGAACTCCTCTGTACTCCTTAAAAATATTAAAGATTCAAAGAAATTTTATTTATATGAGATGTTAGCCAACTATGTCCTGAAGGATAAACACAGTCGATGCCTTCATTTGTCAATAAAGTTTTATTAGAACATAGCTATGTCATTTGGCTTTATATGTTCATAACTCTTTTTCTTACTGAAAGAGCACAGCTGAGTAGTGTGAGTGAAACAACAGGCCTTCCAAGCCTAAACTATTTGCTGTCTTATCCTTTACAGAAAATGTTTGCTAGCACTGGTTTACATGGATTATATCTTTGATTTTTACTGTAGGGGAAATTAAATTGAAGGAATACTTTATTGAGAAATACATGAGCAAACATCCCATTAGCCATCAGATTAGACTGGCATGCAGACTGGCAATACAAGGCTACAAGGTTATGCAAATATGTTAGTGAAAAGGCAAAGTAACTCTTTGTATTATTATGGAAATGTGTTTGACCTCATGTGATAACCTGAATGGGTTTAGACTACCAGGTGCCCTCATACCATACTTTTGAGAACTATAGAATAGAACATACCAAATAACAGCTACTTAATAGATACTTGAATAAATAAGCAATAACAACAAAAATGAGAGCAAATATTTCCATAATGCCTTATAGTTTACAAAGAATTCTCATTTCTATTTTAACAAAGTGTATACAGGCAGAAGTCAAAGAAAAGGATTAGCAGTATTGAGACAAGAGAGGACATTTGTACACTGAGGACAAGGATGAACCAGGCTAGTTAATATGACTATGGACATACATAGAAAACATAAAATACTAACCTTAAAAAAAAAAAGACCATACAAAGGCTCTTAATTTACTTAGCCAAATCTTTGATAACTATAGAATATAAAATATGGTCCCATGGTAAAGGATATATGTGTAATAATATATAACATGTGGGGAGATGTAAGAGGAATCCTAGGAATAGTACGACACAAATCACCTTCAAAAGAAAATTTTCAAAGCAGATTGCTTGAGGAAATTTTACAGTGGAAGGCATATTACCTTCAAAAGAGTTAGGGGAAACTATTATCAGTGCTTGATTCTGTTTTTGACTTATTCTGCCTTTCTACCCTGCAGGTAACATATTTTTTTAAAATTCAATTTTATTGTCTGATTTTCTACATAAGAAAAGCTAAAAATAGAAAATTTCAAGAAGAAATTTAATTATTTTTTATTGGTGGTCACAAACTGCCAAAGGCATTTAAATATTTCTCTTTTAATCTGAATTAATTTGCAAAGGACTTTTGCAATACCTATTGAACTGCATGCAAATACACCCTCTACTATAACATGCAAATACACCCTCTACTATAAATTAACAACAACTAGTTGTTGTGGATAAACAACCTATGTTTATGTTAAAGCCAAATATATTAGTTATAGTCTTGATTCAAGGCATTTATAGGAAATGACTACTCTTATGTATACTAGCTAAATATAAACCTTATTCTTAGAAAAGGTGTCTAAATACTGCCCAGCATCAAACCATTGTGTTGAAATAATGTTTCAAAAATATGGAGATCCGCACTTACAAACCTGAACCTATCTAGAAACAATTTGTTCTGTTTTGTTACTGACAACAAAACACAAACAAACTTTAGTAAGCCCTAGTGCTTTACCTCCTTCCATATTACATTTGCATTATTTTCACAGCAGGATGAAAAAGTAATCCCTCTGGAGATATTAAGGAAGTCATTTATTTTTCTGTTAGATACACAAATGTGTGACTGCGTATTATACAATACATAAAGGCTCTTAATTGGGAGACATGAAAATTGAATATCACAACCATGTGTAACATATGAATTATGATGTGATATTTATAAATATTTTAGTACTTACCAATAGCCAGATGGAAGTAATGTGTGTTATTGCAAGTCTGAGACATCTTTTTTTATGATAATCATCTGCACTTGAGATAATTCATTCTGTTTTTGCAATATGGATGCAAGTGCTCTGTACCATACAAGGTATTCCAACCTTTTTGCATATCAAACATGAATACACATCAAGATGAATCTGAACAATCCAGTTGTCTAATGAATATTAAATTGAAATGTTTTATCTCTGTTTGTGCTATAATTTGAAATTAAAAGTCTGAGCAATGCACATATTCCTCATTAAATATAACCTTGGAAAAACTAACGGTGGTAATTCTAACAAGAAGGAAATGACTGTGAGTTCCTGTTCTATTAGACACAAAGCATTAGAATGTTAGTACCTATTTTCAGGTGGTAAAAAAAAAATTAACATTAATCCCTTTCATCTGTATTTTATAATCAAGGAAAAATTGCTTGCTAAAGACTCATGTCTTTCCTGGGGAGGAGAGAACCTTCATGTTCTTTGTAGGTTCCCTTCTTCTACTCTAAAACATCTATTTTCTCTATTGCCACTTTTCTGATACACTATTTTTTTTAAGTCACTAAGATGAGGCTTGGTGTTCTATACTAACCTCCAACACAACAAAAATAAGGCATGATATTATCACTGTTTCCTTTTCTGCTGATTGACATGATGCCTCCTCTTGGCTAACCCTCCAGCATATTATGTGTCTGAGGATGCTGTGGTAGTGAAATTGAGAGTCTTTCCAGATAGTCTGTGTAATTTTAGCATTTCTGTATGCACCCTTGAAGAGCTGCTCTTTGGTGCTTTTAATCATTTTTAAATCATTTAGTTTGAAGTTTGATTTAAAAATTTGGTAAACAAATTGTTATTCTCATGTTTAGACTCTGGTTCTTATTTCATAGTGTTTTTTTTTGGGGGGGTGGTAGGTTTAGATATATTTATTAGGTAGACAACTGAAGGTGGGTTAGTCAACTTTCTTTCATTTTTTTTTTTGTAATACATTGATTTTATTTTTTTCTTAGTCCTTTACATTTTTTAATTTTTTTAATATATGATAGCGGAATGGATTACAATTCTTATTATACATATAGAGCACAATTTTTCATATCTCTGGTTGTAAACAAAGTATATTCACACCAATTTGTGTCTTCATACATGACTGATTCGTAGTGGGGTAGGGAGAGGGAGCATGGAAGGAATAGATGAACTTTAGATAAAGAGAGGGATTGGAGAGGAAGGGAGGAGGCATGGGGGTTAGAAATGATGTTGGAATGTGATGGTCATTATTACCCAAAGTACATAATTTTTAAAATTTTTAGGTGGGGAGGTTACCAGAGCTTTACCTCAGGGGCACTCGACCACTGAACCACATCCCCAGCCCTATTTTGTATTTTATTTAGAGTCTCACTGAGTTGCTTAGTGCCTCGCCATTGCTGAGGTTGGCTTTGAACTTACCATCCTCCTGTCTCAGCCTCCCAAGCCGCTAGGGTTACAGGTCATAGTGTGTGTTTTGAGAATCCTTGATACTATAGAAGAATAAAGAAACTTCTTTCTCTTCCTGTATTGGCCAATGAAACAGGAAATAGGGAAAGCAGAATTAGGTATGATTTTTTTGGATATCAAACAAGATTAGAGGGTTTTAAGCCTTCTATGATACAACAGTGACCACAACAAGATACAAGTGTGTGCACAAACATACACATATACACCACAAACATATAACTCAAAAACACACTAACATTGTTCTTTACTGATTACTAACAGGATTACAGTTAAATCTGAGACTCAACAAAGTAATCTCCTAATATTTTAATCCTTATCTAGCCACACATGAGATTGTATAGTTTTAAAAATGTTCCTAGAAATACTTTAAGTAATGTGATGGAAATAAAGTGCTATGAATACTTGCAGAAGAAGCTAAATGAAAGGCACAAAATTTAAAAGGATATATTATTTTGTACATAAAATGCTGGCATCTACTTTATAAATGGGAATTAGATTTATAGTCTGTAGGATATCCTTAGGTAACTTTGATTTACATTTTTTCTATTAGTTGTTACAGTAATATTTTTCTTAATGCACTGAAATTTGTTTATGCCAGTTTTGAAAGTCTAAAATTAAAGTGTTACAAACAAGAATACATTAATGGAAATGTTACAAACAGGAGTAGAGCAGTGACATAATCAGGTAGCTCTGCATCTTTGCAAGGCTGCAGTAATGAGGAGTTTAACCCTTTTGAAATTAATAGCTTACCTCCCTTTTTTTAGATGGCTGTATGTCTAGAGCAGAGAATCATGGAAATAGATTATGAATATTCATTTACTATTAGATCATATTATTCTTGAGCTGCATCTGTAAGAAACAATGCTGCATGGGGTCACTAGTTTATAAGAAAAAAAAATAGTGGGTTTAAAATCTGAAGAGCCAGTTCTGGTTTCATTTCACTATTTATTAAACTCAGTAGCATTTTAAGAATCACTGCTTTTTGTTATCAGTCTGTTCCTAAGTGTGAAGATAATTTATTCCTGGTCTTCTAATTGGATACACATTAACATCTAGGAAAAAAAAAACAAGTTTTCAAATTTTATCATGTAAAAAATAATCAAAGTGTGTGTGAAAAATTCAGATTCTGGGCTTCCTTTCCAGAGATGCTGACATGATTAGTTTGGGGTGGGTTCCAGGAATTTACCCTTCTTATTTGTACCCATGGTATTTTGTACCCATGGCAAGTGTGAATCACACTTTAAATGGTGGTACATTAGGGCATTAGGGCTAAGCTCTCAATTATCCCCTGACTTTAGTTACAAACACTAATTATGAAATGTAGTTATCTTCATACCTTTATTAATTCTTCACAATAGGTACCAGAAGCAAGAATATTATTTTGATGGATACTATTAGGAGATGTATAATACTTTTTCTTAGAGGGTTATGTGTGCTAAAAGGCTTCATTAAACAAATCCTTCACTGAATATATATCCTTCTTTCCCCTGCTCTATTAAAAAAAATAATTGACACTACAGGCAAACAAAACTTCACCCCATTAGTAGTGTCTTTGTAAGTGCAAACTAAAGGACTAGTTCAAAGAAATATTTGAAATGCTCTTGCCCCTGTTCTAACAACACTCTGCTTAAAAAATAATAAATGTAGTATTTTTGCTTTTTGGGGGTACCCTGCTTTTGTATATGAGTGCTATGGTTTGCTGTAATATCCCCTAAGGGCTCATGTGTTGAAGGTTTGGTCTCCAAAGGACATGGCTCAGAGGTGGGGCTTTTGGGAAGTGACTGTATAACGAGGGCTTTGATCTCATCAACGGATTACTCTGTTTATAGGTTCATAATTGATTGAATTGCCCTTTGGGTGGTGGTGGAAAGTATAGAAGGCAGGGCCTAGTTGGCATTCCCTGGAAGGGTGTATTATTTTCTCTGACCCTCCCCTCCTCTTTACTTCCTATGCAGCATGAAGTGAGTAATTTTGCTCCATAAAGCCCTTCTACCATGATATACTGCCCCATCACAGACTAAGAGACAATGGAGTCAAACAACCATAGACTGAAAACTCTGAAACAGGGAGCCCCACAGTAAATCTTTCTTTCTTGAAGTTGCTTTTCTCTGGTATTTTGTCACAGCAGCAGAACGCTGGCTAGCAGAATGAGTAACAAATTGGGTTACTTTTATTTGATATAAGGCCTCAGATTCTTTTTCCTCCACAAACAACCAATCCAAATAGGAAATGAATACTGGAACAGCTGGTTTCCAATCTAATCCTGATTCCAAGTTCTGCTTGTCATCTAATCAACTAGAATTAAGGTATGGCTGGTATATATGGGTTGATGCATGGACAGCTTGTAATCTTCCTAGCAACTCCTTCCCTCATTAATCTGGGCTGTACTTAATAATTGCTTTTCCCACATAATAGAACAAGTTAATTGCAAAATTTTTCTTCCACTGGAACTGTCAGGTAAAGTTTAATGCATTAAAGTCAGCTGAAATTTTCTTGTCAGTAATGTATTCACCTGTTCTCAATATATGTAAACTTGCAATTTTTAAAATGTTACCAAATATTTGGTTTTTTGAAAAGGCACTATATGTTTTTTTGAAATAATATATGGTTGATAACCTATGTCATCTTTTCACTGCTAAAATTTTATACACACAGAAGTAGGAGTAGAGGTTGCAAGCTCATTTGAAGAGCTCTTTTTATCTTTCAGTATTCATCTGATATTATCAGTTTTATTTCTATATCACATAACTCATTGCTATTTAGATGATAATTAGTCTATGAGCATCTAAATATTAATTAATATTAGTGCAGCTACAAAAAGTATAACATTTCAGATGCATTTTTTCCTCATATAAATAGGTAAAGCATTGAAAACAAGCTGCATTTAGATGTCTGATTTCCTGAAGATTTTCTCATGGCAGTGTAGGCCAAGTGAAGCCATAAAGGTCATTTTCTGGCAGAAACATTTGTATTTCTCACATCATTTTCTTACCTTATCCCTTATAGGTACTCAAACATACATATATATTTGTATTTATATCTTAATTTTTTTTCCTTTAGCAATTTCAACAGCTGCGAGTTCTCTTCTTGAAAAATGTCATCTTTAATTTTATTTTGTTTTTGTCTTTTTTCTTTTATACCAGCTAAGAGCTTTGAAGAAAAAGTCAAAGTGCAAATAGGCAGGACTGCAGTAAAATGAATAAAGCACCTTAGCTGGCATTAATGAGATGCTTCTGAAGAAGTTACCACCAAATAGCAATGTTTGCAACTTTATGAAACTCTTAGGGAAAACCTAGGGATCATCTAGTTAAATACCACGGTTGGATTTTTATGAAGTCTGTATGATGTTGTGCTTGTAAATTCATTGTGTGATGTAACCCAGACTCTCCAGGGATCATTGAAGAGCATGCGTTAAGGGTTTTGAGACCTATTGCATACAAATTCTAGCCCTGCTCATCCCTAAGTTATATGTATTATTTGAAAGGGCTTCTGGTATTGGTGACCACAAAAAATTTGACATATGGTGATCACAAAGAAAAACTGGCACAACTGCAATGACCCTGATCTACCATATACTAGTGTCCAGAAAGCAAAGAAGCATCTTTTCCCACAATATTTGCATCCTAAATATTAACAAATATATTTACTTAAGGTTGACCTCAAATATTTTAGCTGTATATGAAGAAATTCTTTATGCTTTATGGCAAAGGAAATTTTATATACACATTAGTCTATAGTTTAGAAATGTTTCTAAATTTTAGAAGGCAATATAACAAGACTTCGTTAGGTTGTAACCACCACTCTTAATCTAGGTCAAATAGTACATTGCCTTATAAATAACTGGCATGTTATTTATAAGGCAATGTATTTATAAGACACTTCTCAGTAGTATCTTATCTGCTAGACTAGAAGAGATATCTGGAAAGCAGATATGATCTATGGGTAAAGGTCTGGAGTCAAAAACTAAATCACACAGCCAAGAACAAATATCAGAAGTCTGGTAGAGATAGAAACACAGGGCAAGTATATTATGAAAAGTGAGAATACAGATAAGAAGCCAGAATCTTATAGGATTAAAAACAAGTCAAGAGACTGAATATTAAATCAGATAAAGGGGAGCTTTATAAAATCAGCCATCAAAAGAACAAGGTCTAGTTAGTGATTCTTGTTGCTTTGCAGCTACTTCAATTAGAAAAGAGGTTCTCAACTATTTTGGATTCAGGAATTCCTTTAACTTGTTGAAGTAGTGAAGGCCCCACAGAGCTTTTGTTTATGTATTTACTGATATCTGCTGCACCCGAAACTTAAATTGAGAAAATATTACATATTTATTTTAGATTTATAATATTAATAAATCCATTTCATGCAAACATGAATAAACATGATTATGAAAATAATTAGGTTATCCAAAATAAAAACCATTTTATATTTGTATAAATTATCTTTCTTATTAGAAGACTCTTCATTCAATCTATTCAAGGATTTTGTTTCTGTTGAAGGATGAGGATAATCTAGCCTCACATAGATATATAATGGAGAAAATAAATTTTTCAGTAGGCTTTCTATATAATTGCAGATATTTTCTTTGATACTGTACCAAACTCCATAAGTAGGCATTTCTTAAATCTACTTACAATGTGGGATGTGAAGAAAACAATAAACTTTTCTATATTAAGACCTGTAGGTTTGCTATGTTCTTTGAATGAATACTCACTTGGAACAGATTTTTTTAACAATGCATTAGTCATTTAGGAAATGTTAGTGTAAAGTTAGCAGATCATAAAAACAATGTTGTATTCTACCATATAATATCAGAATACAACTTTCATTAATATCAATACTTATTTCATCAAATAATCTTAAGTATTAGTAACCTATCAAGCTAACTGTGGCAAACTCTTCTAAATTTTGTGATTGCATACTGAATTTGATTAAATTTAACAAATACTATCATTTCATTTTCCTTGAAATAACAAGCTCACTCTGTTCATTTTGTGGAAAATGGCTATTAGAAACTGAAGTATAAATTGCCATTTTTTACACAAATCACTATTTCAAGTAGAGATGGGTTTGGTTTAAAAAATGGTTTAGTTAGCATCTCAAAGCATTGCACAAGTGCTTTGTGTAGACTTGATTTTGGCACTGAATATTAAAAAAGGTGTACTCAAGGGTTAAATTTAATAAAACTTACATCTTTATGTACTGCTTTATCAAGTGTTTCCCAAGTGAGACTGGATTTATACATGTGTTTATCTATTGTTTATTTATTAACAGTGAACTTGTGGCCATTGATCCCTAACTGGTACAGTCCAAGGTCAATGCCTGGGTTAAGACTAATGTACCCACAGTTTTACCCACCATCGCTTTAATAATACCAGTGCACACATTGGTAGAGTGAAAATGGAAATAACATCTCAGAGATTAAAAAACAGTTTTAACCCCTGCACTCCCTGAGAAGTCTTGAGTGCTCCTAGGAACCTCATACCACCCTGGACTTGAATCTACCTATGTACAGACATTTTGATGGCTTTTTAAAAATGCTATATTTAAAACCTCTTTTCATTCTCATGATTTTGTTTAGATTATTTTTTTCATGTTCATGCAGAACCAAAGCAGTAGCCCTGCAACCATCCCCTGATATTACTTCTCTAGCTCTCTAAGATACAGCATTAAACTGAGTTTTAAGTTCCTCATTCATTCAACAAATATTTATTGAGAGATTACTATGTTTTGGGCATCGTTTTATAAAGTAGAAAGTCTCTTTTTGTAAACATTATTGCCAACTTAAGGATAGGAATTCTTTCTTTTTTAATTTTTGCATAAGTAGATAGGATATCTGAGAAAAATTGAACATATCATGCTACTGTCTGCCACCAACGCTCAGCCTTCCATCCAGTCCCATTTATTATCCCTATAAGTGCATTTAATATTAGGTTCACACTTAGTAGTAATCACTTAAATTAAAGGGATCTTATTGTTGCTGTGTTTGGCTTTTATTTAAAGATAGTCATATTGACTCTTATCCTAGCTCTCTTTACAGTTTTTCAACAAATTTCATTCTTTGGTTTTCAACATATACTTGGATTACAAGATTTGCTCTAGCATGTAGAAACTGAAGGGATTAATGTTTTTACACTGTTAATTTACCATAGAGTTAAAACGATGAACAGTTTCTTCCTTCATACCGTTATACCTCCTCCTTCTGAACCTGGATCCATGCTTCCAAGTTGAACTTCATTTCTACCCCCAACCTCAGACGTACCTGTGTTCTGTACCTCCTTTTCTATCACTAGAGAAATCCATCACTATTTAGAGTGTTGAATTTATTTCCTTTTAAAATCTAGTTACTGACTTCACAGCCACCTCCTTCTCCACCCTGGCCTTCATTCTCTGAGGTGATGTCTATAGCTTTCTTTTGTTCTTACTGTTTGAGCCTTCAGACCTGGATTGTAGCTGCATAGCAGACCTCCCTCTGTGGTTTAGATTCATACAATCTTGTTCTTCTATGCGCTTGTCCTTGTTCCTGTTTCATCAAACCAACCTGCCCCCCCCATTCTTCTTCCTACATATACCCCTTCCTGGGAAGATTAGGTTACATGAATTTTATATTCAGCCTTCTGCTTGTTTATTGGTTTAAATTTTTCATACAACTATACACATTAAAGTACTTGAAATAAGGCTAACTTCCTTATATTGTATGACTGAAGTGTATTCCATCATCACAATGACACAAGTGGTAAGCACACTTCAAGTTCCATTTACAAACAAGGAAACTCCATCATAGAAAGTTTCCCATATTCCCACTGATGAGCCCTGGATATCAAGCAGTTGATGTGTCTTTGGAGCCAGTACTCTTTATTGTATGATGTCACCTCGCACCAACCATCCCAAAGTATCTTCAGAGATACTGTCTCTTTTTAAACAATTAAAATGTCAAGATACCTGTTTTTCGATTTCTTCATTACTATTCTACTTTCTCTATAACCTATCAATCAATGGCTATTTGAAGGAATGAAATATTTTTCTAAATTTATGTAAAAATCTTATATCTTGGCTCAGAGCTAAGATTTTGTACATAGGCAGGGTTGTACATAGATTTCCTTATTGCCTAAGGATGCTAAGGCTGCTGCTTTCCTTGGAAGCTTACATAAAATTTTACCAGAGTATCATGTAGATATAACTACCTCAAATTCTGCAGAATCTAAACTTTCAATATTTCTGCTCCTAGAATTTCCCCATGGCTCAATCATTCACACAAGCTCATAGAATGGCTTGAACATCTTGCTCCTCATTTTCTTTTCTTTTCATTTTTTTTCCTAAGCTATTTTTATACCTTTGAGTAATAAAACTGTACTTTCTTAAATACTAAAATACCTGTTTTCAGTAACATAAGAAGATATCATCTACTTCAGATATCTAATTTTAATATAATTATATTCTTACAAACAAAGCTAATTGACAAGTTTGTTCATATAAAATTTATAAGCTGTATCTTTTCCCATATTTTGTTCAGTGTCATGAATAGAGTAAGTTCCCAAGGAATGTTCAGTTTGTGGAATTAAATAAAATAAAATGCTAAGTTTCAATTTAGGGGCTACTCAAATGTCAAATAAGGGAACTATGGTTCAATTACTTTTTAAAAATTTAAACACACTAATATACAGCTAGATAATTATCTAGATTTTCCTACCAGAAGGATAGCTTTGTGTGCATCAGCACATCAGTGTATATACAACAAATATATGCCTTAGAAAAACTCTTACTCTCTCCATGTCAGTGACCAAAGAACAAGGTGATATGTGATCAGATCTCATCATTTCCTACTTATCATACTAGATTTTGCCGGAATCTGTTCTCTTGAAATAATTTGCAACCATATTGTGTCTGAATGTGGAAATAATAATGTGCTACTTTGCATCTCTTCCAAAATCTGCACTGATGTAGCATAAATATTAGCTTGAAATTAGCCCTTGCATAAGTGTTTATATCACAGAAATCCACAAACACTTCAAAGCAGAGCTCATCCCTTCACCACCCCCATGATGAATACCCGCCAGCAATCAGTTTGATTTAGAGCTGACTTAATCTAAAGACATAGGTTAAGATTTCAGTTCTCTCCTGCCTCCCCTTTCTTCTTGGCTTCCTATATGCATTTCTGTATCCCTCTATTCTTCTTCTCTACCTTATCCTCATTATTGTTTCTATTCCATATGTGTATGAATCTTATTGTTTCTCCATGTGACAAGAGAAATGGAAGCAATAAATGAGGACGGTACATTACAGTTCCTTGACCCCCAAACCAAAAAGAAAGCTACTCTCCACTTCTGTTTTGTAAAATACAAATCAGAAAATTTTCTAGCAAACTGAAATTATATGTATGTCTGCACCTTCACCAATGCTAAGGCAATGCTAATGAGCAATTGGAATGCAGGTCTGAATCATTACCATCTAAAAATATAATGAGGAGAAATACTGGAACTTAGAGTAATAGGAGAATCATTAGATTTGGAGATTTAATATTGTTTTGCAAAAGAAGTTGGAATTTTGGAAAGAAAGAAACAAAATGTTTTAGCTATGGGAATGTTCTAATATATTAGAAATGAAAAGAAATTAAGAAAACAATTCAATTTACAATAATCTCAAAAGAATAATATACTTACGAAGAAAACTAATTCAGAAAGAGAAAGAGCTCTACAATGAAAACTATAAAATATAAAATAAAATTTAAGAAGACCTTAGGAAATTGAAAGACCTGTCATGTTTATGGCTAGGTAGAATTGATATCATTAAATATCCATATTTAATAACTTAATACCAAAAGCATTCTATAGATTCAATGGAGTTCCCATCAAAATACCAATGACATTATTCACATAAATACCAAAAAACAGTCCTAAAATTTATATGCAAGAATAAACCAGAATATCCAAAGTAATTCTTAGCAATAAGAGCAAGGCATCATATAACCTGATCTCAAATTATATTTAGAGCTATAGTAACAAAAACAGCATGAGCGTGAATTCAAAACAGACATAAATACCAATGGAACATAATAGAAGACACAGACAAACCTACATAAAAACAGTCTTCTCTGATCCTTGACAAAGGTGCCAAAGGCATACATTACAGATTAAAAAAAAAATCTGGGATACTGCTACATCGATGTTCATAACAGCACAATTCACAATAGCTAGACTGTGGAACCAACCTAGATGCCCTTTAATAGATGAATGGATTTTTAAAAAATGTGGCATTTATACACAATGGAGTATTACTCTGCACTAAAAAATGACAAAATCATGGAATTTGCAGGGAAATGGATGGCATTAGAGCAGATTATGCTAAGTGAAGCTATCTAATCCCTAAAAAACAAATGCCAAATGTCTTCTTTGATATAAGGAGAACAACTAAAAACAGAGCAGGGAGGAAGAGCATGAGAAGAAGATTAACATTAAACAGGGACGAGAGGTGGGAGGGAAAGGGAGAGAGAAGGGAAATTGCATGGAAATGGAAGGAGACCTCGTTGTTATACAAAATTACATATAAGAGGAAGTGAGGGGAAAGGGAAAAAAAACAAGGGGAGAAATTAATTACAGTAGATGGGGTAGAGAGAGAAGATGGGAGGGAAGGGGGAGGAGAGGGGATAGTAGAGGATAGGAAAGGCAGCAGAATACAACAGACACTAGTATGGCAATATGGAAAACAGTGAATGTGTAACCGATGTGATTCTGCAATCTGTATAAGGGGTAAAAATGGGAGTTCATAACCCACTTTAATCAAATGTATGAAATATGATATGTCAAGAACTATGTAATGTTTTGAACAACCAATAATAAAAATTTTAAAAAAATCTTTTTTTAACAAATGGTGGGAAAGACTGGATGTCAAAATGTAGAAGAATGAAACTTGATCCCTACCTCTAACCATACACAACATCAACTCAATGTGGAACAAAGACTTAAGAATTAGAAGAGAAACAGTGGAACTACTATAAGAAAACAGGGGCAACACTCCAACACATTACCACAGGCACTGACTTATTTAATAAAACTCCTATAACTCCAGAAATAAAACCCAGAATCAGTAGATGTGATACTATTAAATTAAAATTTTTCTTCACTTCAAATGAAACAACTAAGAGGAAGACCACATAATGGGAGAAAAATTTTACCATCTACTCTTCCAATAGGAGATTAATAACAAGAATATATGAAGAACTCAAAAAATTTAACAACAACAGCAAAAAAAGAAAAAAAACTAATAACACATTCAGTAATTGGGCTAAAAATTCGAAGAAATATTTCTCAAAAGAAGAAATACAAATGGCCAAATAAATAAATAAATAAGGGTTAACATCTTTAGCAATCACAGAGATTTAAATCAAAACTACACTGGGATTTCACCTCACCGTAGTTAAAATGCCAATCATCAAGAATATAAATGACAATAATTGCTGCTGAGGATGTGGAGAAAGAGTTATGCACTGTTGGTGCAACTGCAAATTAATACAACTACTTTGGAAAGCAGTATGGAGATTCCTCAAAAGAACAGGAATGAAAACACCATATTGCCCAGCTCTCCCATTCCTTGGATTTATCCAAAATGAACTAGAATCAGCATACTATATTGATACATGCACAGCAATATTTATAGCAGTACAATCCAAAATAATCAAGTTAAGAAACCAGCCTCAGTGCTCATCAATAGACTAATGGGTTAAAAACAAATGTTGCATATATATATACACATTGAAGTTCTATTCATCCATAAAGAAGGATGAAATTATGCCATTTGCTGGTAAATGGATGGAACTAGAGAACATCATCTAAGTGAAATAAGACAGATGCAGAAAGTCAGAAGTGTAATGTTTTCTCTTAAATGCAGCAGCTAATGAGAAAAAAGGAATGTAAAAAAGGGTAACTTGCAAAAACAGAAAGGAGATCAATAAAGTAGAATTGGGGGAACCAAGAGGGAGGGAAAAGGGGAATGAAAGGGAAAAAACTGGAGAATGTAATTGAACAAATTGTACCAGGTGCATGCACTAATATACCATAATCCAAATATACCAAATCCAATATACTATAACTCCAAATCATATATAACTATAATTAATAAATTAAAAATAAATAAACAAATACAAGTAAGGGGATCAGGGGAGGGAGGAGATGATGGAAGGAGTAGTACTGGGGACTGATATGGAGACAACTAAATTATGTTCATTTATGAATATTCCAAAATAACCTCACAATTATATACAAATATAATGCACTAAAAAGAAATAAAGACCAAATTAAAAAAAAAAAGTTTTAGTTGTTGCTGGACTCAACTCAATACCTTTGTTTTATTTATTCATTTTATGTGGTGCTGAGGATCGAACCCAGTGCTTCACATATGTCAGACTGCTCTACCTCCGAGCCACAATCCCAGCCCTAAAGACTAAATATTGTTTGATATTAATAATTATTGATTCTTGATTAGGGCTTCTCATATTATTTATCTTTATTTGTTCTACTTAATAATTCATATAATGCATTCATATTATTAACTTTTCAATCATCCTCATTATTTAAGTGTTTTATTTATTATCAACTTGTCAAGAAAATAGGGAGAAAACAGGATGCAACTCATTATAATATTTTAAAGATTAAAAGGTTTTTTAAAATTTTAGTATAGTGGTAGTAATAGTATTCAATAAATATCGGACATTGTCAATATTATCAATATTATTATCATCACTACTCTATACCCAACTAAAAGAATAAAATAACACATTTATTTTAATTAAATGCATAGATATGTGTATGCATATTTGCATGCATTTAGGCATATATACATATATATATATATATATATATATATATCACATACATATAGGCATTCATACATGTACATATGTCTGATTATAAATGTGTGTGTTCATATGCTTTTATGTTCTTAGAAGAAATTTTAATTGCTTTACTTCAAGCTTAACAATGATTATGTACAGTGTTTTGGATTTTGACAAACTTATATTTTGCATTACACTGTTATTCAATGTTGTTTAACTATTATAGTGAGTTTTCTTTAGAATCAGAAATAAGATTATGTACTATTGGGTGGAAAAATTGTTTTATAGTCTTAAATTATGTAATATTTGGAGGAAAATTTATCTTATATTCTTAAATTAATCTTTTTAAAACTATCTTCATTATATAATGATTTTTAATATAGTAAAATATGTGAAAATATTAGTTATAACTTGCAAATATTAACATGGGTACAATTATACCTTTCTAAATCAAATTTCATTTAAAGCTTAACAATTTCTCTCAAATGAGTCTGACCTCACTTTAAAATGGAATTGTTTTAATGTATCATCATGACCCCTTATAAATACACCCCATATGTTTCTTGTTATGAAACTGCTTTTTATTTTCAAATAAAACCTCAGTTCTTTACTTTAGTATCAGGACAGAATCATGGAACGATCTGCTGGTATAACCAAACCATTTGGGACTAAAGAACTGCTAGGCAGGGATTTTGTTCTATTGTTTCATGATACTACATAATTTCTTTATTGAGGTTTAACTACTTGTGCATGGCTTCTCATCCCCTGTAGCTTCTACTCTCAAGCAGATTTATTTTTTCATGGTGGTAAAGGAACATTAGCTTTTAATTAACATGTCTATTACCAGTTGTCCTTAATCAAAGAATGCCTTGGCATATCTCAGGTGCCCTTTGGGTCATGTGTCTAAAACAGTGATGGCTGGTAATACACTTTAAGAACTGGGTGTGGGCAGGGAAGGTGAGAGGATCATAGTAAAATGTATACAAAAGTCTTAGAGTTCCTTATACAGAAACAGAAAGGATAAAAATCTAGGCTCAACCATAATAGAATAAAATGTATAAGAAGATTTAAAAAACAAAACACAACACCAAATCAGCTGAACACCAAGTAACTGGTATCACAGTGTCTAGCTTTTATGGCTGATTTGTGTCCCCTCAGAATTTGTATCTTGTAGGTTTAACCCCCAGTACCTCAGAATATGATAGGATTTGGAAACAGGATGTTTAAAGGGGAAATTGCATTTAAATGAGGCTCTTAGGAAATTCTAATTCAATTCAACCAATGTCTTTATAAAAAGAGAAAATTTAGACATACAGAGAGACGCCAAGGATGTCCATTCTCAGAGGAAAGACCATGTGAGAACACAGCACTAAAGTGCCCTTCTGCAAGCCAAAGAGAGAGGCTTCCAACGTATTCAAACTACCAACACCTTGATTTTCAGCTTGAAGCTGCCAAAATTTTCTAAAAAAAAATTATCTTGTTTAAGCCACACAGCATGTGATGTTTATTATGGCAGCCTGAAGAGACTAATATATTTGGTTTTCACTTTGCAGGGTAGAGAGGGTTATGAGAATGCCTTCTATGTCACCTACTACCACATTACCACCACCCAGCATGCCATTTATCCCAGCACTGGTTTGCAAGTGGGTGATGTAAACTGATGAATAGGGAAAGGAGATGTCTCTAATTTTTCATTAGAATGCATGTGTAAATACTCAAAATGTCTTCAGTACTCTAATTTACCTGTCAGATGTTAGACTTCAGAAGATGCATTATTTCTTAATTCTTGGCTTCATTTGAGTGGACTAAGAGATGGTTATAGTCCATTCTTTGACTCCAGGGTCTGCACCACTGGGAGCAGCATTTTGCCTGGAATTCTCTCCCTTACTAAAGATCAAAGTTTGAGAACATATGGAAAGCCAGTGGAGGGGAAAAGCAGGTAAAAGGCACTGCATGCCTAAATTCTGGAGGAAAATACATAGTATAACAAAAGAAGTAATTGTAAATGCTTACACAATCATGGCTTCTCTCGTTTCTAGCAATCTCCTGTTTCCTTACATTTTCAGTTTCTAGAAACTCCTACCACACTCATCTTTCTATCCTCCAGCTCCATCATTGTTCACTTCATAATTCCCTCTTTCTAGTAGTTTAATAGGCAATCTCCATTGCAGGCTATAAAGAACTTCCATGTATTTTGATATCACCAAGCCATTATAATGTCTACCTTACTTTATTCTCTAAAATATGTTATTAGCTTCTAAGATGATATAGATGGTTATTTCAATAGCAGAAAAAAATCAAGACTTCTTTTACAACAATTGAAACTATGTTTTCATGGATTCATGGTTATGTTTTTAAATGATTGATATTTCCAGAAATCCAGTTTATAAGTGGTTATTACAATAAGTTTAACTGCAAAGCATAATAAAACAAAGCCACTACAGCATAGATTATATTTTTTCAATTGAGTTCTACTTGACAAACAGAATTAATAACATGATATAATAAAATATTATTTAAAAACCATATATTTATGTTCTCAGAATATGGTGTACTTTTCAAAAATTCATTGTTTATACTTCAAATGAATATTCAACTGATGAGTCCACTATAGACATGAACTATTAAAAGATGTATAAATTTATGACTATCTGGAGAACATTCATTTTCTAGCAATCTGTATGTATTTCATATGTCTTTTACATAATCATGAGTAAATTCATATACTACACATTGGAATACGTATAAATACATCAATATAAAAACCTTTTAATCACCTACCTTATATTACAGGATGATTTTCTATTACACACCTGAACAATATTCTTATTTTAAATATTTTATTAATTATAACACTTCTTGCTTTATAAATTTTACTTATTTTTTTGGAGCAAGTTGGTCATTTCTCACAAAATCTAGTAAACAATTAATTTTGGTAGTGAGCACAAACAGTATTCATTGCTATAAATATGGTTTTCTTTGCAGTGTTTACACTTAAACTTGCAAGATTCCAGACATCAATTATCAGTATTTTACAAGCCCAGATTGTGTATCATAGTATCTTGTTCTTCTCTTGCCCTTGAATTTCAGTATTTTTCTTGTTTGTGAGCTAGCCACTTTGGGAAAATATCAAGAAAAGTGAATCTGAATTCCCAACTGATACAAGCAGGTCAGTCACTTTATTACAATACATCAAACTGCTATAGATGTCAGTGACCAGTTGAAAGGGTTGAAATGTGATATTGGTGAATTGAGACCCACAATAACCCAAGAACAAATCACTTTCTTCGGATGATTGGTATGTGTTCAAAACACTATTTGAGCTATTAATTTCTGGAGTTCAGAGACTTAAGGGACTCAGTTGTCTTTTGAAAAAAAAATTTATATTATGACCTTATTTTTAAGCACGAGTAAGAGAGCATTGCAAATAATCCCTCTAGTAACCATTTCTTTGCTGCAGGTATGTGCATATGCACACAAAAGCCACAAGATGGGAGAGGAGAAGCAGATGACATGGTATTCATTAGTAGTCAAATTGACTTTTTTTGTGGGGTGGGGGTGCCAGTGATTGAATTCAGGGGGCACTCAACCACTGAGCCACATCCTCAACAGTATTTTGTATTTTATTTAGATATAGGGTCTAATTGAGTTGCTTAATGCCTCACTGTTGCTGAGGCTGACTTTGAACTTGCCATCTTCCTGCCTCAGCCTCCAGAGCCTCTAGGATTATAGGCGTGCACCATTACATTTGGCAAAATTGACTTTTAATTAATATTGCTCAAATATTTTAAATTTATAGCTTACTCACCTGTCAATGCAATAACAAATAACCTTAGTAATCCTGGATCAGGTTTTGTGATTTTAATGCCATGCTACATTAACCCCAGTGTAAACCTGTAGATTGGTGGAAGACCTAAATATTAGCAAATCAGCCAAAATAGTTAGTATAAAACTTTAGCAATTCAAAAATATGAATTTTTCTTCTTGATAATTATAGGAATTAATAAATAATACCAGAGTAGTTTAACCATTACAATTTTACCAGAAAATATTTCTATAAACAAAGGAATGAAGTAAAGGTAAATACAGTTTATTCAAAATGCACAGTAAATGATTAAGAAGGTTCAGTTTATACTTCATTGTAGATATTCCCTATCTATGTTACAGAATCATTTAGAATAATATTTCTAATCTATAGTTTAATAATATATACTACAACTTTAAATAGCTTTTCCTTCTATATAGTTATCTAGTAAATGTGCAAAAAATGTGAGGTAATTACTTAGGTGACATTTAACATACAAAAGGATCATGTTGAACATCAATATATTTAAACCTAAGTTAAACAGAATTGTTGTTGCATAGCAGTTAAGACAACTCTCCAACTCTTACGTAATACAGTAGTATAGACAAAACAAAGTTCAAGTGTATAATTTCATGCTTTCTGTCATAAATTATAGGAATATATGATATTGCTAGATGAGTGGTTAATAAGGTGAAATTACGGTGAGACCTAAGTTCCTTGCTACAAAGAAATGTACCTGGGAAATTATATTGACTTGGTTATGGTCATTTACAAAAAAGGATAGGGAAAAAAAACAGTATTTTATTTGTAAAGTAATACAGAAAGTCTCCTGAGGTCACCTGAAATTTTTGCAAGGAATTGGTTTCTAAACCGATTTGGAGTCCTTTCATGAAAGAATTTGTAAAAGATGCTAATTATGTAAAATAACTCCATCTGTGCACATGAGAAAAACAGGTCTTTGGTCACATCTTTAAGATACTTTTAAATATTCAGTGAAGACACACTGATAAACAAGTTAAAGAATAAATCTTGAATAAGACTAGAATGGGGTGTGTGTGTGTGTGTGTGTGTGTGTGTGTGTGTGTGTTTGTCTGTGGCATAAAGAAGGATGAAGATGTGTAGGAAGTGCTTTCTTCATAAAAATCACGCTGAACAAAAATATTTGTCTCTATCTACAAGAGTGTAAATTTGGTCTATACATTTGGGAATGCTAAAGATCCTATTTATGTATTTATTTTGGCAAATAAATCTGATTCTACTTGTACTTGCCACAGGTTACTAGAAATTCCATCTCATGTACATTTATGAAATCTTTCCCCCTCTTTAGAATATACAAGATCCTAGGAAGGGAGTTTTTCTATGGTAACTGGAAAATGAGGAGGCTTTAGTGCATCATAGTCATTACTGAGATGTGTTTTGTCCAAGCCCTGTTGCTCTTTTATCAGTGGTAAGTCCCTTTCATCCAGTATGGAATATTGTCTCCAGGAAATTCTACCAAGTCACACCATGGATGTGTCTCTCTCTCTCTCTCTCTCTCTCTCTCTCTCTCTCTCTCTCTCTCTCTCTCTCTCTCTCTCTCTCTCTCTCACATCCTCCCCACTACCCCCAATCATCCATAAACCAAGAGGCCCTATCCCTCTACTAGTGTAGGTTCTACTGGTGCAGGTTGAATTCTCCAGTTGTGTCGCTCCTCCGAATTGGATAAGCATCATTCCCTATCCTAGGGGGAAAGAGGGTCCAATTCCTCCAACTCAAAGCAATTACTTCCCACAAAGGCCTTCATAGAGTACTTTATAGTACTTCCCCCATGGATCACACAAAAAATTGTTATCTTTGCCATGCAGCCTCTCACTCTGTCCACCCACCTCTAGGGTGAAAGCGTCCATATTGTATTCATATACCATTTAAAGCACACATATAGAATCTTGCCTTCTATGGGATTCCAGCTGATGACTTTGGCAAGCAAATTAGAAGCTGTGAATAAGGAAGCCCAGATAGAACACAAAACTCTTTGGATGAGGTCAGGAATAAGAAAATCCTTTGACTCATTATCTCAACGGTAAAAATGACACATATTTATTTCAGTCAATTAACATTCCACATTAGTAATTGCCCAGCAGTGTTTGCATATATATTTTTTATTTACAGTAAGTGGAACCTCAATACTACTTTTTAATCCTTTTACATATTTCTTAAAATCTTTTTAAAATTTCTTGATGCAGTTGTAACAAAGCTTTTGTAATTTTCTTCAACTCATTTGCATTAAATTAAACAATTTTTTAAAATTAAGCAGAATCTTTTCATCCTTCAAATTTTCTATTTTCAAGGGATTCTTCATTTTTCCTTCTTTTTCTCAGCTGAACACATGCTCCAGCCTTTGAAGTCTTTCCTCTCCATCTGTCCTGTGTCTTCTATGCCCTTCCTCCTCCTCAAGAAGTGTGAACCATTAATAATGTTTCTGCATCTTCCCTGACACTAGTTCCTTTTTTCCAGTTATAGTAAATTGCCTTCCATCCTAAAACTAAAACAACCTAAACCTGCTAGGGGGAGGTACCCTTCCTTCAAATTTAAATCACATATCTCACTCCATTTACTTCAACTTTCTTAAAATATCAGTGTCTCCCACTTTCACCCATTTCTCTTTTAGTGCCCTGCTCCAAAGCATCTGATAGGGTTTCCTCATCCTAGAATGCAATGACCTTTCCTAGGTCCTCATCCTTCCTAAACTCTTCCCGACCCCTGATTCCATTAGCCACTCCCTCTTTCTTGAAGGTACCTCTCCCCTGGGTTTCAGCACCATTACCCCTATAGCTCCTCATAGCAAGGTTTGCTGAGACCACACTGAAATGGTCTGCAGAGCTGTGCTCTTTCACACCTCCTTACCTCTGCCATGCTTTTCTTTACGTTTAGAAGGCTCACTCTTTCATTTTATGCCTGGTAAATCCTTACACTTCTGAAAAGTGTCGACTTCGTTGTTAATTCTTTTGTGAGCCTCCCTATGCCTTCCCACATGAACTCATCAAGAGAAATCAATCATTCTCTCTGTTCTGCTGAAAGGCTTTGTGCTTTAGTATCCCAGTGTTTGCCTTTTATTCTAATTTGTGTATGTGGTGCTGTCTGCCAGCACAGGAACTCCTCAGATATAGGCAAATCGTGACATACAGCACAGGCTGTGGAATCCCACAGGCCAGGGCTGGGGCCTTATTTATCCACTTTTAGCTTAGACACCTTGAATAAATAGTTTAAGCTCACTAACCCTCAGGTTTCTTATCTGTAAAGTGACTCTCAAAAAGTATGGTGAGGACTAGAGCTCTGATGTATGACACAGGAAGTAGCAAAGTGAATCATCAAAGGAATGTCAAATAAATAAAAGATTAAGATAATGAATCTCTGCTGTGGCTACAGACTTACAATAAATCTTGATAAGTTTCTATGGAATAGATAGATAAAGGAATGATGGATGAGAGCCTTTTTCTGTGTTTGAAAGTTATGTACTTTAATTTTTTGTACTTACTTCTACAATTTTATAGGAATTTTAAATCCCTTCCTATAGTTTAGTAAAATAGTATTTACCTATACCTATCGGTTTATTCATTCTTATTGTTAATTTCTATAATGCATATTTGACACGACATTTTATCTCATCTAAATTTTAATTCTATAAAGTAAAAGAACCTCTCTCTCTCTCTCTCTCTCTGTCTCAAGCCTACCCTGACTCATAGTAGTTATTCATTAAAAAAATTCATACATTTCAATTGCAGCATGTAAACTGAATTAGTTACACCAGGTTTTAGTGAATAAAACTCCTACCCTTGTCACAGATACAACTTTATCAGTGGCTAAGATTAAGGTGGCTGGCCTGAGGTGGGATGATGGCTGCGCCATGTCAAAGGACCAGGATTAGTTTTTCCTCTTTTCTCATCATGTGTCTTCACCTCATAGTTTTAAGATCTGCTGGAGCCTCACACCTTATGCTAGCTAGTGAAAAAGGACCAAAAGGAAAAAAAAAACATCAGCTATCTCCTTGATTTTTGCACACACTAACCAAAAACTGCACATGATAAGCTCATTTCTCATTGGATGTATTTATTTTTATGGACATTCTTAAGGTCAGAAATGTAGTCTTTGACTTGTCAAACACTAACATATAAAAGAAACAGGCTTAAGAGAGGAAAGTCAGTAGTATTTGCACCACTTAAGTAGCAACAAAATGATTATATTAATATGCTGCATTTTTCTGCTTCCCAGTAGGATGTTTAATTCAATGGAGAATTCTTCACTGCTCCTTACTTTGAGGAGAAACCACATAATTGCCTCATTCCTCTCTCCCCCTTTGAATTCCATGCTGTAACACATTGAATAAATCACTCTAGGGGAAGAGCTATCTACGGAAAGAGCCACCAAACTATTAGCTTGCTAAAAATTAAAAAAAGTGTTTATGCTTATGGAATAGAGAGATTCCTACATCCAGAAGTAAATAACTAATTCTTGAGGTATGTTTAGGGCATCTCAATTTCTGGAGAGAAATTATGGGAAAGTTGGGAGGAGGGAGTGTGCCCACAAGTGTGTGTGTGTGTTCAAGGATACATTGCCAAGTTATCTTTTAAGGAAGAAAGACGATATGAAATTCATAAAAAATAAAATTAAAAGAAATTCTTGAAAATAATCACATAATAGTAAATACTTATAAATAAGGGAAGGAAAAATATGCTTGTAAAGTATTTCATAAGTACATGTGTTTTCAAAGTCAACTTCAATAATAATGTAAGTGGAAAAAAATTGAAAAATGAAGATGGAAAATTTATACATTTTGGAATAAGGTTTGTTTTTTTTCCAACCCTCTTTGCCATGATCAAAATGAGTATTTTACTCAGCTCTTGCTTGGAATGCCTGTTATGGAAAGTAAGTGTTATTTTGTATTTGCTACATCTGGTTTAAAAAGATAAAAATTCAAATATAAATTATACTCACCAAATTAATTTCATTCAATAAAAGCTCTGGCATGTTATTCCCACTTATAAACTGTTCCTTATAAGAAGCCATTTTGGAACTATAACCATATAGAATTAACTGTAAGCTTTTTGGATATCTTAAATCCAGCATTTTGAAACTACTTCTTACAGCTACTTAGTGACAGAATGACAAATGAATGTCCTATTCACTGTAGTGTAAAAATGACTGACTTAATGAGCTGTGTCCTTCTTGTCAAATAAGTTTTTTTCTCTGTATGACTCTTTACAGATAAAGCAATCCCACGAAACCACAGTATAAGAAAAAGAAAGCAGTGTATGAATCTCTATCTTTGCCTTCAAGGAGAATAGCCCTGTACTTCAGATAAAAAATTATTCATTATTCAATACAACTATATGGTAGTTATAAATATGTTATATATATATATATATATATATATATATATATATATATATATATATATATAATTTTTTTTTTAGTTCTGGGTGGACAAAATACCTCTATATTATTTATTTATTTTTATGTGGTGTTGAGGATCGAACCCAGCGCCTTACACACACTAAGCAGGTGCTCTACTGCTGAGCCACAACCCTAGTCCATTGAAATATATTTTGATATTATATAATAATGAACTCAATTGCCTCATGTGACCATTCTGTCCTTATTCCCTTTGGTAATTTTTGAATCTACAAGTGAAATGTTTTACTTAATTTCAGTCATTCAAAATCTGTCACTAATATTATAATTCCGTTTTACTGAAATAAAACAAAATCCATGTTACAAATACCCAAACCTGAGAAAAGTAGATGAAAGAAAAATGCTCAGTTAATAGGAATGGGAAAATGACTATTTTGTTGGTTATAGAAGATTGGATATTAAGTTTAACACATACTTTTTCAATTAGTAATTGATTTTCTTCTAAGCAATATGCATTCTTTTTATCTGGAAGTTAATTTCTTGGTTGCAAATAAATATAGGCATGAGTAGAGTACAATAAATCCATACTATTAACACCTATTCCTGTGGACATGGAAAAGGTAAACTGTTTTTACTTATCATGCGTTGTTGATCGTTTACTTTTTTTAAGGCTACTCCATCCCATGTGATCCTCATTTAGTAATCTGCACCTTTATTCCTCTGTTGCTGGTTTTCTTTGATGGAAGTTGCATCCTTAGAGAAATCCAGGCTCAAAAACTAAGGAACAGATTTTATGTTTCCATTTTCCTTTTGATATTCATCAAATACTTATATGCAATTTTTTATGGCCATAATTTCACTCTTATCTTCTTTTCTTCTGAATTCCTCTATTTTCTGTCAGGCCACTGTTACCCATACCTTTACCTTCCTTTCCATCCATCCCTCCCTTACCATTGTGTTTGGCCTTTCCTTCCTCAAAAAGCAATATGTCCTTGTGCAGGATTCTTTTGACTTTATTAACGTAGTCTCTGCCCTCTCAGATATGTACAGAAATGTCTGTATGGATTTTCATTTAAGTTGAATGATTTTGAGAAGCCTATAAAGAGGAGAGAAAACACACACTGCATATTTTTAATATTTTATATTGTATTTATAATGATATTCCAAATGAACTGTAAATAGAAAATAGAAATGATGCTTATATTCTATGTCTACTGTATTCCTAATACTACAGTAAAAAATGAAAATAATTCAAATAAATTGTTTTTTCCACCCCCCCCCAAAAAAAACCCCAAACAAACAAACAAACAAAAAAATCCACCCAATATGTCCTAAGTTGAATACTTTGCACAGTCCCTACGTTATGTCTCTAAATGTGTGTCTATTTGAATCAAAAGCCTATAGTGGCAAATGCACTTCATGAAAAAAAATATAGGGTAAAAATACAAGTAAATCAGTGTAATTCTCCTGTACACTTTTTTCCTAGAATTAATTCTTAAATCATTATTAAAAGATAATAAGTAGCAAACTATAAATTTTCTTTAATAACACTTTAGATAGTACTGTAGGTTTTTCTATTGAGTTAAATGACATCCGTAAAGAAGCAAAAGCTTCCAATGAACATTTTACTCAATACATGAGAAGAGTTATCCAAGCAGTCACCTTTATTTCTTCAACATCAGAGCAGAGTATTGGGTTTATATACTGAGATTATTAACTTCTCACTAGCATTTTGCTATTTTTTTTAAATGTTGCATTTTTCTATTTTAAAGAATTAGAAAAAAATTTCAAAATGTACCCTTACTGGCTTATCCTCCTCTAGAACTGAAAATTACAACCTGAGATCCGTTATATTCCAATTGTGTTTATAGGTTGGACTTAGAAAAAAATTAAACAATTTTAGGAGATAACCATTGTACACAGACAAAAACATATGGTGAATGGCATATTAATTGGCTATTAGATATCTTTACAAAGGGAACAAGGAGATTCATAAGAAACAGAAAATTTCCAGAGATTAAAAAAAACAAACAAACAAAAACACATTTCTGTAGATAGTGGCAACCTGCCTTCCTGCCAAGGATACGGTTTCTCGTTCTTAACACAGTTGGCAGAGAGCTTCTCATTGTGAGGATCCGTCCTGTGCACTGTGGGATCCTTAGTAGTACTTGTGACTTCTGCACACTAGATGCTAACAGCATCCCTCTACTTGTGAATAGCAAACATGTCTCCCACATTGGCCAAAGTCTCCCCAGAGCAATATAACCCCCAGTTGAGAACTAATGACAAAATGAATGATGGAATACTAATCATATTTGGTGCTTTACAAATATTACCTCATTTATAACTAACCAAAAGGTGACATCATTTATTGAACTACAGTCTGGGGAAGTTAAATTATTTATCTAAGATTATAGACTTAACAAGTGGCAGAACTTAGAACTCAACCTGATAATGTACACCCATCTTCTATATAAAGTTGAAGAGAAGGTGAGAGGTGACAAACATTGTGCCCATGTAACAATTTTGTTAAGGGCCAGCACTGGTCACCTGTCATTTTATTAACATCCATTTTTACAATTCATTGCCTTCAAGATATTGTTCATGTGTAGAATTTAAAAGTGATTTAATTTTATATCCTACTTTGTCCTCAGAGCTTGGATTGTAGTTGTTAGACTATGATTTGTGAAAGTGCTTGGAAGCCAAGAAAAAGGCAGAGTTTTGCTATTACAATGATAGATTCGATGGCATTTCAAAGTAAACATTGCCCATAAAGGGAGTAAGAGTGTGCGAAACCTGGGAGATCAGCTATAAACCGTCAGCATTTTTTTAACCTTTTCTCCTGAAACTTATTTTTGAAATGTTAACTTGTAAAAATTGCAGTTAAAGGCTGAGAACTTGAAAGTAAGTGGAAAAGTTCATTTATCCATTTATTAATTATTTCTACCAGCCGATATAATTCATGAAGACGTCTCCATGAGGATGAATCCTTTACTTTGTTCTTTTCTCCCTCTTCTAACTGCTATTTCCCCTAAACCTTATATAGTACTTGGAAGATAGTTAATCATATCTAGTATTTATCAAATGTAACACAATGGGAAAGAAAAAGAATTTGTCTTTCTTTTTTTGTGTGTGTGGGAGAAGGTGGTAATCAGGGATTGACCACTGAGCCACATCCCCGGCCCTATTTTGTATTTTATTTAGAGACAGGGTCTTACTGAGTTGCTTAGCATCTCACTGTTGCTGAGACTGGCTTTGAATTTGTTTTCTTCTGCCTCAGCCTCCCAAGCCACTGGGAGAACAGGCATGCACAACTGCTCCTGGCAAGAATTTTTCTTAATGTTTGGGTATGCATGTGTGTGTGTGTGTGTGTGTATGAAATATAATAACTTCTTTAAAGATCAATAGATTAGGAAGGTTGTGGAGCGCAAAGTAGATGAGGATCACAGACATTTAAATACATAATGCATTCAGTTTAAATATAGTTATGAATGTATGAGAGAACCATACATTGTAAGTCTAAGTAAATAAATCTTTTCTTACTTAGCACTCCTATATAGTTCAAGATAACCAAAGCTTAGGCTATTAAAATATGACACTTGCCAACTTTAATTGAGCAGTATTTATCATTATTACTCACAGCTCCATGATTTTGCTATTGAAGGCAACAAACTATCACAAATGTACCCACTTAAAACAATACCCATTTATGAATTCACCACTCAGTAGCTTAAGAACTCAGAAAAAATTGAATCGTTTCTCTTCTCAGGGTATCCCAAGTTCCAAAACCACAGGTTCTGCCAGGCTGAGTTTTGTCAGTAAGCTCTGTAAGGGACTGTCATGTTCAAGCTCATTCTTCTTCATGGCAGTAATCCCTTGTGGTTTGAGAATTATATCCCTGTTCTTTTAATGGCTATCATCTAGAAGCCGCTCTCAGATTTTATGGATAATGTACCCTCCTTCATTTGTGGCCCCCTCAGTTTTGACTCAAGTAACAAGATGTAATTTTTTTCTCATGCTTTAGACCTCAGACTTCTGTGACCAGCTGGAAGGGAAGGAAAAAAAAACAAACAAAAAAACTCTGCTTTTAAAAGGTCACATCATTATGTCAGATACAAACAGATAATCTCCCTATCTTAAAAGCAATCATGCTGTGTAACAACCTGGTCACAGGCTTAAAATTTGTCATGCACACAATCCCTTTGATTTTGCAGGACATGTACATCAATGGGAGGGAGATCTTGGGCCCCCTGAGAATTCTGTCTACCCAAATGACATTTCTCTTTTCCTGTTGTTTACTCCTGTGGTCCTCATTGACTACGTTCCACTAAATTAGTCATAGTTGTCATGTACCTGATATGATATTGATCATAATAAATCCCATCTTCATTGTCCCCCTGCTTATTTAAAGTTTCTGTCTTCCTTTTAAAGCATGGTAATAACAGGACCTGGTTCATTACAACTGCATTCTTGCCACCTAACCCTTGTTTGACTGCACAAAGATACTCCATAAATATGTGTTGAAGGAGGAAATGAAAATTCCAGAGGGATCATATTATATAAGAAAATTCTAATCATGCTAGTCTTAACAGCTAATCCCTTTTTCATTTGAACTCCATTTTTACCTTCCCAGCTCCTTGCAAATTTGTAAATGGCCACCCCATTTACTCCTACATTGTCATCCTCCTTTATTCCCATCTCTTTTTTGTTCTATGATCCTTTTTATTTATTTGTTTACTTGCATGTTGTGTGACTTCCACTAGAATATAAGACCTTATTCTCAGAATTTTGCTTGCTAAATACTGGGAAAGTGAATAATGTCCAGGGAGAATATAATTGAATATAATTCTTTCATGGTCCAAAAGATAACATGAACATTTAAAGTTTTACTTGATGTACATAATTTTCTAATATTTTTAAACAATTATTTCAATCTTAGCAAAACTCTAGTCTATAAGCTTCATTCTAATTACACAGTACATTTACCTCACACATTACTTCCCCCATGATCAAGAATGTTTTATGCAAATTAATTACAAACTTAAGGCAGTTATGGTTGAAGTTAATTAGGGATTTAAAATTTTTGTTTGAACAGTAGCTGTGCTCCCAAAGAAAGGAAGGGTAATAGCTACACCAAGAATTTCAGAAATCAAAGTTCTAACTTCAGGCTGTAATTTTATCTCTGTAGCATTCACACTTGGATATTAGAATTAGTTACAAAGTAAAATGTTTTGCCTTTTGTTTCCAATACTTGTTTTGATATTTCAACTTAGCTTACTTGGGATGGATCTATGCTTCTCCCCCTATATTTTACGTGGGGAATTCAAAGAAAAGAACAGTATGATGCATAACACTATTTGTAAAGCACTTCACTATCCTAGGGCTTCCTGTGCCATCAATGTTTTTTTTTTTTTTTTTTTTTAATATTTTTTTTTTAGTTTTCCGCGGACACAACATCCTCGTTTGTATGTGGTGCTGAAGATCGAACCCGGGCCACACACATGCCAGGCGAGCGCACTACCGCTTGAGCCACATCCCCAGCCCCTGTGCCATCAATGTTTAAAGCATGTTCCCCCATTTCCCTTGTCAAATGGAATATCACATTTTCTGGTCTTTGTAACTTGATAAACTCTCTCCTAGAAAAAAAAAAATCTTAATCAACTCAAATTTAAGTTTGGGAATATTTTTTAAATGTAGTTTTAGGTTTCCCAAAATAAAATAATTTAAATAGTAACTGCATGTTAGTAAATTCTTGATTCGTTTTCTTTAAATCCTGAAAGCTCAGTGCTCTAAATACTGTTTTGGTAGAAAATCATTGACAGCTGCAGACTACTGGCTCTTGAGACGGATTGATAAATGCACAACTTTTAGAAATCTCCATTTGTTATTTACCAGTAATTTTCTGCTACTGGCTCAATCTGTCAACACTTACCCGTTTAGTCTATCAACTGATTAATGCTAAATAACTTTCCAAGTCTTTGAACTTAAAATAGTAAATCTTAAACACTCTCTTGGAGTTATGTGTTATGTAGAACCTTTAGTTTTCCTGCTTTACAAAAACTGGTTTAGTTTTTCATTTATCTTTACAATTAGATTTTTATTTGTTTACATTTCTTTCTGACAATATGTTTCGACGTTTTTCTTCCACATTCATCATTTGTCCATGATGAAATAACTGAGTTTTAAACTTTACTCTCTTTATTAAGCATCATCATATACTTTTCTCTTTTTGCCTCCTCACTGTACTTTTCTACGATCTAGTATACCTGTGATATTTTAGAATAATCACTTTTTCAGTCTGTCTCCTGCAAAAGCCTTTGAAAATCCCCATCCTTTCCTACTAATTTATAAATTTAGGCAACCAGAATGACAAAACTAAACCTTAATTAATGACAATGGAAAAGTTGCCAATCCAGATTAAATCACAGCTGACTGCTTCCCTACTCTTCAAATGCTCTGCAGACATGATTACAAATTCACATCTGCTTTTAACCAACAAAGTATGTGCAATTTTAGAGGCTTTCTCCATTTAGTGTTACTGGGTATCTTCACTTGCACTATGGTAATTATGCCATGAAATATATGTTCATTTTATGGTTTTGGTTGTTTGGGGGAAGTACCATTGAAGATTCTAGGTCACAGGACAGTAGGGTGGATGTTTCTAATGACATTAATATTGTTTGGTCACTGTGGAAGGAAAATCTTTGAATTTGGTTGACATAGTTATACAAATCATTGTCCACTGGATGATATATAACAAACACTGTGATTTCAATTATAGCAGAAAGGACTCATCTTTCAACTCTATAAGTTTTGCCAAAGTTTCAATCTTTCAGTTCAAATCTTTAAAGAATACACATAAGATGCTTAGCATCAAGGTTAGTAAATAGTGCCAAGTATGGTGATACACACCTATAATTCCAGTGACTTGAGAGTCTGCGGCAGTAGGATTGCAACTCTGAGGTCAGCCTCAGCAATTTTGTGAGACCCTCAGTAACTTAGTGAGCCCCTGTCTCAAAATTTAAAAATGAAAAGAATCGGGCATATACTCAGTGGTTAAGCACCCTGGGTTAAATCTCAGTTCCAAAAACAAACAATCCCCTTCCCCCCCAAAAAATAACTAGTAAATAGAAATAGTTGAGCTTGAAGACTCTTCTCAATTCTCATTAATAAAACAAATAATGCCACACATTATTTAAGTTTTATTAGTGTCTGACTTCTAGTGTTTTATAAAGACAGGCATAGCTGCCATTTCACATAAACCTAGGTTCCCACTTGGAGCCAAGCAAATGATCAACACATTGAAGATCTTCCTTTTTAAAAGTCTGGTGAAAGAAATTTGGATTGTTGACCAAAACTTCTTAGTCACTTCCCATGGGAAAAGAAGTTCTTTTGGAGGACAGTGCTGAATAGCTTGGCATATGCTGACACTTCGTTACAGTCTTTTCAATAGCAGAATCATTTCCAGGCCACCAGACACAGTGAATAATTCCCGAATGTGCTACATGTGGTGTGGCCAAGATGACAGTACTGCCATCTGGAATAATAACAAAATTTCCTCAAAACAGACATCCTTTATGGAAGGATAACTCATGCAGATCATGTGTCAAGGCCTTGATTGCGCTTGACATTTCCCCACTGGACTTTGCAGTCACTAGCAGAAGCCATTTATAGCAACACATTACTATGACACAGAAGAACACCATGAACCACACCTGACAGCCTCTTTTGTACTTACAGGTGTTAGGAAGGGTACAGTGTCCATTGGTATATAAGAACAGGAACTGTGTTAGGCCTTTCCATCTCATGTGAAAAGGCTGTATTGTTACTTAACATGGAAAAGATAAGAATTCACCAGTGACTAGGACACAACAGACTCCTGAGAAGACCACAGCAATACCTCGTGAAACTAAACAATCTTATCTTAACCTGTGTTACGAAACATGAGTATAGCAGCTTATAAAGATATCCTGATTTCTTTCCACTTTCAACAGTAATTGTCAAATTAGTCCCCCTCCCCTTTTGGATCCCCCCAACCTTATTTTCTGCACTCAAATTTATTTATTTTTTGTCATGTTCGCTTTTTTGTTTCTTATCTTTGGTACTGGAGATTGAACCCAGGGGCACTTTACTACTGTGCTATAGTCCCAGTTCTTTTTTATTTTTTACTTTTTTTTAATTTTTATTTTATTTATTTATTTATTTTTTAATTGGTTGTTCAAAATATTACAAAGCTCTTGACATATCATATTTCATACATTTGATTCAAGTGGGTTATGAACTCCCATTTTTATCCCGTATACAGATTGCAGAATCACATCAGTTACACATCCACGTTTTTACATAATGCCATGCTAGTGACTGTTGTATTCTGCTATCTTTCCTATCCTCTATTATTTTTTTTTTTTTTTTTTTTTTTTGAGATAGAGTTTCACTAAGTTGCCTAGGCTGGCCTCGAACTTGAGGTCCTTCTGCCTTAGCCAACCAAGTTGCTGGGATGACAGGCATGTTCCACCATGCTCAGCTCACGTTCTCCTTATTAATGAATTAATTATCCAGTGACTTTTAAAGATTTTTGCTGTGTTAACACAAGGTTTTCTTTACATTAAATAAATATAGAAAGAATGTATAAAAGAATGTATAAAAGAATCTATAAAAGAAAAACACAATGAAATCAAGAATGATAGGTGTGGTTCTCGGACAGGTTGGATTGGTGTCTACCCGATATCATTCTTGTACATTTCCATAGCATCCTTGACTCCACTAATTGGTGTTTAAAAGTTTCTGCCTTTTTTGTGATAATTTTTATAAAGTCCCTTCTCTTTCTTTAGTATAAAAGAAACCATCATAAACTTTAATGCATCATTTGAGGTTCAGAGATGTTATCTAACCAATGGACATTTTGAACTTTGCTGAAGTGATAAAATGCAAGGTTCATTTAGTATTTGTTAATTAAAATAAAAAAATAGTAGGATAAAAGAGAATATACAAAAGGAATATGAAGGAAAAATGTAAAGCTTGGTTACACTCTTCTCTCAGTTGTTCATAAACATACTGCCTTTTCCTTCAAAATATATAATATTTGTGTGAAATTGTGTCTTTGGACACATGTCAGATCCTTACTATCATACTCCCTTAAAGCTGCAGTGGTCTATAAAATTGTGTCTAGGTGAAATATGTTGTGATTCTCTTTATCCTTGTTTTCACTTTTTGACCCATTTGATAACAGAACAAAAATGGGACACTGTATTTTTCTGTCTGTTGAAAACTTATATCGAGAGCATATTTATGACACTGATAGTGCTGCATATTCAGCTCATGATTCTCTATGTCCAGTGGCAGAGATCTCAGTCATAAGAAATAATTGGATATTAATCAAATTGTGAAAAGTTCAAAAAGGCATTCCATATAAACAAAGTATTAAAGTATTCTACATAAGCATCAAAAGAACATATAATGAAAGAAATTAGATTGAGATAAAATTTCTCTTATTAACAATATATAATGAACTAGTTATTTTCAGTAAACTTACATAACAATATGGACTTTGTACCTAATTTTGTGTTGTAAACAGTCATAAATTAAATAATTTTACTACATTGCCTTCTGTGTTAGTTTTGCATTGTGTGTACAGACTACCAAACAGCAGCAACATAGAGGAGGGAAATTATATTTTGGTTCACAGTATCAGGGGGTCAATCCATTATGGGCTGATCCCAGTCACCTTCAGGGAATCATAGTGGGGCGGGGTGGAGGAGGACTGCTTTATTCATGGAGGCCAGGAAGCAGATAGAGGACGTAAAAGGGAACACACAGAAGATGAACCTTTCCAGGGCATGTCCTCAGTGACCTACCTCCCCCAGCCATGTCCCATCTGCCTACATTTACCACCTAGCCAGTCCATTCAATTGGCATATGATATCCAAACCATAACACCTTGATAATGTACAACAGATATTTACTTAACATTTTAGATTACCAGGTTTTAATTAATGTAGATTAATGGAATGCTCTATGACAAATAATTTGTCACTGTAATAAGTAGTTCTGAGGGCTATATATTAAAATCTATTATCAAGGGAATATATATGTCTCATTTCTCTCCCACTATGATATTTTTATTATTCTTGAAATTATTTGGATGATTTGTTTGTTATCTTTCTTGCTTACCCCATTAGCATGTAATCTTCATGAAGCAATGGATTCTAAGTGTTTTTATTCACCACTTCATTCTTTACACTGAGAATAGTATTTGACAAGGAATGGAGATTCAATATATACTTGTTGAATGAATTGAATGACTGAATGAGTAAATGTATGAACAAATGTATGTTTGAGCTCTCTAGCATGTCCTTTTAAAATTTGATTAACCAAAATTACAGGTCAAAAATATTCTTGTTTAAAAATATGCAATATACACAGTGAGCCTAATGTGATAATGGGTAAAGAAAGTCAATAGTATACACTAATGTTAATTTAGTACTTAAATTTAAGAAAATTAAAAATAGGCTCCAGGTATCACTAATACCTGAAGGAGTAGAATATTGTGAGAAAGTATAGTCAGAACTTCAGTAGGACTGTACTGTCCAACATCACTTGAGATATTGATAGACACTGATTGCCTTCCTTGTTTCCCGTGTGATATAGTCATATCCACCAGGCAATTGCTTCTTCCTCTGTCATCCCCAGACCACTTCAAACAGATCTTAGCCATTGACACATTTCATTCCATGCATCTATTTACATATGAGCCTCTCTCTCCATTAGAATCTACTGAAGTAATAATTTACTTTTGTGTCTTCATTTCCTTGTTCCATACCTAGGAAATAAATACACAATGGATGGCCATAGACTACATAACTAGTTAGTTTTTATATAATTTATGAACCCAATAGTGTTAGAAATCCTTGATGTTTTCTTCTCTTTGAGAACTAATTTACTGTATGGCATATTTTATGTTTAACATTCCAAATGTAGAGATTTTCTGGTTTTAGAAACATTAAATCTGTTACTAATGGCTCATTCGTTTAGCCTTTGATGTATATAGCACTTATCATGTCTTCCCTCAGTATTCCTATAGATATTTCTTGTTGTCTTAGAAAAGTAATGCAAATGACTTTTATTACCTTTTAAGAAATTGAAGAATGCCAATAATTTATTCCTTCCCTTAAATAGAAATGGTGTCATATAAATATTCTATTTATGATTTAAAAGTGGTAGTTAAATTTCCCATGTATTAAAGCTTGAATACTGAGCTGTGAAGATAGTCGAAGTGAAATATGTCACATGCCACCAACAACATTGTGTTCTCCTGGTACATCCAATGGCAATATCATATCTCAAAGCAGAGAAGAGAGTGCTGTCCCATACATAAAATACTACCAATTAGTGATGCTAATTTACCTCTAAAACTCCTGTCACTCAAAAATGACTTTGGAATCCCTGAGAGTGAAGAGAAGTTTTATTGAATAATTTTTGAATTCCCAACCTTTAGAGAATAATAGTAGTTGGTATATTGGTAAAAGGCTATCAGTAAAGTGAATTCTTAATTATTTATTGCTCAATATAACTTTCAAATTCTCCATGATCTCTATGTATTCCAAAGCTTCTGTCTTACTCCATGTATTATTGCTGTGCTCCTTGAAGTTCCATATGAATAAAATCAGCAAGATGCCTTTCTTGATATGCTATTCATATGTGTTTAAAATTGAGCATCTCAAACAGTTATGCCCATCATAAAATGTTAATCATGTGAATCATTTAACAGATCAGGAACTGAAAACTACATAGTAATGATTCTCAAAATTCAGTGTGTTCTCATGTCCCATTCCCATAGTTGTTGAACTTTGGATCAGATGATTTTGATCGTTGTAATAGGCATATTATACTAAAAAGTGTCTCTGTGTGTGTATGTGTGCATGTGTGAGTGTGTGTGTGTGGTGTTAAGTATGTGGAACACCAGCAAACTGCTTGTTAGTCCAATATTTCTATTACTCTAAACTTTGAATATATTAAACAATCTACATGTTGGTAGCTCTGCTATTTCTATTGTAGAACTATTGTACAATAATAATATTAATTTTGGAATGTGAGGATTAAATGAATGGAGTTTTCCTAAGCAAAATGATTTGAAAATGAAGTAGTCCTTCTTCTCCATGTACATAAGCATCATTACAAACCTAAAAGATATTAATTCTTATGGAAATTGGTTTCATGTCAGCTATAGGTATTATAGAACTTTTTATTTTGCTCCTACAAATGTAAATTTATCTATTGTAAGAATCTTATTATCTAAATATTTTAGTCTTCTGCCAATTTCAAATTGTAGTGAAATAGATCAGTCAAAAATTAAAACAAACAATTAGGCTATCCTTTTTCCTTTAAAATATCAAAAACAATAAGTTTGTTTGCTATCCTCTGTGACTCGTTTCTAAAATGTGCCATCTTCATAGTAGTTTGCATTTTGTCTTTCCATAAATTGTACTTGACATGTAGGTGAAAGAGCAGATGAGAGCTATATTTTATTTTGTATGTATGTGTGTGTTTAGTATTTCACAATGAAGTCTGGTGAAACATCCTATTAATTTTATGAACCCACTTTTAAAGATATGTCAAAATAGATTGTCAGGTACATCTTAATATTTTCAAGATTACTGTTGCTATCAATATCTTTGGTTTACAATTAAAATTTTTTTCTGGTAAAAAAAAAAGATTACTGTTGCTAGACTGTATTTTTTATTGACTTAAAAGATATGTCAAAGATCTTTTATCAGATGGGAAAATGTAAATCCATAGTTCACATTATTTTAAATTTTTATAGATTCTTGTCTATAACACGTAGATGAAATGTTAGAATGATAAATACCTGAAATTTATGGTGACCTCTGAAGAAAAGTGTTTTGAGTTTTAAAAATGTTTGAGAGCCACGCATGTACTTTTTTCTCTCTTCTCCTCTAAGTCCTCCCCCACCACTTTCATATGTATAGGAGTAAATGATGTTTCATTTGACAGATTAAAAATATTATATTACCTCCTAGTCACAATAAGTACAACTTACTGGTAGCACCATCATTAGCGGAGCAATAATAATGCCTCATTTATAGCAATATATTGAATGATTAATTCAGGATGAAGTTTATCATAGAATGTAATCACAAGGAAATGGGTGGGTGATTTGGGTGAGTGCTTAAGACAGAACTTCTCAGCAAGCATTATATTTGAGGAAGTACTCCCAAAACATTGAAATAGTTTAACTTTAAAAAGTTCTGCAGATTTTCATTTACGTGGCTGCTGGTGGCAGTTCTCTTTCAAAAATGGCCAGAGCAACTCATAGTTTGGGTGGTTCATGTAGTTCCATCTGGAAAGGGCAGCAGTCTCTGTGTCCTTGGTGTGTATATGTGGTCTATCTAGAATTGTATTTTTAAGTTAGTTAGTGCAGGGATGCATAAACGCTGACTCAGTACTCTGACGTGTGAAGTCTGATATTGTCCCACCTGACTATTTGTGACCTTGCATCACTTGCCATCTCCTCCTGATTTAGCAGCATTAGTCCACTTTCCTTTCTCTGAGGTTGCCAAGGTCCTTCCCACCTTTCATGCTGATTTCTCTCCTTATAAACCTGTTTCCTCAGGTAATCAGATGCAGTGATTTCTTTCTAATCTTTTAAGTCTCTCTTGTCCAGAGAAGCTTTCCAGATCTCCCCAACATCAACCATTAGTATAAAAAAATGTGTGTACCTTCCATGCTTGTGTATTAACTATGATATAAATACATATTGTACACACATATCTATTCTTACAGAATGCTTATCTTCACTTTAGTCCAAGTTGCTTGAGGGCAGAAATGGGGTTATTGTTTTCACCCTGTGTGTGTAACAGTGCTTGGCTCATTTCACCCTGGTACCTATAACAGTGCAGTGAATAAAGGAATCTGAGAGAAGTGTTTGATATACTCTTTCTCAAGGCATCCCATTTATTACTTCTACTGGGAAGAAATATGTGGTAACAGACAGGACTAGTTCAAAACAGCACTAACGCAGGACATTCAGTTTTTAAATTATGTTTTATCTAAGGTAGTGGAGAAATATTGAAACTTTTAATGCTTCTAAATTGTTGTATACATAAGATGTGATCATCAGAAAAAAAAAAAATAGCACCACCAAGGAGCGGGGAAAGGTAATCTATCATAGATTTCACACTTGAAAGTTGGGTTGTCTAAACATATAGAGCTTAGTGTTTTAACTTTAAGTAGGAGCAAGGAACAATGTAAAATTATATGACACAGTTGTGATAACATCAGTCCATAATGGTGCTTTTCTTTTAATATTTTTTTTTTAACGAGACAGGTAAATATACATTTTCCCTGCCTTTTCCCTCTCTCTCTGTTTGTCTCTCTCTCTTTCACACATTATTAGGTGAACAGACAGTGATCATATAGAAATACATAAGTAGGAATAAAAGCATTCTTCCTTGGAATTTTGATGTATGGCTTCTCATCCTGACTTGGTCATGGATGAGAATATAATAGTTATGTCTGTTACTAACCCTTCAGTCTTAGGGTATGTTTTTAATTTTTTATTTCATCTCCAACAAGTAAAATAAAAAACTTGACCTAGAGTCAGATGTGGTGGAGCATATTTTTATTAAATTCCATTTAGAAATTATCCAGAATTGTGGAATTGAGTGACAGAATCATTTGAATGAATAAAAACAGGCAAATAATTATCTTGATTTGGAAAGAATACAAGCAGTGAGTATAGTATTATATTAGTATTGAATAATTTTGTAAAGAAAAAAATGGGATATGATAGAACTTAAATTTCATAAAATGAAATTTTTTGTTTGGTTTAATTTTGTTCTTTGTATTATATATCATGGAAAGTTTTCATTATTCTGTTTAAATATAATACTATATTATTTTAGATTTTCAGTTTATTAAGTTCTTCAAACCTATTTTATAATATAGTTTTCATATACCCATGGAGGATGGCAGAACACAATTTATTACTTTTAATTAGAAATGAAGAAACTGAAATGTAGAAGAATCAAACTTAAGGAAGCTAGTGAATTGAAATGCTAGAGTCCAGATAGTGTTTACATTCTAAGTAAAAAAAAAAAGTTTTTTAATATAACCAAAATTCCATATATTTCAAAAAATAATTTAAATGTGACATTAATTATTAAAATTTTATTTGAACTCTATCCTTCCTTTAGGTTATAGTGTGCATTCAACACTTAAGTTTTGGTCTAGGTTTATGTTAGATACAAGAATATAGATATGTTTCGAACATTAAATGACTGACTTACCTAGAGCTAAAATCATATAAGAGAGATATAGGAAGAGAATTCTTACAACATTGGAGACTGATTTAAACTTCGTCTATTTACTTTTATTAAAGAGCTTTGCCCTGAAACTGACTTCTCACCCTTTCTTCACATTCAGGAAGAGAAAGGCCCAGGAAGTGAACTGGGGGCTTTTCAACTATAAATCTTTATTCTGGGAATATCGAGGTTTCCTGTTGCACTTATCACTGACACTCACAAATCTGGTAATTTGTAGCAGTCTGTAGCTGATTTAATCAGTTACCTCATTTACTGTAACTTCAAATGTATTTTCTCCCAATTACTCTTCATAGACATGGGATTAACATTCTTTAATGTTGAACGTAGATATTTGTTCAAAAGAAAAATATAGATTAATTTTACTATGCTATAAAGGTATTATTCCATTAGCATGCTACTTACTAATTTTAAATCAAATATAGTGTCTTCTATGTTTTGAAATGTGTATCATATTTCCATTTTATTACTGTTTAACATAGCAGAAATATTAGTAAAATGGTGCTCAATGTAATTTCTGTGACACTATTTTAAACATGTAATATTTACTTGATTACTTTCATAATTTCTATTACTTTAAAATGTTTTTATTAACACATTGTAGCTGTGCATAATTATTGAGTTAATTTTGATATAATCATACATCCATTTAACATAATTTGCTCAGTTTCAGTTTCTAGTACTTTCTCTACACCCCCTCCCCCCCCCCAATTTATTCCCCTTTCTTCTACTCTAATGGTCTTCCTTTTCTTTATTTATGATTTTTAGAACAAAGATGAACTATTGCAAAAGTTTTTTTCTTAAAAATCATTTCAGCATCTGTATGTATGAGTAAAGGCTAGAATTTAAACACAGAAATTACAGAGAATGGATCTCTTCGTTTCTCATATGAAAGGTCACCAAACCTATCTAATGCAAGGGTTTGAGGACTTTGACAACCTGACTTGTAGATGTAGAAAAATATAATTAAAGTTGCTGTCAATTAAGTTCCAATGGCATTTACAGAATTCCAAAACCTCCAAAGATTTTTTTCTAAACAGTTTATATAATTTAAATATTTTAAACAATTTTTATTTCTTTTTTCCAATACTTTCTGATGTAGACTAGATTTTTAAAAAGTTGGTGTTTATTATCATTCAAAAGAATCTAAAACATTTGTTTTAGGCAGAATTCAAATGTATATCCATAAAAGAATGACATTTTATTCTGAATATGGTACAATTTTATGTGTCAAGAAATGAAATGTAACAAGTGAAGTGTAATTCATGAACTAAATATTGACACAAGTGTTGTTTTCTTATAAAAAGATTATAAGCTAATGTGTAAAACAACATGTTATTTGGTTGTACAAGAATGAGCATTTTTAAGACAGACACGGTGGCAAACACCTATAAAATCTCATAAGTTCAGGAGGCTGAGGCAGGAGGATCCCGAGTTCAAAGCCAGCCTCAGCAAAAGTTAGGTACTAAGCAACTCAGTGAAACCCTGTCTCTAAATAAAATGTAAAAAAAATAGGGCTGGGGATGTGATCAATGGTCAAATGCCCCTGAGTTCAATCCCTGATACCCTCCCACCAGAAAAAAGAATGAGTATTTTTTAAAATTTCGAACATATAGATAACATTTTTATAATGTTATTTTAAGGAAAATATTAATAAAAATATAGGAGGCATGTAAATATGTGAATATATATGTGCTGAATTTGGGAATACATTGATTTAGTATAAATTTATTTGTAAATGAGGAAATTGAGATTAACAGAATTTAACTGAGTTATCCTGAATCCTACAGTTTTGAGATAGAATAAAAGAGCAAATTAAAAGCAAAGATAATGTCTACCTAAAATAAATGAAAATGACATTTGTTACCAGTAACTATTAAAGATTTTCTGACAAATTACATTTTCCAGGTACTATGATAGGAGAAAGAGGGAGAAAGGGAGGAAGACGGAGAGAGAGAAAGAGGGAGAGAGAGAGAGAGAGAGAGAGAGAGAGAGAATGAAAAAGAGAACAAGAAAGAAGGGAAGGAAGGGAAAGAAAAGAAAGAATCTTCAACTTTTCTAGTCCAATTGGGGAAGTTCTTGCCCTAAAAATGTTTGAAATAGAGTGTATTTTATTGGAGCCTGAAACTATGTGATCTACTGAAATTGCATCCGTGGCCACACAGTGTTCTCTTTCCAACACAGCATGAACTCATCCTCCTATGCATTCAAGACCATATGTTTGAATTCTAATATTGTCAGCTTTTTGCTCCCTAGTCATTTATTCTTTTGTCAACTTGCAGAGGTATTCTTTTGTAGTCTAGAGCTATCATCCCATGATAAAAATCATTTTGGGCTATGATGTGGGTTTTCTGCTTTGACCAAAACTTGATTTTTCTTAATTATTATTACAGAACAACCATATCAGTATACATTGTATCTATTAGAAAAATCTCATAAAATGCATATTCTAGAATCTATATCATTAGATGCACTTATGGACTGGCATTTTTATTCATTTTCTTGGGTTTTATTTTTTTTTATTTGTTCTTTTTAGATATACATGACAGTAGAATGTATTTTGGCCTATTATACATACATGTAGTATAACTTATTCTAATTAGGTTACCATTCTTGTGGTTGTACATGATGTGGAGTTATACTGGTTGTTTATTCATATATGAACATAGGAGAGTTATGTCTGATTCATTCTAATGTCTGTCCTATTCCCACCCCCTTTTCCCTTCATTCCTCTTTGTCTAATCCAATGAACTTCTCTTCCCCCCACCACCACCAATTTACTGTGTGTTAGCATTCACATATCACAGAGAACATTTGGGCATTTGATTTTTATTATTTAGGTGGTAGGGTATTGGGGAAAAGGGAGGAGACTAGAAGTAGTTTTAAGAAGCAGCAAGATAAGTCAAGTCCTCTATCAGTAAACTCTGAGCCATGCTTTGAGAAAAACTGCAACATATATTATTAAATTTTGAAGTGAAAGCAAACATTTTTATTAAATGATTCCTTGAAACATGTTGATGAATTTTATTCAGTGATATTTTATATTGTATTTTTCCAGGCAGAAGAGAACATGTTACTTCATCATTCATCAAGAGTGAATTACTTTTGTATTTAAAATATCTTAGATATGCACATTTTATAATGGAAGTGCAAAAAACAAAATAAGATTTTCCACTAAAAGACCTCATGCTAAACTGCAGCTACTCAATCTACTAGAGTCTTAACAGAAAACTTTAAATGACAAGGAAACAGGAAACAATGTAGTCATCTTATTCCTTGTTGAATGAAGACAGTCAAGGTTAGTCTACCACATCCATAGCAGGCAGATGCATATAGAGTTTCAAAGGCTGACTGGCAAGGTTTTCCTATTTATAAGGAATAAGTTTAGCCAATGCAAAATGTTCATTATTATGTTTTCTCTAAAAACAAACAAACAAATAAAAACTCAGTATTTTCTCTCTCCTCCATTGTACATGTGGAATGATACATGGCATTAAAGCAACTGTGCAACTGTACTGACTCAGTAAAAGAGGGACACCTGTTTGAGTAATGAGAAGAGCAAAGCACCATTTACCAAAAAAAAAAAAAAAAAAAAAAAAAAAAAAAAAAAAATCTTAAAATCCTGTATGAATTTACATATTCTTATGCAGAACAAGACAACGGAGATTAAATCATCTAGGTCAGCATCAGTTCAAACACATGTAACTTGCTCTTTTCTTTTTAAATTTATTTATTTATTTATTACTTATACATGACAGTAGAGTATATTTTAACATAGTTATACAAACATGGAGTACATCTTGTTCTATTTAGGATCCCAACCTTATGATTGTAATTTGTTCTTTACAGTCACCATACTCAGGCTACCTAGGAGACTTGTTGGAATTTCTCTCAAAGTGCATTAGCATGTCATGTTACTCTGAAAGCCATTTTGTCCTGCAAAGTAGCTCCCAAGTCCAAGTTGATGGATTTATTTTACACCTTCAGGGACAAGGTTAGCTGCCTGATAATTTGGAGAATGAGTTAAGATTTCAAATTTCTGGATACTTTGTATGTTTTGTCTTCCTTAAACTTTTAATCCCTGGCTTAATATATTCACTTCTTACATGAATTTTATAGACTTAGACACCAAAAAAAAACCCACAATCAACTGCTGTTTTGTGCTCCCTAGGTATTTCTAAGTAATTTAATTGTTTTGGTACAAATATTTTACTTGTGTTATTCAAAATGAGGTCTTAAAATTTAGAAATCAGAGGAGAAAAATGCAGAAAATGTGGCAACCTTGATTGATGTAACTGGGTTAGATTCTTCTACAGTACAAGTGATTTTTGAAGAAGCAGTTAAATATCTACTTGCACAAGTTGATTTTAACTGGGATGTCACTGGAACAAAGAACAGTTCCTTCCCTACCTGTCTGCATAACATTAATTTTCCATTAAAAAAGAGGTGTTTATTATTCAGTATTAAAACATTGTTTTAGTTATCTTTCAAGAATCTGCCTCACTCATCCATTTCAATGGATGGTGACAAGAGGTTAGAACAATACAAAAAACAATTAAATAACACTGATGTAGCCGAGCTGTGCATTTTATTTATTAAATAAATTTAGTTTTGTTGTTTAGAGTAATATAGGTGTCCATCATTTGTTAACACACCAGGAGGGGTATGGGAAGAAAAGAGAGAGTACCTGGACACTAGTTTGAACTTCAACATTTTCTATTATTAAAAAGTTCAAGATGTTTTTACTTCTTTATAATATGCTTCCTGTTTAATATTTCCTGGATACCTTTTTAAATGCATATTTATAAATGTCTTATACTGAATTGCACTTGTTTTTCTAGTTTTAATATTCATGTATTCATTCTTTTAGCAAATATTTATTGAATTCTTAATTTGTAGAAGACACAGTGATATAAGGAATACTCCCTGAGCTCCAAGTTTATAATCTAGTTAAGGAGATGACATGCATACAAATAATTACAGAAGAAGATAGCATACATTAAATGTCATAGAGGGACAGGAAAAACTCAGTAAGAGTTCAAATGAGGGTGAAGCCACTTCAGGCAAAATCCTATTATATGAGCCCATGGGGATATCCAAATTCTGTTGAAGTTTTAAATGTTATTTGGTGCTTCACTATTCACCAAGCACGGAGAGAAATGGCATCATATTAAATTAATTATGCTTGATTAGTATAATGATTCTCTGGCTTTCTAAGACTTTATCTTATTTTGACATCAAATTGTTAAAAGCATACAGAATTATTTGTGTGCACATTGTATTTGCAATTTTGTTAAATGTAAATGTATATAGACAGGCTAAAAATGGCTATATGTTCTGGTTATTTTCTAAATTGTTAATGATAATTATATTAATAAACTTGTATTTTAAAAGAGTAGATGATATAAGGGCATTAACATATTGACTTTCCCAATTAGGGAAAACAGAATGGTAACTGAAATGACACATTTTGTGGTCACTTGATACCCATAAAATGATATCTAAAGCAGTATATTTTTGGTATGGCATTCAGACTAAGAGAATAAAAGCAATAGAGTGAAGAATACCAGGCATATTATAAGCTCACAGTAAATGTTAGTGGATTCATTTGGTTTAGAACACGTTTTAATTGATTCATAAGATCCTGATTTTTCTAGAGTGAGTGGGTGGCAAAGTTTAGCTTGTTCTCCTTTTTGTGTTTTGCCAAGGAAAATGGTGGAACAATATAAAATACATGTTTACATGTTAAAATTGTCTACTTCATTGTAAGGAGGGAACATGCAATTATACTCAGTAGGAATTCTCTGAGTCCTGATTATAATAGAAATACCAGCCTTTTCTTCCTACTTTTTCCCATGTATACATAGATAATTCTAAGCAAGAATTTTGTGGACTACAAAAGGATACACTGTCCGGAGATCCTGGAATATTTGTCATATTCATAGTGCTCTGGAAATTTAGTTGGATTATTTTATTTAAACTAAGTTTGTCATTTCACATACCTTATAGTTTGATCTGATATGATTTCTCTTCCTACTTATGATCTTTCAGAGTGCTAAACAGCCTATTCAACATGCAGATAACTGTTAGTAATATATCCCACACAGCTGATCTCAGAGACATTCAAAGTTTCTTTGTGTCAAAAGTGTTACCTCCATTGCTAAATCCCTTATATCCCAATCTACAGAGGCAGGAAGCAATGGCAGTCAGTTTTACTCATGGTTTTATTCTCAAGGTCTAATTCAATATTTGGAACCAAGTGATATTAAATAATTGCTACATCAACCAAATAAGAAATTACTAATTTAAAAATCACAATCACAATTGAAAAAAATGCATTTATTATATTAGAATGTATGCAAACAATATGAAAGAAGAGATATAAGCATTATGTACTGTTTCTTGGTGTTAATCACTGCTTGAGTCAGGGCTTAAATCCCTCATTAAACAGTGTCAGACATACAACTGAATTTAGGCAAGAAGTTTTTGAATCTCAAAACACAGTTTACTGAGGATTCCCATAGCAATACAGTAAGTAAGTTACCATAAATCTAATAAATAAAATTATGCATTCTTTATTTGTTAAACATAAAAATTTTAAAACAGGTTTGCATGTGTAAAAATCCAAGTTCTTACCCCCACGTTTTTCTTTTCACTTACTAATACAGAATTACCTTGTAGAACTTATGATTGCAGGCTGCAACCAGGGAATCAAAGATATCAGTCAGAACAACTCCCCAAGCTGTGACTATCCCTATTCTGTGATAATGCTATTTTCCAAAGCAACTCCAGCAATATCAAGAGTCACTTTCATTTAGTTACTAAGTAGTCTTTGAGGGGCTCAAGTTTGCTTTCCTATAAAGTTGATGTAAAATTTTAACCTCTTTCATCTAAGATATTTTCAAGAGACACAATTTAGATGATAAATATTCCAACCCATGTTTTTTTCTCATAGAGGAACTTCCTCTAACCTCCTGACTGGTACAGAGATCAAATACTAAAGCTTCATTTCTACTTATCTTATCACAAAGGACAAGTAATGAATGACTATAATTATCTGATTTTATCTACTGCTGTAGCTTAAAGCAATGGAATTTTGAAATTTTGTCATGTAATTATATATCAGGGAGAATGCTTTTTCCGTTTTCATGTATTTAAAATTCATTTTTAAAGATACCAATTAGCACAAATATATTCAAGGGTGATAATGAATGTGTCTGTTTTGATCACTTTGACAATGAAGGCACTTATTTCCTTTCTTCCTTTTTTTTTCTTTCTTTTTTAAATTTTCAGCAGTGGGACCTCACTCACTCATTCTTCATTGCAATTTCATAATCCTCAAAACTCTCCCCTCTGCACTATTCAACCAAGATCAAATGATCATTTTCCTGGTTCCTTTTCTTTCACTATTCTATTATCTCCTCCTGATTATTTCTTTCACCATTCTATTATCTCCTCCTTTTACCTTTTGCTTTCAGATCCAGAAGCTATGAGTTGAGCAGTCAGATTCTCCACTGAATACTAGAGAGCTCTGAAAGTACTCATGACATTGACAATTAGGGAAATATATAAAATGAAAACAAAAATTATTCTGCATACTTTCTTCTGACTCCATAATTGACATGCTTTATAATACAGGTCAAAACAGAAAGCAGAATGTGATAGACATCATTATCCAAAGTACATGTATGAAGACACGAATTGGTGTCAACATACTTTATATACACAACCAGAGATGAAAAATCGTGCTGTTTATGTGTAATAAGAATTGTAATGCATTACACTGTCATTTATTTTTTTAAAAAAAATCAATAGAAAACAGAAATTCTGTAATTCTGATTCTGCCATTATAAATAGAGAGTAAGACAGGATTTAGCTTATGAAAATATAAGTTTTTAGGTTGGTGGTGTAGCTCAGAGATCTAGCATGCAAGAGACCCTTGGTTTCATCCCCAATACTGTGGGGCGGGAAGGGAGGGCATTAAAGTTGATTCTGCTTAGTCATAATGCTTTTTAAATTTTTTAAAATGATTTTTATGTAGATTACATTATTTTTAGAAGTACTTTTTAAATTTTTTTTTTATAGAAAGGGAGTATTCAGAGAAATCCTACCTCGCAAATAATGAGGCAGAATGACAATTTACATGATGTTTAAATGTTTTGTGGAATATATGTTTAATGTGATGAACTAATGTGTAGTATCATAGCAGTGATCTTTTTAAAAGTATCCTTAAAAACATTATTTTCAAAATAAACTGTACTGGTGACTTAAATAATGACAGAATGATAAGATATTCATTTTCTATACATTTCTTCAAAATAGGCATTAGAATTATTTATATGATAATTTTTAAGTAGTTCATATGCCTGTTACATTTTGGGTTTTCATTAGGTGCTGGTAATATTCTTAGGACACGTTTCATTTACCAGAAATCAGTGCCAGCTGGGACAGAGGATGGTTCAGGAATAATCCTCAGGAAATGCCCAGATTCAATTATTCTGACTTAAATTATTTAGTTTGGATATGTTTGGTGGGGTAATTTTATTCTGGGAGCAAGGTGAGATTTTTTATCGTTAGTTTTTCTCTTGAAGCAGTCTGCCAAATTGAAGGCATTTTATTTAAGCCTCATCAGAAACTGTGAACATTGCAGTATGGCTTGATTATAGTGCTAAATACCATGGAATACAGACAAGAATACCATTTAGCCAGGTGGGGTTTATACATATTTTAAATAAAAAAATAATTTTATCAAAACTTAAGATAATTTGTTTTTCACAGGAAGCATAGTTTGTGTATCTTAGAAAGCAATAAATAAATAATATAAAACTATAAATGATTTTAACAAAATAGTTTTGAAGAGACATCAGTAATAATGCTTTGTAATATAGAGGCACTATTAGGCAATCAGTGATTCTATCATGATTTAAATTTCAAATATTATGAGCTGGGTTAGAGGCTTTTAACTTAAAAATGATTTGATAAATAATAATATTTGTATTTTACTGCAGATTTTTCTTTTCTCCGTCCCCCCCCCCCCACACCTTGGTACCAGGAATTGAACCCAGGGATGCTTAACCAATCAGCTACATTCCCAGGCCTTTTTATTTTTTTATTTTGAGACAGGCTCTCCCTAAGTTACTTAGGGCTTCACTGAGTTGCTGAGACTGGCTTTGAATTCACTATTTTCCTGCTTCACCTCCCAAGCTGCTAAAATTACAGGTGTGCACCACTACACCCAGCTGCTGTACATTTTTAAAGAGACTTTACCATACTAATATACCTATATCCACGAAAAATTTCCAAGAAGGGAATTTACATTTGACCAGAGAATCCTTAAATTTTAAATATATCACTTCACTATCACTAAAAAAAAAAAAAAAAAAATCAACTTTTAGAATCATGAATCCTTGTGTCATTGCTTCTATTTTACAATTATCTTTCATCTTAAAGTCCTTTGCTGTTTCTAATTCATATATATATATAACCATTTGTGAATATATATATGTGTATATATATGATTATTGTAGAAAACAGTGCAAACCTTTGGTACAGTTATGGTGGCTTTTTTTTCTCAATAGTTTTATCATTGTCATTATTCATGGATCTATGCACTGCATCAAACTCTCCTGTGTTATGTAAAGAGAGTGAGCCCAGATACAAAGTGTTTGTATGGTTTCACATCCTTACATAGGACACAGAGAGAGGAAGCCTCCTCTTTTCTCCACCTCGAGGCACCTGTTGTATAGAATTTATTTGAGTAGAGCTCTATGCCTGGTAAATAGAACAGGCAAGACATCAGTGACTTGCATGTCTTTGTTTTGTGTTTTGTTTTTCTGGGTTGATGAAGTACGGGGCAGAGATGTTACATTGAGAGTTTAGCCTTTAACACTTAGGTAGAAAAATCATGTTCTTCCTTTTCAACATATCGTGCACTGTCTGCCCAGCAACTCCTCTCAAATTCCTCCAAACATCTTCTCTCCAGGTGGGAACAACTAGATGTTGATGAGCTTTGCCTCTATTTGTATGATGGTTTGCATCTTAGAGTCTCATCCTCAGGTGGGTGTTCTGAGACCAGGGCCACTGCAAGTGGAAAAGAGAAAGTAGAGTTTTGATAGAGATCATTAATTCTACTTATTCACCTTTCCTCTCCTGTTTATTCTTGTACTATTTGATAAAATTTATGTACTATTTGATAAAATAGTCTATGTACTATTTGATAAAATTTAAGTATAATGCAGTTAATACATATTAAAATGAATTTATAGTCTTTGGAAATCTCAGTTTTTGATGCTCAAGTTTTAATAGTCTGAAATGTAATTTGGGAATATAACAAAAGGCTTTAAAAATAGTTTAGAGATTTTTTTTTAAATTTTTTGTGCTAAAGACTTCTGTTTGTTCAGTGGGTTACAAGGACAGTCTCTCAAATTTTACTTTCATTTGGTTTTACTTCACTTTTATCTTATGGGCAAAGTGCTCACATTGCAAAATTCCATAGAAAAGCTCTGTGCATTTATAGCTTTTGCATTTCACATCTCCATTTTATGCTGTATGTAGGTTTGTAGCATTTCCACTGTCTGCCTTTTCTAACACCTTCTTATGTAGCAAGACAGAAGCAACAAATACATGAGCTCTGGCAAATAATTTACTAACTTGACTACTACAATAGGTTCCTATCTGTCTCCACTGTAGATGAAATGAGTTGGCTGTACTATCTACAAAGTGCCTTTTGTCAATTTAAAAAGACAATCTGCAGAATGTACCCTTATTCGTGTATTAACAGAATTCTTACAGTCTGATTTTACACTTAAGTACTTCTCTATTTTTTTCTGTTCATAAAAAAATACTAATTTCTTAAACTTTCATTTTCATTTAAGTTTCTTGTATCAATTTAGTAATTGCTTCTTATATGAAATAATAGACTATGAGTTGTTTTGAAAACACAGAATATGGCATTTTATTTGTGTTTTAATTGAGGTTTAGTTTGAAATTAGAATGTTTTATTTTAAAATATAGCATGAGAAAAAATTGAATTAATATTTTAACATTATCTTTAAATTAACTTTCTGGTACTCTGTTATAGATAACATGTTCTACATGTTATCTATAGTTTAAAATTACCATTTTTTCAAATTATTGACTCAAAAACACATGATAAATGCAGCATCTTAGGAAAGAACGAAGAGTTGAGAAGAGATTCTTCATGAAACAGTTCTTAATTGGGGGTCTAGTAAGATATTTTTAATAGAATTATTTGGTTATTCATGGTATTTGGGTTCTAGAAGCTACCTGAGTCTTGAGTTGAAATATGCATATGTCTGCTGATAATCACAATACTAAATATTGATTTGCTTAGAAGTGTTAGTAAAGACAAATGTTTGATGCCATCACTAGTGTGTGGTGATATTTTCTGGGGGGATAAACATACTTTCATTCAATGAAATTGTACTTTTCATTCAATGTTCATGTTTACCCAATATAAAACTTCTTGTATTATTCCAAGTGTACAGAAGTTATATAGAAAAAGTGAAATGTACATATTTAGCATACTAGAAATACCTGTAAAATATAATATTCTTATTTGATGATATACTGATTAAGTTCTTCATCATTTGAATTTTTTGTGCCTCCAACACTTTTATACTTATTTTGAAGTTCTTATCTAGTATCTGCCTGACAAATACTAGTTCATTTGTCAGTTCCTTTTAATGGAAACAAAGTAGATTTTCTTATTTATTGGGCCATTTGGAAAGAAAGCAATGAAAATTTATATACCTTGGTATATATTAACTGCATAGAAGCAAAGATGCACATCTCAAGGGTCAATTTTATTTTACTTTTATAATGATCTTCTCACATCTTTCCTTCTCTTCCTTAGCCTTTTGTTACTACATTACAATCAAAACTGGATTGCTTTCTTGCATATTAATGCACTGCAAATAAACCAGGATGTTCATAGATGGCCTGAACAGACTCTCCATCACTCCCTTGAGGAAAATATGCTGTTTCTCTCATAAAAATGAACTTTTAGTAAGAAAAGAGTTCAGAAAAAGTGATTTTGACCATTTGAGTGATAAACTTTACCTAACATTTCTGAGTGTGTGAATCTCAACAACCTATTTAAAAGAATCAGGGTTGTTAGTAGAGTTACACACTCATTTTTAATTTTAAAGTTGTGTGGGTCCCTATTATGTTCCAAGCCCCGTTCTAGACCCGAAGATACAGAAGTATTTACAAATTAGATGTGATCTCTAGACACAAGTAACAGCCTAAGAAAGCAGACAGAGAAGTCCTGGCTGAACTTTAGTGCAGGTGTTTTTGAAAAGAAAAGAAGTTGCTCTGGTTTTTACTAGACATCTGGTTGTTTTCTGGGTGGAGCTGAACAGAAGAAAAAAAAAATTTCTTTAGCACATGTATTGAGTGAAAACAGTCTACTTTCAATTCCAGTAAGGCTAGGTACATATAAAGGAAGAACCTGAAATTTTCCTGAAGTAGATTCTGCATAAGCTACAATGTTTTGCAGATTGCATTGAGGACATACCTGAAAATGAGTGCATTACATCAGAGTCATCAGTCTTAATTACAAACCTCCTCCTTGAATCACACTTGCATAAATAATGATCTTTAGGCTCTAATATATGTAACACAAAAACAGTCACTAAGCCTGGATTTTTGAGGGTAATTCTAATTTTATATATTCTAATTTTTATATATTCTGTCCTGCTTTCTTAACTATTACACTGAAATATTGGAGGAACCCTATTATTTTGCCTTCTAAAGTATACTGCTTATTCTTTGCATCCAAAATTATCACTAAACACACACACACACACACACATACAGAGAGTTTGGTTATATTTATTAAGAAAAGAATCATAACAGTTTTAATGTTGGTTAGAAATAATGTTGTTAAAAGAAGTGGGGGCTGAATTCAGTGGCACATGACTATAATTGATTATGACTATAATCACAGCAACTCAGGAGACTGAGGCAGGAAGATCACAAGCTTGGTATCAGACCTGCTAGCTTGTCAAATGAAAAATAAAAAAGACTGAGGATGTAACTCAGTGGTTAAATGCCCCTGAGTTCAATCCCAGCACCACAGGGGGGGGAAAATTTGTTCAAAAAGGTTAATGATGTTATGCAGTGGAGTCTTGATTTCAAAATTATTCTTATACATTTTCATTTGTATACTGGAAATTTATTTTCAAACTATATGATTATGTGTGGTAATAAGGAATTTAATTTCTCTAAAAACGTGGCAGCTCATTCTTTATTTACAGCGATGGTTAGAGAGGTTAGGCCACAAATATTATCTACCACATCATTAGTACACTGAAATTGCCAGCTCATGACCTTGAAGCTGGAGAACTTAATAAGAAAGACATAAAGTAATTTTTAAAAAATTGATAAAAGAGCCATTTTTTAACACACACCATGTTTAGGGTCTAATTAATCATAAAAATCACAAGAATAGGATTTGTCAAATGATCTGTACTTTAATTGTAAAACCAGATTATTATAGATTTGTGAAGTTGTTGATAATTTATAAGTAATTTCATATGTTAAGGATAATAATAATTTACTAGTGGATATAAACTGTTTAATATAAAATAAAATACCACCCACATTATTTCATTATATCAAACAAGAAATATGAATTTCAAGGGAGAAAATATGGAAGAAATATTTAAAAGGCATATTAATTACAAGAACCAGTAGTAATAATGGGTATCTTATCTGTATCTTTCCATGTATATATTATTTGTATAAAAAAAACAATTTTAATTGACAGATAATTTTAAAAGCTTATGATTCCCAATTAATGAAAAGGCATATAAATCAGTAAGTCATATTCCTTGTTGATTGAGTATATATAATTCTGGCAATTTATTTACCAATAAGCTTTAAGATTCTTGAACAAATGTGGTCTAATAAAATTCCTGGAAACACAACCCAAGGAGATAAGAGTTTCATATTTTGTTTGTACAAATTTAACAAAACTCAGTTACAAAAGTGGTAACTAAAAAAAGAAACATGCTAATATCCATTTGAGTGTGTATTATATGGTCAGTAAAATAAAATATTTACTAAACATATATTCATTAACAAACAAATGCTCATAAAATAATATTAAATGTCATATTGTTACATGAATTTTTTTCCAGTGCTGAGGATACAACTCAGGGCATTACTCATGCTAGGCAAGTACTCTACCACTGTGGTATATTCCCAACCTGTTTATAAAATTTTATGTAAGGTGTGATCCTTGTTAGATTATGAAAAGAGAAAAATAATTCAAAGATTGACTACTAGGACAAAAAAATCAATATATTTTAAAAGTAATGAAGGTAAAGGATACGCTATGCTTGAATATTGATGGGTTTATTTTTCCTTGAACTTTGAACTACTTTTACTAAAATCACATGAAGCTATAGTGTATATCCTCAACCAGAATAAAAGTCTGATTACAGACCCCTTTCTGAGAATTTTCTTTATCTTTCTCTATTCATGCTCCATAGAATTTAAAACAGTGATTTCTAGAAGAGAGTGCTTAGTGATTGGGGGGAAAAATGAACACATGGCTAGATGGATGAATAAGTAATGTTAACTATCTTATTATCTCCCTTTTATTCACATACTCAGAGCTAGTTATTCTGTATTGGATGCAGTAGAATAAAAATATTCCTGTTTACTGTACCATGTAACCTTTAAATCCAGGGGTTTTGGAAAAAATAGGAAGAGTCTGAGATGACATAAATCCTCAACTCCTGTCCTCACTCTGATCCTTTTTAGCAATCAGACAGTAGACAAGTCCCTGAACTTCCTTGAGTTGATTTCCTCCTGTGTAAAATGAAGGGGCTAGAATGGAACGTCCCTCAAATTTTGCTGCTTTGGTATTGTCGTGGAGTGGAGTAGCCCATGCAGACCTTTCTTCCTCATAGTCTTGAAAGTTTGAGAAATTTCAGTTCTATGTTTTTCTTAGGTTTAGGGAGAAAATTTATGATTGTGGTTTCAAAGATTTCCTACTGTGCCACAGTTGGTACAGGTGGAAGAAATTAAGTAAGAGAGCAGTAGCACTACAAAACTTCATCACCTACTCTGCTTAATTATAGAAGTCAGAACTTCAAAGTGAGAATTATGAAGATAAGTTGAAATGCAGATAATATGTTTCAGGATAACATAGGGTTGATTATGTGTTATTTTGGAATCTTAAGTTTCCAAGTTCTGTATATGTTGTGAATAGTAGCATCATAACTTTGAGGAGGAAAATAGATCCTCTAGTCTCTAGGCCAGTGAATTTCAATTGTTCCATTCAAAGTTCTAAATTCCATAATTAATCACCTACAGTGTGAACACTGATAAAATAAATAATTAGAAGCTAGCATGATCCTTCCGGTTATAACATACAAACTCAAGTGACTATAAAAATATTCAATTTAAAATTATACAAGGTATTTATCCAAAATATTCATTATAGTCTTGTCCACAGGATGGAGAAATATGGACTGAAATATGTTCATAACTGGTTAATCAAGCTTATCCAAACAGTCAGTGTCAATATAAATCCAGAGTATTTCCTTTTCTGAGTTCTCTCTTTGTCTCTCTCTCTCTGTCTCTGTGTGTGTGTGTGTGTGTCCGGGGGCGGGGGGGTGTTATTCAGTGATTGGTAATATTTTTAAGATTTTGTGCTTGAATTTGTATGAATGTATATTGTTTTCTTGAATGGCCTGTAGGATAGACTAAACTAAGTAGTATTGATTTTCATAAGGCAAAGAGTTACATTTGACATTTAACATAAAAAGGAAGAAGCTGTTCAAGTACAGAATGTTGAAGGACCTGGCACAATATTCCATGTGAAGAATATCAAAGCAATTGCAGAAATATTGGGCTTCATTAGTAGAAGTATAGATTTTAGACCAGACCAGGTAACAGTCCTGTTGTATACTCTATTGGTCAGACTTCAGGCTGAGTTCTTAGTTTTGGGCAGCATATTTAATAGAACACATTTTAACTGAAATACATCCAGCAAAGTAATTATATCCTTAGAAGTTCTCAAAATCATGTTTACTGTACCATGCTTCTTTTTAAGTCCGATATTATTCATCCATTCTTATTTCTGCATATCATTCTTGTATTTTCTACTTGAGAATTGAGATTCATCCCATGCTTAAATCTTACATTTAATTTTAATTTTATCCTAAAATCTGTTTCTTGGAATGGTCAGAGGGAATTTTTGAAGTAGAATTATAGCCAGGTACAGAAATACTATGCAACCATAATTTTTTATTTATTCTTTGTGTGTTTTGGTTGTAGGGATCGAATCCACTGACCTACATCCCCAGGCCTATTTATTTATTTATTTACTTACTTATTTACTTATTTTGAGACAGGGTCTTGCTAAGTTCCTAAGACTGGTCTCAAATCTGTGATCCTCCTACATACATTTCCTGAGTCACTAGGATTATAGGCCTGCACCACCATACCCAGCTCATAATTGTTTATGTCCAATATCCTTTCTGATCGGTAGTAATGTTCATTCTGATTATATCCTGTACACATACATACATGTAAACACACACATATAAGTTAATCAACATATCCTAGCTGCCATTTCACAATCTAATTTCATTATTGTTAAAAATGAGACTGAGAATGTTTTCTCTTTTCCACTCAATTAAGCATATGTCTGGAACTATCTTAGAAAATCACTGATGGGAGAAGGTGACACAAGTTTTGGAGATGACAAGCCAGCCTTGTAATAACATAATCTTTGTCTCTGGATCATACTAAACTTAAACCTAATAGATCTACCCTAGTAAATAGATTTTAAAAATATTTTCACTTAAGGCAGAATGTTTTTAAAAAAATCCTGATATGGGCTGGGGATGTGCCTCTAGTGGTAGCGCTCTCGCCTGGCATACGTGCGGCCCGGGTTCGATCCTCAACACCACATACAAACAAAGATGTTGTGTACGCCGAAAATTAAAAAATAAATATTAAAAAAATTCTCTCTCTCTTTAAAAAAAAGAAATCCATTTATGACTCTGACCTCATTCCTTCTGTAAAGTTAATACATCTTATTTAAAAAAAAAAAATCCTGATAGATCATGCAGGAAAATACACACATGTGCACACACATACATGCACACATAAAAAAGCTGAAGGATGATTAGTTTGCAATAGCAAAAGGAAAAGAAGCTATTTAGACCTGTTTGAAATGTGCTTATACATCATGCCATTATTTAGTGAGCATCAAAGTACATGCCTGGTATAGAACGGTAGAAGTTCCAGGGAGAGATTTTATAAGAATAAAAGGAAGAATGTCCATACAATTTCATTTATTCAATAAGGAAAAGAGCTGCCTTCTGTGGTGTTAGGGACTAAAATAGTTTCTGGTTTATAAAGAATCATATATCAGGTTGAAAGATCCACTGCTGTTTTAACTGTTACTAAAATCCATAGAATTTATTTCACTCTTTTGCCTGACTTTGTACCAGGCACTTTATGTACATTACTTATAATGTAGGTACTACATAATAAATGAAAAAAAAAAAAAAAAAAACAACCAGGGAACAAGAAGTTTGAATAACTTTCCCAAGGTAAGAAAGCTAGTAAACAGCAGCATGAACATCAAACCCAAGGTGTTTGGCTGACTTTTCTTTCCACTAACATTCTAAGAGTGCCTGGATTTTTTATGGATCCAAAGCAATGTTAAAACCCCGTCTTTCATCAATATGTTAGCCATGATTTACATTGTAAAAAATGAACTAATGTAATCCAAAATTACATTATCTTTGATTTATGGACAATAAGATTTTATGAAAGTTCTAAACATGTGCTAAAAGCACTTTAGTATGTAAATTCTATGACTAAAAGGTGCCATGCCTATGTAAGTATAATTGAGCTGTGAAGCTTATATAACCCCATAAATACTAAGAGAAAAACAAAACAAAATTAGTCATTAAAATGCAAAATAAATATGTTTTAATTTCAGAGAGAGCCTATCAGAACTCCCAAGCAATATGTATTCAAGGGCTAAATAGCCAGGTGTTCTCCCAAGAGTTGTATTCAACATTAACTATTTAAAAATTAAAGTAGTAGTGAGGATACACAGAAGAGAAATTTACTGCTATAAATAAGGTCCTGATAGAAAGTGTACAAAAGAATTTTGGCTGGTAATTGCATGTCTTTTTTATCACCTCTCACTGTATCTCTAAAACTAAAATAATATTGTTACAGGTTCGTTTTGAACATTTCTCGCTAGAAAAAACAATCAGGTAGCATTGTTTCATATGTGTATGTTCATTATGACACCTCCATTTAAAGTCAGTGTATTTTATAATATGAGAAATATACTGTATACTCCAGAATGCAATTTACCTGATACAACTAACTTGACGTCATTTTCATTATAATAATTACCCTGTTTTTTAAAAGTAGGACTAAAAGCAGACTCATTACATGGCCTACTTGATGGAATTGTATAATCAAATAAACCCCAGTTCTAATAGCTGACCCTCCTTTCTGCTGATGAAATCTTCAGGATTCTGCAAGTCTTTGCTTATTCAACTGGTTATAGGATCCTAATGCTTATCAACTTAGAATTATTCCTAGCGTTAAATAATATTATAGTAAGTTTTTCTGTCTGCTTAGAAGAGGTGATACATGGAACATAACCGCCCTCTCTGCTTTCTCCCTCTGCCTGACTGCCCTGAGATAATCTCAAAATTAACAAAAATCAACTCTGTGGTCCTTTCTTATCCAGGGCTTTGCTTTCTATTTTTTCTGTTTCCCATGATCAACCATGTTCCAAATAATTTAAGTGGAAAATTCCAGAATAAACAGTTCATGAGTTTTAAACTACACACCAGTCTGAGTAGTGATGAAGTCTCAAGCTATGCGGCTCTGTCCTGCGGGAGTGTGGATCTTCTTTGTGCAGCTCTTCCACACTGTATGTACTACGCAGGCGTTCGTCACTCAGTAGCCATCTTGGCTATCAGTTCTGCTGGTGGTGTGTTGCCAAGCTTGTGTTCAGCCTTTCAGAGGAGTGTAACACTACACTGCAGGGCTTGGCTTCATTCACCTCCCTTACCTCATGATGCAGGCATCACATCATCTCACAGCATGACAGGAATGTTGAGTACGGTAGAATAGTAAATTTTAACAGGGACCACATTCACATAACTTTTATTAGAGTTTATTATTATAGTTGTTTTATTATTAGATGTTGTTAATCTCTCCTGTGCCTAATTTATAAATTGCACTGTATCACAGATATGTATGTATAGGCAAAAATAGTATATTTAGGATCCAGTAATATCTGTGGTTGTAGATATCCATTGGGAAGTCTTGGAACCTAGTCCCTGGCATACAAGGAATCTTCTATATCTCCTACCATAAGTCAGATTACAAACCTGTGTTTTGGTGTATGAGTTTTTCTCAGTCATACAAAGCAGTATATTTCTGGGAAAAGGGTTTAAGTAATGTTTCATTTCCAGAATAAATAAATTTAAAATGAACAAGTCTCCAATTTAGAGTCAACATCTATTTCCCCTTTTTATTACTCACTGTATTTCATAATATTTCCATGCTTGGGCACCATACTTGGAGTCATACTGGGGCACCACAGCTTTTCTTAGATATATTGCAGAATAGTTATTTTACACAGAAAGTTTTTAAACCCCCGATGTTGGGTCTTCCCTAATTTGGAAAAGTCACCCAAGTGTGTAACTATACAGGAAACATATTACCTTTTAGACGTGGAGCCTTGGAGCTGTTGCTAGAACACAATGAAAAAAGGAAACTAAATCAAGCCTCTTTAATTCTGGCCCTAAATATTTGTAAGCAGATATCATCAGCTCCCTTGATGGAAAACTGGGGAAAAGGCCACAAAGAAATTAATTATTCTCTTAAGATCACATAGTGATGGAATACAGTAGTCACGAACATGAACTAAGAAAATTTAGGAAGCCAAAGTATTGACTAGGCCAGCACATTCATTTTCCCAGCTTAGAGAGAGACTTGCAGGTACTGTATCCTTCTTAGTTTTCATATCCATTGCATCTAAAACTTTGTAAAATAAAAACAATATTTGTAGGTCATATATGTCAAAACACAAAATAAGTTCAGACATTTCAGCTATTACCCATTGATTGATTATATTTGTTGAAAACACATGAAGTCTATCAGTGCCTTGACCACATGAAAACAATTCATGACTATTCAGATCAGTAGTAAATGAAAGGTTGCCTATCCATTCACCTCTCTACTTGTGCCCAACAAAATGGGAACACAAATATTTAATCCCTAAAAGTCTTAATTTACCAGAAAAAAAACACCAAAGAAATGGAGTTTTATATTCTATTTTAAAACCATGTATGGGATACAGCAGTATGATAGACTTGAAGCAGAAAACACTATTTTTTCCAATGATTTCTAAAAGCAGCAAACCATGAAATACAATTTAATTTTGTTCTAATGATAGTAGAAGATATTGCATGTCACCTCCAAACATGCACTGTATATTCCTGTCTCTTCAAACTCTATTTTTTATTAGCTTAAAACTCTGAGCTGTTAAATGTAGCATAAAACTTCTGTGAAATTCCACTGCTTTGCAGCAAAAGAACAAATTCTTTTAATTGGATGATTGCTGAGGGGGAGGGGAAAAAGGAGAGAGCTTTTAAAAGTTTGGGTAGTTTATATAGGAAAAATTCCGAATGCTTCAGCAAAATTACCAACTCTCTGAGATTCAGTTTTGTCTATTATTACTAATGTAATGCTTTCAGTGTATAGTAAATTAGATCTTGGCATATTATGGGCCAAACACTATCCTTTTATACTCATGTGTAACCCTTAACAAGTTTCAATGGGAGATGTGCATGGTTACTTGAAAGCAATTTCCCATTATTTTTCCACCCTAAATCCACTCTCCCACAGTGAGGGCAATGGGAAGAACTATATGTCAAAATTAAATTGTAATAATCTCTTTAATTTTATTTAGCAAACTTTTCCAATTAGAAAGAAAAGTTTGTAGTTACCATTTAGTTACCATTTCATTATATATGTATAATAGATTCAATTGACTTGTGTATGTAAAAATGTGTAAAAAGGCTTCACAATTAAAAGTTAACACAGTATCAGAGAAAAGATGTCTGCGTGGATTTATAATTAATACAGCATGTTGCTGAAAATAATAAGATCGTGAGTTCAATTATGTCCAATGGTGGAGCACGGTAATTTTATTTTATTTTTTAAAATATTTAATTGATTTTATTTTTTTAAATACATGACTGTGGAATGCATTACAATTCTTATTACACATAGAGAGCACAATTTTTCATATCTCTGTTTGAATATAAAGTATGTTCACACCAATTTATGTCTTCTTACATGTACTTTGGATAATGATGTCTATCACATTCCACCATCATTGCTAACTCCCTACCCCCACCCTTCCCCAGCATGCTAATTTTAATAACTGGAACAATTTATTCTCTGTAAAATGTGTATGCATAATTTTAAATAACTTTTAATTCAGATTTTTCTTATATGTTTGTGAATCCTTGTCTTTTGCTTTTCTTTTCTTGTCTACATATTTTTATTTTAATTTTATTTAGTTTTGTTTTGTTTTCATTTTCTGATTCATTATCATGAAAAGTATTTAGCAGGTTGCAGGATTCCAACAACGGATATTGTGAGTGAATATCCTGAGTCATGTCATGGGTGGTTGAATTTCTAAGAAAAATAAAAGTCTAGAGTGACTTCCATCATGCAAGCTAAGCTAAACTCTACGTGTGTCAGCTACTTAAAAGGACTCTTGAGTTTCCTAAGCCTCTCTAAGGATGTACTTACTGCTTTAATAGTCACAGTTCCATAAATGTTATTTTGTTTTATTCATTTTTGTAACAAGGGAAAGAAGACTGTGATCTTCAGATTTTTAGACCAAAAATGAATAAGCGAAAAATAGAGTTGGATATTATTAGGCAAAAGGTAAGCTAGAAAGAAAGGTGGGGAGGAGGGAAGGAGGAGAAGGAAGAAAGAAAAGTATTTCTGGATTTTTAAAAAACTTTTCTTCAGGGAAACAAAACAGAATAGGAAAGATCCCAACCTATGTGGAGTGGAGATCATGATTAACAACAGCAACAGAGTGATTAAGTAAATTTTATAGCGTATTGGAAGATGATAAATCCTATGGAGAGAATGCAAGGTCCAAAAACTTAGAGGGTGGGGGAAAGTCTGCCATTGGCCAGGAAACACATGGGAGAAAGACTCGAGGAGGCAAAGGGATCTGTCAAGAAGTTAGCAGAATCCTGTTCTAGAGATAAAGTGAGGGACCTAAATTTGGGTATGTTGTCTGATGACTTTTGGGACCACTAGAAGCTAAGATGGATGGAGAAGAAAAAACCTGGAAAAGAGTAGAAGGAGAAGTCAGAGAGAGAGGGGTGGGAATAGGGCTTTTAAATTCATTATCAACTTTCATTCTAATTCAGATGAGAAGAAGCTTCTAACAGATTAAGCTAAGGAGTGACACAAAATGACTTTTCTTTTAACTGGGTCTTTATGGTTGCTCAGTTTAGAAAGACTGCAGGAAGCAGGGCAAGGAGAAATTACTTAGCAACTTCAAAGAATAAAAAGAAGGTTGAAATAAGAGCTTGGACTCAAGTAAATACTTGTGGGGTCTTTGTATAAAATCATGAAGTTAATTTTCAATGCTCCAAGATTTCCTTTCAGTTGTCTTTTTTCAGTTGCCTTACTGATAACTCTATACATTTCTCCTTTTCAAAATTGATCTTGTTAAAGAACTCCATTAACAAACATTAAGAGAAAGATGTCTCTTAACTCTTCAATGAGTTAACTGCATTTTTAACCAATTGTAACCTATAAGAACAAATTTGAAAGAGTTACATTTTAAACTACAAAAAAATAAAATAAAATAACAGAAATATTATGGGTGGACAGGAAATTTATTCCTTTTATAAATCAAAGTAAATTCTGACTCTTGGAATTTTTTATGGAAATAACTTATGAAAGTTTTATTTTTTTCTCCTCTTTCATTAGAAACTAGATTTTGATCTTTTTTTCTTAATTTTTAATTTTTTTTTGACTGAGGCAGATAGCTAAGTGTATACTAATTTCTTTAAAATAATATTGATATGTTATAGGAATACAGTTAAGTAGCAGGCAGAAATCAAGACATTAGAGATAAAAATCCAAATCATACACCATCTTTCTATCCTCAGAGAACTCAGAGTATGAATCCAGAACAATAGATGTGTAAAAAAACTGCACAGAAAGGTCTGCTGCAGAGGAAAATACCTGTATCTGTAACCACCTACTTCAATAACCACTTAGTTCAAAATAGTTTTCCTCTTCTACTTTTCTGTCTTCACCATCCTTCACCTCAACCCATTATCTTTTATTCCTAGGAATAGAATCATATCCCCTCAGTCACACAGGCTCTTGAACCTTTGATTTGTCACTAATTCCTCCCTTTTTCTCACTTTCAAAATTATTGTTGACTTCTAGAGTCGATCTTTGGAGTTGAATAAAACAGCAGCCAACTGAATTGAATGTTGCATTCTGGTCCATCTTAATTTTTTTCTCATTAACACTTTGATCACTCGCCTCTTTTTGTAGAATTTTAAGTTTTAGTGCATTTTTCATAATTTTGTACACATGTATACCCAAAGATGAAAATAATTTCCATACCTTTTTGTTCTCACTAAATGTTAATATTGTCTTTGCATTTGTTTTGCACTCATAGTTATTATTGGCTTAATAACTTGATATGGAGCCTCCTTGTTTTTACTACTGTAGTGTGAGATTGGATATGAGTGCTTTTTATTTCTACAAAAGAGTACATATGCATTTAGCAACCAGAGCATAATGCCCACAGGGTGACTTTAGCAGTAGAGTTTTCAACATAGAGTAGACATGAAAGTTTGCAGAGAAAGCAATATGGGAAAAATAATAATTAGGCAAGATCTCAAAATTAATGCTTATATAAATTATTTGGAACAAGCTGACAGATAATAAAATTTCAAGGAACAAATAAATTTGGAAAAGAAAATCAGTGTATGACTTGGAATCAGCTCAGAGTAGTAGCGACAATGGATGGAGTGGAAGATTGAGGGTATTTATGAATTATAGAAAATGAATTTTAAGTAATGAAGGGGAGAGGGTTCAACCTGTAAACATAGCAATTGGGAAGAGTGGCCCATAAAGCTTTATGGCTTTAGCATGAATTCTAGTGGAAAGAAATATAGGAGACCATGTTAATCTAATTTTTACTATGTGAAAATGTAACAGCTTTTTAAATTGTTGGCTGAACAATTCAAGGTGATGCTTTGCTTCATCAATATAAGCACTCTGTTGTGATCTTTCTGGAAAATTGAGCTACTAATTTGTTAAGTGCTGGTGACCTTTTTGCAAAACAAATTTTAGATAGAGTATCTATGTAATAAACCTGAAATCAGTCTCTTGGGAGGCTGTATATGGCAAGGGACACATTGTATATAAATTTAATTAATAATGATAATGATTATATTTGTTGTTTTTTTAATTGGTATTTCTGAGAATCATTTTGGTTTAGTTTTGGTCAGAAAAAAAGTTTTCTGAAATGTTTGTATTTGTTTAGTACTGAATTATTTTTTATTATTATTCTTGAATTGTATAATGCCAAATAGGGAGTACATGAAATGAGAAAACAAAGATAAGAGAAGAAAACCATGTTTCTTTCCTTAGTGATAACCACCAAGGGGACATTATAAGATTTTAATTTTATGTACCAGTGAATTTCTAGTAAGTTTTAAAAGTGTATTATGTTTTTTATTTGGCAGTTGACCCTTGGTAAAGGTTGATTGCTTTAGTGTGGCTCAGGAAGGAAGACACTGATCTTACATGATAGACTCAAGGAAAATGGAATATTAAAATAGTGTATTTAATCTGGGGAGTTGTATATCTAACACTGTATGTGAAGGACTTGTTTATCTTTATCAAAGCCCACGGAAAGGCAATTCCTAGCCCATTCTATATGACTGTGTGAAATTGCTTCTGAGCCCTGGCACCCAATAGTTGGCCTCCAGTGGGAACATAGCATGCATCATAGCCAGAAATATTGTCAGACTCATTGGCTACTGATCAGCTGATGACCTAGGAACAAAAGTCTCTTTCTAGCTTAACGTTCTTATTAACTGCTCCGTTTAATTAATGGTCACTCTTTGCAGATAAGTAGTAATATCTTTTGCACAATACTCAGCATAATTATATAAAGTGATTTATGTCATCAAGTAATTTGTAACAATCAATTGGCTTATTTATATTCTAAATATCACTGAATAAGAGCTTTGAGAAATGTTAACTGCTGAAGTACAGAAGTAAATTTAAAAAGCTTTTATCTTGTGGTAGCCCAAAAGATATATAAAAGCAAAGGAAAGCCTAATTAGAAAAACATTCATAGTAAAACTGAGACCATTATTAAATGAAAACAATAGAGAAAATAGCAAAACTGATAGCACACTTTCCTAGCAGTAGTATAAATTTTGTAATATCTGATTTTAAACTGTATGATACAGATTAATTCTTCAAGAGATTATTGAAATACAATGGGTGAAAATTTGATGATCAATCTGTCAAAATCTTTAAAGTTTATAAACAGATGTACTTTTCTTTTAATGTGTTGACAGAATTCTTGAACTCAATTCTGCAGTAGCTACATAAATTTCACCTTCATTCGTCAGGTACTGTGGGAAGCTGTCCATTTTCCAAATTTTTCTAAATAATTAATGATACTATGAACAGAAAACCATTGTCATTACATTTATATGAGTTATAAAGATTAAAACATTATAAATTCATATGCATTATTCTTGTGAATACTATTTTTTTTCTTATATTACTATATTTGGGAACTTATAATCACTTTTTCAAAATACAGTTTGATAAGAGGGATCTTACTTACCTTATTCTTAGAGGAATTATTTCTAACCTTAAATAAGGATTATTCTAATCTGGTAATATATACAAAAACAGAAAAAAAATTTACTGCCAGAATTAAATCTAAATTATCATAGAACCAAAGAATATTCATGTAATAAAGTTGCTTTTTCTCTTCTATAGAGATACTTCTGAAAACCCAATTTTAACTCATTATTTCTGTATGAAAGAGGCTTGCTTTTCAATAGTAAATTCTTCAATATATTCCTGTAACAAAGAAGTACCTTTTCAAATATTTTTAGATGATAGCTGTTTCATTATAAGCATCATCCCTGAAATATGAAATTAATTAATTTTTTTAATAATGGAAGAAAAGTCTATTGTAGGATATGTATCCTCTAAAATATTTCTTCCATCATAGCAAAACTCCTGATTATTATGACTTTAATTTTAAGCCATTCTAATTTTAGTTTGCCTAACACTGTTGTGGTTATACCCGAGGAGGAGATACCAAGTCCCAGGGATACCTGAATAGTTGATCCTGATAATGTACTATTACATTGCCTTAGTATTTAATATTCAAAAGAGGAAAATATGACATTTTTCTTTGCAGTGCTGGTGATAGAAACCAGGATCTCACACAAGTTAAGTAAGCCCTACCTATGAGCTACACCCCCACCCTGAAAATCTCTTATATAGGAATCCAAAGCATATAGCTTTAATGTTAATTACTAATAGCTCCATTCTTTAAACAGTCATCAGTTGATCATCTTTTTTTTGAAAATATGTTGGCTCCATGAAAAGTTTACTCTTTGTCCTCAAGGAAATCAATTTGTACTTAAAGATTCAGGCTTATAATAGATTATATATATGGAGGTTTATCATTGTCAAAATAAGAGAGACAGCACATATTTGAAAAAAAAAAAAAAAAAAACCTGAGACCCTCACTCTATCTAAGAAAATCAAGGATGTCCTTACAGAGAAGATGTGAGGTTTGAGAGGGGCAAGATTTTAGTATCTAAGAGGAAAGAAAAGAGAGATTTCTGGGCTGGGAGATGTGAAAGTAACACTCAGGGTGTGTTAAGAAATTTAGGACCATTCTAACATACGGTCAATATGTGGAAATGCTTATTTCAGATTTTTCAGGAAGAACATTGATGGCCAGGCCTCAGCAAATAGGATTCATCCTGTGGCCAGTGGTTTTAGCACAAGGCTACCTGTGCAGGCCTCATCAGAATCATGTGTGAATACTTTAAAATCGCAGATTTCTGTATGTTTCCCATCTTCAGAGTACCTGCTAGGTAGGTGTGAGATACCAGTAACTTGAATTCATTCATTTTTTAAATTGATTTTATTTTTTTAAATACATGACAGTGGAATGCATTGCAATTCTTATTACACATATAGAGCACAATTTTTCATATCTTTGTATATAAAGTATGTTCACGCCAATTCATGTCATTATACATGTACTTTTTTGCATTACAATTCTTATTACACATATATACCACAATTTTTCATATCTCTGTTTGCATATAAAGTATATTGATTGACACCCAGTTCGTGTCTTCATACATGTACTTTAGAAAATGATGTCCATCACTTTCCACCATCCTTGCTAATCCCCTGCCCCCTCCCTTTCCCTCCCACCCCTCTTCCCTATCTAGAATTCATCTATTCCTCCCATGCTACACCCCAACCCCATTAGGAGTCAGCTTCCTTCTATCAGAGAAAACATTTGGCTTTTCTTTTTTTTGGAATTGGCTAACTTCACTTAGCATTATCTTCTCCAACTCCATCCATTTACCTGCAAATGCCATGATTTTATTCTCTTTTATTGTTGAGTAAAATTCCATTGTGTATATATAACACATTTTTTTTATCCATTCATCCACTGAAGGACATCTAGGTTGTCTTCACAGTTTAGCTATTGTGAATTGTGCTGTTATAAACATTGATGTGGCTGTGTCCCTGTAGTATACTGTTTTTAAGTCCTTTAAGTATAGTTTGAGGAGAGGGATAGCTGGATCAAAAGGTGGTTCCATTCCCAGATTTCCAAGGAATCTCCATATTGCTTTCCATATTGGCTGCACCAATTTGAAGTCCCACCAGCAATGTATGAGTATATCTTTTCCCCACATCCTCGCCAACACTTGTTGTTGTTTGTCTTCATAATAGTTGCCATTCTGACTGGAGTGAGAATTCACTCATTTATTTGTAATTGTCTTCATATGATTATGAACTTGGAATGATTGAGAACCATCAAATTTGCCCACAGAGATTCAATTGGGACTATCAAGCATTTGATTCATAATTTCTTTGAGTTAAAATATAATAATCCTGGGAGCTTTGTGTAGAATGAATAGGCAACCAAACATTTTATAAAGACTTGTAGCTGAGAGATAAGGAACTAAGTTTTTGACATTTAAGGCAAAGAGAAATTCCAAAAGTTGGAGACAGTCCACTTTGTCAGATTCCTAGAATATATCTTTTGTGAATAATTGTTTAGCCAATTTATTTTATACTAGTTTCTGATATAATGAGTATAGTTGAAATAAAGTACAAATACTGCATTTTGAATATTGTTCTCTGATTTATAAATAATAAAGTATTCCTTCTCTTTTTTTAGATGTCAGTTTATTGAGTTTATTTTTCTTTCATTATTGCATATATTCATCCACTTAGCAAATAATTTTTAAATGTGTACCACATGCCAACCAGTGCCAAGTATGTAGAGGGTCCATTTCTAAGAAAAACTTTGTATTTTTTAAAGACCATACATTTCATAAAGGTATGTTTTTGCGTTGCTCTCTTTTATTTCATTGCCAAGAATTTTAAAAGGCATTTGTAAATTGTTATCATCTTTTGGGGGGACAATCTAAACTGTATGCATCAAAAATATCTACAGAGTACAAAACATATAGTAGATATTTATTCTGCAAATAGGTAGGTATTACAATGAATGGTTACTGAAGTACTATTTTTTTTTTGTACTAGGAATTGAACCCAGGGGAATTTAAAGACTGAGCCACATCTCCAGCCATTTTTATTTTATTTTATTTTTTTACTTTGAGACAGAGTCTCACTAAGTTCCTTAGGGTCTCATTGAGTTGCTTAGAACTTAGCTAAGTTGCAGAGGCTGGCTTTGAACTTGCGGTCTCCCTGCTTCAGCCTCCCAAGCTGCTGGGTTTTCAAGCATGTGCCACCGGTGCCCAACTGAAGTTCTATTTTACCAAATGTATTTTGTATTGTTAGGTAACCTCTGTAAAACAAATGCTTAGGCACCATTGAATACCTAGTCTTTTTTTTTTCTTCTCCTTTGTGTGCTATCTTTATTTCTTTGGATATATACCAAAATGTGAGATAGCTGGATCATATGATAGTTTTACAAGTAACCTCCACACAGTTCTCATAGAGGTTATACTAATTTACCAACAGTGTATAAGAGCTTCGTTCTTCTTTAATAAAAAGGATAGATACTATTCAGAATGAATTTCTGATTGTTCAAGTTGAATATTACTGTCGGGAGTTGAGGGTTACCACCAAACATGAACAATGAGCAGCTTCACTATAACCTTCAGATGGTTGTACAGTTAATCAAGAACATCTGAGCATGAAAACAGGTAATGTTCCAGATATACATTCAGGAAGGAACTGTCAAGCCCTCTGCTGGCAGACTAAGCATTAGGAGCTATTTTAGTCTAATATTTTAAAATGCTATTAGACCAAGAGGAAAGATTCTCAAAGTTACATTCATCTTTTTGTCAGAGAAGTTTCTTTCCTTCTCCCCCACCAGCTTGCTTTTGAAAGTTTCCAGTTAGAGGTATCTTCTAGAAACTTCCAAGGAGAAACCTAGTACATAAGGAAAAAAAAAAAAAACCCTCTACCTGAAAGGCAACATAAAAAATTCTTTGGCTAAAGAATGTAAACATGTAGACAGCTGACCTGATGGTGTCTGCTGAGCAAGACATTCAACCTGTTCTGAAGACAGAGGGTCCCAAACTGGTGAAGGATCAGTAATTTTAACTGATACATAAAAGCATAAAAGTTGCACATATTAATGGAGTACCTATGATGTTTGGGCACATGTATATGTCATGTATTCAGGTCAAACATGCCTGTGTCCTTAAATACTTATCAGTTCTTTACGGAAAAAATTCTGATTCATTTTGTCTTGCTTTTTTGAAATATATAGTACACAGTCACTACATGTAGTCTACTATGCTAGCACACTAGAACTTCTTAGTCTTATCAGAATACAACTTAGTACCCATGGATCAATCGTTTCTCTCCTTTTCCTCCTTAATACTCTGCCCAAGCTTTGGTAACCATCATTCAACTCTTAACTCCTATGAGATCAACTTTTTTTAGATTTCACATATGACTGAGATAATGTGGTACTTGTCTTTCTGTATCTTGCTTATTTCACTTAATATAGTGATCTTTTCTTCCATCTATGATGTTATAAATGACAAGGTTTCATTTTTATGGCTGAACATTGTATGTGTTCCACATTTTCTTTATCCATTCATATGTTGATAAACATTTCAATTGTTTCAATTTCTTGGCTATACTGACTACTATTGCAGTAAATATAGGATGTGCATATGTCTTTTCAACATATTGATTTATTTTTATTTTTTAAGTATGTACCCAGAAGTAGATTTGCTGTACAGTATGATACTTCTATTTTTAATTTTTTGAGGACTTCCATACTGTTTTCCATAATGACTTCACTAATTTATGTTCCAAACAATAGCGGGCAAAGGTTTCCTTTCCTGTACATCATCTTCAACACTTATCATCTTATGCTATTATGATAATAGTCATTTAAACTAGACTATGATGATACATCAATGTGGTTTTGATTCGAATTTCTCTGATGATTAGTGATGTTCAGTCTTTTTTCATAAACCTATTGGTCACTTGCATATCTTCCTTTGAGAAATGTCTGTTTGGGTCTCTTGCCCATTTTTTTAATCAAGTATTTGTTTATTAGTGAGTGTTTCAGAGTTCTTTCCATATATTGTATATTGATGTCTCTTAATATTTAGTTTGCAAACATTTTTCCCACTCTCTAGGATGTATCTTTACTCTGAAAATTGTTTCCTTTGCTATCCAAAAGCTTGTTAGTTTGCTTTAATCTCATTTGTCTATATTTCCATTTGTTTCCAGTACTTTGGGAGTGTTGTCCAAAAACCTTTGCCCATTCCAACATCCTGAACCATTTCTCCTGTTTTCTTCTGACAGTTTCATTGTATTGGTACTTACATCTAAGTCTAACTCATATAGAGTAGATTTTGGTAAATGATGAAGACAGAGGTTGAGTTTCATTCTTCTGCAGGTAGATGCCCAGTTTTCCTAGCATAATTTATTGAATGGACTATCTTTTCTCCCTGTACACCTTTTGCATTTTTCTCAAAAATCACGTGGCTGCAGACCTGTGGGTGTACGTGTTCCTGGTCATTGGTGTGGTCGATGGTCACCTCAGTCGCCAGGGGTGGGTAGACACAGTGTCAAAACAACACATGGACACCGAGAGCTGGTGAGAACTGGCAGGTGACAACCTCAGTTCACCTCAAGGCAAGCTCATTTAATGCAGAAGTGATTGCAATTGATATAGAATGCATCTTCCAATCATACATAAGAAAGCAGGTTATACATCATCTAGAAACCAATCATCTTATGATTAATGTAGCTGCACTATGAGGAAGCTCTTAATATTGCTTCATGGTGGAAGGCATCTGGAAGGATCATTGTCCCTATGAAAAGGGGGCTTTATGAGTTAGGGGTTTCATGCCCTGAAGCATCAGACTCTCAGTTTCCTGGCCTGGTAGCTTGGCAAAGCTGACCTCAAGCATTGAGGATGTGGTTTCACTGACGGCTCGCTAGAGCAGAGTGCCTCCTCCTGCAGGTGTTCCTGTCAGGCCTGTATAAGCATAGGTTTTCCTAGCACTCTGAGCTGCTTGTAGCTACTAGCTGTGAACCGAAAGTTATTCCAACATGTGGGTATACTTCCAGGCTCTTTGTTCTGTTCCATTGGTCTAAATGTCTATTTTCAGTACCCTATTGTTTTGATTACTGCAGCTTTGTAATTGAAGTTAGGTAGTGCAATACCTGTTGCTTCCTTTTGTTTACTAGAGATTGCTTTGGCTATTTGGGGTTTTTGGGGTTTCATACAAATTTTAGCATTGCTTATTCTAGTTCTATGAAGAATGTCATTGGTATTTTCATATTATAAAAAGCTATAGACGTTATAGACATTTTAACAGATATTTTAACAATTCTTAAATATCTTAATATCTTCCATCAAGGTTTTGTAATTTTAATTATAGACATCTTTTATCTCTTCATTTAAATTTATTCTTAGATATTTTTTGTAGCTTTTTTTTTTTTTAAAGAGAGAGTGAGAGAGAAAGAGAGAGAGAATTTTAATATTTATTTTTTAGTTTTTGGGCAGACACAACATCTTTGTTGGTATGTGGTGCTGAGGATCGAACCCGGGCTGCACGCATGCCAGGCGAGCGCGCTACCACTTGAGCCACATCCCCAGCCCTTTTTGTAGCTTTTATAATTGTAATTGGTATTACTTTCTAATTTCTATTTGAGATAGTCCTCTGAGGATGCATAACAATATTACTCTTATGTATATGTTGATTTTATATCTGGAACCTTTGCTTAGTTCACTATCTCATAGTTTTTCTTCTGGATTCTTTGGGACTCTGTATATAAGATCATGCCATCTGCAAACAGTGACAAATTGACTTCTCTTTTTTAATTAGGATGGCTGGCATTTCTTTCTTGCCTGATTACTCTGTTTAGACCATCAGTCCTATCTTGGATGTAAATGATGAAAATGGGCATCCTTGTCTTATTCCACATCTTAGACAGCTTTCAGGTGTTCTCCATTCAGTATAATGTTAGCTGTAGGTTTGTTATATATGGTCTTTATTATGTTGAGGTTTTTTTCCTCATGAATCTAATTTGTTCAGTCTTTTTATCATGAAGTGATATTGAATTTTATCTATTGCCTTTTCTGCAACCATGGGATGATCATGAAGTTTTGTCTTCATTCTGTTGATGTGGTGTATCATGTCTTTGTATTTGCATATGTTAAACCCTCCTTACATTCCTGGTTTGATTTCCATTTGATCACAGTGAATAATCATGTACTGTGGGGTTCAGTTTGCTAAGTTCATCAAAATTATTGGCCTGAAATTTTTTGTTTGTTGTTAATGTGTCCCTATCTGGCTTTGGTTTCAGAGTAATGCTGGTTTTATGCAATGTGTTTAGAAAAAAATAGGTATTTTATTTTATTTTTGGAATAATTTAAGAGGAACTAATACAAGTTTCTCTTTAAATGTTTGGTAGATGTCAGTGGTGAAGTCTTTTGGTCTTGGCATTTTCTTTGATGGAAGATTTTCTTATGCAGTCAATCTCATTACTTGTTATTGATCTATTCAAGTTTTCTATTTTTTTTTTTAATGATTCAGTCTTGGTGAGGTATATATTATTGGAATTTGTTTATTTATTCTAGATTATCAAATTTGTTATTATATTATTTTTCATAATAATCTCTGAAAATCCTTTATAATTCTTTGGCATCTAGTTGTAATGACTCCCTTTGCATCTCAGATTTTATTTATTTGAGTCTTCTCTTTTTTTTTTCCAGTCTGGCTTAAGGTTTGTTAACATTGCTTATGTTTTACAAGGACCAAATCTCTCTTTCATTGATATTTTATATTGGTTTTTTACCTTTCACTTATTTCTGCTCTGACTTTGATTATTTCTTTCCTAATTTTGAGGATAATTTTTTTTTGTTTTTCTAGTTCCTTGAGATGCAGCAATAGGCTGATATTTTAACCCTTCCTCATTTTTGATGTAGGTGTTGATTGCTATAAACTTTTCTCTTAGTACAGCTATTTCCATATCCCATAGCTTTTGGTATGTTTTGTCTCCTTTTCCATTTGATTCAAGAAATTTTAGAATTATCAAGATAATCTTGATGTTATCTTCTATCCATTGATTATTCAAAAATATTTAATATCTGTGTATTTATAGTTTGTGTATTTATATATTTATATTTGTGTATTTATAGTTACTTTGGCATTAATCTCTAATTTTATTACATTAATGTCAAAAGATACTCTCTTAGATTTCAATTTAGAAATGTAGTCAGTCTTGTTTTTGGGCTTTTCATTAATTTTCTGGGAGAATTTTCAATATGTTGATGAGAATAATTTATATTCTGTAGCTATTGGATGGAATGGTGGATAGTTGTCTCCTGGGTATATAGGATCCAGAGTGAAATCTGTTCTATTTATTTCTTGACTTCTGTTTTGATGATCTGTCCAGTGCTGAAAGTAGGGTATTAAAGTGTCCTGCTATTATTATATTAGAATCTATCTGTACCTTTTTGTCTACTAATGTTTGCCTTATGTATTTGGATGCTTTGATGTTTGGAATATGGAAATATATATGTATGTGTGTGTGTGTGTGTGTGTGTGTGTGTGTGTGTGTGTGTCTGTGTGCATATACACCAAGTATATGTATTCATATATATTGTATATAATTTTATTTCCTCTTACTGAATTGATCCCCATTTAATCATCCTTATATAATGTCTTTTTTAAAGATGCCAAATTTTATAAGCATATATTAGATCATATATTCTATTGGTGAAATGGTGAGAGTAACCTTTTTTCACAAATAGTGAAAAACATTTTTTATCTCTTTTTATGTTGGTTATGTGTTTTACCATACTACTGCTAAAAGTAAAACATGTTCTTAGGGAAGATTCATTTGGTCTCTGCATGATGTTTCCTTAGCTTTTGTAAAGTAAAACTAGGAATCATTTTACATTTCTACAAGGATGTATAAGTTTTAGTTTATAAAAGAAAAGGGTGTAATGCATATGGTGCTTGTCTATTCAAGAAGCCAAATGAATATGCCTTCAAATTTAAAAATTTTAAAAAATGTGTATAAGGGAGAAACTGAGATATGAAATTTAAAACATCATTTTGGAATCTCAGTGAAACATACCATGTATAAAATTCATGTCCCATATGTCCTCATGGTAATTGCTGTACATTGTACTTACATGGGTAGTGGTTTGATATGTACGAAATGGATGTGTGTCATTGTAAATGTAACTCATTCTCAGAAATAGAGTGTTATTAACTCATCATTTACAAGTAAGCAAATAATTTTTATGTCAATAAAGTAACTATTTTAATTTGTAATATATTAAAAATATTTCTGAATCTTAAAAATTTATGAATATTTTGAGTCATATTTCAATTTGACACTATTTCTTCTTCGGTTCTGGGGTCCTTGAATTTAAGAGATATCACAAACTCCTATATAACTATGTGTTTAGAACTATGATTCCTTAAACTTTGAAACTTTTATAAAAGTAGTGAATCCTTCCTCCAAAAGACTGCATAATGTGCATTCAAACAAAAATTTACACACAATTTGTTGGGAATCATAGTCTGTATGACTTCCATTTGGCATCTAGAATAAAAAACCTATGGAAAGAGGGAAGATGTGTTTTATTCCCTAGTATATAAATACAACATTGATCCTAACTTTGATTAAAAAAAAAATTGTGGCCTTTGACTTCATATTATTACAACCAGAGATGTGAAAAATTATGCTGTAAATGTGTATTATGAAATATAGTGCATTCTGCTGTCATATATAACAAATTAGAATAAAATTTTTAAAAAGACTCCATATTGACAGCAAATAATCATCAATATCAATAAAATGTGTACACCCAGATTTTTAAATGTGCATGTCTTCATTAATTTCAAAGCAAAATAATATTCATCTGAGAATATGTGAACATTTTTTTGGTTCTTTATTAGAAAAGTTCTATATAAAACCAAGTTTGAAACGTATCACAGGATTTACTACTTTGTCTGCTAATTTTTGGTTCTAGGAGCAAAATCATTTGGAAAATAACTTGGGAAATTGACCTTTCTGGTGCAGAGGAAATAACAAGATAAGGAATTAGAAGCACTCTGATTACTAATTATTTTTATTATTACTTTTGTTTGTTTTGAACAACCACATATTTCAGACCCTAATATATTCACCCTCATGTCACACATGTCTAAAAGACTACAGTAAAGGCAACTTTCATCTGTATTCCCTGTCTTTTATATTTCAATTTCATGCTTCTAGGACTCATTTCCACTGTGAACTTGTCCTGGATTAACCCCATTCTCATAAGTGTTCTTTTTCTCCAGAATTAGGTTGTGTTGATATGGGCATGTAATCCCTAGCAAAATTGCAACACTTGAAAAGAAGGATCTTGCTTTCATTACAGTGTTTGACACAATTTTGGACACATAGTGGATATTTATTCAAAAAATGAATAACTTACTGATTGAGAGAGAGAATTCTCTGAATAGAAAAACAGTGAAAAGCAGAATAAAGAATTGTTTTATTAAAAAATCACTAAATATCCCACAGACAATAAGGTGAATTAACTCAAATTTTAATTAAGGAAATTTCTCCCCCCACTAAAATAATTATCTTTATTTATCCAAACTTTCATTAGAATTAGGTTGTGTGTTATGCATATGAGTACAAGTTATTTTTTCAAATTATCATTAGCAAATCTACTTTTTACTATCATATGGATATGAATTAAATTAATTTTCTAAACACAGAGCAAGTAGGTATTTACAGACGTATCTCTGGCTTCTGTTAGGATCCAAATATGTTTTGAGTTTTCTTTCCATGTTACACTAAATTATCATGAATAATTATTAATATAAATAAGGTTAAAAAATAAATAATATTCCCTATGTTAAAAAGTTAGGACTTGTTGTAGATTATTCATGGAAATTCTTACTAAATAGTCTTTTGGTAAAATACTCAGTAATTCTTTTCATAACTGTTTGTACATTTCATAAAAGTATCCATTTTCTTTTTTATACTGTCTTAACATTTAAAAAATAAACATATCTTTATATTTTTTCAAATGTCACTGCACCTTCTTTGGAAATGTAATTCATCATTTTATTCTAAGTTGATTATTTTGAAGAATGAAAGGTATATTTCTGCATTTTAAGATGATATGACACTTAATTTTTAGACCCTTTTAATGCAAAGGTTGACTGTTTTTTACTGATTGTTTATTTAAAATCCAAATATACCTTTTATTTAAAATTACAAGAGTATCCTTAAAAACTCTCTACATACTAACCAAAGGTCTACTAGCATAGTGTACATACTGTATATTAACAGCATAGACATATAAGTTGTAGAATCCCTATATAGTAGAATATCATGAATCAATGAAAATGAATCACAACTGTCTATAATGTAGATGAATTTTATTGACATAACACTGAGGAAAGAAACCAAACAGAGAGAAATGAATTTTATTATTCTATTTGAAAAAATTAAAACTCACAAAACTAAAACTAACCTATAGTGTTAGCTATTAGGACAGTGGTTACCTGGGGGACCAAAGGAACTGGAGGGAAACAAAGAAGCTACTGGCATGCTGGTAATTATTTTTTAACCTGGGACTTTGGTTATTTAGGTATATTTATTTTGTGGAAATATTGTTAAGGTTCAACAATATGAATTTTTTATTTTATGACTTAAAAACATAACAAAAAAAGCTCAGAAAAATTTATAGGTGGGTGGTCCCTTTAAATTATCTAGATTTTTAAAAATATTGCTTTCATTGGAATTTTTTGAAGTTGAAAAACATCTGATGCTCACATCAGATTTATATAAATATGAAAATTCAAGTAATTATTACTAATATCATATTTTATTATAAATAAGTTAAGAAAAATAATCACTTCGTTTCATGCAAATGCTTTAGAATACCAATTTCTGTTCTGCCATCTTTGGCTTTTTGTTTTTGTTACCTGCTATAAAAGCCAACAACAACAACAACAAAAAAAAAAAATGACAAAAACATATTAGGAAAAATATCCTAAGGCATAACTGGGGAGTAAATACTTTATACATACTCCTTTGACAGCATAAAAATTGTGCATAATCTGTAATTATGAGAGCCACTTGGCTATTTGCCAATGAAGTAGTTAATGAGCACTCTGCTGTAGCACTAAAGAGATGGCAACACTAAAATGAAGTGATTCAACCACTAGAATGATTATCCACTGACTTGAATGTTAGTGTATTAAAAAAAAAGAGTCACAATTTCTAAAATTCAAGGTGGGCTTGTTGAAAGTAAAGAACCTGCTTTTGATAGGTTTTAAAGAATTCATCTTCCAAAACACTGCTGTATGGTCAAGCCTTTGAGCACTGAATCTGGAAGATAGATATGTCCATGCCATGCTGCTGTATGAACACATACTTTCCTCCATACAGTCATTGCAATACAGCCTGGAAAAAGAAAGCCTAGCATGACAAAGTATGCCATCTCTCCAAACCATGCATCTCTGAGATTCAAAAGAATCTTAAACTCTCTGCACCCACCCTCCTTGCTAACCCTTCTTTTAATACTGTACATCATTATTGTAACACAAATTTGTGTCTATGAACATGGCCTTGAAATTAGTTTCTTTGTTGCAACTTCATCATATTAGTATGAAAGCTTCTAACTAAATATGACCTTCCAAACTGTGCTGCTGTTTCTGAGCTGCTTTACTTATTTCCTTTCTCCTGTACCTGAGATCTATCATTTAGAACAGTCTTTCCCTAACATGTGAGAAGCCCTCTTTATCAGGCAGCTGTCATGCAAATTTTTTTCTTTCTCTTTTTTAAATCAGTTTTTTTATTTGTTTTAATTAGTTATGCATGACAGTAGAATACATTTATGCACTTTAATGTATCATACATAGATGGAATATAATTTCTCATTTTTCTGAGTGTACATGTATATGTGGTCGAGTAGTCACATATATATAATATGTAACAACATACATAATATGTAATAATGTCTATTTCATTCTTCTATCTTTCCTATCCCTGCATCCCCTCCCCTTCCATCCCATCACTTCCCTCTACCTAATATAAAGTAACACTATTCTTCTCTAGTGCCCCACCCTTATTGTGAATTAGCATCTGAATATTAGAGAAAACATTCGGCCTTTGGTTTTGTGGGATTGGCTTGTTTCACTTAGCATGATATTCACCAACTCCATCCATTTACTGGCAAATGCCATAATTTCACTCTTTTTTAAAGCTGAGAAATATTCCATTGAGTATATATACCACATTTTCTTTATCCATTCATCTATTGAGGCTTGCCTAGGTTGGCTTCATAGTTTAGCTATTGTGAGTTGAGCTGCTATAAACATTGACAGGGCTGCATTACTGTAGTATGCTGATTTTACGTCCTTTGGGTGTAAACCAAGGAGTGGGATAGCTGGGTCAACTGGTGGTTCCATTCCAAGTTTTCTGAGGAATTTCCATACCACTTACCATAGTGGTTACACCAATTTGTAGTCACACCAGTAATGGTTGAGTGTACCATTTTCCCCACATCCTGGACAACATTTATTGTTTAATCTACTATTGATGATTGCCATTCTGATAGGAGTCAGATGAAATCTTAGTGTAGCTTTGATTTGCATTTCTGTAATTGATAGAGATGTTGAACACTTTTTCATATATTTGTTGATCAACTGTATTTCTTCTCTGAAGTGTCTGCTCAGTTCCTTAGCCCATTTATTGATTGATTGATTGATTTTTGGGGGGGTATTAAATTTTTTGAGTTCTTATCCTAGAGATTAATGCTTTATCAGAGAGGCATGTGGTAAAGATTTTCTCCGAATCTATAGGCTCTCTCCTCATGTTATTTTATTTTATTTGCTGAGAAGAAGCTTTTTAATTTGAATTTATTCCATTTATTGATTTTTGATTTTACTTCTTATGCTTTAGGTATCTTGTTAAGGAAGTCAGATCCTAGGCCAACATGGTGAAGATTTGAGCCTATTTTTTCTTCTTTTAGTGACAGGGTCTCTTTCTAGTGACTAAGTCTTTGATCCACTTTGAGGTGATTTTTGTACAGTTTGAGAGATAGGGTTTAATTTCATTTTGGTACATATGCATTTCCAGTTTTGCCAGCACCATTTGTTGAATAGGCTATCTTTTCTCCAGTGAGGGCTTTTGGCACTTTTTTTCTAGTATGACATAACTGTATTTATGTGGGTTTGTCTCTGTGTCCTCTATTCTGTACAATTGGTCTATAAGTCTATTTGCCAATACCATGCAGTTTTTGTTACTATAACTCAGAAATATAGTTTAAGGTCCGGTATTGTGATGCATCCTGCTTCACTTTTCTTGCTAAGGATTGCTTTAGCTATTCTGGCTCTCTTATTTTTCCAAATAAATTCAATTATTGCATTTTCTATATCTATGAAGAATGTCATAGGGATTTTAATAGGAATTGCATTAAATCTGTATAACACTTTTGGTAGTATGGCCATTTTGACAATATTAATTCTTCCTATCCAGGAGCATGGCTGATTTTTCCATCTTCTGAGGTTTTCTTCAATTTCGTTCTTTAGTGTTCTGTAGTTTTTATTGAAGAGGCTTTTCACCTCTTTTGTTAGATTGATTCCCAGGTTTTCTTTTCTTTTTATCTTTTTGAGGCAATTGTGAATGGGATAGTTTTCCTAATTTCTCTTTGAGTGGATTCATTGCTGATGTATAAGAATGCATTTGATTTATGGGTGTTGATTTTATATCTTTATACTTTTCTGAATTCATTTATTATTTCTAGAAGTTTTCTGGTGGAATTATTTGGAGCTTCCAGATATAGAATCATATCATCTGCAAATAGTGATAGTTTGAATTCTTCTTTACCTATTTGTATCCTTTAAATTTCTTTCTTTTGTTTAATTGCTCTCGCTAGAGTTTCAAAGACAATGTTGAATAGAAGTGGTGAAAGAGGACATCCTTGTCTTGTTCCAGTTTTTAGAGAGAATGCTTTCAATTTTTCTCCATTTAGAATGATGCTGGCCTTGGGTTTAGCATATATAGCTTTTACAATGTTGAGGTATGTTCCTACTGTCCATAGTTTTTCTAGTGTTTTGAACATGAAGGGGTGCTGTATTTTGTTAAATGCTTTTTCTGAATCTATTGAGATGATCATATAATCCTTGTTTTTAAGTCTATTTTATATGATGAATTACATTTATTGATTTCTGTATATTGAACCAACCCTGCGTTTCTGGGATGAAACCTACATGATCATGGTGCACTATCTTTTTAATATTTTTTGTATGCGACTTGCCAGAATTTTATTGAGAATTTTTGCATCTATGTTCATCAGGGATATTGGTCTGAAGTTTTCTTTCCTTGATGTGTCTCTGTCTGGTTTAGGTATCACAGTGATATCAGCCTTGTAGAATGAGTTTGGAAAAGTTCCCTTATTTTCTATTTCATGGAATACTTTGAGGAGTATTGGTGTTAATTCCTCTTTGAAAGTTTTGTAGAACTCAGCTGAGAATCCATCTGGTCCTGGGCTTTTCTTGATTGGTAGGCCTTTGATGGTGTTTCTATTTAATTACTTGAAATTTATCTGTTTAAATTATGTATGACTACTCATTCAGTTTAGGTAGGTCATATATTTCTACAAATTTGTTAATGTTTTTGATATTTTCTTTTTTATTGGAATATAAATTTTCAAAATAGTTTCTAATCATGTTCTGTATTTCAGACATGTCCATTGTGATATTTCCTTCTTCATCTTGTATTTTAGTAATTTGAGTTTTCTCTCTTTTTCTCTTTGTTAGCATGTCCAGGGGTTTATCTATTTTATTTATTTTTTCAAAGAACCAATTTTTGTTTTGTCAGTTTTTTCAATAGTTTCAATTTCATTGATTTCAGCTCTGATTTTAATTATTTCCTGTCTTCTAATTTTGGTATTGATTTGTTTTTCTTTTTCTAGGGCTTTGAGATGAGTGTTAGGTCACTTATTTGTTGACTTTTTATTCTTTTCATGAATGTACTCAATGCAATAAACTCTTCTCTTAGTACTGCTTTCATAGTGGCCCAGAGATTTTGATATGTTGTATCATAGTTCTCATTCTCATTTACCTCTAAGAATCTCTTTTAAATTTCATCCTTGATTCTTCTACTTTCCATTCATCATTCAATAGTGTATTATTTAGTCTCTATTTGTTAGAGTAGCTTCTACTTTTTATTTTATCATTGATTTCAAATTTTATTCCATTGTGGTCTGATAGAATACGGGGTATTATCTCTGGATTTTTGTATGTACTTAAAGTTGCTTTGTGGCATAAGATATGATCTGTTTTAGACAAGGAGCCATGTGATGCTGAGAAGAAAGTATATTTGCTCAATGATGGATGAGATATACTATATATGTCTCTTAAGTCTAAATTATTGATTGTATTATTTAGTCCTATAGTTTCCTTATTTAATTTTTGTTTGGAAGGTCTGTCCAGTAGTGAGAGAGGTGTATTAAAGTCACCCAGTATTATTGTATTATGGTCTGTTTGACTCTTGAAATTGATAAGGGTTTGTTTGATGCACATAGATGTTCCATTATTTGGGGCATAAATATTTAGAACTGTTTTGTCCTGATTATATATACTTCCCTTAAGAAGTATGAATGTCCTTCTTTTTCTCTTCTGATTAACTTTGGTTTGAAATCTACTTTATCTAAGATCTGAATGGAAACCCCTGCTTCTTTACACAATTCATATGAGTGTTAAGTTTTTTTCTCATAGTTTCATCTTCAGTCTGTGAATGTCTTTGCCCATGAGGTTAATCTCTTGAAGACAGTATATTGTTCAGTCTTGCTTTTTAATCCAATCTGTCAATCCTTGTCTTTTGATTGACAAGATTAGGGCATTAATATTCAAGGTTATTATTGAGATATGATTTGTATTCCCTGTAATTTTTATTTATTTCTTGTTTTCAATTTATCTTAGTTTCTTATTTGGTTGAATGAAACTTTAGTGTATATCTTCCCTTTCCTGGTTTTCAGTTTTTTTGGATTTTTTTCCCCACCTTATTCCCATTGGTGAGAGCACTTTCAGGTTCAATCCCCATAACACACACACATACACACACACACACACACACACAGAGAGAGAGAGAGAGAAAGAGAGAGAGAGAGAGAGAGAGAGAGAGAGAGAGAGAAGTAAGCTGTAATGCTAAGATTTCTGTGTCAAGGTTAAAAAGTAAAGAGATTCACTTCAAATTTGGAGATGTCACTCATTTCAAGAAACTTTATAAGAGATCTCTGGAGGCATGCCCCAACATATTAGCTCAGAACATGGAAAAATAAATTGAAAAAGAAAAGCCCTGAAGTTATGAAGACTAACTCTATTTTCAAAGCATCTGCCTTTTTTAAAAGAACAAATTTCTTTTATCGGTAAACAAATAGAAAGTAAACCTGAATATATACAACACATGATCTTCTTTATAATATGTGCATGAAGGTCATGCTATCCAAACTAGGACAAATGATTTTTAAAATGACATTTTTGTGGTTAAAATTTTTGAAAATAAGTGTATTGCTTTTTGTGGCTGGCATCTAGATATGGAATCCTCTAGATATATTTTAGGAAATCAATATGTATTATCTTGAAACTCCTATCTGTGTATCCACTTGAAATGTACTCAAACTTATATTTGATAGTAACATATTAGGAACTGGTCTTCACTTTAGTTTGGAAAGTTTTTCCTTCCTGTCTTGACTAAATTTTTTTTAGTCTATATCATTCTATGGACACTATCAAACCTTCTTTGTTAGAATTGTGGCATTTAAAAAATTTCATTAATTTCACTAATACAAGATCAAATGGACAAGAGTGAGTTTTAGATAAGCTATTAAAAAGTCCCACAGTAAATAGTGTAGACATTTTCTTTACTGAAGATTTAAAGTCACAACAGATGTTATCTAAAAGTATGTGCTTGATTTTGAACAAGGAAATTAATGAAATTAGGTTTTATTATTTCAGATTGTTATGGTGATATTAAAAGACTATATTTTTAAGTGACATTTCAAAAACACTTCTCAATGATGAAAATTAATTGTGCCCCTTGGATATTTTGGTGCAAGCAAATAAGGAATGACTGATGTTGCACTAAAGAAAATACCTACAAGGAAAATGCAGTGATTTCTTTTTTTCTTATTAATGAATATTTGAAGATGGTTAATTTATGGTTAGAAATGTAGGCATTCTGCAGTTAGCTGAGAAGTTAGGTCACGTGTCTTATGCCATGAAAGATACAATTTTGTGCAAGTGACAGTATGCCATGTGAGTCAGTATGCAGAATGAAGAATGACCCATTACTTACAACAGGAAGTTGTAATAATTCATTGTTGCCTCTCATCTGTTACCCTAAGAATGCCATGTATTCTTTGATTTCTAAACAAGGTCTTTAAATGGTTTTGTAACATATCATATTACCAAGGACATTCTTTTAAGATAAGTGCTTTAAAAAGGTCTATTTAATTCAGTAATAAATATATAATTATCTACTTACAAGATTTTTCCATATGAAAATTACTTACACAATGAATTTCAATAATTTGGTATTATAGAGGTATCCCAACACCCTCCTCTTAACAACCCCTCATATCTAATACCTATATTATACAGTATTTGAAATAATTAAGTGATACAATATCCTCAAAGCATCTTGCTCATTTTATGAACTTGGGGATAAATAACACAATCCTACTTGATTATAACTCATATGCAGATGCATCATTAGAGCGAATGTTATTTTATAAAGGTAGTCAAATAGTAGTACCCCAATCTTAGTTATTGGGATAATCTGTCAAGAACTCTAAAATCTGAGATTTTTCCCCCACGTGCTAGCTTATGAGTTAACTTGCTAGTTTCATGGGTGCTGGAAGAAGATCTGAGTCACCTGAGACAGTAGTGAAAAACTTCATCATTCACAGGAATCATAGCCAGAGTATCAGCATTTTCTTGTATTTTTTTCCAAACTACAATTCCCATAGAGTGGCACAATGAGGGCCAGATGATACCTCTACAAGATTGGGTTGCATTGATAGGAGAACAACCTTGATTCTAGGGGCAAAATATTTTATAATGTAAGCAACGCTGGCTTTTGCTTTGGAGAGTCTCTATCTTTATTCTATTGGATAATAAACAATCCTGCCTTTTTCTCCAGAGAGAGATTTTATCTCAATCTTCTAGTGCTATTCTCTATGAAGCATTTTTGAAAAGACAGTCCAGATCAAAAGGGATATCATGCTTTATTTGTAGGGCATGGAGAAGTATAAGAACACCACAAAGCATTGTATGCCTACAGAATCCAATAGGATTATTACCCTCATCAATTCTTACCAGTTACTTCAGCAATAGGAAAATGAAAGAGGAAATATGTCTAAACAGTGTTGAACTGGAGTAATAAGTTATATGCATCCATTAATATCATCATCATACAATTTTTAGTTAGAAAGTTTGAAACAAATTGGTGATGTTTAAAGGTGAATAAATTTAGAGTATTTGGCCATCTTATAAATAATTTCATAGCTATAATAGATATAATAATTAAGTTTCCCATGTATATTTAGGTTCTCACATCTGAAAAATTAAGCACAGAAACAGAAGAATCATTACAATTTATGTGGAAAAATATAATGGGTCAATATAGTTCTGCAGTTTAATATATCTCTAAAATTTCTTGCATTTATTGAATTTATGTAAATTTTTTCTAACATTTACATAATATAGATTCTTGTGATTTAATTAAATAAATGATATTTGTGGGGGCAATATTAGAAAGCAATATTTTGTTTTAAATTAATCACTGAGCTAAATGTCTAATCATTTCTCCAATTTGACATTAAAATGAAAACATCAAACAAAATAACATAGCAGGTAAGAGATGTTTTTCATTTCAAGCTGGTAAAGTTTGTAATGATTTTGTGATTTACAGAATTCTCATGAGAACTGAATAATCATTCAAAATGCAAATAATTCAAGGCAGTTAATTTTTAGAGCCACTTCTGGGAACATGTAGTGATGTTTGATTTCCCCATCTAGTAATATCAATGAACAAAACAAAACAAAAAAGACTCTGTAGCCCCATACCCCAAATCAAACCTGAGTAAAATTGTTTTTTATAGGTAGGCATTGTATTGAATCTATTTGTTCTGCTTAGAGTTAATTTTGAATATTAAATTAATGTAATTAATATTTCCTCCCTTTTTTTAACCTATTAGAGGCACTTCAAAGAGCCTATTCTGTATAAAGCATATCTTGTGTGTGTATCTTGGGCTATGGTTACTTTTAATTGTTGCATATTAATTATACACAATTACAGGTTCCATTTTGGCATATTCATACATAAATATAACATAATTTTATCAATTTTACTCCTCAATTCCTTCCTTCACCGTATCCCCTCTCAATTCCTTCCATCTCCCCTGATGGTCTCCCTTCTACTTTCATGAAGAATTCCCCCATCCTTTAGCTTCCACATATGAGAGAAAGCATTCAGTACTCATCCTTCTGAAGATCTGTAAGCTATATCTTTAAAGAAACTATAGGGACTCCAATTTTGTGGGTGAACACAATTGTAGAATTCATTGTGATAGATTCATATATGAATAAGATATATTCCATGCATGTATGATTTTATCAAAAAACAAAAAACAGTGCTTTCAAACCTAGGTGGGAAAAGACAAAGAAGAGAAAATGTTCAAAACTAAAATGGAAATGAACCACATAGAAATTCACTAAAGAAAATAATTCATAATTATATATTAAAGTTCTTAAATTGTTAAACTGCACAAAAATAAAAATGACTCAAATCAAATTAAAAATATAGGGGGTATAAGCTTTAAAGAATGGCTTTTTAAAAATGAAATCTCCAATACTATTAATGTTCAGTGACATAAACTGTCTCCTCATAACTCCTTGCCAAAAATTCTTTGATTTGAATGATGCTTAAAAAATACACTTTGGATACCTATTTCCTTAATTCCTTTCTTCATAGATTCATGATTTTTTCCTTTTTTTTTTTTGCATAACACAGATTTCAGTTTTCTAAACTGCCATCTTCCTCAATAAAGAATCCACTCAATAATAAAACTGCTAATAAAAATTTACTGTTAAAAAATAAAATCACTAATTCATAGAAGAACAAAAAGTAATTTTCTGTCTATTAGATCATATTGTTTTATCTTTAGTGTTTGTATATTCAGCATGGCTACATTTTTTGCAACACAGATTTGACAAACTAAGGGATCAGTTTTTAAAATTGACCATGTGATATAACTTATAGACTAAGTAAGTATGTAAAAGTCATGCTAATACTTATTTGGTATTGTATTCTTAAAGATTTTTGAGGGCACTGATAGTGCAAATTCAATGCACAATTTAAAATTGAGATGGTTTCTTATTTAATGAAGATCTGAAATTAGAATTCAAACCCTTAGACTTAAGTCTTGGCCATTCCTATCCCTGGGTGAAATTTTGTCTCTTAACCCTACTTCTCTATTCATAAAATGTTAATAATAATGTCTAATTCACAAGTTTTGTTCATTAAGCAGAGTTAATATGTAAAAATGACTGATACATTCTGGTCATTTAGTAAAAGTCTATTAAATATGAGTTAGTTTTTTAGTTTTTACTTGTCTTGGAGCTTATCAAAATCCTTGTATCTTAAATTGGGAAAAAAGCTGTTGGGTTCTGATCTAACACAATCATTCTACTAGTGAGAATTTGGAGATTCCTCCCCTTTCTTCCAACTATCCCACCATGCTCCCCACTAAAAAGAAGAAAATACATATTGATGATCTGTCATGAGAGATACTTTCCAATGCATTATAGCTTTAATTACATAACATTTACATAAATACAAAAGATATATATATGACTTAGGATCACTTAGTCAGAAAGGACAACGGTAGAATTCACACCCAGATCTGACTGTAACAAACAATTACTTTTCATCACATTGTTTTGTTTCTCAAGACTTAGATATTTTGTCAGCATGAAACATCCCTTGGCAATATCTTTGGAATTAGGCATGTGCTTCCTGCCCCAACACTTCAGCCAATCTTGAAAGGATTACTATTTAATGTAAAATATTTGATAAAAGCATAAGCATTTAGTAGAGGTAGTAAAATATCACTTTGTAAATATTTTTGGTAAAATTCATATGAAATAGTCTTTTTGGAATGGAACTATTAAACCACCTCTGTGAGCAGTATAGTACTGTCTGTACTTGCTCAATGATGTGTAGGAAGTGGGAAGGAAGCAATTGCAAAAGGTAATATGTTGGCATATTCAGACATCAGTTTTCTGTATGTTTTGTGCATTTTGTTTTGCTGTGTATATAGTGTAATGGACAAAGGAGTCTCAATTTTTCAACATCTAGTCTCTAGATATTAAAGAGGTTGCCAGCATATGACCAAGTAGTTAGGAAAATTAGAACATTTTGTACATTTTTTGTGTGTGGTGTGTGTGTGTGTGTGTGTGTGTGTGTGTGTGTGGTCGAAAAGGAGGGAAAGGTTCAAGGTCAGAATAGTCATATTAGAAGATACCTCAGATTATAACCATCGCTATGTATGTGATTGTATTTACCAGTGCTGTGTGCATAGTGGACAGGTTCTTTTGTGGAATATCTAGTCCTTCTTTATCTTTAGAAGTGCTTGATATACTTAAAAATAGAAGTAGTAGAATTGAAACTTGTTGTAAATAGCTTTTAAAAATTGATGGGAAATAATGTGTTTGGAATTGTTAAACCACCTCTTAACAGAATATTGTCTGTACTTGTTCATTGGGTTGAGGGAGGTGGGAGGAAAAAAGTTGCAAAAGGTGTTTTTTTAGAGCCTACTAGAAACTTTCAGCTTATTCATTGCTCTGTAACATGAATTTCATCTAACTTTGCTGTACTGTATATATATATATATATATATATATATATATATATATATATATATACACACACACACACACACTGGACAAAGGAGTTCTAATTTTATAATATCTAGTCTTGAGATATTAAAGTGGTTGCCAATGTTTGACAAAAGTAGAGTTAGTAAACTCACACATTTTGTACACTTTGTGTTAAAATTCATAGAAAGGCAGTCTTCTGAAAAAGACTTTTGGAAATGAAATTGTAATATATCATGTGACACTCAGATGTGACATATGTGACATAGGAGAAAGAAGTCGAAGAAATGAAGGATTCTAAGCCAGAATGATCCTACATAGAACACACTTACAGATATAACCATTGTTACATGTTTGTAGTTCATTCAACACTATTTTGTACATAGTGGACAAACTTAACTTCTTATTTGAAACATCTAGTCTTTCTAGATGTTTAGAAGTACACAAAGTATGTTAAAAGTAGAGGTAGTAAATAAAACATTTGTAAATAAAAAAGAAAGTATAATCATTTAATGGCTCATTTTAAGTTTATTTACAGTTTGTCTTGTAATTTTAAAAAGTTTAGAGTCAGCTTGGTTTGAATGTTTGTTATTCTTTCTTTTAAATGGTAATATTTCAAATTAAATTAGCAAACTAGACTATGAAGACATAATGGAAGATTTAGGCAATTGGCAAGATTCCTTATTTTGATGATGGTTCAGCTTTTTGTTTTGTTTTGTTTCTCATTTAATATGTGGAAATTTGTAATGTGGAATGTGCAAAAATACTTTTATAATTTTGAGTCTTCCTTTTCCTGCAATGGGCATGTTAAAAATAATTATTATAGAAGAAAAGCCTCGTCTTAAATATTCTACTAGATTAGAATGAAATATAAATTGAACAATCTAAATTGTTAACTTTCATTTGAAATAAAATTGAACTTAGCAAAACTAATCTAAAAAGGAATGTATGATTGAACAGCTATATTCAGGTTTAAAAAAAATTATATTTGCTATTCAAAAACTTCCCACAAAGGAAACTGCAGGTGTAGGAAACTGCACTAATAAGTTTCATCAAATATTGTGAGAAAAAAATTATTAGAAAAAAATATTTTTTCATGAAAGAAGGAAATATTGCCAGCATAGCGGTATATGCCTGTAATCCTAGTGACTTGGGAGACTGGGCAGGAGGATCACAAGTCTGAGGTTCAGAATAAAATGCTACAACTCATTTATATTTTAAAAAGGTGGGATATAAGAGAACTTCCAGAATATTATAAAGGACCTCTATGCAAACCCTAAAGCTAGAAAATTTCACATTTAATGGGAGAAACGTTGAACACTTCCCCAAGATAGGCACCAAGGCAAGTTTTCTTCTTACTATGCTACTTATCATCCTAAAAATACTGGAACTCTTATTATAATACAGCAGGAAAATAAATAAGAGATATAACTATTAGGATAAAAGTAGAATCTTCATTACTTTCTGACTACATATGACTACATAATACTGTTTCAAAAATCCCGAGAAATCTATGAAACAACTACTGAAGATTACAAAAGTTCAATAATACATTTTACTTTATGTGATGTAGTATACATATTACATGTATGTAATATGTATATACTACATCATTATGCTTATATTATGGTGTGAAGAAAAACCAAAATAACATTTATGAAGTACAAATTTTGAATACATAAGGTTTTGCGATTTCAAGATATTTTGTAATGCTACAGTAACCAAAATGTGTTATTGCCAAAAAAACAGATCATTGAAACATAATATAGTCAAGAAACTTACTGATACACACATGATCAATGGTCTTTTCACAAAAATACTCAATTCAGTTGAGAAAGGAAAGCTTTTTCACTAAATAATACACAAACCACTGAAGAGCTGCATAAAGCATATGAATAATGTCTTTTTTCTTCTTTTCATAGATGAAGTTAATTCAGGATAGATCATTGACCTAACCTAAAAATGGAAACATAGATTTCAAAAATAAAATAGAATACCTTCTTGACTTTGGAGGTGGGAAAAGATTTCTTTTTCAGAGACAATAAAGTACTGACCATGAAAAAAAATTGATAATGTTTCTTCTCAGAACACAAAAAAGTTAAGAATATAAAAGGTAATCTATGAGTTGGAGAAAATAATTAATATGTAACTGTCAAAGGATACTTATTCAAAATATTTACTTGGCAGGGTGGCATAGACCTTTAATCCCAGTGGCTCAGGAGTTTGAGACAGGGGAATCGAAAGTTCAAAGACGGCCTCATCAACAGGCAAGGTGTTTAACAACTCAGTGAGACTCTGTCTCTAAATTAAAAAAATATATAGAATAGGGCTGGGGATATGGCTCAGTGGTTGAGTGCCCCTGAGTTCAATCCCTGGTACCCCCCCAAAAAAAAGATATATTTAAAGTTTTATGATCCATATGAAGCAGACAATATGATTTTTACAAAGATCAAAAGACTTGAGTCATTACCTCATTATGGGCATCAAAAATATGTTAAATTTTATTTTTCATTGGACAAATGAAAATTAAAACCATAAAACGAGGTTTAATAACCACTACAATGACTTTCTAAGAAGCACGCGCGCACACTCACGGATAGGCAAAATATTTGTAAACCAACTCCCGTACCCTACAGGTTTCCAATGAGAGTGCAAACCAGAACAATTTTAGAGAAGTGTGTTAAATCCATCCTTTTTAAGATGGGCATTCCCACTCCCAGAATTTTGGAATGAAAAATGTCACACACACACACACACACACACAGATTATATCTATAATGATTCCATTTATATGAGGCTCAAAGGTAAGAAAACCTATTCTGACTATTTAAATCAGACTTTTGTTGCCTCTGGCTAGAAGGGGAATGACTGACTGAAGAGGAGTGTGGGAAATTTCTGAAATGTTGGGAAAAGTCTTTCTTGTTTTGGGTTTCATGATCTTATTAATAGAATTAGCAAAACCTGTCAAATACTATACTTAAGATATCTTTATCTTATTTTATAAAAACTATAACTCAAATACTACTAATAAGAATTGTAAAAAATATAGATAATATCTAGAAACACATAGATATGTAGAAATGCACATTCTCTCACATTGCATCTCATAATAAAGTTATTATGAAAATATATTCTTAAAACATTATTAGTGAATTTCTGTTGCAAATCTCATTTAGATAATGAGATTTTAGGTGATGTAAGATATTATGACAAACTTGATCTAAAATGTACATTGACCACTGATTTATTTATATTATAAAAAGGAACTTGTGTATTTTAGTGAATATTTCTTAAATCATTTTTACTAAGTATTTAGAATTCTATGCTTTACAAATTGAACAAAACAATGTATTTGAATATTGGAGACTACCTGGAATCTCTTTCTGAGAGTATGATAAGATTTAAGATTTCAGAGATTCAGTCTTGTGGTTGACAGTTTGGGATACTTAAGAAATGAAAACCCATGACACAATCCTAGAATGTAAGGTTTAGGCTGAGTGAAAAATTTATTTTTTATTTGTCCAAAAAACTTTCATAGTATTTCTGTAACATTTCCCTCCAGCTGGCCTTCATGAAATTCTACCAAACTTTTGGGTAAAAGTTAGAATGTTTAATCCATTAAATACTACAGTAACTCTCACAGCAAATGAAAAACAAAATGAAAGCTTTTTCTTTGTTCTTTCTTGCTGTAGTCTTAAGTATTTTGTCATTGGTTACACTTTAAACTGCCACAATCTAGATCTTCAGAAGGAGTGTTGTGCCTAGTTCTGGACTGACCCAGTGTAAGTGGGGGGAGCACCTGAGTCAGAAGGGTGCTGTATTAATCTATAGTGCAGAAGCACTTTTTGTTGGTGGTGTTTTTTGTTTTGTTTGTTTTTGGTTTCGCCATTTACAGAACATTGTGCAAAGATACATTTGAGCATATTTTAAAATGTGGATTATTCATAACAGAGCAAATTTAGTTTTAGTAGTTCCAAAAAATGAATAGATAGCAGTTTTATTTAAAAATCCTAAGACTTCAAATGATTTTTCTTACTGTAGAAATTTAAATGAGACTTACTAGAAAAAATATATTTGGATTTAAATATGTTATACAAAACAAATTCACTTTTTAAGTTTTAAAATGCATTTTGCTATATCTTCTGTTTTCTTCTAATTGTGACTTGTATTTTGTGATCTTCCAAACAAAATTTTATAAAAGACATTTGACACTAATATGTTCTGTTTGCATGATAGTTCAAATAATTAATAGCAAAGTGAGGCTTCATTGTCTTACAAATTGATTAAATGTTTGCATAGTTTAGCAATAGAAACATTTCATGCTAAGGCATCATCTCGATTTGTTTATAAATATGAATCATATCATTAAATATACTGCCTTTCTCATGGTAGTAGAGTTATATGTCATTTTTAAATTTATATTATTTTCTGAGGTTGTAACATAATCTAAAAGATGAAGAAAAAGAGACCATCAACATATTTTAATATTGTGAAATTTTTTTCATGAAACCATCTAGTACTTGACAATGTAAAACTAGTAGATAGTGATTTCCTATTACCTTGAGAAACTTACTTCCTCTTTTTCTAGCAAACTTCAGCATCAACTTTACAGCCCTTTTATTTGTTATTTGAAAACTCAGTTCATTCAACATCATAATTCTGTCTTCATTTTCATAGTATTTTCATGCCTTAAAGTAAAGCTTTTACATTGCCTTATCTATTTTTCTGCCTCTGGCATGATTAATATGTTAACATTTGAAGATATATTGTTTTGAGTTACTCACTTTTGAGAACACTGTCTTTATCAAAACTTCACAAAACATGTCAGTTTTGTATTCAGTAATTTGATTTTTTATAGCCTTTGTAGTAGTCGTATCATTTGTTGTTGTCATTTGCATTTTCCTAATGGCTAGTGATGTTGAATATCTTTCTGTCTCCTTAGGAGAATAGCTATCCAGGTTTTTGTTCACTTGTTGTGATGATGTGAAGTTTTTTATACATTTTGTATCCCAGATCCTTATCAGATATATGACATGCAAGTGTTTCTCCCATTCTGTACTCCCCTTTCTTTCTGAGCTTCTTGATCATGTCCTCTGATATACAAAACATATTGGTTTAATAAAGTCCAGTTTATCTCATTTTTGTTGTTGTTGCTCATACTTTTGTTGTCATATCTAAAAAGAAAATTACCAAATCCAAGGACACAGGATATTCCCCCATGTTTTCCTCTAAGAGTTGTATGTTTCTAGCTCTTACATTGAGATATTTCATCCATTATAAGTTAATGTTTGTATGTGGTGTGAGGAAAGGATCCTGTTTCCTTGTTTTTTTACGTAAAGATTCAGTTGTTCCAGCACCATTTGTTGCCTGCCTTGACAACTGATTGGTCTTAAGGGATTTGTGTTTATTACTGGACTTTCAATCACCCATGTTTACCCTCAAGCCATTACTACATTGTCTTGATTATGAGTAATTGTAATAAATTTTGAAATATGAATCTTCCCATTTTATTATTTGTTAAGTTTATTTTAGCTTTGTGGTTCCCTGCATTCCATATCAGTTATAGGACTGTATTCCTGTTAAATTTTGCAAAAGAGGCAGAGGGATTTTAATGAAGATTGAAGTGAATCTCTTTATTGCCTTTGGTAGTATTGCCATGTTGGTAGTTAATTCTTCCAATCCATGAATGTCAGATATTTTTCCTTTTATTTGGGTCCTTTTCAATTTCTTTCTGTAGTATTTATAGGTGTCACTGTCTGTGTTTTTCACATCCATGTCTAATTTTTTCTTATAAATTATCCTGCAAATAACCCATCTTTTCTAGGAAGTAAAGCCAATTTAAATTTCCTTTGAGTTATTTTTCATAAGATAAATAATTATTTTCCAAGTATTGCCCACTAATTCTATTTCTAAATCTCTATAAATTGAGATGGCTAAATCACAATAGGTAACTAGGTATTCATACTTGTATGAGCTACTGAATAACTATGATGCCAAAACTAACAGGAGAATATTGTCATTTTTTCTGGTCTATTATAATCATTTTTGAAAACTCTATATTAATTTATGGTCATTGACAGATGCTTTATTTGGAAAACAATATTTTTTTCCTACTATACACCAGACTAGTGAAACTTTAGAAAATGCAAAATTTACATTTTGATGTACACTATTAAATTTCAGCTGCTAATAACTAACTATAGACCATTTATAATATGGGGTCCAAGTATCTTCACAGAACTTCTCTTCAAAATACATATCTGCCCCCTTTTTATATACTGTATTAAAATAAATATTGTTGGTTTTATATATATTGATTCTTCACTTACACTATTTGACAAATATCTGATAACTGAACTTAAATTTAGCATTTGACTTTTCCTATTAAATCCTTCATTTATTAACCATGTTTTCTAATACTATTTCATTACTGGCATATATGCTCAAGTAATTTCCAAGGTAATGGTGCATGCAAGATATAATTTTGAGTCCTAGGATATATGATTATCAATTCATTCTACTTTCATACTTGATGGGTAATGTAGTGTAGTGTATATAGTGGGGATTGGAAGTAATTTTCCCTCAGATCTTTGAAGTCATTGTAAAATCCAATATTACTTATGAGAATAAGACCAACTGTGTTGATGTGTCTTTGTAAATAACCCGGGTTATTTTTCAGTGGGAAAGTTTAGAGTTGTTTTAGTCTGGTTTTTTACCACTGTGACCAAAAGAACTGACAAGAGCAACTTTAGAAGAGGAACATATTTGGGGCTTATAGCTTCTGAAGTCTTTGTCTGTAGATGGCCAACTTTATTGCTCTGGGCCTGAGGTGAAGCAGAATATTATGGCAGAAGGGTGTGGAGGAAGAAATCAGCTCAGCACATGACAACCAGGAAGCAGAGTGGGTCCCACTAAACAAGGACAAAAAATAAGCTGCAAAGGCATTTTCCCGATGGCCTACCTGTACCAGTCAGCAGTCACCCTACCTACCCACAGTCACCACTTAGTTAATCCCTAATGTGGATTAATACACTAATTAGGTTAAGGCTCTTATAACTCAATTTTTTCACCTCTAAACCTTTTTGCATTGTCTCTCACACATGAGCTTTTGGGAAACACCTCATATCTAAAGCATAAGGAATATTTTCTCTGTTCTAAAATACAGTATAAACAAAATATAGTTAGGTACTTGTATTTCAAAAATATTATTCATTAAGCTAGTAAGTCAGTGAATACTTAATCCTCAAACTCATAAATATGTTCTGTTTTTCATCATGGTCACTTTTCTTCTTCATATTCTTCTTTTTTATTCAAATGAGCTTAAGAATCTCTGATGATAGGAATATCACTGAGGTCAATGATAGCTGTTGCATTTTCTCCCAAATTGTTAATCAAAATAGAATATTTTATTTTGGTGTTGTTGTGTTTTTTAAAGACTAGGTCTGAACTGACTGCCTGTAATTCTGTCAAGGGTGGTGGAGGAGTGTTTTTGATGGACATATTTTTCTTTGATCAGCTTGTTTTCAGCTTTTTTACTGTCCATCAGATTTAATTTGTCAAATCTACTTCCCAAACTTCTGCAGGGTATTGCAGGAAAGATTTGTGTCTCTTTAATTTCAGTCATTTCCATGATTTTTTTTTTTTTTTTTTTTTTTTTTTTTTGGACTGGAATAGCTGACTGTCCTCCATTATTTAATACTTTACCACCTGCTTTCCTTGGAGCCTCTGTTCTGCTAATGGCTACCACTTGTTCTTTTCATTGTTCTGGCTTATAGCCCTTAAAAATGCCTTTGTTCTTGTAGTTTAGAATTACATTTTCCAATCTATCTTCTTCAAAGTTTTCTTAAATTCACTGATATAAAACATGGTATTTGGTTATGTAAATGGATTTTATTGAAGTTTTGGAAGATGAAAGGTTCTACAATTTATTCTCATTGCAATATGTATCTGTTCCCAAAACTCATTTAATGTTTCATGTTCTATGATAATTTGAGTATTTTTTCTATTATTTTCCCACTTTTTCTTTATTCACTCTTTTGTTAACCTATCTCATAGTCTAAATTTTCTTTATATTTTTATTCAGACTTTATTTACATATTTGTTTCTTATCTTTTTTTCTGAATATTTCCTTGTATTATTCCTTCTTCTTAAGAAACTTCTCCACAAACCTCTCAAGTGATTTTTTTCTTCCTAAAAGGAATCCTGGTAACATTGTGGTGTTTGTTTTAACTTTATTTTGTTATTGAACAATCCAAGACGTTATTTATAGTGCTATGCAGACTCTATTACAGATTATTCAGATATATTGACTTGAATTGATTGTACTGGTAATGAATACTTCTTGATCTTCAACCTATAAATTTCTCTTTGAGGTGGAAATGGACAAAGAAAGTCCAACAACTTTCTGTAGCTTAGGGCAGTGGTGCTGAAAACCTGGTGTCCATCACAATCACGTGAAAGACTTGGTAGTAAAACACTTACTTCTGAGTCTTTGTCACATGGTTTGTGACAATACATCTGCAGAGAACCCAAAAAATTTCCTTTTCTAGTAAGCACCCAGAAAATTGTAATAGTACTGACCTAGTAATCAATAAAACAATTACCTAGATGATTTTATTCCATTGTAAATATGTAGCTAAAATATCCCAAATGTGAAAGATGAAAAGACTTAGGGAAAAAAACCTAAGTATGTCAATAGTTTCTGAATCCATTACCTTATATATTGAAATATTAATATTTCCATAAGTATTCAATAGCTCAGAAAGATGTTTAGAGAAGTATTAGTAGAAAACTGCATATTTATATACCTAGTGGTTTCACAAATATTTCATACTCTTGGGTAAAATGATTCAAAACATACAACTCTAAACTCTGTATATTTGCTGCAAATACATACTTGTTGTCATGTCTACCATGGCAACTACGCAGAAAAACCACCACACACAAAAAAATAAACTTCACCCTCTTATCAGCATTCATCGTCTACAATTAGCCTAATGTGTGAGTATTTATGTACTAACATAAAACATTTATTAAAGATAGCACTTTGGGGCTGGGGATGTGGCTCAAGCGGTAGCGCGCTCGCCTGGCATGTGTGCCGCCCGGGTTCGATACTCAGCTCCACATACAAACAAAGATGTTGTGTCCGCCGAAAACTAAAAAATAAATACTAAAATCCTCTCTCTCTCTTCTTTAAAAAAATAAAATAAATAAATAAAAAGATAGCACTTAAACAAAATAAAACAATTCCATAATTAGCAATCAAAATGTACACAAATAGCTGAAATAAAATCAGAAATTGTTATATTCCAATTCTGTAGAGCAATAATATGAACATTCTAGATAGAATAGGAAAGATACATTATGAAAGTTTTTATTAGTCAAACTTAACATTTTTCAAAAACTATATACTTCATGATTTAACTTTTAGGCAAGTTAGAATGGCATCAACAATGTCTACTTCTTGAGAATAGATTTGAACTAATGAAAAACTGCTTCTTGATCATACTATTCAGTATCATGTGAGTACTAAATACAAGATTTTTTAAAAAAATGTTATAAATACTAAAAAGAAAGGATTAGAAATGCTGGCCCACACATTATATTAGTCAATAAGTTTTGCAATTTTATCTGATGAGTTTTTTTGTTTTGGGTTGTTAATAAAATGAAACTCATGCTCTTCGTTCAATTTAATTATGTTTTGTAAAACCACTTATTTTATTGTCTACATTCTCCATGATATCAAATATGCCTCAAACATGATTTTGTAATGTCAAAACAAATTTACATTATATGAATTTGACATAAATTAATATGTCCCTATATTGTTGGGTAATATGTCCCTCTGTTGTTGGGAATTTTCTTAAAATTATTTCCCAAGAATGGGATTGCTGAATTAAAAGGTATAAGTATTCTTAACATGCATTCTTAAAATACATTCACAATCTGTGTTCTTAAAAAAAAAAACAAATACACTTCTACCAGTAGTAAGATTGCATGTTTGGAAAAATTCTCACAAATAAGTTTATTGTTATTTTATTTATGACTTTACCCATTTGGTTGATAAAATCTTAATATATCTATATAGTTTTAATTTGAATTTTTTATAATTTTGTATGTGGTACACTTTTTTAATGTGTTTTCTGAATAACTGTTTATTTCTGTACTTTCAGATACAACTATAGCTTAAAGGTTACTTTTTATTCTATTTTCCTATCTTAAAGCTAAAAGCATAGAGAAAATACATGCTTGATTATTATAGCTGATTTTACTATTTGATAAGTGCAGGTGTTTTCTCAATCTTTTTTTTTTTCTTTCTAAATTTTATGCTCTTAAAACAGGTTTATTCAAATGTGCTCATCAATTCTAGAATCAGTAGGCACATAGCTTTATGGTTAAGAAAAGCTCCAGTTCATAGGTGATGCAAAATATTATATAGAAATGATATAATGCCTATAATTAATGTCCTTAATTTTTAAGTTAATACAATTAATCATTAAAAGTTATGTGAGCATGTTTATTTGCTTAGCAGTTTACCAAATCAAAATTATTCTATTTGCAAATTAATGCATGATGAATTAACAAAATGTTTGAGAACACAAAGGGAGATGTCACAAGATAATGAGATATGCAGCATTAAAGTTTCAGATTTATTGTCACTTATTTTAGAGGTATATGAATCAACTTCATTTTCAAATCTGAGACTAATATGAATGTACATTTCTTTTTAGGAAGAAACACGTTTGTAGCAATCAACTAATTTTTAACCATTTGCATCCACTTGTGTCTTTGTGCGAGTTTGATGTGCTTTCCTCTTAGTCAGAGAACAGTATCAGTCCTGTGATCATATTTGTAAGAGAGCACACAAAAGAATCTGAGGGCATGATTGTTAAACATAAGGCAACAATTAATTTAGAGATGTGTGTGTGTGTGTGTGTGTGTGTGTGTGTGTGTGTGTAAGAGAAAATTTGGGATGTAATTTAAATCTTTGGGGTGGGAGAGATTAAATACAACTAAGTATTGAATTTATACTTACTGGATATTGATGTAAATGTTGAAGACAAAATTAAAAATGAAGACAGGTCATACAGTTTTTTAAAAATGATTCCTGAATGGAAAGATGAAATAGTTTTTTTGCAGTTTGAGAGGTGACAGAATTTTAGCTTATGATTGACTCTCTTTTAGCAGTAGAATTGCAGAGTTCAGATAGGAAGCTAAATGTGACTCTACTGTGATAAGAAATGAGAAAAAAAAAAGAGAAAATGTAATTGCTTTAGCAATGATCTGGTTTAGAAGTGATGAACTATTTCAGGTAGAATTTAGTCCCCTTTCTGCAGCTGCACATTCTTCTGAGCACTCTGTGAGGTCAAATATCTCAGGGTAGGGAGATGAAAGCTGTTTAGAAACTTGCTGTCATCCAAAAAATTGCAACTCAACTGATTTCAGTGCAGTTGTGTACCAAGTTATGTTTTTCTCTGTGTCCACGATAAGAGGTGAACAGGAACTATTTGCTAAAGATTTTTCTATCGGATACTCTTCAGGATATAATGAGATCAGTCAGCCTCAGATAAACAGCCTGATGCTAAACCTGCAATTGGCCATCTCCCTCCCATTTGTCTTTAGTTGTTCTCACAGAGGGAATGGCCATGAAGTTCAAGGCAAAAGAAGTGCCTATTTTTATGTGACTATTTGAGAGAACAAGTCAGATAAGTCAATAAAGAAGTAGAAAGTTTGGCTTTTCGATTTGTCCTGTTTTGTTCCTCTGACCAACCACACATGTTTGGGAAACTAATCATTTACTTTGACAGACTTATTCTGCATCACACCTTCCGCTGAATTTTCTGAAAAAGCAAAAGTATTCTATCCTCTGGCATTCACACTCCGGGTGGTCTAATTTTTGCCTGTTGGCTCACGATAGGTGTTTGGTGATTTCTTCCTTGACCTAAATCGATTCTCCAACTGACAGAACAAAGTAAATCTTGGACAAAAAACAACAAAGAATGTATTTCCACTAGCAAGGTCAGTGTAAATTATGGAGGATTTATGTACAAAAGTGATGGATGAGGATCTTAGGAGTTCTTTTGATGGAAACTGAAACACCCAAATACCAAGGACTGTTGACTTAGACATATATATGATTTTTGAGTCCGGCTTTGATTATTAGTTTATATCTGCTCACTCCCCTGATGCTTCATTAGTTGCACAGCTGGTGCTTGGGAAGTTTTCTGCTTCAGTCAAGAAGAAATTGAGTTAGTCACAGAGAATTCTTTGTAGCGTGTTTCCTCTAATGGTAGTGCTAAGGTGGTATGGTCATAGAATCTGACAATTCTCCAAATATTCATCCTCAAAGTCAGTTCATGATTCTTGCTCTACGTTCTCATATGAGAAACACACACACACACACACACACACACACATACACACACACACACACACATACACACACACACACCTTTAAAACTATAGTTGACTGTAGTTGTTTTACAATTTTGAAATATTTTGGAATGATGTGTACTCAAACAACCTTGACTTCCAGGTATATTAGCATATCTCTAATTTTTATAATGGTGTTATGTTATATTTTCAATTATGGGGTGTCCCCATTTTTTTTTTTTGTTTTGAGAATTACTTAGCAAGTCCATGTTCAAGTTATTTGTACTTATCATGATTTTATAGAGTCTATATATTTTCAATATTTTCCTTTCCTATAAAAATATTTTTCTGGACTCTTCTAAAATGGATTAATTTTAATCAATTTTCTCTGGAGACCTCCTATTTTTCTGACATCTTTGTTTGTTGCAAGTAAGGACTAGGTCTGCTCTACTTAAGGTACATATGTTCTATGGATTTTAACTGTATGGAAATAAGAGAATGTTTTCTGATATTTAGAATATATTTTGAGTATATTCATGGTTGTCATCACTGCAACAGAGTCATCCATTTTAAATGAGCTTTAAGCTTTCTAGTCCTTTAATACCTCAAGTTTATTAATGGAAAGAAAACCTACAACCATAGATTTTATAGTATGTTACATAAAATCTTTATCCAAAAATTAACAATAAAACATTTTTTACCTTTTGAATAAATAATACATTAACTTGTTAAAGTTTTAAAAGCACAAATTAGTACCCAGTGATTAGTTTTCTGCCAACCTCTGTGGCCAACCACAAAATCCCTTTTCTCAAATTGAACAAATCTAACAGGAGTCTCTTTCTCCCCTGCCCATTTTGAGATTCTCATGTTTCAGGCTGATTTTGCTATGGCATTTTATTTACCAATTCTATAAATACTATAATTGTGTGTATTCATTTCTTAGAGCTGCCTTAACACAACACCAAAAACTGGGTGGCTTTAGGTAAAAGATTTATTATCTCACAGTTCTGGGGCTAGAAGTGAACGTGTTAAGGTGTCAGCAGAGTTTCAGCTCCTCATCATCCTTCTTTGCCCTTGGTGGCTTCACTGGGTGGTTGTTGGTCAATCCTTCATGCTCTTTAGCTTTCAGTTGCACCACTCCAGTCTCTCCTGCTGTCATCACAGGGCATATTCCCTGGTGTGTGTCCCCATTTCCCTCTTCTTATCAGGTCAGCAGTCTTGTTTGATTAGGTCCCACCTTAATGTCTCAGCTTGATACAACTGCAAAGACATTATTTACAAATGTCACATTCGCAAGGATTGGAACTTGGGAGCTTAACATTTGTTTCTTGAAGGAACACAATTCAGCCCACACCATAGAGTAATAGAAGGTAACTCCAAAGCTTTAGTGATGTTATAAAAATGATTTTGTAAAGTAAGCTCTGTGTTCTAGAGTTTAATTGTAAATATTACATTTATCTAAAAATCTGTGCAATGCATTACTATATCTTAAAATGGTAGTCTACCATGAACATCAATGACCTTAGCATAACTGAGTAACAAATTATTTAAAATTTCATTCAAGTTGAGCTGAACTCATCTGTGATCTCACTATTTCTGTCTGGCACAATTAATTGGAGAAAAAAAGCACATTTTAATACTGTATTTTCTCTTTATTCATGATGGTCATAGTCAAGCAGCAATTAGTTTATGTGATTTATTTTATTACATTTAATAGAAATTAACCAGAATTACAGATCAAGTCTGTCCACAGGGAATAAATCACAGCAAATGAATCCAACAGGAATTAATATGATGATTCATTAGCATGAGCTATCATTGAGAGTCCCAACCAGCTGAAGATACCACACCATATTGTTTTATATGAACTAAATATCAATAGTAAAATTGACTTCTGAACACTTCCACAGAAATGGACTCTATTTTGATATCAGGGCTTCACAAATTTTAAAAATTGGAATGAATTTATTTTTGGTTTTGCTCTCATGATTTCTTTTAAATTGCTTTTATTTCGTGTCTCAGAGATCACATCTGGATTCTAGAAAACAAGAGGACTAATATGATAGTAGAGCATATTTTCCACTGAAGAATGGGCAGTATCAGTCAATCTAAAACTTAAATATTTAAATTCTCAGATGATGAGATTTTACATATTTCCCCTTATTCTAATTCCTCAGTTTATTCTTTTATAATATTTATACAGATGATGAAGTAATCCAGACTTTGGGGTTGATACCAGAAGATCTCAGAAATGACTGTCTCCCAAATTAACAAGTGAATTCCATCTCCAGCAAAGAACGTGGAATGAGGCTTTGAATCATCTTTTTAAAAAGCCCCCAGTTCATCCTGATGGGCAGAATCACAACCTCTGGGACAGGAGTCCCCTATGTTTCCTTTGCTAGCAATGCAATAATCCTTCTTTTTCTCTTTTCTCAATAATAATAATAATTATCATTAATAATAATACAAATAACCATATGCTCCTCAGAGTAAAGCTAGGAGAATTTGGTCTCTTGACCAAATAGTTGTTCATTGATTGAATCTTATTAAGTGCCTACCTTGTACCAGAACATGCTAAGTGTTAGAAATAATAGAGCTTGCCCTAAATGAAATCACAAAAAAAAATAAACTTACTATGCTATGTAAAAAAAAAAAATGAAGGAGGAAACTCTTAGTGATAACTCCATAGGAATCTGTTTTTGAAGCTATAATCATAGGCTTCCAGACCATGCAAGGCAGTCTGCAAGGTGCTATGGAAGCTGGCATAAGAAATATGCAGGGTATTAATGATCAGTTGTCTTATCAGCTAGAAGAGTGTAGAATAATTCCTGCTGGGAATTTATCTAGGAAGGTTATCACTTTATAATTCCTGCTGCGGGTTTAGCTAGGGGGTTATCACTTTGGCCAAAAGGAGTTGTGTGGACCACACAGAGGACAAAACCTTTCACCTATACTTTGGAAAAAAAAGAATTTGAATAAAATTTTAAGCTCATAATATATGATGATATTCTTTGTTCAAATTTTAGTGTTCCCTGTATGTCATTCCCTTCTGAAAGTAAAAAAATATAATTATAACTAATGTATCTGTTAACCTAAGCACTGTAACAATTATAGGGATCATCTACTGAAGGCATTATTTTCATACTCATTTTAGGAAGAGAAATTGAGGTACAGGGATATGATGCAGCCCTCCTCAGTTCACATGGTTCAGAAGTGACAAGTATTGTCAAACTTAGGCTATGACAAATATATCCACAGTTCACACTCTCTCCTCACTTGAGGAAACAACCTGATAAAATCTGGTCAGTATTCTAAAATTAACATTTTAAATCAGCATTCACTTTGAATAAAAGCAAATTGTATTACATGTGGGAGCCATGTGAATTATAGTGGATTAATTATGAAAACTAATTAAAACACAGATCACAATTTTCTTGCATTGATTTTTATGTCATAGAAATCAACCTGCCAAATAATTATGAAATTTAAAAATGAAGATAAACTAAAACAGGTAATAATACACATCCTAATATTCTTATTTTTTGAAATTAAAATAAATTAGGCAAACTATTTTTATATTTAGTCTGTAAAATAATTTCCTATTTTGTAATTATTAGTATTAACTAATAGATTGTTTATTTTGTTCATATTTATTTTTGTTTATAACTATTTTTCACTAGTAAAAGAATTATACTTCAGGGGCTGGGGATGTGGCTCAAGTGGTAGCGCGCTCGCCTGGCATGCGTGCGGCCCGGGTTCGATTCTCAGCACCACGTACAAACAAAGATGTTGTGTCCGCCGATAACTAAAAAATAAATATTAAAACACTCTCTCTCTCTCTCTCTCTCTCTCTCCCCTCTTTCACTCTCTCTTTGAAAAAAAAAAAAAAGAATTATACTTCATGGTTAGAAGTACAGAAAACAAATTATTATATTGTTTAAAATTTTATGACTCATCTCTCAGCTATTTTTTTAGTTGTTCTAACAATTGAAATTCAATTATGATGCATTTGAGTTATGTCATAAAAATTGATATTTGATTTTTTTTGATTTTGTGTTGTACTCAGAGTTATGGAAATATCTGGAAGATGTGCAGGGAAAATAATGGGTACAAGCAAGAAGAGAGCCATTTGGATAAATCCAACAAAGATCTTTCAGTGGGCAGAAAAATTCTCCACAAATTTTTCTTTAGCCATTCAAGTAATTTCTCAGTCTTTTTTTTTTAATTGAGGGGAGTATTCTGTGATGTATCTCTAGTAGCATTCTGTCATACCTTAGAATATTTGCTTACCTTCTATTAATCATAAATATAAGGGCAAGAACCATCTGTGCATATTATCCACAGCATCTAAGATAACATAAACTTGCAAATATGTTTTGCTAAATAATTTCCTGGTGGGACTGGGGTTGTGGCTCAGCAGTAGAGCGCTTGCCTAGCATGTGTGAGGCCCTGGGTTCAATCCTCAGCACCACATATAAATAAATAAATTAAATAAAGATATTGTGTCCAACTATAACTAAAAAAAATAAATATTTAAAATAAAAATAATAATAATAATTTCCTGGTACCCATTTTGTAGAGGAAAGATTTGTTGTGTACACAGCAGTGACCTAAATAATAAACCTAAAGAAGATGTTCAGTAGGCTCATATAGGGCAATGTACTATGGTGATATTCATGTTTTCCATAATTTTTACAAATACATTCACTCTCCATAGTACAGATTAACAAATATAAACTTATTGATTAAATTTGTTGGTAAAAATCCAGGCTTTGTTTTCAAAGTGGAAACACTGATAATAGAGGCCTGGTTTCCAAATTTTCATCTTTACTATTCTATGTGTATGTCTTTGTTCTGAGTTAGTTTAGTAACCTTTAGTGTTGAGGCTCAAAACAAAGATATTTGGCTACCTAATATAACAGACAGACATCTTCCCTTTTCCTATTGTAGGAGTACAGAACAGCCATGCACAGTGGTGCACACTTGTAATTCCAGCATCTCAGGAGGGTAGGGTAGGATGAAAAGAAATTCAGAGATAGCCTCAGCAACTTAGTAAGGCCCTAAGCAACTTAGTGAGACCCTGTCTCAAAATAAAAAAAGTGAAAAAGGCTGGTAATGTGGCTCAATGATTAAATGCCCTTGGTTCAGTCCTCTGTACCCAAATAAAACAAAGTAATAATAAAAATAATAAAGTAAATATATAGATAAAAACAAAAAAGAAAAAGAGTCTAGAACTTACATTTTCACCTTAAGAGGATGAGAAAGTCCAGTTTAATTGAGATATCTCATTTTCTCAAGATTTTTAAATTTGTTTTTCAATTTATGGAAAGCTCTATTGTATGTATTTGTTAGTCTTTGGGTATGTTTCTGGTGCCAGCCAAGGCTTAACTATTGACTTTTAATCCCCATCATGACATAATGGGAAGGTTGAAGTTTTATGGATGGCACTTAGAGGTGAGGCCTTTAAGAAGTGATTGGAACTCAATGATATCATATGTGGAGCTTCCATTGATTAAATCCTGGGGGAGAAACTAGAGGAGACACACATGCACATGCATACCCCCTGCACTGATGTCTTGTGCTGCCTCAGGACTCTGGTAGGAGAACACCATCACCAAATGCAGCCCTTACACACTGTTCCTCCAGAACGGGAACCAAAATAATCCTATTTTCTTTATAAGCTTACCTAGTCTAAGAGATTTTGTTACAGTAATAAGAAATATATTAATACAATAATTCTATCATTTTAATAGATTCACAGAGGTTTGCAGCATGGTCATATTAATATTCTAGATCATTTTAATCACCCCAAAAGAAAGCTTCATGCCCACTAATAGTCACTTTTCATCTCCACCCACATATCCTTCAGCTCCAGACAACCAAAAATCTACTTTGTGTCTTTATAGATTTACCTCATAGGGACTTTTCATATAGTGGAATCATGCAATATGTTTTCATTTTGATTGTCTGTTTTTACTTAACATAGTAAGAAAATTATGATGCTTATTTAAAATTTTAATTACCATGAATAAAACACATGCTCTCTTCACATTTATCTAGAGTAATACCAAAGTTATTTTGAATTCCCTGCTTATGTCAACTAGTACCAGATGAAGATGGATGTCATGTGGAGCAAAAGTCAGGCTGAAACTAAAACCTCATTATAAATAATCTATAATGTGAACAATCCAGTGGTCGATAATTGTGACTGCATGTTGTACAACTTTTTTTATTAGATATAGAAAAACAGACATTAACATCAACATGGATAAAAAATTTCAGTCATGAATTAATGATAATGAGTGTATAATTAAATTATATTCTTGGAATCTGTTATATAATGAGGTCTTTATGGAACTTTAGTAAAATTCATTCTCTTAGGTGTAATAGTAGTAGTGTAGTAATAATAATATAATTAACCTTTATTGAGTGCTTACAAATCCCAGGAATGCTCTAAGGAATTACATGCTTTCAGTCACTTAGTCCTTTCCACAGCACCATGAGACACAGAGAGTAGGAAGCAAATTGTCTAAGGACCCCTAGCAGGCATTTTTAGCTGTACTACATTTCTTACTTACACCATTTTAAAAGCTCTTCATATGAATAATGGACTCTCAGATATTTTTTGAATCCTGATTTCAATCAATCCTAGAGTGTTAGAGCTAAGCACAATAAAAAGTTTCTTAGAATTCTAGGCAAATGCTTTCATGTTTCAGTAGAGTTTGGGGTTCATTTGAAATCTTCTTTTTTTATGTCCCAGTATTATTCAATCAAATAGAAAATGCATGGCTAAGAGATAGTGCTAACCTTGAGTCAGAACACCATAGAGTGTAGAGATGTGGTGGCAGCTGAGATTCCACTAACCTACAAAGTTATGGGTCAACTAACACAAATTACAGTCTTTCCAGAGGAAGAATTTCACACTTAGCAGCAGTAAGTGCTCCCACTCAAGAGCTGTCCTTATTCAATCTCTTCTTTCACAAAGCAAATAGAAGGACATAAATATATGATTTATAAATATATGATATATATAAAATAAAGTAAAATATCATCAATTAATAAATAATAATTCATACATTTTGTGCTGTCCATGAAAATGAAATATCTAAAACCAAATTGAGGCTATTTGCCTATTGAGTCAAACTGAATATCTTCCTTTCTCTTTTTAAATTATTTTAGTTCTACATGGACACAACATCTTTTTATATATTTATTTTTATGTGGTGCTGGGAATCAAACCCAGTGCCTCACATGTGGGTGGCAAGTGCTTTATCACTCAACTATATCCAAGCCTGTCTTTCTCTTTTAACACATAAATTCTCAGAGCATATCTCTAATATAATATAAACACAATAAAGATCAAAAAATCTGAGATCACTTTGATATTAATCTTAAAAAGAACAATTGCTGAGATCCAATGTTTTAGAAATAGTTTTGTCAAATTCTGTTGGAGCAATTGTATAAGTTCACAGGAAGAATTATTTTCCAAATATTTAGGTTTAGCCAGGATCAACAATTTAGTAATGGACAAAACGTCATTGGTAATGAAAACAATTATCCATCAATTTCATTTCATAATATTATACTGCAGGTAATTTTGGATAAAAGACTCCTTTCTCCGTTATGTGTTGCTTATGACAGGGAAATAACTGAAAATCCTAATTAGCAATTTATATATAAATATACATGGGTGTATGTGAGTATATGTATATCATTAAAGCCTTAAACAAAATAAGTAGATCAGATATAATACATTTAAGAATAGACTTTCCTAGGCATACTTCAATGTATTCTCTTTTGATTAACCAGTATACAGTTTTTCTAATGCATATTTTAGCCTGGAAAGTAAGCACATTATGAATATAGTGACTTATGTTAGTGCAGTTGTATGTTGCAGTTAACTCTGAGGTAATTGTAGGGAAATAATAAGAATATGATCAAGCAACTTAGATTTATTAGTTTTAAATGGATTCATGAAGGCAGGATTTTTAATAAGATTTAAACAAAATGTAGAAACAGGGAGCAAAATCTTTGATTATTTGGGGAATAAAAATAAATTAAAATCCAAATAAAGTTTATGAATAACATAGATAATACATGAACACATAAACTGGTTCCCTTGTCAATTAAAAACCTGTTATATCCAATAATAATATAAACAAACTATTACTCTAATAAAAAGATTTTAGGAATATTATTGGTAACAGTTTTCTAGTTCTTTCAATAAAAGATATTCATTGCCCTGGAAAGAAAGAGGCACTCTTTCTTATCTCCACTTATGCTTCTCTACATACCATGACATTTGGGTAGAAGATAAAAAATAAGAATATATAAGAAAGCAGTTAAATTTGGATCTTTCACTTTCCTAAGGAAGGAGAAATATTCACGCTTGACCTTTATGCAATGACAACTATGTAGAACACATTTTTCTTGTTGTTTTAAATACACTGAACTCATAAGTCAGTATCACTAAAGAGAAACCAGTTTTGTAGCTGCTTTATAAATGGATTAATGCTATTCTACTTCAATTATTTATTAATTCATGAATTGCAAGGAATTTGTATATGTGTCAATAAATTGGGTTTTGACTGAACATGTACAGAAAGATTAGAATTTAAAAACTGAAATAGCCATACCAATGGGAAATGTGAAGGTAGATATAGTTTACTTTGTAAGGTAAACTATTATAATTTTAGTAACTTTCTTATATTTAGTGAATTTTTAAAAAATACTCATCTTATTATTACTATTAAATAATATCAACACTCTTTTAATTATTTAAAATGCTAAATCCATTATGTACACTGAGGAAGATGTTTGGCTTTTAATGTGGTAACTGATACCTAGTTCTTAATATGTACACAAGCTAATAGGGTGAATGAATGAAATAAAACATTTCTGTAACTTGTGAAAATTTTTATTCTAATATATTTTTTGTCTTTAGGTTGTTATAAAGACTTTAGTTATAACAGGATGCAACTTGAAGACAGCCTTCTATAACTTAATATACTTGGATTGACCATCATAACTTTGTATGAAAATCAGTTTGAAAAGGGAGTTGTAATTCACTATCATAATCTATAATGATTATAACATCCATATTCTTACTTGCATGTTTCATTACTTATCAATGAAACAATACCTGTCATATTTTATCATTTATGCTATATAACCATGACATCAGCATCACTATTTGTATTCAACTAGAGGCAAGTCAACCCTTTCTCTCATCTTCCTTTTCGTATGGCATTGTGAAGAAATTTCTGTGAACTCTTTTATAGAGCAAATGCTTCATGTAGTCAGTAATTAGACTATTGTTAGTAACAACTTGCTTGCCATCAGTTTTGAAACTAATCATAACAGTAGCATATCAAGAGGATTGAGCTCTTCTCTGATGTATGCATCTAGGTTACAAATGATTAACAAAATTGGATAATGTCAAGAGAACACAAAGTTAATATCTAACAATGGGTTGTGGAGTGTTCTGATTGCAGGAAATCAAAACCCCTGCCCTGCTTCCCTTCTCTCTGAGATGCAGGTATCTACAAGTTCAGGAAAAGAAAACACACACACACACACACACATAAACACACACACACATATGATGTTTGTGTCTTAATTCATTGAACTTCATACCAATCTCTGTCTTATATCAAGTTTTTATCATTTAATAAATTTATTAAATTATTAAACATTACACATAAAGCACATAATATCTGCTCTTTTCAGAAACTATGATTTAATTCTTCCACACAGAGTCTTGTTCATCTCGAAGACATGAAGAACATTTCACCTTAGTTGTGATAAATTAATTAATGATCTGATCAAGTACAAATAAAAATTAACTGATGCCTAATCTTTCTAGAGTCATAAAAAATAAATCTGTATAAAAATATAAGTGTGCAAAGCATGAGGAAAACAGTAGATTCTTTTTTTTGAATAACAGAATATGGGGCTGGGGATGTGACTCAAGCGGTAGCACGCTCGCCTGGCATGCGTGCGGCCCGGGTTCTATCCTCAGCACCACATACAAACAAAGATGTTGTGTCCGCCGATAACTAAAAAAAAAAATAAATATTAAAATTCTCTCTCTCTCTCCCTCTCTCACTCTCTCTTAAAAAAAAAATATACCACAGATTTAAATTTTCTTCTGTGGTTAGCATAAAGTACATATGCTATACGTTTTTGCCCAAGTGAGTTGCAGAAGTAAAAGCACATATAAACCTCAGAACTTAAAACTAAAAATTACATTGTGTATGTTCTAAACAATATTGTATTATGTAAGTATTGTCAACACTTGCTTATGTACATACACATTTTCGTGATGAATTTAGTTTTAGTTTTGGAATATATTGCACTAAGAATAGAATACATTTCTGGCACACTATTCCCATTTCCTGACTTGCCTATGCTCAGAGACTACAAGGCAATTTAGTAATACCAAAGCAAAACACAATTACAAAAGTGCAAAATCTGCCATTTGGTATCATCTCTTCAGTTCTCTCTACATTAGCAGAGAAAATTGAATTGATATCCATTGCTGACTCATCCAGAAATGTGGCTTCAGAACAGCTGAGTAATTTCACGGATATATTGGCCAGTTGGCAGGAATGTTTTATAGTAAATAGTTGCACTATTCGTTATTTTTTCATTGTTCATAGTCTTAATTTGTAAAATCATAAACTCTTTTATTAAAGTGTAAACTCATATTATGTCACTTGTTTTACTCATTAAAAAATACTTTGACTCACAGATTATCATTTATGTCTGAATGAATTTATAATTTTTAAACAGCAAATCTAAGAGCAGAGCTCAGTTTTTCCCATCCTTATGCAATTCATTAACCATCAATTAGTAAATATTTATAGCATGACTAATATGTGTCAAGCTCTGGAAAAGTTAGCTATCACTGCAAGAGTCAAAAAGCTAAAAACAAAAAACAAAAATACTTGGCATAGAGGCACTCACCTGTAATGCCAGAAGGTCAGGAGGCTGAGCAAGAGGACCACAGGTTCGAAGCCTACCTCAGCAATTTAGGGAGACTGTAAGAAAATTAGTAAGTCGTTGTCTCAAAATGTGTGTGTGTGTGTGTGTGTGTGTGTGTGTATACATATATTTTTTAATAAAGGGCTGTGGAGGTGGCTTAGTGGTTGAGTGCCCCTGCGTTCAATACTTGATACAAAACAAGACAAAATGCTTACAAATACATATAGAGGATAATTATATATTGAAATATATATAATGAGGGAAATAAACAAGATGCCCTATAAAATCGTGATTGACATGAGAGGGTGGTGATGCTGATATACATAAAATGATGGGAGAAATTTTCTGTGAGAAGATGACATTCGATGTGAAAACTGAGAAATCAAGAGTCAATCATGAAAAGAACTTGGAGCTCAGCATTGTACACAATAGGAACAGGAAAGACAGTGGTTCGAGAGTAAAGAGAAAGATAGTGATTTTTAGTGACAGAAATTGTAACTGGTATAGTATAATGGGAGCATGGTATGAGATGAAAATGCAGGGATAGGAAGGAGCCATGTATTTGAAGCACTTTATACCTTGGTAAAAATTTTGGATTTTCTTTTAAGTGAAATGGGAATCCTCTGAAGAGACTTAAGTGCACATTAACCAATGTATCTTTTGAAGAAAACATTCTGACTACAATGTGAGGAATAATATCATGGGAGCAGAAGAAAAACCATTGCTGTAGTTTAGGTGTTCAATTCTTATCATTTGGACTGAATTATTGGCAGTGGAATTGCCACACCCAACATGTATGTTGGAATGAATATGCTCATGGGTTCTGTATGGAGAGAGAAAAAGAAGGAGATATCAGTGATGGATCCTACATTCTAAAGCAATTTAAATTGTTATTAAGCTGGAAAAGACAAGGGAAGAAACCAAATTACAAATAGTAAGTGCTGAAGAATTACTTTCATAGTATGTGAAGTTTGAGATTCTAGGTCAAGAGGAAATTTCAAGTAGTCACCTAGAAGCTCAAAAAAAGAAGGAAATCTTGACAATAGTTATAAATTTGCTAGTATTATTAGACAGAAGCCTAAATTAAGTTCACCCAAGGAAAGTACTGAGGGAGGACAAGAGAGTTCAGGAAACCCATAGGCATTTTGCAACTAGACACTGTGCACCTATGGAAAGAGCACAGAGCAAAGGAAAGCATGGAACATGTCAACACGGAATGAGAGAGGGATACATACCAAAACGAGAAAGGGGCAGTAATAAAAACTCTGCTCAGAGGGCTGGGGCTTTAGTTCAGTGGCAGAGCACTTGCCTAGCACGTGTGAGGCACTGGGTTCCATTCTCAGAACAACATAAAAAGATAAACAAATAAAATAAAGGCATTCTGTCCATCTACAACTACAAAAATAAAAAAAAATAAAAATAAACAGCATCTGCTGAGAACTAGAAAATTTCTATTAAGTCTTCTATTCTTCCACAAGAATTTTAGGATTGTGTTTTCTAGTTTTGTAATATTATTGGTATTTTGATGGGGACTGTACAGAATCTCTATGTTGTTTTTGGTAGTATGACCATTTTAACAATGTTAATCCTACCTACACTCTTGGTGGGATTGCAAATTAGTCAACCACTATGGAAATTAGTGTGGAGATTCCTCAAAAGACTAGCAGTGAAACCAACATATGACCCAGCTATACCACTCCTTGGTATGTATCTTAAAGATTTAAAGTCATCATACTATAGCAATTACCTGTGTTTATAGCAGCACAATTTACAATAGCTTAACTATGGAAGAGTGTAGGTGTCCATCTATGGATAAATCAATAAAGAATATGTGCTATATATACCCAATGGAATTTTACTCAGCCACAAACAAGAATGAAATAATATCATTTGTAGGAAAATGAATAGAACTAGACATCATTATGTTAAGCGAAATAAGTCAAACTCAGAAGGTCAAGGGTCATGTGTTTCCTCTCATATGTGGAAGCTAGAGAGGAGAAAGGAAAAGAAAGATGGAGGCAGATCTCATGAATATTGGAGGGAGATCAGTAGAGTAGAGGGAGGGCACCAGCAGGAGGAAGGAGTAGAGGAAAAGGGGAAATATTGAAGAATGATATTGGTCCAATTATATTGTGATATCGTGGGCACTTGTGAATATGTAATACAAATCCCACGATTATGTACAACTATAATATATTAATAAAATTATGAAAAAATTAAATAATATTTAAAGAAATAAACCTACTAGAATTATATGGGCTTGGGTTGTTTAAAAGAAATAATACATTTTCAAAAAGCATGTCAATGACTTCACCAGTACTTTGGGCTTGAGGTTGTATTCTTTACTAAATAAAAATCTATAATCATTGAGTTCATTCTCACTTTCTCTGTATATTTAGTCAAATATACTTTTTTTTCTGAGACCATGATTATCAAAAATTGCCTTGCTCAATTTGAGGACATTAGCATAAAACTATTATGTAACTGACTGAGCTCTAATAGTCCTCATTTCATATTGCCAGATGCTCTGGATGTTTTTCTTCATTGACTTTCTCCTCACTGTCCTAGAGCAGTTATGCCTGGATACGTTTTTAACCACCATTTGATCCCCAACCCCATGCCTTTATTTCTGTTCACTCTCCTTAAGAGCCCTAGAAACTGGAATTCTTCTTCATCTTTGTAATATCCCCACAGTGTATGGAACATAGTAAAAAAAAATTAATAATTGGTGAAGAACCTTATTTCCATTACTGTTGTTGTTGCTCTATTCTTTCTTTGCTTTTTCTCTGAAATTGTCCCATTCAAAGAGCTCCAGTGGCCCCATCTAGGCTTCAGCAGCCTTCTCGGGCTTGTTTCATTTCACTAGCAAGGATAATTAAATTACAGATGCTTCATATATAGGACTACATATAAATATAAAGCACATAGTAACTAAGACAGGATTAGTAAGACAGGAGAGATTTATTAAAGAGCACAACCCATTATTTCATCACTCAAGTGTTACTGTTATTCCTTCTAAATCACATTTCTAAATCATATAAATTATTCCCATTCTGTCCAACATCATAGCTACTAGCCACATGTAGTTATTGGACACTTGACATGTGATTTCAACAAAAAGTGATGTGTCATAGTATAAAATAGATGATAATAATAATAAAATACATAACCATTTAAGAATCTAAAATAATACTACTGGTTATATATATTGATTAAATGCTAAAATAGGAATATATTAGACACATTGAAAAACAAAATTATTAAAATTCATCACATCTTTTAAAAAGTTGCTTAATGTGGATACTAGAAAACTTAAAATACATGAGTAGTTACCATTATATTTTCTTGGAAAAGACTGTTCTATGCTATTGATAGCCAATCAAAGACCTCATACCATGACATAGGAATTACCTATGATATTGTTACACATGCAGAATCTCAGTCCCTTCCCAAAACCTATGAATTAAAATCCACTTTTAAAAAAGATCCCCAAGTAATGTGTATGCATGCTGAAGTTTGAGAAATGCTGCCCTATATATTGTTGCTGTCTTCAAAGTGCAAGGTGTGATTTTGCCATTGAATAATGACATATCCAACCTCATTTCCTCTGTAATTCAGACTGAAATGTGAAAACTGCAAATCCTACAGTGATGCACAGAAAGGTTAATATCAAATGTGAACCCAGCTTGCAAGCTGTAGTTCTACATTCTCCAATACAAGGGCTCATGTGCCATTCTTTGGAATTAGTGCTGCAAAAGCCAGCTCACATTGCTTCTGCATTTTGTTACCTAGAGATATTTGCATTTAAAATTTTTAGCTCTACTGGCACTTACAGAACAGTCATTTCCAGAATTCCTGAGAAACTTAGTTTCTTATACAATACTTAGAGTGGTCAGCAGGAATGCCAGCAGACAAATCCCATTTGTGGAGTTAATCTGATTTATCACAATATTATAATTTAAAAGAGTTTACGTAGCAGGAATCTGCATTTATTTTGGGGGGGTTGTGATTTGTCCAGGTTATGTTATTCTCTTACCAATGTTTACTTTAAATATATTGTGTTGACTTTGGTATAAAAAATGATTTTTCTGAGCATATTAATTATAATTACTCTTATGATAACATCTAGAATTCATATTTTTAACTATTTGAGCTTTACAGTTTGTTCATTCTTGTAGCTCTTGAAATGTTTAGATAGGTTTGGGAGAATAGCAGCACAGTTTGAAAATATTATTGTGTGTGTACATAGTCATATCATTTAAACATCTGCTAGTTAGTAGAGATTCAGAAAATCTTTAAAAGCCTTCTGATTGATAAATGATTTAATTTGTATAAGAGTACTGCCTTAGAAAAACATTGAAGATAATTTTGATATTATGTAGGTTATATTTTTCTATGTACAATCATGTAGTAATTAACAGAATTTAGATACCTCCCTCTATTCAAATTGAATTATATTGGAAGAAAGAAGTTAGTTATTGACACAATTCATACAGCATGCTTCTATTGTGTATTTGTTATTCTGCAGCAGAAAGTTGCTTTTATCAAATACCCTCTTTAGGAATCAGAGCTAGATTTTAGGAGTCAGAATTTTATTTGTTTTCTTTTCCCAATACCTAACATGTGCAAACAACATCAAATTCATAGAAATACAAAATCTCTTAATAATATTTTTACTCTTCATAAATATTATATTAATGATGTAAACACTGAAAATCATTAGAACTCCATGAAAATACATTATAAATTTAATCAAAGCATTATTGAGAAATAACAAATAATTTAGCATGTGAAAATGAGGCAGTCAACCCTAAATATATATAGTTAGGTATCCAGGTTGTGTTTCCTCAAAACAAACAAGACACTGTTCCCACATTATTTTACTAATTTTTTATGACAAGTTTCTAAGTTAGATATCTTCAGTCCTACATTAAATTGAATTTTAGAGAAATCAAGTAAGTTACCCAAGGTCACACAGCAAACTGGTGCATAAAGTATAATATATGTCTGTTATATTATAAAGGTCATGATTGATTTGTTACTAATACCTCAAAAAAGTGAAGACTTATTTAAAAAATTAGTTGATAGCATTTTTTAATCCTTCAGGTGTGCAGGTGTAATTCAGCAAGATTTCCTGGTGGTTTGATGTGTGTCTGTGTGTGTGCATACGTCTTAAGTTATTGATAGTCCCAGTGGTACAGTAATTACTAAGTTCATTTTGGATGAGGCGTGAAAATCACTGCCAAAGTCATTAATGTAAACACTTTGTGACATAACAACCATGGGATCTCACACATGTTCAAGTTAATGTCTATGTTCAAGTTAATTATTGATAATTACTTAATTGCAACAGTAAGAGTAATTGTGCATCTGAGTAATTCTTATAATTATTACTAGAATTGTCTTATGTCTAAGCTCATAAACATGCAAACAATCAATAGTTCAAAAGTTTTCATCAAAGACAGAAAGATTAGATACACAGCTAACTCTCACTCCCAATTCCTTTTTCTCTTTATATTGTAACTTTATGGATTAAAAGTTAATGTGGTTTCTCAGTGTCTGCATCAGCAACAAATCACATATAGTGAGCAGGAGTTAAATTTATAGGAACAATTACTGTTGCTTGTATTTGTTATAAATACATATGATGATTCCCAATAATTCTGGAGGGACACAGTCTTAATAATTCAGGAAAATCTTCAGATTGCCCTTTAAAAAAAAAAACACAGCTAATCAATACACTATAGAAACTAATAACAAGATGAATAACTCTTTTTTTCATTGTTCCAACTTGAACTTATTGTTAAGCTGTGAAAACTGACATTTATGCAGATGAACGACTATGAACAATTTTAAATGTTGCAGTATTGCTGAATTTGCCCAGTCTAGGCAATGCTGACACATGGAAGGTTTAGTTTATTTCAGATTTTGCAGAGAAGTAGCATCACAGTATAATGTACTGTTAAAAAAGGTGAGTCAGGAATCAACACCTATATGTGATAAGTAGGAGTCTCACTTTCACTCTCCTCCCACCTTTCCCACTGTTGGATGTGATAATGAACTGTGAAATGATCAAAATGAGTGGAAGAAAACAGGATGTGGCTAATTCCCAAACTAGATATTCTTAAATTCAGATTTTTCTACAATAACATTAGCTCTATTTTAAATTAATTTTTACAGTGGTACATAAAGATCATAGAAATTATACAAATTAATTGGATACCATGTGTTCATTTGGTATGTGTATACATTATACAAGTTTATATTAGGTTAATTATATCCATCTCTTCCAATATTTATCTTTTCTGTTTGATGAAAACTTCAAAATTCTTTCTAGAACTTCTTGAGATGAGCAGTACATTCTGGCTATTTATGGTCACCCTTCTTTTACAATAACACACCAAAACATTTTGTTCCTATAAAAGTATAACTTAATACCCATCAACTCCTTATATTTGTAAAAAATAAATGATATTGCAAAGTATATTATAATCCCAGTTGAATGAATGTGGTAATAATGTGAAGATTACATGTACATTGCTTATAATGCTTATAGATTGAAATCTAAATCTAAATTAAAATAATACTTTTAATTGAAATCAACATTTCAAATCAACATTTTGAGATGATTTCAAATTAATTTATGGAAATGCTATTTTAACTACTCATCTAATATTTGAGAGAGTAGAAAATTACCCAAATTCTACTGAATAACTTACGTGCAAAAAAAAAAAAAAAAATCAGAATCTTTTTTGATGCTTCCATTTCATTCATTCCTGTCTTTGATTTGGGCTCACATTCTGATTTTTCTGCATTCCTCAATATCCCTCATCCTTTGTACCATAGTTGTTTCTTATCAGCTTTAACCTCTTTTTATTTTTATTTATTTATTTTTTGTTGTAGTCTTCCTAATGCTTTTCCATTTTCTTTGCTTATTACAGTCTTCACATTGCCTCCATGGTTATATAGATTTCACTTATTATAACATTTGCTATTAATAGTTCTTTGGTCAATATCTTAGGTATTGAAAGAAAGTAATAATAGGTATAAAAAACCAGAGCTAGTTAAAAGCTTGCAGACAATTGCAAAACAGATGCCTTCAGTTTTCCATTTATAAAACTCTGTAATTAAAACATATTAACAAGAACTCATTATTCATTAGAAGATACATAAATTATAGTCTTATCCTCTCCAAAGGCTTCCACGCAGGGAGAAAACACATATAGTCAATGCCCAGGACACAGAGGCTGTGGCCCACCATGGGTCAACCTCTCCTAACAGAGAGACTTAGGAAGAGAAACATCCCTCCTGGGAAAAGCAAAGGTGGTTCAAGGAATTATTTTTTTTAATTCTGTTTTGTTTTATCCAGGAATAGAGAGTGAGGAATATGGGAATTGAATAAAGGAAGTTTCCACACACAATAAAGTCCAGTTAGTATGGGGAACTTAGGATAATAAAGAGAATTTAGGGTATCTCTCCCCTTAGTTTTGATTTTTGTAAAGGTAACCTCAAGATGCCTCTATATTATTTGTTATATCTTATTAATAATTTTGTGTTTTGAATCATCAAATAATGATTAGTAATTGTGTAGAGTATGATTACTTGTGAAATTTTCTTATTTTCTAATTGATTATAGTCTGTTAAACAAGAAGGACTTGAATCCAAAATTAGGGTTAACATATTTATGTGACTGTCTTGGCTTTCTCCCATCCCTCTTCTTTCCATGTACTTTTTCTTAAAGCATGAAAGGGACCTGATTCACTTGAATGACTTTTATTTCCAGGATGAATAGAGGTAACATTTTTAAAGACATCTCCCCCCCACCCCCCGCACTGGGGTTATTATACTCTTCAGTATCCAAAGGTGAACTGCACCACTCCAACATACTTGAAAAATATTCCATTCCTGAGTCAGATGTTGTCAATCAACCACAAGTCATCTTCCAGAATTTGAGTACTTCCATCTGAAGTTATATATCAATTATAGAAGTGCAAGGAAATATTGTTGTAGATTATATATGGGATAGTTTCTACATCTGAGGCAGAAAGCATCTATAATACATTTTCATTAAAGCAGCTCTCAATTCACCATCTGCTTAATTCCCTGTCCTCATGGCGATGACTTATGAGCAGATTTCAAAGAATGAAGAAAAGTAAAAATGTAGCACAACTAAAGCATTCAGGGTAAAGCAGGTAAAATTGATTTTTATATTTGCTTAGGGACATTGATCACTTCTCTGAATCTGGTTTGCATTGATCAGTGTTGATGAATGATAGATTAAATGTCATATCTAAACCCCAGTTTTCAAATTTCTTATTCTCAAGGGGAACATAATCTAAAGAAGAAAGGATCATATTTATAATCCATGCCAATATAAAAATGGAACTTGACACATCAGAAAGTGAAAAACTCAAGAAAAGTATTATTTATATTAATGAAAACACTTTCAGTAGAAAGTCTCATAAAGGTCTATTTTAGGGTAATTCAGCTAATAAGTCAAAAAGAAGTGAAAAATATGTATTAAGGGAATACATTATACCTATCTTTTTGGACCAATATATAGAAGTTAGCCAGAAGTCTCTATACTCAAGTAGTTCAAAAGTCCAATGTCACCTTAGCTCTGCAGATAACTATGAGGTTATGCCCAACCTTGCTCTTCATCAACCAGAATTTATACAGTGCTGATTCTGAAGGAAAGGAATATCATAGTAAGGCTTCCTGTTTCAGGATTCAGAGACATCAATATTTGAACTTGGTGTGTTCAAATCATGTAACTTACTAGGCATGTTTCCTTGGGAAGACTATTAACATTCCTTGCCCGTGGTTTGTTCACTGGAAAAATGAGGAAAATATTTGGCTGTATCTCAAAAACTTATAGCAAGAACCAAGTAAGATAGTACAGTATCCATACATGGCACCTAAAAGAATAGTCATTACTAATATTGACTGTATTTATGATGATGGAGCAACTGTGCTATGTGTATAAGGCACAAAGGAATATGGGAGAATCTTTTTTCAATAACGAATAAACAAGCTATCATAGGAAAAAAATGTACTTAGACAAATATTATTTATTTTTGCAATGACATAAGCTATCCTATCTTTCAGTCTTCTTGGAGTAATAATTTAAACCCTATGAGGAATTATTGTTAGGGACAGTCTCACTGCATTTCCTGTTTATCCTCACAGACTAGTGAAATTCCATGGTGGCACAGGAAAAGCACAGTAGGGAACAAGTCTGAGTTCCCAGTAACACAGAAAGGAAAAAGTACCTGTAACAGTAATGGAAGGACCAATGATTATATATATATTTATATATATATATATATATATATATATATATATATATATATATATATATATATTTAAACTGACTTATTGATAAATAAATTATCACACATATTTTGGCTCATTATGAAAAAAATTCATAACTTTTATAAAGAAAGAATGGGAAGAGACATTAGAGGTCATCTCTTTAAGGTTTCTTGTTTTGTAGATGACAAAAATGAGGCCATTAGGATTATGCACCTTACCCAAAGTTATCAGTAGAGATAAATCCTGTCTGCCCCATCTCAGGCCATTGCAACTTTTTTCAAGTCCAGTTTTGTTTTCTTCCAGCCACAAAATCTGAACAAGATGTCCCTTATTACTGACAAAACCATAAACAGCATTCTGGAAGAGAAGACTTCCTACTACTCTTTCATTGTGTCCTTCCAGTAGAGATTAATCAGACACTATTTAAAGAAAGGGCAAGTGAGGAACCAAAAACTTGACTCACATCTACTTATCGATGAAGACATTAACTCTCTGTACAGTTAAAACATAGAAGGCTACAATCAAAACGAAGGTGCAAAAAAATTAGAAAAATAAAATATTATCATTATACAATGCCACTGTAATAATTGTTGCAGATAAAATATAACAATGAATACCTAAATCAGTGGGCAAATGTTGATGGAGAAACAGAATATCAAGATACTAGTGCACTCTCAAAGTTTCCTCCCCTTCAGATATTTGTCAGTTACAAAGACAAATAGAAATGTGACAGCAAAGAAACCTGCCAAACAGTTGGTCAAAGTTAATACCACTAACAATAAAACTTATCAACATCACGTACCTCTGGCATCATGCAGAGAAGGACACAGCATCACCTCTATGGCATTTTCTTGCCCAAACTGCATAATCTCAACCTAATAGAGAAAAAATAAAATTGAAACTCCACATTACCTGATCAGTGTCAAGAGCCAAGTCTGAGAAACTCTGAAGTTTGGATCAGAATAAAGTCCCAAGTGTAACAGCAAATCGGGGTGGATCCTAGAACAGAAAAGGGTATTTGTGAAATATTTAGCTAATAGCAGCATGTTGGGGTTGGCTTATACTAGCTGGTGGAAGGAGATTCGGTACATCTTCCAAATTCCTGTACCATTATGTATTGGGAGGTGGAAATCGACCTTTTGGGGAGTAAGAAAACAAGGAAAGTAGAAACATTGCAAATTGGATTTGTTCCCTCCCATCCTTACTTCTGGTTCACAGTGTACCAATGTTTGTTTCCTGGTTTCCCTAACTGCACTAAAGGTATGTTCATAGTTAAAATATCAAAAGGAAAGCAGGATAAATGTTGTATGTGAGCTCTGTGCTATAACTGCAACTTCTGTAAGTCTAAAATTAATTCAATATAAAAACATTTTTTAAAAGGCAGTAACAGAACAGAGTTAAATATGATGAATATTGGTTAACAGCAAAATAATTCAAAATTTAAAGCTTTATGGACTAAAGAAAGATATAGGCATAAACAATAGATTTCCTCAAAAATAGTTAGTGCTTAACAGTTTAAAATTATTGGAAAATTGAAGAACTTGGTGAACTTTAAAACCTCTGAGTGATATAAGGTCATTTCTTTCTTCCTTTTTTTTATTTTCTTGGTCCCACAAATAGCCTTAAAGCCTGAAATCTTCAGGAGTTAATCAGAAAATAATGCATACCCTTGAAAAGGATATAATGAGTAGAGTTTCAAAATAGATTATACAAAGAATGGGACCTTTGCAAAGATTAAGCTGTCTATTTAGAATTGATTTATATTAATTAGCATTTATCAAGCACTGATTATGTGCCAGCTGTCCTGGTTCTGAAAGGAAAGTATTATTGTATTAATTTTACAAGTAAGAAGAAACCTGAATCTCTATGATAATGTGACTGGCTGATGATTTTTAGTAGCAGGAATTGGAACCAAGAGTTCAACTACCCCATTTTTAAAGAAGGCCCAGACAATGTTAACAGCCACAGCACAAGACATGTGATGGCTTCATTGAGAGATTATAATCCGGGCTTAGTTATGGGTTGTCTGTGGAATTTCCAGAATAATGAGGTTCACACTGCTTTAACAATGAGTATTTGCTCAAACAATAAATCTTATAGGTGGTTGTTGGCAGGGTTTGCTTCCTTGTGGACTACGTGGACGAAGGCTTTCAGTTCCTTGCTTGTTGGTGACTAAAGACTGAGGTGAGCCTCTCAAGAGGGCACTCAGATAACAGCAAATCATGTATCTATGAACATGCAAGTGGGATAGCAAAAGAAGGCAGAAGCCAGAATCCCCATGTAATCTAATCTTGAAAGTGACATCCCTTTATTTCTGCTATGTCCTATTCATCAGAAGCAAGTCATTAAAATCCAGCTCTCACTTGAGGAGAGGGATTTTACAACCATAAATTAGGGATCAATGGGAGCCATCCTAGAAGCTTCCTACCATAGTGTGTATTATGTTCAAACTGGAAAATTTAATTTATAGACACCAGAAATATAAGAGTTTAGGTTATATTCCCTATTCAAAAAATACTCAAAATTTCTGGAAGGATATAGAAAGATGACATTAATTTATAACATGAATATATAAATAGTGTAATTGGGAAGTGTAGAAAATTCTGGAGTGGTGTGTAGGCTGTTATTCCCTCTATTCAGGAGCTGTAAGAGTATCTAAAGAAAAGACTTAAGTGATATGTAAAGAGAAACACACAATTAACATCAAGCTATTCTATATTTTTTCCTGAATATTGATAATGTACATCTACTTCAATTTGTAAACAGTTTAAAGTATGTGCGAGATTACTATCACTATTATACATACATGTGCATATATATGAGCATGAATGTGTATAGACTTGCATAAGTATGTACTTTATAATTATGCATTTATGTGAGCTCATCCCAAATATTGCCCAAAAAATAATGAGAGCGAAGTGAGGGCCACTCAAATCCCACATGTAGTGTGGTGATACCTTCAGTGAAATGGCCTGACATTTAAGTGAGATTTTTCTCAAGTTTTGCAAATTCCAATAAAAAAGATGAGATGAATGTTAGGCTGTAGTTTAAAAGCATAGTTACTAGTTAATGTCATTTTTATAATTATTAACAGAGCTTTGGTCTCAAATGTTGATATTATGTCAGATATAATTATAATAAAAGGTGTCCATTTTATGACCTCTGAATAATTTAAACACCACTGTAATCATCTGCTACTCAAAAGTACTATAATACCACAAGGATAACCTTTGAGCCAGAACCTTTCACACAATTCATCATAATTTATTTTGGTGACACATACTTATGACTTGCAGGTGCAACATCTTTTTACTGGTTAGTTTATAAATTAAGCTAAGACAAAATAAAGTTTATTCTATTTACATTAAAGAATATAGGACCCACTATTTAGATGAGGGCAAAGAGAAAGAAAAGAAGGGAAGGGGACCGGGGGTGGTTGAGTATTTTTAATCCACAAAACCAGAGATATAAAAAATTATGCTCTATATGTGTAGAATGAATTGTAATGCATTCTGCAGTCATATATAACAAATTAGAATAAAAAATTTAAAAAATAAAAGGATAATACTCACCTTGTAGAACTGTGATCACTAATGTGGAATATACTTAGAGGGTTTAGAATAATTCCAGAACAGAGCAGTCATTCAATATGGTTACCATTAATGTCTTTATAAGGAAAGACAGTGGAATGAAATAGACATAATTACCCTAGGAACATGTATAGTTGCACAAACGGTATAACTCTACATCGAGTACAACCAGCAAAATGAAAATTTGTGCTCCATTTGTATATGACGAATCAAAATGCATCCTGCTGTCATGTATAATTAATTAGAACAAATAAAAAAACTAGGTGAGAAAAATTAACCAAAATATTGCAGCACTTATTAATTTTTGGAAGATACTTTAACAATGATCAAACAAAATGAACATATTTGGAAGGCAACACTTGGAATTGGAAATCAGTTCTTATCTTAGTGTTTTATAAGTAGTCTTAATATTGGTATACAGCAAATATATGTAGATCCAAAATAGTGTGGCATTGATCTTAAGAATATTTCCTATTATTATTGTGCTGCAAACACTAAATCTCAAATATGAGATTATTTGCATTGCAAATATTCACCTCAAATCACGATAATGTGAAATAAATGGAAAAAAAATAAGTAAAAGTCAATGGTTTTACAGACTTATAGACCTAATGGAAAAATGAGTCTTAGAAAAGAGTTTGATCATAACTATTGAAAACACAAATATTATTTTCATTTTTCTCCATAACAGTAAAAAATAAGACAGAGCAATAGCTCTCAAAACAAGTGTGAATGTATATTAGTTCCAATTAGCTCAGCACAAATTAAGGAAAATGTTGTAATAAATGATAATTATGAACAAAGGATTAGAAAGATAATATGGTAACCATATTGAATGACTGCTCTGTTCTGGAATTATTCTGAACCCTTTATGTATATTCCCCATTAGTGACCATAATTCTATAAGTTGAGTATTATCTTTTTATTTTTGTGGATTAAAAATACTTAAGACTCATGAATACTACACAGTGAGCTCAAGTTCCACAGAGAATGGGGATGAGTACCCAAATCTGTTTAAATTCAAAGCTCAGAAAATCTTTCAGGGCTCTTAGCATCATAGTTTACAAAATAAAAGACTACATTTAAAGATATAATGAAATTGTTTTTTTTAAAGATATACAAGCCATCAATACACTCTAGGGGAAAAAGAAAATTGGTATATTCTTATTTGTGAATCTTATATAAATATATATATATATATGCTATCAAACTGACAATAAATGTGAAATCATGAACTGGAAAAATGTGGTACAAATTAGACATCATTAGCTTACAAAGACTACACCATAGAAATTAAGAAAACCATCTCCATGCAAATAATTAATACTGTTTATCCACCCAAAGGGTAAATAGAGTATGGTTTTAATTGCACAGGTTAGCTTTATTTATGAACAGTAAACAAAATTAAGGAAGGTTTCTAAGTGTAGGGTAGGCAATAATTATAAAGTAGAGGGAATGTTTTGCTTAGCCTGCTATACATTTGTAGTTCTGAGTTCCTTAAAATGAATTTTAGAACCTGGCAAAGGTTGTAGAAAATTAATGAATAAAAATTTAGAACAACCGAAACGTATTAAGAAGATGAGAGACGCACCTGCAAGTAATTTAGATGTGAACACAAACACAAAAGTTACAAATTAAATACAGATAGCATTTTAAAATTCGCTCTTAAATACAAAACAAACAAAAAACTGTACTGCTTTAGAAGATATGTGGACCATCATATTTCTGGCTATGATATTTAAAATGTATTTTTTTCCAGTATTGTACATAAAAATCATCTGTAGGAGTTATGAAAAGTACACTGGCAAAGATTAATTACACTCTAGTTTCCTAGGTGTAAACTTTTGGAAGAATTAGGAACAGTCAGTGGAAATGCCCAAATTATGAGGACTTCTTTCCTGTGTAAAATTTGTATCAAGTGGAAGAAAAACTAGTTTAAAGAACTGGGTTACATGTAATACCACATTTCTTTGCATTTCCATAATATATCAGGGGATAACCACTCTTATAAGATAAAGACGGGACTTTCCTAAACTTTTTTGACTGATACAATTATTACCTCCCAAATGATTCTAGTGACACCTCTGAGATAGGCTAACTACTTCTATGTGGTAAGTTCAGATTCATTTGCTACTCTTTTTCATCATTTCTAGATGCATAAATCATGCAACATGACCCATGACCACTTGGATCCCAAATGTATTGAATTATTTCATATAATAGCTAAGTACTGATAGCATAGTTTTATCGTTGAAATATATGATCTGGAAGTTATTTTATTTTATTTGTGGAATTATGCTCAAAAAATATAATGTATCTTGTGTCTTTCTTCACTTTTCAGTATTGTATTTTGCAATTACATTTTGGTATCTATATAATGAGGAGTAATTAGCACACATTTGTGAGACATCTTAATTTGTCAAAATTTTCATGAAAACTTGGGTCATACATGCTCACACATGATTTTTTTTTTATTTTACCTGGAAAATAATGATTTTTAAGGTCCAGTAAACAATAAAGGCCTTCTGCCTCTCCCTTATATCTACCAGTAGATTATAATGAAATGTCATAGACTTGAACATCATTAAACTTCTATTTGAGATTCCTTTGGGAATTTTCCACCTTTCCTGCTGCTGTGTGCCTTTTCTTTCTTTGTGGTGTCTCATAAATTTTTATGATCTCTTTGCGTTGAAAATGTGTAATTTTTTCCCAGAACTCTGCTACGTACCTTCTAGCAGTAATAAAACTCTTGTCACTTTCCATTGCAGCCTCTTTTAGAGTAAGGCTTCCTGGCTTCAGTCTGCAGCATATTAAATAAAATAATCAATATGCTCAGGCTGAAAAATTAAATGTAGCATTTGTGTAGCCATTGAGTTACAGTGTTTTGAGCTTAGAACAGATGGCCTTAAAAGTGATTTGCTAGCATTCTTTGAGAGTGGGCATTATTTTCTTCTTTTTTTACTCGATTTGGCATCCATAAATAATAATACAAGAAGAAGAAGGAGAAGGAGAAGGAAGAGGAAGAGGAGGAAAAATTGCCCAAAATAAATTGTATAATACCCATTTCTCTGTTCTTGAGAAATAGACTGTTGTAAGATTTGCAAGTAATTGTGGCATTTTCAAGAACTCTTCTAAGAAACATAGTTACCTTCTGAGTAAATTTAGTGTATTCTTTTAAGTTTGTGAACTTTATGTGTGTTTGTCCCAAGTTTCTTAGCTTATATGAACTTATGGTGGAGTTGTAAAATTTCCAGAACAAAACTACATTAACAACAGAGAATATAACAAAGTTTTAATATCATAGAGTGACAGCCATGTTCTTTATTTTTTCTTACCCTAATAAGTTAAAGTTACATTGAAGCCCATCTCTGGACCCAAATTTCTCCCGAAGTACAATACTTTTATAGATTGAGAAAAATACTTCTCAAATATCTCATTTTCCTTCAAATAAAAAAAAAATTCACTCTATTGCTTTCTTTACACGGGTAGTTTGGAAAGAGATGGCTAGGCAATGTTTCCTTGTTGGTCAGAGTTCATTGATTACTCTGTGAAATTTGGACAACTCCAAAGATTACAGGATATATAGAATTAATTTATTTAATCAAATCGGCTAGGTAGGCATTGTGTGACATTATATTATAAGACAGTTTGTAACACACTCAGGAATTTGTAATCTTAGAGGCTTATTATGACCTAAAAAGGGTATGAATTAAACATGTTTTCTTGTCTCAAGACTAAGAAATGATTCTAATTTTTCAATATAGCCCCAGTAAAGATCTGGGTTTTTAAAACACGGCTTTTGTTTTTAAATTACATTTGGTAATTGTACATATTTCTGAAATACAGTATGACATTTCAGTACACATATACAATATAAAATGATCAGATCAGGGTAATTGGTATATCCATCTCCTCTCATCTATCATTTCCTTGTGTTGTGACTATTCAAAAATCCTCTGTACTAGCTATTTTTAAATATACAATTAATTGTTGTCAGTCAGTTTCCTACCATGTTAAAGAACATTAGAAATTATCCTTCCTATACAACTGCCCTTCGTACCTGTTAATGTCCTTTCTTCATCCCCCACTCTCTCACTCCCTTCCAAGGTTCTTAATAATGATCTTTAAATTGTAAACATTATTGCACATAACTGATTGACTGATCAATCAGCATGTTGCTTTAGGGGCTGCTAAAATGAAATCTCTTCTTTTATTAAAACCTTTATCAAATTTGTGAGGATACTTTGAGATTGTCCTTCGAATTTGTAGACAGTAAAAGACCTGAATTTTCCAGTTAGACGTCCAGGAAAAAATAATCCAAAATTGCATTTCAGTAAGAAACTGAGAGAAAGTGCACCAAAGATAAGGAAGAAAAAGCAAATGGGCAGCCTGCAGTTGTAACTCAGTAGTAGAGTTCTTGCCTAGTATGTGTGAGGTACTGGGTTTAATTCTTAGCACTGCATCTAAATAAGTTAATAAAAATAAAGGTCCATTGACAACTAAAAAGAATATTTTAAAATATTTTTAGGAAAAAAGCAAATTGGATCATGACCAGTAATAAGACACAAAGGAAGATATAACTACATAGATTTTTAATCTTTAATTCTAGTTTGTTTAATATAATCAGTGATTTTAATAGTAGATAATAACCACTTACACCCATGTAAAATATGTTTCACACTTTTAAATATAACTTTTTATTGTCATATTTTCTGGAAAGTCAGGTTTCAATTGATGTTTAAAAAATGAGATATAGCTCAGTTGGTAGAGTGTTTGCCTCACATGCACAAGACCCTGGGTTCTAATCCCCAGTACCACACACACAAAGGTGACATATGTATAGGACTGTGTCCTAAAATTGACTGATACTCAATTTGATAAAAAGCCACACCATAAATGCAATTTTTGTGCATTGATAGCAAAATGTCAGGGTTTTTTGTTTGTTTTGTTTTGTTTTTGTATATCCCCTGGGAATAGTCAAGTTTTGTAGTGAGAACTTGTGAATGGGCCTACTACAATGTGTACAGGAGCCTGTCACTTAGAATGGAGTGCACTTCTCCAACTCTCTGTAAGGTGACTTCAAATTAATAGCCATCCATGGTAGGAATATTACACTACAGAAATCAGCAAATCCTGAAAACAGATCCCCCCCCCAAGACCACTTGTTAAAACCAGAACATACCAGTCACTGGAGAAATGACAGATTGGCCCTCTTGCCTTCCTCTTGGGTTCCTCTCTGGAATTGCAGCTACTGGTAGCATCTGAGCACATGGGTCTGGGCTCCTCCTCAACAGAGCAAAAAACTTTCATTCCTCCTAGTGTGTGTGAATTCTGCATTTATCACTAGAGATGAGATGTTGACTCATTTTCCTCAGAACAAGATGAATATCTCTTCTCTCTGTCCTTTTTCTATTTCTTCCTTTCCATGTGTATGTATAGAAGTACATTTATACTTTTATATTTTGTATATAATATATAATAGTATATCTTAGTGTACTTGAATTTGGGTTGTTAGAAGATGGGGTGAGGAAAGTGAAAAAACTTTTATTCAACATTGGCCACTAACAAGTACAGTATTACATGCATTTTTATTTTTTAAATTATTTTGAAACTAAAAAAGACCATATCATTTTGAGAAAAGCTGAACTCCCAAGAAAAGAATATACAGAATTTTATCTTGAAAAGTTAAAGAAGTGATTTTTACAGAAGTGAAGTAATAGTATGGGCCCTGTGTAATTAAGAATCCTAAAACCACACACACACACACACACAAACATAAAATAGCATAATAAAATATCATTTTTATGTAATAATATTAATTTTAATATATCCAAACACTTCATTCTGTACATTTATCATTTACTTTAATATAATTTCTGTCATCTGGAAATTGTTATTGCATATGTTTTAATACAAAAAATACCTGAGCATAATGAGCAATTCTAGCATTCTTCTTCTCTTTTCAACTTCTCAGCATAATACCTTAATATGCAGATGTATCTGGGCTTAATGAACAATGGAAACATTTTTCCTATTATCTTTTAGATTTTATGGTTTGGGAAGACTTGATAGTCCACTGATCATTACTCTTACATACTATAATGATACCTATTTTTAAATGTTTTTAAACTTTTTTTTTTTTTTTTTTTTTATGTTCAGGATCAAACCGAGGGGCTTGCATAAGCTAAACGAGCTAAGCACACACTTTACTACTGAGTAATACTTCAAGCCTGTCATTGTTTGAAAGTTTCTTCTATTATAAACATGAAAATATATGGTAATGCCATTAAGATACATAAATCTTACTTCAATTTTTGCAACCAATAATTCATTTTTTATGTAAAATTTCATATCATACCGTGTATGTGTGTATGTATGTGTGAGTGAGAAACAGAGAGAGACAAAGAGAATCTTTTCTTTAACCCCTGGGTGAAACAGTAATGCAGGAGACCAGGAACCTTATATCTGAGTCTAGGTCAGCCAAATGGGGAAACCAGGTTACCCTGTACTACAACGTACATTTCCACTGCTTTCTACATTCTGGAAGTTGTCTGGAGGTTGATGAGATAAAGATCCTCATCCTATAGGTTGGAGATGGGGAATGAGAAGCCAGGAGCTAGGAAGTCCCAAACTCTTTTAGATCACTCTGATTCCATCTAGTAAATTACTTTTCTCTGCGATATTTTCAAGGTCTGAAATAATGTACTTACAAGAGGTCATTACGACTTCTGGCACCCATCAGAGTAGGTCTAATGTCTTGCAGTGAATATGAGAGTCTAAATGCATTGCTGTGTCAGGCAGGCAGCAAATGCATTCTCCTTGTCCCATTGACCCTTTTCTGCTCTTGTCTCACACACTCTCACACTGATGGAGAGTCAGTGAGCAGGTGATACTAGCCAGAGGATTATCTTATAACAAATGTGGCTATTTAAAAAACAGCCTTGCTGCTGAAACTCTGAAAGCTTTGAAAGAGGCTTATCTGTCACACCTTAGCTGTGTGTTACTGTCCTAGTGATTATCAAATAGCTTGATTGTGTTTGATATCATATCTCTTTGAAATAATATTTCTTCATTCATTATAGGTGCTATGCCTATTAATATTAGATGTACTGTACGATACATAGAAGTTGTGTGGCAGCATGTAGGCTTAATCCTACCACATGAAAATGATTGTGTCAAGGATGTGAAAGAGTGGTTAGGAAGCATCATCGCCAAATAAAAAGGGTTGATATCTACTAGTAACATATGGTGTAGTCAAAAAGATAAAATTTAAGAGCTTGAAAGACCTGGACCCTTGTCTTAAGACTTTCTCTAAGTCTATATGAAAAATTTTCTCAGGGCAGGGTGGAAGGTTCCTGTTAAGGTCAGAACCCCTACTTTAAGTAGGGATTTTTAGAAATATATATTTTTTAAAATTTTTAAATTTATATTTTTAAAAATATATATTAACTTTATATATTAACTCATAAAAAATTCAAAGTGGCATACATTACTTTTTGCTACTACTGTTGGAAAGATTCAGTGTCTTAGAAGAAACTGTTGCATGTAGTGTATTCTTATTAATAGTTGGAGGAGGGGAGTTGAGGAAGATAGGGATCCTGGTTTTATTGGCTGCACCAAGCACATTGGTCTGTCCTCACAGTATTGAAGGCCTAATGGCTTTAGGAAACACACAACAAATGTCTACATCAATCTGACTACCATTCTCTTTTCTACAAGGGGATTTGTAATTTTATAGGTTCCAGAGTTGGAAGACCTGCATTGAAATTCCAGCTGTGTCACTACTTGTGTGATATGAGCATGGCAGTTAAGACACTTTCTGTTGCAAAACACCAGGAAATCTAACACTTGCTCAAGAAAAAGAAAAAGTAACAGGAAAATATAATGGAATTTATTTATTGTTCACATATTATGAACTTGAAGAAAATTCGTCATGTCACATCATCAGACTTCTCTTTACAAGTCCCTCTAGCTGACTCCTTGAAGCTAAGGCCTAATATTTTCCCTTAATTTAAAATAGTTTGGAGTAATTAGGCCAACTTTTCTCACATGCTCCCTGGACCAACCTTGTGGTTAGATTCCTTGGCCTAACAGATCATACTCTAATAGACCAGCACTTATCCTTTGAAATCAATGGAAATGGGTAATAATCAAAATTGTTTCCTAATTTCCTGTAAAAAAAAAAATCAGTTATTTTAAGTGATATGCTACATTACAAACATGTAGTTATTAAATAGCTTCTGTGCCTTGATTATCTCTTGTTGAACCACAGTGCAGTTTGTGTACATTTTCAGTTGTTTTCATCCATCTTGAAGGAAGAAAGTCATGTTCTCCACATTGTAGTAAAGAAGAAATTTTGAATATGTGATTCCTTATTTTCCTGACTTCTCACATCTAAAAGTGAGGTCCTTCTAAATTTAATTGAGACTGTTGGGACCAGAAGTTACTTGCCTTAGGAAAGTTTATCTTCCATGTATGAGCAGTTTTGTTTAATTGCAATGTAGTATCACATGCATGGGGAAATATATTCAGAAGACAGAAAGATGATGTTTGTTAGAATGTTTATAGTAAATGTTTTCAGCATTATTTTTCAAACAAGCTGAAATTATTTAAAGAATTTTATATGTCTATGTATTTTATGGGAATAAGGTTTATGATTCTTATCATATTAGCAAAAAGATCCATGACAAAAAAAATGATTAAGAAATGATGTATAAAATTATCTTTTTCTAAAAACTTAGGAAGTCACCTTAGAAAAGATTGAATGGCATTACATTTATACAAAAGAAAAGTATCTTTCTGTTAATAGCTGAAAATATAATTAAATTTCTGTAAATTTTAAACCATCATTTTAGGATAGAGCCATGTGTAGATTTAAATTTCCCTCTTAGAATTTACTATTTGGACTCACGGACTCCTATGGTGATTAATGCTGATTTATAGAAAATTATGATACATTTGTTTTTAATGCTCTTTTTGAAAAGACACAGCTTATCCTTGTTTTGTTGGTGTCTCAAACTGTCAGTTAAAATTGAAGTGTCTTTTTAGTATATTTTTTATGATAAATGAAAATTGTTTATTGTCCAGGTGGGGCTCAGGCCTAAAAAGCAAGGATGGGGCTTCAGCAGTGGAAGAAGATGTAAGGCACAGTTGGAATGGTAGACATCCTTTATTTGAAGGTGGCAGCAGCCTGGTCTTTACCCCTATCCCTCAGTCCCCTGAGTCATTCCATAGCCCTTTTATTTAATATATGCAGATCAGACAAAGGCGACAGATTACCAACAGGTTACAAAAGAGTGCATGCTCAGCAGTAAATGTTTAAGACCTTGAGTACACGTGCTTAATCAGAGTGTTCATGACCTTGGTTACACAGTAAAAACATAGCCTGCCCTCCCCGTGGGGAGCCTCAGCAAAGAAGGCTAACTATTGCTATCTTGGGCCTGCCCTACAATCATATAAAACATTCAATATATAGAACAGTAGAAAAGAGATGAAAAATTCTCCTTATTTTTTAACACAGTCATTTTTAAAATTTTGCATGCCTTACTCTTGTGCACTTTCTATAAAATAAAAATAGGTATGATATTTGAAACTGTATCATGTATACATCTTTATCTTGATTTATTAATTAATTTATCCAATGTTCATCAAATTTCTACAAAGTAAAATAATCGATTGCCCTAATTTTCCTGAGACTTACAACATTTATCGAAGGAATACTCATATCCTAGCAAATATATCAGTCCCTGGTAAACTTAGGATGTTTGCTCACTCTATTACAAATATAAAGATGAATAAAAATAGACTTAAGTAACATCTAAGTTAATGTGGGAATACTATTTATTCTAAAGTTGTTGTATCTCAAATGCTTCATTTACTAGTAATTTTCATATTATTGTATAATTTTTCAGTAGTACTTTTATAACAGTAAACTTCCATAGAATGAATCTAAAACCAGTTATAAATCTATTCCTTTAGCTTAGAATTTCAGATTATCTACTTTCTCTATTATAAACAAAAGTGAACCTCCCTGGTTACAACTTTTTTGATTTTTATCATTTCTTCAAGATAGAGTCTCAACATAAAAGATATCTGATATTATGAGTATACATTTGTTGTCTTTAGAATATTCTATCAAGTTGTTCTCCAAAGAGATTTGATATGTTTGCATTTCCATCTGATATACATTTCAAATATGGCAGGTTCTATTTTTCTCAGACAAACACATTATTTATGAGGGATAGTTTTCATAAATTGGTCAAACAGTATTCTCTCAGGTATTCTGAAAAAGCATTCTGAATGACGGTAAAATGAAATATGTTTACAATTCCATATGAGAGTCTCAGATAATGTTAACAACTTATTGAACACTTATTGGAACCAAATGTCAATACTAATAATATAGGAGACAATAATATATTTATTTCCTCATGGCTCTAAGTGGTGAATTTCTATCAGCTGAGATGATTAACATATAGTCTTTATAACAAATTCTCCTGGAAGAGTTAATACTCTATTTAGATTTTGAACCTCTGTAATCTACTTAATTTAAGCAGTGATATCAATGTCTGAGAATTGTATCTTAAGTTTTCTTTTTGACGAGAGACTATATTAGTAAAACTCTTCATGTAATTCTTCATGAAAGAATTCTGCTTAAAAAAATTCACATATCAGATTATCAAAGTAAGTGTAAAACTTGGTTGAGAATTATTCAAATACCATGAGTGAACTTCAGTATGAGGATTCCGATAGAACTTTTCATTTCTCAGGAGAGGGAAAACTGTAGCTTAATAAAAATAAAAGTCTAATTAACTCTGATTTGATCAAATGCACGTGCTATCCTGTGACTTAAAGTAGCTTAGTACAGTTACCAGAAAAAAATTATTAAAATATTCTATAGTTAACAGTTCTCTTGCATAAGCAAAATAAACTTTTATCTACATTACAGATTATAAATAATTGTTTTATTTAATAGTAATTTACCTATACTATTTTCCTATATATATTTCATACCTCATTATACCATAATAAATATGCCAAGTAATTTTTATCTTTGTCAATTAAATATTAAATTAGATTTGAAAGTGAAATAGTAAAATGGTTTTAATAGTAATTAGACACTTAGCATTTGATAAAAACATATTTGCTTTGGTTTAATAATGTTCTACTAGCAAGTGTGTTTAGTATTATAGAATCATTACCACTATTTTTTCCTATATACAGCTTATACATTAAGTTAAAATTGGCTTCTCATGGGGCTGGGGTCATAGCTCAGTGGTGGAGCACTTGCCTCTCATGTGTGAGGCACTGGGTTTCATTCTCAGCACCACATAAATATAAATAAATAAAATAAAGATATCGTGACATCTACAACTAAAAGTAAAAAAAAATTGACTTATCATGAGAATGTGAGCTCAGCACAAAAGCTATATTAAAAAATAAAGAATTTCTGTACAAGCATACAAAGGTATTAAATACCTTTCTTTCTTTTATAAAATACAGTCACAGTCAACCTCATTCCAACACATATTTTTCAATTTCATTAATGATTGACAGTATAGACATATGATAAAGTCAGTGAAGGGCAGCCAAGGGTTGCAGTAGACCAAGAGAAATTTAGATTGAATTCATATTTAAATTGAATTATCATATAGAACTTAAAATTATTGTACTATCTTCCAGAAATTAATATTTATATGAATAAATAAGATACTAAATATCTTTGCATAAAGTGAGCATTTTACTTGTTAAAATTCCATAAATGCAACATTATAATTTTCCTGAATTTAACTGGTACTCTGAAAACTATTTAGAATATTTAGTTAAGCATTTATAGCATATTCAGTTTCCATTCCTATGTCTACACAGCTATCAGAAGCATTTTATATAGGAGTAACCTATATATGTTTGAGATTTTTCTTCCTTTTCTAGTCTCTTCTCACTATTTTGAGTAATCTCCACCTCACTCCTAACCCAATCTATGGACATTTCTGTGGATATATTAATGGTGATGCTGGGGCCAGGGTGGGCAGTGGGGGACAGCACTTGAAAAAGTGTTTCCTTATAAATTCAAGATAAAGTGCTTCCTCTTTTCAGAACTTTTAAGCTAATGTGCCTCAGGGATCTCTAGGAAGGTGATTTAGTATGTGGCGTTTCTGAAACTTCATTTCATCATATACATTTTTTGTACTTGGATTCTCAATTAATATCTACAGAAACTAGTGAACCAAGAAATAACCATACAGTAAGGATCCACATGACTTTATATATAGATATGAAAAGTTCTGAAAACTAAATGTTATTTTTTAAGCCTTTTGGAATCAAAAGTTAACAAGAAAGATGTAGGGACTTTTTTCTTGTTATTATGTGTTTTTTTTTTAATTACACTAAATGTGGCTATTGATATCTTTGTTATAGACATATGGATAATTTTATTATGAGGTGCTGCCCCAAAACCCTTCTGGTTGTGAAATATAAATCATATATACGATATATATATATATATATATACATATATATATACATATATATATATATATACATATACACACACACACACACACAGAAACACACACATACAGACAGACACAGACACACACACACACACACACACAAGATATTGTCTTTTTAAAATTCTAATATCATATATCACATTCCAGGGAGTGCTGGTAAAGAGCTATGCATATGCAATATACAGGGAGGGTCTGCATTCTTTCACTCTGATATGAGTCTTTTGTTTTTTCTTTTGATTTGAATGTTACTATGTACAGTTCCTTAGAATTCCTTATTTTTCTTGGAAAATAGAAGCAATCAGTAAGAGACCTGCCTCACTTTCCCATTACCAGCACCATGTGGATCTGTACCTGTGCACTGGTCAACTTCTACGTGAACTGGCCTCATGTTAAGGCCACCCTGCCATCTGCACACAATTTCTTTAGCTGTCCCCCACCAGCACATCTGCATGTGCACGCTAACACATGCAGGCTGCTCCCTGACTACAGCGTCCTTCCCAGTAGGAGACATATGGGCTGCACCAAGTCTCCTTTTACAACACTCTCACTTCCCTAAGACCAGGGACTCCTCCAGTGACTGTCACTTTCACCCTCTCTCTTTCAGAGGAAATTCCAAAAAGAGCTGTCCAAACTCAGATTCTCTTCTCCCTTACATGCCCTCCTCTCCTCAAGCCAGTCCAGTCCAGTCCACAGATCAAGAATACTAATAATCTCCATTGTGACAAATTAAATGGCCTTTTCAATATCCTTATAGAATTTGATCCATCAATTAGTTACTCAGTCTTGAAGCTATTTGTTCACCATGTATCTAATTTGAGAGTTTTTTTTGTTTGTTTGTTTTCCATGTGAACTTCAAGGCTCCCTCTCATACATCTCTTGCAGTCTTTAGAAGACCTAGTGACCAAGTATTTAGTGCGTCACTGTTCTGTGGTTCCATCCATTCTTGGGCTGTGAAATCTGTAAATGCATCACAGTGTCCTTGCCGTGCAGGGATGTCTAACAAGAATTCAAACTTGGAAGTTTCCAAGTAAGAACTGCTGATTTTCTCTAACAAATTTGTTTCTCTCCTGCTTTAAAAAATATTAATATCACATGTTCCACCACCTGGTCGTAGACCCCCTCTTCACAGGTGAGGATCAGGTTAAAAAGGTCCTTGCAGTTCTGGATCCTTTCTGGACGAGGCTTGATTCTCTTATTTCTATCCAACATGAGCAAACTGCCATTTTGCCTATAGCTAAATGCTGGAGTTAGGGAGCTCCAGATAAAGTCTGTTCAACCTAGACGTGCCTGGGTTCCAGCCCCTCCTGCTTGAAGATCTGAACTCCAGAGAGCAGAAACCTGCCAGCCAGTGCACGTGGTCAATGTGGACATCCACGACAACCATAAGGAGGCCACCCTGGGAGCCTTCCTCATCTGTGAGCTCTGCCAGTGTATCCAGCACACAGAGCACATGGAGAATGAGATTGAGCTGCTGCAGAAGAGCGGCAGGGCCTTCCTGCACACCGTCTGCTTCTACTGAGCTCCGCCTCCTTAATGCTCCTCCTCCCAACCCATCTTCACTCCGGAGGTGTTCTGGGTGGACGATGTATGAACTGTACATGTGAGAAGAAAAGGTACACAGAAATTCCAGATTAAAGACCATTCTCAGCCCCACTTCTCTTTACCAAAAGAAAATGTCAGTTACCATCTACTCCCCTCTTCTCCCCCAATTGCTGGATCGTGCAAATAATCTGAATAAAGCAACGAGCTGTATCTTAAAGGAAAGAACCTGGAATTACCCAATAAATAGATGCTGAGATATATATATATATATATATATATATATATATATATATATATATATATATATATATATAAACTTAGAAGTCATTCTTAAAAGATAACTGGTCTCATATAATAAGTTCCCCTGGCATTACCTTTAAGTCAGGTGTCAAATTCTACTACTTTTCTCCTGGACTCCTGCGACTATTTTACTCCAATTCACTCTGATAAATCACTGAGTTTACTATATGCCTGCCTCCTGTCTCTCATCTCTTTAACAGCAAAAACATGATCCTTTAAAACTGTAAATTATTTTGTGCTTCTTTGCTCAAAGCCTTAAATAGATTATCACATTTTAATAAAAATAAAACATGAACTCATAGGTAAAATAATTGAAAACAGGTGCTGAAACAAATACTTCTGCATGCATGATTGTAGCAACACTGTTCACAGTAAGAAAAATAGAGAAGCCAAAATACCCATCAAATGGTGAATGATAATAAATCATCTTTTATTCATATGATGGAATATTATTTAGCCATTAAAAGGAATATAATGTTGATACATGCAACAACATGGATGAACCTTTAAAAATACTAAGTGAAAACAAAAACAGTCACAAAAGGATGCATGTTGTATGATTCTGTTTTATATAAAATGTACAGAATAGATAAATCCATAATAGACACAGAAAAAAGGCCCCTATTCAGCTCTGAAACTTCATCAGCTCTCATACTCTATTAATATCTGCTATTCGAGCCACATGGATTTCTTTGCTTATCCTTTGTCTATTAGCATATTATCACTCAGTTTATTTGTGATTGTTTTCTTTTTTATCATTTTATTTTATTATTTTTTAAATTAAATTGATCTTTTTCAACATAAAAACACAAAAGTCATATGTGTGAAGGGGGTACTATGCTATATCTCAATGTATGTACATACCGTGTAATCAGGTTAAAAGTATCTATCTCCTCTAACATTTATCACTTCTTTTCTTTTATTTTGTATTTTATTCAGAGACAGGGTCTCACTGAGTTGCTTATCCTTGCTTTTCCTGAGGCTGGCTTTGAACTCATGATCCTCCTGCCTCAGCTTCCTGATCCGCTGGGATTACAGGAGTGAGCCACAGCTCCTGGCTCATTTATCATTTCTTCATGGAGAAAACATTCAAAGTCATTTTTCTAGATTTTTGAAATAAACAGTCCATTGTTAATATCTATAGTCTCCCCACAGTGCAATGACACACCAGAACTTCTTACTCCAATTTAATTACAACTTATCACCCAAGTATCAACTTTAATCATCCTTCCCTCTACTCTCTATAGCCTTTGGTAACCATCTTTCTTCTCTCAATTTCTGTGATATCAACTTTTTTAGATTCCACATATAACTGAGATCATGTGATGTCTTTCTGTGCCTGGTTTATTGCACCAAAGTTAATGATCTTCAGTTTCATCCAAGATGTCACAGTGACATGATTTCATTCTTTGAAAAACTTCCATATTGATTTCTACATTGCCTTTACTAATGGATATTCCCATCAACAGTGTGCAAGGTTTCCCTCATCTCCACATCCTTACCAACAGGTCATATTTTTGTCTTTTTGATTATAGTCATTGTTATTGGGGTTATATCTCATTGTGCTTTTTATTTGCATTTTCTGACAATTAGCACAAATACTTTTTTTCACATACTTGCTATCAATTTGTATATCTTGGTTTTTCTTTTGAGAAATGTCAATTTAGACCTCTTTGTCCATTTTTAATTGTGTTGTTTTATTGCCATTAATTTTTTAGTTACTTAGACATTCTAGAAGTTAACCCCTTATCATATGTATTGTTTGTAAATATTTTCTTCCACTCTATAGGCTATCTCTTTTCTCTGAAAATTATTTCTCTTGATGTGATTCTTGTAATCCTTAGCCTTTTTTTTGGCTTATATTTATTGTGCTTGGAGAGTCCAAAAACTCCTTTTACATTCCCATGTCCTAAAAAGATTCCTGTACATTTTCTTCTGGTTGTTTCATTTATTCAGAATTCATCTTAATGTCTTTAATCAATTTGAGTTGATTATTTCTTTTGTAACTGGTGAGAAAGGGTCCAGTTTTATTCTTTTACATGGTGATACCCAATTTTTCCAGCACCAAAGATGCTCTTCTTTCTCTTATATGTGCCCTTAGTAAATTTGTCGAAAATCAGTTGGATGCACATGTGTGTTTACTTCTAAGTAGTCTATTCTGTTCCATTGGTATGGTTATGTATTTTAATGCTAATGCCAAGCTGTTTTTATTACTCGAGCTTTGGAGAATACTGAAGTTAGGTAATGGTGATGTCTCTTGCTTCTTATTTTCCTTTCTTTCTTTCCTTTTTTTTTTTGGTTGTTATTGGTGGGGGTGGTTCAATATAAATTTTAGGAATTTTTCCCCAGTCCTGTGAATAGATAACTTTGTGTAATTTTTCTAATCCATGAACATGGGGTGTTTCCATATTTTTGTGTCTACTTCAATTTCTTTCATCAACTATTTTTCTAATTTTCATTGGAGGCAACTTTCACCTCTTTGATTACATGTATTTCCTTTTTTTTTCATACCTATTGCAAATGGGTTTGCTTTCTTGCTTTCTACTTTAGATAATCCATTATTGATATATAATACTACTGATTTGTTTGTATGCTGATTTGTGTCCCATAACTTTGCTGAATTTGTTTACTAGTTCTAATACTTTTTTGGTGTAACCTTTGGGAATCTCAAATATAAACTCATTAATCTGCAAACAGTGATAACTTTGCCTCATCTTTTTCAACCTGGGGGCCATTTATTTCTTTGTCTTACCTAATTGCTCTGTTTAGGACTTCTAGCATAATGTTGAACAAAAGTAGTGAAAGTGGGCATCCTGTCTTGTTCCAGATCTTAGAAAGAAATCTTTCAGCTTTTCCATATTCTTTATAATAGCTGTTGATGTGTTATATATGACCTTTAGGACATTAGTTATGTTCCTTCCATATCTAATTTGTTCATAAAGTGGTATTGAATTTTATCAGATGCCTTTTCTGCATCTACTGAAATGATCATATAGTTCATATCCTTCCTTCTGTTGAAGTGGTGTATTACATTTTTTGATTTGCATATGTTAATCCATTTATACATCCCTAGCATGAATCCCACTTGATTATGATGAGCAATATTCCTAATATGCTTTGTATTTTGTTGAGGAATTTTGCATGCATGTTCATCAGAGTATTGTTCTGTAGTTTTATTGTTATACCATTATTTGGTTTTGGTATCAGAGTAATATGGCCTCATAAAATATGTTTGAGAGAAGTTCCTCTGGTTCAACTTTTTGTAATAATTTATGAAGAACTGGTACTTTTCTTTCTTCAAATATTTGATAGAACTCTGAAGTAAAACCATCTCTTCCTAGGATTTTCTTTGATGAGAGACTTTTGTTACTAATCCAATGTTAAGTAAATCACTAAACTACAAAGGAAGACAAAAAGAGAGAAAGAAAGAAAGAAAAAGAAATGAACCATACTAAAACTATACAATAAAAGACAGCTATAGTAAGACTTGAAATTATCAATAATTATCAGATATATACCATATGTACCAAATATTTGAGCTTCCAAATATATTAAGCACATATTATAGATCAAAAAGGAGACATAGCTTCTAATACAACAATAATAGAGAACTCAGCAATGGGCCGTTCAGCCTGACAGTAATTCATCACAGAAAGAGCAGAGTGAAATTTCACTTTTGACCAAATGGATCTAACAGATACTCACAGACCATTCCATTAAATAGCCACAGAATTCACATTCTTTTCATCAGCACATGGAACATTCTCTAGGATAGATCATATTGTAGTCCACAAAACAAGTCTCGACACATTTTATAATATTGAAATTATATTAGGTATCTTTTCTAACCACAATGCAATTAAAGTTGGAATCAATAACAATGAAAAAACAGCACTTTCGAAGTTGTACAAATACATAAAAATTAAACAGCTTACTCTTGAACAACCAAGGGATCACAGAAGAAACTCAGAAAGAAATGTAAAAATTTCTTGAAACAAATGAAAATGGGTACACAATGTACCAAAACTCTGAGATACAGAAAAAGCAGTACTGAGAGGTAAGTTTATAAATGTCAATACTTACATCAAAAAAGTAGATCTTCTCTAATAAACAACCTATCTCAAGAAACTAGAGAAACAAGAGCAAACCAAACCCAAAGTTAGTAAGAGGAAATAAATAATAAAGACCAGAACAGAAATAAATGAAATAGTACTAAACACATACACACACACAAACACACACACACACACACACACACACACACAGATCATTATTCAAAAAGATAATGTCTTCCCTGACTAAGAAAAAATGAGACTTCCCCAATAATTAAATAAGAAAAAAAGGGAAATATTACAGTTGATAGCCCAGAAATAGAAGGCTTATTACAGATTGTTATGAACATCGATAATGAAGTTTATGATGCAGAGGAAATGGACAAGTTCCAGAATACATACCTTACCAAAATTGAATTATGAAAAAACAGAAAACCTGAACAGTACAATAACAAGCAACTTAGGGATTATTAGGTAAATTTTGACTGAATTTAGGCAGTAAACTCTGAATATCTCAAAGACTAAAAAGTGTGAAAAAGGGTAAAATGATAGTAAGTAAAAATTAGAAATTTTTCATCTTTAAATAAATGGATCAAGAATCTAAAAATGGTAAAGAAGTATAATGTCATTGATTTTCATGTAGGGAATGGTCAAAGACTATAAATAAAAGCTAATTAGTAGCCTAAGTAAAGAAAAAGTGTACTAAGAGTTTATAACAAATGTTTCCCAAAATGACATGAAAAATAAATATAAGTTGATTCTAGGAAGTAATTTCTCTATAAAAATAATAAAAATTGTACTGTGGATTTAGAAATCTTCTGACATTCTGAGCAAGAAACATACACTGTCTTTACAAGTACACTGTTGAATTGGTGCAGGCATCTGTAGATGTACATAATCAAGCATGCCTTTGTAAATAAACACTTTTTGAAATGTTCTTAGTTCACATCTTAGTCTAAATAATTGAATTAAATTTTTTCCTTCCTCCCTCCCTCCCTTCCTTTCTTCCTTCCTTCCTTCCTTCTCTCCTTCCTTCCTTCCCTCCTTCCCTGCTTTTTTCCTTCCCTCCTTCCTTTCAGGAAGAAAGTATGTTTTGAAACTATTATTGCATATTGTGTTTTATGTTTTTATGTTTTGTTGTTCTTTGTGATTTTTGGTGGAGGTGGTGGAAGTATTTCATGTAAATCATCTACTTCAAAATGCATTTTAAAATGGAGTATGTATCAATTTTTGGTTTTGTGTTCTTTTGCATCAGCTTTATAGCTAGTTGTTTTCAATTTTTTTGCTTAATGAAGTCAAAAGCAATATAAACAAAATTTCTCCTAGCAAATGAATCTCATCCAGCTGCATTCAACTATGAAAGAGCTCTCAGAAAAGACTACCCATTAATTTTCATTTCAAAAATATTTGGAAAGTGGTTCATGGGCCTTTGTTAATGGCTTTCCTAATGTCCTTGGATGACCATATGTTCTCTTCACAGTGTCAAGCACATGGAGAAATGTCCCTCTTGTTCTTTTGAGGTTAGGTATGTTAGAAAAATATCACTGTCAAGTCAGATAATTTCATTTCCCATCAAATACATCTGTGATTTTTGATGGCATAAAATCAAAGGGAAAAATTAATTTTTTTTTACTACATCTATTAGAACTGGCAGTAGATGAAAAAAAGAATACACGAAGGCACCCGAGTGAGTGGAAGCAATCTACTAAGTGAACTGAGTTAGTCTCTCTCTACCTTTTCTACTCCAGGACATAATAATATACATATGACAAGCAGGATGATCTCTTAGTGGCTGACTATGATTTTTGGCCTAAGCTAGAGATGAAAGGCCGCTCTGTACAGAGAAAAAGAAAAAAACAGGTTCTAATGAGAAGATAGATAGAGGGATGCATAACACAAACAATTTCACAATCAGTAAGAAATCACAGCCATTCCTTCAGTAATGAGCACACAGCCCCCAAACCTGCTTGTAACCGAATGACAACAGTCCTATTCTTTCTTCTTTCAAAAATTATTAACATTAGTTTTTATTGGTCAATCTAATTATATGCACTTATAGGATACAATGTAAAGTTTGTGAATATAGATAGATAGATAGATATACATTGTTGAATGATTGATTCAAGCTAATTAACATAACCATTGCCTGCCTTTCTACTTTTTTGTTTATCTATTTATTGGTGAGATATTTCAAATTCACTTAGTTATTTCAAAATATATAATACGTTATTATGGACTGTAGTCTCCCTGCTATGCTATAGATCTCAAAACATATTCCTCCTGTTCATTTGAAACTTTATACCTTTGATCAACATCTCCTCATTCCCTCCCTTCCTTCCTCCTCTCTGCCCCAGCATCTGGTTGACTTTTATCAAAAAGATGAAAGGTGGTGTTGGAGAGGATATGGAGAAAAGGGAACTCAGATACTATGAGTTAGAATATAAATTTGTTTAGCCATTATGAAAAACAATATACAGATTTCTAAAAAACTGAAAATAGAACTAAAATATGGCCTAGTAATTCCACTCCTGGGATATCCAAAGGAATGGAAATCAATAAGTCAAGAGCTTATCTGCACTCTCATGGTCCTTCCAGCCTTATTAACAATAGCCAAGATATGGAAACAACCTACATGTCCATCAGAGGATGAATAAAGAAATTCTAGTATAGACACTCAAAGGAAATACTATTCAGGCTTAAAAAGGAATGGCAATCCTGTCATTTGCACAGCATAGATGAATCTGGAGGACATCATACTAAATGAAGTAAGCTAGAAACAGAAAGACAAGTACCACAGTATGTCACCTTTATGTGGGAGTTGATAAAAATTGAACTCACAGAAGTAAAATGCATCTGCTCTTCTTTAGTGTGTGCTGTTTACATACTTGTCTTGCTTTTCATTCTTCTTTCTTAGGCCAAAACAATAACTCTAATTGGGCCTCATATTTAATCTCATGGAAGAAAGTAAATTCCAAGTGATCTCTCTCATTGTATTTTAATTCAGTCATTTTTTTTCCCGTATGATTTAGATGTGGAGAGCTTGCTTTCTGTGCCTCTGTTCACATGTTATTTCTGAAAGGTATTCTCTCTGCTTTGTCTTCTGAGGTGTTGTGTTAGATGAGAGTTTTCCATTGTGAGATGCATAAAGCCTTTGTTCCAGTTCCACCCGATGTCCTGGAAATCTGCAAGGTCCTACTGCCTTCACTAAGATATCTCTTATCAAGGGTTTTACCCTGGGTCTCCCTGCTCAGTAATCTGGATTCCTTTCCAGTTGATACTATTCAGAAGGTTATAGTAAGAATTTTCAAGATCCTGTCAACTAATCTTTCCTAAGTATTCAGAGGAGTAAAGTAGAGGAGGAAATCCAAGCCATCAGCTACTGCTTTCAATATTTGTTTTAGAATATTCATTTTTATTTGTTCAACAATAACATATTTCTATAATTTTATTTTAAATTCATGTTATTTGCTACTAGAGAACAGATGACAGATGATTATATGGTCCAGTTTCATTTTACCATCTTTATACACTGAAAATTTTTTAAATGTTTAGATTGATTTTATGAAGAAATTTTATTTGAAAGGAATATGTGTGTATACAAAGACATGCGTATGTATTTAGGTGTGTAGATATATGTATATATGCCTATGTATGCTTATCTGCAGACTCACAGATTTACATGATATTCTTTATTGGTGTTGAAGTTTTCTTAACTTATTTAATATTTCTTTTCATATTCCTGACTGAATAAAAAACACAAACACACACACACAGAGTTTTCTTCTCTATATTCACAATACTTCTGATGCCAAAGTGTTTGTTTCCCCCCCCACACTCCTAGAAATGCTCCAGTTCTCAGCAGACACTGACCACGTGTCCTAAAATTTAGTTCACTTTTGATACAATATCCCTGGAGATAGCACAGTCCCTTTCCAACCTGCCTGGGACTTGAAGCATTCCTTTGGCTGGCATATCCAAGCTGTGTACACCACCTGCCCATCAGTCACCTAGTAGCTGTTGCAGTTGTTGGATCAACTGTCTCATATTGCAGTGCTTTTGTTCAAGGAACCTGTGTGTAGCAGCCTGATGCTAAACCACAATACCTACTTCATCACCTGCTTTCATCTCATTGCCTAAGTATTGCATTGTGTCACCTCATTACAAGAAGAAATAGAAGAAGAGCAATTAGAGTACAGTTAGATATTTTCAGAAAGAGACCACATTCAAAACTGACTTTTAATAGAGCATATTGTTATAATTGTTCTGTTTTATTGCCTTCACTTTTAGAAATATCTTACTTACTGTGCTTAATTTACAAATTAAACTTTACTGTAGATATGTAGGCATACAGAAAAAAACATAGTACACATAGGATCTGGTAGTATTGACTGTTTCAGGCACCCACAGTCTTCTTGGAATATACCTCTTATGGATAAGAGGGTTCTATGTATGTCATGCTAACAATTGTTTTAGTGTCTCAGAGACCACAGAAAGATGTGTTCCAATCAAGAAAAATGGAACAAAAAAATAATAATTTGGGAACTGGGAAATGATTTACATTTTTTTCCCTTGAAGCTAGTTCTAAAATACTACTACAGTCAGAGATATATTTTCATCCAAGAGGAATAACAACACTGGAATACTGGATTTTTCACTTTTTTGTCATTTTGGTTTTTAAATCAGATCTGCTCCTAATTTCAATTTTCCTATGCAAATGGATACTTTTATTTTTCCTAGTGTTGCAGATTGAACTTGGAGCCTCGCACATTCTATTCAAGTGCTCTACCTCTGAGCTATCCCCAGCTCTTTTATTTTGAGACAGATTGTTGCTAAATTGCTCAGGCTGACCTTGTGATCCTAATGCCTCAGCCTCCTGAGTACATAAGATTACAAACATGTGTCACCGTGCCTAGTTTAAATTTGTACCTTCTGTAAATCATGACTGATACTAAAGTAACTTTCTTTTATTCTGTCCCTAAATGACAACTGAACCATAGGCAAGATGCCTGGCACTGAAATAGTTGGACACCTGGAAACATCAGGAACTCTAATTTCTCCATGTTAAATTATCTTGCTGAAAAAACAAACAAACAAAAAAATAGAGAGAGCTACACATGAAAGTGTGCTTGAGATAAAAGAGATTAAGGAGTAATAATTCTGGTATAGCTTTTATCATTACTTTCATTTTATTCTTTCTACATAAAAGTAAACCAATTGGAACGCCACTCACTTTTGCATTTTCCTTTTCATCGTCTCTTCCTTTTGTCTCTCCTTCAAACCAAGAGTAGCAGAAATGTTTTTAGACCAAATTATAGATTTACTTATGCACTTTCATACAGAGATATACATATTTCTTAGCAGCACCACATACCCTATACTTCAGGTCTCTCTGTATTTACTTTTGATTATCCACACAAAAGTAAGACAGATCAATAGAAGCATCTGAAAAACATAATTAGCTTAGTTAGACATAAGGCAGCCTGAATTAAATCTATCGTGCATTTGGTAGGCCGTGGTAGCCTATTGCCAGATCATGATCAATGAATAATCCACCAAGGCTTAATTTTAGAATTGTCCATATGTCATTAATCATTAGTAAAGCATTTTGGCTTGAGTGTTTGGATGAAAACATATTAAATTAATGAAGAAAGCAAAAGATACTATAATAATAAAAGATAACATATGCTTTTGAAATCTCTAGAAATACTCATTGTGCTAAAACATAAGGACTGGTGGAACGACCTTGAAATAGTTGTTTTTTTGATTTGCTTACCCAAAATTATGCTTAATATGGAGAAGTAAGAACTTACTTTACGGAAATAAGAAAGTGACAGCTGAGCCAGACTATACATATATCTGTGTATGCATATGTTGTTATATATATTTATGTAAAATTCATATAAATTTACATATTTTTATAAAATCACATACATGTCTCATTATCATTGAGCATGAAATTGAAATAATTAGAAAGACATTAGAAAGACGTTAGAAGGGAAGAATGTCTTTAATATTTAAAATTCTGACAGTTTTGTTGAAACACAAATGAAAGATTTTATACATAATTGTTTACCTGGCAGATTTGATATTTGATATGATGATTACCATTTATGTGACAGAAACATTTGTAAACCATCTTGACCTTCTCTCAATGAAAGATTGTAGTAATGATTAGAGAATTAATTCTGCTTTCCTTTTAACCCTAATCTGAGATCAGGTCTCCCTTATGCAATGGTAGAGGAAGTTAACATAATAAGAAGGTTTCTAATAAGTAGACAGATGGCCTTGAGATGGTAGGAATGATTACAAGAACAGTTCTGTGGCTTTCCTTTGTTCACTAGATTTTTTAAAAATCTGTATTTATTATGGATATATTTGTGTTTATTGACACCATATGCTAATACTATGTAAACACAGGATGGTTTCATATTTAGTTGATATTCCACTCACTGAACTTCTCAGTGAGTTAAAAGATTTAGAATAAGTCAACATACACTATCCATATGTTAGTTTTTGCCAAGTGTGGCCTACCATGTGGTGTGATATATATATATTATATATATAACATATTTATATATGTTATTATATATAAATATATATTATTTATATATATAAATAACATATATATATATTTTATCAAAGAATTTTTTATATTAGAGTATTTTGCTTATCTGCAGTCAATCATTTTTAGTATATATCTATGCCTATATAGAATTGCCTTTATTATTACTATTAATTGCTACTCTGTGACTGCCCTTCCAAATATCCTACATATGTAAATCTGTATTGGCACAAAGAACTTACTGGAAATTTTAATTGCTTCATAATCATTATTAATCATAAATTAACTCATCCATTTCATTATTTTAAAATGAGGGAGTAAATCGCACATAATTATTTACTCTGATAAACATCATTTGAGGGATATTTACGAACCCTCATTTGATAAAGTATGAGCTAGAAGGAAGAAATAGCAGGGATAGATTTTTAAAATGAGTAAAATATTAAAAAATATTCATATGGATATACAAAAGATTACATTAACTGGTAAATAGTGAATTCAAGATAAGTATTACAAAACGATGTAGACCATAATAGAAACGTGCATAAATACGAAGATTGAGCACTTTTTGGAGAGAACAGAGATAAATCAATTCTGTTTACATCCCATTTGAAAAGCATGTGGAGATAGGAGTTTTCTACAGGCCAGGGTGTTGTAGTCTGTTCTGGCTGTGATCATGGATTGGATATTTTATAAATAACAGAAGTTTATTTCTCACATTTTGGAGACCATGAAATCCAAGATCATGGTGCCAACAGATTCGATATCTGATGAAGCCCCATTTACTAGTTCGTAGATGGCATCTTCTTGCTGTGCCTCCCAGAGGAGAAATGGAGAATGAGCTCAAGCCTCCTTTATAATTACTTCCTAAAGGCCACACTTCCTAATACCAAATACTATCGGGAGTTGGAATTTCAACATAGGAATTTTAGCAGAAAACTACCATTCAGTATGTACCACAGAGAAAAATGATCATTCTACGCTGAAGGGTGTGTGGAAAGATAATAACAGGAATAACAGAGTTTATTTGAAAAAAATAGCAAATATTTTGCTGGATCTGGAGCTAGACCTTAAAAGAACTAGGGTGATAGATTGAGGTCATTAAGTGAAAAATAATTATATTGAGACAATAAAGTTCCCTCATAAATGTTTAATTATAGTAGTTAGATGAGAAACTTACGTTTTTAAAAGGTCAGTTTGAGGAACAATATGGAAGACATGGTGTGAGACTAACAAGGAAGAGAATTTATGTGGTGGCTAGTTTAGTATTAAAGGGCTTTCCTTAAAAAAAACAAAAAAAAAACCAAAAACAGTTGCCAAATGCAGCTGGGAAATTCTGTCAATAGAAGCATGTTTTAAAAACTGGATAATGGATTATTTGGAATTTTAATATAGTAATATGTACAGTGAAGCACACATACACTCATATGTGCACATGTGCTTAAGGACAAACAGCTAATTAAATAGTGGAGCTGTGGGTCTAATCCAAGTCTCTTTAATGCCAAAGGTGAAAATCACCACACTAGATTCATTTTACGAGAAAAAAAAAAAATGGTGAGTTATATGCCTAGACAGTGCCAAACAGATGGGAAGGAAGAGGAGACTCCAAAAGATGATCAGCATAGAAGACTAACAAAATTTGTTAAATGCTAATGTAATGTTCTTAATAGGCTTCATTAGATGAATGAATCTCTGAAAATATTTGTAAAAGTGTGCTTTCATACATGTTTTATCTGAAAAAAGATACATTTTAATTATATACTTTTTCAAATTCTCAAACAAGTCAGAACAATGACTACAAGGTTGACAGCTATAGATAGTGGGCCAAGGATGAGTCCTCAATAGACTAGTTATAGCCAGAGGAGGGAAGTAAAGGAAATGAAGAAGGAACCCAGAGATTGATAGTGCAGATACCAGAGCTAGTCTTCTTGGGCACAAGTCCTGGTCCTACCAGAGCTAAGATTTTGGTTGTTATTTAGCTCTTTCATGAATGTTTTCCAAATTTATAATGCAAATAAAAATATTAATTTATATTATGGTTTAGATATTAGGAATCCTGCAAAAGCTCATATGTTAGACAATACAAGAATTTTCAGAGGTGAAATGATTAGTTTATGAGAGGTGTAACCTAAACAGTGGATTTATCCACTGATATGGATTAACTGTAGGCAAACAACTCTAGATGGTACCTGTAGGTAGGTAGAGTGTGGCTGGAGGAAGTAGATCACTAGAGGTGTGTCTTTGGGATTATTTGTCCCTGTTGAACAGAGTTTATCTCTACTTCCTGGCTGCCATGTCCTGAGCTTCTTTTCTCTGCCGTGCGTGCTCTTCTACCACAATGTTCTGCCTCATCCTCTGCCCAGTTATGAATTTGACTGACCATGGACTGAACCATTGAAACTATAAGCCTTAGACAAGCTTTTCCTCCTCTGAAATAATTATTTTCAGGTCTTTTGGCCACAATAATGAAAAGGCTTACTATTAAAACAACTTACCTCATAATAGAGTAGTGAACATCAAATGGTTTTATACATGTTAATTGCTTAGAAAAGTGCTCAATACATAGGAGGTACAAATCATGAACAAGCATCTTCCTTATGAAGTTATTTATGCTACTTAGTCCTCACAACAATATCAGGAGGTAGAAATTGTGAATCCCATCATGTGATAAGGAAACCATCATTAAAAGTGAACTCACAGTTCTGTATGGCTCTTAAAACCAACTACACTTATGACTATGACAGAATACCAAAACATGGGATTTTGCACATACATTAGGTATGGCAAACTAGAAGAAGAAAAGAATAGGAAGGTACTTGATCAAGAGTTCTTACTGGAAGCATAACATCATAATAACAAACATTTCATAAAAATAGACTTGATCAATGACAGATTGCAACAGCAAGCAATCAAATACACGTAAAGGAAAAATGCATACTAATCTAAGGACCTTTCACCTTTAAGGGGAAGAAGCAGATGAGTGTACGAAAGGTGAAGATATATTTTTCTATGGAGTGTGTGTGTGTATCTGGGTGTGTTTGTGGTGCTTTCCTTTTCTGAATTCTGAATGTTTGGAAGATTTCTAGAGCTTGAACATACTAGCATGTTCAGAAAAACTGCTGTAGGAAAAGAAAAGGTAAATGATACACAAGAAATAAGGAAAAATGGATCTATAAAAAGTTTGGGTACAAGGTATCCCTGGGAATAAGGAATGATGCCTGTTTTCCTAAAACAGGAGGGAAGGAAGTTAAGGAAGATCTTGGCCTCTATTTACCCAATGATTTAGTAACTTCCTGAGTGCTTCCAATTCTCTGAGTGCAATTTTAAGTACCCTGTGGGGCAGTGATTAACAGCCGTTTGAGGTAGCTACTGTCTGTGAGAGGACTGTGCAGTATAGAGAGATCTTCTCAAGGCCATGCTGGGACGTGAACTTTTTATACTTTTGGCCTCTAGAATCCACACACTTCATCACCCCAGTGCATGGCCTCTCTTTGGGCAATTTGAAATGGGAGGCTGGTTCAGCATCTTCAAATGTGATGGAATGTAGAGGTATCTGAAGAAGGAGAAATGGACAAAAATAAATAAATAAATAAATAAAGATGGAAGCTGATAAAAATCAGGAGAAAGAAGAACCAAAACAAAAAAGAAAATTAGAATGAAATCACAGAAAGAGGCTTCGAGAGAGGAAGAAAAAGGGAAATAAAAAAAAAATGCAAACTATATTGGATTCAAACTGTTATTAAAATTAAGGTTTAGTATTTTATATAATATATTTATTTTTTTTAAGTTATCACATTATTAGATTTGAATATTTTGGGGGGTGGTGGTACTGGAGATTGAACACTCAGAGGCACTCAACTACTAAGCCACATCCCCAGCCCTATTTTGTATTTTTATTTAGAGACAGGGTCTCACTGAGCTGCTTAGTGCCTTACTTTTGTCTCAGCCTCCTGCGCCACTGAGATTACAGGTGTGCACCACTGCACCCAGCTAGGTTTGAATTTTTGATGGCTGCTCTAAAAATTAAATTCCATGAATAGTCTCAACTACCTTCTAGAAGTTTATATTCTGTTCTACAATGCTTCTGTTGATTTATGTGATAGTTGCACAGAAAAGTGAAATCATGTTCAGGAAGATCTGGCTAGATTTGATCATTTTTGGCAATAAAAACTGAAAATTTTAAATAAATTTGGAAACCTTGTCAAAAAAGTATCCAGTTCCTTTAAAAATCTTGAATCTTTTTAAAATTAAAAGTATACTTCAAAAGTAACATTCTGTTTCCCATAGGGATTTCTGGGGATACTTGAACAAAACCAAGAATGTGTTTCAGAAATTAGTAACTAAATCATTAAAATTGTGAAATATTTAAGTTAAATGAATTTTTCCTATAATAAAATGAAATACAGTTTTAGATTTAAATAACCTGTTTTATAGTTATACTTGAAAGCATGGCTTTTTTTAAAAGTAAATATTTTATTTTCAATTAAAACTTAACTTTTGATGTTGCTATGTTCAAGATGTTCAAGAAGTTTTAAAAAGAAGAATATATAGATCAAATATTAAATGTTTATTTTTCTTTCTTTTCTTTTACCATCTATAGTTCATCTAAGGACTCAAAATTCTCATTTTTATTAATTGGTGGCAAGGAAGAAGAATATTAAAAATGAGTCCTTCATTATATTAGTTAAAATGGTTAAGGACACCAGTGATTGCTTTGAATTAAAACAAATAATAATAACTTTTAAAAATATCCATTAGTATAGACTTTTTTTCTAGTAATATATCTTATTTATTTATTTATTTATGTTAATATGCAACAAGATGAATTTCCCCTCTTGGGATTTCTGTTATCTTGGTTAATGATAAAAGAAAGTAATGAGTATTTTTTTTTCCTTTTGGCTTCTTTTGTTTCTTTTTTTAAATAAAATAAAATTGAAAAAACAGCAACTAAATTTCAATCAACAGTGAAACCAGTCATTTACTCTAAGAGGTATTTCTATTTCAGCTTGTTATTTACTGTGGCTTTAGATCACCGAGTAAAGTCTTGAAAGGTTTCCACAATATATGAATTCCTAATCACCTTTTAACCTAGAGCCTTTCAAGTTCACCAATTAGAGCAGTCCTTTTCACCTAAAGCCCCATGATAGTTTAGAGTGTCAGAGATCTTAGACTTAATTGAAGAGGTCTCTAGTTTAGTAAAGGGAAATATCCCAGTAAATGCTAGATTTCAAAATGAATAGCATGTGGCATTCCCTGACATACTGAAGCATACAGACTGTTTATGTACCTCTGTATTAAGCACATATGAGTTGGATTTGTTTTATCATGCTTTTTTCTGAGAACAGCATGCTATAACTATATTAATTAACATGAAAACTACAAATTACCATCATGTGGAGATTAAGACCAAAACTCAAGTGTCTGTTGAGAAATTATACCTACTATGTGCACCCAAACATAATACAGTAAGAGTTTTATTATATTTCAATTCCTTAGCAATTTTTTATAACATTTCCTTAATTTTCAGTTAAGCAACAAGTTGTACAAATACTGTGGGTTGAACTTCTTTCAAAATTACAATTTATTTATATAACAGAGAACACTACAGTTTTTCCCTCTTCAGTATAAATTCTATTTTTCCTTGAGGAAAGAGAAGCAGATGTATTTATTAGATTATCAAATATTGAGGAATACTAAAAAAAAATATTCTACTATGGTTTATTAAGAATAATTGTTGCTGGGTTTGGTGGCAAACACCTGTAGTTCAAGTGACTCAGGAGATCCCAAGTTCAAGGTCAACCTCACCAATTTAGCAAGACCCTCAGCAACTTTGTGAGTTCTTGTCTCAAATAAAAAGTTGTAAAAAGTTCTAAGGATGTAGCTCAGTGGTAAAGTTCCCGTGGATTCAATCCCCACTACCATAAAGAAAAAAAATAATAATTGTTTTATTTTAATTTTAAGATTCCAGACTACTCAGGTACTAATTGGCTAGCCAGCCAATTGTGCATGTCACATCAGTTTTTCCAGGTTCTGCTTCTGCCTTCACTGTAGAGGTGCCATTGCTCATTACAACTTTATCCTGAATGAAAATAGAAAGAGAAATGAAACTAGTTAATATCAGATTGGCTCTATGTCTGATGAGAGAAAATGTTGACACTGTGGATTAAAGTGGAGCTGTTATTTATTTTGAGTCATTATTCATCCATCACTAGTTTTCACTAATGAAAAGTTAGCTGTGGTTTACCCACCAACAGATCAATTTCATTTTAAGAGTAATTTATAAAGCTAGGAGACAGCCATGAATATAAATAGCACAATTCATCAGGTCTTAACAATAGGCATCCAAAATTGACTAATGAAAAGCTGATTTCACCACTGGCCTATAGTGGAAGTAAGTTAAGAAACCCCCAATCCTCTTTTTCCTTGTCATTGTTGGATTAGGTCCCTGTCTTTCTTATTCTTGGCTTCCATCTGTTGTGTGTAGCACAATGGTATAACATCAAGGGAAAGCTAAAAATCTTAGCAACTTATAGGAGAGTTGTCCTAAAGAAGCTCTGGTGAGAGAAAGACAGACTCCAACTCCATACTAAGCTTTTGCCTGAAAAGTAAAGAGCCTACTCATTAGGGGAAATCTCACAACTAACTTTCCCTAAATTTTCATAACTAAGGCAAAAAACCCCACATATTTTATGTTTGGTTTTACAGTGTAAGAGTTTAAACTCAAGAAGGCATTACTTACTGAGGGTTTAGTAAAATCAGAGGATGTTGGGAAGCGGCACGACAGTCTTTATTTTGAGCAATACTTTGCTGACTAAATTCAATTTATACTCTCAAAGCATTGGAAGTGCCCATGAGATTTTAATTGTTAATCATTGCATATACAATTATTTAATTGTAAATTATTTCGTTGTGTATATATACATTCATGTAAACACACATACATACACATACACATTCTGGTCTAAACCACAATCCTACATACAGGTGTAGCCATGCACTTTTATTACCTGCATTTGATTCTTTCAGCATCATTATTTTGGTTTACTTATCAGTTTCCATTTTGCAAACTGGCCTCCAAGAACATATTCTTGAGGCATGAAAGTTTTTAAATTTAAAAACACAGACATATATGACCCTTATTTAGCCAATTTGTTCAAACAATTTTACAACATTGGAACTAAGACCTGGATGAAGAACTGGCTAGAAAAAGTCTACATTTTGGTTTTCAGCTTACTCTCCACATTCACATCCTTATCCTTATACAAGACCTGTTCTTAAAAATAAAAAAAGGCAGAAGCTAGGCACATGCCTGTAATCCCAGCAGCTCTGGAGATTGAGGCAGGAGGATTGTGAGTTCAAAGCCAGACTCAGCAATTTAGGGAGGCCTTAAGCAGCTCAGTGAGACCCTGTTTCTAAATAAAATATTATAAAGGCTGGGATGTGGCATAGTAGTTAAGCACACCTGGATTCAATCTCTGGTACCAAAAATAAAATAAAATAAAATAAAAGGGAAGAATATATCTGGACTAGTGAGGTTTCTGATCAGGCTCCCCAAGACTTAGTTATTCATAGTTGCTTCTCATTCAATGGCCAGAAATGTAACACTGAAGTCTGAGAAAGTTCTTCACTTTACCTCTCTTTGTTTTCTATTGCTATAACAAAATATCTAAGGCTAGGTAATTTATAAAGAGTAAAAAATTTTTTTTGATTCACAGTGCTCTATGCTGGAAGGCCAGCATCCTCTTGGCACCTGGCCAGATGGAGCAAACCTGCTTAGCTCAGATCTTTCTCTTTCTTTCTTATGAAGCTGCTAATGCCTTCCTGGAGTCCCCACCCGCATCCTTCATCTAATCCTAATTACCATCAGAAGGCTCTACTTGCAAACACCATCAACATAGGAATTTGGGGATTAAGTTTGCAAAACTTGAACTTGTTGCTCTCTTTTTTTGTGTGTGAAATTCAAAACTTTATAATTGTTTTAAGAGAGACAGCAAAGGGTATTAAATGATGGAGGAGAGTAAATAGTTAAAGAGAACCAAGTGTAGAGTCAGATTACCCATTTTTAGAGGCTCTGCTCTCCTACTTAATAGTTGCAAGGCAGCTGGTATTTGACTTCTTTGTGCCACCACTCATCTGTAAAAAAGCAACGGAAACAATATTTGCTTTATATATATTATTTGATTAAACAAAAAATAACAAATAATCATTTAATATTTATATGTAATTTAATTTAAAATTAAAATTAAAGTTTTGCTAGGGTGGCATTGGAGTGCAGTGTAACATTACAATTAGCACTATTCATGTTAGAACTCATAGCCTATGAAAGTGTCAGGCCAAGAGCCAATCTGCTCTAGTATCCTGATGACATTGTTATTTTCAAGTCTAATAGAGAACTTTTATTTTACTTTTTTTGGCTATAAAATGAAATCTGTAAATTCTACGGAAAATTAATTGGCATCCTTTTATATGCACATCAATATTAATTAATAGCATTGCAATTCAATATCATTAAAAGTTCTCATACATATACCAGTGTAACAAATAAATTGACATTACCAAAGGAAAAAAGTAATAAATGGTCAAAAACTTAGTTTTGCATAACTTTGCTGATCATGTGTAGTTAAAGACTAAATTGGCAGATGTGGGTTTAAAATGGAATACTATTTGTTGATATGAAAAAAATCTAAAATCATATGGCAGCCAATCTTCTGTATTCAGGAAAAAATCCATATAAATTATACATACATATATAATATTATATATATATATATATATATATATTACTGTAATACATTATATATATGTATAGTATATTTGTATTTTTGAAAGAACATCACTAATAATAATATTATAAACACAGGTCTAATAATTAATACTTGAGGTATTTTTTTATTCTACTCTTTCTCATTTTATATGTATAAACATTCTCATTTTATATGTATAAAAATTTAATATAAAATTAAATTTACATTATTTGGGAAAATAGCTACAAATTCTTTTGAAGGTTCCTTATGTGTGTTTATATGCATTTCAAATAATAGTGTTGTTGAGAAATTTCTAGATGCTTGTCTGAAGCTACTTTAATAGACAATGGAAAAATTAATAACTTGGAGAATTTGAATTCAAATTCAGAGAAAATGTTGAGTGATTACAACACCGTAATGTCAAGATGATATAACCACATATTTCTATTACAAGATGATAGATATTTAATAAAAACATTTATGCAAGGATTTAAGATTACATTTGGTAGCCATCTGCAAAAGAGAGAATAGAATACAGAATTTTTTGTCAATACTGAATGAACAACAACAAAAAAGACTTTTAAAATTTTCTGTGGTTTCAATTCTTGAGGATGGAATTTTGTTTATATAAATCTTCCATTTAAGAATTTAAATTTGCACATTAGATATATAGAAAACATATTATTCACAGAAATGGGTGCCTTCCAAACTATTCTCTTTGGCTTGGGAGTTGTATGCAAAAGAAAAAAAAAAAAAAAGCCAACTGACATTTTACACAGCTTTGTTTTATCCCTGGTTTTCTCTAGCAGATGGATTTTATTTTTAAAGGTACTAAGACAATGAAAATAATAGTGGGTTTCCAAAATTAGGAATATAGTCTCAGGCTATGTCCAATAGTTAGGTTAATGCAATGACATAAAATATAAAGTATCATTTATCATCAGAGAAATAAAGCAAACTGCTGCTTGCTTTTTCACTTTCTTAGAGTGTCTTTTGAGGATTTCTTATCATCAGGCAATGTGTATACCTTACTTTTAAGTCATGTGTAATTCAAAGTGGAATGAGAATTAATTATAAACTAAGATATCAGTTATCAGACTTAGAATATACTTCTTCATTTTAAATGAAGAATGATCTTTTGTTAAAGCTGTCTTTTTAACCTTCTTTCAAAAGAGATGAAAGAAAATTACCTGTCAATATTTGCTATTATTCTGGTAAGAGAAAAACACAAAAAATTTGAAAGATAAATGGAAGAGTAAAACCTGAACTATTTTGCAAAATACAGGATGAGTGAATTAATTTGTGTATGTCCACATGTGTAAATTAGCACAACCTAAAAATGATTAAAATCATAGAAACTTATAAGAAAAGAGGAAGAGTTTGTAACATAATAGGAATATAATTTTTAGATCTGCTTGAATGATAATTGTGGCTTTTTAAAAAAATGACTTTTACACCAGAAAATAAGTGAGTTTTCCTCATGAAATGATGCTTTCAGACTTGTAGATGGATCATTTAGCTTTTGGTAAGGGTCAGGTGATTTATCTCATTTAATGAAATTTGCTCATAATGCATTTGTACCAACTGTAAGGAAATTTTTCTTTAGCTAATTATTCCTTTTTTTAATTTCATAGTTTTAACCTTTCAGTTCCTGAGCCAATATTGTAAAATCATGAACTTTACTTTTATTTACTACCAAATAATTCTATAAATTTCTTTTTCTTAAGCATTATATCTAAGATATTTGAATTTTGTTTTATTTTTCTTTTATGATTCAATAACACATACTGATGTTTAAAAAGTTGGATCTGTAAGAGGACATTCCTTCCTTGCCATATCATCATTCCCATTTTGCAGAATTGTATATATCTTCCCATAAATTTTCTATGGATATGGATATGGATAGGTATTGAATACATATATGTGAGTACACATATATTTGATTGAATATATTATTACACATGTATATATAAATTTACATATATGTTGTTAGGTTTGCAAAAATTTTGATATATGAATGTACACATGGAGGAAGAGAGTCAGTTCTCTTTGTAGGACACCAAAAGCTCTCTGTTTTTTCTTTACTATAAATACAAATAGAACTAATCTTTCTGTACATTTTAGTCCCATGTAGAGACATACAATAATTTATATTTCTAGTAATATAAGGCTATACATTTATTTTTCTTTCTGATTGATCTACAAGCTTACTACTATGAACAATGTAGTAATTAATGTGTTAGATCATAAATCTTAGTAATATTTTCCAGGAATACATTTTTAATCAAGAAATTCCTAATCAAAGAAATTGTACATATTAAATTTTGAAAGTCATTGCTGATTTACTTTCTGAAAGTGTTATATCAAAAATGGTTTCACAACACTGGGTGTAAATTTATTATTTGGCAGCATGATAGGTTTTAAAAGTTTAAATTATTTTAATTATGAGTATATACCTATTAATCATTTATTTTTTATGAATTGCTACTCCAAGAGTTTTGTTTCCTATTTTCCTCAGTTTTCACTTACCTTTATTTATACAGTAATAATTTTTTTTCTTAACTTGTTGAGTATTTTACAAATACTTCACTCATGATCATTTAATTTTTTTTCTTTTGTGATATTTTTTCAGTTGGAAGTCTGACATTCTTAAAACATCTTTAATATTTTTACTAGTGTTTCATCAGCAAACTGCAGTCACATACAAAGGCAACAAATAGATTAATAATGTATGTAATTAATGAATCAGTGACATTGTCTTTAAAACTTTAAATAAGAAAATTAAATGGTCTTAAAATAAAAAGATTAAATGACTCCAGAAGATATGTGTGTGTGTGTGTGTGTGTGTGTTGTATATGCATCTTTGAATAATGACCTTTATAGTAGTGGGTAGAAATACCTACTGTCAACCATGTAATTAATTGCATATTGCTGCTTCTAGTTTCCTTGAAGGGTCAATATTGTGGTCTTTTCTGAAAAAGAATCTAAAATATTTTTTTTTAAAGAGTAATAAATAATATCCCAAATGAACTCTAATATATACTGTAAGGAGGCGTAAAAGGAATGGAGTATCCTTGAGAGTAGAGTTATAGAGGTTAGATAATTGTCTTAACCCCCCAAAACCTCAAATATTTTAAACGGAAAATTTCCTCTTACCCTTCCTTAAATCAAATAAACTAAAAGGAGGTGAGCATATGATGTGTAATTTCAAGAAACAAAACAAAACATTTTTGTATTTTTTAAAAAAAAGAAATATAAACTAACCATAGCTATACTTGTATATGCTCAGAAAATTTAACTGTATAAAATTTGCTGAAATAGAAGAAAATGTTAAAAGCACTAGTCCATTTCCCCGCCGCCCATGAAGTTTTTTACCTAGATCATTTTCTTGTGGAAATGAAAAAAGGAAAATGCTATAAAAACTATTTAAAACTTATTTCAATTAAGTGCCCTATTTTATGGCAATTCTATAGATGCAAAATAAAATAAAAACCAGATTCAGAATTGTATTCTATACCTCATTAATTCAAAACTTGCCATTTCTTTTTTTTTTTTAAATGCTGTAAGTTCAAGCCCTACTAAGATAATTTAGTTCCCTAACCCCTCCTTAATTAGACTCCAAAATGTATTATGTAAATAGAGTCCAATTGAATAAGAAAATCTTTTAGGAGACAAATATATAATAATTTTTGTTTATGAGTATGTAATAGATTTAAAGGGATTTTAAAAGCAGGGAATTGTTTTGATTATATAGGTCATATAGTGTTGCCCTTGGGGCACAAATTACATATTTATGTTATAGAATTTCTTACAAGAACTTTAAAATTTTAATTTACTTAGTTATAACTTTTTTGACTTTTAGGAATTAAAAAAAAAATCCCTTCTGGTTAAGAGATTTTGCCTGGATAATTTATTTATTACAAACAACACAAGTGTAGCACAAAGCATGAAGACTTCCAAAAAGACATTTTAAATATTAATTGCAAAACCTCAAGTATTTTATGCTATTTAATATATTTTACAATTGCAATAATTTTCTAGTTTGATTGGTGTGGCACTGACAGATGGAATTGTCAAAAATAATGTACTGAACACTTAAGAGTTTCTTATATTGTTGAATGTAAATGGTTCTATTAATTTCTTCTTTTTTCTGCTTCTGATGTCCATCTTCTCACCCATCTGCTATCACACTAAATCAAGACTGGAGATTATACCAGTGTTGAGAATCAGGTTTGAGTCTCCTTCCCCAGGTGTTGAAGATTGAACATCCTAGAAATGCTGAGGCAAGCCAAAAAGTTTTATTTAAAGGATAGAGCAGGGAGACACAGAGACTCCTCCTCAGAGGCAGGTTGGTGCGGGGGAAGTGGGGATGTCCTGCTCTTTTTACTGATTTCAGATTTCCTTTGTTCTCTTGCTGCCTCCTCCTCTTTTGCCTAGAGAACAAAAGGTTGGCCAAAGGTGGGAAAGGAGCATTCTTCAGGTACAAGCTGGAAGGGAGAAACCCCGAGGGCATTCATTAACATTCCTAGCAGGGAAGAAAATTCCCTGGAGGCAGGTAACTTGGACCCACAGGTTGGAGGAAGAAGGAAGGAGGGGAGGGAGTGCTCTGCATCTCATTATCTCATTTCTTCCTTCCTTCCTTCCTTCCTTCCTTCCTTCCTTCCTTCCTTCCTTCCTTCCTTCCTTCCTTTCTTTCTTTCTTTCACCAGGGATTTAACCCAGGGATGCTTAAACAACTGAGCCACATTCCCGACCCTTTTTAAAAATATTTTATTTAGGAACAGGGTCCTACTGAGTTGCTAAGTGCCTGGATAAATTGCTGAGGTTAGCTTTGAACTCGTGATCCTCCCATCTCAGCCTCCCTAGCTACTGGGATTACAGGCTCCTGTCACCATCACCTGGCTTCGTTTCCTCTTGAATCAGCCCCCATCTTACTGATCCAATCATTCATTACCTACACTGACTGCCCTTTTGCCTCCCCCCCCCCCCGCCCCCAAGATTGTATTCATCTAGCATAATTCCTTTGTCAGTGGAGAGTAAATACCCTATATTGTAATATAACAAGGAGGAGAAAAAGAAAGCTCTGTTTTACCCCTGTGAAACAAGTAAATAATGACCTGCTCTATTTGATCCATGTTGTGTAAATGTGTTTTGAAATATTTTGGTTGATAATAGTGTGCCCTTCACCACAAACCCAGCACACAGTATAAACTTAATAACTATTTTGTTGATGAAACAAAGAAGGAAGGGAGAAAGAAAGGAAGGGTACAGGTGAGTGAAGGGGAAGAAAAAAGATGAAATCTGAGCACAGTAGCCCCCAAAGAATTAGGAAAGAGTTAAATCTTCAGAAAGCACATCTCTGTTAGAGAAAAGAAACCTCTCTCTAAGATGTTGATACAGGTTTTGGAAATCAAGATCAGGTCATTCCCCCTGTGAGAAGATTAAGCATCCAAGAAACACTGAGGCAAGTGTAGAAGCAAGTTTTATTTAAGAGACAGAACAGAGATAGCAGACTTCTCTGAGACAGAAGTCATGGCCCAGAGCAGATTGGGGCTCAAGGTTGCAGGAGGGTTTTGTTGTTGTTGGGTTTTTTTTTGTTGTTGTTGTTGTTTTTTCTGTTGTTATTTTTAATATACTCCCATCCTCTCTTTCTTTCCAGCTTTTATTACCAAAGGCAGGAAAAGAGCTGCCCAGGGGGTAATTATTAGCATCTTCTTGTGTTCAGAAGAGTGATTTCCCCCAAGGTGTTAGCAACCAGTTGAAAGGGGAAGTGCTCTGGGATGTTAGCAACCCATTTCCTTTTCTTTGATAATCAGCTACCAGTCCTTGTCTCTTTCTCAATGTTAACATTTTAGGAAGATGCTCCTTGATTATATTCTTCAGGATTTAATATTAATTTCATTTAACAGATATTAATCCCATGCAGTGCTACAGATGCTATAGACCTGTGTTCCATGTTCACACTGGAATCAAGATTGACCAATAATGCATTCCATATAACCTAATCTCCTCTTTGTTCAGTAGACGTGTTTGAATTTGTTTTTCATTTTCTCCTAAAATAAAGCTCTCTAATTGTAAACCACAATTTTTGCTTAAAATGAATTTTAGCCAGCAAATGTCAGAAAGATTTGTATGTACATTGCCATTCTAAATGGTTCCATTTGTACTATTTACCTAGTATAATATTAAAATATTTTACTCCATATTTCTAGCACTGAAACTGGAGTAATAGTGCAGTAAATAGGTTAAAAGAGAAAGTCAGAAATGGACTCTAAATATACATATTTTTATTAAATAACATCTGCCCAGTGTAACAGCTTCCCAGGGGATGATGTAGATGAACTAGTATTTACTGACATGTAAAACTGGATATCCTTATCAAGTTTTTGTGTATTAATGACTTAACTCAGTTTTCCAAATTTAAATATTACATATTTAAAGAGAAGGTATAGCTTGATTTACACAGAACCATGTTCATTGTATTTAAAAATTAATATCCACAAACCAATATCAATAATTGTGTTTGAAAACTTTCTATTATATTCATTACCTAGAAGGGAATGAAAAGTACAGATACTAGAGAATTTAAAAATTAATTTTAAAAATCCATTATGAATTCTAATATCATTCAGAGTCTGATATCAAGAAAATGTTTTTCCTCTACTACCATGTTTGTCTAAAAGGAACAAATAAAAAAAATTGTTTTTCACAAACTGTAACATGAAAACTATCTTCCTTCCTCTCTTTTCCACAACCAATATCTTCACTTTTATTGGTTATAATCAATTAGAATTTAGCTTGGATTCATGTTCTTCTCAGTTACATTTGTTCTTCCCTCGAATGCTTCTTAAGATTTTCTGTGTAGTTTAATGTTGTTCTATATACATTATGTTCCTTATAAAATATTTATATTTGGCCTCACAGCATACTGTAAGCATAGGGCAACATATGTATCATCAGGGAAAAATTTTATTTGAAGATAAGCACTTTTTCTCTTCTCTACTTCATTCTGAAGACTTACAACTGAAACAGCTTTATATCCCAAGCTTCTCTTTATTTCTTAAAGTGGATATTTAAATTTATATCCAAAGAAAACATGATATTTTAACATATAAAAAGAAGTTTCATTGTATTCTCTTCCACAACTATTTGGAGATTTACTTTGATGGTACAAAAATAGAATGATGTAGAAGAGGGTATCTACAATAGAATTTTAATGTATTTGTGTGTGTGTGTGAGAGAGAGAGAGACAAGAGACCAAGACATAATATATATTTTCTAGCATTACAATTCTTGAAAATGACCCTTTAGTCATCATTTGTCCTTTCATGATCATTGTATCTTAAATTTTTAATGCTGGATGGAACAGGTTAATGAATACTTAAATTTCAGAATTATCTTGAATACTATTTCTACTTCTGATATACTGTTTCTAAAACTAATATAATAATTTTTTATAGAATTGTATATCCAGCACTACTCACAAAGATCAAATGTGAATATCCTTGATGTATAATTTAATACTTGCACAGGGCACATTTTAAGTTGCCTGCTGTTTGAAAACACAAAGAAAAGACAAGGACCTTGAACACTATCCAGTTTTATTAGGTAACCACAAAATCAGGCAGACTGTAAGGATGTGAAGGATATTTGTACAGATGTGAACTGCAGATGTTACTCAGAATTGAAAGGAAGAAAAATGGAAGAGTGAGAAAATTGTCTCCTGAATACACATTGGCAAATCAACCATTGAATGCAATCAACACAATTTAAAAATTTTCAGATGTAAAATCATCTTTTTCAGTTCTTTTGGAATTCCATTTATAGAAGCAGTATTTCTGTTGTAGTGGTGATTTGTTTGTTTCCACTTGGTACTTTTCATATGGAGTGACAGATGTAATTAGCTATTTATCAGTGGTCAGGATGGTCCCATAAATTTTTAGGGTCAATATGTCCAATGTTTTGGTTTACTTAACTGATGAACAGCACTTAAGCACTCAATTTTTCTTTCTTTCTTCCTTTCTTTCTTTCTTTCTTTTTTTTATTAGCTACAAATGACATTACAATGATCTTGGCAATTCATATTCAATTTTTCATACTGTATTTTTAATTGTAACATTCAGAAAGGAATCACTGGAGAGAACATTGGAAAAGAATAGCACAATTTCTTAGCATACTTTAAAAAATAAAGCAAAATGAGTAATATGTATTAGTTGGGTGAAGAATGAATATATTAATGGTTGCATACTGTACAACACTCTTTCTTCTGGGGTTTACATAAGATATCCAGAGACAAGGTTTATCCATTTTTTTTACCCATCTTCTATTTTCACAATGAGAATGTTCAGTAATTTGAAACACATTCACATGCAAAGATCTCTTATTGGAGATGAGTGGAAGACCAGTAAGTAAGTTTTAAAGTATGCAATGAAATGCATAGCTTAGTAAAAAAAAAAATTTCTACCATCAATTTTTATGAAGGTTAGTTAATTATATATAACCATAATATTCAGATAGAAAGATAGATTATATTTTACTAAAAGAAATACATAATATACAGATTTTAAATCTCAGGACACGGTTTTCATTCTTCCATAGTAGAGTATCAATATAAAGTTGTTTCAAGAAGCAGGATATATAACTATTAATAGGAATTCTAATTCAGGTAATAATATGTTATTATTTTTTAGTAAAATTAATAGAATTAAATGTAATATTGATAGTTTTTTTAAAAAATATTTTTTTAGTTATTGGTAGACCTTTATTTTATTTACTTATATGCAGTGCTGAGAATCAAATCCAGTGTCTCACACTTGCCAGGCAAGTGCACTACAGCTGAGCCCCAGCCCGAGCCCCAGCCCCAGCCCCCGTAGGTATTTTTAAGTGTATTTATCCCAATTTCTCACATTCAGCTAGGAAATTTGAAAACCGCAAAGTCAATATAGTTTCTAATTCAGATTTGGAAACACTCCTATTATACACTTTCTATTTAGAAAGGGAAGAATCAGGCTGTTCTTTAATTTATTCATTTAATAAATATTTCTTTAGTACCTATAATTTGCCAAGTACTATTTTAGGCATGAGAACAATGCATAAATTAGACAAAGTCCATGAGCTCTTAAAGTCTCTAGTAGAGTGAGAACGATAGGTTACACTAATAAATGCATGAATACATAAAAACTAATGTCCAGCACTGCCAGGGTGCTGATTTGATAGATGGTTAGAGAAGGAATTGGGCTGGGGAAGCTCCAAGGCAGCAAAGGGAACAAGGCAGCAAAAGTACCTGGAACAGCAATACGAGCATTGTGGAGGATAGTGAGCAAATGTCAGGACTGCAGGAAGTGAGGTTGAAGAGGATTTCCAAAAGTAGATGATTTAGAGCCTAAGGAGCTGTGACATGGTAACTCCCGTTTTATGGAACCTTAGAGTACTGTGATAGCAATGGATATTCAGACAAGACCTGAGTGGCAATCATTTTAAAAAGAGAGACAGCTTCATTTGCTGATGGATAGAATGTAGACTACACGAGAAAGATAAGTGTCTCTCATGATTTCTAGGGTTTGGGCAATCCCCAGTGTAATAGAACTGTCAGTTGGGTGGAGGATAGAGAAAGAAATGAAAAATCCTGTTTTGGTTGGTTTTATCTTGGAGATTTTTGTACAAAAATATAACTGGAATAGACTAAGTAGACAATTGGATCTGGAATTCAGGGGAGACATTTGTAAAAGAAAAATTGCCACAGCTGGAGTTGAACAGGTGAGAATGATTTTATTCACAGCTTTATTGAACTAGGGGAAACAATAATTGAAAAACAATAATTGAAACAAATATTAGGTGAGCTAATGAAAATGTACTGAGGACATAGGGGGTGCAATGTGATTAGGCCATCTGTGTTGGCTAATTGATGTACTGATATAAATTGGGTCCCCTACTCCCCAACCCCCTCCACATGCGCACACACACACACACACACACACACACACACACACAGACTGGGAGATAGAGGCCTTATATTTCTGGATGATGATAATTTAAAGGGTGGCTCCCAGGTCTGTAAGAATGATATTCTCTGGTTGTAAAACTGGCAAGAGGCTAGAAGAAAACTTGCATCTCAAAGAGGTAGATAACATTTATAATTTCAAGTTTCTAAGGTAAATGCTCCATGAAAAGGAATACAGGAAGAAACCTGTCTAAGAAGTAGTTAACAAAGATAAAAAGAAACTGTCTTAGTCACATCTCAATATTATGATATACAATTTTTAGACAATGGTTATTATTTGTGATCTACTCAATTGAAAGAAAGAAACTATGAAATCCAAAGAAAGAAAGAATTTCAGAATGTTTATAAAATGCCTGCAAGATCATAAATTATTTGCCTAAAAATAACCTTTCTGAACTTAATATCTGGCTGCAGAAGCTTTTCAGTTGTTTCTCCAGATAGTCACATACTCTTCTGCCTCAGAACTTTGGAACTTTCCAATCTACTTGATTTGTCTCTAGCTATTCACATGCTGCTCTCTTCTTTCAGAAATCTTCTCCAGCAGGATCTGGTGATATCTTCCTTAATACCTAGGTAAAATAGTAATTCCAACCCAAGATGGGAGCTATTGCTTTTCCTTCCACACTTTAATTTTCTCCATTACACTTTCACTACCTGGACAACATATACTGTACTCATTTATTTGCTAATTTGCTAATTTTATTTGCTAATTTCCTGCACCTTTTCCATCAGGATAAATAAATCTTGAAGGCAAAAGGTGAAGTTTCTTGTTCACTGTGGTATCCCATCACTTGGAATAGGGCCTGATATATAGTGGATGTGTGCAAAGTATTTGTATAATGACTGAAGAGAATTCATAAAGGTTGAGCTTTATGTTTAACAAATAATGTTATTTTCATTAATGTATGTTCATCACTTTCTTTCATTATGTTCATACTTCTGTATGAAATTGTATATTGATCTTAGTTCAGATGTTCTTTCCTTTTATTTTAGGAATAATACATTATCTTCCCTCAGCCATACAAAGTGTCTCAGCCTAAACAACCAAACGAATAGTACTTTCTGGACAACTGTCAGGCTACTACCTCTGCTTATAAACCAAATCTTGTTGATAATGGAGGGACATTTACTCCATAAATCCATTTATAATCTCATTGCTCCATAATATAACTTGTGAATAGAACACCCATTCATACAGTCATATCACTAAACAAATTCTTGCATTCAACCAGAAAACTAGTAAGTGGCCTTACTTCCTCAGCTATCTTTTCTTTCCTTCTTTACTCTCCACTAAGTAGTTTCAGGTATGTATGACCTGTGCAATCTCACTGAGCAACCCTTAGTAAGCCCCACATTTGCTTTATTGCTCTTATGTCAATGTCTAAAAATTCTCAATAATTTTTGAACAGGAGGTCCTACAATTCATTTCTTATAAGGTGTTGAAAATTACAAAGGTAGTCCTAATCTCTGCTCCTACTTAGAGAAACTCCAGGAATATTAACACATGTAAATAATTCAGTTAAAAAAGGAATGACTTTCAATTTCGGAAGCTCAGAAAAATTATGAAGCCATTACTTATGTGAAAATTTCATTCATGTAAATACAATTAGAGCAAGAGAATAATGAGCTAATATGGTGATCTTATGGGGTGACGAGATTAACATAGATGAGGGGAATTTCTCAAAATTTTAGATTAACATTGCATTATTAATCTTCATAAATATCACATCCTGAGTTCCAATTAGGAGAACAGGAAGCATTTACATATGATTAAAATGAGGCATGCTGCAAGTAAATTATACATATTCCAAGGAAGAATCAACATATAGTTTCAAACTAAAAAAGAAATAAAAGGAAACTTCATTGTTCTTTAAACTTTCAATACACAATTCAAGATTTACTATCTTGAATAGTAATGATTTAGTAAAGATTTACTATTTTTACTTTACAGGATAAAACCTACCCTTTTTTTACGCGTTACATCTTTTATAAATAAATGTTTTACTAATATTATGGATTCACAAACACAAGTTGGTTTTGAACTTGAAGATATAGTGAACTAACACAATTCAAAATGTAGTCTTCATCAATAACTGTGTTACAGAGCTGGGCCTTCTGGGAAACTGAGGCAGCGTGAAGACCAATTTTAAGCCCAATTCTTGAGATCGAGTCAGAAAAATTTCAGACACGTCGTTTAGAGTAACAAGAAGAAGTTTATTGCCGGGATAGGAAAAGGGCAAGGGGATGCTCTTGAGAGAGAGTGGGTTGTTATGCTCGAATTCGGGACCCCCAAAAGACCACCAGAGACCCAAGATCGATGTAAGCAGCAAAGAGGTGTTTATTGTGAGCTAGCTCGGTCCTCCGTGCACACAGCAACTGGTGACGCTGAGAGGCCCCAGCCCAGGGTTTGCAGCAGTTTTATACATTCTTTGGAGAAGGTAGGGACTTCATACACATCATAGCATCCCTTAGCAAATCATCACACACAGCGGGAAAATCAAATAACAACTCTAAAACATGATTAGCACATTCACTGGCGGGAACAAGTTGGGTAGGGATGATTGGTTACTACAAGGGGGGGATTCATTTGAACTGATTGGCATCCCAGGTATTTCCCTGTCTCATGCTGATTGGGAATCATGCACTTAGCAGGGTGGGAATGTGCCTAGGAGTGCAAGGACAAAGGTGCTGTCCCTTCCTTGGACAGGCTTTGCACTGAGGTAGAGGCTGGTTTTTCAGGGTCTTCTCAGAGAGGAGGACAAGGTGCGTCTCCTGTACTTCAGTTTTATTGGGGATACCAAAGAATTTTCCAGAGAGTCTCGCCCAGGTCCACCTCTTGATTTTTGACTAACAGCAAGATGACATCAGACTTTCAAATATCCACTACCGTGGCAACCCTAGATCATCTTGGCCCATGCTGACTGGTTTTAATTGGCTTCTTAACCATGAATTCTTATGGATTTCATGGTTAGGAAGAACTAGTCTTATCTCCCACAGTTTCAGGATCTGGTAACAAAAGTCTCCCCCTTTAGGTTCTTAAGTTCCTCTTATCAACTTTATTTGCATTTCTCCTGCAGTTTACAGGTAGTTTGCTGAGGAAGGTGACATACCACTTAGGCCAGGAAGGCATGCAGGTAAATTGCTTCTTGGAAAAGAAAGCTTGTGGGGTCAGCCCAGTGGGCTGGCCTATTTTATAGAATCATTTTGTTAATCTCATGTTCCCACCATCCAAATCTGTCACCTAACAGAGGGAACATTTTTTTTTCACTTTTTATGGACACTATCTAGTAATATTATTGTAATATGTTGTAATATTGCATATAATCACTATTTTGTGATTTTGTTAATATGAAGCTGTTTAAAGTTTTTTTTCTCTGTAGCTATAAATGAAGAAACATAATGTACCAATACACTAGAATATTTGTAAATAAAAAAAGTTATATTTTAAAAGACACAATATTTATATTTCAAAGTGTAGGAGTAATGAAAATTTTTATTATTCGAAAAACAATACAAAATAAAAATATATTGTCAATTTTCAAATGAAGACCTACTACCTCAGATTATTCATATGGCAAAAAAAAGTGAATTATTGGAAAAATTTTTCTCTTTTTAAAATTGCCTCACAAGTTCCTTCTGCCCACTCTTTCAAAAAGAAAAAAAAAAGTTTAGCTGAAGTAACTTACTGGAAGGGTATGGTAAAGAAGCAGCATGTTTTATTCATTTGCCAGGCTGCTCTTTCTTAGTGATGCAAATAAAACTGCATGTGAGGAAGCAGCTGCTCTCAGAGCACTCCCTGTCCTGGTCTGCGGAGGGAACACAGCTGGAGAAATGTGCAGAGCATTTTCATCTTTAAATCAAGCACAAACCAGGAAGATGCTTAGTAATACATATGTAATACCATTTCAATTGAAAAGCAGAATTTCTGTTCTCTCTTTTTTCTGACATCATTTTAAGCTATGCCCCAAGGGTTCTTTAGAGGAAGTTTATAAAAAATATATAACTATTTTACAGCATTTGATCAGAATCTTTTTTTAATTTAAAACTATTTTCTTCATTGTTTTTCATTGCCCCCCACCTTTCCCCCTCTGTCCCTCCCTTCCTGCCTCTGTTCTTCCTTTGTTCCAGAAAGTGTTTTTTTTAGCACCTGCCAGGGTTTAGGCCATGCTCTTGGTAATGGGGACAATGTGTTAAATAGGTGAGGTCACTGCTAATGGAGCTGACAGTCTAGTGGTCAAAAGTTGCATCTTTCTAAGCCATAATAGTTATAGGGGACAGAGAAACATAAGTGGTGGGAACATAAGGTTAAGGAAATAATTCTATAAAACAGGTCCATTGGGCTGACCCCCACATGCTTTCACTTTTAAAAAAGCAATTTACCTGCAGCCCTGCCTGGCCTAAATCAAAAGAATATGTTAAATTCCTCAGCAAACTACTAATTGTCTGTAGGAGAAAGGCAAGCCCTGAAGAATACAAGTTACCCTCTAGGGGGGCTTTCAGGACTCTAGCACAGACCAGATACTGGAATTCAGGGAGATTAGGATCATTGTTCCAACCACAAAATCTGGAAGAATAGGTTCCAATTAGAACCAGTCAACATGGGCCAAGGTGACCTAGAGGTGTCATGACAGTGTGTGTGTGTGTGTGGGTGGGGGGGGGACACTTGATAATCTAATGTCATCGTGCTGTCAGTCAAAAGTCAAGCAGTAGACCTGGGTAGACTCTCTGAAAACTTTCCTGGGACCCTCCAATAAAAATGGAAGGCAGGAGAAACATGCTATCCCTCTCTACTCTGCAAGGACCCCTTCTCTCCCGTCCCCCTTTCCCTTTTTTCTATCCCTTTTAATAAACTCATGCCTGTTACTCAGTAATATGTCCAAAATCTTTCTGAATTTCTTACAAGAATTGGAGTTTCAAGGGGCGCTTTCACACTGCTTCAGTTTCCCAAAAGGCCCCATCCCTCTAACAACAATAGCATCTTCAAAGAGACATTCTATAAAAGACAAATAAGAGTTCATAAAATGAAAAATTGCAATAGAAGCAAAGAGAGAGAGAAGAGGAAGAAAGAAAAAGAAAAGAGGAAAGAAGGGAGGAGAGGAAATGAGAGAGAATGTAAAAAGAACAAGTTCATTCTAAATTTCATAGATATTTTGGGGACATATAAGAGAGGATGTTCCATTATGAACATTCATTATCAGGGAATTGTAATGGCTTTAAAACAATCCTGTCAGTAAATATTTTATGTGATTTCCTGTGTTGCAGATATATTTTAGGATCTGCAATCCTCAGATTTTGAGCTCTTGATTTTTCCCTTGCTGCTTCAACCATAGGAATTTTCTAGATATCTTAGCTCTGCATAGACTCAGGTTGTACTCACTTAGGGACGACAATGCACATTTTTACTAAATCTACAAATATTTTTGGAGTATTTATTCAATGATGAAACAATTTTAACTAGAAATTTGCCCGCAGATTATTCTGTGTGTCTTAATCTGGGCATAATTCAAGAGTTCTAGTGCTGTAATAGATATAAAATATATAAAGCAAGAGCAGGAATTCCAAGGGAACTCATGGCCCATGATTCAATAAAGAAGGAAAACAAGATCTAAATGAAGTAGGAGAGTGCCCTAAGACATCTGGGGCAAATGGACTCAATTCAAGTTTAACTCACAACTCCTGTTATACTGTGGCTATGGTTATGAGTGCACAGCTATTTTCAGCTCTAATAGCCCTGATAACTTTACGTCAATTATCCAGTATATTTTGAGCATGAAAGTAGGATGATTCAGAGGCTGGGCCTAAAGTCAAAGCATAGTTTTGATCTGGTTTATAAGAGTCCTTGGAAAAGAGAGAAGATAGAATTGAATCATCCTCTAGGTTCATCTTGGCAGGATCACAGACTTGAATATTAAAACATTAATATGATGTTATTTTTCTGGTTCTTCATACTAAGAGCAAATGTTAAGGGGAATAAAAAATAACACGTTGAAGTAAATTTTGCATGGTAACCTAAAATCATCTTCACGTGTTTTTCTGAAGTAATACTCTCTTGTTTCTAAACTATTTTATCAGAAAACATTTATTCATGTTTTCTGTCAGAATGCAAATCAACTAACTTTCCATGAGAACTTTGTTTCTGTGAAATGCTGCAGTTCAACATTATATATTGTCCTCTGTTCTTGAAGGTACAAGCACAGATTTTTAATTTTCCCTTATTAAGGAGATATCTGAAGTTTTTTTTAAAAAATACAATATTTATGCTGAGAAGATGGAATGTATATTTTAAATCATTTAAAAAATGAAATCCTGTATCTCAGAACTGACAAAACAAACAAACAAACATCAAGGTATAAAACTCAACTAATATCCATGGAATAAGAGACAGCTGCTATCTCCACATTTGATAAAAGAACAATATCTGTCAGAGTTCAACTGCTTATTCTGACCTTTATTCCTATCATGAAAGCAAGTGTTACTTTTGTTATAAAATATGATATTTCTGTTTTCATCAACAAAATCCTTAGGACATTTGCCAAATAAAATAATATACATATTTAATATATAATAATATGTTTATAATATATAATGTATATGTGAAATATATAGTAATGTATAATATATTAATATCATAAATATATATAATATAGATATAGAAATAGGCAGATATGTATATGTTATCTGACACTGAAATAATTTCACTTAAACATTGGTACCCAGTATTACCCATAATGATAAAGATCTGCACATATCAGTTTGCACTATCAGTTTAGGCAACTGTGAAGTTAGCCGGAGCACAGTCACTCAAGAATATCCTCATTTGGACACTAACTGCAAATTTAGGGTGCTCCCGAAGCCCAACTCAGGTGTGACAATTTTGCTAGAGGGAATCACAGAACTCATGGAAAGCTGTTTATACTCACGGTTATGGTTTCTTACAGGGAAATGACAAAGAATAAAATCTACCCCAGGAAGAAGTACACAGGTCGAAGCCTAAGAAAACAACAAATAAGGAGCTTTTATAGTTCCTTGGGGAATGAGGACACCTTTTTCTTGGCATCAATGTGAAACTATACATGGATTGCCAAACAAGAAAACTCATCATGCCCTGGTGACCGGAATTTTTATTACGGCTCCTATATGTAGCCATGATGGCTCTCATGACTGATCTAAGAAAATCTAGCTATATAAACTAAAACCTTTATCCTGAATCATAATGTTGGTCTTTCTGGCTTGATTAGCTCTCACACTAAATCATGTTGTCAGACTACTTGGCATGACCAAGGCCCCCAGGAAAAACAGACACTAATCAAGCATGACATTCCTAGGGCCTAGAAATCTCTTCCTGGTAGCTGAGGATAAAGTGTATATTTCAGTTTGTTAAATTCTTTATTACAAAAGTCCCCAAGGATCAATTTGAACTAACAGAGTACCTTGACTGCTAACCAAAAAGATTTAAAAAAATGTTAAACTTGGGCTGGGGATGTGGCTCAAGTGGTAGCACGCTTGCCTGGCATGCGTGCGGCCCGGGTTCGATCCTCAGCACCACATACAAACAAAGATGTTGTGTCTGCTGATAACTGAAAAATAAATATTTTTAAAAAAATTAAACTTCACTAAAAATAAAAAAAGGAAATAATGCCCACTCTATTCTGATTGAAAACATCCTATGTGGAATTGTAATTATCACATATTAGGAAGAGAAAAAATAAAAAGAGGAGCTGAAGAATGGTCTAAGAATTATATATGACTTCTTTATTCATCTCTTTTGCATTATCTTTGCAAACATTTTGGGGACCATTACCATATGCCCATCCCCTGCTTATTCTGATTGATAATTGTTCATAGCTAACAACCTACTCATTACCATGGTACCATGATGATAATACACACAAAGTATGTTTTCAAGATGAATGAACGGCTCTGTCCAGAGGGGTTGGCTTTGCAGAAGGGAAAAACCTTTAGGCTGCTTTTGAGCTGCTCTTGAAGAACATCTAACCATTTTGCAGGGAGAATACTGTGAAGGGAGCATGCAAGCTTGGCCAGACATGGGAAAAGAGGAATGAAGCCACATGACATGTTGCTGAACAGGAAAGCTCACTGAGGTGAAGAGAAAACTCAGATTAAAAAGAAAAAAAAAAGTAACTTTCAAATAATGAAAGCAGTAGTAGGGGCAATGCAGTCAGGCCATCCTGTGGCACAGAGTTGTTTCTGCATAAGCTTTGTATGTCATCACCATATATCTTCTAAAACCAGACTGTGGGGCTGCAAACTTGAGGGATTAAAAACTCAGAAAAGTAGTAAACAAGCCAGCAATAGTAATAGCCCAGTCACTACACACAATGCAGTGATATATCACTCTGCCTTGAAAAAGCTTTCTCAGTTATAACACTGCTCATTGAACACAAATTCCCCCCTCATGCCTGTTGGGCTTTAACTCTTTTTTGTTCCCACTAAGTTCCTTTATATACTTCCAAACATGTCGCCATAAATGTGTGGCCTTTATTTAGTGCAGGCTCTACATTGTATTGCATTTCTTATTTCTTCTCTGGGCAAACTTTATTCCATTGTATACCAAGACCCATAATTCACTCAGTCCAATGTTTCAATGGAAGAATTATCAGAGCAGTGTATACACAGTATATTAAACTCAACTTAGAATGTAATGAAAAATATGACATCATTCTAGTCTCTCTCTAGAAGATTTATGCATTGGGGGTTATCTTCCCCTGTCCTTCCATGAAAACATGGCAGACTCCATGACTTTTCAGCTTAGTCTTTGATAGTATATATTCTTGTAGTCATTTTTATAACCAATATAGTCACCATGCCATAAATAAATGTCTAATACAAGACTATACCAAAGATTGTAACTAGACACAATATAGAATGTTTGTCCCCTCCATTCTAAGCTTCTCATCTCTCTTTTCATCGCCATCACTCTCTGCTGTTTAGGTCTCATCTCTTAGGTTGGAGTCGAGGGTTGAGGAAGACAGGGTATGAGACAGTTGCTTCAATTGGCTACATTATGTACTAGCCATCTATTTTTAAAAATATAATAAATTATCACAAATTGAGCAAGTTAGAATGACAAACATTACTCATACCAATTTAGCTCTCTGGCTTTATTTCAGAGTCTCTCACAAGCTGCAGTGAAGTCATTAGCTGGTCTGCTATCATCTCAAAATGTGTGATGGAGAGGATTTGATTCTATACTTACTCCCATGGCTAGTGGAAGGCCTCAAGTCCTCTCTAGGTGATAGGCAGATAAATCAAGTCTTTGCCACATGGATGTCTCATAGAGTAGCTTGTCATGTGACATCTGGTTTCTCTCAGATTGAGTGAGTGAAAGAGGAGAGTCCCAAACAGAAGAATGATCTCCTATTAATCTAATCTCAAGAGTGACATCCCCCAAACTCCACAACATACTAGGCATTAGAAGTGATTGATTAGATATAGCACAATCTCAAGGGGAAGGGTGCCGCAGTCTGGCTGGGCACAAGATCACGAGCCACTCAAACAGAAACAAACTTTATTTTTGAAATAGCCGCCAATACCACGTACGCGCCCGGGAAGATTCCCGATCCACACACGGGGCGTTCCCCCTGTCTCCTCCCGGAACCCCAGAGCAAGTTCCTCCCCCGGAATTCCCTCCTACTGCACTTTCCCAACCAATGGGAACTCTCCAGGAGTCCCCCAGCAGGCCGAGGTAAACATCAGGAGTCCGGTATCCATATGAATGTAATTTTTAACATAATCATATCATCTCAATGGCTAGCTGGCATCACCTTTCAATCAAAAATTCCATGCATCATATTAATTGGCTGTGGCTCTTAGCAGAAGGGATAATATAAGAGCATGCACATTTAAACAGAAAGATAATTGGGAGCCAATTTAGAAGCCATCTACCCCAATTTCTCTATGCCAGGAGCTTTAGAAATTTGACTTATTTCCTAGATGCGTGCCTTTGGGAATAATAGAGACTTCTCATCTGCAGTTACTTTGACTAATCAATGAATCTATATTTCAAGTGGTAATTTGCATTTCGTCCTTTAGCTTTTCAGCTACAGTATTCTTTGTAGGATCTGTAACAACCTTTCTCCTCCTAGTGGTGTATACCTGGGGCACTGGGAAATCTCCTGTGCCCCTCACCTAAATGAATGGTAGGTGTGCAGACTGACCCCAGTAGAGTAACACTCTCTGCCATATGTGCTGTTAAGAATAGGAACCAACATACAATATCTATTTCAGTGTATGGGTCCCTTGCTTCTTGCCACTTGTTTGCACACTCTTTATTCTTATTTCTCTTGATAAAACAATCCTTTATTTCAAACAAGCAAGCAAGGAAGTCTACTATGCTTTAGTACAGAAACAAAAACCCTGGGAAAGTCCATGCATACTTATATTAATGAAAATCAAAATCATTTTAAATTTACTAACTGTTTTCAGGGCAAATTTTATTTTATTATTTCTCTTAATTGTAAAAAAAAAGAAAAAAGAAGAAGACAAGGATCAATAAAGTTGTTAAAAATATGGCAAACACAGCTTTTAGATGCCTTTAATTATCTACAAAATCAAGTTTAACTTACTTTCCTTTATCTATTACTGTCGAAACTTCTGCCATATTTTGCAATGATCCCAATTTCTAAATTTTAGGTTCTGATTTTTCTGTAGAGGTGTTGTGACTTTATATCTTCATAGTAGGGGCATCAAATTATTCTAAAAAGTAGTGAAAGTCCAAAAAGTGTGTAGCTCTTATTTGCATAAGGAAATAAGCTATTCCTCCTTTGTTTTAGCGCAGCACTTGAGATAGATGATAAAATTCACTGATTCAATCAACCAAAGTCATCAATGAGAAAAGAATTCACACAGTAGGCAAGGCAACAATCACCATGTCCACAGATTGCAGGTCCTGAACTAAATTGTTAGTCTAGTGATTACCTAACTCTTGAGCATTACACAGTTTTTCACACAACTGATAAAAAGAATATAGATGAACACTCAAATCAAATTGTTTTTATTTTAATTTAAAAACCACCACTTATTTGAGCACTTACAAAGCACAAATTTATCTGCAATATAATTTCCCTGTTTATATAATAGGGTTCCATGACATCTAAATTCTCACCAACTCTCTATTCCATGATTGCATTAAATATTCCACTTCTTGGGAAAAGAGAAGGAACAAAAAAAGTGTATTCACAAACAATCTTCTTACATTCATATGCATATTAAAGAAAAGATCTCTAACAATGAAAACAGTAATTAATAAATATAAGGAATTTCACATGATACAAAGAATTTTAGAGGTGAAAGGGCCAAAATGGTAACAGAAATTTTGGGACATGACTTTGGCCTTAAGTTTAGTAAGATCTTAGTAGTCAGAATTTTGGAGGTAGTGTTCTTTTTCTGTTTCTACCTCCATATTATAATAATTTAAAAGATACAGGATTATCATCAGTAGGAACAATTAGACCAAAACTCATCAGGATACAATTTTAACTCTGTACTGCTTAACTGTGATAACTAAAGCCTTTTGTGTATTTTTATTTGTTCAATGGTTCAATTTGTGAATTTGACAACAAAAAATCAGATTAATGTTGTACTGAGAATAAGTACTTAGAAAATACGATTATTAAGGTCAAATAGCTTATCTCTTTTTTGTTTCACTGATCTTTTTTTTTTTTTTTTTTTTGAGGTTGGCATAATTATAAGGGGCTGCCTATTTGATATCTTTAAGCATCCTGTTTCACAATATAATTTTCTGGTGAAACTTATTAAGGTTTCCAGTAGGAGGTTTCTAAGAATCAGAAATTGTAAAAGATAATATGAAAATTTGAAACTATAAAATAAGAGTAAAGAAAGAGGTTGTAAAATTAAGATCATAAATCAATTTTAGCATAATAGAACTTATAAGTTTGAAATAACAGATAATTTTTAAAAATATATTTTTAGGTGTTGATGGACCTTTATTTTGTTCACTTATTTATATGCAGAGCTGAGAATTGAACCCAGTGCCTCACACATGCTAGGCAAGTGCTCTATCACTGAGCCACAACCCCAGCAATTGATATTTTTTTAATGTTTAAATATATACCTGAAATACTATTCATAAAATGAATTGAGTTTGATGAAACCTTGATGAATTCAGGGTAGTTAAAATTATTGACCTGATTTATTTAACAAACTGTATTGTTGAGTGGGTAAATCAAGTTGACTGAACTCTTAGAGACTGATTATATAAATAATAGTGTAAATATAATATTCTGGATAACTTATAGAACATGCTTAGGTAATTTCAGTGCTTAGGTAATTTGCTCATGATTTTTTCTCAGCTAGGTTTTTTTTTTTTTTTTTCCCCAGGATGGTAATCTTCAGTTCTTTTGACCTGCATAATCTTTCTTTGGGCATGTTAATGTCATTAATTGGATTAGTGTCAAATATCAATTGTGTGGGAACCCTTTTCTCTCTAGAAGTTGACTTTGCAGGTTTCTGACTTTATCCACTTGTTAGTCAATTGACTCCTACTTCAACATACAGAAGGGGAATTTTATATGTAATCATTCAGAGGAAACTTAAGATGTTAAGTCCCTATGTACAAACTATAATAATTAAAGATCATATTTTACATAATCAATAATGAAATAATTGAATTGATTTTTTGTACTGACAAATATTCTAACATGTTACATGTGTTGTTCTGTGCAGACATTTGGCTTCTGTATGGAACTGTTGAATAGAGAGTCCATCCAGAGAAACTCTACCTTTATATATTTTTTCATAATTTAAATATCTTTTAAGTCTAAATATGCCACACATTTCTAAGATTATTTTTATAAAACATTTTATTTTATGTATAATTAAAGTAAAAAATTATATATGTTCTATGAGGTTAATAACTTTGAAAATTAATAGACATTGAAAATTTGTTTACCAAACTTGATAATTCTTATATCCATTTGAAAGCTAATAAAAGGAGATTCTATTGTTCCCTTACAAAAAATTATAACCAATAAATAAAGAAAAGTTTAATTAGATGGTAGGCACAATAATATGCTCAAGAAAATGGAAGAACATGTACTCAACAATTTAAGAATATAAAGAATATGTAAAAATAACTGAAAGGCAAATTAAGAATCAATTTCTTCAAATGTGAGAGAAATATATGGAATTATTTGTATTTATAAGTCGTTCTTACTTTTACTTGATTTTTTTCCATCCTTTTTTCCTCTTTGGACAGGCGCCCATCTAAAATCTTATATTACATAGAAATATAGCATCCACTTATTAGGAGATATGACATCTGCTTAACCATCAAGTTATTTGCAATGGCTCATTTAATTTTGTATGAGGAAAATATTCTTGGCAACAACTTTAGTCTATTAAGAGCATATATGAACAAACCATTGATATTTTCCCATGGAGATGACAGCATAACTTCACTTCACATTTATCCTGAAATTACACTAGCCATCAGACCAAGTAGACACTTTTGGAGAAGTAGCAAGTGGTCAACAAAGAGGCCATTGCTACTGTTGAAATAACACAGAAATGGAATTATGAGGGTCTACATTTTGGGGGGAGGGTACCAGGAATTGCACTCAGGGTCACTCAACCACTAAGCCACATCCCCAGCCCAATTTTGTATTTTATTTAGAAACAGGGTTTCACTGAGTTGCTTAGCACTTCCCTTTTTTTGCTGAGGCTGACTTTGAACTGGTGATTCTCCTGCCTTAGCCTGTGGAGCTGCTGGGAGTATAAGTGTGCATGCACTACCTCGCCTGGCTGAGTATCTGCAATTTACCTGCTGATTAGAAAGTAAAGGACATAATGAATTGAGAAAAGAGGCAAAGGTTCTGAGTATCCGATTACAGAAGGTAATCATAAACATCCTTTTTAGCAGACAATTGCTCTCTCTTTTCTGGGCAAGATGTCAAGGTCGGTTAATGAACAAGGTTAGCTGGAGTAATAGACTGGAGTATAGTGCCTGAGATTCTTTTATACCAATTTACTGAGAATGAGTTATGGATTAGCAATTAGGTATTTCTTAGAGACTTTCAAGATCATTCAAAAATCAAACTGGATTTTATGAAGCCCAGAGATAAATGATTTTTAAAAGTTTCGTATTTACTTATTGAACTTGCGTCACGTGTTGGACATATTCCTACCCTCAAAACAATAAATCCGGCCCTCAAAAAAATCAGCAATGTATTAGGAAGAGAGCAAGACATGGATATTGCAGTGCATCATACATTATTGCATTTTAAAGAAATGCATTACCCAGAGGTGAAAAGGTAGGAAGGAGTAGAGAGCACACAAGTCAGTCCTAGAGGGTCGGTAGGTTTCACAGACAATGCTTGAACCTTGAACCTCTGAAAGAAACGCAAATCAACCTCTGCAATAAGGGGTGACAAGACATTTACGCAAGAAGGGCAATAACAGGTTCACAGAACAAATTAGGTTCATATAAAAACGCGTGTGTAGAGATGGGGGGTGTTGCTCAGTGGTAGTATACTTGCTCAGCAAGCATAAGATCCTGGGGTCAATCTCCAGTTCCAAGAAGCGACAGAGAGGCGGGGGGGGGGGGGTGGCGGGGGGAGGATATGAAAAAAAGAAAAGAAAACAAATAAAAGATGGTATACTTGATCTTAGAGAATGAGAAGTGGTATCATTAAAATCCAGTTGTGTAATTCAAATCTACTCATCATAGGTGTATGAGAGACACAAAAGATTACTGTCTCTAATATTAAGTGATAGCTTATGAGAGAAGGAAACTTTACAAGAAAAAAATAATGAGGAAAATGAGAGTTTGAGTGGAGTATTCTTAGTTTTTAGACAACTTCAAAAAACCAGTCCTCAGGACTTGCCTCCCAAAATGAGCCTTCTATTTACCCATGGAAAAAGCCTTGTAGAGTTTATATAAAGTGTCTGAACTTGACATCTTCTATTCATCCATTACTCTTCATTGCACATGTTCAAGAATAGAAACTTAGGAAACAATGGTGGTATATCTTTGCAACATATGAAGCAACATGTATATTGCATTTGAAAGAAATGAGCTGTATATGAGGTCAAATCCTTTCAGTTAAGAAAACTTCTTTTCTCTTACCAAAGCACTCAGTTAAAGATTAGTGTTGTCCTGTAGACGGAAATGAGACCTGACAAGACCTTTTCAAATATAGGAAACAAAAAATCTTTTGAAAGCATGCAGAATAGTCATTATAGGGAATAAATATTAAATGATCCATGGTGAATCTAAAGGTTATATTGTTTTACATCATTTGTATTGATGTTGAAAATAAGAGAAAGTTAAAGGATGCGTTTCTTTCATTGCTTAAGTGTCTTTAAGCTGGCTAGTTCATTAACTCATCATTTCTTGAATATAACTTTCTTTCTAGAGTAATGTGGGCATATTTACAAGATGCATTAGTGATCATTGAAGAATATTCAAGCCTGACAAAGATGCCAAGTTTGTGTATGCTCCAGGATATTTCTGATCACTACAAGGTATCATCAGTGGGAAGTTAGAAAATGCTACGTCTAATCTAAACATATTAGTAGCTTCCTGGACATCAATTATGTCTTAAGGATACTCAGGAAAGGGTTTTAATTAAATGATAATGACAATGGAGAGAAAATAGCTAAGAATTTAAGCAAATGCACTTTCTTATTTTGTAGTTATTGAGAAGCTGTGCGGCATCCAGCTTCCTGTGTTCTGTAGACGTGAAGATGGCACGATAGTGATATTTTTGTGATGGTGCTGCTTGTAAGGCACTGTACACAGCTAAAGAAAATCTTACAGAGTATAGATTTGGCATCTAATTCCACCATAGGTTTATAGATGTCTGTCATAATTCCAAGGTTCCATACTCAGCCCACAGAAATTCATGACACAAGGTGACTGTGATGCTGTAGACTTCTACCTAGAGGCCTTTGGCCACGTTCCTTCTAGGTCTTTACATTTTTTGCTCCGAATTCCTCTTGGTATATTGGTGTATCTGTTCCTGTGGTGTCTGTCTAGTTTCTCTGAATTTCATGACTTGACTCCTGCATTCTATTACAACAGTTCAGAACTTGTGTTTACTAACTTCATGTTATTCTGGACTTTGCTACTATGAACTATGCACAGTCCAGTGTCATTCCTCTGTCTCACTGCAGCCTTATAAAGCAGATGCCATTTATAAATGATTTCTGTCTACCAACTTATATCTGAAACTTAATTCTCTTGCCCTTTAGTTTTTCCACTTTCTGTATATATGCGTTTATATGGACTTTCCTGAAGAAGTGAAGACCTTAAAAATGAACTCTCTAGCATGAACAACTCAGAGTGCCCCTGAGTTCAATTCCTGGTATCCTGCCCCGCCCCTCCCCCCTCCAAGAAAATCTTGTTTGAGTAGAGCAGAATTATTCCTCTGATATCTTAGAAATATGTTTTAATGGATGAAAAATGGCAAGCAAAGTTGTATACACACATCAAATGCTTGGGAGTCTTACAGAGTATAAGGCAGTGAATAGGAAAGCTACTGCACGTTTTTGTATGTTTGAGTTCTGTACTAAATAATCATTGTCACGAACTTTATATACGTAAATCACATTCTCCTGTAACTGTCAAATGCTCCTATAATATTTGCAGTTTCATACATGTTCCTCTCTTTCTTTCCCTCATGATATTACATCTTCTGCACATTTAAGCCATGACCAATGATAACTAATAACAATCTCTGTCAGTCATTCTTTAGGCATCCAGCTTTTGTAATAAAAATGCCAGGACTCCCCAGTGAATTTCTTTTAAAGTTCACATTCTTCTTTTACCTAAAGGGCAATGTGGAGTGAGAGAAATCGTGAAAGATTCTAAGATAAAAATATGGATGATGATGGAATTTCAACAGATTAAACTCTCAGAATCATCTCAGTTTCTTGCTTTTTTTCCTCTCCCCATTTATGTGCATATAAATGTGAAGTTTATAAATAAAGTTTATAAAGATTATGCTAACTCATTTAAATATTTAAAATCAATTTTATAGATTATGTTTAAATTCCCTTTTAGTTATCTGAAAGAGTATTTGGATAAATTATCCTTTCCTAATATTCTAATCAGAGTAGTTTTTAATAGGATCAATCTATGGATTTTTTTCCTCACTCTTCCTATGAGGAAACAGCTTCCCAGCTCCATCCTTCATTGACAAGTGTTGCTTCTGAATCAGATTCATTTGGAACAAACCACTCAAGCATCCTCGCACTAAGGAATTTGTCTTTGCCTGTATTCCCAAAGTCTTAGAATGGAATTTATTACAAATTATTTTATTAAATATGAGATAAATGCTCACGAGTGTGTGCATGTGTGTGTGTGTATTTATGTATATTTGTGTGTATATATGTATATATTCATATATATTTGATTGAATAAATTAATTAATGGGAGAGAAGAGACACATGTTCTAAGTAGAAGAAAAATGAATAATTAATGTAACTTCATCTCTGGTGGAAAGGGAGCACATAATGCTCCAACCTCTAACCTAAGAAAACATTATATACCAATAGCAAGTCATCCTACAAATACCTGAACAGTATTCCTCAGGACTGTCAAAGTTATCAAAACAGAAATGTCTAGGACACTGGCATAGAGGAGTGGAACATAAGGAGATGAGAACTTAGTGTGATGTGGAATCCTGGCTGGATTCTGGTACATATAATTCTGGCACTAAGTCAAAACAGTTGAGATCTAAACAAACTGTGGATGGTAGTTAATAATAATGGATGAAAATTAGTTTATTAATTATAACAAATGTATCATGCTAATGTAAGCTCATCTCAAGGGAAACTGAATGTAGGTCACATGAGAGAGCTATACTATTATCCCAATTTTTCCTGTAAACCTAAAGCTGCTCTAAAAAATAAAGTTTTTAAAACAGTAAAGATATTTTGTTGCTCATATCATGTTAGAATTGGACTAGAGAATTTTTGCAAGGAACGGTAACATGGCTAGCAATAATTCACAAAATCCCCTGAAACACATTCACTTTTAAACCAATAGGATCACTGTGCTTAATATAAAGTTTTTGTCATAAATTTCTTCAGTTACAAAACAACATTGAACTTTACTGTTATAGGAAGGAGGCATGCACTTTTTCCCAAATGACCAAATCTTGTTTAATTTATGAAGATGAATAAAAAAAAACTACCTTATCCATCGATTCTAACATCACAGGCATGTTATGAATGACCTGGTGGGTATTCCCATTTCTCAGATAGGCTATCCAAATGTCTTTTTAAAAAAATAAAATGTCTAAGGAGAAAATAAAATTCTGAAACCAAAGACTGTGCTCTGTTTGTTCACGGGTGATGTACTAGGAGTTGATATTCCTTGGAAAGAAATGTAGTAAAGACTTTTCATCTAGAAATCAGAGGCACCAAGCATGCTGATGGTACCCAGGCTAATAGGTTATACGATATAGAATTTCCTGTAAAGGTCTTTGTTGAATATGTGAGGAACCCCACTGGGGATGGCACAGTGCCCCTGGGGCCATTTTTAGTAAGTCTCATGTGTCCCACTATTCTCTGGTAGGAGCCCACGACAACACTCAGCATCTGGATGCCAGCCAGTCTGAGTTATTTTGAATTTTTAGCTCAGAAAACAAGCAATTCTCATCATGTTGTAAGCATGAGAGAAGCCTTATCTCTTCCTCTTGTCTTTTAGGACTTTTCTGGTGCATAGAATACCTATTACTTTCCAGTTTTTTTTTTTTTTTTTTTTTAGCTCCCTCTCTTTCTTTCCTTCTTCCTTCCTTCCTTCCTTCTTCCTTCCTTCCTTCCTTCCTTCCTTCCTTCCTTCCTTCTTTCTTTCTTTCTTTCTTTCTTTCTTTCCTTTCTTTCTTTCTTACCAGAGTATTCTTCTCAGCCAGGTATCCCTTCCCACTCTGTGAGACTCTGCATAAATTTCTGTCTGTGGCAAGTCATTGACTTCTGGAAATCCCAGTTATTTCACAATAATGCTTATGTGAAAGGTGACTCTCTCAGATATACCTCTTCCCTCTCCTCCAGCCTTCCACCACACAAAATCAATCATTCCATCAATAATCACTGGTTTGAAAATAAAGCTCCAGAAAATTTTCTTGGAATTACTTATTATAATCCTTTCCAGTTGAGAGGGATACAGGACATGAGTTACAAATTCAAGACAGACAAGGGAAAAGAACACAAATCCCATTTTTTTTCTATTGTTGTTGTTCGAAGGAGATTTCATCTCTGTTCTTTTTTCTCATAAAGAAATAGAGTTGTGGGTCTGTGGTCTAGGCATCCTTGACAATTCCTTATCTGGGGACTAGTTTTTTATTTGAATAGAGTTAAGAAAGAAATAAAAAGAATGCTTTTGATTCAGAGGACCTTATAAGACAGGGACAACCCAAACTTATTGAGAAAAATGTTAATATGTCCCTCATATTTGTTAAAAGGACCTGATCTCCTTGGTGGCTGCTGCCTTCAGAATGAGCTTTGAAATTCCAAAGCAGAACGCATTTGGGTGAAGATCTCTATATTAGAAGGCCAAGTTAAACAAAGTAACATCTATAATAATAGTAAATTATTAAGACATTCAAATAGTGAGATTTAAGGGCTCCACAAAACAATTATAGTGTAGTGGTTCTGTTTAAATTCTGCACTAAAGTAGCATTTAAAACATATTCTGTTTTAAAATGAGTCATGTTTTTTTACAGTGGAAAATAGAAGGATAGGGAATTTCAGAATTATATATGAACAGTGTAGTTTTGTCAAGTGTGAGTATTCACATTTAGTTGTATAATAAATAAAAGTACAAAACCCTCATAATCAATCAAATATCAAAATTTCTAGTATATTGACATGCAGATTTAGTTCTGTCCAAAATAATAAAAGGTCACAAATTACATGTATTTTCATTTCCCATTTTTTTTGTCATTACGTTGATTGTATTTAAAAATACAAATTCATTGATGTGCAGTTTATCTGTATAAAGTTAACCAGTGAGAATTTGAAATCATTCTTTAGAAAAATTAATGCAGTAATATAATCTTTATGTTTAAAAAATTGTCCAAAGTTAAATGTCCTTACCAGAATAAAATAATTAAATAAGTATCATCACCATATCATAGGGAAGAATGTTTTTTTAGAGTTAAAACAAGGAAACCATGAAAAATCAGAGACATTTGTGAAATTGAAAGTATTTTTTAAGAAATACTTTTCTTCCAATATGTTTTGTTCTTTAATATAAAAATATATATTTATTTTAAATTTGTTTACATTTTCTTAACAGAACATATACATGCTCAAAGGTCCTATTCTACAATTGTACAATCTTACCCAGTAAAGTTTCACATTTCTACAGGTTTTCTGCCTTTCTATTAGGCTCTGGTAGTTATCAATAACACCATATTTTATCTTCCTATATTAAAAATGATAGAATAAATTACCATGAGTATAAAAAGGCCAAGGACAAGTGACATTTGACATCAAAGAGCATACTTTCTCAAAGGACATTGCATTATTTGAACAAATTATACTGCACTAAATAGTTTAAAGTTCTTTTATCTTAATCCAGTCCAAGAAATATGTATGTCTTATTTTCTGAAAGCAGAGACCATTAATAGAAAACAAACACTGTCTACATGGTCCTGGTCGCTAATAGTGCACAGCCTGCAAATTGCAGAAGTTTGGGATGGTGGGGCATCTTCACTTAATATTGTTGCCAGATCCAGTCAACCATTAAATAAAAGTTTCTGAAATCCTGGTATCTCCCTTTATTCTTTTATTTTTAATTAAAGCTGCAGACAATCATTGAATGAAATGTCTTTTATCCTCTTATTGCTTTTTTAAAAAAAAAATTACCTCAGTCTTTTATACTCCTCCTTAATCATGAATGCAAATAAAATTCAAAGTGTAATCAGCAGCTGCCGAAAGAGAGCACTGAGCAAACGGGGTTGCCATGGGAACTGTGAAGGCAGTTCTTGACCAGACAAAGAATAATACCTGGTGTGTATATGCGTGTGCCTGTGTGTGTGCGCGTGGCATGTGTGTGCACGTGCTCAACAACAATCTATAAGGAGCAACTAAAAATATTTCAAGGTTTCTTTCCCCCAACTGAATTGCTTGTTTTTAGATATTTAAGTTAAAGGTGAATGCATAAATTCAACTAATGCATTAAATTCATAAGACATTGCTTTTTGTTTGAGACAGGATAGTCCTATTCCTGATAAAGCAATAGGCATAAAGATGGTAGTATTATACCAGAATTGAACATAATAAATACTGAATATCTCCTTTTGCAAACAAATAAACAATTAACGTAATTGTTTGGCCTATTATGGCTGTCATTATCCTCGCCCTCACTTCTCCAACAGGCGTTGCAGCATTTGAATTTTATTTTCTCCTGGGAAAGAATAATCCCCTGCTCTAAGCTGCCAGGGGGGAAAGTATTGTAAAGCTTTTTAAATGTTGAGTAGAAAGGTCATCCCACTAAGGGATTTTCAGCTGTGAGTAAACACAGTCAGAGGAAATAGAGTTCCACATCACTCTTATTCAACACAAATGTTGTTTTAAACTGACTGGCACAATGTTTGAGTATCTTAATTTGGCGTGTGTAATGGCTATTGCAGGTAATAATATGATTAGAACCCGACTGTTAGAAAGGCTTTACTAAAACCCATTAATAAGCCTGTATCAATAACAAAGCTAGCTCAGTTCTATAGCTCAAAGTTTTGTTCTACATTCCTTGGAGGAAAAAAAAAAAATATTCCTGATTAATAAGAAATAAAAGCAGTAGCTTTTCCTGGTAGAGAATCTGAAGTTAGGAGTGGGACACTCAGGCAGATCAGATGACAACTGCCAAAAGCATTGAGAGGGTGTTTCGTCCTTTCCAGCCCCCTATGCTGAGACGCAAAGTAACTTCTTCCATTCTTTCTGTACACAGTGTCTCATTCCTGGAAGGTGCTTTTTTTTTCTATCTGGGACACTCTTCATCAAGTGTGCAAGATAGGTCATCATGATCCAGCTTTCCAGTTGAGGAAACAAGCATAGAAAGTTCAGTGACATGTCTAAGATGGCTGAACAAGTTATTGACAGGGGAGAAATTAGAATTTACTTCTAAAAGGAGTGACTTTCAAAGAAGGTTTCATTTTTTCTCTGATAGAAAGCTTTGGAATTAAGTATAGGATTGACAAGAAGCTTCCTAATTGAAGTTAGAGTAGAATGGAGAAACATCATTCCTACCTGGTTGTAATATAAAATGCTTCTTTAAAACCATATGTTCTGTCTCAGCTAACAAAAGAGAATAGAGAATATGGCCAGTAATTTATTTGCACTTTTCCCTGAAACTTTGCTTTTACTTATTTGTCCACTTTTTCTTATCCCATTAATTTTATAGTTATATCTGTTCGCATAACTATACTATTCCATCAGTCACTCTTCCTAATGTCTCTCAAACAATCACTACAACATCATTTGGTTCTCATTGTCTCTGTTTGGCAATAGTACTAAAGAAGGCTAAGTGTTGTTTTTATTATTAGTCTATGGTATCAAAAAAGTAATTTATCTGAGTTTTAAAACATGTAATATTTCTGATGTCCTGTTATTTGCAGTTGATTTGAATTTTTGGAGGATTACAATCATTATATCAAAAAATAAAAATAATTCAAAAACCTTTAAAAATTACTACAAATTTGAAACTTAGTTTGGCTGAATTTCTCATCTGAGAACACTCCCATTCATCACTATGCCAACTTGGTGGAGGCAACTGTTGGTAGCACACTTACACAACTTCAATATATATGGTAATAAAGAATGACATTCCTTTAATATTCAAGTTACTATGATCCTGAACCTGATGCTCAGAATTATAAAACTCCATTCATCCCCAGGGCTTCTCATCAGTCACACCAAAGTAAACTCTGGGTTGTTTATTCATTCCCAAGAGACTAGTCTCAGTTTCTGTTCTGCAGTGTCCCACGGGTCAGCCTGATCCATTCTCCTCCACTATTGCTGAAGAAGATCAGTGCTCATAGCACCACACAAAATCCAGAGCTGTGTTAGCAATGTGAAATAAAATCTCCACTAACTTTTACTACTTCTACTCCCTTATAGCAGTATCTCTTGCTTTCTTTGATCACAGGAAGCCTCAGCTGATCAGTAGGTAGCATCAGTTCTGCTTATTGGTAGAAATGAGCTCCCCCAACAAATATTTTTAGAGAGTGGTAAAGTTTCCTCCTATTGCTGTCACTGAAGGTACACTCTGCAGCAATAGGCAATCACACTCATCAACAGCTACAGTTCTAAACTGTGATCCCAGCATAGCAGCATCACCTGGAAACTTGTCAAAAATGTTACCTCTCAGGTCTCTCCACAATGCGAGAGCATTGTCTTAGAAACACTGAGTGTCAAGAATCTTTGTACAAATGAGCACTATTTGTCTGTAGCACAGTTTTCAAAGTCTGGTTTTATGGTCACTTATGATAATTATGAGTGTGTGTGTGTGTGTGTGTGTGTGTGTGTGTGTGTGTATGTTTACACCAATGTTCAGTATAGATTATTCTGTATACCTACATTTCTTCCCCTTTAGTGCCACAGACTCATCATAGCTAGGGCTTATTGAAAAACAAAGTGAATAAGCAAATACTTAGCCTTGCAATGTGCAACAGGATATGCCTATCAAACAAATTTTTACCTTTTCTCTGAAAAAAGTGGGTGGTAGTCATCTTATATTTATATACCTAAAGAGAACCTAAAAATGATTTAACCAAAATGAAGGTAAGCCTGCTTTGACCTTAAGGAACTGAAATGTCAAAAATCTAATCTGCTATCCCAAATTAACTTAATGTAAATTGTTGTGTCCACTCTGTATGGAGAGGAATGAGGGAAATTGGACCATGCTGGGGAAGATGGTTATAGAACCCCTTTAGAACACCAGGATCAGTCAATAGTATGCTCCATCCTTCCAAACTGTGCCTATGTGAATTGCTTTTGGAAGTTTCTGATCTCATCCCTTTTAATATATCTTATAACTGGTCACTTGCATACAATTCTACAAGTTTAATCCTGTTGAGTAGGATCTGTTACTATTGGCAAATAGGTCCCAAGGACAATTTTACTATTTTTTAAAAACACTTTCTTCTCCATTCTCTTATTTTTAGCCTATTTTTACACACATTTAGAAAAGTGCCCTGTCTTTGATTATTACCTTATGTTGGGAAAATGTTCTTTACTAATGCTTTTCTGCTCATGTAGCTAAGGGCAGTTTGATATGGCCTTTGTATGGCTTGCTATGTTACTGCATTTTAGTAGATATTTTAATTATTTATTGACAAGTAAGATGGTGAAGATGCAATTTTGCTATTTCTTATTGTTATATTTTTTCATCTATTTTTGTGAAACAGAGCAAGAATTTGTAAACCTAGTCAGAAGAGTTGCCTGGAAGCCCAGTGTGTTTACTGCACGAAGTTCCAAATTCTCTCTCCACAAACCAGTGGTGCTGAGGTTGATAGTGTTGATAAAACTGTGATAAAATTAAACACTATGGTTTTCCATTCACAGGCCCTGAACTTAACTCACAGAGGATAAAAAAAAAAAAAAAACTTCTTAAAAATTTTGATAATAAATTTAATAGCTTACTCAATTCATATCTGGACCAGAAATGTTTTATACTTTTTCCTACAGAGAAAAATATGATACATTTGACTTAAAATAACCTGGCAGATTTGAATGATTCACACCACATTTTAAAATAATTTTATTAAATAAATTCATTTCTAGTATTATATTTGTCCCAGGGAGTAAACAAAAAAACAAATATAGATGTACATTTTTTTGGGTAATAAGATTTTAAGACTTTTTGATTTCATTTGTTAAAGAAGACAAATGTCATATATATTCTCTGGCATTCCCTCTAGTGTTTAGCTACAGACTGTCCTTATAACTCATTTTTAGTGTAAGCTCCTTTTAGATATGAATATGAAAGCACCCCCCTTATCCTCTTTCCATATACAGCAGTCACCTTTTGAATTCACACTCTTAATTTACGACATGCTGCTTTTTTGAATCCTTTGCTGCCTTAATGATGCCATCATCTTCTGAGCTCATTATGGTCCCACATAGGTTTATGTGCATGGTGGTGACATCTTTATCTCTCAGAGCAGTTTGGAAACCTGCAGGGGTATAGAATTGCTACAGATGGACTGTTATGCAAAACGGAGTATATCAAGCCTCCCCCAAACCGAAAAGGGAAAGTATTTCAGAACATAAAAGCAACATATGTTCCAAACATAGATGTTGGTTTATGGAGGTCAGACTTGCATGCCGATTATTCTCTATTAGCAGTTTAGAGGTCGCTGACCATGGGAATTTATTTACAACTTTACTATGTCTGCAAAAACAAACATGCTGATCATTTACTTGATTATAAACCTCCTCTTCTCAGAGGAGATAATACAGTGATCACATCAGGCAGTACTTGATTGAAATAAGAATATAAGTGAATGAAAATAACTTGCTTAATGCTGAGTGGACTAAAAAAATAAAATAAAATGAAGACGTAACATATCTGAAGACTCCACTGAGTTGTAACAGTATCTCCTAAATGGGAGTATGTGCATTTTCAAAGTAAACAATGCAGACAGTAACCTAGATTCTACCATCCCCAATTTCTAACTGCTCCTTTCCAATTAGAACTATCATGTTTATTTTTATCATATTATTAAACAGTATGGGATTATTCATTTTCAGAAGTTCTAATTTATATGATGACCTGAAGTAGGAGCCAAGAAGTGCTAATGTCACCCAGGAATAGTACACAGTTTACAATGAAGACTCAGAGTATATAAATAGCTCAAAAGTAATCTCAATGAGGAAGGAAAAAAAATAGCAGAAAGGAGATTGGATTTTATAGCTCTATACTAATAGGTTTCAAGCAGTAGTTCTTGGTCTAAGCTTATTAGAGTAAGCCGACAATAAAACATTCTTTTTATTATTATTGACTACATCCATTTTAACAAACATAGCACAACATAACATTTTAACAAAGAACTCAAGGAAGCAAAGGAGCCTGGAGAGAAGACACTTTCAATCTTATAAAAACTATATTTGTGCCTGATAAGTACTTATTTCTCACTGACCTCAAATGGTTGGGTAAATTACTTTTCTAGGGTCAAATAGGGATATAGAGAAAAAAGCATGGAATCAATTGTGCTCAAATTTCCCATCTGTTGCCTAGCTACTGAATTTTGCTGTGTTTGCAAAAGTTTAAATCCAAGTATCCTATAGTATTAGATGATTAGAATCTTGACATTACTTTTTCTTAAATTCTGCCAGATAGAACACAAGTAACTGCTTCAAGGATAATTAAAATAGAAATTTGGTCTGAGTTTAATGTACCTACATGAATTGATAAATCTTATGTAAAAAACATTTTTTAGACTTATGAAATGTTAGTAATGAGATTAATAATGTAAATAAAAACAGGAAGTAATTACAGGTGATGTGGCTCTATATAACTGAAAAGAAACTTATGAAGAGACCAAAAGAAATGGGATCTTGGAAATTAGAAAGAAAATTGAATCTGTGTGCATGTGTGTGTGTGTGTGTGTGTAGAGATTTCTCAGTATATTTCTTCAATATTAATTATTGCTTCCTAATGTTCCTGTTTCAGTTCATAAAGCTTTTGACAACAAGAAATATAATACCTGATCTATAATAACTTAAAAAAAAAAGAGAGACATGTATTGTTTAGGACTTAGATCTAGAGACACTAGGCTTCAGAATTTGCTTGGATATCTTGATATGTCAATTGAAGCATAAGAACAGACATCTTCACAAGACTGTTGTTAATGCAAGAAGGAGATAGTGGCCAGGAAAAATGAGAAATAAAGAAAAAAACTCCATTTTTGGGTCATTTTTTTTTTTTTTTTAAACATAGTCACTAACTTTCTGGACGTCTTTCTTCAGTCTCGGTGGTAAGGATGGTCTGTGAACTCCCTGGGCCCAAAGCAGTCTGAGAAGAAGCCTACCTGTTTATAGGTGAATAGGTGTAATTTTACTTGATTCATCCTTCTTCTTCTTCTTCTTCTTTTTTTGGCAATAAAACAACACTGAAAGCTAATACATAGATTTTACTTTTTTTTCCTTTCATTTTGCATGTTCCATTTTCAGTTTTATTCTTTATAGTGTTTTCTACTAGTAAAAAAATATTAGAATGCTGCCTTGAGTCTTGTACACAGAATTGAAGTGTTCTCTTAACTTGAGATCATGTATGAAATTTAAAAGGTAATAATATGAATAACTAACTAGATTAATAACACTATTAACACAAGTTACAGCAATAAAAATATTTCATAATTAGTAGCCAGGTTTTTTTTGTTTTGTTACTAGGGATTGAACACAGGGGCGATTAACCACTGAGCAACATCCCTAGCCTTTTTTTTTTTAAATTTCAAGACAGGATCTTGCTGACTTGCTTAGGACCTTGCTAAATTGCTAAGGCTGGCTTTGAACTTGTGATCCTCCTGCCTCAGCCTCTCCAGCCACTGGGATTACAGGCGTGAGCCACCATGCCCTGCTAGAGTAGCCAACTTTTAAAAGTATTTGTTGACCAATATTATGAATAAATTACTAGAGGTCACATCTATACTCCACAGTAATGTAACTACATTCATTATGCTTTGCTCAGCAATTACTTTTATGGGAATGTTTTCAATTATTTTTTCTACTTACTCCTATTCATTATTTTCCTACTTACTTGCTGCAGTCAGGCTGGCTGTAGCAAAATAACTGGGGGGCGGGGGGTGGGTGATGAACAACTTGTGTACATTGATACAGCAGGAGTAGGAGCCGTTTACTGTAGGACAGGAGCAGTATTTATACATTTCATACAGCTTATCTAATTAACATAAACTAGATACAGCAGTCAACCAATCAGGAATCTCCACACTTAATGGCTTGCTGGCGTTCCTTCACAAACCACTCCCTCTGGCATTTTGCCAGGCGCCATCCAGACTTGTTTACAGACTCTAACACTTACTCACCTATAGAACTGGGGAATACCTAAATTTGTCAACATATGTTTTTATTTGCATTTAAAATAATTCAAATATTGAGAGGCAATGAGCTTGTCAAGCATATCAGAGCTTTTAAAAAATTTCATTTTTCAATTCTATTAGAATTTGTAAGCAGAAAGCCCTCTGATATGTGTGCCATTATTGCTTAAATCATGGTCTAAGTTCTAGAATTCTTGTTCTACTTCAGGAAACAAAAATCTCTTATGAATCTCTCAATTTCTTTATTACACAAATTTTTCTTGCTAGTACACACTGAGTTTTCTTAAAGACCATTGTAGGTTTACATATTTTAATTTTTGAAATTATCTTAAGTTTAAACTAAATAATTTTAAATTTAATTTTATTGGCTAAGTAATTTTTAAATTATTTTAAATATTCTTATTTAAAATGTCTTTCATTTGGCTTATTCCAAATAAGAGCTTCTCATTAGCCAATGGATTTAATGCAAGTTCAGAATATTACAATAACTACATGATGAAAGAGACTGCAACTGTTTACTTTGGTGTCAGAATGAATAGACTACTCTACCTTTTACTACAATGAACATTGCTAACATTCAGATAGTAGAAAGAAGTCATCTTGCAAGATGTCACCAAAATGTACATTCTCTCTCTAGAAACACTGTGAGCTTTTGGTGATTTGAGCTTGCTGACGGGCAAATACATATAATATAAACACATCAATCAGGTTAATACAAGGGGCACTCTTGTCTTTGATAGCATTTTTGATGCACATCTGAGGTACAAAAACATAATTATGCCTCCTTCTCTTGTATTAAATTGTGAAATCTGTAAAAAAAAATAATAATTATGGCAAATGGGTATAGCATGATAATATTACAATCTGGAAGACTAAAGGTTTTGTCCAACCTTTTTTTTGGTACCAAGGATTGAACTCAGGAGCACTCTACCACTGAGCCACATCCCCAGCCCTATTTTGTATTTTATTTAGAGACAGAGTCTCACGGAGTTGCTTTAGCACCTTGCCATTGCTGAGGCTGCCTTTGAACTCGCAATTCTCCTATCTCAGCCTCCCAAGCTGCTGGGATTACAGGTGTGAGCCACCGTGCCCAGCAGATTTGTCCAAATTTTACTAAGGACTGAGATGAAAGTCAAATTGTTTGGACAAATCAGATATTTCATTTCAGACAAAGGCAAGGTTTCTTCAATTCTACACAACTACCTTTTTGGGTTGGAGCTTCTTTTCTGTGCATGTAGGGTGGAGCATCCTGTGCGTTGTAAGATGTTACCAAACAGAAGAGTCCTCCTTGCACTGTAAATGTTCAACAGCATCTCTAAGCATACTGACTAGCTGCCAATAGCACCCCAGCCCAGGACTGGTATTAAGAAACATCTCCAGACATCACCAAATGTCCCAGGGAAAGCAAAACTGCTCCTGGATAAAAACTATTGGACTAATTATTGAATCAAATTATTCTCAGTTTTAAGATGATTGAATTTGACATTTTAATGTTATGAGATGTTAAGAATCATATGACTTCAGTATTATGGATGAACAAATACTAGTTTGAATAACATTTTCTTTTTTTGTTTGTTTTGTTTATTGATTAAAAAAAAATAAATGACAGCATTCTGGAATGCATTACAATTCTTATTACACATATACAGCACATTTTTTTTTTATATCTCTGGTTGTATATAAAGTATGTTCAAACCAATTCGTGTCTTCATACATGTACTTTGTATAATGATGGCCATCACATTCCACCATCCTTGCAAACCCCCTGTCCTCTCCCTTTCTTTCCCACTCCTCTGCCCTATCCTGAGTTCATCGTTTTCCAATAAGAAAAATAATTTAGTTAAACACATATAGAAATAAATGAAAGAAACATAATTCTACTACTCAAAAAAAAAAAGCTCTCAAATATTTCTTATTCTTTTATCCAAACTGAGGGATGAAAAACAACTGTTTGAAAAACAATGCTTAGAAATGTGTCTCTAAACTACCACTTTACCATTACTGGACAAAGCAAGATCACTGAATATATAAACACAATACAACTATATATTGATACCGTTTTCACGTTATTTGGACCACTAATGAATTTTTCACATAAAATTTAAGGTACCCACAAAATATTATTTTTAATTTACTCTTTCCTAAGAGATTTTTTCCTTTTTATAATTTAAATTACGATCCATAGGAAGCCTATGTTTATCAAAGCACAGCTAGATATTTTGATGGAGAGAGTTGGCTTTGGCACAAAGTAGTGCTATTTATTTGTAAACCTCTCTGTGTATGTAATTTGACAGCATTTTAGACTCCCAGTTAATAAGGTTAGCAGCAGCCTCTATCCCCTGGGCCTCGTCAATTTGAAGCCACCTCCGTGCAGGTTGTCATAGTTATGTTGACTTCATTTGCTTTATTGAGAAAATAAAAACTGGATCCTTTAAATTGTGGGGAAATAGAATTTTCTTCTTATCCTCCTCCAGTTTTTCCTACCTGCACATTCTAAATGCCTGCTACATTCAATCCATGTATTAGAAATAGAAGGAAATGCTAACTGGTATTTCCTGTTCAGTGATCTAGGTATTTAGATAGACATATTTATTTCTAAAAGTCAAATATTTTAAATGCTAGCATCAACTCTTTAGAAAAGCATAATTACATAATGAAGTGGAATGGCATTTATATTAACTGGTGATAATTGTAGTTGGACAGGGCCACATGAACTCAGAATGAAGCAGAGGAGGCAGGAAGGAATAGTTCATTGTTAATTCTATAATAAGTGGTTTTCCAACGGATGTATTTTTACAAAGCCAGACACCCACAATGTATATGGTTTCCTAGATACTTAGATAATACACAGGGTAGAGACACTATATGACAGCTTCCTTCTTGAGTCAGCCTCATCTTTGAAATCCATAAATGCAAAGTTTATTTGCAAGCAGTGCTTTACCTACATGAAGTGGTTGTCTTAGAATAACTTGCAAAAAAATGCTCCTATATAAAAGCATTTTTCCTGGGTTGTCTCAGCTAGAAGTAACAGAAGGATGTTTCTAAGGAGATCTGGTTAAGGTCAGCATTGCCACCTCCCAGGAGGGAATGAGACAGATTTGCTCTTCATTCTTTGCTTCCCAGAACTGTAGTTTGGTCTAACTAATGCTATATAAAGTAAAAGAGCTTTCTGGCTTAAAGTTTTACCATTAAAATAACATTCACATCTTAAACACCCAAATAAAAGTCTGCCCTATCTTTTATTTGGGAATATAATTTGATAATTAGTTCGGTTAGTAAAAAGAACTTGGGTGATTGTTATCTTCTTTCCACATTTTGTAGTTTGAAAAATTAAAAGTAAAAGATGAAGGAGGAAGAAGTAATCTACCAATTATAAATAAAGTTGTCCTTAGATCCATGCAAAGATACACACACACACAGACACATGCCTACCTTCTAGATAATATCATTCTGACTAGAAACTGAAGATAGTAGTTAATACATTTATTAAAGATGATTATAAATATATTTTTCACTAAATTTCCTCTGATAATGTGAAAACAACATTAAGAAATATATCACACAGCTTCTTTTACTCTAATTCTTCACAATATTTTCTTGTTCTAATTTCTTTATTTACACTCAAGAGAGGGTAACTAAAGTCTGTTAAAGGCATTTCAGGACTCAAAGGAGAGATGTTTTCCATTTTGTATTTTTTAAATAAACCTTTATGTAGTTTCAGAGTCAATTCAACATTTTGAACTCTTGCAAGGGAACAAACTTGGCCTTGATTCTATGAAGTATTTTCTCATTCTGAAAAGGAGATGGTTTTATTCAGTGCTATATATTAATAAAATAGTTGATTTTGACTTAATGTTATTCTCACGTGGATCATTACCATCTTTAAAAACTCCCTACATCTATTCGAAAAAAGGTTGCTGGAAAAGAGTTTATCCTAATATAAAATTATTAGTTGTGTTGAAAATGTTGCTTTTCAAAATGAATGAATTCCAGAGTCACTGCAGGGAGATGACTGCATTCTGTTGTCAGTCTCTGCTCTGGCAGCAGTGATAGTCTGGCTTTTTGAATCTCCTACAACAGCTTTCTTGTGTGATGGGAGAAATTGAAAAAACAGTACCATAAGATTCAACAGAGGGGAAGGATTTGCAATTTGGAATTATAATGATCTCATTTTGCCCTTAATTAAAAGAGATTGACATCAAGAGGTATGCATGTTTTCACTCACATCTGATAATTAATATTATATGCCAAGGATTCTGTTTCAGCCTACAATTTGATCTATGTTTAGCATGATCCTTAATGGATATTGCATAGGGAATTGTGTGCAGAAGACACATACTTGATAATAATCAAGTTGTGCAATAAACTTTAGGATTATTTACTCAGGGCAGCAAATCTGTAATTAATTTATCCTAACTCCCCTGAACAAATCTCATTTTCCTCCTACTCAGACAGCCTAAACACTAATATATTTGAATTTATAGAGTGAAACAGAAGAAATGATCTTGACGGATGCTTAGGAAGTGGCTAATGGTTTACTGTCAATTGCAAAAACCGTAGATGATAGTGTGCATTTTTCTAATAAGTGCTTTATTCTTTGGAAATAAATATAATTTTGTTTTGTAAGATTTTGCATTTCCAAAATCAATGAATAACCCTCTTTTAATAACTGTAATAGTAACCTACATTTTTCAAATATTTTGCTGTTTCCAAATTAGCCTCTAAGCAATAACACCTCTGTTTTTCAGATGAATAAACAGACTTGTACATATTATCTAGGCTGCTTTTTCACCCTAAATTATAAAATCTTTAAATACATGAATAGTAGTTTACTCACAAAGCCCATAATATAACTTCTAAATATACTTGTTTAAATTAGATAGATTTTTTTTCTGAATGCCCTATAATATCAGAAGGTTAAACAAATAATATATATTTATGAATATAATATTTATTGAATATTTAACATATTAAGTGCAGCACTTTATACTACGTAATATTAAAAAAAGTAGTACCCTTATTCAAAGAAGTATAATATTATCTATTCACAAGTGTTTTTGTATATTTCTTGTCCTACTTACAGAGAATAAAACCAGGAATACTATTTTCTATGTAATTCTCTCCTATGCATTTTTTTTCTTCTTCTAAATAGTAATATAAGATACCACCAAAATGGTTTGAGTTTTGGAAATAAAAGCTAATTTTATAAATTACAATAATAGAATTATAATTTTAGAATTAAACCAATTTCATATCAGTACTACTAGCAATTTGCCAGATGCATTAGTGAAATTCAGAGTCCTTTGGATTATTAGGTTTCCTCTCTCCACATCCAACTGCCTTTTTCTAAGCTCTTCCTTCCCTGTACCTCCCTGACTAATATGCAAAAACAAAGGGCAAGAGTAGATGATATTGCACTTCTTTGATCAAAGTAGAAAGCACTCCAGTGAATTATCAGTAAGATTGGAGTCACCCAAAATTTCAGACCATTTTCACCTAAACCAGAGATTTTTCTTCATTATATTTTAAGCTTGAAAGAAAATGAAATTGACATATTTTTTTTCAATAAATTTCTACTGCTTCCTCAACTCTGGTTTCACTCTTCTAAATATATTAATATGTATTTAAAGATATTTCATGTTGATGACTTAGCTTAGTTTGTTTTTAGTGAAGCTATCATTGTTTTAAAAATTTCTATACGGAATCAATTGAAAAATAAGCTTATTCCAATTTGATTTTGCTACTTGTTTCCAATATAGATTTGGCAAAACATTCTGTTCCTTGTATTATAAATGGAAGCCATGCTTTCCAAAGTTAATTTAATGTTTTAAGAACAGTAAATGATTAAGACAAAGATTATCACATACTTTTGCTTTAATACAAAGTCAAAATGGGAATATCAACAACAAAATGTGTTAAAGTTTTTAAAAAGATATGTTGTGATAAGACTACTAAATTTCTTTTTCCACTTAACTGATAAGTAGACAAAGAACCCAAGAGAGTTCTAAACATCACCAGAAAATCTCTACCTAGTTTTTAATATTATGTAAAATGAATTATGCTTAAAGGCGATCTCATTTAAATTCTGATTTAAAAATTCAAGCCATCAGGGGTCGTTGACATTGGTTTCTGCTCAGCCCAACCCCACACTGCTTTAGCAAGATATTTCAGGAACTTACACAGTTTGTACAAGTTTATTTACTAGAGTGAGAGAAAATGTCAAGCTGATAGCCTTAATTATTTTGGCTGATTCCTGTGACTGTACTCAGTGAAGGGCCAAAAGAAATGGACCGCCTTTAGTTTATCACTCCTGTCCTAACTTACATGTAGCTTGAGGCAAGCCAAGCTGAGAAAATAATTTGATCTTTTTCAGAAAATTCTAATAAAAGAAGTCATAAAAATACAGAATATGAATATTTCCAGAAAATTTGGGAAATTTGTAAGTTTCAGAAGTAAAGCTTGAGTTGAAAGAATTTTCATGGAATTCATAGTTTTCTTATATTATAGTATCAAACACAGATTTGCACACCATAGGTAGCTAGTAGTCATTTGTTGCATCAGTAATGATTCAGAATTTCCTCTACTATCCTAACAATTCATTTTCCCCATGGTTTTGTAAGCATCTATCTAAATGAATCTCATCTTCCCTTCCTAATAGAGTATATTACAGTCTCTTTTCATGTACCCCCTTCTGTTAAAAATTCAAATTTAAAAATAATGGCTAACATTATATACTCAGAACTACCCTCAGATGTATTTACTTGATTAATTTTTACAGAACTTCTCAGCAGTATATATTCATGTAAAATGAGATAAGTGAGACCCAGAAAGGCTCAAGAAGTTTTCTAAAGTCGTACTGCTAAAAATCCTAAGAACCCAAATTAACACCAAGATACTGTAGTTGTAGAACACATACAGGTAACCAGCACATCAGAGTTTAGATTTTACTCTCTTATAAACATCATTCAAATGGCACTGTTCTTTTCTCTCTTTGTATTATAGATTCCACACAAAATCAACTGTGAATGATAGCAAGATATATGGAGAATAGTAACACTGTAACTTCACTACACTTGTTTCATCTCATTACTATTAAACCTCTACTCGGTAAACAGGCCATTATTTGAAGAGGATAAGAGTGATTGTAATCACTATTCCTGAATAAACATGTGCCAGGAAAAATTATGGCTCAATCAGCAGTTCTCCCTGCCTGAAACCTAAATGACTACTTGTCCATGCCACTTATAATTCCCAGTGCTCTATGAAATTCTTCCTCTTAGTCTAATACTACAACAAACCCTTCTTTGATTGCTATATGACAAGTGGCACTATCATCAGTGAGGCTGCCCCAGAATCCAGAGTAATATACAGCTTTTAAAATTATCTTTCCATTAGTTCTCTTTTGTTCAGTTTATAGATTGTCTTAGATTCCTTCAGTCTGCTCTAAATAAATAACCCAGACTGGATACTTTATCAACAAAAGAAATTTAAAGCTCACAGTTCTGGAGGCTGGGAAGTCCAAGATCAAGGTTCCAACAGATTGGTGTCTGGTGGAGGCCTGACCCTCATAGATGGTTCTTGCGACACATGTGTGTGGTAGAAGAGGTAAGGAAGCTCCATATGCTTCCTTAATAGTGGTACTAATCCCGTTGAAGTCTTCTCATTAGGTTATGAGATCCTGCCTTTCTGATGTAATCACTTCCCAAAGACAGCCCCCTTAATATCATCACCATGGGGGCTAAATGTCAACATATCAATTATGGGGCACATGCATTTTCAGACCATAGTATATAATATAACCCTCTTTTAGTTCACTCTGAAAACAAGAGTAAGGTTGTCTGATGATGGTCTTTTTCCATATTGTCTTTCCCCAAAAAAGAAAATGCTCAATATTTAAATTCTTCTTCCACATTCATGATGCCCTTTTCCTTCTTTCTTATTTATAAAAATCAATTCTCCTTCAAGATATACCTTATTTTTGTTCATTGAATATTTATTTATTAAATAGTTATTAAGCATGGATACTGTGCCAATCAATAAAAATGAAGTTTAAAATGTTCCCCTTCTTAAGGAACTTAAAGTTCAGGTTAAATTAATCCAAATCACATTGTAACATTAAACAGCTATTTAAACTCAATTAATATTTGCATATTTAGTCATATGTTTCCTTTTAAATAAATGTGTTATCTATATTTGCTTAATGTAGTGTTGCCAAGACTCACGATGAAACTATTAGCTTTGAAAGCATGTGGGCATCTGTATTCCTCTGTTTTTGTGTCCTTTTGCCAGGTCCTTAGTGGGTGATGAATGAGTGAATATAGACCTTTACCTCTAATTGATTGTGATTTTTAGAAATCATTTGATTCAAATTGTATTTGAGAGAGCTTCAATTCAGAGAGTAAAAATCACATGAATAATGAGTTTACAAACCATAATAAAGTATAACTTTGCTGTTGAAAAAGTACTTTCAGATACATGTTTTAATTTGTGACTTACAAGAGCCTTATGAAGCAAATAGGGTATAACGATCCCTGTTTACTTCATAGGTATTTATGGTGGCAAAGAGATTTTAAAAAGTTTGGAAATGAAATTTCTAAAGTTATGAGAAATATAGTTATGACATTATTACTGTAGATAAACCATTTCTTTGGAATTGGGACATCTAATTCTCATTAAAACAATTTCTATGGATGCCATTTGGGAAGAGTTGAGGGTGGTATGTCATTGTAGATGCTATCTAGTATAAAGTATTATGAGGTTTCATGGCACAACATAGGGACAAGAGTGTCATCATAAGCAATGCGATTTCTAGAAACTACTGACTTGATATACGGCCACGCAAAACCTAATTTATTCCTCAAAGTGATCTGTCCTTTCTCTAAAAAAGGAAGAGAAAATTTTAGTAATGAGAGTATTATGTTAAAGCTTTGAATTTTCTTCTTTTTTAGGGAGTTGTGGGGAAAGAAAATCATATGTGTGTGTATAATATATATAACATATTTAGAAGAAAATCGTTCCATTGCAATGAATAAGCTTTTCTTTGAACAGCCCTTAAATTCCTACACAGTACTAGGAAAATGCATTTAAAAATGTCTATAATGCCAGAACACTTTTAAAAAAGATACATTGTGAATAAAATACATTATACTCTTCATTGTAAGCTTGTAAGAGTCTAGTGATTCTCTATTAGCATCCAACCTCAGCATGGAAACAAGAAAATAAAAATGTCCTTAGAATAAACCAGACATATGTAAAATCACCTTAAAGAAATAGAAGCACCATCAGGCCAAAGTGTCACCAATTAAGTTAGAATGTGCCAACCAGAGGAAAGGAAGGGGAAAAGAGGGAGAGAGAAATGTCATTAGGTGTCTCTTGGGAGAATTATGTTAAAAAACATCTAGTCTAATCACCACCTTTAATGCTTGAAGAAACTGAAACCCAAAGAGAAAAAAATGACTGCACAGGGCACAGCACTGATTCCCTTCTGAACTAGGACTACAATTCAAGATTCTTTACTTACACCCTAGGTCTCAGTCTCTACAGCTAATATATTTGCTCATGCTTTTCTCTGAAAGCAGCAGTTTCTAGGCAATAATAGGAGGAATGGGGGCTTGGTTAGTTTTTGGCTTTTTATTTTTCCATGTTGATGTCTATGTTACAATGATTGTCAGGTCAGCTTAAAGTTTTGATTTTATACCTTTTCTTAGAAGAAACATGATCACATGTATAAAGGAATTGCCCACAAAATTAGAGTCAAAGATTTAAGTAAAGACCTTTTCAGCATCTTGCATAGTGCTGCTTAAAAAAAGAAAAAAGAAATAGGAGAAAGGACTTAGTAGAAAAGCTGTCTTTTGAAAAATTTGCCAGAGATTTTATGCTATACTTTTCAAGAATTATCTCCTTTCACTTCATAATTGGTGCTAGCAGGGGCCAAGCTACCTACTAAATGGTGTTTCTGACCTTATACTGTATTCCATGGTTTTGTGAAGTACATAGACAGTTTCCCCCAGAAAAACAAATGCTTCTGATAATATGTTGAAAGACATTATTAGTAAGGTTATAATATGAAAACAAACTTTAGTTTACAAAAAATTACTTTCAAACGGAGAATATATCCAAGTGCATTTCATGCTATGTGAAATGTGATTATCAAAAAATTGTGATAGTGATGATTAATCCATAAATGGTAACTGTGATCTAGCTCTTCTGAACTAGATCAACTACTTGTCTTAACATCATCAAGACAAAAATCACAGCTTAAATTAAAGATCAAGGAAAAATCAAAATCATCTTTCAAATGAATTGGAATGAATATATTATGTTAGAACAATCATGAATTTTGATAATTGCTATAAAATAAATAGAATAGCTACTTCAGTTTATTTTGAAACAAAAATTCCTCTGCCTGCTTTAAAATCATCTAAAACATTTATTATTAAAAGATTATTTTAATGTTTACAGATTAAATAGGGAAAAGACATGATATATTGCTATTTGATATATTGCTAGTACAAAAGCTTCCAAGATGCACAAACAATGAATTATATGGTTTAATCTATTACATATCACACTGCTTTGGGGCTTTAAGGAATATTAACTAAGGTCTTCTATAAGCCAGGCACATCTGAGTAAAAAAAAAAAAAAAAAAAAAAATCACATTTCTTTTCTCATGGAACTTACGTATGCTAATCCTATTACCAAAGAATGTCAATATTTCTAAACAGCATGCACTGGAAATGCTAAACAATACTTTTTTTTTTTTTTTTTTTTTGCAAAGGACAGATTCTTCTCATTTTGCTCTTCTCAGTATTGTCAACTCCATTTAGTAATCTTCTTTATCATCACGAGTGGACCATTTCTTTAAGAAAAACATATTGAGTAACTTGAAATTGAGCTAATAAGGTTAAAAGGACATGCATAGTAATACTAACCTGCCTTATGACATGTGTCATAGATTAGTCTGCGACTATATTGTTTGTTCAGTTACCTATTCATTCAACAAATGTTCACTGAGTGTCTATAGTATGTCAGTGTCTATTCTATGTTTTTGGCATGAAGCATTGTGCAAAATAGACAAAGCTGTTGTGTAAATAATGTCAAAGTGGAAAAGAAAGTAAAAAAAATAGAAACAGACATGTAAAATAGAGTCAGATAATAACTATTAGGAAAAAAAATTAAATAAGATCAAAAGGAAGTAAATAAAAAGGAACTATGAGAGATGGGCTGCAGGGGCAGAGGACTAACAGGAGGGAGGATGATGAAGGGCTGTCTGAGTAAATAGCACTCCAGGCAGAGGAAAGAAGAAGAACAATGACTTCACAAACACCAAACAAAAACATCAGAGTGGCTAACACAGTGTGAGCAAAACTGAGAGTGTCAGGATTTTAAGTCAGAGTCATGGCCACAGGACATCATGGAGGGTCTGTAGCTTATGGAAAGAAAATTTCCACAAAGAGGAGTAATTTGCTTTCAGGTAATGCGTGTGCCTAAACGACACTGCTATAGAGAATAAAATATTAGGGTCTGGCAATGTAGCTCAGTACCAGAGTGCTTTCCTAGCATGCACAGGGTCTAGCTCCAAATCCTGGCACCATAAAAGGAAGAAAGAAAGAATAAAGCATTAGTGTAAAAATTATCCTTGGTAGTCTAGTGCAGTGGTGCATGCCTGTGATCCCAGAGGCTCAGGAGGCTGATGCAGGATGAATGATTGCGAGTTCAAAGCCAGATTCAGTAACTTTGCGAGGCCCTAAGAAACTTAGTAAGACCCTGTCTCTAGATAAAATCTAAAATGGGATGAGGATGTGGCTCAGTGGTTAAGCAACCCCTAGGTTCAATACCTGTATGTGTGTGTGTGTGTGTGTGTGTGTGTGTGTGTGTATAATTCTTGGTGATAGCTGGAAGCAGTGTACTGTCTTCCTAATTAAAAGAATGTAAATATCTGTCTCAACATAACTAATGATCTGGGATTGAGTTTATAAGGTGAAAAGTATTGGTTTCCAAAAAGCACTGAAAAAGACAATGTTTAATCCAGAAGGCTTGCATGCATAGGTGATTACAATGCAATAAGTACTTCCAAAGCGTTATAAGAACAAAGATAATTGAATTTGACTGCTTGACTTGTAAAACAACAAAGAGAAAGTTATTCTCACCCTCAAAATTTAGAAAAAGCAGCCATTATGGAAAGCAGTATGGAGAATCCTTGGAAAACTGGGAATGGAACCAACATTTGACCCGGCTATCCCTCCTCAGTCTATACCCAAAATACTTAAAACAGCATACTACAGGGATGCAGCCACATCAATGTTTACAGCTGCACAATTCACAATAACTGAACTATGAAACCAACCTAGATGCACTTCAGTAGATGAATGGATAAAGAAAATGTGGTATATATACATAATGGAATACTATTCAGTATTAAACAATAATAAAACCATGGCATTTGCAGGTAAATGGATAGAGTTGGAAAATATAATGCTAAGTGAAGTTAGCCAATCCCCAAAAGCCAAATGTTAAATGTTTTCTCTGATTTAAGGATTCATAATGTGGTTGGGAGGGGGCATGGGAGGATTAGATAAACTCTAGCTAGGGCAAAAGGGAGGAAGGGGAAGGGAGAGGGCATCGGGGTAGGAAAGAGGGTGGAAGGAAATGGAGATCATTACCCTAAGTACACGTATGAAGACATGAATGGTGTGAATAAACTTTGTGTACAACCAGATATATGAAAAATTGTTCTCTATATGTGTAATATGAATTGTAATACATTCTGCTATCATATTAAACAAAATTAAAATTTTAAAAATTTTGAAAAAAGTCAAATAATCTAAAAAATTATAACTTCCTTGAGCTTAACTTGTTTTAATATAGTCAAATATCCAAAATGCAAAGAGTGGCAAGTTCTATTAAGGAGAGACAGAACACATTTAACAGTCTAGTGTTTGAGAGAATAAAGGAGCATGAAAATACTGCCTTCCATGCAGGCTAGAAAAAAATATCACTCAAAATTTTAATAAATGCACTAATGCTAACGCTAAGTGTGAGCTGCTATGTTTGTTTCGAATAGCAGATATGGGCAGTGGGGTTGGGGTTCTGTTATAGTCACAGACCACCAGTAAGTGCTCCCAAGAAAGTGGAACCAACAGGGTATCAGATAGAGCTGCCCTTAGTGGTATAGGCGTGTTACAGGTGCTGGATGTTCTAGGTGAGCAGGCACAGTACTTCACACATTTATTTCTCCTTTTTTTTTACCTACTCAATAAAAACCTTAAGATTTGGGGGAAGGCAAAATAACCCTCTGGAAAGATCAAATGCTGCTGGTAAAGACACCTGGGAGAGAGTTAGAAAGTCATCTAAGTCCAGAATTATTTACAAATATCAAGCTGAAGTTAGCTAATTCTGGGGTCCAGGAAACTTTATCCAGGTGATTGGCATTATTGAGAAATTTCAGGGGCACACAACTTACCTGGGACTGAACTGGACCAGGTCAGCAGAAAACCGAGTGCACAATATTTTACCCCAGGAGATGGGGCCAGGAGTCACACAGGGACCTCCATTTGGTGCAGCTGTCAAAGGACAGCTGAAAGCTGAGGTTGGAACAGAATCAACAATGAAAAGTCTCTTGCAGGGCAGGCCCCACTCCAAGTACAATGTAATGAAAAACTAATAGTTATTTTTAAGCCTGTAATGACAACAAAACCAGAAAACACAAACACACACACACACACACACACACACACACACACACACACGCTACATACTAACAGCCTGACAGGAGGAAAGGGTATGCTAATATATTCTACTACTTTCAGTCTCTGCAGACCCTCAAAGCAATCCAACTGAAATTACAGGATACACAAAAATGCAAGAAATAGCAATCAATTTTCAGAAAGTAAAGTAACAGAAATACATTGAGCTATGCCCCAGATATTGGAATTACTAGAGACTATAAAAATAAGTGTGGTAAATGTGAATAATGGGAAATTCAGCAGAAAGAGGATAAACTGAAGCAATACATAGAAGGAAACTAAACTCAAGTTGAAAGGAAAGGATTAGTCCAAACCAGGTGTAGTGGCACCCTCCTCCAATCCCAGATATTCAATAGGCTGAGAGGGGAGGATCACAAGTTCAAAGGCAGCATAAGTAACTTAGTGAGACCATGTCTCAAAATAAAAAATGAAAAGGGCTAAGGATGCAGCTCAGTGGCAGAGTGCCCCTATGTTAAATCCCAGTAGCTGCAGAAATAAATAACTAAAGATCAGATTGGAAATAAATGAAATAGAAAAGACAAAAAGTAATGGAGAAAAAACCAATGAAACCAAAAGCTTTTGAAAAAAATTAACAAATTGCTAATCCATTAGCTAGATTGATGAAGAACAAAAGAGAGATTTTATACAGTACCATAAGGGGATATTATAAATACCTGTATGCCAGTAAATTTGACAACTTAGATGAAAATTTCTTTAAAGATAAAAACTACCAAGTCTCACTTAAAAGACAGATAAGCTGATGATTTCTACATCTATTGTCAAACAGATTTTGTGGGTTCAGAAATTTTCATTGATGAGTTCTACCAAACATTTAGGAAAGAAATAACATTGATGATACAAAAAGAATTCATTGAAAAAGTGTGACTACATTCCAACTCATTTACTGAGGCCAGCATTATCCTTGACAGGATAGCTTAACATTTGGAAAAATGTTAGTGCAATTACCCATATTAGCAAACTAAAAGAGGAGACTTATATTATTATCTCAATAAACAGAAAATTCAACATCCATTCCTGAAGAAACTCTCAGCTACTCCATTCCTGAACAAACTAATCTCAGGAATAATGAAACTATCTCAACCTTATAAAGATTGTAGTCAAAACCGATTCTAGTCTTTAACTTAATTGTAAAACACCAATTGCTTTTCTTGTAAGATCAAGAAAAGGGTTAGATGCCATCACCACATCTATTCAATATAGTACTGGTGTTACCAGCTAGTGTAATAAGATATGAAAAAGAAATAAATGTCATACAGATTAGAAAAAGAAGAAGTAAAGCAGCTCTTATTTGCAGATAACATGATTATCTACATAAAAAATCCTATAGAATCTATAAAATGAAAACTAGAACAAATAAGTTAAATAAGGTTTCATGATTCAGAATCAAGCTACAAAAATCTGAGTTTTTCTATATTGTAACAAAAACTGGAAATTAAAAGTACCATTTACAGGGCTGGGGATGTGGCTGAAGTGGTAGCACGCTCGCCTGGCATGCGTTTGGCCCAGGTTCGATCCTCAGCACCATATACAAACAAAGATGTTGTGACTGCCGAAAACTAAAAAATAAATATTAAAAATTCTCTCTCTCTCTCTCTCTCTCTCTCTCTCTCTCTCTCTTTAAAAAAAAAGTACCATTTACAATAAAAGATAAATGTATAAAATTAGGAATAAATCTGAAAAAATAAATGCAAGATATATATATATATATATATATATATATATATATATGTAAATAAATACATTGCATAATATATTTATATATAATATATATATTGAATACTACAAAAGGTTGCTTTGGAGAAATTTAAAAAGATGTAAATAAATGATACAATGAAAGTACTGTGATTTTGAATTGAAGATGCAGTATTGTGAATATGTCAAAAATTTCTCTTTGTATAAGCCCATAGACTGCTGAAAGAATATAATTAGTGTATAAATAGCATGATGATAGGAGGGTATGTGGAATAATGGGAAGATATGAGTTGAGTATGAAATGTCAGAAAGAATTTTATATGCCATGCTAAGATTTCAGGATTTTTTTTTTAGCAGAAGTGCCAGTTCATTGACAGTTTTATTTGTCTTTAACTTTTCGTTTTTAAGCAATTTTAGATATATAGAAAAAATTCACTCATAGTCCTCACCCAGATCCCTTTAATGTTCACGTTTTACATAGGTACAGTAAAATTATCAAGAACAGTCAATTGACATTCATAGAGTATCCTTAACCAACCTACAGATCTTGTTCAAAATTTACAAACTTTTTCACTCATAACTTCTTCCCATCCTGGATTCTTATCTAGGATCTCACATTGTACTTAGTTGTCATTTCTCATTAGTCTCCCCTTGGTTGAGGATCTTCAAAACATGGGAATGACATGATGAGTTTTTAAAAAATACACACTGTTAATGGTGTGGTTGATTGAAGAAAGGATAAGCTGAGACTATGAAATCATATGAACTTGGAGAGTTTCATTAATTCCGTTAGAGATGATATAGGTTGAATGGAGAAACTGGCTGTAGATATTTTAAGAGGGGAATGGTTACGAGAAATATTTAGGATGTAGAATTAAAATTATGTGTTAAGAGCTGGGGTTTTGTCTCAGTAGTAGAACACTTGCCTTGCATGCATGGAGCACTAGATTCGATCTTCAACAACACATAAATAAATAAAGTAAAGGTAATGTGTCCATTAACAATTAAAAATTTTAAAAAATTATGTGTTAAACAAGTTAATGTGGAGAGGCATAGAGAATAAAAGAGAAAAAGTGAAGGTGACTTCTGAGTCTTGGCAATGCTATCTGGAAAGATAGCAAAGTAACAATAATTGAGAAAGCAATGTAACATATTATTTGGGGTCATTTTCTCTTCTTACATAAACATAAACGCATTGCTATCTATATCTTTGTAGCGAGATCTTATTTAAATTTTTTATAGGATATAATTTGTTGGAATATATTAAATATTCTGTCACTCATTTTGAAAGAATCAGTTCTAAATCTGAGAAGTTTCCTATTATGAAGAACAGTAATTCTATCCTTTCTGAAGTTATTTTTAACTTATACATAAAAACATAAAATGGTACATACTAATGTGTACCATATAATGTTTTGATTAAATAAATACATTGCATAATGTTTAAATCAGGTTAAACATATCTATCTTCTCAAACATTTATTATTTCTTTTTGGTGAAAACTTTCAAAATCCTTTTGTGCTATCTTTTAAGAATAGTAGTTTTATACCTAGAATTTATATAAAAGTATGGGGAAAGTTTCAAAGACAAACATGTAATATGATCTGGATTACCATTCTTTTCACAATTATGTTTAATTCTTACTCTTTGCTTGCTGGGATTATGAGATAAAGGTCATATTTTACCAGATAAAACATTCTACACTCATTTAGTTTTCTGAAATCCAGTTGCCATGTTTTCTGTAAGGCTTTGATCAGTTATAGAGTATAGCTTGGGAAGATGTTTTTACATAGACTGATCATTTTGTAAATCTGCTGACTGTAGGAAGAAGGTCTTTCTAAACATAGTATAAAGCAAAACATTACTGAGAATAAATATTTGACAGTTTTATTGTGAAACAATTTTTAAGCTTTTGAAGAGCTAAATAAGTTGTAATAAATTTAATATAGAGACTAAAAGCATATATTTTTCACGTAAGTAACAGAGAAAGGGTGATACTCAAATATGTAAGTTCTGCTTCAAATTAATAATAGAAATTATAATGATTCTCTGAAAATTGGAATAAATGCTAGTTGATGATTTTGTGCTTCATGACTTGAAAAGCCATTTGATTTTTATCATGCTTTGTCAAGCACTGTCAGATGTTTAAGACACTTCTTTTGCCTGCTTTTGGAGTATTCACTAAGAATAAAAATATATATTTTGAGTGTGCCTAGAAATTTTCGAGGTATAATTTATGTGCCTCAGGGAATTAAGGCCAAAAATCTGGGTTTTCAAAAGTTTGTTTTGTTTTTAGGTGTGGAACTTTCTTTTTATAGTTTTAAGGCAGTCTCACTAATGTGACCAGAAAAAAATCTGCTGATAATTGGAAACTAACAGCTACCAAAAAAATAAATAAAATAATAATAATAATAATAATAATCCCAATACCACAATAGGAAGTTATATATTGGCATTTGGAGCACAGAGTATTGTGGGAAGGGATTCCCATGTTTAGTCTTTTTTACTATATTGGTCCATTTGTGCTGCTCTAACAGAATACCAGATACTGGAAAACTTATAAAGAATAGAAATTCATTTTTCACAGTTCTGGAGACTTGGAAGTGTAAGATCAAGGTGCTGGAATGGAATAGGGTCTGCTTATCTCTGCATCCTGTGGTAGAATATAGAGTAATGAGAAAGGGGCAAGAAACTCAGGCTTTTACAAGGAACACATTTCTGTAATGACAGCATCAGCTTCATTCATTCATGAAGGCAGTGTCCCCATGATCCAAACATGTCCATCAAGCTACAGCTTCTAACACCACTGCATTGGGGATCAAGTTTATAACAGTATTAGCTTTGGGGGGCCCATTCAAACCATAAAAACATGTGAAAGGTATGTGCTAACGTCCTGATGAGACTTAAGATCCAAGGAAGAAGTCATATCAAGGTAAACTGGTCCTTACAAATAAATCAGAAAAAATATCACAAGGAATATTTGTATTGAGAATGGATGATGCCATCCTCAAACATTCCACCAAGTTCTCATTGTGTATTTAGTAAAAGGTAACCCATTTCACAGCACTTAAAAGAAAAAGAAGACATAAACTGCTTAGTTTTAGAAATGAAAAAGATAGTGCACATGAACTTTATTTAACTTAAATGTATACATGTATACAACCAACTTTATTTCCATAAATGCTGAATGACCAAAATGGGTCAAAAGTGTTACTTATTGCGAACAATATTAGAAAACAAACAAATAAACAAAAACAGTGTGCTTTCAGCAATTAGTACAAGCTCCAGACATCTTTGATATTGTTAAAATCTCAAACAGCTGGAGTCACAAAAACACAAGCTGTTCAATACTATCTCTAAGTATGGATGTGGAGTATGTACATACATACATAGCATAAATAAATCAAAGAGGTCGAGATAATAGTGTTGAAGAAATATGCAATTGAGAATTCCTTGGTTTGGATTACATTCATTTAAAAAAAAAAAAAAGTGGAAACGCACAAGCACACTCTGATCTTCCTAGCTCAGTTCTCAGACTCCATCTAATGTACTGGTGTATGCATCCTGTGGAACTAAAACTCTAAATGATTTCGTCTTTTAACAGACAATCTCCGAATGTGGTTTTCCTTATGGAAATCTCTCTTTTCTCTGCCATGCAAAATGTTAAGTTTACAAACAAAAGATTCTCCATTGTTTGTTTGCTGTGTTGAAAAGGATCTTGGGCTATAGTTAGAAATCAGCCTCTTCTATTTCTTTCCTTTCCTTTTTTCTTTGTAGGAGATATATGTGATTTCTTCCCAACTGTGAGAAATAATGGGTTGGGCACTACAAGAGGAAAGCATGTTTATAATTTGCAGCCTACTAATATCCCAGTCTCTTGTATGAGAAACCTCACAAGATAATTATAGTGCTTTCTTTTTTATTGAGTTTTAGAATCTTTATTAGAATAGAGTTCCAGGATGCTAACATATGAACAAATCATAGTTAGCATAGCAGTTAAAGTTGATTTTGCATATTTGGAATATGTGATGTCTCAATTACCATTTAGATCTAACATGTTATGTTTTTGACTATAGTTTTTGATAATTTCTATTTTGATTTCATAGGAAAATTTTATTTATTTTTGCTAGGATGTGTAATACCAAAATGCAGGATGGGTAATACCAAATAGTAATTTAAAAAAGATACATTTGCTAATGAAACTAACTGACCTCAATGGATGCCAGAAGCTAGAGATTGTACCAAACACTACATCTTATGTCTTTTCTTATACACATGCTTGTGTTAAATTTGGATTTAGGAATCAGGCATAGTAAGAGATTAAAAATGATTACTAATAATAAAAAAGAAAAAAACTATATAAAAGTTATAAAAGTTACACCAATGTGGTCTTTCTTTTAAAATACCTTATTGTACAGTATTCACCCTTCTTATGATGATGTGAGATGGTCAATTCCTATGTGATGAAATAAATAAGGGAAATGGCCTAGGCATGTGACATTGCATTAGGTTCCTATTGACCTTCTTATTGGGACACCACACTGTGACACCCTGACAGTCTATCTTATAACTGAGATGGCTGCTAAATGACTGCCACATGGGTAGTGTGGATGAAGAGATCATTCACAGCCTGGGTGTGATGGAGCAGATAGTGTGAGAGTTCATCAGGCTATCAGAAAGGCATGCAATTTAAACTTATGGATTATTTCTGGAATTTTTCATTTAATATTTTCAGACTGCAATTATTCATGGGTAAATGCATTGCTTGGAAGAAATAAGATTATATGCTAAATCAAATTGATTTGTTATTTGTGATTAATATATAATCCTCAAATTTGAAATTTCTCCTTCTAAATCTGAAGATTAAAACACACAATTTTTCTGTAATGTTATATGTAGCATAATACTAAAGCTGAATTTTTTGTTTAAAAATTTTCAAGGTATAATTTTATAACTTTCATGTTGAAGGTATATAAAATGTTATATTTACTTAATCACTTGTAACTAGTATAATCTAAAGATTTACTGTAACCAAATACACTTTAAGAAACTTATTTTGACTTTAAATGCTAAATGAGTTTTTAAAACAAAATCTTTGAAAAATTAATTTTTACTTGCTTTTATGAATATAGTCTTGTTTAAGACAATAATAAAACAAACTTTTAACCAGGATTCTTGCATGTATAAACTCATATTGCTTTCTATGCATGTTAAGTTGAAGAACATGAGTTGAATGTGATTTTTTTTTCTAAAACTTCAACCTCAATCAATTATGTTTACATTCATCCTTGATGCTGTCTTACATATTTATTTGAAATCAATATAACCTCTCTCATGAGGCAATTTTTGAAAAGTATTTTCCAAATAATAATTAATTTATTTTGTTTCCATTGTTTGACTTAGCATCAATCATAATAATGTATTTGATTTTATATGCTTATTGTTGGTCTTGTACTTCTAAACTTGGATTTTAAATCAGCCTTCATTAACTCCACAATTAATTACACAGAAGGGCTTACCATTTATATTTTCCTTTTAGATGTTTTGAAGAATTATGTTAAACAATCTACATTAAAGTCTAAATTCCCAGAATGTTATACTTAGAATGCCTAAAATCTAGAAAAATATCTAGATTTATAAGTAATTATAAAAACTGAGCTTCTCAAATGGTAATAGTGTTATCTGGATTCGTTCTGAATTTACTTTTCAACAGAGGTCATAACCCAGTTGGTAGAAACTAGAAATTATTTATCTGGGAACCAGAATAAGGTAGTTGTTAAAATTTAGTGTTTTGTTTGCCTGAGATTTTTCTGTCAAGGAAAAGAACAAAAAAATTTTCATCTCTCCAGTTTTTTGAGAGAAAAAGTATCACCAAATCTTTCATCTCACCTTCATTTATTCACAGTTTACATATTATATATTTTTTGAAACCTCATATTATATACTTATCAAAGAATCATCCTTTCTCTGAAATGTAATTGATGACTATAGAAATTTAGCTACCATTATTTGAATACCTAGACTTTGTTATCTCTGATCCTTGCAATAATCCTATCAGATTTGTGCTATTTTACCCTTTTCACAGATGGTGAAATTGAGCCACTAGGAGGTAAATAATTTGTACACAGTCACATAGCTAATAAAATCAGAATTCTTTAACTGCATTCCAACAGCACCTTATAACTTGTGGAACCCCTTATATAGAATGCTCCTTTAATTTTTTTTTGCATAGTCAAATGAAAGAGAATATATGCAAAACCCATTGACCTCTTCAATATTACTATGCTCTCTTGCAGCCTGTGAACTTATGAATCAAGGCATCTTGGCCCTGGTCAGCTCCATTGGCTGCACATCAGCAGGGTCCCTCCAGTCTTTGGCAGATGCCATGCACATTCCCCACCTATTCATTCAGCGCTCAACAGCTGGGACCCCAAGAAGTGGCTGTGGCCTCACCAGGAGCAACAGGAATGATGATTATACTCTCTCGGTTCGTCCACCTGTCTACTTGAATGAGGTTATCCTAAGAGTGGTCACAGAATATGCCTGGCAGAAATTCATTATATTCTATGACAGTGAATATGGTAAGTGTTTATAATCAGTATGAATTTTATAAGTAGATGTTTGCATGAAAAGTAACCTCAATAATCCTGAAAAAAAATTTCAGGAGCTTACTCATTATTTGTGGTTTTCTTGTCATATTTTTATAAACCTAGCAGCAACAACCAAACACTTTGTTAATGCGATTAAGTTCATCCTTTTGTATTAAGTACCTTTGAAGTCAAATTTAAAAATAAACACCTATATGTGGTGCTCAGCTTACAAATGTTTTTGAAATAGCATGACTCTGATACATCTTGTTTTTTCACATATCACATCATAAAGACAATAAATACTGCCATTCTTTTTTTTAAAAAAAGTACATGTTTCTAGAATAATAAGAACATTTTGGATAGATTCTAGAACACTGTGAAAACATAACTTCTTGGCCCGTCGCCGGGTTGGCAGACATGAGAAGAAGCGAAGATGGCGGAGTGAGGAGCGCCTGGGCCATTTGGCCTTTTGGCCTCTGGGCCGGGGGGGCGTGCAGGCCCCCGGGAAGCTGACTGCGTCTGATGGACCATGTGAGAATTCTTGTCACACAGGATGAACACTTTCCTTACATTTAGGTGCTTTTTATTCATCTCAAAACAAAATTCTGAACTCAGCATGTGGCCGGTATTTCTATGTTGTCTTCTAGAGTGGGTAGTCCCGCTTCTTCTATCCAGCCACTTTCCCTACTGAAATATGGATACCTTTCTACACATTACCTCCATGGTTTGGATTGGAAAAGATTCCTTTTCTTTTGTTCCACCTTTCAAATTCAACACAGAAAGAAGCCCTTAGGGTGCAGTTATCCTGCCGACTTCTCCTGGAAGAAAAAAAGCAATTGATGGGTCTTCTGCAATTTGCTTAATTATCAAAAAAGAAGACTAATAAATGGCAAGTATGGATGACTTCAGGTTTTTTAAAAAATGTCCTCCAGTTTCGGCCACTATTATGATAAGCACATTTGAGACTGCAGCAGTGAATTCCAAATATTTGTTGTAATTTGAAAAGAAAAAGATGTTAAAAAATTACATATATCTCTATATCCTGGTTCATCTTGTGACAGATTTACTGGATAGAAATGAAGGTCCAGTTTTGCAGTTAACCCTTTGGTGTTATAAAGAAGCAGAAAGAGAAGATGTCAAGATTGATTTCATATCTGATACCTAAAGAGATTCTGTACAAATACATATTTTTACATGTGTAAATCCACATTTTTGGATGAAAGGAGGGGTTTTTCTCCTGGAGACAGAAACCTGTTATTTACTTTTTCAAGTCTTGGAACATTTGCTCTTTTTAAATTTTTTCATTCTTCTACAAAAGGACCAGATTGTGTAGCAGCTAAGTGAGTGCATGCTTATGTTTAGTTAAAAGAATGGTAAAATCAAACAACCCAGTTTGAGTCCGTGATGGAACCCTGTTCACCTTCCTAAGATGAGAGGCTGCTGTATTACAGTTTTATTCATCCTGTTTGTGGAGTCATATAGCACAGTAGAGTTAGTTTTCCATGTGGCCCAAACTGGAAGAAAAGTAGCACAAGTAGTTTTTTAGATAAGAAGGTGAGATGGAACCTATAGTATGACCTGCTTTCAACTTTGGACATAGAAGAGAAGAAAAAGATAATGAGAAGTTTCCATATAACTCCTTTTTCCTAAGAAAAAGAAAAATGTCTTATGTAGCACCATTTGACTTTTTTGGAATTTTACATTACATAGTTCCATTTTTTATAAAGTCACAAGTAACTCTTTTCTCAACCCAGATGGGTACTTGGATTTATTTTTCTAGGTGGTAGGTGTAATGTTAAACTGAAAAGGCTGGGACTCAGGTAAATTTCCCCAGTTGGAACTGGATTTTCTCATTACCGAGTGGGTCTATCTCAGAACCAATGTTGTCAATCCACTGGTTGTTTCATTGTAGATTTGGAAGAAATTCAGGATCTGAAAAAAAAAAAAACCTCAAATAAGAAAAATAGTTCCACTAAGAAATGTGGATTTTGTGTTTCGTTCATTATAGATTGAGAAGACATTCAGGGTTTGGGGGGGAAAAAAAAACAAGAAATATGGATCTCCCTTCCTTTTTTCCCCTTTAACAGTTATATGATGAAGACTAGAGTGGAAAACTGTTCTTGCTTTCAAACAAACAGGAGCATTGTATGATGTCAAGCCTTTCATAAGAAGCATGGACACTTTATTAATGATTCTTAGTAGAGAAAGAATTTTAAACTTACTAGATGAAATTAAGAACAGGTAGTATAATTAGATCATCTTTGTTTTCTGGAATGGTTGCTGAGGGCCATGGGTGTGATGATGTTGGGAACACAGGGCAGATTTACCAAAAATTGAGAGTGATAGAAATTGCCAAAAATGGGAAATGTTGAGCATTGTTATGATTAGATTGGTGAACTAATTTGATTTAGAATAAAAAAGCTTTTTCACACACAAAAAAATAATAAATAAATAAAATAAAAAAACATAACTTCTTAATTACTTTTAAAAATCTGACAACCTAGCTGGGCATGGTGGCACACACCTGTAATCCCAGCAGCTCAGGAGGCTGAGAAAGGAGGATTGAGAGTTCAAAGCCAGCCTTAGCAATGGTGAGGTGCTAAGCAACTCCATGAGACCTGATTCTAAATAAAATACAAAAATGGGCTTGGGATGTGACTCAGTGGTCAAGCGCTCCTGGGTTCAATCCCTGGTACAAAAAAAACAAAACAAAACAAAAAAAAACAAAAAAAAACTTACACCTTGCTTTATGCACTGTGTCGACTTTAATATCTATTCAATATTTAACCCTTTGAATTTGCTGAAATTATCACCTTATTGTTAACTTATCATTAATAGTACACATTGTTTTCAATGTGAAATTTCACAAAAATACAAGGTAGAATGAAAACAATGTATTTAATCTTCCAAGATAAAACAAAAAGCATAGTCTCTAAATTTACCAGAATTTGAGGAGAAAACACATTGTCACTGTATAGTTTTGGTACATTAAGATAGTAAGCAAAAGCATATTTTCTAACTGACAAATCCCAGAGATTTTCAAATATAATTTCCCTCTTATTTAATCAGTAGGGGGGAGAAGTTGAGATGAGTATGATCACATTAGGGGCAATAAACAGATCTCAATAATGAACACCTATGTAGAAAGGTGTTTCTTTAGAAGGTGTCTTGACAAGGAGTCTAACATTTTTTCTGTTCTGTATGGATGGGTCTTTGCATTTTTATCAAAAGAAACCAGTAAGGAGTTCCCCTTCTGAGATGCAACTTGTTTTTCTTAGCAAATGAGTAAATAAGCATCAAAAAAAGAAAAAAAGAAAAGAAAAAGGCCATGCTTTCTTGTCATAATCTCCTCAACATTGTGAACAATATTGGAGAACAGGGACACAAGAGTGGGCCAGAAAGCACCATCAACAGAACCGAGAACAATCAGGCTGGCAGAAATCTGGGAAGCAGCAAATAAGAGCTCCTGTGGACTCCCAGGGAAGGAGAACAAGTGGCTAATACAGTTAGCCCTAAATATTCAAAGGCTTCATGGGGTTTTGGCAGCCGGAACCCCATTAAACTTGATGGATAAGCTTCAGCCAAAGTTTGTGGCACTTTCTGGAAACATACTTCTTTGTCTCCAGGAAGGAAACCCGTATTTTTGTTGCTTAATTCATGTTATTTAGGGGTCATAAAACAAAGACCAAAAGACTAAAATGAATAAAATAAACAAAAATGATATAAAAATAATTGGCCCATCAATGAAAGTAAGTATTGAAACCAACACAAATCTGGAATTTTCTGACAGGATTATATAGTAAGCTAAGTTTTATCTCTGGAATCAACAAGCTGAGCTTGCCTTTGTCAATTTTCTCTGGATATGTAATCTAGGACCTTTATAACTCTAAATGGTATTCTTAGTCTCTAATCAAACATAAGTTGAGATAATGAATTTTTAAAATACTGTAAGAGAATAAAACTCTTTTTAGTTAGTGCTATCAAAATAGTGCCATAAAAAAGAACAGAAAAGTGATTTTTTTTGATTAAGGCATTTTCAAAGCATTAAAATAAGAATTTTACCCTTTGATTACAAATGTCTGAGAGGAAGAACATCTTTGTTAGCTTGTTTCCAACCCTGTTGGGATTAACCAGGAAATTCTTATAAGAGAAAATGTTTTTATTATTAATGAGGTAAATATATTTTTGAAAATAACCAGTAAATACATACTCACAGAGTTATTTACATACATTTGGAATTCCTAATTCTTTTTTTTTTTTTTTGGAATTCCTAATTCTTTCTTGCTCAATTTTCCTTTGAGTAAATAAGACACTATAATTGCACAGTGTGGATGGATGGGTCCTCTGTTAGATACAGGATTAGTTTTAGAAATAACAATAAACTTTTTTTTCCTTTACTCTGAAGATACACTCACTTTTAACTTATTTAATTTAATAATTTATGAAAAATTTCCCTGCTTCTACCATTAAAATTATTTCCAGTAATACTGTTATTTAATGAAAGAAAATTACCCTTTGATACTTACAATAAATCTTGTTAGTAAAAAACTAGGCTGGAGTCCAGAATAAACAAACAGCTGTCCAAATACCTTGTACCTTGAAGAGGGCTACGCGTATTTACATATCCATTCTTCAGTGTCATCATTTTAAGTTAGAACCTTGGAATTGTACTTGACTTTTATCTTGATTATCAGGAATTACTTTCATTAAATGAATGGATTAAGCATCATCTGTGGATGGAATCAGGCAGCCTGCTGGGGCCAAATGTTATTGAAGGTGTATTTTGCTTAGAAAAATCTACTTTTTTTTTTTTAGACTCAAGCTTTTAGATCCAGTTAATTAGAGAAACACTTATTTTCTTTTCCAGAAGCAGTTAATTATGATTAAGGGCACAGTATAAAAGTCTACTTTAAATTCCCTAACAAAGAAAATACACATTTTTGATTCTAAGTAAATGGATAAAAGAGGAAGGAAAAGTGGAAACTTGATTTGAATAGGTTGATTCAATGCATTTTTTTAAAATATTTGGTTTTTGGTTATAGGTGGGCACAAGATCTTTATTTTATTATTTTATTTTTATGTGGTGCTGAGGATTGAACCCAGTGTCTCACATATGCTAGGCAAGCGCTTTACCCCTGAGTCACAACCTCAACCCTCAATGAATTTTTGCAAAGGCTTGAAACGAGGTTAAGAAATGTTGAGCTTTTAAAAATGTGTCATTAAGGAAATATTCAACACTCACTTGCTTAGTGCAAAGTAAAGGATGAGATAAAAAGTTTTACAGAATGTAATCTTAACCTTTAAGAAGCTTACAATTAACAAAAGAAGTAAAATGTTTATATATCTCTTAATAGAGAAAATAGTAGGTTAAGTGTTATGAATGATGCAGACTGAATCTAGTGGTATATAACCAAGAAAGTGTTTAATTTTGGCATCAGTGATTAAGGCAGGCTTTAAGACTTTGATCTTGGTTATGAAAATTAGGGAGGATTTTAAAAAGCAACATATGTGAGAAACAGCTACTCGAATAGACAGTGTCACAGAGTCCTGTAGCAACTAGAATAGTAAAAATATCTCTGAGCATTTTTATTTGCCAGGCACTAGAATAAGTATTATATTACATTGTAATGATATTGTATCATTTAATCTTCTAAACAATCGAGAATATAATAACAAGTACTAACTTTATAAAAAATATTTACTACATTCTATATACTTTATATATATGTATTACCTCATTTAATCCTTAAATAGAATTCTGAGGTTAGTAGTAGTATTAGTACTATTATTATTTTCATAAATGAAAAATAAATGTGATGTCCAATAAATCAAGAAGCCCAAATCTAATCCTGATGGTTTCTTCTGTACTCCCTGCATTCAATAACTAGAGTACTTTGACACTATAGAAATAGAATAAGTTTAATTACTGTCAAACTGTGAAATAGATATAAGTTCACCAAGTTAAATGTATAAAATCATCATTATTAAAGGAAGACAATGATATCAAGCCTGCATATTTTCTACATGTTAGCATCAATGAGAACTACTATATTTCAGTTAGGGAAGTTTAGTTATTATTGGAAGCATAGAAACAGAACAGTCATTGGACAAAAATAGGCTAACCCAATTGTAGCAGAAATAGCTGCTTACCTACCCAGTAACCACTGTCCCAGTTTAGAGAGAGAGGACTTTTAACTCTCATGGCACAGCAAGCACCATGAATCTCAAATGTCAGTTCCTCTTGACTTCAATTCCATGGTGAGATGCAGAGCAATTCAGGCAGATTCTGTACATGTGGTAGGCTTGTATGACAACCAAGAGCTCTGAGCTTATAGAACCTGTACACCTCTGCTCTGGTGAGCATATCTTCTTTCAAAATGTGCCATAGCACAAGAGAATCTTGGAGAATTGGCTATCACTAATATTCTCTCTCTACATTGTTAGCTACCAGTAAATAGCCCTGATTAGTCACTTCTCTCATTAACATGAATAACAGGTAGGAGGGTCAAAGTCATTCAATTTTTCTCACCTATATTTATTCAAGGATACTATAAACAGGACTTTAATGAGGAGAATTGTTCTCAACTGTGCCTTCTAGGGTCCTAGACTCAGTCAACTGAATAAATCCCTTGAACTATCAGCATTTACCTTCAAAACTAAAATTGTTTTCTCCTTAAATTTTTGCATAATTCTATCAACTTAGAAAGAAGCATTAATCCAGGTACAAAGATTTATGTATGGTTGCAAAGACTGTATCTTTGCACATGGGAAGAAAGTCTGTTACTTATAATTACCCTGGCCAGAAAGTTGAAACTGAATTGAACAGGTTCCAAAGATGAAGTGGTGCCATTGATCATGGCAGTGAAACTCAGGGATTTCTAACTGGACAACTTCAATTATAGGGAAAACTGCCCTTTGGATTTACAAATATTGTTTCATATAGCTCCCCCAAATAAATATGGGTAGCCTCAATTTAGAGAGATCCCATTAGAGTCCTACATTATCTGCTGCTGGTATTTAATTAAACACTTGAAGGTCTCTTAAGATCACCCCTAAAGTACAAGTCAAGTGTCTTCAGGATGGGGGGAATCCTCACACAAGAATTATACTCCTATAAGTGCATATGGTTTTCCTGAGGTATAGGGAATTATGGCTTGGATCTGGAAAGTCCCTCAAGGTTTGGTCCCCAATGCATCAATGTTCTTAAATAGGGCTTCTGGGAAGTGGTTGGATCATGAGGGTTCTGGCCTCATCAATGGGTTAATTCAGTGATGCATTCATAGTTGATTAGACTATTGGGAGGTGGTGGAAACTGTACAAATTTGGACCTAGCTGAAGAGAGTGAATCTTTGGTGGGGGCATGCACTTGGGAGCAATATCTTGTTCCCCTCTCTTTGCTTCCTGGTTGCCTTGAGGTTTATTCCATCACATCCACTCTGCTATAATGTTGTGGCTTCTTTGGACCTATGACAATGGAGGTAGCCACTGAGTGAAGTGAGTATTTCCTCCTTTGAGTTTATTTTTTTAGTCAAGTATTTTGTCACAGTGAGGAAAAACTGACTAATGCAAGGGAGAAAATTTAGTTACCCCGTGTGGGAGACAAATCAGAAGCACCTCCAATGTGGATACCTTTCCCAGTGGTAATACCAGACATTCCCAATTTATAAAGAGTAATTGGACTCAGCACTTCATATCACAAGAGATTTCTAGAGGGAAGATGGTTCAATTTGTCCTGCTTGTCTTCTCTAGGGACCAAGAAACTAGTGATGAGACTGAGACCTCCTTTTCTAAATGAAGTTTCAGAACACTCATTTACATGATAGCTGGAGCTGCTTTTGACCTACAAAGCAGAGTTGAGCAGTTTTATCAAAAATAATTTAACCCACAACATAATTGTTTATCAGTCTTTGTTTCAGGCCTTTCAAGGTTCTTGACATTTCATGTAAAGAGTGAAAATAGTGGTAGAGATGGTTTTGGTGATACTAAAAGGTGTTCTGTGTAGGGTGTGGAGTGCATCCCCTAGTGTTTCCAGTACACTTGTTGGGGTTATTAAATAAAAGTGATCAAATTGTGAGTAGAGTCATCAGGTGAGGAATTGCCACTCCAGCAGTCAGTTAAATTTAAGGCACTTATCCCAGTTTGGGTGTCTATACCAGAGTGTTGTCTTTCATAAAGGAAACTCCAGAATTCATTCTGGAAGAAAAGAGTCATTGTCCATCCCTTGTTCATATTTCTAGGAGTCTGAGGATGTCCCCTTCCCAAGTAGAGTTGTTGCTGTACTTCTACCTCCAGAAAAATAGTGTCTTCCATTCTAATAGCTATAGTCTCATTTTTTTCAATTATATTCTGTTTAATCTTAGACCTTTCATGAAGAATGGTCAAATACAAGGGCTACAAGGACATATTTATTAAACTCATAGAGACCAATTGTGTCCTTCACTTTCATTGTAGAACTTGACAAGCTGTATGCTCAAAAAATGTTCTTTATCCTTATAAACCAGAATCATGTCAATCCAACAAGAAACTTCAGGAGGCTAATGCAAATTTAAGTTGAAATCCCCTAAGCTCCATTTAGGCTGGGCTGCTACTCAGGCTTGTTAAAGAAAAAGAAAGAAACACCACAGCTAGGAAAGGTCAGAATGAAATTTTGAATTTAAGAGTAGATCTGTTATCTCACACCACTTTTATTTGATCATGACCCAGAAAAGAGTCAAGATGATATGATCTCTTTCTTAGGACATCTGTATTAACTGCCTTACCAGGGTCACAAAGAGGTGAAGGGGTTTCAGTAGGACATCTTTTTTGAATCACCATTTGAGGAGATTGTTTCAACACTCAACAATGTCAGATATCTGTGAAAGGTAAAGGATATGACAGATATATTCTATTTCTTCACTATTAGCTCATTGTTGAGTGCCTTTTGCATACTTTTGTCAGATTGCAAATGGTCTAAGAAGCTAAAAAATAACATAGATTAGTTGCAAGGGCTAGGATAGCAAGGCCTACTGTCCTGATCAGCCCATAACAATACAGCAACTTGAAAAGGTATCAAGTGGACCAAATTCTTACATAATGTACTTCAGAGGTAGTTGGAGGTTACCATATGCCTGGATGGGTATGAACTATGCATGCATAATGTGGCTTTCCCTGACAGTCTATGAACAGATCAACTTTGAGCAGGAATCACGACTATTGCTGAAAGTGATAACTTATTTCAGAAACATAAAGCCCTTTGTTTCTCATCTACTCTGAGATACTGAGTATATTATCATGTGTAGTTTTATGATGAGCTCAGGCAGCGATGGAGACAATCTTGGCAGTCCTATCTCTATAAGCAGCTGAATCCAGTTGATCTCATCAAATAATGAGCTTTCACTATGGGCTTCTACATGAATAATCAAATACAGCCATGGTATATTTCACATCCCCAAGGAGGGGAGATCTTTAGTGTATTGTTTTGTGGTTTTCTAAGTTTCAGACTAAACAGCTAAGCTGTTGGCAAAAGACCAGCAGTCAGAAAAAAACTATAACCTGGGTCAAGGAAAGTACTATACAGAGCTATGAGAAGGGCCTTGAGTTCTGACCACTTTGCACAGTGACCATGACATTTTCAGTGCTATATAGCTGTTACTGAGTTTGATCCACCCAAGCAAACCCCAGTAAGCACTATCAGATTTTAATTTAGCAAAACAATCACTGAGTTGTGCTATTTATTTACGGGAACCTCTGTGAGTTAAGACCATTAAAGGCAGCATTCTACTTCAGGTGTAAAGAGAGAATAAAATCTCCCCCAAAGGCAGTATTTGATTTTGATTTACACATAATAAGCAGTTATATTTGGCCCTTTACATCTTGTTGTTGAATTTGGGGTGACTCTGCTCAAATTGAGAATATCAGGGCATTCATGGATTAGGTTTTCAGTTTCAGTAAGAACTCAATAGAAAGCTAACCCAAGCTTTCACAATGGGTTTACTTGCTTGGTAGCCAAGTTAGAGGCACCAAGTCCAAAATCCTAATGTAGAGTTTAGAGAAGGCTGTCTCCCTTCGGCAGAAACTCATAATCATTAGTTTCAGATGAGTGGGGAAGAGGAGAACAGAACCTCTAACTGGAGGGAGGGATCCAGAATTTTTAATCTACATGAAACTTCACTGGTGAACATATTCTGAATGTTATTGGCAGAAATGTAATAACACTGCAGTCAGTGCTATTGAAACTGAAATTTCTGGCTTATTAATCAATACACATCATCTACATAAAAACTCTGGTTACATGGGATAGAGGCACTTGTGCTCAATTACGAAGTAAATTATGTAAGAATTTGGTCCACTTTATTGACAATGTGGATCTCTTTTATGGTTCTGATTCTCTCAGAACCTCCTTGAGCATTTATGGAACAGGAGAGTGGAAGCATATAACACAATAATAATTATTATAAATTCAGTGTAAGAAGAAAAGGCAGCATATTAAATTAAAAGAAAGGTCTGCACATAAACTCATTATAGCCATTATAGATTCCCTCTCCAACAGTACACCTGCACCAAGCAGTTGAACCTAGATGTGCTCCTCCCTACCACTAAGACCAGATAGGAGCTATGTGCAACAAAGCCATAATGTTTGCATCCCTCCCCTCCCTAATGTTGCCCAAAATAAGAGGAGTTAACAGGGTCTTATCAGGGCAAGGATTCTTATGAAAGCAGATGATGTCCAGGTGGAAGGGAAGGGAGGGATAAAAGAATGTGGGCAGAGACGAATTGTACAATAGTAAGAAAGTATTTTTGTTTGAAGTAGAAAATACATGGCTCAACCAAGAAAACAACTTGTTTTTGGTCCACCTACAGCTCTCTGTCTTCATGAGTAACACAATTTATTTGAGATGAGACTTGTGTATTTTTCAAAATTGATACTTGAGGGAAGACATCTGCAAGAGTGTTGAAGAAAAGAAGGCTTTGAATGTGTTCAAGTATTGGGAAGTGATTGTGTACCACTTTGAGTGGTACTTGCTTCATAGAAAAAGATGTTTATTTGGTTTCTACTATGATTGACTGAAATAAATGCTATTTGATGAATTTATATGTCATAACTTTAAAAAGCAAGCCAATTTTCATCATGCCTTGTCAAGAACTGCAGTATGTTTTAAATGCAGTAGGTTTTAACCCTTTCCTGCTTTTGGACTACCCACTAAAAAGAAAAATTAATATTTTGAGAATACCTGGGAAATATTGAGATATGGTTTATGGACATCAGGGTATTAAAGCCAAAGTATTCTCTCTCTCTCTCTCTCTCTCTTTCTCTCTTTCTCTCTTTCTCTGTCTCTTTGGAACTGGGAATTGAATTTGGGGGCACTCAACCACTGAGCCACATCCCTAACGCTATTTTGTATTTTATTTAGAGAAAGGGTCTCACTGAGTTGCTTAGCGCCTCACTTTTGTTGAGGGTGGCTTTGAACTCACGATCCTCCTGTCCAAGCCTCCAGAGCCACTGGGATTTCAGGCCTGCGTCACCACACCCGACTCCCCCCCACCCCTTGTCTCTCTAATGTGACATAGTTCAGCATTCCTTCTGTGTAGCTATATCTTGTCTCTTCACTTTGATGATTCTTTCTTTGCTGTGCAGAATCTATTTAGTTTGACACAGTACCATTTATCTATCTTTGCTTTTGTTTTCTGTGCATCTGAGGATCTGAGGTCTTTTAAAAAAATCCTGGCCCATTTCAATGTGCTGAACTATGTCCCCTACAGTTTCTTCTAGTAGTTTTAATACCTTAGATCATATCTTTAAGTCTTTAGTAAAATTTTATTTGATTTTTGTATATGGTGAGAGCTAGGGGTCTAGTTTTATTATTCTGAATGTGTACATCCATCTTTCATTTATTCATACCTCAAGGTACAAGAACACTAAATAGAGCCTAAAACCAGCATACAAAAGAAAAACGAAATGAAGATCTGGTCTTTTGGAAAAAGAGATCATTCTTTTTTACTGTGGTCAAATTTATTAAAACCTGTTAATTATGTATTAAAATCTTTTATTTATTAAATAAATAAATATATATGAAAGAGATGGTCATTTTCTCAAAGAATGTTTTTAGCACCTTTGTCAAAACACATTTTTCTGTAGTTACACAGATTTACTTATGGTATCTCTATTCTGTTCCTTTTGTCCATATATCTTCTTTTATATCAATACCATATCTGTTTGCCGCAGTCTCTGGCTGGGCACAAATCACGAGTCTCCACACAGCTTGTAGATTCAAACAGCAATTCTTTATTCCCGAACTCACACCGGCCGTCTACAAACACGTTCTGGGGGAATCCACGTTCTCTGCCCAAATCCACTCCTGCCTAAATCCACTCCGCATGGGCTTCTGCTTCTCAAAAAATACTGTCTGACCCTAAGCACTCAAGAGGAACTCAGCAGCAGGATACGCCCTATTCTAAAGGGGGAACACCCTAATCTCCTATTACTAAACCGCCCTATTCTAAAGGGGAAACACCCTACTCTCCTATTATGCTAAACTTCCCTATTCTAAAGGGGGAACACCCTAAACACGGATCCTGCCCTGGTCCTTGAGCAAGGTCACCTTTCAGAAGTCCTTCCACTAGACAGCATGGGAGTAAGCTGGCAAGGAATTTGTCATACCTACTTGGCTGATGGCTCCCAGCATCTGTTTGCTTATGATCACTTTGTAGTATTGTTTGAAGTAGTATAATGCCTCTTGCTTTGTTCTTTTTGTTCACCATGGCTTTGCTGTTTATGGTTTCTTGGGTTCCAAATAAATTTTAGGATTGTATTTTTCAAGTTCTGAGAAAATATCATTGGCATTTCAGTAGGAATTTCATTAAATGTGTACGTTACTTTGAATAGTATGGACATTTCAACTTATTCATGTCCATGAACATAGGATATCTCTTCCAGTTTGTAGGTCCTCTTCAATTTCTTGTATCAATATCTGGTAATTTTCACTAGAGAGCTCTTTCACCGCTTAAATTTATTTCTAAGCACTTATATTTTTGTAGCTATAGTAAATGACTTTTCTTTCTCTATTCCTTTTTAAAAATTATTTACTATTGGCATATAGAAATGGTACTAGTTTCATATATTGATTTTATATACTGCAACTTTCTTGGATTTACTTATTAGTTCTAATAGGTTTTTGGTAGAATCATTGGGGTTTTTGTTACCTATAGGATCATGCCATTTGCAAGAGTGATAATTTGATTTTCTCTTTTCTGGTTAGATGTTCCTTCTTTCTTTCTCTTGCCTTATTCCTCTAACTGGGACTTTGAGTACTATGTTCAATAAACTTTTGAAAATAAGTATCATTATCATATCCTAGATCTTAGAGAGTAAGCCTCAGCTTTCTCCCATTCAATTTTGTTATATATGGTTCTAGCTATGTTGAGGTATGTTTATTCTATACATAATCTGTTCAGTATTTTTACCATGGAGGAATATCAAATTTTTCAAAAATTTTCTATGTATTCTGAGATGATTATATCATCTTTGTCTTTAATTCTTTTGATGTGATTTATCCCATTTGTTAATTTTTGTCTGTTGAATCATTTTCACATCCCTGGGGCGAATACATTTTGATAATGATTGATCTTCTTATCAATGTATTGTAGGATTGGGTTTGCTAATATTTTGTGTGGATTAGTGCATCTACATTAAAAAATTGTTCTTCTTATCTGGTTTTGGTACCAGAATCTTCCTGGCTTTGTACAGTGAGTTTAGAATAATTCAGTCCTCTTCATATTTTGGGGAATAATTTGAGAATTTATATTAGTTATTTTATAAATGTTTGATAGAATTCAGCAATCAAGTCACCTGGATCCAGACTTTTCTTTGGTGAGAAATGTTTTATTACTAATTCAATATTGTTATTTAGTATTGGTTATCTATTTTGTCATTATTTTATCTTGGTAAAGTGTATTTATATAATAATTTCTTTTAGATAATGAAATTTTTGACACAACTTTTTCATAATAGTCTCTAAGGATTCTAACTACATCTATGATGTTTGTTATAATGTGTCTTCTTTTTCATCTTTGATTGTATGCATTTGTATTTGGGTCTTCTCTATATTTGTGTTTCTTAGCTAAGAGTTTGTCTATTTGGTTTGTCTTTTCAAAAGATCAGATTTTCATTTTTCTTTTGTATTCTGTTTTTAGTGTCTATTTAGTGTTTTTATATCTTGAGGTACAATGATTTGTTGTTTATTTGAGAACTTTCTTATATTTTGATGTAGGTAGGCATAGGTTTCATAATTTTTCTTCCTAATTTTTTCTTTGATTCATTGGGTTCTTTAGGAGTTTTGTTTTGTTTTGTTTTTAAATATAATTTGTATGCACTGATGCAGTTTAAATTTTTGTGTTGCTGACTTCCAATTTTATTTTATTGTGGTCAGAAATGAGGAATATGATTTCAGTTTTAAAAATTTTGTTTACGCTTTTTTATAGCATACATATGATCTACTCTGTTGAATGTTCCATATCATGTTGAGAAATTACATAGACTTCAGTTGTTATAATATTCTATAGATGTGTGTTAGGTCCATTTGATCTAGAGTAAAGTTTAATTTTGCCATTTCTTTGTTGATTTTCTCTCAGAATTACCTAACCATTGTGAAAGTAGAATGGTAAAGTCCCCTGTTTATTTATTTATTCTATTTGCATGGAATAACTTTTTTAATACCTTCACTTTCAGTCTACATGTGTTCTTAGCTGGGCTATAAATATTTTGTAAGCAACATAAAGTTGGACCTTGTTTTTATTTATCAATTCAGTCAATTTCTGTCTTTTAATGAGATACTGCAACTCATTCACATTTAAAGCCATTATTGATAAGTAAGAACTTATTTCTGTGTCTTTGATTTGTAGTTCCTTTTTTCCTGTCTGCTTCTCTTCAGTATTTCTTTATGGTTAAAGGCTTATCTCCAGAAGTGTTTTATGATTCATGTTTACTAGTTTTGGTGTGCCTATTATAGGTTTTTGCACTGTAGTTACCATAGGGCTTGCAAAAACATCTTTTAGTTCTAACTAATTACTTTGAAATTATAGCATCTTGCCATTTATCATAAGATATGAAAAGAAACAAACAAAAAGGTGCAAAAGTAATAATAAACACCTCTAAGCTTATACTTCATTCCTCCTCACATTTTGAATTTTTAATGTACCATTTGACACCTTTCTATATTTCCTTTTGTTTAACAAACTAATAGTTATTATTATTTTAGTTGTCCTGTTTTTAAAAAATTTATATGGTATGTGCACCATGTTTACAATATTAGAGCTTTCTGCATTTGTCTCTGTAGTAACTCGTTCCAGTCAATTTTATACTTCCTAATGTTGTCTTCTTAATCATTAGCATCTCCTTCTTCCAGTTTGAAGAATTCCCTTTAGCATTTCTTGTATGACAGGTCTGGTGATAATAAATTCTTTCAGCTCTTCTTTGTCTGGGAATATCTGTCTCTCCTGCATTTCTAAAGATAGCTTATTTAAGTACAGTATTCTTACTTGGCAGTCTCTCAGAACTATAAAAATCTCATCCCATTCCCCTCTGACCTGTAAAGTTTCTGTTGAGAAATCTGTCAGATGAATTTGAATACCTTATGTTTTAGTCAGTTTTACATCATTTTGACCAAAGTACCTGACAGAACAACATAGAGAAGGAAACGTTTATTTGGGCTTACAGTTTCAGAGGCCTCAATCCATAGATAGCCAATTGCTCATCCATTGCTCTGTGATCAAGATGAGGTGAAACATCATGGTGGAAAGGTGCAGCACAAGGAAAGTAGCTCAGGACATGGCAACAAGGAATCAGAGAGAGAGCTCTGCTCACCAAGGACAAAGTATAAATCCCAAAGGCATGCCCTGAGTGACCTAACTACTCTAACCACACCCTATATACCTTCTGTTACCATGCAGTTATTCCATGTCAATGAATCAATGCACTGATTAGGTAAAGGCTCTCATAACCCAATTGTTTCACCTCCAAACTTCCTTGCATTGTCTCATACATAAACTTTTGAGGAACATCTCATGTCTAAACAATGACATGAGACATATAATTTGTTTATATATCTATTTATATATTTGTCTATATACTTTGTTTCTTTTCTCTTCTTGCTTTGAGAATCTCTTGTCTTTAAACTTTGATAATGTGTTTATAATATGTCTTCAGTAGAATTGGTTGAGTTGACTCTTACTAGTGACTTTTGACCTTCCTGCATGTGGAGTTTTCTAGTATTATAAACATGAGTAAGCTTTTGCCCCTTTGGCATTCTGAAACCACTCTTGAACCCAAATAATCTGAATATTTGCCCTTTTAATTCTCTTCCAAATTTTCCATAGGCTTTTTTCATTAATCTTCATTGTTTTATGTATTTTATTTCTCCATAGTCAATTTTATTCTCCCCAATGGCAAGATGCTATAAAATTCTGTAAAATTGACTATGGAGAAAATAGCCTGTTTTTTAGCTCATTGACTTTTTTATTTGATATAATCTAGTATTGATGATTTCCATTTCATCTTTCACTTTGCTGAATGTACACTTCAGTTCAAGGATTTTTTTTAAGTTCCCTTAATCTCTCTGCTAAGTATCTCTTATTGAATTATTTCTGTCTTTTCTTGAAGTTTATTCAGTGTCCTTAAAATTACTATTTAAAGTTTTCTTTCTGAGAGTTTGCATGTATAACTTACTATGCGGTTGTTTTCTGGTGTATTGTTTTGCACATTAGGTGAGTTATTGGTTCCCTGAAAGAGTTTGATACCTGTATGACATCTTTGCACTGAAGCATTAGGCATGCATTCCAGTGATGTAGTTGTAACCAATAATACTGAACCAATTAGGTATCTACATGAAAAATTAAAAAAATTTTAAAAACCATTTTTAAATTTCCCATCAAAGACATAATTTAATTCAAGTTTTATTGTAGACCTAAACTGAACGTAACAATAAGCAGTTTTTTAGAAGGAAACAGAGATGATCTTTATGATTTTATGATTTTGGAATATACAAAGATTGCTTAAATGAATAAATAAATGAACTAATGAACTAATCACAAAAGCAAGCAATAACTTAGTTTGGACCTAATCAAAATTAAAATTTCCTGTTCAATAATAGTCAACATTAAGAAAACAGATGAATACAAACTGAGAAATACATTTCAATACTTATATCAAAAAAAGTTATTTAAATATATATTTAAATATATAGACTCTGAAAAGTCTCATACAATTTATATTGACAACTCTAACAAAGCAACAGTATGAGAACAAAACACACTACAAAATGAACAAAAGCCTTGTGTTTCACATAAGAAGGTATGTAAATGACAAGTACAAGAAGTATGTCACCTTCTTAAACTATAGGAAAATTCAAACTAAAACTACATTGAAATATTAACCTGTAATAGTTTGGCTGAAGACACAGAGATTGCCAATACTGACTACAGTATGTGGCAGAACAGCTACTCCTGTACTCTGGCTGTTGGATTCTGAAATACACAAGCAATTGGATAGTTTGGTATTTTTTCATGAAGTTAAATATTCACTTACTCTATGACTCAGCCATTCGACTTCAGAGAGAGGAGAATTCTTGTATAAGGATAGTTGCAGCAGCAGCTTTCTTTGATTCAAATCAGGTAATAACCCAAATACCCATCAATTAACAATGATTAAATGAATTTTCATGTGCCCATGTGGAATATCACTCAGCAATAATAAGTAATGAATTATGGAGACATATAACAATATAATGTTGAATAAAAGAATCCTGAAATTAAAAAAGAAAGAATATATACTCTATAATTATATTCATAAAAAAACAAATATTTAAAAAAATATGTTGTTACAAACCAGAAAGTGGTTGCATGTGCATCTGAGGTGGATTGTCTTCAAAGAGCAAAAGATAAATTTCGGTGGTAATAGAATATTTGTTATCTTGATAATAACACTGAAATATAATAAATACACTTTGAAATAAACATTCAAGATGTCTCATTTTTTTTAACCTCAATGTTCATTTCATGTGTTCCAACTTTCAGAATGTCTTTGTCCCTAGCTATTCTAATTGTCTGATCTCTCTGTATAAGACCTGACACAGTTATTGATCACATAAAATGCCACATGCTGTCTTGCAAAATTGAGAGAGTTGAGACCTATACCTCTGTTTAGCAATATAAAATACTTGGACTTTTTTTCTGATGTCTCATAATTTTGCCTTTTTAAAATGTATGCTATATATTAATATGTCACCCAATATATAGTTGACCAACTCTTCTAATTTTGAATCAACTTCAATTTACTTAGCATACTATTTATATTTTCACCCAAATCCTTTCCAAGAAAAAGTATTATTAAATACATGGGCTAGTATTGAAGCAGACTCATGAGAGGCCACTGGCAGTAATCCAAGAAGACTCACTATCTGAGAAGCCTAAGCAAAAAATTAAGATGGATGTACTAGTCAAAGGATAAATTCCAGATTTAAAGAGTCTGACAACTGACATAACATAGAAACCAGAAAGTTATAAGAGGGGCTGGTCCTTAGAGTACAAATAAAAAGAAGACAGATGACTTCAATGGAAGAGTTTTGTTCTCTGAGAGTATTTATGAGAACAAAGTTAAATTTCTGGACTAGTAGAACGTAACGTAACTGATATATTAGAATGGCACAAGTCATAAAGTTTATGTGCTCTTCAAATGCGCTACTTGGATTTTTTAGAATTTCCTTTATTAAGAATAATATTGGGCCCACAGCCTAATATCAGGAAGGATATATTGATAAATCAGTTCAGATGATCCAGTTGGGAAGACTGGAAAATACAAGGATGAGAGGCAGCTAAGCAGTTCATTTCAGTAACAACATAAAGACATGAGTTTATTGAAAGTGGTTAGATAGTCTCTTAGCCAAATCCTCATCTCTATTTCAATCATATGTTGGCTTCATTCTTAGGCAACACTAGGCATCCTTACAGAGGATAGTACTGATGAAATTTCCTTGGGCAATATATCACATGTATGGATTTATATCCATTTATATAAATTTATATCATTGATATCAAGTCTTATATTCTGTTTGGGTCTTTTGTCAATCCTGGAACCAAGTAATTTGGTCAGGAATATGGAGGGTTCTAAAGCACCAGTCTGAGTTTCATGAAGTCCCTGAATTGGAAAAGTGAGGATAGGAACACATAAACACATGCACTTCCTTAGTTTGTTTGAAGGAAATTAACCTTATAAGAATAAAGTTAAGGAGATTATATTTTAATTAAAATTCAAGATTTAAATATTTTAAAACACACTTTTAAGTTTAAATATGTTCAATTTTGGTTTGTTCAGCTAAAAAATTGTTTTGTTAGCTTAGCTGTTCTGACATTTTTCTTATAGTAACAGGGTAGGTTTTTTCCTATTATGCAATAGGTTTTTATTATCATTAAAAATAGAAATACATACTTTTTGACAACACCATGTACAATAATAAAAATTTCAAATTCAGGGGATTCACAAATGTGTTATTTATGAATTCTTCTGCATATGAAAACATTGATTTAAGTATTCCAAATTAAGGGTCAGTTCCAGCAAGCAACCTGAGGTACTTAAGCACTAACCTTGACTATGTCACCATTTTCTTGCAACTTAATTGCCACATGGAAGACCCGTGTGAAACAAAAATAAGATGTCCATCCTCATAAATTCACTTTTAAAAATGATAACATTCCTTGGCAATCTTGATGTAGGTTTAATCAAAGCCCATAAAATGGACACATTCCTCTTAATTGATTGGAAACATTTATGATTACCCTGAGGGTGTTTTCAAATGTCTGATGAGTATAATATTATTGACTTTCTCTCTTGACAGTTTTAAAGCTGTTTATTACCCATTTGGCTACTTTCCAGCTTTCAGTTCTCTCATTTACTTAAATGTGCATCAGTAAGCATATAATTAATGCAAGCAGTTTATTGCACTATTTCTTTTGCATTAGTATATAATATGTCAATTCTTTAAAAATATTTTTTTGACTACTTTGGATTTATTCATCAGTAAAATGTCCTTTAAAAATATTGATTAACATTATTGTAAAGATGACTCTCATACTGAAAACCTATGAACTTAACAAATCCCAAGTTCTTAACAAAGAAAAAAATGTCATCAATGGGTCACAATTGCTATACTATATCACCTCAAACTCTAAAACACCATATTGTTACCTTTAGTTTTAAATATAAAGTAAAAAATATACCACAAGTGCCAAAAAAGTACTCACTAAATGACTCTAATTATTTTAGAAGTGAGAATTCCCCTAAATCAAATTTTAAAAATTGTCCAATATCAAAAAGTTTTATTTTCTCAGAACACAAGTCTTATATAGAGTTAGCTTTGCTGTTCACATGTTGGGAAGAATTCATGCAGCTCATGTATTGAGCAGTAAAAGGATTTCTCTTTATCAAAAAAAAAAAAAAAAAAAAGAGAAAGTCACAAGGTCCTAAATTTTTAAAAGTTTTCATACTGTAACAATTTCAGATATGCCAAGATTGGATAAGTGCAGTGCTGAAGTCTTCCTGCTCAAACTGAGGTCTTCAGTGCATCAAATGATCAATGATTAAATGTGCTTAATCTACTCAAAGGAAAAGAAATGAATAGAGGAAAAATTAGATATGCAAACTTTGTGGCAGATCTCTTTTCTTATTGAATTCAATATTTTAAAGGTAATATTTGAATACAAAAATCAGACCATAAGTTACTATTTTGATGCTTTCTGGAGAATGCCCCCACATTTAGCAAAATTGGAACTTTAATTTGCAAAATGAGTAGTATTGCAAGATTATACTGTGGTAATTGAGTTTCTGTTATCATCTGGTGGTATGTACAGTACCCTCAGTGACAACAAGGGTTTTTATTTTACTCAAGATTCTCTTCCAAGTACTTTTCCTAGTGATTGGCACAATGATTGTTTTAGAAAGTCATCTATATGGATGCTGACTATGGTATGGGGTGTAACATCACGTATCATGTATCTGGCTTATCATGTATTAGTCTTATTTTTCTGGTTTATCATATTTCTGATTTCTTTCTAGGGTCAGGTTAGAATTGCATTTCTATATTAAATTCCAATACTAAGATTTTTCTGCTGTAATCTATTTTAATATAAAACACTTTCAGTAAAAAGATTAAAATTAATCTTACTTTAGAGATCATAATATAGTCATTTTACATGATTTAATAAAATGAATCATTAAGTTCCAATCAGACACTACATCTTCAAGAATTGTTGTGGGAAGCTGGCCTAAGTAGGTAACACAATTTAGATAACAGAGAAATTGATGACTGTTAGAATATTAAGTTCTAAGAATGTTATAGAGATCAACTTTTATTTCTTATCAAGATTTTCTTCCATTTTTCATTTTTCTATAGAAAAAAATAGCAGAAAAAATAAGTAAAAAAATAGATAGACCTTTTGCCTGAGGTGACTAAACTGTTCATAATGAAAATGTACACTGCATAGAAGTTTACAGCTTAAAAACTGCTTTAACATGATACACATCCTATTTCTTTTTATCAGGAATCCCAGTAATTAGGTGAGGTAATGGCTCCCCTTGTAGGTAAGCTGTAGGTGGTTACTACTTTCCTGATGTTTTCATTCCTTGTTACATTGCCTATATTCGGCAACATCACATTAACACATAATTTCCTGCATAAATGTCTATTCCTCCTCTAAAATGGAAACTTTCTGAGTACAGAAAGTATGCCTGTATCATCATTATGAAACTACCACATTTTTAAAAATTATGTATCATATCTGTATATGGTAGTCAACACCCTTCCTTTTAAAAGTGACAGAAGCTCGCTTCAAACTAAGCTACTAGTTTTGAATTGTTTTTTCTGAATTGACTCTTGTAGTTGGGAGAAGAGCTGGCTATGTCTGTTTCTCTTTAGGTACTTTCTCACCTCCTAGCTCCTGCAATCCCAAACTACATCACAACTTGTGTTACCAAAAAAAACCAGTTGTTTTACATTATCTCGTTATCAATCTCTGCTTCAGTGCTATAACTACTCTTAGACTAATTATTTAGGCCAAGGCTATGATGCACCCAAATGAACCAGCTCAAGACCACAGGACCGTCCAGTAATATAAGGTAGAGTGCGGGGCACATGTGGAACACAGGGAAAGGGAACAGGTTTATTTCTTACATGAAAAATGCCAACTTGTGTCACTCGCTGCGGTTGGCCGCTGCTCCGCATTCTCCCTCTGCTCGCCACCCGTCCTCCGCCAACCGCAATGGAAGAGGAAATCTCTGCGCTCCTCATTGACGATGGCTCTGGCATGTGCAAAGCTGGGCCAGAAGGACTCGTATATGGGTGACGAGGCCCAGAGCAAGCGCGGCATCCTGACCCTGAAGTATACCATCGAGCACAGCATCGTCACCAACTGGGACCATATGGAAAAGATCTGGCACCATGCCTTCTACAACGGGCTGTGCGTGGCCCCCGAGGAGCACCCGGTGCTGCTGACTGAGTCCCCCCTGAACCCCAAGGCCAACAGGGAGAAGATGACTCCGATCATGTTCGAGACCTTCAACACACGGCCATGTATGTGGCCATCCAGGCCTTGCTGTCCCTGTTCGCCTCTGGGCGCACCACTGGCATTGTCATGGACTCTGGTGACGGGGTCACCCACACAGTGCACATCTACGAGGGCTACACCCTTCCCCACGCCATCCTGCATCTGGATCTGGCTCGCGGGGACCTGACAGACTACCCCCTGAAGATCCTGACAGAGCGCGGCTACAGCTTTACCACCATGGCGGAGCTGGAGATCCTGCGTGACATCAAGGAGAAGCTGTGCTACTTTGCCCTGGACTTTGAGCTTGAGAGGGCCACTGCTGCATCCTCCTCCTCCCTGGAGAAGAGCTACGATCTGCCTGATGGGCAGGTGATCACCATGGGCAACGAGCGGTTCCGGTGTCCAGAGGCACTCTTCCAGCCCTCTTTCCTGGGTATGGAATCCTCTGGCATCCACCAGACCACCTTCAACTCCATCATGAAGTGTGACATCGACATCTGCAAGGACCTCGAATGCCAACACCCTGCTGTCGGGGCGGCACCACCATGTACCCCGGCAACGCTCACAGGATGCAGAAGGAGAACACAGCCCTGGTCCCCAGCACCATGAAGATCAAGATTATTGCTCCCCCTGAGCTCAAGTACTCTGTGTGGAGCGGCGGCTCCATCCTGGCCTCACTGTCCACCTTCCAGCAGATGTAGATCAGCAAGCAGGAGTACGAGTGGGGCCCCTGCATTGTCCACCGCAAATGCTTTTAGATGGACTGAGCAGGTGCCAGGCACCTGCTGCATGTGCTGAATCTGGAGTATAAATTTGCTCTGGCAAATTTGAACCTAGAATAAGCCTTTGAAAAGAAATTGTTCTTGAAGCTTGTATCTGATATCAGCACTGGAATGTAGAACTCGTTGCTGATTTTGACCTTGTATTCAAGTTAACTGTTTCCTTGGTATATGTTTAATGCCCTGTGCATATCTTTGATTTAAGCCCTTAGTCCATGTGGCTCGGTCACCTGGTACCTGAGGTGAGAGCATGCATAAAGGAGAGAAGTCCGTGGCTTAGCGAATCTGAGACCACATCAGTGATCTGTGCAGGGTATTCATGTGTCAGCTGACAGACTTCCTGGATTGCTCCGGCTGGCAAGAGTTCCTGGGCCAGCTGTCACTTCTTGTGGTCCAACAGGGTGGGAAAGTGTGAGCCTTAGGACCCAGTTTCCGTTCTTACCAATGTTCTCCTGCCCGACCACCATTGGTTATTACTTGCCTTGAGTTAGAAACAGTTTGCATTTACATCTGTAAATTTATTCATTTTAATTTATGTAAGGTTTTTTACTCAATTCTTTATCAGATGACAAATTTTTGGTTTTCTATTGTTATGTGAGAACATTAGGCCCCAGCAACACTTCATTGAGTAAGGAAAAATAAAGTGCTACAGTACAAAAAAAAAAAAAAGGAAAATTGCACCTTATTATTTGAATAAAGGAGACAGAATACTGGAAACAAAAAACAGAAGCTATCAATTATGAACTTGCTAGAAAGTGGAGATCCAAACCTGATTTTGTGGTATCAAATGCAGTTTTACTTTCCCCTAGATGAAAACCTGTTTTATAAAAGATAGGTGGAAACCAAATGTGGTGGCTCACTCCTGCAATCCCATCAGCTTGGGAGACTGACAGGAGGATCAGGAGTTCAAAGCCAGCCTCAGAAAAAGGGAGGTGCTAAGCAACTCATGAGACCCTGTTTCTAAATAAAACATGATGTGGCTCAGTGGTTGAGTGCCCCTGAGTTGGATCCCCAATATCCACCTCCCAAGAAAAAGATACGGATTGTGACTAGACATAACTTAACAGGGCTTTTCACATCATTTTTTCCTGAAAACCAAAACAATATTTTTTGATCCCAAAAATGTAGGGAAAATTTCAGACTCTGATCTTTTCCCTAAAATCCCCCTTCAAAACTGGAGAACGTATTCCAGCAACTGTTGGGAGTACTGGCAGCTGACTACCCTCCACAAGAATTGCCTTCACCTATGCAGAATTACTTAGGATCCATGCAGTGTTAAAAAGCCTCTCCTTCTTCTAGACTTACCTACCTTGGGTTCACTCTGAAAACTATCAGGCCTTCAGAGCTCCCTTCGGAGGTTCGTTGAGACCAAATGACAGCACCACATCTCTTTGCAGTATCCTCTTTGCTCCCTTTCCTTATGTACAAGAGTGATTCCTGAGAGCAGTCCTTAATCACCTTTCTGTTATCTAACCTCCATCTCAAGTTGGCATCCATGAAAACCCAACCTTCTACAATTTGGTATGTTTTTCCTGAAGCTGAAGGATGACTTGAGTTTGACTAGTAACTGAGAATTATTGAAGGTTATTGGGAAAGGTATTTACATGTTTGTAATGTTACTTAACACTTTTATTTTAAATGTCTATTTAATTGAAATGTATGCACTATTTAGTTAACATGGGATATCTAATATCTTATTTCCTATTATTATAATGTAGATTAATAAGATAAGTAGAAAATACATTCCAAGTTAACAGACCTATATAGTAGGTAAAATCCTCTAGGGAAAAAAATCACTAAAAGTAGTAACAAAATACTAATCTGGGTCCTTCAATAACTATGCTTAAGGGAAGCAAGCAGATTAGATAAAAATATAATATGTGCAGATTGTGTTGGGTATGTATATTTACTGGAGAAAGAGAGGACTCATAACCACCATGAATTTTCTCAAAGGAGCCTGTAACACAAGGTTACGAAATTGGAGCACTGGTTCCCAAGTTGGTCTCTTAGGAACCATCAAGTGAGGGAAAAAATCACTGGATTTTGTCCAGAGTGTTTCTGAGTCCATAAGAGTGGGGATGGGCTCAGACATTTTCAATAAGTTCTCCAAATGATTCGTAAATAAAATTCAGTGGACCAAAATTTGAAAAAATGCTGACTTAAGAATCAAAGCATAGTTCTATATAAGTTTCTATTGCTGGTGAGCATATTACCCCATAGTTAGAGATTTAAACAACACAAGTACAGTTGGATAGTTTAGACTTCTGGGCTAAAATCAAAGTACTGGTGAGGCTGTGTTATTTTCTGAGGACCCTAGGGAAGAATCCATTTCCTCACTTTTACCAGCCCACCCACTTTTCTTCACTCTTGCTCCCCTCCCCTTAACTTCAAAGGCAGCAACAACTGCATCTCAACCCATTCTTAAGTGGTCTGCTCTCCCCGTTGCTCCTCCTCTGCCTCCCTCTTCCAATTATCAGGGCCCAAGATTATACTGATTCTACCCATATGGGTTGGTCTCTCTATATTAAATTCACCTGACTAAGAACCTTAATTCTGTCTTCATCCTTGATCCCTCTTTGCCAGGTAACCTAGCGTATTATGGGGATTACAATATGGGCATTTTGAGGGCAGCCTTTCTTTTGCTTACTATAAATTCCTTTGTTGTGCCTAGGGAAAAGACTTATTTTCCCCTTAATCTTGTGTTTAATAACTCAGTTAATGAGCCCCCAACCCTTGCTATTATATAATCATCTAGTCAGTAGAATTAATAATTACTTGGAACTACTGAAACTATTGTTTAACTTTCTGTTATCAATAAATAGCACTAGTCAGAGGGGTACCAGCCTGGTAGCTCCTTCAGGTCAAGCATCATGTCATTTTTATTTCTGTAACCCTTGGAACTTTGTTCATTAACTGCCAACTAATCAGCATACAGATAATGAAACTGAATAATTGTGATGGTAATCTTCATGTTTAATTAACAAAACCAAAGTCCTACTATCTCTTTTAATGATTCCTTTACACAGAGCAGCTAATAGCATGATTCAGATCCTTCTCTCATTGCACTTACCAATTGCTATTTATCATGAGTATTTAGTGTCACTCTCCTCTCTTATAAGCAAAACTATTACTGCTTAACAACTGCATCCCAAAAGCTACCTTGGATTTTATACTCGCTTTTTTTGGGTTAGCAAGCTATCAGTTGATTTTAGACAACTGCATTATGGGTGGGAGAAGCATAGTCAGTTAATGTGTGGAGAAGCATAACAGTTAATGTGCTGTTATTGATAATAGGAACTGTCCTGTCATGTGTTAGACCCTACATTGGATTTTGTATACATACATACTTGCCAATTTAAATATTCAAAGAACATTCACACCAAAGGTAGAAAATTCATGTTAATTGTGTTCAAGTCCCAATGTAATACTTCTGCCTGTGGCTACCAAGTTCCATTAGAACTAATCCTTTATTTAATCCATGTGACAATGTTTTACACCTTTAAGTACTTTCCAAGTTGAATATTTAATGAGCACACAATACCTTTGATATTCCATCTCTTCTATCTCTTGTTCTGCTCTAGCTGAACCTTTTGTCCTTTTAATCTGCTTCAATGCTTGAGTTTCTAATATAATTAGGAATGAGGAATGTAAGGTAGAATTTATACAGGATGTCTATTCTGAACACTGTGAGTCATCATACAAGTGAATATAGCCTATTTATTTAAAAAATAAAACCAACCATAAGAAGAAATAAAAGTTTTTTATTAATTTGAAACTTTGCAAATGTAAAATTTTGTTACCTGTCAGTTTCTAATTTTACAGCTATTTCTGGTTCTTTGGGCTTATTTAGTGTTTTTATTATTCCCCTTGAGAGGCTTAAGATACACTCAATTAGGGATTTTAAGATACAGTCTATTCATAATATGTTCCTAAATACTATTTGTTTCTTACTTTTGCTAATTATTTTCCTTTAAACTTTTTTATAGCCTGGACTTATTACCTTGTAAGTTAAGATTTTGTGCCTAGTACACTTTCCAATCATATTTAGCACTTTAAATCCCTACTATAAACATCTAAAGGGGCACTAGAAAGAAATATTGATAACATGCAGATACTTATTGGTATGTAAAATATATATCTAAGTGTACATTTTTAATTTCTTTATTTAGACTCGATTTTACTTTCCTTATTTGAATGTGAAGTAAACACTGGACTTTTTGGTAACTTTTCAGAACTTTCTTTATTTTGGAATGGATGTGTGAATATTTTATAGACTCATTTAAAAGTGATACCATTTATAATGTTTTCTTAAATGCTAAAATGTATTTTAAAATTTGTTTTACACACATGGTGTATTCTTTATACTCTTAAAAAGAAAACTATATCGTACCAGGTTTTTCAAATTTAAGCTAAGGAAGTAGTACTGATAAAATAGACCAAAATGCAGATACTTTACTTGTGGTCCAAGTGACCTAATATGGTTTAAAGACAATTTCATAAAACACTGTTGCTATTTATTTAGATTATAAATGTCAATTTAATGATATTGCTATTTATTTTAAGAAACACTGGTAACCTTGATTCATATTCATCTGTCATCAGTGATATTCATACATTCTTTAATGCCAGGTAAAATAGAGAGTTACTTTACTTCTTCCATACTTTAGTAAAGGAAATTTCTCTCTACCTCCCTCCATTCTATGCCCACATTTTTCAGAGTTAAGATAGTTTAGAATGCTAAGTGGATAGACAGAAATCCATTTTTAAAATAATTACATTTTTGACACACAGTCTATGGGGTCAAACCACAAACATATTTGAGAGTTCCATCAGATACTCAGTAATTTTAGACAGCAAACAGTAAACTATTCTGATATTAGTGAAATAACTTTTGACTCCCTTCTGTGTTGTAACTCACACTTTGATGGGTTTTTAATATTCCTAGATATCCGTGGAATACAAGAGTTTTTGGACAAAGTGTCTCAGCAAGGAATGGACGTTGCACTTCAAAAGGTAGAAAACAACATCAATAAAATGATCACCACTCTCTTTGATACCATGAGGATAGAGGAATTGAATCGCTATCGAGACACTCTTAGGAGAGCCATCCTTGTTATGAATCCTGCCACAGCCAAGTCCTTCATTAGTGAGGTAAGTAAAAATCATCATGCAGTTGGGGTATGGTGGAAAAACTAAATACTTTGGAATGAGCCCTGTAGAGGAGTGAAAGTTAAGAGCAGGGTGAGAGAATTAACTGCTCAACTCTCATTAACACTAATGGAGGAAACACAGCGAATTCTTTGCACATCACATTTACCCCATACTGTCCAGTTAATTGCTGAGAATGTTTGTGTTTATGTATATTTAGGCACAAAGCCAGGGCAATTTTAAGAAGTCTTATGAGGGTTGAAAAGTGCTGTTGACCTGAATAGATCTATCAAGGTAACGAATGAATTCACAAGGGTACAGCTAACTAATACTTAAATTTGCAAGTTAAAATTTTACTTCTGAGAAAAGATTTACTTGAATAGAATGTGATTGCCTAAACATGATTACTTTAAAAAAATATAACAGATTTACTTTTGCTCTGGGAACTCTGTACGAAGACAAGTAATTAAAACTGCATAAAACTAAGCAAAGTGATGACCATTGCACATTTTATGATGCCACATCTTCAACTTTTTAACTGTGGCTGCTAATTTGGTTAGAAGATTTAAAACTCTGTAAAAATACAGGATTTTCCAGTGATTGTTGTTACATCTCTTTATTCTGAAATGCTTGTGATTATCTTGCAAAGGATTATTATCAAGCCATTTTAGCCTTACTTCCATTTTAATTTTGCCTAGTAATAGAACTGATCATGACATTCATATGTCACATCGTGTTTCTAAGTTTGGTGACTTTATTTTGTTCATACTTTTTTCCTCACTTAAGCTCTATGGTTTCTTTACCTTCTAAGTCCTGCTATAAATTAAGAAGTGTTAGAAGTTCTTTGATGCTCTGTAATAGAATTGTTTTCAAGAATCTTGAAGCAAAATATAAATCACAGAACGGTAAACCTTATGGAAACTATCAGTAATATCAATTTTTTATTTTAACACAGAATTTTGTTATGCAGTTATGGATAAATATAGAACTTTAACATTTTGAGTTTAGAAAATAACTTAATATCATCAAACCACTAGATTTTTCCACAATAGAAAGAACATTTTTAGCTTTAGAATTGATTCTTTCAAGAAACACAAAATATTCTAGAATATTAAAAGCAAGTATGAAGAGATGTAATATAAATCAAAATGGAAAAAACTGCAGTAAATGAAGTAGCAGCATCAGTGGTCACCAGAGAAGACTTCATTCACTTTGTATCTTTCGTAGGAATCCACAAAAGTGTTATAACAAGACAAGTGTAAGTCCATCTCAGCTCCTTTCTTGTTATAAGTCATGGAAAAATTACTTAATATTTCTGAGTCTCCATTTTGTCATCAGTAAAATGAGAATAAGATTGGTTTAAGCACAGTAAGAGAATAATGTAGATTAATAAGATATCCTATGGAATATCTTAAAAAGTGGTGGTGGGCAGGGAGAGACCTGGCAGTTAGTAGATACTCAAGAGACAGAAACTTCTAGATCACTTTGTCTAGGGAAAAAAAAAATGGACAAAAAGTGCCTGCTAATGTGAAAATTCTGTCAAGATGAGCAGACACACCCCTTCATTGTATGCTCAGAGTAAAGTTTTGTGAAGATTAATAGTGAGCTACATGAGGAAGAGCAGTGGTATATGCTGTGTGAAATGAGGATTTACCCCAGATGGCAAAGGCCCTGGAGTGCCAGAACAACAGTTGATCTCTCTTTGGTGAACATTTAGAAGCAATTGGCTGAGAATGGGGGATGGCATGCTCAGACTTTCCTATTGAGAACTGACAGCTGGGGAGCCATGAGTTGGAATGGTTCCCTTTCAGACAGAGAAGATGGAACTGGTGGTTGTGGGACACAAGTCCATAGGAGTGAGAGTCACTCAGGGGCAGACTGTCAAGAGTTCAAGTGTCCAGGAAATGGAAAATCAGAGAATGTAGAATTTTTAATCTGGATTCCAGGAGATGATGGTATACTACTGGTTTGCTAGAGCTTCATTACAAAATACTACTACCAGGTGTCTCAAACAACAGAAAATTATTGTCTCCCAGTTCTGGAAGCTAGAAATCCGAAATCAAGATATTAACTAAGTTGGTTCTTTCTCAGAACTGTGAGGGAAGGAGATGTTCCAGATCGCCCCCCTCCCCTGCACTCTGGCTGGTAGATGGCTTTCTTCTCCTTAAGTCTCTTCACATCATCTTCCATCTGCAGGTCTGTCCAAACTTCCCCTTTGAAATGACACCAGTCATTTTGGATTAGGGCTCACCCTACTGACCTCATTTTTACTTGATTACCTCTGTAAAGGCCTTATATCCAAACAGAGTCAAATTCTAAATCTGAGTGTTAGGACTTCAGCATGTGAATTCTGCATGGTAGACGGCAATGAAAACAATAATTTAACCCGTAACAGACGTCATTCTTGGTTATGAGCAAATAGCTTTATTTGCTCACAGGGGAAGGATTTAGAGTTCAATTTGAAACATATGGTGTTTGAGCCAAAGTGTCCTACCCAGGTGATTATAACTGCATTTTAACAATTTTGTTCCTAACTCCCTTACTATTTACTGTTTTTCTCCCTACTTATTAATTTCTAAGGTTTTTATAAACAATAAACTCATTTCATTCTCATACAAAAACTTTTGAGTTGGTATTGTCATTATCCATGGTTTATTATAAATTAGACACTCAAATGTTAATTAATTAGTCAAGATAAAACAACTAATAAGAGGTAGTTCTGGAAATGATTCCAAGTAGTCTGTCTCCAGAGCCTGTGTGCTTAATCATAGTTCTCAAAAAGGGTGGTTGCAAGTGCACAACTTGAGTTCAGGAGAAAGATCAGGGTTGGAGGTGTCAGTTTTTTAAAAGCAGTAAAGATTGATTTATTGTCCAGTTTAACCTGCATCCTGTGCTAGGCTATAGCAATGCTTATGAAGATCCAGTACCTCTCTTCAGGTTTCTAGTCTGGTACCAGGGAAGGAAATAGAATGTCAGCATTAGAGGATGCAGTAATGGCAGGTCTCACATCCATCTCCAGCTACAGGGCCACCTGTAGTAGTGTGGAACCACCTCAGATCCAGTTTCAGTGGTAAAGTGTGTGATTGTGGAATTATTGAGGAAGGAGCTTGGGTCCCAAAGGAGGTGCGGCTTGAGTTGAGCATTAAAAGACATATGGAATTTGATTAGGCATAGAAAGGAGAGGAATACAACCCAAGAAGCAGGAAAATCAAGCATAGGGGAAAGTGGTGGAGCAAGATTACAAAGAGCCAGGGAAATAATGGATGAAGGTGGGTGTGCTGAGCACTCTGTTTAGAGGTTTGGTAATGAAAGTAAAGACAAATTATGGATAATTAAAAAAAAAAAACCCTATATGTTGAATACCAGCAACAGAAAAAATGGCTCATTTTGTAGGAAAGAAATTGTTGAGCCATTTTATATAGACCTTGGTATGCCAAGCAGTTAAAAAGTGTAATTGTAGAATGAAGAGGGAACATTGATAAGACTCTGGTGGTAGAATTTGTGAAACTCTGCCAGGGAAGGACTACCCATGACCAATAATCTAGAATTACTATTTCAAAGATAGATGAAATTATTTCAGACTTGACCATTCTTGAATTTCCCATAATCCATTTCAACCAATATGATTTTGACTTGTATTCTCATTTTGGCCCCCTCTCCTAGACTCTCAAATACTTGTAATAAGGTATTGCTTCCATCTTTGTTCCCAAACACATAAAATCTATGTATGTGATTTTTCTTGAGAGACTTTTCTGCTTTCCTCGACTCAGTCACCAGTTTTTCCCCTAGTAACTTGTGTGTATAATCACTAATTTTTGTCTCCAAGCTGTGAACAAATTTATTCCATAGTTACTATGATTTAAATATGATATTCCCCCAAAGCTTCTTTGAATGCAGGAATATTCAGAGGTGAAACGATTAGATTATGAGAGCTATAGCCTAGTCAGTCCTTACTACTTTGAATGGAATGACTGGGTGGTAACTGTAGGAAGGTGGGGCATGGCCAGAGGAGATGGGTCACTGGGGTGTATGCCGGAAGCATGAATCTTCTCTGTGACCCTCGACCCCACTCACCACTTCCTGAGGCTGCCACTAACTGAAGAGCTTTTCTCCACTGGGTCCTTTTCTCATGATGTTCTGCCTCATTTTGGGTCCAGAACAATGGAATTGGCCATCTGTGGGCTAAGACCTCATAAACCACAGGCTCCAAATAAACTTTCTCCTCTAAATTGTTCTTGTCAGGTGTTTTGGTCAGAGAGACCCAAAAACAAACAAACAAACAAACAAAAAATCTAACTAAAACAACAGTTATCTCACACAGTGATATAGGAATGACAGAAAGAATGTGAGCCACTTGCACATCAACCTAAACCAGCAATACTTTTCTGATCTGCATGGTGCTTCCTGTTTCTCAATGAGCTGTTTTCAGACACTGTCCAGCTTGTTTCTGCTTTCTTATGGGTCCTAGGAGTCCTTCCCCTGCTCAGGGAACAGGCTGACCCTATCTCTGCTAGAAGCAGTTCACAGAAACAGCAGGCAGCTCTGAATTCAAAAGAATGCACTTAGGTTCTACAGACACAAAGAAAAATAGTACCTGACCTAGAGAATTGCTGAGTGCAGTGGAAGAGGCAGTCATATAACTAAATGATAAAATGTAAAAGAAAAATGCTGTCCTAGTGATGGGTAAATGGGGTTCCTAGAATCTGGTAAGAGAACTGACTCTGCTGAAAGGTTGACATGGTCAGGACAAGTTTCACAGAGAAGTTTCTTCTCCAGAATCTTGAAAAGGGAATAAGAATTCATCAGGCAGGCAATGGGGTAAACTGCAATTCAGACTATGTATATTTGTACGCATATGTAATAAGTTTACAGAGGAAAAAATCTAATTCAAACAAAGCTTTTTGATAAAAAAAGAGTTCCTCAATTCTTTTCTTTCTACCTCTAATTTTTTTAAAGAATTACTTATTTTTAATTTTAATTGCATTTGCTTTTGAATATTCTGTGCATTCATATAGCCCAAGATTTAAAGTTTTAAAAGGATCACTTCCTGCCACCACTCCTCAAACACGTGTTTTTCTTCTCCTAAAGCATATAACATGTTTCCTGTGAATTTCAGGACCACAACACACACACACACACACACACACACACACACACTTTTTAGTCTTTTTTACAGAAATTATAGCATACTAGGTATAAATTCTCCTTCTGGATTTTTTTAACAGGAGATTTTCCCTTTGACATATATGAAGTGCCCCTGATAGTTTTAGTGTTAATATAATATTTCATTAGCTCTTTAATTTTTTTTCTACTTTTCCTTACTCTGGTGATATTATTCATTGACTTACTATTTTATTTTTTTCTGTTTCTTTTCTTATGTGTTAAATGAAATACTAGTTCATCTACTTCATCCATATTAACTCCTCTCAACATTACAACAATTTTAAAAAACATCAATTGACACCAGTATATCTTGATTCATGTACTACCTACTAGAGACAGAATAGCATGTAGAAAGATGTTTTTCACAATTCTACTTTCCCCTCCCAACTTCCATGATTCACAGTTTTACTTTTATATATAGTGTGCTCGAAACACATATCTTTTATTTGGTAACCATAAATAAAACTTTCATACCTTAGCTAAAAGTCAATTCTATAAGAAAAAAAATCCACCAATATACTTATTTTTTATCACTATTAATATTTTTCATGACATAATGAAATATTAAGGTAAGATTATGTTGATGTTTTTCTCACCTTTAGAATTTTTATTTGAATTATTATTTTTTTTACTTTTTCATAATTTCATCTTTATTGGTTGCTTAAGTTTTGAATTCTTATCTTTCTGAGCAAATAAAATTCCCTGATTCCTTCAAACAGATCCTTCCCTCTCAGAGCCCATTCTTTCTGCTGTTTTTCTGGCATTTTCTTTATATCTGAAAAATTTGTGGGTCAGAGCAACAAATTCTTGGATCCATGTGTGATAGTTTTTTAGTTTCCTTTTTTTTGGGGGACTATCTTCAAGTAACTTTTTAAGAGAGAGTGTGTGGGAGGTTTAATTTATCACGCTTTTCATTTATGAATGTGTATTTATTCTCACTTCATCCTTGATGAATAACTTGGCTAATTATAAATTCCTAGATTAAAAATCACTTACCTCATAACATTGATAGCATTGCTTCATTGTACTCTGGCTCTCAATCATTTAAATTGAGCAGACAGAACATTTACATTTTATTGGAGGCGATACTAGATTTAGAATGTGTGTGATTGTGCTATCTTAGCTCTACATTACAATGCTAACGTTAGTTGCCCCCATTCACCCCCAGAAAGTCCAACTACACCTATTTCTTTAAGACAATTTAAGTTTGTTTGTTTGTTTGTTTTTGGCATAAGAACAAACTGTCACTTTCAGGGACATTTTGCACATGACAGTGTGTGAGAAGTACCCAAGAGAATCAACATACATCCTCCTTATTCACTAATTCCATATTTAGCAATTTCCCTAGTCAATAAAATTTATGTATAACTCAAAAATCAATACTTAGGGTGATTTTGTGGTCACTTATTTTCAGAGTTGCAAAAATTTGAGTTCTCCAACAGACCATATTCCCAGATAAGGTCAAAAGCCACCCTCTCCATTCTTGTTTCAATTCTCATACTGTAAATAAACAGCCTTCCCCGTCTATTTTGGGCTATTTTTTAAATTTTTGTGCCTGTGCGTGTGTGTGATTTTGCTGCTTAAAATGCCCTAAAAACTGCTGAAGTGCTACACAGTTTCCCTAAAGACACAAAAAAACTTTCATGTGCCTTACAGAGAAAGGGGCTGTTAGATAAGCATTATTCAGACGTGACTTATAGGACCTTTGACTCCGTTCAATGTTAATAAATAACAAAATATAATAGAGTAACTTTAAGTAGAAATGTACAGAATTAGAGATCTACAGGAACCACAATCGGTATTTCCCCAATGAACAATACTATAGTATACACGAATTCAGTCACAGGGAATTTTATAGAACATTAGCTCTGCAAATGACAAAAATCAACTGTATTCTCAGAATTTTCACATCCTCAGCTCATTTCTACCCTGTGTTGGGCCTGACAGTTCCTGTAGAGCTTGGATAGAGGTCTGTGTACTTAGCCGCTGCCCCCTATGATGATATCTAATCTACGGCTCCTAACACATGTTTCATTACGTATCACTGCAATCTCTGCTTTTTGTTTTTCAGTAATTTATTTTAAAATGCCTTTCTATGGCCCCTTTTTTTTTCCTCATGGTCATTGCTTTATATATCCATTCACTGCATATTTTAATGGGATTTTGAGAGTCATCCCTTCTATTTTTTATTGTTTTTGTAGTTTTAGATGGACAGAATGCCTTTATTTTATTTGTTTATTTTTATGTGGTGCTGAAAATCGAACCCAGTGCCTTACACATGCTAGGCAAGCATCTGACACTAAGGCCCAACTCTAGCCTAAGAATCATCCCTTTTGACCTTCTTGAGTTGAAAGTTCCAAAAAAAAATTTTTTCCCCAGATTTTTAGAGATTAAAATTAAAGAAACATAAAAGACTTATAAAAACAATTTTTATAGTTTTTAAGAAATAATATGAAATCATAACATTTTCAGTCAGAATATACAACATGTAACATTTTGGTCAATTCTATGTTGACTGTTGAGAAAATTAAAGACCTGTCAGGATCTAATCAATACTGTTCTGTAACTCCTTCCAGCAATATTCAACACTTCTGCAGTTGGTACCCATAGTAGATGGTAGGAATGGTTGGTGCACCAGACTTTGAAACTGGTAAACATAAGTTTTCAGGGGGTCAAAGTGGTTCATGATTGTCAGATTCTAAGAGAAGTATTTGTAGAAATTACCTTACCATGGAGTTTATGATGGATAGAGAGACAAATGAAGCTTGAAGGACATGGATGGATTGGGATAATAGGAAAGATAGAGGAACAAAAGGTTATGAGGAGGGCAGAAAGACAACCCAGTTGAGTAAACACCTAAGACAAGGAGAGGCAAAGGGGAAAGATGCTGGTCAATGAGGGCAATAAAAACAGATCTCCTAACTTTACTGTTCACTATACTTCATACGTTGGTGTGAAAAGTTATTGTAATGTTCAAAGGAAATAATAAAAGTCAAAAAATTGAGTTTTAAAGAAGAAATTGCTCACTTACCATTGTTATTTAATTGCTGAGGGGAAAAATAGGCATATCAGTTCTGTTTGCATCTTTATTTTCCTGTCCCTGGAGCAATTATGTGGCATTGAGTTAATTATGTTTCCTTTGAAGTCTCAGAAATTCAATACATTAAATATCTACAGTTAGTGCTCCACCTCTTATTTAAGAGTTTCAGAGCTTTAATAAAAAATACTGCAGTTATGAACAGCTGAGTAAATCAACCTGCTGTGATATCTGCTGAAAATTGTCACAGTGTAAGTGTGAGTGTCCTTGAAATGAATATGGTGAAACAGGAGTGTTTACATGGTTTTATTTTAAGTATGAATTGGAATGAAATTTTGAAAGAACAAGTTTTTGTGTAGGAATAGTGTTTCATTTGTTGTTGTGTAAGTTATATTCTTTCCAGAAAGAATGTACAATTCCTACTTAAATAAGAATATTTTGGCCAGGGTTTTCTAGTTTTCAGGTCAAATAAGATATATCAATTATTTGAAAACAGGGAGGTTTAGTATTTGCATGACAATGACTATCATTTCTAATGTAGGATTTTCTCTTCAAATTTTTGGGAAGGAACCTCACTTTTACATGAGATCCTTTTACTTCACAATAAAAAGAGTAATGTCTCTTATCCCTTACACCTACCTGATGAGTTAGTTTTTGTTCTATTGTACCATATCCTAGATTCAGAAAGAATAAAATTTGATACTGTCAAAGAACAGAAAGACAATGTTACTTTCTTCAACTACTTTAGCAGTTCCCATAAATAAGCCTCTGGGAAAGTTTAGCATCTAAGTGAAAGTAACTTGTCTCAACAGATTTAGAAAGAGTTCTCCTCATCAGATGACTATAATAGTTATTTAAATAACTTATTTTTCTCTAAATGGAATTACCTGGGGACATTAAGCAATGTACAGTTTTAAAGATGAAGTTATTATAAGGTATTTTAAAAAGGAAAATATGATAAGAATTTTTTCCAAAATATATCCATTGCATGAAAATCTCTGATCATACTGTGTTAATAGATGACTGCTATGTATTTAAAGTATATTTTTAAATAAAACATTCATAAATAATAGAATAAATTATAAGTACTTACAACTCAACAATGTTATTTACAGCCCACATTAAGACTGAGAAACAGAACATAACTATTATTCCCACAACTATTATTCCCACATGTTCCTCCTATACACCCCGTAGCTATGATCCTTGTCAAGGGCATTCTGGCTTCTAACACAATAAACTAGTTTTGGAAGCCATGTATAAATTATGGGTCTGTTTGAGTCATCGTAAGGCAAGAAGGCTACTTTTCTGGGAAGTCCTGGGTGAATTCCTTGGATTAAGAAAGCCCAGATTATGCCGACACCTTGCCTTACCTTACAGCCATAGGTTCAAATGCAGCCACCTGGAGATGGATGTAACCTGCCAAGCCCCAAACAACTTTTTCTCACCACAGTCATCCTGTTTTCCTGTAGAAGCTCCTCACTGAATCCCTTTGGTGTGCCTATCCACATAAATGACTACTCGGGCTCCATCCATTTTGTTGTCAGATCCAGTTTTGTCCAGGGCTGGTCACCCACCATTCCCCACTTTAATTAATAAATTTATCTTTAAATTATTTATATAATTTCTGATTAATTTTCTTAATCCAGATTACTGCCTGCATGGATTAATCATTCTACTGCTGTGCTGGATGCGGTGGGCAATAAACTAGTATTTGATGTTAAACTTTATATGAAAAGAATCATTTAAGAGAAATTGCGGTATATATGTATATGTATGTATACATACATACACACACACACACACACACACACACACAATGAATGAAATATTATTCAGCCTTAAAGAAGAATGAAATTATGGCATTTGCCAGTAAATGGATGGAACTAGAGAATATTATGCTAGGCAAAATAAGCCAATCCCAAAGAACCAAAGGCCAAATATATTTTTTTTCTGATATGCCAATGCTAATTCACAATAAGTGGGGGGTGATGATAGAGGTACTTTGGATTAGACAGAGGGGAGTCAAAGGAGGGGTGAGAGTGTGGAAGTAGGAATGACAATAGAATGAATCTAACAGTATTACCCTTTTTGCATATATGATTACATGACCCATGTAACTCTACATTATGTACAACCAGAAGAATGAGAAGTTATACTTCATGTATATATGAGTGTCAAAATGCATTCTACTGTCATGTATAATTAATTAGAACAAATTTTAAAAATTAAAAAAATAATCATTTAGTATATAATTTTTGACTCCTTTCTTCTGCTCAGCACTGTATCTATGAGATTCTCCCATAAAGTATGTATGAAAAATTCATTCATTCTGATTGCTTCAAAGTATTTCATTGTATCTATATGCCACAGTTTATGCAACTTCTGTTGTTGGTTTTTCCAAGTTTATCTTTTACGAATAATGATTCTTCACACTTTTTTTTGCATATGTATTTATTTCTCTGTGGTATGTACCTAAATATAGAATTACTAGCTGGAGAAGTATACATAAGACATGTCATATGTTCACACTGATACTGTTAGTTTTCTGAAATGTCACTCCAACTTGACTCTTACTGGTGGCAACTAAAAGCATTCTAATATTCCAGTTCCTCACCAATACTTGTTATTTTGTCTTATTTATGATGGCAGATATGTATTTGATTCAGATTTTCTTTTTAATCTGCATATTTCTGAGGAATGATTTTGGCATATTTATTGGCTTTTTGGATTTGACTTTTAGGAAGTGCATGTTCAGCTTACATTTTTCCCCCCTCATGATTTGTTAGAAGGTCAGAGCATGGCATGCCTCCCAGCCTGCTGTATTCCATCCCTGGTAGAGGTGGCCAACACCAGCCTGGGTTTAGTCCTCTGTGTCTCCTGCCCAAGCACTAACCTGGGCTTGGTGGTGCTGGGTGCTTGGAGTGGCAGGGAGGTCCAGGGACAGCCCCATCACCATTCAGTACCTGCACTTCCCAAACTGCTAGGAGACAGCGTCCAGAGGAAGGACTGAGAAAAGGCTGGTATCTCTCAAGTGACATCAAATCCCTCATCCCCATTAGCTAGGAACACTGCCAGATACCCAGCCCATCAAGGGCACTGGCTGGGGTCCTTACAGGGACATAAACTGGTGCCCTCAGTGTTCAGGGACATAAACTGGTGCCCTTTCCAGCCCCCAACTGAGCAGCCCCCTTAGCCTAGACCTCAGCCATGTATATTTGTATATATAATGGATAAGAGTCTATTTTAAATAGCATCTCCCACTCTGTCTTTTCACCCTGAAAACAGTAAATTTTGGTGAATGAAAGTTCTCATTTCAAATGTAGCCCAAGTTATTAATTTGTTTTCCTTTATAGTTTGTATTTTGTCTTTTTTTAAAGTAAAAGCTTCCTACTCAAAAGTCATGAAGATATACTCATGTTCTATTTAGAAATTTGTCTTATTTTAGATGCAAAAGGTAAAATATGCTTACATTTAATTGTGAAGTTGATCTGAAATTGATTGTTTTGCATGATGGGAAATGGAGGTAAAGATACATTTTATTTCCCATATAGGGGTCATGTGTCTCTGCTTGGAAAAAATATTGGAATTTTCTACCACCAGTTCATAAAATGGGAGCTGTTGTGTATTTGAAAGAATAGATTTATTATTCCTGTGCTGCATGTGTTCCTAGGTCATATTTTTTCTTCTAATATGAAGCATATGACTTTAGGAGAAAATGAAGGACTCTTTTCAGAAAATCATTGAAATAAGAAAATTCACATGAACCTGTGATCACAAAAATTAATGGTACTGTATTTATTACAGTATAAGTTGTAACTCTTTCCAAAGACCCAATAGTCAGGTCATGAAGGAGCAGCTAGTGGCCAGTCACCCCAAAACTCAATGACTTCATATAGATAAGGTTTTTAGATTTACATAAAATTCTAAAAGAAAGAACTTTAATTTAACTGGGTTTAATAAAAAGTAAACTTCAAACAGGCATTGATTTATTCATGACTTAATTACATTTTTCTACATCACAGTTTTCAATTATAATTGAGTCATTCTTGAATCAAGTTTTCACCTTAGTTCAATAAACTTATATTGAACTTAAAGGGTACTAGCTAATCCACACCTGTGGAATTTTTTCTTTAATAAAAAATTATCAAATTTATTTTGTTTTTGATTTGACCAAAACTGTGTACAACAGGTCTTGATAATGAGGCCTGAAGAGGCTTCAGGTTCTGCTTTTCTGACTGGAACTCAGTTCAGTCCTCAGAATGCCTCCTTCAACATGGAAACTGAGCAAAGAACAAGGTTCTGATGAGTCTAAAATTGCAAATCAGACATCATCTTCACTGATAAGATGCTGATATTGTTGGACAGTTTGATATAAATTTCTCCCAAGGAGTCTACATGTCATTTAATGTTTTTTGTTTTTTGTGGGGTTTTTTTTGGCTTTGTAGCATCTATTATGCTAGTTTTCCCTTTATTTTGCATTATTACATATGTGAAACACTTTGATTCCATTCTATTTATTACAACAAACAAGAAAATATTTGAACATAAGTGAAAGTTGTGTAGTGTTATTTAAAATATAAATTTACTTTGTTTCAACTTTAAAGACATAGAAATTGAAATCATTTTCTAACTTATTATTCACTTTCATTCATTCGTTTAAATATGTGCAAGTTTAAATATGTGCAAGTCAGTGTAGGAAGTATTATAGGAATACAATAATGAGTGATACATGATTCTATACTGCAAAGGATATATACTAATAAGGAGAATGGAATAAATGTGCAAAAGAATAAAATCATCAGAATGGAAACAGTTAAATTATTCTCAATTCCTTTGAGGAATAAAGAAAATAAAATTGTTATCTACCACCTAATCAAATAAATTCTTCAGACAAATAACTACATTTCGTGTATCTATATCATCCCTATTAAAAGTTTATTTGTTGCAGTATAACAGAAATCTTGGTTGTTTCCAAAGTCTTAACATAATATGCTGTAGTCTTATCAAGACAAGTCTAGAATGTGAATGAATCCAAGGGCAACTACATTTTTCTTGGGTTTTCTCTCCATGAAATTGTATTTAAAAAAAAAGGAAGTAGTTTGAATAGACCTAATGATGAATTTGAAGATTGGAATTTGGTAATGTTCAAATGTGAAGACAGCAGCCCTGGAAGGCAAGAGTGTGCCAACATAGAGTGACATTCTTGGTAGCCTGTCAGGCACAATTCATCAGAACTCATCATGATCTGAGTCAAAAAAAGTCTTCAAAATTATGCATCTTCTTGTGTTTCCTGCATTTTCAGTACTATCTCTTAAAGTCAGGAAAATGGTGAGTAGGTGAATTCTAGGCAAACAGAGATATGTTTGTTGCAAATAGCAAATTAGCAATTTGTTAGTTTCTTGTAAATTTTCTTAATATGTAAAATATAGTAAATATATTCTAAAGTTCCATAACTTCTATTTGCAGAAAGAAGTGTAGAATACTCTACTCTGTCTTGCCATACTGGGCAGCCATGGCAAATGGATCTTAGTTAGCACAGGAGTCAAAAGCCATTTGCCAAGCTGGGTTACTCTGACTCCATCTCCTAGAACTTAATGAATCCATTAAATGCTTACTGACACAATCAATATTTTAGATGTGTAGAGGAGCAGATCTTAAGGTATTGCCACTCCTGAAAGTTTGTTGAAGAGTTAGCTAGTCCCCTAGGTTAGAATTCTATTCAGACGTTTTTCTGACTGTAATACAGATAAATAAAATGAAAATCAACTGCCTGGATGGAGAACATTAAAAAGATTCATTTGATTTTTCTATCAAAACCTGTTTATATTGAATTTGTAGCTTGAGGGTTGAAGATTAAATTTAGAGCTGTTCATCAAGTAGTAAAACTATATAAACATGTACATACATTCAATTTAAAATACTAATTACCTAAACAGGTGGGGGGGGGTTGTTTGTTTTTTGTTCTTTATTTTATTTTGTTTTGTCTTTGGTAAGACAGCATTTAAACTGTCAACCTAAGTAAAAATCAGAGATTCTCCAAATAAAATAATAATAATTATTTGGGCATAGCTTAGCATTTCAATGGGAATACATGTGCTCTAGTTAAAAAAAAAAAGTGTATTCAAAAAGATTGAAGTAAGGTGGAAATTTTAAAGGCAAAAACTAGGAAGATTACATATAATATTTTGAAATAATAAATCTTTGGCCATAAGGGTTAATAACAAGGGTGGTTTCATTCTGGGGCAAAACTGTATTTTTTTTTTTTTTTTGGTAATTTGTTCTTTTTAGAACATTTTAGTTATACATGACAGCTATACATGACAGTAGTATGTGTTTTGACATATCACACATACATGGAGTATGACTTCCCATTCTTGTGGTTATACGTGATATGGAGTTACACTGGTCATGTATTCATATTGAACATAGAAAAGGTATGTCCAATTCATTCTACTATCTTTCCAATTCCCATCTCCTCTCCCTTTCCTTCATTCCCCTTTGTCTAATCCAAAGTACTTGCAGAAGGACTCTTTGCATAAAGTTGTGATAGCCTTTATGGCTCTGGTAGTCTTTTGTGATGGTTGCCACCAGGCGATCATACGTGAGTATTCTTCATAACATTTTGCCTTTATTTAATTTCTTTGTTAGGATAGAAGCAAACAATTCCATTTTGATTCTGACAAATTTCACACAGTTAATACTTGAAACTCAGAATTAATAATTTGGATTTAAAACAATGTGTCTGAAGGGCATTCTTCCATGAATGAAGAGAAGTAGAATAGAGATGATGAGATGAAAGTTCACAAGGTATATATGGAGCAGGAGAGGAGAGGGAGCACAGGCTATCTAGAAGTAGAATTCTAGAATACCAAGTCAGAAAGGAAGGTGATAACCGATTAGTAGGTGAAAACTGTGAACATCAAAGGAGACAGAGGATAATGGCAGAATGAACATGGAATCTGGATTCAGGTTCTGCCTAACTGGCATCATAGCCTTGGCTTCTCATCTTGACATCAGCTCTGCTGAAGCTTTGAACCATGTAAGTCTTTGTTGTAGGCAGATTGTCCTGTACATTGTCATATGGCCATGCCTTCACCCACTAGAGCTCAGCAGTACCTGCGCTAGGTGTGGCAGGAGATAAAATGCCAACTGGTTGACAATGTCTGATCTACAACTGTTTGATTTATTCTCATGGAATTTTATTGCTGGCATTTGAAAACTGTTTTTCATTTTGTTCCTAGTAACAGTTAACAAGCATTGTTGAGTTCTTTTCATGTGTCTGACACTACTAATTACCAGACAGGTTATTGTATATAATCTTCCACAAATCTAGTGAAATGAGAATAAGAATATCATCATCCCAGAGATGAAATATTAAAGGAATCACATAAAAATATTCATTTCTCTAGATTAAATAGATTATATGCATATTATTGTTTTTTAGCTAGGTAATAATTTCTAAGTTATATACTATTTTTTGACATGTTTGTTATGAAATGTGTTTTTGACAGTGTAACTGATTTGCAAGTAACATTTAACTTTTTTTATTTTTAAAATATTTTTTTAGTTGTAGATGGACACAATACCTTTATTTTATTTGTTTATTTTTTTTATGTGGTGCCAGGGATCAAACCCAGTGCCTCACACATGCTAGGCAAGTGCTCTACCACTGAGCTACAACCCCAGCCCAACATTTAACTTTCTAAGAGAATTAAATCAGGAAGGTTATGTTGTGGTCTTAACATGTCATCTAAGAGTCAATCAGTGTGCCTGGAATTTTTAGCACAAAATAAGTGAAAAAGAAAAAGGAATGAATCATACACAATTTGATAAATACAACTAATTGGCAACAAGAAATGATTTGACTCAAACATTATAGATATAGCTTTAATATTGTAAAGTAGTTGCCAGAGGTGATGACAAACTTGAAGTTTTTCTTACATGTCAGACACTTCTCTAAGTGTGTTTTACATACTTTCACCTTTAGTTACCACATAAAACCTATTAGGTACAATGTTTGGCCTCATTTTACAGATAAGAAAACTGACGCAGGGCTGGGGATGTGGCTCAAGCGGTAGCGTGCTCGCCTGGCATGCGCGCAGCCTGGGTTCGATCCTCAGCACCACATACAAACTAAGATGTTGTGTCCGCCAAAAACTAAAAAAAAAATAAATATTAAAAATTCTCTCTGTCTGTCTCTCTCTCTCACCTCTCTCTTAAAAAAAAAGAAAACTGAGGCATAGGTTGTGAAACTAACCCATGTCATGCAGCAAGTAATAGCAAAACAAGTGTATATCATTAGTAAAGAGTACATTGTGTTGCCTCCCCAGGTCTTCAATGAAAGTGAAAAGTCATCCCAACATTTCTCTCTGGACAGCATAGGGAGTTGGTGTGCCTACTCCTATAAAATAATGTATATGGAGAATATGTGAACTTTTATAAAATCTATTTTATCTTTCATAATGGAGGAATTGAGATTGTGGATTTTTGTCATTTGTGCCCAAAGCATTGACAGAAACAGGATATTTGGACTAAAAAAAATAAAATTTAGTTGTAGTATATATTCATATACTATGGAGAAAGGAGGGAGAAAGATGGACAGACAAGGAATTGAAGAAATGTACTATGACATGAAGGAGTTTGGGAGTGAAAGGAATTGTTAGGATTCCAGTGATTCATGAGATAGTACTTACTTATTGGAGTGACAAAATCACTAGAAATGCTGAATGTGTACTTTCACTACAAAAGAATAATGTATATGCCACTTTAAGAGGTTCATAAAATTCTTCAACCCCACATTGTATTTGTGGAAGAAACAGCTGGCAAGAATGACTCTCCCATTGCTAGAATTCACCTGTCCTGAGCAAGGCTAAAAGAGCTGCAGAACTGAAAAACTGGGTCCAGAAAGGGGTATGGGATTCAAAATATTTCTTAGCAATACAAGTTTGTAATTTCTGGGAGAGCCTGATACCACTTCTCAGCACGGCCCAGGCCCTGTCTCCGTGAACCTGACCTGAGCTCAGTGTCACTACAAACAAAACATTTCACAAATGTTTGGCAGAAATGAAATCACAGTTTCAAGAGCAATTTAGATGTGATATGTAGAATTCATGTTTTACATCCCTGCAACTGTTTTTGATATTATAATCCTTAGGGTATTTCTAAATTATCAAGCCTCTGTTCTATCATTGTTGTTTTTCAAGGTAAATTGATGGGTTTGAAAATAAACTAAGATTATACAATAAAAACATCAACCTAGCAGGCCAGCCTGCTATAGACATAGAATTTATGTTTAAAAAACCTTTGTCTAAAATTCAGAATGACTGCTATTGGTAGAGTATAGAAATTTGGTGATAAATCTTTAATGCCATAAATAACAACATAAATAACTGTTCAGTATAAGTAACTAAGAAGGTTTGCAATTAGCACACCTATTGAATTGCATTTCAAATGGTAGCTATTTGCATTTCTTGGCCCATTTGCCTGAGGCATATTCATCTTTGAAGATAATAAGAATAAAGGAATTATTTCCTGGCATCCCCACTAACTTTTTGGAACACTGGTTCTCTCTAAACTGTCAGGCACCGGATCCCTGAGGCTTTTCAAAACCTCCACATTTCCTTTCACCTTTCCACAAGGATTCTGGCATTGAGGTTGTTAGGTCAATGATCCAGATGCTCCAGATGTTTCTTGGAGATGAGTGCTTCTTGGGGGAAAATTCATAGGTCATTTTCAAACTACACTGATACTGTCCCGTGCCTCATGACCACAGCAAAATGTCCCCTCCATCCCAACAGCATTCCCAGGCTTTCCAACACTAACCTTTATTTCATGGCTCCCTTACTTGAGTCAAAAACAATAGTCTATTGTGTTCTTTTCACTTTCTAAAACACTGCCTATCTTATATTTTATCTATTTTTTTTTTTTTATCACAACCCCTTTCTCTATGATGTTTAGCACTGAGACACATGGAACCTGATACGATAATCTCAGATTAATGCTGCCACCTAGATTCTTAGAACCTACACTAAATTTGGGGTCTCCATTTTACACAGTATGCAGGGAAGTTAGAGGTCAGACAATATCTCCCAGAGGATGCATGTATCTAACTAGGGCTTCAAGGTGTCAGCCCCCAAGTGTTCAGAAACATTCTCTTACAATTATAAGTTCCTAATGCAAACACACTACTGTGTACCCACCAGGACAGTTTTTCAGACTTAAATTGACATAGCTGAGCTGGCTCAGTGGAAACCATTCTGGAGGTCCCAACATAAAAGGATTCCTAAAAATGCTAATACCTTCTGAATGACATAATTACTTCATACTGTGAAGGAGAAGAATTCTGATAATAACCAGGGAAGCAAAAAGTAAGGATGTGATAATATGGACTTTTAAATATCCCTATGAATGACTGGTTTATTTTTTATACCTTTGTGTAATGTTCACATGTGTCTATGAGTCTTAGATTTCATATATCTGTTACCAGTAATCTAATTATTATCTTCATTAGACTGTAAATTTCATGAATCAATTTCTTTATTAATTAAACTTTAAATTGTATACCATGTGCAATCCAATATATTATATTTAGCAATCTCTAAATAAGTGGTAATTTTTGCAGTACATTTTTTCTCCAGAGATTAATAATTGTAGTTCCTTAACTTTGAGAATTGTAGATGTTACTGGTTTAAATAAGAACTGAGTCCTGTACATCCAGTTGTATCCTTTCCATCCTTCAGTAAGAATGTTTGCCTAACATGGAATTTGATTTTCAAATTGATTAAATTTTTAAAAAAATGCTAAACCAAAAGCTAACCACAATTTATCAAAACAGCTGAAAGTAAGAAATTGTTCTCACAATGATTCCTCCCCTCCCTAGAGTTTTGATCACTTCTGGACTAATTACTACAATTTCCATGAAGAGATTAAATGAAACAATATTTTTAAAATCAAGTCCAATTCCCTTATTTTTTAGTTGAGGGAAGAGTATAAAAGCTGGTGAGATGTAATTATATTTATTTATTTGTAATAATATTTTAATTATCCAACTGGAGAAGTAACTGTTCACAACTGGTATAGACTGTAAGATCCAGAGATCCACTTTTTATCTCTGAAAAAGTAGATAGTTGTCTTCTGTTGTTTGTTTTTTGTTGTTGTTTGTTTGCAGAAAAACATGTGAAACCAGCATTGTAATGTTGTGAGCTAGGAATATCAGCTGGTGACTTGGACAGGACCACTTAGAACTAACATCTCTCAGTACTGTTACATGCAGAATCTGATTCCAGGCTCTTGCTCTTTAGTTATTTATTCCCATCTCATTCCATAAGCAAACAAACAATTAAATTGATTTCAAAACAATACCTGCAATAAAATATTATAATTTAAATATAAGGACTAAAGAAAGGATGAGCTAAAAGAATATTAAGTTTTAGGAAAGAAAGTAACATATTGCAATATAGGTTAAGATATTTCTCCCAACAAAATGATAAAAACGTTGAGTTCAGGTTTATTGTAAATGTCATATCCTCATTCATATCTGACAAACTGCCTATATACAACTGGTGCTCAATATATACTTAATAGTTTGTTTCATTCATTTGAACAAAATATAGACCAGAAAGAAAATGATTGCCTTGCATTGAATTAAAACATTTTCTTTTTTATTCACGAAAACCTGCCCTGTGAGAATCTTGACACAATTGCCAAGGTCGAGGTATGGCACGATTCTCAGATTTCTTTATTTCTGGGCTGATTTTAACACCTGGAGGAATAAACCATTGAAAATTCTTTATAATGTCCACAGTAAAGTTTGGGCACAGTCTCACAGCTCTCAGCATGTTTGTTAATTTCCAAAATTTAATTTGAGCCCTTATGGGATGGAATTGGCTTAACTAATATCTCTTTAGCAGAAATGAACTCCAATCTGACATATACTCACTAATTATTATTATTTCTTAATTCTCTTAAAATGTAAAAGATGAAAGACTAAAATGTATTCTAATTGACCAAGGAATTTCATACCAGGAAAGCACCTTATGATCAGCAGCTGTGTAGGCAAGGGGTGGGTTGGAGGTATTGGAATCTGGCTAAGAATTCACATAGAAAAGTGCTGGATGTGCTTTGAAACAGCTCAATCAGTACTCATCATGCTATGAACGCTGCTCAACTGGTGCTCAACATCCAGCATATTTAAATGAGTTGAAGGCTTACTTTTTCAAAGTGCTCAATTGGGAGTGCTCAAGTCCTGGTGCCTATTAGTTGAATGCTAATTAACTTTTCCTTTTCATATGGTTCACTTCTTTATTAAGCAGACAGATAGCTTTGCTGTTCATGTTTTCAAGTTGAACCTGTACTATCCATGAGGCATTTAGAGATCTACATTTATTTTGGAAGGGGAAACTATCCTAGCAACTATTCTGTGAATCTTTGTTTGCCATCCACCCCACCCACATCTCCCTGAGGTTTTCATATGCTCCTATTTCTCAGCTTCATTGTCTTGTTTGAAGCTGTTTTGAGAAGACAAAAGCAGCAGAGCTTGCTGTGTTATTTGATCCAATATCTTTTTATCCCTGATGCATGGATATGATATTTCCCACATGTCTTTTCAATCATTCTAGTAACATTTTCTTCAGAAATAGTTTTGAGATTTAGTTTTGAGTTTATAAAAACTATGGATTTGTGTTATGTTCCTTAATATTCACTTTCACCTTGGGTGAACATATTAGTACCTTACTTTTTAAGTTGGAAAACTGAATTACATAATGTACTACATAATAAATAAGAATACCATTAACTAGTTTTCTTAAGATTGAATTTGATATTTGTATTTTAAGGATGCAATCTTGGAAAAATATACTAGGCCTTTTAATTATCTCACAATTGCTGCAAATTGAAATGAAGGTTTAAATGGTTATTATTTCCTGTAACAATTTCACCATTTTTTTATAGGAAGATGTTGTATACATTAGGTACATTTCTTAACACATTCAGGTGAGGTCATAAATTCCTTTTGCATGCTTTTTAAAACAACACTGAAGTTTGTGTGGCCATGTGGTAGTTAACCTGATGCAGAGGAGACTTGTAAAGACAGCAACCATGAAAATACACGGCCACCAGTTCTTGCCATCTTGCAGGAAGTATTTGATAAAAGTTGCACACAGTAACAGGGAAAAGTGAACACCAAAAATCTAAATAACCCAATCAATAAATAGGCAAAGGAATTGAACAGGCACTTCACAGAAGTAATACAAAGGTCAAAAATTATATGAAAAAATGTTCAACATCTCTAGAAATTAGAGAAATGCAAATCAAAACTACACAGAGATTCCATCTCACTCTAGTCAGAATGGCAGTTATCAAGAATACAAGTAGCAACAAATGTTGGCGAGAATGTGGGGGAAAAGGTACACTCATACATAGCTGGTGGGACTGAAAATTAGTGTAACCATTATGGAAAGCAGTATGGAGATTTCTCAGAAAACTTGGAAAAGAACCACCATTTGACCTAGTTATCCACTACTCATCTTATACCCAAAGGACTTAAAATAATATACTACAGTGACATAGCCACATCATGTTTACAGAAGGTCAATTCACAATAGTTAAACTATGGAACCAAACTAGATGCCCTTCAACAGATAAATGGATAAAGAAAATGTGGTTTATATAACAGTGGAATATCACTCAGCTATAAAGAAGAATGAGATTATGGCATTTGCCAGTAAATGAATGGAAGTGGAGAATATCATGCTAAGTTAAATAAACGAGTACCAAAAAACAAACAAACAAATAAGACTAAATGTTCCCTCTGATGTATGGATGCTAACCCACAACAAGAGAGGGTAGGGAAGGAAAGAAGTATAGAAGTTCATTGTATTAGACAAAGGGAAATGAAAGGAAGGAGGAAGGGAGAGAGGGATGGGAATAGGAAAGACAGTAGAATGAATTGGCCATAACTTTCCTATGCTCATGTATGAATGCATGACTAGTGTAATGCCATATCATGTACAACCACAAGAATGGGATCTTAGTTGGAATGGGTTGTACTTCATGAATGTATAATATGTCAAAATATACTATACTGTCATGTATATCTAAAAACAACATTTTTTTTTAAGAAAGAGAATAGACATTCAGAACAGACTGAATAGGTCACCTCAGGATGGTCAACATGGCCCTGACAGAGTTGGGAGTTTTTAAGGGTTTTGTGTCCACTTGTTCATGCCTCAATTTCTCATACCCCCTTAAGGGATTCATTACCCCTTTGAATAGCCCTCAGTAAATTGGCTTTCTGAGAGTGGCATTAACCTGGTCACAATAGGTAGTGATGGCAGGATCTGGGAACTATAGTCCCTTAATGGGTTATAATTAACTATGGCTAGGGGAGCTTCTGACACACCAGGTCCTGTTGTCTGAAGCTTGTCTGCTTCAATAAGTTTCCCCATGATTTTAACATTTAAAGTAATAGCTCCATAAGGGGTTATAATTACCTATGGCTTGGGGACAGTTGGACATCCCAGCTCCCATTCTCCAGATGCTTGCCTGCTTTGATAAAGTGTCCTGTTTTCCCCAGTCCTGTAACCTGTGAACTCAATTTGATGCATATGTCCGATTTCCTCCTTATAAGTTATTGCTCTTCACAGGCCTTCCCACTACCCACCTGCCCATGGCTGCCTAACCTACTAACAAGTCCATGACTTTGAACATCACCTAAGTCTGTTTGGTTCATTGTGGTTTTTTGATGCGCTGGGTACAAAGAAGTATCTTTTTTCCTCTGATTTCCAATACAAGGTCTACTCTGAGGTGAAGATGCCTTAGGAACATTCATTGTAAAAGGAGAAAAAGGCAAGCCAGAGCTTTACCTCTCAAAATACAAACTATCAAAGCCTTTATTTCAGCTTCATTTCTGATCTTCTCTGATGCTGTGACAAATTGTTCAAAGTACAGGTTAGGGAATGTTTAAGTAAATAGAAAAATAAAATTGAATGTACTTCACACAGCAACCCAGGGAAGACTGCACAGTCTTTATTTCAAGGTGAACAAAATAGTATTTTAGTAGTCTCTAATGCAGGATCAATGCAGTAGTCTCCTAACCCATCTCCCAGCCATGTCCCCAAGACAAAAGTACTTTCTGGTAGGGCCATATCAGGATTTCTTAGGTTGTAAGCTATTGAAAGTTGGTTCTTCTAAATGCTGTTCTGAATTGGGTTCTACAAGCTACCTTCTGATTTTAATTGGCTTTCATATACTTCTACTGTAAAGAAAGAATAAGTTAGTTAGATGAATAAATCTTTTATAAAATATTTGTCATATTCCAGTATTTATGAAAGAGATACAAATTGCATCGGGACTTGATAAATTTGTATGAGGGCTAGAAATGGCAATTTTTTGTTGTTGTTGTTGCTAATGTGACCCTGTACTGAGAAATGGGATGGTGTTTAGTGTTCTTCTATTTGCAATTTTCTGAGTCTGCACCCCTAATGGCCTGACTTTGGATCATAGTGAGTTCACAGAGATTATGTTCATGACACCATGAAGCCTCTTTGGAGAAAACTTGCTAGATAAAATTGCATTTAAGATCTTCACTTTAAATTCATACTGTATTTCTGTGATGTTTTCACAAGAATGCCATGCTCAGTTTTGTAAGCACAAGGATCATTATTTTTATCTTTGTTAATAGTAAAAACTACTATGAAGGCATTTCAATGAAATTTGCAATTTGATATTTTTAGCAATCTGAGGTAACTTATACTATCCAATTATGAATATCTTTTTTTGGTAAAACAAAATGAAGGAAGTCAGGTATCAGATGTGCCTTTACAAATTCTACCCAGGGCTATAAGAGGCAATACCATGTTATTGCTTGGCTGTAAAATGAAGATAGAAATGTATGCCCCGTTGCCCCTTACAGTTTGGCATATTGAAACTTCTCTATTAAATTACCCTTTACAGAGTTCCACCATGTTCTTTATCTTTGAAAATAAAAGCTAATTCAGTTTTCCTATTTTTTTGTCATAGAAAGAAAATCACACCTAGAATTAGAGTTTGCTCTGCAATCATACATTCAAGTGATATAGTTACTTTAATAAACTAAGAAGGTATTTAGGTGGTTTGCATCAATTTTATACAATTATCTTTTTCTATTCATTTAAATCGATAATGATGTACAAACAGAATGGATTCAATAACACATTAATAAAATGTTCAGGGAAGTCTTAACTACATATTCCTGAACAATGGGATTCAGCCTCCTGTGAGGTGTGTGGTGTGTGTTTGTAATCAGCTCTAAGGTTGTTTTCATAAACTTCCACAACAAAGAGTTCTCTTTGCAAAATATTTACAAGAGAGCATCTGAGTTTGTGTCCTCCACTGAGCACGTCCTCTTTTTGTTGTTTTGTTATTGTTTTCAGTTGTTGTTGACTAAGATTAAGAAACTATTGAGAAAGCATCAGTGTATGTCATTTGAAGCTACACAAGATGATATTTATTTTTTCACTTTTTAAATTATCCTTTCCAAATTAGGATTTTGTAATGTTGTATTAATATGCAAATGACTGCTATGACTATTTGTATTTTTCCTCTACTGTATGATCTGATTTCCAATTGAAAATTAATAAAGGCTCTCAACTGCTTCTAAAGTTTTCATCAGTATAGCAGATGTGGCTATTGTTTGTTTGTCTGGAGCATTTACTTTGAAAGATACCATCTGACTTCGAAAATAAACTAAGGCCTGGTCTTGTTTTTGTACAGTAGCCTTAGGAATATGTTTGGTTCTGTTTTGATTTCAGCACTAAGCTGAGAGGAATTATTCTTAGAATGTGAATTTCAGAGAAAAGTCAGGTTTTGCTTTTTGGTTTTTATTTTTATATCAAAGTCCAGTCAACAATAACAAAATGCTGGCTATAGGGGGGTCAAATGGCAAGCATTTATAACTGTGTTCTTTATAAATAATGTGGTGTGAAAGCATTTCAGTATTTTTTTTTTTTCTAATGAGTTGAAAAGCTTTATTTTGGTTCACAATTTTAGAGGCTCCAGTCTATGATAGATGGGCTCCTATGCTTTGGACCTATGGTGGCACATCATAGTAGGAATGCGCAGAGGAGCAAAATAACCACATATATCACCAGCCAGGGAGCAAAAAGAGATGAAGGGGTGGGGCTCTACAATCCTCCTCAAGGGCATGGCCCCCATGACTTAACTTCCTTAAACTAAGCCCCAATTCTTTTTTTTTTTTTATTGATTGTTCAAAACATTACAAAGCTCATGACATATCATATTTCATACATTTGATTCAAGTGGGTCATGAACTCCCATTTTTACCCCGAATACAGATTGCAGAATCACATCGGTTACACACCCACGTTTTTACATAATGCCATACTGGTGACTGTTGTATTCTGCTACCTTTCCTATCCTCTACTATCGCCCCTCCCCTCCCATCTTCTCTCTCTACCCCATCTGCTGTAATTCAATTCTCTCCCTTGTTTTTTTTTTTTTTTCCCTTTCCCCTCACAACCTCTTTTATGTAATTTTGTATAACAATGAGGGTCTCCTTCCATTTCCATGCAATTTCCCTTCTCTCTCCCTTTCCCTCCCACCTCTTGTCCCTGTTTAATGTTAATCTTTTCCTCATGCTCTTCCTCCCTGCTCTGTTCTTAGTTGCTCTCCTTATATCAAAGAAGACATTTGGTATTTGTTTTTTAGGGATTGTCTAGCTTCACTTAGCATAATCTGCTCTAATGCCATCCATTTCCCTGCAAATGCCATGATTTTGTCATTTTTAGTGCTGCGTAATACTCCATTGTGTATAAATGCCACATTTTTTTATGCATTCATCTATTGAAGGGCATCTAGGTTGGTTCCACAGTTTGGCTATTGTGAATTGTGCGGCTATAAATACTGATGTGGCTACATCAATGTAGTAGGCTGTTTTTAAGTTCTTTGGGTATAAACTGAGGAGTGGAATAGCTGGGTCAAATGGTGGCTGCATTTCAGATTTTCTAAGGATTCTTCATAGTGCTTTCCAGATTGATTGCACCAATCAGCAATGTATGAGTGTGCCTTTTCCTCCACATCCTCGCCAACACTTATTGTTGCGTGTATTCTTGATAACTGCCATTCTGACTGGAGTGAGATGAAGTCTTAAAATAGTTTTGATTTACATTTCTCTAATTGCTAGAGATGTTGAACCTTTTTTCATTTATTTGTTGATTGATTGTATATCATCTTCTGAGAAGTATCTGTTCAGCTCCTTGGCCCATGGAAACAATCAATGAGGTGAAGAGAAAGCCTACATTTTGGGAGCATACTTTTGCCACATGCATGTCAGATGAAGCACTAATCTCCTGGATATATCAAGAACTCTAAAAACTTAACACCAAAAAATCAAACAACCTGATCAATAAATGGACTAAGGAGCTGAACAGACATTTCTTATCCATTTTTTTAAAAAAATTTAACAAATAGGCAAATGATTCGACACCGTTCAAGTCAACTGCAAATTCATTTAAACTTATAATAACCCTATAGTGTAGGTACTATTATTATCACTATTTTATTCATGAAGCTAAGGTGCTGAAACTCAGCCTTTGCAAAGTCACACAATGGATTTTAGCCAAAAAAAAAAAAAAAAGAGTCTCCATATGGTGTGCTTGGAACTGCCACTTTATTCTGTATTCAGCATTCCATGTGTCTCCATTTTAAATGTCCTGTGCATGCCCACCTCCTGGATATTTGTGAATAGCTCTTTGCCTTCATGGTAACAGGATAGGCTTTGCAGTCATAATATTGTTATATTTTTGACTGAAAATAATCAAAGTTTCTGAGGGACACTCATCCAAAAGGGAGTAAAATGAGAAACTTGGAAGTTAGCTAGATGTCATGCCAATCCTGAAGAGCAATGAGTCACAATGCACATTTTTTTTCATTTAGTCTTAAAGTTTAAAACTTGCAAAAAATAAGAATCATTAAAAATCTTATATAGTCTAAGTACTGATTTCGGTATTCCTATCTGTTATCTTACATATGATTGAATAAATCTCTTGAGTTAATTGTGAATACATGTTATGAACCCGTTACAAGTGGGAAAAAAAAAAGGAACCCTAAAAAAAGTACGGAAGAATTAGTTGTTGGGACACATTTACCTCTTTAAAGACATCTTATTGTTCTAGAATCATCTATATGACTTGATTAAATTGATAAGGCAATTCCATCAACTTGGCAAGACATTTGGGAGGTTAAAGGACCTGATTGCTAAGGAATAGAAAAACACCTGATTGCTGGGGAATAGAGATATTATATGTGCCTTCTTTCCTCATAACACCAAAATTGATGGTTAACCCTAAATGACTTCAAACCCTTAATTTTTTTATGAATATGTTAATAAGACAAGAAATACATGACCCCTTCCATTGGGTGCATTATATCTAAGGTTGTTGATTATGATACAGACAAAAATTAACATCAAAATGTAGATATGTATAGAAAAAAATCAAACTTCCAATTGTTTAAAATCCTGGAGTTGTTTCAAATTCTAAATGATGAAATTTGTCTTATAAATGTTATTTGTGCAGTCAGTTGATATTTGGGCAAGGCCATGCTTAACTGTTCTTAAATTTCAGTAGGGAATCTACATCTTGCAGTTTGCTCATCTTGAGCAGATGGTTACAGCTAAACTTCAGCCTGAGTTATCCTTTGATCTTCTGGAGAGAAAAAATAAATAAGTGCAAAATGAAATAAAGTAAACCTTTGAATAATTTTAGAATTTTTATAGGCATTATGATGGTTACTGTGCAGGAAGATGCCTTGCCTTTGAGAAATTTGCATTTTATATTAAGCAGACTGTCAATTTATACTGCAGCTGCTTGAGACAACACAAGTATACCATAGGCACATAGTCCTTTAGGCCCCAGGGAAAAAACCTACAGAACTGCTCTGTTATCATTCATACCAGTGACAAATAATGTCAAACCTATTTAGTGAGGCAAATAAATGGAAAGAAGTAACGAGGATTTCATGATGGAAAGACATGATAGATGGATGAATGAGGTTGGTATGTGATTTCCAAAGATAAAGGAACATGAAATTTAGGGAATCTTGTACTGTTTTGTATATTATCTAATAAACACTGATGATATTGTTCTTTAAACAGATAAGTTTCATTTCTATGAGACAATATCATGGGGATATTTTAATTATATCATCTTCACTAACAGTTTATTATGAAAGCAAAACATGGGGGACCAGTGAAAAGTCACTGTATTTTATATTTATCTATCTCAAGAGTGGCATTTTAAAAATTAAATCACATTTATTATAATTAGAAAACTAAGTTTGCTTTCTGACACTTTGTATATTGTAATCCACATAAAGTTGTGCTTTTGATATTGAACATAAAAGTGTGCCAACAACTTTATATCACATTTGAGTTTATTTTTGTACCACATTCATATTGTAAATCCACACACCTAAGAATATTATGGCTAGATGAAATATTATGCCCTTGGTGTTATTTTATTTATGATTACTACTTCTAATTGAAACGCTAACCCTTCATGGAGATTTCATATTACCATAGTACACTGTATCCAGCCAAAGTATATAATGTGCAGATTTGCCTCTTCTGTGACCTAACTGCTACTTTAACTTCTTGTTTTCTAGTTGATTCTTCTTGTTGGCTTGAATATTCACTTCATATACTAATCTAATCACCTGCTCAGTTCATTACAATCCATCATTTCAGGTCTTCAAGCCAGCAATGGGGAATCAGCTTTTCTCACAGTTCTCTTCCTAGGTCACCATTGTTACCCTGTTGGCTAATCCTCATTTAATCTTGTCTAGTTTATTACTTTAGGTTGCTAACTGCTCTAATTCCAGCTTCCCTCCAAAGTGTTTTCCTAATATGTGTATAAGTAATCTTTCTAAAATGCAAATAGGATTATATCACTCCTTACAATCTTTTAATGGTTGTTTATTATTTTTAGAGCAGTCTCCATACTTCTTAGAGTTACATACAAATCTTTCAAATTTTTATCTCGTGGCATCCTCTTTTATTTATGGTAAACATTAAAAACTATTTCTATTAGTGCATTATAGTTATACAGAATGAGTTTCATTTTGACATAATCATACATGCATGGAATATAATTTGCTTCAATTCTATTCCCAATACATTCAATTTCTTTTCCTCCTTCTTGCCCCTGTTACCCTTTCTCTCCTCTACTTGTCTTCCTTCTATTTATTATGTATTTTTAATGTATATGTAGTAGAATTCACTATGTTATAGTCATGTATGTACTTGGAGTTGCATAATATCATGTTAAACAAAATAAGCCAATCCCACAAAACCAAAAGCCAAATGTTTTCTCTAATTATGTGGATGCTATTTCACAATAAGGGTGGGGCACTAGAGAATACAGTGACCTTAGATTAGGTAGTGGGAAGTGAAGGGAGGGGAGAGGAGTGGATGTGGAGATAGGAAGGATAGCAGAATGAAACCGACATTATTACTTTGTGTATATATGTGACCTCATGACAAATATGGTTCTACAACATGTATACTCAGAAAAATGAGAAATTATATCCCATCTATGTATGATATATCAAAGTGCATAAATGCATTCTACTGTCATGTATAAGTAATTAAAACAAATTAAAAAATTTAAAAATTGATCAATTTCATTCCACAGTTTATCTCTTTTCCTATCCCTCCTTCCTCTCCCTTTGTCTTCTCCTTTGCTTCACTAATCTTCCTTTGATTTGTGTGGCATCCCCCCCTTTCCCCCCTTATTTTGCTTTCGCTTCTACATTTGAAAGCAATCATTCGACCCTGGACTTTCTGAGTCTGGTTTATTTCTTTTAGCATGATGTTCTCTAGTTTCATTCATTTACTTGCAAATGTCATAATTTAACTCTCTTTATGGCTGAGTAAAACTCCATCGTGTATATATACCACATTTCCTTTATCCATTCATCTGTTGATGGACAGCTGGGCTGGTTCCATAACTTGGCTATTGTGAATTGTGCTACTATAAATACTGATATGCCTGTATCACTATGGTATGCCAATTTTAATTATTTTGGATAAAAGCCGAAGAGGGACACGCTAGACTTTTTATGGTTCTCTGAGAAATCTTCTGCTTTCTTACTTATCCTTCAAAACTCAGGCTGTGTAATCACAGTTTTCAATCAGATACCAATTGCACACTCAAATTATAATATCTCAAAAAAGTATATTACAGTGGATATATTTACAAAAGTTTGCCCAGGGAGTAGGTAAAACATAAATAATGTTGCCATAACCTGGGCTGATAAAGAGAGTAAGGGCGATTACAATTCCAGGTCCCAAAGGGCAAGAAAGAGAGATTTGAAGCTGAAAGGGCAGCAAGTTCTGTAGAGGAGGGTGTCTGGAAATGACCAGTGACCCCAGAGCTCAGCAGTTTTTCAGGGTGGGAGCCAGGTTAATCAGTGCACTGAACACATTCTTCTCCCGATCCGATGAACCTCCTGGAAGTCACAGACCTGAGAGCTATTCATGGAGTCCATGTGACTTTCCAGGTCAGAGAGCTGGAAGGGAGAAAGGTCAAGGTCGATCTGGAGAGCCAAGTAGAGCTCCTTAAAGTGCTTCCAGTCTCCCCAAGCCCTGGCAGGTGCTTCCTCTCTGTGTTTCAGTATTCTGTGTCCTATTAGAGCACTTGTACCTTGTATTGTAACAACCTTTTGCTGGTCTGCGTCCTACTAGACACATGATTTTCATGGTGTTTCAGAAGGTCACGGAAAAACCTCACCTCACAGATAAAATTATATCCATGTCACATTTTGACAAACTGCTTTAGTCTCTGGAGAATTATCTGCTTGCCTTATCTACAGAGTTTTAGAACTTCTGCTAGATAAAATGTATTTAAGTGTTCCCATTTTCCACAATTCAATTTAATTTGATACACAATTTTGTTTTATATTCAGATTACTATACTGATATGTTTCTGTTATTCCTTGCTATTTAGTAGTTCTATTTATCTTCTACTCTAATTTCTTTACATTGTATCTTTTTGTATATTTTTATTGTTTTAATTAATAGGTACCTGAGGCATATTTTAGATTTAAAGTTACACATGCAGTCTCTTTCTCTCCATATTGAAATTAGACTTGCTTAAACAGGTTGTATGTGCCACTTTTGAACAAAATCCTTTAGTTTTGTGCTGTAGCCTGAGTGCTGGATGCAGAGAGCCTTAGATCTTGATTCATTAAATAGGAATTGAAAGCAATGCTATTTGTGGACTCAACATAGAAAACAAGAAACACAAGAGATTCTTTAAAGTTTTGTTAAAACAACAAAAAAATACTGCCTTTCATTTAAAGTATTTAAATTATTATGAAAATATTTATAAACAATGAACAATGAAGACTGCTCTCAAGTTAATCCATGACTGCTTAAAACAATGAAAAAAATACAAAAGGAAATCAATAGAAGATTAAAAAGTAGAGAATGGGAAACAGTTGGTGGGAGGGATGGAGGGAAGGAAAGAGGAAGTATTGGGAATGAATTGGACTAAATTTTGTTTTGTGTACATATGCATGTGTACGACATTATACTCCATTATGTATAATTAAAATGCACAAATAAAAACATAGTGAAAACAAACTTATAGTATGGATATGTTTATCTTAAGAAATACTTTCTACTGGATGCATGTGCCACATTCAAATCAAGGACAGCTTCAGTTTTGGAACCATGTGAATGTTACTGTTATGGTCGAATTTTTGTGAAGTGGATATTTAACAGTTTTTGAGGGAGAAGCATTTTGCTATTTAATCAATGGTATTAGTGTTAATTACAAGTTTAATGTTTTCTCTAACTTTTATACACATAATACAGAAATTGAACTGTTGTAGGCACCACTTACAACTTAGTATTTTTTTAAAATCTACTTCCTTTTCCATATTCCTTATTAGTTCTTTGAGAGATGTGTTAGTCTGTGCAAGCTGCTATAACAAATGCTATGAACTGACTGGCTTGTAAATTATAGAAGTTTATTTCTCATAGTTGTAGAGACTAGGGATATCCAAACTCAAGATACCAGCATATTTGATGTCTGGTGAGGGCCTGTTTCCTAGATACCATCTTTATGCTGTAACCTCACATGACAGAAGGGTGGAAAAGCTCTGTGGGATCTCTTTTATAAGGTAACTTCTATAGTTTATATTTGATTTGTCCCCCAAGAGTTCATGTGTTGGAGGGTTGGTCTTCATTATAGTGATGTAAGAAGTGGTAGAATCTCTAAGGAGTGTGGCCTAGCAGAGTGCTGGATGCAGAGAGCCTTAGATCTTGATTCATGAAATAGGAATTGAAAGCAATGCTATTTGTGGACTCAACATAGAAAACAAGAAACACAAGAGATTCTTTAAAGTTTTGTTAAAACAATAACAAAAAAAATACTCCCTCTTATTTAAAGTATTTAAATTATTATGAAAATATTTATAAACAATGAACAATGAAGACTGCTCTCAAGTTAATCCATGGCTGGCTAAAACAATGAAAAAAATACACATGGAAATAAATAGAAGATCAAAAAGTAGAGAATGGGAAATAGTTGGTGAGAGGGATGGAGGGAGAGAAAGGGAAAGAGGTAGTTAACTCATTGGAGCACTATATTCTGAAAAGATTAAAGTAATTCTTCTGGACTCTGTTTAGTTCCCAAGAAAGAAAGTTTAGTTATACATGACAATAGAATGTATTTTGAATACATACATAGAGTATAACTTCCAATTCTTGTGGGTGTACATGATATGGAGATATATTGGTCATGTATTCATATATGAACACAGGAACTTTCGGTCCAGTTCATTCTACTATCTTTCCTATTCCCATTCCCCCTTCCCTTCATTCCTTTTTGTCAAATCCAATAAACTTGTATTCTTTCCTTCCTTATTGTGTGTTAGCATCCACATATCAGAGAAAATATTTAGCCTTTGTTTTTTTGGAACTGGCTTATCTCACTTAACATGAGAGTCTCCATTTCCACCCATTTACTGACAAATGCCATAATTACATTGTTCTTTAGGGTCGAGTAGTATTCCATTGTGTATATGTACCACATTTTCCTTATCCATTCATCTCTAGAAGGCCAGGTAGGTTGATTCTATAGCTTAGCTACTGTGAATTGTGCTGCTATAGACATTGATGTGGCTCTGTCACTTATAGTATGCTGATTTTTAAGTCCTTTGTGTATATGCTGAGAAGTGGGATAACTGGGTCAAAATGTGTTTCCATTCCAAATTTTCTGAGGAATCTCCCTACTGCTTTCCAGAGTAGTTGTACCAATTTGCAGTTCCACTAGCAATGTATGAGTAAACCTTTTTCCCCACATACTTGTCAACGTTTATCATTACTTATATATTTTTAAAGATATATATATATATATATATATATATATATATATAGAGAGAGAGAGAGAGAGAGAGAGAGAGAGAGAGAGAGAGAATTTTTTAATATTTATTTTTTAGTTTTCGGTGGACACAACATCTTTGTTTGTATGTGGTGCTGAGGATCGAATCCGGGCCACATGCATGCCAGGTGAGCGCGCTACCGCTTGAGCCACATCCCCAGCCATTACTTATATTCTTGATAATTACCATTCTGACTGAAGTGAGATGGAATCTCAGTGTAGTTTTAATTTGCATTTTTCTATTTGCTAGAGATGTTGAATATTTTTTTTTCATATTTGTTTACTGATCATATTTCTTCTTCTGTGAAGTGTCTGTTCTGTTCTTTTGCCCATTTATTGATCGTGCTATTTATTTTACTAGTGTTAAGTTTTATGAGTTATTTATATATCTTAAAGATTAATATTCAATCTTAGGTGCAGGTGGCAAAGATGTTCTCCCATTCTGTAGGCTCTTTCTTCATGCTCTTTATGATTTCATTTGCTGTGAAAAAGCTTTTCAGTTTGATACCGTCCCATTTATTAATTCTTGATTTTACTTCTTGCACTTTAGGAGTCTTGTTGAGGAAGTTTGTTCCTAAAATGACATGATGGAGATTTGGCCATTCTTTTTTCTTCTAGTTGTTGTAGGGTCTCTGGTCTAATGCTTAGGTCCTTGATCCACATTGTATTATTTTGTGCAGGGTAAGAGATAGGTGTTCAATTTCATTTAACTACATATGAATTTCCAGTTTTCCTAGCAACATTTGTTGAAGAAGCTATCTTCTCTCCAGTGTAGTTTACAGCACCTTTGTCTAGTATAACTGTATTTATGTGAGTTTTTCTTTGCATCTTCTATTTGTACCATTGGTCTATATGTCTGTTTTGGTGCCAATACCAGGCTGTTTTTGTTACTATACCTCTGTAGTATAACTTGAAGTCTAGTATCGTAATGTCTCCTGCTTCATTTTGAGAGAAAGCTTTTATAAACTATGAGTCTGACCTTTCTGCACTCTCTGAATTCCTGTACTACTATTTGATCTCTCCTTCTTGAACATGTTCCCACACTGATACCAATAGCCATGATATGATGCAACCAAGAGGGCCCTGACCAGAGACCAAACTGGTGGGACCATCCAGTTTTCAACTTTTGACCTCCAAAACTGGAACTAAATAAGCATCTTTTAAAAAATAAAGTATCCAGCCTCAGATCTTTTTGTTATAACAATGGAAAGCATTAATACAGGTACACAACCAGATGATTGATGATTCTACCCTCATGATCCTAGTCACTTTTCAAAAGCCTTACTTCATGATACCATCATCTAGGGTTTTAGGATTTCAACAGATGAATTGGGGAGCAGGGAAGTTGCACAAATATTCAGACTGTATACTGTCAGCTATGTACTGATGCATACTGACTTATGAATGATGGTATTATCTCCATGGACAGTTGAAGATATCAGAAGTCATTTAATGCATCTATTATACCAAGTACCATGCCTTAGCAATGCAGAGCATTAGTAGAGTATCAGTTGTTCACCCTTGTGATTGCATGGCTGACTGGGAGTTGTGGCTTACTGCTGCTCCACAGCATTGAGAGTATCATGTTGCTAATCTCAGAAAAGATCAGACTTGAAGAGTGAGTTCTACTGAATGCATACCACATTCATGCCATCATGGAGTTAAAAAAAAAAAAGTAAGTTAAATCCTTGTAAGTCAGAGATTTTCTGTATTTGGCATAAATTAGATAACTTCTTCATCCTATTTAATTATAATGGAATATAAAGATTATGAAACTTAACTTATGAGTGTAGTTGCCACATGAGTATGAAGTTTCTATGAGCAAACTGAAAAATTTGCTTAACACTGTTGCAGGCACATAGGAGAAGACTGAAGTTCCCTGAGTTAGAGTATTTTATTATGCATAGAAATAGCAGTACCTATGGAATCAGCATTCATATTGATTGCACACATCCCCCAGGTTGCATGGGGCAATGTGAAGGATTCAGGTAGATACTGTGCACGCAATGGGTTTGCAGTATAGTTGATGATCCATGCTTGTGGAAATCCCAAATTTTTATAATAAGCTGAAAGAAAGCATTCCCTTTGCCCCAGTAGAAAATATTATAATATTGATAGTAAGCAAAGCTGCTCTTTCATCTAGAGGAAGACTACCCCTCTATTTTAGCAGTTTGCTACACAAACATCTGAAACCAAAGAATAATCAGTGCCTCTCGTTAAAAGACATGCAAAACCCACAGGTGACCCATGGAGAATTGTCTCTCACAATGTGATATTCAGTTTCAAATTTCTCATTGTAATCTAATGAAACCCAATTCCCTTTGATTAAATTTAAAGTAAGAAAAGACATGCATATCACTTATAAGTAAAATAAACTTATGATAATAAAATATTGGTTGAATCAATTTGTACATTTTTGCTCCTTACAAGATTTCATTAGGGGAAAAAATGTTCTGCTAAAGATATGTTAAAACTGCTAGTTGGAGCAAGACTTAAGGACAGGCTACTAAGCTCAATTTATTCTGCCTTGTCATTGAATATTTTTCTCTTAATACCTTGTTATTTATTAAGATCCTAGAGTTTGTACAAAAATAAAAGCATTCCAGGGGCAGTCTTGAATATGGATATGCTCTGTTTATGCAGTGTGTATTATCATCCTCATAGAGGAAGCAATATGGAATGGAATAAAGAAAGTAAAACTTCACATAATAGGTTAACTGGTTCTATCATGGTTTATATGTATGGAAATCTTAGTAGCCTAAAGGTTTGAATATTGGTGAAGGTGACATTTTTGGTGTAATATGCGTTGCTGCATTGTACTTTAGAAGAGCATATCCTACTTCTGTGAATTTATAAAACAGTACATATACCATTAAGCTCTACTATTTTATTTTGTGACACAGTTTTCAGTTTTAAATGACTTGAAGCAAATATGAAAACATCTTGGGAGCAATTCTGTCATCCTCTAATGCTTTGAGTTTTCAGGGGATTATTCCAAAATCTGGACATAACTAGATATGTCTGTGAGAGAAAAAATACATTCTATTTGTCTCTCTTTCATTTGTTTTGTATATGAGCTATGTTATAAATACCAGTGGTTTTGTTTAAAATGATTTTCTAGGAAGTTTTTCTCCAAAGGATATTGTGAACTTAAGAGCTGGTTACTCCAGCACAAATGTGTGGGAGGAATAACTAAGGACAAACATAAAAATAATGTGGTATACTTCTTCTGCAAAATTAACTTGTGTCTGAATCTTTTAGAGGAATTGGCAGAACATGTATTCCTGAGCTTCACCCCAGTTTCTGATTCAGCACTACCAGAGAATTCATATCTAACAAGTTGCTTACAGATGCTCGTGATATTGGTTCAGAGCCCACACTTTGAAAAACAATACTGTATGGAAAAGGGATGTAGATGATGGAAATGATATTGATGAATATGAAAGTAACAGTCATTGCACATTCAAATGTCATCCTGGTGCTTGGTAATTGGCTAAATACTTTCCATGCATAAACATTACATCTTATCATTACTTTTTAAATGTGAAAGCTGATGTTATACAAATTGCCCAAGATCACAAAATTGAATAGTGGAACAGTTAATCTTTAAAATGAAGCTTTTCTGACACTAAATCCTGTTTTCACGAAGAACAGAAAAAAGTCATCTCAGAAGAGAAAATATTAAACAGGAGGGGGAAATAATTGCACAGTCCATGAAGTCCTTTGGCTCTACAGAGCAGGTGGGATGGATGCATTTGATTCAGGAGAGCCAGGAGCAACCTGTGGCTTTTGGTTAGGGGTGAGGTTTCCTGTGCAGGACTCAGCATTTGTGATATTACATTTTTGGTGGGTCACAGATACCCCAAAGTCATGAAAATCCCAGAAGCAAACCATAAATGACAAGGAGAAAGATAAAAGTTAAAAGATAAAAGATCAGGTCATAGCCAGTATTTCTTCATACTTTTCATATTTAAAAATAAATGGCTTATGCTACTTAGAGTAAATAACAATATTTCTTCATCAAAATACTGGAGACTAAAATGCTATATTCTCTGTTTCATGTCCAATAAAAGTCCAAAATGATGTATTTGCTAGAGCACCCATAAAAAGCATCATTAATCATCTAGTTGTCGAGACAAGGGCAAAGACAAAGTATCTGGGAAAAGTGGGACCTTAGTGGATAAGCCTCAAAATCTGAATCATAGGCCAAAACAAAACTGTCAGCGCTTGCTGCCCTCACCTTTCCTGACTTTGTGCCTGCTCCTTGAACGTGAGACAGAACTAAGCCTGTGTCTGTCTCACTGTGCACATCGCAATAGCGGTTTCTTCTGCCAAGAATGCTTTGTATTCCATTTTCACATGGCTCACTCCTTCTTGCCAGTGAGATCTCAAGTGATGCAATCTTAGAGTGACCCACCCTGATCACCCATAGCGTTTACTACCACCTGATGCACTGTAATACTTTAGGTATTTATTGGTTAATTATCTTTTTCATTGACCACTATAATAAAAGTCTGTTAAAAAGAGATTTTTTAACTACTATCTTTACTAGCACATAAAACAGTTTTTTAGCATATAGTATATATTCAGTAATTTTTATTTTTATTTTTTCAAATTTCTTAAATTTAATTGTTATAATCAGTTATACACAACAGCAGAATACTCTTTGATTTGTTCTACACAAATAGAGCACAATTTTTCACTTCTCTGGTTGTATACAAAATAGGGTCACACCATTTATGCAATCATACATGTACCTAGGGTAATGACATCTGTTTCATTCCACCATCTTTCCTATCCCCATGCCCCCTCCCCTCCTTTCCCTCCCTTTTGCCCAATTCAAAGTTCCTCCAATATTCAGTAATTTTTTAATGATCAGATGAACAAGAAAAGAAAGGAGTTTAAAAGGTAAAGCCCAGATGTTGTATACTGAATTTTCTTTGGGGAAGATACCTGGGGCATTTAACTGTTAAGCCATATCCCCAGCTCTTTTTATTTTTTATTTTGATACAGTGTTGATGCTAATTTGCTAAGGGCCTCACCAAGTTGCTGAGGCTGGCTTTGAACTTGCAATCCTGCCTTAGGCTCCCTAGTGGCTGGGTTATCAGGAGTGTGCTACCATGCCTGGATGTCAATTGAATTCTGAATGGATCATTCACAAAGTTTTCATATTGTATATTTGCACTGGGTGTAGACTAGTAGCTCTCCTCTCACACACTTCCCTTTAGTGGTTTTCTGTCTGTAGTGATGATTAAATGTAATGCAGTTATGTAATTATAGTTTCTTTGAATTTGCCTCCCTCTCCCTCACCTCATTTTACTCAGTGTTCAAGATAAATGAAGCAGTGTGCATATGCACAAACTTTGAAAATTGTAAACAAATTTGTAGTTCAAAATTTGTGATATTTTCAAAATGAGATTGGATCAGTTGAAAGACCATCCACTTAGCTCCAGAAGTAGTATGAATTATATGGAAGACCCAAGAGTAAATATGTTATTTCTACTTTTCCCCTCTGCCAGGGAAACAACATAAAGCCCAACAACATATTTATATTCTTATAATCAGTTTGCAAACTAATTGGATTTATGAAGTAATATTTAAACTAACAGTGACATGCACAGTTAACTCTGTTCTGGTAATGTATTTGGATTTTCATTTGGTCTAGAATTTGAAACAAGGGATTTAGAAATAAAGTGAAAAGAGTACTTCAATCCTGATAAAAACTGTTTCAGTGATGAAAGCAGCATCCTGGAAGCTTGAAGGTAAACCCAGTCTTTGAAAAGTAACACACATAGTATTTGGAGATGTTCTGAGGAATGCAAGTTTTTCATCTGTGATCTTCTTAAAAGAAAATTTATGTTCAAATTAAATGGTCTATGTACATCTGAGGAGTCTTCTTAGATGCTTGTGTTTGCAAATGCATATGAAAAGAGAGAAAGAGAGAGAGAAGCATACAAAGAGTGAGATTGAGAAAGAGAGAGAACTACCAAGAAAAGAGCCACTACACACTAGTGGTGGCATCTTTAAGAAAATGTTGTATAGTTATACATATTATGTTTTGGACTTGCTGTGTAAATAGAATGTTTTGATAAGCTTGCTTAGCTACTATGATTTTTCACTGGAATGAAGTAGAGATAATCAGTGTTTCATTTGTTATTTTTAATTCACATATTTGCTTACTTTAAAAAACATTTATTGAGTACTTATTATGTATTAGTTGATACTCTTGGTGTTGAATAAATAGTACATCTAATTTCTATAATTCCTATATAATTTTCTAAAATGAAAAGAAGGAAACTAGTTTTTGAATGCAGAGAGTCATTGAAATGAAATGAGATTGACATCAAATGTATTCTGTAAAGGTCTATGCCATATTTCTTAGGTTTAGCCTTTTATTAAAATGAAATTTGATGACTTTTAAAAAGTATTTATCAGAGAACTCTGGAGAATTGTTTTCAGTAGTTTTGAATGCTGGTATTAGACTATAGAATGGAGTTTTAAGTACAAGTGACCGGGGGTTATGTGAATGTATACTGATTCCTACAGGTGTTATCAGTATAGTATGGAGTTAATTGCTTAACACACACTCTATTTGCAAGGAAAAATAATCTACAGGTGATTTGTAGGCTTAATGCTCGCCATTCCAGAAAATTAGCTAATGGCCTTCTGATGATGTAGGGAATATATACAATTCTGAAAGATTACCTGTGGAGTAATTTATGTTCATCAAATATTTTCTCTTCTATCTGCATGATACTTGACAGTTTTTATGAGAAAAAAAAATTGTGCACAGATCAAAAATTATCTCAGAGCAACCTTTTGAATTCCAGACTTTTGGAAAAGAAAATGTAATTCCTTTTGAATTTCTTACTTGTGGAAAAACAGAAAACAGTGTAACTGGAAATGTGAGTCACAACAACGCTGATCACTTCTTGAGGTGCTGCTGCTAGGATTCATGGGGAGGGAAGAGAGGACATTAAGCCTGCCTGCTTCATGCTGTGAGCCATTAGCTGCTGCTCCAGGCTCTGGTACCAACAGCAGAGCAGAAGGGGAGGTGGTCACAGTACAGGGAAGGAAAGAGAAATGGCAGATTTATTGCTTTCTCTATAAGATCTTATTTCCATTCTACTACAGAACTCTCTTATAAAACATTCAATATGTTTCTTAACCCTTTACTATTTGTATTTTTTGTGATCTAGAAAAATGGGGAGAGATTTTTTTTTTCTAGAAGAATTGAAAATGTTTTACTTTGAAATGTTTATACTTATACATTTGAACTATAGATTCCTAAGCTATAGGAAAAGAATGAAGGAACCAAATTTCTCTTAAGAGAGATTTTGTGAGTTTGGTTAGAACTATATGTATATATAGTGTTTTGAAAATCCTGGCACAAGGCATTTTCTTGGAAGTACTCAACAGAAATGTTACCTGAATGAATGTGTGATTGTTACTTTTAGTTTGTGACAAATATAGATACCATAGAAGAATGGGGTGTGTGTGTGTGTGTGGTATTCAGCATACCATGCAGAGTAGAGTGAAGAGTATAATTGCTTAGTGCCCAGATGTTCAATCACACAGACCATGATTTAAATGCCAGCTGACACTTACTTGTCATGTGCCTCTGAGTGAAGAAACTTCTCTCAATAGCAAAATAGAAAGAAAAGTATTATCACCTTTACAATTGCACAAAAAACAATGGTCCTCATACACTGGCCCCTCAATATATATCTTGTGAATCAGCATCATTATTTTGAGCCATAGAACATAGTCACCCATACATACAAGATAAATGATGATGATGATATGAAATTTTCAAAAATGAAAGAGACATCATTGGAAATGAGATTATTTAAAATGCTTTACATATAATAATTACTAAACTAATTCTCATTTTTATATTTTATGACAATAAATTCTACATTCTCAATTAGAACATATGAATATATCTCTAGTTCAGTACATTCTTACATATTATTGAAATAGGATTTGTTATGCTCGAATTCGGGACCTCCAAAAGACCACCAGAGACCGAGATCATGTAAGCAGCAAAGAGGTGTTTATTACGAGCTAGCTGGGTCCTCCACACACACACAGCAACTGGTGACGCTGAGAGGCCTGGAGCCCAGGGTTTGCAGCAGTTTTATACACTCTTTGGGGAAGGCAGGGACCCCCACATACATCATAGCATCTCTTAGCAAATCATCACACACCGCGGGAAAATCATAAAACAACTTTAAAACATGATTAACCCATTCACTGGCGGGAACAATTTGGGTAGGGGTGATTGGTTAGTACAAGAGGGGGATTCATTTGAACTGATTGATTTAAGCATGAGGGGTGTATGTGCTGAACTACTACGTGGTTTCCCAATATGTTATCAACCATCATAAACTACTGGGAGGGTCATCTGGCATCCCAGGTATTTCCCTGTCTCATGCTGATTGGTGGCTGCTAGTGGTGCAGCAGATCTCTCCTGTTATTTGCAGACAAACAACTCAGCCGGGTGGGTATGTGCCTAGGAGGGCTCTGTGGGTCTTTCCAGGGACAAAGGTCATGCCCCCTTCCTTGGACAGTCTTTGCTCTGAGGTAGAGGCTGGTTTTTCATATTGTCTAAAATCTACCAAAGAGCATTACCTTAATTATATTTTTTTCTCCTAGTGTGACTAAATATGGTAGGTATGCAATAAATATTTGTTGACGAAAGCAATAAACATTTTGACATTACATATATTGAGATTCTTTGAACAGAATTTTTACACTGATGGTGTAAGTCAGTTTCATGCAATCCCATTGATACTGCAGGTTATCGATCATGAGTTCTGCTTCCTCACATATTGAAGTATATCATTAGAGAAGCACGCCAAGGCAAGTGTATAAAACAGGGCTTACTTAAAAAGGGGTAAAATAGACTTCTCCGGGGAGGAAGAAGGGGGCCACAGTTGGTATCCTTGTATCCCAAGAAGTGAGAGTGTTCTGCCTTTTTTTGTATGTTCTTTTATAGGCTCCCTTTGTTCTCATGCTTTCTTCCGGTTATCTCTCTCCTTCCTGCATATGTGACTAGGCCCAGGAGATGCTTAGTGGGATGGCCAAAAGATGATAAGCAGAGGGACAGGGGAAGGGCTGGATGGAGCAGCACAGGACACATTAACTAACAACTACTTAACTCTCTGTAGGGAGGGACAATTCCTGGGACAGATTACCTTAGCAACAGGTGCAGGGGCAGGTTACTTTGATAAGGGTGGAGGAAGGGCTCTGAAGGCATTTTAATCACTCAGGGGACAGTCTCCAACTTCCCAGACTCACTCAAATTAGCCTCCTTGACCTTACCTGCTTCAATTTACCTATCTATACTGATTGCCTGTCTAATTCTGGCTTCACTACGACAAAAGAAAGTTCCATTCCTCTGTTTTGCTTGGGCAAATGGCATGATCAATTTATGTCTCAGTAAGAAATAAAGGCAAACAGTCATTCTTTTCCTTACATGTTCCCTTGGCTGCCAATTCTATATATTCCCGAGGAAACATTGCCTGTAGCTTGGGGCTCCTCAGAACCTGTGCGACATTCCCAAACACACATTGGAACACAAACACTGTGCTTCTGCAAAACTTCTGGACCAACAATTCATATAAAATTTAAAATCTTCATTTCCCTCCACAGATGCTAAACAGCCACAAGGGAAACTAGGATAACAAAGAATCTAAATATTGATTTTCTTGTAAGTAACAACTTGAATACTTAGCTCCAAGAAGGGCTTTGGTTAGCTACCAAGAGTCTTGAGATTTTGAAATCCTGTCAAGAGAAAAATCACTTAGATAATTTTTATACTTCTACCAAGGGCAGAACTAGAATTGTAAGAATAATTTTCAGAGATACAATTGTAAATTCAGGGCAAGATTAATATTTTTAAGAGTTATAGTTGCCCCTAAATTGAATAACCTGTCTAATCAGTTAATGGTAGTTGATTCTGTGTCATATTTTCAGGGAGTGACTAGTTGTACATATTCAAATGCCTTGGAGTGCTTTGAGTGGAAAATTGAAGGAGATAATTAAAGATAACTTATATTAAAAGGGATAGAGTATTTGGCTTTACTTCAGAGGAACTTTAATCTAAATATTGTATCTATTCTATGTTAGTGAGGTTCCAAACATTTTCACATTATGTTTAAATACATCAAACAGCAGCAGTAATTATATAGTTAGTGGACTCCTCCTAGCACCGACACAACATGTACAGTAGGAGTAAAGAAAAGATGTGATCTGGATATTTCTTTAAATCTGTCATTATGTCTTGTTGGAACAGTCCCTATACATGCTCATGGGGCCTACCTCCCCAGAAGGGTTCTGATAGGGGGTTTAGGTTTACATACCCCTTTTGTCAGTTAGAAAGAATTCTGGGATCATTGTGCCTATTTAGCTAGTTTTCCAAGTAGAGACCATGAATGTGCAACTGGTTCCATGCAGGGTTTTGTTGTTATTTTTTGTTTTTGTTTTTGTTTTTGTATTTGTATTTGTCTGGCATCATTGAAGTTTGTGTCCCTTTGTCCCTATTTGGGAAAGTTGCTGTAAATCATAAATTGTGGTTTCTTTGTCCCAAAGACTGGGCCTCTGGCTTTCTCAGAACTTTACCTCCTGTGTTGGTGTTGTTACAGGCCATGTAGCAACTTGCAAATGCCTTACTCACACCCAAAGAACCCGTCTAGAAGCCTTGCCTCCATTTCTTCTGTTTCTGCCTTCTGTGTCATTACCCCTTCACTTGGTGTTTAAGAGATGTGTGCTGAGTTTTTCATCAGAGCTTAATCTGAGTCTTGTGTGCATAAGAGAGAGCCTTTGGAACACCAGAATCCCACAAATGTGCATCAGAGATAAAGCCTTACGAATATCAGAAGCCCATATACTAAGACAGATATTTCTGCCTGCTTCCCAATGCCCTTACACCCTCTAAACCTCAGGATTTCACCTCAAGAAGAGATGAATGCAGACATGTGACTTTGAACCCTGTCCTACAATGACCTCAAACTTCACACCAGCAACCAAGACAGAAAGGAGGCATTGACTTCTATATGTTGAAAGGATGCAATCTGGTCAGCCTGGCCTAGTTCTTGATAAGAATAACAAAACTATATTTAAACTAAACTCCCAAAATATTAAAATCATGACCCCTGTGAACTATGAATAGAACAAAAGATTAGAGCAAGTGTTGGTAAAGATCACTTAATTTCATAATCTGAGTCACATAAAACATACCACTTTAAAAAAAATGAAGGAATGCCTCTCTTCCTAATACATGTGAAATCCACCTTTGTGCTCTGATAAGCTGGTTTCAAAATACAGTATCATTTCTGGAAAGTATAATTTTCATCTCTTAAGATATGTGATAATCCATTAACAAATTAATTGAAATTTTGTGTGTCTCAATGCATAGTGAAATAAAAATGCATTTCTTTGAGTTCTGAAATTCTTGATTTAAATTTAATAAACTGCATTATATTTGAATAGGAATGAATGAGTCCCACTGTAAACAGGTTTTATGTGGAATGCAATTTATTTTTGAATTCCCCTCTTCACTGATAAAGTATATAAATTCTAATCTCTAAAGCATGAAGGAGCCATCATTCAAGGAATGGCCAAAGGAATTCAGGGAAACTATCTTATTCTCTTGTTTCAACTAACTATATAGAGTAAAAATATTTACAAAATAACATGATAACTATGTCTTCATAATTCTATCATAAATCTGTAAGACTAAGTGTAAGCATTTTGCTAAGGACTATCTGACTATTTGGCAATTTTAAAGTTGACTTCAGTAGATTTGATACCTTACTTTGCCAACCAAATGGAAAAATAAGCATGACAAGAAGGAAATCAAAGGAGAAATTTTCTTTAAAACTATTTGGAGATAATAATCAAAGGTGGTTGTTTGTGCCTGATTAAAAAAAGATGAAGACTAAGGGTACACAGTTGCTTTTCCAAGAAAATTGTGAGTATAACAGACTTGAGATATAAATTTCCTAGAAGTGAAAGAAGCACAGATATTTATAATTATCCACAGCTTAATTGAACAGGTGGATACATAATGGTTGGCATGTGAACTCACTGTGTACTTAAAGTTTATTTAACTGTTTATTGCTGCTTCCAGACTTTGTTTGATACTAACTCTCCATTGTTACCAGCCAGGATAGGAACAGACTAAGAATTCACTATGCTTGGCTAATTCTGGTAGATGAAGGATGAAATGTTATCTCAGAGTAAATGATCTAATCCAATGTGTGACATAGTTTAAAAAACATTGTAAATGTTTTGGAGAAAGGGAAGATAAGATTTATGGCTAGGGAGAAAATGGCTCCAGAGTTTTGGGCGGTCATGAAATGTGATTTTTAAAGTATAATTGTAGAAATCCTGATGAAGATTAAAAGAATAACACATTTAAGGCAATCAACCAGATCATTCTTGTTTATGAACAAACGTCTTCCTAAAGGAAGGCCTATAATGTTATTTTGTCCTGATCTGTCCTGTTGACATTCTTCTCAATGACTATGAAGACATAAAGAGTGTCTAAATACAAATTAGGAAATAGAACCCAAAAGGATCCAATACACTTGGAATAGCAATCAATGTCTAATTCATTAAGATAGACTGGAATAAAAACCCACAGAAAGATGGGGGTACAATTAACAAAAATAAATTTAACACTCTAGCTTCCTCTTTCCTATAACGTGATATACCAGGGAATCAGCATGTTCTTCTACTTCAAATACCAAAAAAATGTTGAAAAAATATTTTCATAAATGCAGCTCCATGAGTTGGCACAAATTATGCTGGCCAAAGTCCGATGCAGCCTTGAATCAGACCTTAATTTTGAGGGCATTTTCCAAACCAAGTAATTTGATTATTAAATTTTATAGGCTTTTCATAATCAGGAGACAGGGAAAAAGAACAGGGTTCATTTTTCCTATCATAGAAGTTCAGGAACCAACTAATTGAACCTCATTTTCATCCTTTTCCAAAGCAACAATGGTAGGTAATATTTCCTACCATCTCTTAAGTTAGGTATGTGTCATGAGCTGAGTTCTGGTCAATGTGACATGAGTGAAAGTCTCAGTGCTCCTTTCAGTCCACGGTATAGCATGTTTGTTCTTTCAACAAGCACTAGAGTCATGTGCTAAAGATGGACACATCTAAGTTTATAAAGAAAGAAAGGATTACAGACGCAGTACAATTCTGGAGCCACTTAGAAGAATTGATTCTCCTTAACAACTCATTATATATCTCTGATTCAAATTTTTCTCATTTTCATGTGAAAAATTGAGATTCAGTTCTCCCACCATTTCTTTACATATCAAGTGTTTTAGGTTTTGCTTTATTTTGGTAGCAACAGTTAGCATCAGGTCTATACCCTTGACAGGTTTTTTAAAGGTACACAATGTTATATACATCAGCTTTCTAGAACTAGTATGTATACCTCTGCATAATGCTTGGTATAAAATAGGCACTTGGTATGTTTGGTAATCATTTGTCCATTCATTCATTCAAACTACCTTTTCCTACAAGAGTGTCGTCTCAGCAATTACTCCTCCAATTAATTAAAATTCTATTCCTTCAACTTTGTCATTATATTAAGGTATAAGAGTTAGAGATATAATTGTTGAACAAATTCACACTTGGGAGCAACAATATAAACCCTACAGTTTGATCTATATTCACTTATTATCAGCATTGCTTACACCAGATTTAAAATATTGAAGTATTCTAACAGTTTGTAAATATCTATAGCTCCAAGTCCTCTAGTTTTTCACTCCTACCCCCATCCCTTGTCAGACTTAAAATCCTGTGGTCAAAGTTCCATAATTCTGTTATTTAAAGAGTAATGTTTGGTGGGCATCATTTACTTTCTTAGCATGGAAGCTAAAGACTAATTTGTTCTGGTTGGTTGGTGCTGTGTCATACCAGTGGTTAGCTATTTCACCACCACCTCTGGACAGCCTGGCTAAACTGCTATACAATATGTTCTATTTAAAGTAATTAAGTTAGCCTAAAGGAATATCTCAATGCAATGTTGAGACAGTAAGACAGTGTTATATAACATGATGCTTGTAAGTAAGGAAGCAAAAGTGTCAGATTGGGAAACAAGGTGTACCTGATTGGTTATTACTGAGTATCTTAGATCTTTCAGAGAAACTCCCTTATCTTGTTCCTCTGTTCCTGGTGTTTTAAAGGGAACTTGCTGAATTCTTCTACTGCCTCCTTATTGATATTGCTGACAGTCACATTCTCTGCCCTTCTCTCACTTTATAATTAAGAATTCTCACCTACTTTACCTATTATCTATTTCCAAATGATTCCTACACAGCATTTATCTTTTCTCGTCAAAGCTCTCAATTCAGTATTTGACAATCTATTGCCTGGGTTTCTATAGGTCCCTAAAATCTCTTTTTTCTGAATTATCTGTGTATCCTTAGTCTTTGCATTTGTTCTAATGATCCACCTTTTAGACTAAACTTGAAATTATATGGTTTTTATCAACTATTTTTCACTCTTACTTCCTTTGTCATTTATTCACCAAATTTTGCTTCCCAAATATCTCCTGAAGTGGTTTTATTTCTTATTTCCCAATGCCACACAAGGAGGATCCAGCCGTTCTGAACTGTCTAAAATCTTCTCGATGTACCCAGTTTTATTGTGCCTCTACATATTCTATTTCTCTACAGAGAATACCTTCATCTGTCTAATACCTTTTTCTGCCTTGCAGATGCCTCCTATTTATCCTTTTATAGTAAGTTAAAAGGTCATCCTTCTGTGAATCTGCCCCGATGCCTGCTTTCCTCTGGAAAGAGTCACTTGATACTATTTCTCTATTATAGCTCTTAAACACATTTTACTGTAGTCAATTCTGAACTAAGCCAAAATATCCCACTTTTAAGGCACTTTATCAAGAAAGCTTACTATATTGACAGTGAAACGGAACTATTTGGCAACAATTAACTCAGGTCTTCTAATGGTTCAATAAAGTGACAGAGAAATAAGCCTGAAAGATGATAGTTGGAAAGTACTGGAGTTTGTATGCAAACCGTGGAGAAGAGAGAGGTGAGCAAGTTTAGGAAGTTTAATAGCTTCATATAGCCAATGCCTAGGACACAAATGGAAAAGGCAAGAAAGAAGTGTGGAGAAAAACAGAGGCTTCATTTGAAGGTATTTGAATGAAAAATTGCAGATGCTAGAGTTTGTGTCTAAAAGTGAGGAAGTTTTAGTTTTGTTACCAAAAAAAAAAAAAAAATGGTGCAATACAATTTGCCTTTTAGAAATGTCACTCATGCAGCATAGGGCTGGAATAAATTGGAAGGGCATGGTAATTGCAGGAAAGAACAATAATCCAGGTCAAATAGACAGGTGCATACTCAAAAGTCAGGATAGATAGGAAGGATTTTAGAAGCTATTATTGACAGAATTTGGTGTTTAATTGGATGTGGAGAGTCAAAGAGAAAAAGGAATTTAGAATAAACCTGAGATTCTGGCTTGGATGACTGAATGTAATAGAGTTATTAATGAAGTTGAGAAAAATAGAGAAGGATACTTTGAAAAGGCTGGAGGGTGGGTGAGCAGCAATTTTGATTTAGATCTACTGTACTTGAAGAACATACAGAGGATGCAAGGCTGATATGGAGTAGGCAGTTGAATAGATGAACTTAGAGCACAGAAGAGTGCTGGGTACACAGATTAGGTGTACAGGTTTGCAACACAGCAGCCCATCGGTAGTTTTTAAAAGGATAACCAGGCAAGATCCAGGAAGCAAGGATGGAGTGAAAATCCAATCACAAATGTTGAATGAAAGGAGATAAAGGATCAGGTCTAGACTGAGGTGAAAAATAGAAACTATATAAATACAATTGAGTGAGCATCATATAAAGCAGACCATGGTTAATGGAAAGGAAAAGAATCACAGCACCCAAACAAGGGAATGAGAGTAGGCCCTGCACTCACTGGTATTTTTTTTTTTTCATTTTACTCAATCCCTTCTGTTAAACTGAATTTTGTCCCCAACTGAATCCAGATCCTGTGTATCTGGTAGTTGTACTCTCAATAAATAGAAAATAAAGACTTCAGCTCTAAGCCTATCTATTCAAGCTCCTTGATAGCCAGGGCTGGCTACATTATTTCTGAGAATCAAAACAAAGTGAAAATATGGGCTCCCCATTTCAAAGAGCAGGAAAAGTACAAGATTAAAGGTACAAAAGGTATCTTTTCCTTTCTTCCATGGCTTCTTCCTCTATTTTTATCTGTTAAAATGTTCTATTTCATCTAGTTCTAAAAAGAGGAAAATTTAAATTTTAGAATATTATTGCTAATTTGATCATCCAACTTTATGCTGTGCGATGCCAATTTTACATGCAAATACGAGAGCATTTAACTCAGATGTGGAATCACCAAAATTATACAATTCACATTCCATATCTCTGCACATGCATATGTATTTCATTTTTACCAGAATAGTGGGAATGCTGTACAAAAGTGATTCAAGTATTTTGATTTTACTTCCTGATACATGCATGTTCTGTCAATACTCCTTTCTTTGCCTTGCTTATGAGTACGGATGAATGAAAGGAAAAGGAATTATCGTCACCTTAACTTACTCTTTGTTTCTATGTCATAATTTTCAGTCTCAATAATTGGGTACTAGGAGGAAGTAACACAAGTAAGAAAAGATATGATAGGGTTTCTTAGTTGTCATGTTGCTTAGAATGCTTTTTGTCTGGGTTTGAAGCAAATTGTAGTACAAATGGAAAGCTGTCCAGGGCCATTATTGCCCCTGCTTATTCATCCCTAAATGAAATACACTAAGTCTGTGCTCACTTTGAGATTCACTGCATTAGAATTCCATGGTTATCTGACATCACAAATGCTATCTGAGAATGGGACAAAGAAGAATGACCAATAGGCCTATTATACATGCTGTCTTTGCTCAAATTCATGCTTCATTGTACCCCCAGACTTCACTTACAAAGCTCAAGTTAAAACAAAGTCATTCAAATTTCAAGGCAGCAACAGCAGAACATTAAGTCAAGAATGGTGCCTTTATGGGTGTGAGTTGCATGCAACTACACAGAGAGATACCTACAAAGCTGGCCTAGTATGTGACCTCATATCATGTGTCTTCTTCCTGCTGCATTATGCCTCTATATTGGCCAATTTTTACCATTTGAAAAAACAATAAACATAAAGACAAATATTAAGAACAACATGGGGGAAAATGTCACCTCCTTCCTTTTATCTTTAGTTGCATACTCAGTATTTTCTTTGGCCATAAATAAAACCATATTGTTAGTAATAAACATTAACTAGTCATCCTCTATTACCTGCCTCTCATCTACAAAGCATTTCCTTGAAACTGGCATCAAAAGGATGCCAGATTTGTTTGGTTTTGTGTCACCTTTGTTTCACCTTTTGTGAGCCTTATTCTTTCTGTTGGCATTTCTGCCACTAGAGTGAAAAATAATGTGTGTTCTATGGCAATTCATTGCACAGGGCTAGAGAGGAAAGAAAATAATGTATGTTTGTACAAAGAGATGAAGGAGCAAATACTCCATGAGAAAGTTTATCATTTTAGATTGATCCTCCATATGTGCCTTTTTTACATGGAATTGTTTTGAAATAGATGAAGGTTCTAACAGTGCCATTATCTAAATCTGCATTGCTTCTGTCATTGCCACATAATAGTTTTTCATTTACTGGAAAGCAGAGGAAGGAAAAAGGAGAAGGCTGAATCAATGTATTAGGGCCAGAAGCATATGTATAAACCTCTCTGAATTTCTAATGTACTATCTTACCTTGCAGAAGAGACATTTCCATATCTAAGGCATATTTCCATTTTTGCAATTATAGTTTTCTACTCTCTTGTTAAATAATTTTTTTAAAGTACCAAAATCTCTACCTAGGAATATTACCATCTACCATTTGAGCAGCTCTGAGTTTATATTTCAGCAAAGCAAATATTTTTACCACACTCTTTTTAACAGAATAGAGGATATGTGTAGTTTAATTTTATAAAGTAAAAAAAAATTACCAGTCAAATTTTGTATAAACTGAAGAGGTTTAAATCAGCAGATTTTCTCACAAATAGATGTCTTTAAAAGTCTATGCTATGATAATTAAAACCAATTATTGAATATGAGTAAAGTGTAAACTGTCAATATCATAGTAGTGAATAAGCACTCAACACATACATCTTTAAACAATGTCATTAAATATTTTTCTTTTTTATTCCCTCAGAGGTAAAGGTTTATTCTTTAATATTACAACTTTGATTTATATCATATGTTAACTTCTTTGTTGGAATTAAGGTAAATATAATGAATATACAAACACACATTCACAACCACACAGGTAATTCGTACTTATTATTTGTTTATTTTTAGTGACTGTCCCGGAAACCTTATATTAAAACAGAAGTGAGCACACCAAATGTTAATTGCAAACTTCTTTTATCCAAAAAGTTTTTAATCAAAAAAATTTGTCTCTGAAATTGATGGCTTACATATCTTGTATATTTAAGATGGCATATTTCCTTGAAAAGCTTTTGTTATAATGTGCTTTACAAGTGATGGTTTCTTGAAATTGAAGGATTACAATAATAGCTAAATGTTCATTGACATGAGCCAGGTATCACGTGCAATATACTTTTCATAAATTATCTCATGTGATTTTCAGTTATTATAAGGTAGTAAATAATCTTATCACCACTTCAATCATGAGAGAACTGAGACTTCTAGAGGGTACCCAGGATAACAATGCTATTAAGTTGTACTCAGACTTGATTCTGGTCTGATTCTAAATGTTACATTTAAAAACCACTCATCTATTTTGCTTTGGTACAAAGATTGATTGGCCATTATTTGCTCCTGAAGGAATTGTACTTTATAATTACTTGGCAAGAATATTTTCATCATACCATCTGTTTATGCTTCCCCCCACCCCCCGCCTTTTCTCTACCAGTGGCAGAGTTCATGTCTCTATAAAATACTCCTTGCAAGCTGTGCTTTATTCCCTAGCAAGAAGCTGGGTTGCCACCTACACAGTGGAAAAGAATGAAATGGCTTGAGGAAATAGATGATTGCACTTGTACTGGTCAAATTACTAAAGAATCAATAAGGCTGCCTCTGTAAGATTATTGACTGGAAGAATTCTCTGAGCCCATAACTTTGCTTCCAGCCTATGTTTCAAAGAGTGCTGGACCCAGGTCTATCTGAAGAACCTATGAATCCTTGTAACTGAGAAAAACAACCTAAGATTATTCTACTACAGTGGATAAAGTGTTTTTGAATCCTTTGATCATTTTCTTATAGGTATAATGCCCCTCATCATGCCTTTTCTCTCTCAAGTATTTTAGAAAAGGATTCAGTATCAACTATCTTCACTTTTCTGTGTACCTTATCTATTTTATAGTAGGTTGATAATGTAAAAGAAAAAAATTATTAATATTTTGAGACTTGGAGAAGAATGCTTCTTACATTTCATTATTTTTTATCTGAAGTACTTAAAGTTAGATAAGAAGTTTTTCACATCTGCACTTTATTGTTGTTTTCAGTGCATGAACTAAGAATTAAATTCTTAGTGTAGTATCTTTTAATTAGCATTGTCCCTAAATAACTAGGTGCATTTGATATAACTTTGAGTTACAAAAATGTTACAGTATACATATGAGTCTTCCCCCAAAAGCTCATGTGTAAGACAATTCAGAAAAGTTTAGAGGTGAAATGATTGGATTATGAGAGACGTAATCTAATCAGTGCATTGACCCACTAACATTGATTAACTGACTGGTAACAGGTAGGGCATGGCTGAAGGTGATAGGTTACTGGGGTATGCACCTTGGGTTGATATTTTGTCTCTGATGAGCAGTTCTCTCTACTTCCTTGTCACCATGTCTGGAGCTGCATTCCTCTGCCACACACTTCTGCCATGATGTTCTGCCTCACCTTGGGCACAGAGCAATGGAGTTGGCTCTCTATGGACTGAGTCCTCTGAAACTGAGCCAAAAATATACTTTTTCCCCTTTGTATTGCTCTTGTCAGGTTTTTTGGTCATAGCAATGGAAGAGCTGACTAAAACATAAGACAATATGATGGAGAGACAAATAGGATATTTAAAGAATTAATTCTATTATTTTAAAAGTACTAGAGAATTACTGTAGCCATTTTATTATTAAAATAAAATAATTTTACAGTTTAATATTCCAGTTCCCATAGAAGTTAGTCATGTCACAGTGGTTGTTCTAGTCAATATGGAATGTTTGAACTTACTTATTTCATATGGAATGAGAATAGAATGTTTTCTGTGGCTAAGGAGATACATGATCTTTGGCACATATTGCAGTGATTTTACCTCTGCCAGGTAAAATGCATATTTTGTTCCATCTGGGAAAACCATGTGGATAATTTGTGAATTGTAAATCAAGATCCATTATCATTACTATTGGGGCTGATAGATGAGGAAAAAAATTAATACTGTAACATTTAAACATTGTGCAGTTATATTCAGGAGGTTAATATTGAATATTTAGAAAAAAATGAATCTAAAGAACTCAAATTGAAATAAAGAAAAAGAAAGTTCTTTAATTTGTCTTCAGTCTAAAAAAAGAAGTTTGTTTACCTCTGAAAATAAAGGACAATAGATGAGTCTCCTGTAACCTCATGAGTATTCTGTTTATTTATTTATTTTTGACGTGATATTTTTTATTTTTTTAATAAATGACAGCAGAATGCACTATAATTCATATTACACATATATAGCACAATTTTTCATACTTCTGGTTGTATATAAAGCATATTCACACCAATTCGTGTCTTCATACATGTACTTTGGATAAGGATGTACATCACATTCCACCATCATTGCTAACCCCCCGTTCCCTTCCTTCCCCTCCCATCCCTCTGACCTATCTCGAGTTCATCTATTCCTCCCATGCTCTCCCTCCTTACCCCACAATGAGTCAGCCTCCTTATATTAGAGAAAACGTTTGGCATTTATTTTGGGGGGGACTGACTAACTTCACTTAGCATTATCTTCTCCAACTCATCCACCTGCAAATGCCATGATTTTATTCTCTTTTATTTCAGAGTAATATTTCATTGTGTACATATGCCACATTTTTATATGCATTTATCTTCAGAAGGGCATCTAGGTTGATTTCACAGTTTAGCTATTATGAATTGTGCTGCTGTAAACATTGATCTGCTGTGTCCCTATAGTATGCTGTTTTTAAGTCCTTTGGGTATGGACTGAGGAGAGGGATAGCTGGGTCAAATGGTGGTTCCATTCCCAGTTTTCCAAGGAATCTCCATACTGCTTTTCATATTGGATGCACCAACTTGCAGTCCCACCAGCAATGTATGAGTGTATCTTTTTCCCCACATCTTTGCCAACACTTATTGTTGTTTGTCTTTATAATAGCTGTCATTCTGATAGGAATGAGATGAAATCTTAGAGTGGTTTTGATTTGCATTTCTCTAATCTCTAGAGATCATTCTAAGTGGAGAAAAATTGAAGGCATTCTCTCTCAAAACTGGAACAAGAGAGGGATGCCCTCTTTTACCACTTCTATTTAACATAGTTCTTGAAACACTGGCCAGAGCAATTAGACAGACAAAAGAAATTAAAGGGATACATATTAGAAAAGAAGAACTTAAATTAGCACTATTTGCTGATGATATGATTCTATACCTATAAGACCCAAAAAGTTCCACCAGAACACTTCTAGAACTAGTAAATTAATTCAGCAAAGTAGATGAACACCTATAAATCAAAAGCATTTCTGTATATTAGTATTCTCTTTATTAGCCCAAATTCAATTTCTTTGAATGATGAGAATGCTAGAAAAATGTGTTGTTCATGAAATTAGTGTTTTAGACTTCCAACTCCAAGCTTCTATCCTTGCTTTTTCTAAAGACCCATTCCACTTGCTTTTCTGAATCCACAGCCCCTCATAAAGATTTTGGAGCAGCCCCCTTAGGAGAGGCTCCTACAATATCTTCAGTTAAGATATCTATCGTCCCTCTTTAATAAAGTAAAAGATGATGGGCTTATTCTGTGTGCTCTAGATACTTTTTCTCTGATAGAAGCTGTTACTTACAAACTGTGCTTACAAGTTTATGAGTATTAGTGTGTGCCATGGACCAGTGATAACTTCACCAGGGAACTAGTGGAACTAGCTTGAAATGCATATTGCTTTGCTTCAATCACATCTGCTGAACCTGAATCTGCATTTTAACAGGATCCCCATATGATTCCTGTATACATTGAAGTTTAAGAAAAATTGTTAGACTATGCCAAAATGGCAGCAAATTTGAATGATAAAAAAGAAGAAAATTCTCATTTAGGAAAGGCATCATATAGTAGCAATTATTCTCTCACCTCCATGGCAGGGCAAGTGTAGGAGAAATATTTTGGGGGCAGGTAAACTGACGGTTATTTGGGGACTATAGCACTAGCATATTGAATAGTCATAATTTCCTTAGAGTTTAACAAAAATTCCTTCTAATTTTATTGAGAAAAGTTCACATGAAAATGCAAATTTAAAAAGAATTAAAAAAAATAGTACATGCATTCTGCAATTGAGTGACAAAGACAGAGGAGGAAGTTTCTTTAGGCACTAGCAGAACTTTGACCTCTTACAAATCATACAATGTAAGTATGGCTTTGCCTTTAACTTCTGAGGATAGAGCAGAAATCTAATTTTCCAACCTTTAATAATTTCTTTGACCTTTTCTGAATTTCTTCACATCTTTCATCAGTACTGGAGTTTAAAGCTGGTGTAGTTCACTACTTTCTTAGAGAAGACTTTGGGCAATATTTGTCATTTGAGCTCCCAATACCCGTGTTCTTTTTATGCCTCATTTTCTATTATAGTGGTATGTTCAATAATTGTAAAATGATAAGGCATACATGAAATTTTTTTTATTTTTAACAAATTTACTTAGTTATTAGGGTATATGTGGAAAAACTGGAACATTTGGAACAACTGGAAACTAATCATCATTTTACACTGTAAGATTTCAGGGGTAAAAATGTTAACAGAAATAAATGCATAAGCCATAATTTTTATGTTACTAAAAATTCATCATCTGTCTCCAAATCAAATTTGCTTTGTAAATTTTACTTTTAAAGTTATAGTAAAATTGTCCCTTCATTTTCAAGGGCATGGGCCAAGGGCTTGGGCCAAAGTTTGCAACTGTGTTTTCTGCATCTCAATGGTTTGAGGGTGTTTCCCTTAAAATTTCGTATTTCTCTCTTCTTATCCTAAGGTTCTATCTCAAAATTTTTATCTTTTTGGAATTTTAGCAGGGTAAATTGTATTTGTTAAGGTTGCAAATTTTTTTCTTTACTGATTTTTTTTCTTCCTTATTTTCAAGTTCTTCTTAGTAATAACTATAATTAATAATATTTCTGAAAATTCTTCTTAAAAATTTGCCTTAATATTTGAGACATTCCAATGGTATTTTGACTATAGCAGCAATTTAGTCAACTTCTAATTTATCTTAAAGAATGATTTTTCTAACATTTCTAAGAAAGACAAAGGTTCTAGTAAAGTTTCTTTGAAGCTGTCCAGTTGGGATATTCTTAAACTGACATTATAAAAACCCTCCAAATAGAAAACCTAACATTTCAGAAGTTCCTCCTTATTCTGTGAATTTTGGAGATTTCATCTTTGAATCCTGAGAAGGAAAAAAAATTCCTAGGCACATTAATAAAGTAACGATTTTATAAAATTGTAAAACTACCTTTTAATCATAAATACGCACTGAATATATAGGTTATGTTTAATGAAATTTTATTTACCTACATATATTTATTATGCAATTACTTATTAAGTAAATTAGTAATGACATTACTTCTATTCTCTTAATGACATAGATGCTTCTTAAAATATGACAAATGTGCCAGCCCTCTGCACTGTAGTTTCTTTAGTTTGTTGAGCTATAAATGGGGATGGGCATGCACTTCAGCTCATTAGTTTCCTCCTTAAGTTTTTTAAAAGAAAATTTAAGTAGGAATGTGTTTTTATATATTTCTTTTATCTTAATTTTGTGGCTCTTTAAAGTACTATTTTTGGGTTTAGAAACCCATGATTTATCACTATGCAACTGGTCCAATGTATTTATTTTACAGGTGCATCATCAACCTTTTATCACTTTTGTCTGTTACAAACTTACTTTTCCTTTAGAATTTCTTGTAATGTTAAAATGCACTGTCTGGAAAAGGCTACGCTGGAAAGAATGATGGCTTTACCAATAATGAGGAAGAAGCAGGAATTTGGAAGGAAATATGAGGAGTTCCATCTTCATCACCGTCAGATAAGAAGCTGACGGAACAGCCAAGAGGCAATATAAGACAGCTCAGGACACAATATCGAATCCTGTGCCAAGATTAAACAAAGAGAAGAGAAGGGTCTGGATTTGTTCATGCTGGCCCACACAGGAATAAAACCACTTATTACATTCTCCAGAGCACAAGAGTTTTAGTGTTTTTTTTCCTTCCCCCCCGCCAAGCCTGTGCATTCTGTTTTATAAATTTACACTAAAGCACACTTGGGAAGCATTTTTTTTTTAAATTAAAAATATCCTGTGGTTGAAATACATATACTCTCTTGAATCTCTCTCTATATGTTAACTAATATCTTAGGACTATCATTAAAGCTTTTCAAACAAGGTATACTATCTAAATGCATACATACGATATATGTGAATTCATAGGCATTAGAGTATGACTTCATTTTCTCTACTTAATAATCTTTTTACCTATATCACCTAAAATATGCCAGAGCACATATACTAAAATTCCAACAGTAGTTATTAAAAGGTAGTAAGATTATGAATGATTTTATTTTCCTCTTTGAGTTTAATTTTTAAAAATTTAATTAGGAAAATTCAGCAGAAGATATTTTTTAAAAGTAAAATAGTGGCTGGGGAGGATGAAACAGGAAGATTGCAAGTTCAAAATCAGCCTCAGCAATTTAGTGAGGACTTTAGCAGTGTAGCAAGATCCTGAATCAAAATTTAAAAAAGGGGGGGAGGCTGGGATGTGGCTCAGTGATTGAGTGTACCTGGGTTCAATTTATGGTTACCTGCTCCAAAAGAAAGAGAAAGAAAAAAAGAAGGAATGAAGGAGGAAGAAATTCAAAATAGATATTTCTCATAAGTATATTTTTTTAAAGAGAGGGGGGGGAGAGAGAAAGAGAGAGAATTTTTTAATATTTATTTTTCAGTTTTTGGTGGACACAACATCTTTATTTTATTTTTATATGGTGCTGAGGATCGAACCCAGTGCCCCATGCATGCCAGGCAAGTGTGTTACTGCTTGAGCCACACTCCCAGCCCATCATAAATATATATAATTTTTTAATATCTTTATTTATTTTTATGTGGTGCCAAGGATCGAACCCAGTACCTCACACTTGCATGGCAAGCGCTCCACCACTGAGCCACAGCCCAGCCCTGAGTATATATTTTTGATGATATACCATTCATTAAGTTTTAGCCAGAAGTAAACTCATATAACAATTACTTAAGGAATGATGTCCTGATATCATTCAAAGGAGTGGCTGTTAGCTCTGGAACATAAATTTGAGCAGAAATATGTAGATTATTTGCAAATGTACCTCTAATATTTCTGGCACTAGAATATAAGTTATAAGTTTAGGATGACCATTGAAGAGACTCAGTATGTTTTACGTATATTTTTACATATAAAAATAAATTAATGGAGATATTACATTATTCTGTTATGGAATCAGGATCTCTTGTTAGGTAATTGTCTGTGTACTACTCCGACACATGGTCTTGTTACCTGCTTAGTGTTCTTTTCAGATGGACTGTGAGTTCACATAGAAACTTGTTTTGTTTACTGTGCTTGACATATAGAGGACCTCAATATATTCTGGCCAAAGGAGAGATGCAGAGTGATGAAATATTGAATTACCCCAGAATAGAGAGAACAATTTCAAAAACAAAATAAATGGAGAAGAAAAAAAATCAGACAATAGAGATGTCTCGACAGAAACCACACAGAGGCAACATAGTTTTTAGAAGCATGACTTTGGGACCAAGTTAGCCATGGTCTAACCCTATTGCCCTAGAGTGAAGAGCAAAGCCCATAGGTTAATGTGACTCAGGATTTTAGCACTGGATAATGACATCAGAAAAGTCTCTAAGTTTTATTACAAGACAAATTAAACTCAGAATGTAACAAGTCTTATCCCTGGGAACAATTTTTTTTAAGACACAGCTGAGATATTCATAAAATATGCAGTTTTCTTTTAATTTAGGAACAAAACTGGGACCTTTAAAAATTTATGCTTCTCTGATTTTGTCCTTCTCAAATTAGTCTAGGAATAAGGTTATAGAGAAGTGAGGTTTTCTTATATTCTATGTTGACTTTTAATAATATCACAAGGGTGGTAGGGGAAGAAAGAAAATGCCAGTTATTTCTGATTGAGGAATAAAGCTGCTTTATTTTTTCCATTCAATTTTCTGGTTTAGTTTTAGAAAAATCACTTAGGAGAAAAGACTGAGAGTGACTTTTGTTTCCTTTGCCAGAGCACAAAGTCTTAAAGCACCTGACACTGCAGTAAGGAAAGTTGGCTTTGGCTACTGTGCTCTGATTCACATGTAGCTGATGGTGCCAGGTTCAGGAAAATGCCACATCTAGAAAGGCCCTGAGATGTAAGACATGGAGTGCAGCAGTGTTAATTCACACACCCGTGTTCACATCCTTGCTTACCCAAAGACCCTGGACAAGGTTTTCACCTTCACTGAATCTGTTTTCTCATCTAGAAAATGCAAATAATAGCTTTGTTTTACAATTTTTAGGATGATTTAATGAGATAATTTCTGAGAAAAGCTTAACAAAGTGCCTAACACATAGCAAATCAAAGAAATACAAACTACCTTGGTTTTGCTATTTATTTTTACCATATAAGTAGATAGTGATAACTATGGATTTCTTCAACTGTTAATCTTAGAGGACTTGACAATTTATAATAGTCAGAAGGAGAGAAAAGGAAAAGAGTCATATCTGACTAGGTTGTTGTCCCTTCCTATAAATTCGTATCACAAAGAAGGAAAAAAAGACCCAGAGCACTGGAAGAAAGATCTAAATATAGCCAAAGTCAAGGTTGTTAAGTACAGTGTGGGTTTGCTGTGGACAATAGAAATGAACCTAATGCAAGGGGGCTAAGAAAAGTGGAGCTCCTGAAATTGGTCATTTGCCTCCCGATGTTTCTTTTGGGTGGCTCACACCTTTGAAACTGGGGAAAGTAAATGACAAGGAGGAAACTGTTGATGGCAGAGAATTGGGAAACTTGTCATGCCTGATATATGATTTCCGAAAGAGCTTGCCTAAGAGTGGAGCCCCAAAGGAGAAGGCATGAAGAAGGTTATTTTAGTTTTATGCAAACTCCCTCTCTCCTATGTGTCTGCTTCTGTGTATCAAAGCTGAGCCCAATTAACAATGGTAGCAGCCTAACATAAATGAACATTCTATAATTAAAAGGACTCCCTTTAATTAAAAATGCTGTGCAGATAGGAGGCACTTGTTAAAATTTGGAAGACTGATGCACTGCTCAAAACCACTTATTAGAACCGCAAATAGGGAGCAGAAACTTAAATACTTAAAATTAGAGGAATGTCATTTGCATTTACTCAACAAATATTGCATTAAATATGTACACTGTTGTAATACTAGGGATGGAGGAACAGAAAAATTAAAGGTACTTTTATCTTGAAGTGCTAACGCATGTGATATAGGTAATTACAAAATGGGGGTAGGTGTAATAAAATGGTAATTGTGCATTTTAGGAAAAGAAGCAAATGAAAGGTGAGTGGAATACCTATAGGCTGCAGGTGTCATGGTTTTCCATATTGAAAGAGATAGAATTAGAGCTGGAATTTAAACACTAACATAGATGAATAAAGATGAAGTAGAAAAAATTGTAGTGGAGTATAATTTGTTAGCTAACCATTTCAGTATACATCTATTGTCCTTCTTTAGCTGCAGAAAATGGAAAGCTAAAAATCTACATTATCCCATTACATTATCTTATTCTACAAATAAGGTAGGAGGAGTTGAAACACCTGGTCTGGCCAGGTATAGTGATGCATGCTTGTAATCCCAGAGGCTTGGGAGTCTGAGGCAGGAGGATCATGAGTTCAAAGCCAGCCTCAGCAACTTAGGATGGTCCTACAAAACTTAGTGAGACCCTATATCTAAATGAAAGTAAAAAAGGGTGGGGATGAGTGCCCCTGGGTTTAGTCCCCAGTATTGAACAAACAAACAACTACACACACACACACACACACACACACACACACACACATCTGGTCTGTCTGGTCTGGGAAACTTTCACTCCCTTCACTGGGAAATAGCACTGCAGGAAAGAAAATGCAAACTTCAGGAAAACCAGCTAAGGATGATTTCTTGGAGGAAGAGCCCTTATCTCTGAATTGCTCTTAGCATGTTCTGGCTGAGGATTCTATAACTTTCTTACATATAACCTAGATCTGTAAGGCACATCAGACGTAAGCTACAGAACTGTTTGGGTATAAAATGAAGACTTTCCAGAATTTGAACACACACTGCTTTAAGAGGAACTCCTGAAGTTAGACCTAGTCTATTATGGCCCAGGATGCTCGTCTGACATGAGAAGGGTCTGGGAAGCGATCCTTTGTGTCCTCTATCTGCTTGGTCTGAGACTTTCATTGTCTGTATATCCTTGAAATTATTACCTGTTTACTACTGAGTGAGGTCTCTGATTTGTGTGAGTCTGATTTGACAATTCAATCCTGTGTGTTAGCTCAGAGATTGCTAGGTTTTCTTTGGGTTTCACAAAACACATGATCTTTTATAAATGAGAGTTAAATTTGGAATCCGATGATAGGGAAAAAAAAGGCATTGGCAATCATTTTAGCAATCCATTTACTACTACAATTAATATGTGCAAGGTATATATGTGTGCAGGGCGGGTGAATAAATCATGTGTTTCTTACTTTTTTTATTGGTTGTTCAAAACGTTACAAAGCTCATGATATATCATCTTTCATACATTTGACTCAATTGGGTTATGAACTCCCATTTTTACCCCAAATACAAATTGCAGAATCACATCGGTTACACACTCACATTTTTACATAATGGCATATTAGTGACTGTTGTATTCTGCTACCTTTCCTATCCCCTACTATCCCCCCTCCCCTCCCCTCCCATCTTCCCTCTCTACCTCATCTGCTGTTGTTCAATTCTCTCCCTTGTTTCCCCCAGCTTTCCCCTCACAACCTCTTCTATGTAATTTTGTGTAACATTGAGGGTCTCCTACCACTTCCATATGCTTTCCCTTCTCTCTCCCTTTCTCTCCCCCCACTCATCTTTGTTTAATGTTAATCTTTTCCTCATGCTCTTCCTCCCTGTTCTGTTCTTAGATGCTCTCTTTATATCAAAGAAGACATTTGGCATTTGTTTTTTAAGGATTGGCTAGCTTTGCTTAGCATAATCTGCTCTAATGCCATCCATTTCCCTGCAAATTCTATGATTTTGTCATTTTTTAGTGCTGCATAACACTCCATTGTGTATAGATGCCACATTTTTTTTATCCATTCATCTATTGAAGGGCATATAGGTTGGTTCCACAGTCTGGCTTTTGTGAATTGTGCCGCTATGATCATTGATGTGGCAGTATCCCTATAGTACGCTCTTTTAAGATCCTCAGGGAATAGTCCGAGGAGGGCGATAGCTGGGTCAAATGGTGGATCCATTCCCAGCTTTCCCAGGTATCTCCATACTGCTTTCCATATTGGCCGCACCAATTTGCAGTCCCACCAGCAGTGTACAAGTGTACCCTTTTCCCCACATCCTCGCCAACACTTATTGTTGTTTGACTTCATAATGGCTGCCAATCTTACTGGAGTGAGATGGTATCTTAGGATGGTTTTGATTTGCATTTCTCTGACTGCTAGAGATGGTGAGCATTTTTTCATGTACTTGTTGATTGATTGTATGTCCTCCTCTGTGAAGTGTCTGTTCAGGTCCTTGGCCCATTTGTTGATTGGGTTATTTGTTATCTTATTGTTTAATTTTTTGAGTTCTTTGTATATTCTGGATATTAGGGCTCTATCTGAAAAAGTTGGCTACTATCTACATACTGTGGGGTTGGGCTCCAAATTCCTTAATAGGACGCCCATAGCCCAAGAGTTAATAACAAGAATAAATAAATGGGACTTACTTAAACTAAAAAGTTTTTTCTCAGCAGGAGAAACAATAAGAGAGGTAAATAGAGAGCCTACATCCTGGGAACAAATTTTTACCCCTCACACTTCAGATAGAGCCCTAATCATGTGTTTCTTAAGAGAGGTAGTAGAAGTGAGAGCAAGAAAGAAAGAAAGAAAAAAAAAAGCACTAGGAAGAGAATATAAAGTTTGCCTGAATTCTAGCTTTTTCTGAGACATAATATAATAAATAATGAAAAAATTATTGTTTTTCATTATTTTCAAACAAATCTGTAGTTCTTTTAAGATGCACTTGAATTGCTTCAATGACAAAGATTCATACTCTAGAGGAGCCCATTCCTCCTGTGATCTTTCTAAATGTTAAACATTTACACTGACATAGATTTCTTTCCAAACATGCTGCATCCATCAGCCTAAGCCAAGGTGTTAAATTTCCTTCTGAGCGTTAAGAGTGGTTTAGCATCCATTTCTTGGTTTTCATTTTCTTAATTCTTCAAGATGTTCTCCATAACATTCTTCAAAGCACATTCTACAAGCTCTTCTCCAAGTGTGCTCAGGTTTGGGTAGGCCCTTTTGGAAAAAATAGTTTTTCTGCAACACTGCCACCAACAGTAAATGCAAGGGAAGGAAATAATAGGGAGATGGACAATGAGCCTCTAGCTTAAAAGAGTTTTTTGTTTGTTTGTTTGCTTTTTAGCAAAGAACCAAACAAAAACTAATTTGAATGAGCCATGCATGTTGATGTTAGTGAAAATTCAATTATATTAAGGAATAGTTCATTTATTTCTAGGTATTTTTAATTGTGTTTTAAAATTCCTTGATTTCAGAAATTCATTCTGAAAAAAATATAGATGAAATGATTAAGATGTCTGTGTGGCTTTTGGTCAAGGTAATTCAGGTGGTTATGCTGGGTGTACGAGAATACACACATGGCCAAGATGCCTATAAGTAATTTGTGAAGCTGAGTGGTAGATAAATGAGGGTTTATTGTTTATTGTAATATTCTGTCAACTTCTCTAAATATTTGATGTTCACCGTAATAAAAAGCATCATTCAAATTTTTAAATTAAATCATGTTAGATAGGACAGTTTGCTTCAGTTGATTTCATTATTTATAGCTATATGCCTTACTTCAAGAAACCAGTATGTATGTGCATGTGCGTGTGCGTGTGTGGTTAAAATGAATAGACAAAAAAAAAAAAAAGAATGAACAGACATTATACTTCAATATACTTCAATCCCTACCAGAAAAATGCATAGTGATGGTGAATCTTGAGATTCAACATGCTGATTCATTGTATAAACATATAAAATCTTTTTATGAAACTTGATTTTGTTTTGGCTATTTCTTTTCTAAAGGAAAAAGCATAAACTGAAAACAGATTATTCAGCATAAAAACAGGATCTTAGAAGTAAAGGGAAACATGACTACATATACTAATCTTTCATGAAATCAAATTTTATTACTTTTATATATGAACACATTTGAAAATACTTTCACTAACATCACTAAAAATGTGGTCTGTTATAACCATACAAGTTGATCCATTTGAAGTTGATCCATTTGGCTCTGAGTAGGACACTAGTAAGACTAACTAAGAATATTCAAATTGAAATTAGTTCTTTACCTTCAGAGTTCTAGGTCACTTTTCAAAGCATAGAATCAGAGCATTATATAAATATTTCTGCAAATGACCAGGGGGATTATTCAATGGCCTCACACTATTTTTTGAATAGTAAGAAATGGAATGGAAAGTGAAGGGAAAGAACATGTATTCAGCCTTTGCAAGTTACATCTTTTTCCCAAGTGGCTCTCTTCATTACAAAGAAAGTCCCACAATCCCACCACACAACATACCTAAAATGGCTGAATCTGTAAACAGTATAAAAAAGAGTCATTGTCTGTTTGTTTGAGAACACAAACCAGAAGCATAATCCTTTATTGTTGTGCTTTTAGCACTAGTTTAAATATTTCAGATTATTGCTTTTAAAATTATTTTATTGAGAGGTAATGTTTGTATGTCATACACACACACACACACACACACACACACATACACACACACACAATGTGTAATTATTGAGTTGACAGTAAATATTTCTATCTCTTCAAACATTAGTCATTTTAAGTGCTGGGAATTTCATACTCTTCTAGTCATTTTGAAATGTATATTGTTTTAATACATAGTTAAAATTGTAATTATATTACTATTTTCACTTTTGTTGTCACAACCTAGGGTTCTAGCTAAAAATAAAATCTTGCTTCTACCAATGCTTTGAATTGTTTTCTGTTTCCTTGTACATATTTCATATTTTTTCGTTTAACATTTAGCTCTTTGTTTGATTTTGAGTTGATTTTAAATATAGTGAGAGGAAGGGATGTATGTCATTCTTCTGCATATATATAACCAGTTTTGCCGGCACTACTTACCATACTTTCTGGATGCATTAGTCAAAAATCAATCAGTTCTATAGCTATGGATTAATATCTGGGTTCTTCTTTCTGTTCTATGGGTCTATGTGTCTGTTTTTATGTCGGTACTAAGCTGTTTTGACTTCTGTAGCTTTGAAGTATGTTTTGAACTCAGGTATTGTGATATCTCCAATTTTTTTTTCATTTATTTTTGTTGTTATTGTTGTTCAGATTCTGTTAAATATTCTGGTTCTTTTGTAGTTCCAAATCAACTGTAGGGTTTTTTAATAATTTTGTGATGAAAGTAATGATATTTTGGTGGGATTTGCATTGAACTTGTCAATTGCTATGGGTCATTCAGCAATATTGTCATTTTAGAATTATTAACATTTTGATGCATGAGCACAGCACAGCTTTCCATTATTTGTGTCCATTATAACTCATTACATAACCATTTTATAGTTTTCATCATAGAGATCTTTCTTTTCCTTGTAAATTTGTTTCTTAAATGTTTTAAATTTAGTAGCTATTGTAATTATAAATGTGAATATTTATAACTATGAATTACGTGAATATGATTGCTTTCTTAGTTTCTTTTTCAGCTAGTTTACTATGGGTGTATAAAAATGCTAGTCTTTTTTACATCTTGATTTTATATTTTCAACTTTACCAAATTGGTTTATTAGTTGTCATAGCTTTTGGATGGAGTATTTAGATTTTTCTATGTATAAAATATGTCATCTACAACTATGGAAGTGTTCTGTAAGTGTCCATTAGGTTCATTTTAGAAATGAACCTAATGGACACTTATCATAGCATGTTCTAAAACCTCAGATTTTTTTTCTTGATTTTCTATCTGGATGACCTGTGCATTGAGAAAACCTGGGGTATTGAGCAATTAGGGAAGAGAAAAACATTCAGCACATCAATAGAATGAAGACAATATGATCATTGCAATAGATGCAAAAAATGCACTCAATAAGACTCAACTTCCTTCATGATAAAAACTACCAACAGATTAGGTACAGAAAGATCATACCTTAAAATACTAAAAGCTATATGTGAAAAAGCCAGTCAATATCATAATGGATAGGGAAAATCTGAAGGCATTTCCACCAACAGATATGGATAATTCAACTTCTTTCTTTCCAATTTGGATGCCCTTTATTTTGAATGCTTTTCTCTTGTCCAACTTCCAGTACTATATTAAATGAGAGTAGTGAAAGTGAAGATTCTTGTCTTACCATGTTTAAGATTGCGCCTTATCCTTTTGACATTTTGACTATAATAGCCTTCGTAAAGCTCTATTATGAGTAAATCAAGTTGGGGCCCTTTGAGCTTCTTATATCTGGATGTTCATATCTCTTTGAAATTTTGGCTATTATTTCATTGAATAGTTTTTCAATGTCTTTCTCCTTTTCTTCACCTTCTGGAATTCCCAAAATGCAAATATTTGTTCACATAATAATGTCCCATAAGTCGTGCAGGCCTTCTTAATTATTTTAATTCTTTGTTTTTGTCTGACTTAGTTAATTCAAAAAATATGACCTCAAGTTCAGAAACCTTTCTTATGCTTGTTCTAGGCTATTGTGGAAGCTCACATTATGTTTTGTTGTTGTTATTGTTGTTGTTTCAATTATTTCATTGATTGAAATTTTTAGCTCCAAGATTTCTAGTTCATTCTCATTTTTATTTCTTTGGTGAATTTCTCATTCATATAATAAATATTTTTTCTCATTTTTTGTGTTGCTTATGTGTATAATTTTTTGCATTTGACTGAATTTCCTTATGACAATTATTTTTAATTCTTCTTCAGACATTCCATGGATTTACTTCAAATTGGGGTCTATTTCTGGACAACTGTTTCTTTTCTATTGAGGAGACTTGTTTCATATTTCTTATATCCCTTGTGTTGATAGCTACACATCTGGTATATAGGCTAATTTTTCTAATTTTATAGAGTAGCATTTTTAAGAAAAGATTTTTTTCCAATTAGATGGGATATATGATATCAATTGATAGGTGCCTTGGGTTTAGTTACAGAGGAGTGCAAAAGTGTAGTCTCTATGTGATTTATTCATCTTTGATTGATGTTATCAGTGTTATGAGGGTCTCAATGGATATAGGCTTCTAAAGGTACATGTTCTAAGGCTCTACAGAGTTTAACACTGATGACCCCGTGGCTTGTGGTGGCAGTTCCCACAGTGTCAGTGGTATGTGATATGGAGAGTATTGTTCCTAAACACAGGTGATGCTAAAAGTTGTACTACCAACAGCCATGGTCCCCAAGCCACAGGATTTAGAGAACTTTCCCAGGATGCTCAGGATGATTGAAGAATATGGCTAGGATGAGAACAGTGATGCTGCTATCTCTGGCAATAGCCATCAAAGACTCAAGATTATGGGACACAAAGGGGAACTCCCCTAAGTCCCAAGGGTGATTACAGTTGGTGGTGGACACTGCAGCATTGTTAGCTACTTTCTTGTAGCTATGGGACTAAGATGGTATCTTCTCCACGTCCCAAAGGATAAGCACAAATCGATCCAGGATTTGTGGGCAATGGCAGCTGCAGTCCCAAGTCTATGGGCTGTGGAGGAAATGTTAGGTAGGTCAGGAGATGGACAGGTAATTTTTGGTCTTATGGCACTGGGACCCATGTTCCTGGAAGAGTAGGACATGGAGGAAAACTTTCCTACATTCTGCAGTTTGAGCATGAATGGTGCCAGAGCTTATGGCTTTGGTATCAGTAGTCCTGGAACTACATGACATGAGTGGAACTGTCCCAAGGCCTCACAGGGCTAGCTCTCGTGGGGACAATTCTTGTGGCATTGGTAGTCACCATCCTAGAGCTATGGAACTTATATGGGACTTTCCATTGGTCCTCAGGGATAAGCCTGGCCTGTTGGTACCAGCAAAGCTGTGGCAAAGCTGTGGGTTGGGGTTGAGAAGGAGACCATTTCTAGTTCCTGCCATGTGAGTGTAAGTGATGGTTGCATTTAGGGTTGCTGGTAGCCTAGTTCCTAGAGGTACAATAGTAGGACCTTTCCCAACTCTAGATACAAAGACTTAGTTGAAGCATCCAGGACTTTGTACTTTGCATGAGAAGCTACAGTTCTAACACTGTGGTCTGGGAAGGAGACCTTCCCTACTTCCTACAGGGCAAGTGTGGGACTCAGGCTTGTGAATATAGCAACGGCTGGTCCTAAAGTTTAAGGATGTTGAGGTGATATGTCTTTCACCCAGTGAGTTATACACTAACCCAAGGTTTATGGTAGCATCAAGGAGAGGACTGCCAACACCTAAGCCAAGCTGGCACCCAGAAGTGGGTGTTATAGGAGTTTGGATTCTGGGTGATGGGGAAGCCAAAAATGAGTTGCTTCCTTGAAGCAGAACAATAACTTGTGGATCAGCCAGCTCTCTACACTAAACTTAAATCTTGTAAGTACTATAGAATTCCCTTGCACTTGGTACCGCTGTTCTGCTGCTGGAGTTTGGTATTTTTGGAGCTTTCCCACTAACCTTTTCCTGGCTGTGTGGGATTCCCCCTGCCCGAGGGAGCTTTGTTCTTTTCTCAAGACAGTCTTTCTGACTCTCTATGTTATTTAGGGTTCTCATAACTTTGCTGATTGCTAGAGTTCTCCTTCAATCATTCTTCTCAAAATACAGTTTTTTCTTCATTGCCCTGGTTCTTCTCTGTGGCAGTGTCATGAGTAGAGCGTTTCTATTTGGCCATCTTGGTCACTCCAAATATTTTGCATTATTTGGAAAATGTTATTAATTCTCCCAATATTTCTTTGAGATACATACAAAATGGCTTTATAGAACTTTGCAATTGGACAATAGTCTTACAACTGTTCAGTTTTATCAAGATTGTATATTGGTCCCAAGTGATTTCCTGTGTTGTTTATATAACAAATTAGCACCTGTGTATTCAATATTTAATTACTTCTTATTTTCTCATACAGAAACCAATATAAGCAAGTGATATATTTAAGAATATTAGAGACTATAGCACTATAAAAATGTAATGTTATTTCAGGTGTTAACATTTTTCAGTAGGATCTTCAATCACTAATATAATTATTTTCAACAATTTATGTCTTAAAGAACATTTTATCAATATTCATTGATTCCCTAAAAAGTGAATCACTGCATAGGATCAAATATTATAAAGGACAAGTATCTCTTAAAGCATCCTGTATATCACAGAGGTAGAAAAGGAATTATTTTTTCGTGATTGGATGTATAATCAATAATTCATAAGCTTTACACTGATAAAACATTTTATATGGTACAGCTCAATAGGCCCACTTGTGCAATTGTTTATTGTGGCTTGAGCTTCTCACATTTTCAAATGTGACTTCATAATAAATGGTTTCTATTACCCTGCATCTAGAGGTAAATTTTTACCTAAATATAATTATAGGGATCAAGTAAACATTCCAAACTGACAGCTATCTGTAAAAACTCTCACCAAAAGAATCAAATAATTTTAAACTGATTTTATAAATATACAATATCTCATATTTAAATATGTTTAAAGCTGTTATATCATCAGATTAACTTGGAAAGGTAAACAATTAATTTCACTATTTTAATAGAATATTTGTGTGCATGTATATTTCCCTACAAGACAGTTACAGACACAGACTCTCTCACACACACACACACACAAACACAGAAATACACATAGAAGCACTGGGATTGAACTCAGGGTGTCTCTACCACTGAACTACATCCTTAGCCCATTTTTATTTTGAGACAGGATTTTGCTAAGTTGCCCACTCTAGACCTCTAACTTATGATCTTCCTGCCTCAGCTTTCCTCCTAGAACCCAATTTTATTTCTCAATGCTTTTGAACTATTTTAAAATATAATACCTTATAAAAATTTAGTTTTTAAAACATCTATTAATTTAATTTTCAGGACAACCTTTTATTTGGTTTCAAAGAACAAATCATCATATAACTTATTTTGTTATTATAATGCATCTAGAATATAATTGCAGAATGTCATTCAGGTCTCTGGTCACCTAATATTTCTCTGGGTATACATTTCACTTATCTTTGTATTGCAGTGCACATAGGTTTCTCTATAAGACAGTTAGTTTCAGCTTTACCATAATGACAATTTTATTTTAGTTTTGCATTTAATTTTGAAGACCCTGATTTAGACCCAAACTCTATTCATCAAACTCTAATGTTAACCAGGATCAAATTCTCTGTCAAAAATCCATTTCCCAGGAGGTGCTATGGTGGAGCATTGGACAATTTTTTCAGTCTACACTCATCCTCTGAATTATAGTCTTACATGTTGTACTTCTCTACTTGGGCTCCAAATGGACTTTAAAAATGCAAAATGACCAGAGCTGAAATGTTGACTTTCCTTAATCTTGTGTGATTCATTTTTTTTCTACAGAATACATTCAATCCAATAACAGTTCCATTTAGCTTTACTTCCCCCAAATGATGCCTTCTCAATATGTTAACCACTACTGACCAGGTCAACCTGTCGGTTCTCTTGTCTGCATTCTTGCTCTCTTTCTATCTACACATACTTCCTAAAATATACTCTGGGTATAGAAAGTAGAGTCATATATATATATATGTGTGTGTGTGTGTGTATATATATATATATATATATATATATATATATATATATATATATATATATATATATAAATAAAACCATGTCACTTCTTCAGGTCAGGTTTCCTATCTCATTTCTGGTTAAAATCAATATCCTTTACAATGTTCTACCAGGTTCTGTATTATCTATACCCTACCTTTCTGATGTTATAAACTTGTACTCTTCATCTTGTTCACTTGATCTCAGCCATACTAACTTTTTGCTCTTCCTCATACATATCAAGTATATTCCCAGCTCAGTGTTTCTTCCTTTAGCTTAAATGTTCTCCTCTGAAATGGCCACACCACTCATTTCCCCACTTCCTTCATATATTTGTTTAAATGTCATAATTTCTGAAAAACCTCTCTGGACTATATTTAAAATTTTATTTCCTCTTGCAACATTCCTGTAGGTTCCTTCATGGTTTAATTTTCTCTGTAGCATTTATCTTCTTCTGACATTGTATATATTTAGCTATTTGTTTATTTCTATATTTCTTTGACACATCACTAGAATGTAAGTTCCAAGTGCACACAGATTTTAGAAGTTTTGTGCCAAAACAATGCATTGTAAATATTTGTAGGAAGATTATATCATCCATCTAGGATCCAGTCAGTCATGCTTCTGTGGTGGAATGCCATGGGAAGAATCAGAGAAGAGAGACTACCATGTATCTCTAACATAGGCACATATGTTACCTATCTCAAAAATAAAAAAGAATACTCCATATCACTTGGAAATGTGCCCAGGTGTATAGGACTAATTATTATTAGAAAGGAAACTGAATTTAAATACTGCACAATCAACTTCGTAGCTCTTTTAGTGGTTGCAAAGCGACAGCTTCACATGACCTGAGGTACATTACAAAAGAGATTCAGATACCTTGTTTCAATGTAGTTCTCAGATTGACCTAATTTGAAAATTATTAGATTCTCATTTAATTCTTATCCTAGTGACTTACCTTCCAGCAGACTATTGAAGGTCAGATACATTGTCTATCTATGTAATAACACTGTTACACAAATTTGGGCCAAATTAGGTTTTGATGTGTCTTCAAGGCCTCAGGTCAGTAATTCTCTTCTTCACCTTAGAAGTTTAAAAACATATATTACAAGAGCCTCTCAATGTAAATTTTCCCGAAGTTTCATTTGCAGCTACCATGTTCTTACATTTTATGGTATTCACAGGGCCTATTGATCAGTGTCTGATTCTCTGTCATCATGATACAAATAGGGTGACCTGTCAGGTTGAGGATATTTGCAATTATTTGTGATGAAAATAATTGTTACTTTTGGAAAAAAATCATATCTAATCCAAACCCTATAAAATACACATTGTGATTGGATTAATGTTTTGGAGAAAGTGATTACCACTTTAAAAGAATCTAAGTTAAAACAAAGGGAAAGTTTAATTGTACCAGGAGCAAATGAGTGTCAGAGGAATTGATTCAAATTGCTAAAGTTTAGGGAAAATAAAGTTAACTGAAAATTAGACTGAATATTTGAATAACATCTTTAAAAAGGCATTGTTTTACACTCATTTTTTTTTTCCTTCAGTTCAGTGATTTACTCTTGCTCTGCCAAGTTTCTCCCTCTTAGGAAAACATCACTAATTAGAAACGAAGCATGTTTCATGTAGAAAATATTATTTTCTGTTCTTAACAGCATGTTTAATTTTTTCATATTATCAGGTATATGGAAGAGTTAAAAGGAATATCACATTGCCTTAAAAATTAAAGGTATTTTTCATATTTATGTTTAGTTAGACAGTTATAACAATTGATTTTTTACAGTATTTTTTACAGTATTATTAAGCATTAAGCATTATATATATAATATATGTATTGTGTATATATAAAATTAATCTAGTAGATTTCCTTTACTAAATTTCAGGTCAGATTCATTAGAGACTTTCAGTGTATATGAAAGTGAAATAAAAGTCCCTTTTTCCTTTATGTACCTACTGGGTACTTGAAACTGAGAATTTGTCATAGAGTATATTGGGACTTTTTATGATTTAGATGGGAGATGTCTCCCAAAAGCTCATGTGTGAAACAATTCAAGATGGTTCAGAGGAGAAATGATTGGATTGCAAGAGTCTTAACCCAATCAATGATTTAATCCTTTGATAGGGATTAACTGAGTGGTAACTGAAGTGGTAGGGTGTGGCTGGAGGAGGTGGGAATTGGGGAATGGCTTTGAGTATATGTTTGTATCTGGCAAGTGGATTCTTTCTCTGCTTCCTGATGATGATGTGAGCTGCTTCCCTCTGCCACACTCTCCCACCATGATGTTCATTCAGCCTCACCTCAAGCCCCCAGGAATGGAGCTGGCCTTCAATGGACTAAGACCTCTGAAACCTTGAGCCCTCAAATAAACTTTTCCTCCTTTAAAATTGTTCTGGTCAGATCCTTTGGTCACAGCAACAAAACTGACTAAAACAGGACTATAACAGATTAAAAATTATGGGTCTTTACCGCTTTTTTCCTTTTTAGCAACTGAAATTTGCTAGATAATTTTTTCTGCATTTCCTTTCTTCACTATGTCTCCACACTGTCCCTAAAAAAGGAAGGAAGGCAGTGAGGGAGGAAGGGAAGAAGGAAGAGTAAGAAAAATGAAGTGGAAATTAATAAAGGCAGAGCCCATGCTTACTATAGACTCTAAACTTGGAAAAGTTTGGAATTGATGATAAAATATAAAATTGCCATATTAATATCATATATGTAAAACATAATCAATTATCATGCCTTGACTTATACAAAGCTGGCCTTACTAGATTTTCTTTTAGGATTTTTAATTATTTTTTATTTTGAAGTAATCATACATTAATACATAGATATAAAAATAATATAGAATAATTAAATATACCATTCCTTCAATAGTAACATCTCATGTAACTCTAGTATAATATTTAAAATAGAAAACTGACATTGATTCAATCCATCCACCTTTCCCAGATTTCCTCAGCTTATTATGCACTTATCTGTAGATATGTACATGTGTATATTCATAGGTGGTAAAATTCCATGCAATTTTACCACCTATGTATATTCATGTTACCACCACCACAGTTGAAAAAGAAGAATTCCACCAAAAGAATCCATTATGCAACCCTATCATGATCTCAGACACCTCCCTTCCTCATCTCCACCCTAACATCTGGCAAACTCCTCATTTATTCTCCACTTTTGTAATTTTACCCTTTCAAGAATACTATGTAAGTGTTGATGCAACCAATTTTTTAAAAAAAATATTTGAATAGTATTCCATGGTGCTATAAATTAAATGTGTCTCTCTCTCAAAATTCATATGTTAAAACCCTAAACCCCAAAATGACTATTTCTACATAGGGTCATTAGGAGGTAAGTAAATTAAATGAGGTCAAAAGGATGGTGCCCTTATCTGATAGACTATGGCCTTATAAGAAAAGAGAGAGTTCTCTCTCTCAGCCATGTGAAGCTTCAGTGAGAAGGCAGCCATTTATAAGTCAGAGGGAGAACTCTGGTCAGAACTCAACCATGTTTATACCCTGATCTAGGACTTCCAGCTTCCACCCCTGGGAGAAAATAAATTTCTACTATTTAAACCACCTAGTATATTCCCATATAATCAATGGCCACCAAAACTGACTAACATACACATGATATGAACACCCTGGTTTGTTTAATAAGCTTGTTTAATCCAGAGCTTTGGATTGCTTCCTGTTTGGGGCTTCCATTAACATTCATGAACAGGTTTTTACATGTCATAAGTTTATGTTTCTCTACAGCAAATGCCTAATGGTGAAATTTTTGAGTAATATGATAAGTTCTTGTTTAGTTTTGCATACTTTTTCCTGGAGTGACAACACCATTTTATATTCCTACCAACAATATACAGGGGATCCAGTTTTTCCATCTCAGCTTTCAGTGTTATTATTGCTCTTTTAGCCATTCTGATAGGTAGATAGTGATATCTCATTGTTTTAATTTGAATTTCCATAATGGCTAATGATGTTGAACATCTTTTTATGTGGAACCTAATAGAATTTTGAATCATAAACTCTGTTTTAAAAGACCTATGGATTTTTTAAAAGATAAATACACCAAACACTTTGGTCAAGGATTTTATAAGACAAAATATATATATATTTTTTTACTCCTTAAAACTCAATTTTTGATACTAAATCTCCTGAAAATAAAATCTAGAGTTTATGGCACAGTCATTCTAGATTTTATTTTAGAGCCATAGAAAGTGGAATAGATATTTGAAATAGAATATAGAATATCAGAAATTGTGAATATCAGAAATTATTTTATTGGCTTTGGAATCATCTTTTAATGTTTGTGGAACTCTATAATAAATGTAAAAATTTAGTTCAAATAGCCATTTTTGAGAGACTGGTTCCCCATGCAGTGTAAAGCTTTTCTGGTTTCCACTTTAATCACACAAAGCTTTATGAGAGAATAAATAGCTTCTTGGGCCAACAGTCAGCATATACATTGGGAATAGACTTCTTTATCACATAATCTGCTAAGAGCTTGAATTATGGCTTTGACTTTCAAATAACTATAAATTAAGAATAACAACAATGATAATAGATGCATAGACATAAATCATAATTAATTGTTAAATACTCAAAAATTAACAGGTATTTAAGTAAAATAGGTACTGCCAATGATGGAAATTGATTTTGAATAAAATGTGGTAACCACAGCTTCAATTTAAGAGAGTATTCTTAACATTGCCAATTACCTTGAAAGAAGTATTTTTCAAGTAAGCCCTAAACTGAATAAATAGAAGTTGAAGGCAATAAGAGATTTTCTCTCATTAGTTTCATTTTACTTACCTCCGTTTTATGTGCTAAGCCCCAAATAAAACAATGTCCTAAAGCATAAATTTCTAATAATTGCATTATTTTAGTTCTTTGAAGAATGCTAATTCTTTCTGACTTATTAGCAAAAGAAATCTTATCAAATAAAAGTAAAAATAAATATCAAATAAAAATACGGGAAAAAACATGGATTTTAAGTCTATCACTTCACATTCACAAAGGGAATATTTTAGCAATATATTAAAGAATCCTACAGGCAGGAATGAAGGAACCAAGCCAATTAAAGCTTCCAGTGCACTTAGGGTAAAACCATAATATATTTTAAAAATTTGCTAATATTCTAATGATAAATTTTCATAGGAAAAAACTCTGAGTTTTTCCAAGACTATTGATTTTCTATATGAAATAAAGTGATTCTTTTTATAAACATTACTATCTCTCCTCTCTATTTTGTTTTATAGACTTTCTTGGCAGAAGTCCAAAGTAATTCAGAATTCTCAGTCCCATGTATGTGAATTAACAATGACAATAACAATAATAACAACTATTAATATTTATTGACCAAGACCTACTTTTAGTCCTTTTCATGCAATGAATTAATGCTTGGATCCTCATGACCACATGAAAAGATTGCGGCTTAGAGTGTTTAAATAAGTTGCCGAAGGTCATAAAGTAAATAATCAAGATTTAAAGTCAAGTTTATCTGATTATAAAGCAAAGATGTTCCCTATTTTGTCATATTAAATATTTTCACAGTATGTAAGAAACAAACTGAAAATTAATATTAATGGAAATGTTTTGTTGAGCCCTGTAGATTCAGCATACAAATAACCTAAGGGAAAATTAATCCTAAAGCATATTCCATCACCAACCTGCAGCTGCATAGAATCTGTCAAATTAAAAGATGATCTTTCTTTCAAATTTTATTACCATTCTTTTTAAATTGCCCTTGATGCTTTATAATAAAAAGAATTTTCCTAAACTATAATAATTAACTAGGAGTTTTAGCAACTGCTAATGCTTTAAATGTCAGCCTTTTGTAATGTCTTATCATTTTTTACACATTAATGTCATACAATATTATCCTTAAAATATTTATTAAAAACCTTACATTTTATTGAAAAATATTTTATTATTTAAAATCCCAACTTCTCAATCCTATTAAGTCATTTAGTGAAAGCTATCCATTCTCATTTAATATAGTGTACTCTCTTGACTTAGCTTTCAAAACCAAGAGCATACCTTTTTTAGATACCCTATTCTTCAGACAAAAATTATTATTTTGCTTAACAAGTATTGATTTTTCTGACAAAATATTCTATGCACGGAGACTCAAATGTAATGAACATCACTACTTATCACTTTAAATTCTTGGTCCTTTTTCAGTTCTCTTAGCTTATACTTTGATTTTCTCTCTGTTTCTAGTCTATAGATAAATTCTCCTTCTTTCAGTCTGCATAAACTCCAGTTTGACTCACTGTAAAAAATAAACATAAATGTACAATAATTGGGGTGTGTGAGTTGGGGTCATTTTAAGAAACTCTTTTTTAATCTTCTTTGTATTCCTAACTAAGAAACAATGCTTGCCTGGGACTTTGTTTTACCATTTTTTATTCTGGAGCCCTTGTTGCTATATTAAGTGGTTTTGGGGGTTTGAGAGGTAACCCAAAGTGACAAATATTCTACTCATTTAAAAAGGGCTGAATACCAACTGATTTTTAAATCAAGATTTCGGACCCCTTTATTTATTTGTCAGTAGTTGTGCTCTCTAGATATATGGAACTAAATGAAGGGAACTCTATAAAATAGAACAGTGGAAAAAAAACTGATAGATTTAGTAGAATTTAGTCACTTTAATAAGGGCCTGTGAAGAGTTAGATCAGAGCCGGAAATCCTACAGAGGCAAATGGTAAAGAGGAAACAAATATTTTGTTCCATTTTAAATCATTGGGTTTGTAACACTTTTTTCCCCAGCATAAATCAATTTGATATCTAATTCACAGACACCGTTGGACAGCACAGCAATTGAAGCCAGAGTAGATGGAAGTTAAAGCGAGTATTACTTTTTTTTTCCATAGTAGCTATATCTTTTCTACAAAGGTCAGTAATCACAATTTCATTTTGGAACTTTAATAGAGAAGGTTAAAAATGAAATGACATGTACAAATGTCACTTTTCTTATTCATGTTTTTCCTCAAAGTCTTGGAAGAAAGAAATATTATGGCTTTTGAAAACCATGTATGTATTGTGAACTAATGATGTCCAGTATATTTAGGCATCCACTGGTAATAATTTATCTTAAAGAAAATTAATCACAGAACTCTAATATGTAGAATAAATGTAACTACTAAGTTTCATTAAGTGCTTACAATGAGCCTGGTTTATACTAAGTACTTTATACATATTATTTCCTTTGATCCTCAAAAATAATTCTTACCAAATGTGATAAGAATTAAACCTAACTGGCAAAGTAGGAATTTGAAACTTAGAGTAATTAAATAATGCTTTAACCAAGTACCTCCAATAGTAAGTAGAAGATCCAGGTTTATTGTCTTAACAACACTGTGAATGCAAACACAAATAAATGTACAGTTCTTTCAAATGAGGGATTTGAAATAAAAACTTTTGCAGTGCCATTGACTATATCTGCTTATTGACCCTCACAGTATTTCCTAGCGTAATTTCAATGACACCCCCCAGCTCAATGTATTTATTTTTTAAATCTGAATTTTGCATTCCAAGTAACTGAACTTCTTTCTCTATTGAACTCCAATGAAATTGATTTTAAAGGCAGACAAAGGCCATGACAGTCATTTTTCCCAGTTACTCAATCTTAAAACCCTAAAACCATCTCAGTGCTATTCTTGCCTTCACACTGACACATATATTTCATCAAATTCAGTTTTTTTCTTTTTTCTTTTCTTTTTATTTGTAGATGAACCTTAGTTTATGTATTTATATGCAGTGCTGAGAATTGAACCCAGGGCCTCACACATGCCTGGCAAGCACTTCGCCATTGAGCCACACCCCAGCCCAAGTTCATTTTTTTCTATCATCAAATATATCCTATTATTGCTCTTTAGAATAGTCCAAACCTAGTCTAAACCACAATAATCTCCCGGACGGCTCTGATGGTCTCCAAAATAGTTTCTTGTTTCCACTTTTGCACCTTTTAGCTAAAATTCTACAAATAGAGAGGTTTTGTTTTAAAGTTTAAATCTGACCATTTCCTTTTCCTGCTCAAAACTCTGCATGGTTTATCATCAAATCAAGAGCAAACTCAGTCTGTAGTGACCCAGCATCTCTGTGACCTCATCTACTTCCCTTCTCCCATTATTCTCGGTACCTTGGCCCCTTCTGTGTTCCTCAAAAATCACAAACCCATCCCTTTCCCAAGTTCTTTGCACTTGACATTCCTTCTTCCTGTAACATTTTTCAGCATGTATCTGTATAGCTCATGTCCTCATTTTTTTCCCCCTCAGGTTGCTGCTCAATTATTAGTTCTCTGAAAGGTTTTCATTGACTATTCTATTGAACATAGTTCAGCTCTCTTCTCAGCACCTTCTTTTCTCTCTCTCTCTTTTGACAGTGCTTCTGTGCTAGTAATTTTCTTTGTTCCCTCCTCCCCTTAATCCATTATCTGATCTCGTTTTTTCCAGCTCTGTAACCCTTGAGGCTGACCTTATGGACTATCTCACACAGGTTTCATTGCTGCATGGCTGCTTGATTGGGATTGGCCACTGGGAGCACAGCAGGAGATAAAGGGCAGAAAAAGATAGATCAGGGTATTTGTTATCTTCCTGATTCCTTTGAATGTGTTTCAGTGGTTGGTGGCTTTCCTCCAGGGCTACAAGCTCCTCTCCAGCAGTACTTTCTTTCTATAGCTTCAGGTCTTGCTTTCTTCCAGTAACTTATTGCTCTTTATTTGCCTGTTAGGCTAAGAATGGTTACAACTGCCCACTGTCACTTGTCCCTGGGTGCTTTGTCATCCTTCATTGGTTTCTTTAACGCTGTCTAGATAAAAGTCCCTTTATTAACTCCCTTCAGTTAAAACCATTGTCATCTGTGTCTTGCCATCCATACAATTCAACTTTCCTTGTCATTGCTTGAAACTTTTTTACTTTTTATATTTATTTATTTACTTACTTATTTGGTACCAGGAATTGAACCTAGGAGCATTTAACCATTGAGCCACACCACTGGCTCTTTTTATTTTATATTTTGAGAGAGGGTCTTGCTAAGTTATTGAGGCTAGCTTTAAACTTCAGATCATCCTGGCTCAGCCTCCTGAGCTACTAGAATTATTGGTTAGCATCACCAACACTGGCTGAAACTTTTTTGTTTTGTTTTCTTTACCATCTAACTTCCCTATGAGAATGTAAGTTTTATGAGGTATAGTAAGTGAATAAAGTAGACATTCCCCCTCTACACCAAGGTGTCTGAACTTGTGAGTATGTTATCTTACATGGTAAAACAGACTTGGTAAATGTGATTAAGTTTATGAGTATTAAGATCGGAGATGCTCTTGCAGAAGCTGGGTACCAGTCTAATCACATGAGGCCTTAAAACAGAGATCCCTTCCTGGCTGGGTCAGAAAAATGAGACAGAGAAAGTGTTAGAGGAGATGCAAAGTGGGAGAGAAACTTATTTGACTTTGCTGTCTTAGTCTGTTTTCTGCCTCTGAAACAGAATACCACAGACTTGGTGATTCATCAACAATAGGAGTTTATTTAAGTTATGGTTCTGGAGTCTGGCCATGGAATGCGGTCAGGTCCTAGAAGCAGAGAGTGGCTTTGAACCTATAGCCATCAAGGAAGTGGTGTACACCATCCTGCAAGCTTGTAGCCCCGGAGGAAAGCCACCAACCCAAGAAACGGAATTTTAACAACAACCTGGAGATGAAAGAAAGTGGTTCTGCCTAGAACTCTTCAAAAGAAACACAGTCCTACTTCCCTGCCCACTTCTTGTTTTCCACCCTGTGATACCCCTGTTACACTTGTGACTTAACAGAACTGTGAGATGATATATTTATATTGAAGCCACTAAATTTCTGATAATATATTAGGACAGCAATGGAAAATTAGACATAAAGTTTGAACTTTCATTATATACACAGTGCCTAGGATAATGCTTATACATGTAAAAATGTTCAACAAATATCTAGTGAATTAACAAACTGAATTTATTAATGTATTTTAAGAAATCCTTATTTGTTTTGACAAAAATCCTGTGAAGAAAATAAATATATCCAATACTTACAAAATATAATAGTCTATAGGTGGTTAAGAAATAAACTTAATTTAGAGAAAAGGATTTAATGAATTTCACAAGTATCACAGACACTTTTTAGCAAAATAAACTTTTATTTGATCATTTTAGAATTCAAATGGCATTGAAATATTTGCAAATAACTACAAAGTGTACATTAGAATTTAATTTTTAAGATGTAGTATACTTCATAATGGTATTTTTTTAAAGGTAGATTCTTGACAATATCTCATGCAGGTTTATTTAAGTTCCCCTTAAATTGTCAAGATCTACTTTTTAATGGAACTTACTATGTAGATCACTTTCACAGCTTTTTTTTTCCCCCTAAAAAAATATTTAATGATGTTGTGGCTCTATAGCACACTCCACAAACTTAAAAAAAAATCTAATTTAAAACTCTGAATGTGTGATATTTACGTGTGAAAAGACTCTTACTTAAACACGCTATATCCTGTTATCCTTAAAATAGACTGCATTATTAATTCAAATGTATAACTGATCAAATTAGAAGAGAGTGATTAAAAATAGTCATATAGCCAACTCCTAATTAATATTAAATTGAACTTTCTCTTTATTCCATGATGTAGTGATAGTAGTTTGAAGATAATGTTACATTATTAGAAGTCAAAACAGTTTTTAAAATATGCCCCAAAGCAAGTTTGCTGTAGTTCAAATGTTCTAAAGACACAAGTTGCTCGAATCTGGATGGTCGAATATTTGAATCATCAGAAGCTCCAAGTACTTAGACATCAGTGAAAAAAATTAGCACTTAAAAATTGTTGTTAAAACTTAATGAAAACTCTAACTCCCCTTCTACCCCCTGCCAGGAGAGACTTATCCTTATCCTTTTTCTCCAGCACAGTGGTTCTCTGTGTTCTCTGAATCTGCATTCCCTGGGAAATTGTTAGAAATGCAAATACTTGGGGACCCCAGCTGAACCCTATTGAATCAGAAACCCTGGGGATAGAACCTTACAATAGGTTGTCTATGCTGTCCAGGTGATTCTGATGCACAATAAAGGTGGGGGACCTGTAATAACCCTAGGAAAATAACGTTTCACGGGCTCTTTTACTCATCAATTGAGCAGAATTAAAACAAAATGAAGAATATAAGGTAAATTGAATCCCTTCTATAGGGAACCATGGATTTCTGAAAGTTATTGTGTGAGATGTGGCTGCATAGATATGTGATATCTCAATTTTCACAGATTTCCAATTTACCAATAAGGAAACAGTAATAAGATGCCCCATTTGGAGAAAATGATAAAGAAGAATTTCTAACTTCACAGAAAGTGTATTTCAATGACAGTTGCATTTTTCCTTTGATCTGTGTCTGTCAAGTTTATAAATTGAACATAATACCAAAGCGTATCATGAGGTTAAAGTGACAATTTTATAGCCCCCTTTTAAAGTCATAAACATGTTTTCCTCAATAGTGAAAAATGATGAATAACTGACCCCCCAATCAATAGATGTTTCACTTGTGGCGGATTTGTTCTAATACATATAGAGAGTCCCTGTGGCTGTTGAGAGCACTCAATAGCAGGCTGTTAGGGATTCCTCATGGCACCCAGCTGATACTTTCATTCAAACTAGTACTTAGTTAGGGCCCACAAGGTCCTTAATTATGGCTACACATTGAATAGGATACAAGGCAATGTAAGACAGTTCTGTCTCTAGGACTTTATAATCTGGCCAGAAATTCAAAGGAAAATAAAAAACAGGAAAGGACCAAACATTTGTCTCATACTATCTTACACCAGGCGCTGAATAGAACAGGAGACATAAACTATATTAATTAATTCATGTAACCACTAGGGAAGGTGGCATTATTCCCAATTGATAAATGACACATTAGTTTGAAGATGCTGAGAACTTGTTCAAATTCATCAGATAAGGAAAGGATGGAGGTGAATTTGAAATCAAAGCTAATTTTTACTGTATAGTTTCTGCTGTATTACTTCTTATATAAAACAAAAGCAGCAATTTCTAGAAGTAGGCATAAATAAATGCCTAAATGAAGGACTTACATTATTTGCTGGGCTAGCTTAGGAAAAGAATATTCACTGTGGATGAGGAAATAAAGCCTGCTCAGTAAAAAGTTAAACACAGATATTCATTAAGAGACAAAGGATCTTGGCTTTGAAAGGGAAAAACTACACATTCCAAAGGAAACATTATTAATCAGAAACATTTAGGCAGGAATGAGAAAGGCAGGTTCTGGTAGAGTGAAGAAATCAGCCCAGCACATTTTAGGTTCCCAATTACAGATGCAAAATGGCTTTTCTTGGATCTGCAAATGCCTAAAAATCCACATCTTAACAATTAAAGGATAGTAGAGAACAGGACCATTTAGCATTACTTAAATAGTACATTTGCTATCTGTGTCCTTGTACATTTAGCCAAAGTTGTGAGGCGTTTGCTTCCCTTTGGCTCCGATTTTGGAACTGCATTATCTGTCTTCACGCAAGGGATCATTTTGTTTTGGTCTTTTGCAGCCAACAGGATTCATCCATCGTAGCCATATTATCTTTCAAAGAAAACCTCACAGGTACTCTTTCATAAATTTCTCAAGTCCCTAGAGCAGAACAAATTCCCAAGGATATCTAGTCTCCCAGATAATCACCTGTGGAGACTGCAGTGTGCCAGAGAGGCACACTGCTTCCTTGAGTAACCACTGTTTATTCAACTTGAATAACTACAGGGTTGGAAGAGTCATTTTTGGAAAAGAGTTGAAAATGGTTAGTTGGGATTAGTGTTAAAGAAATATTTGAAAATAATTATGGTAAATAAAGCATGTCTGGAGAAGATGCATTTAATTGGCCTTTCCTTTCACTGCAGTGAAATTTTGTTGTTCCTGTATTTATTTTGAACAGTCTCCAAATAGAGGTGGAAGGAGATTTCAAGAAGAATCTTCAAAAGTGCCTTTGTTTTGCTCTCTTGTTAAAGCCCTCTCTGTGTTAAGAGTTATTCTTGTCATTTGGCTGCTGTGAATTTCAAAAGGATCTCCTGTGATAGAATAGTGGTTCCCCAAAGAACTTTCATGTACCATGGGGAATGTCATTGTTCCCAAAGAAGATAATAAAATCAGCAAGAAAATAATAAACATTCTCTCTAGGATATCGCAGTTTTAATTGACTGCAGACTCAAATTGATTTTTTAATCTACAGACACAAGACAAGGTCAGCAACAGAGGAAGCTGATGTTGCTTTACTTACATACCATGAGAGACATATTTAATATTCAAATATAAACATGAAGTATGGTACTTTGAAAAGGGCAGGATTTAAAACTGTAGATATCAATTACACTTGAGCATGGTGTTTAAATATTCTAACAAAAATTATATAGAAAATATTTTGCATAGATTTCCTAATAGGTAATTAAAAATTTTTTCCTTTTGATAATAGTGTAAAGAATGTACAATTGATTTTTAATGACACATCTAAATTTTATAAAGATTTGACTTGTACACAGTAAAAAAAAAATGAGTATCAAAGAACTAATACGAATAACAGTAGTTGTTTCTCTATTCCTGCCTATACTCTCTTCCCACTCCTGAGAAGCTGTCCTCAATTTTTGTTTTGTTTTATTTTAGTTTCTTTTTGGTAGTTTTCAAAAATATTTTAAAAATAATATTTTCACACTGCTTTTCCTATTGGTATCTTAATATACTAACATGGACAATGTGAATGTTGCTTATGTAATCATTTCTCATACAAAGTTACCCTTCTCCTATTAGTACAGTTTTAAAATATTTATAACTAAATTCATATTCAGTTTCATAATTAATATGACTGCCCATTTGTACTGCTATAACAGATACATCATAAAAAAGTAATTCATAAACAATTGAATTTATTGCTCACAGTTCCAGAAGTTGAGAAGTCCAAGGTCAGAAGTTAGTGTAGAACATGTGGTGATTGGTGAGAGCATGTCTCTCTGCTTCAAAAATGGTACTTCCCCCTAGGTGTCCTTGCATGGTAGAAGGGCAAAAGAGAATTATACTCCACATGCATCATTTATCAGGACACTGCTCCCTGTCATAAGGGCTCTGCCCTACTGACCTATCAACTCCTAAAGGCTCCACCTTCCAATACCATCAGCTTAGAGATTAGGTTTCAATATATGAATTTTGGAGGGACAAACACTTTTCAACTATGAGAGTGATCATGCAAAGATGTTTTTTTTTAGTCTCAGGGAGGCCCTATTTGTTTAATGTGAACTTTCATAGTTTTGTGCTAGTACTTTAATGAACTAGCCATTGATTCCAAATAATGATTTTCTTTCCTTGAGATTTAGTTATAAAAAGTAGAAAAGAGCTAACATTTCCATCATGTTTAGACATAATATTTCTTATTTGGAATTTTCAAACACCACTACTTATTGCCAATATTTAAAACTTGTAACTATTCCCATTTTAGGCTATTTAAAAGCAGTAGCTTTTGAAATGAATAATGGAATAGAAAAGCCAATGTTTTTGTTTTCTCACATTGTGATGTCTTTTTGAACTTAGAACAACACAAGTCTTGTTGCTGTTCATTTGTGTTGCCCTCTTTGGTTGAGCATACTTAGACTACTGAAGTTCAAATTTGTTCAAATTGACTTTGCACCTCCTTTGTGTTAAATTTTTAACTAACATAGAGTGCAGAAGGCTTTCATTCTCTTTATATCATTATTTGTTCCCTCATACAAAATATCTTCAGGGAAGAGTCTAGTACTTCTGTTTTGTTTTTATCAACACAAAATCAGACTCTAATATCTTTACATAGGCTTTTTGTTCATAATTTTAGAATTTAATATGGATTTCTGCATTTGATTAAACTATATCTCAATAAACACTATTGATTTCAATAAATTGGAAAAGTCATTGACATAATCAAGAGGATTTGGTTCAGCTGTCAATGAAGAACTTATTCTTTATCTAATACTCACTGGCTTCATATTCCCTTCAGACATTTGGCAGACAGAATGGCCTTTGACATTTTCATGAACCACCTGATGAATTCAATCTTATTTTAGATTTCAAATAGCAAATATTTGGTGTATTTGGGGTTTCAAATCATATCAAACTCTAAACCTTAAAAATGTTCTGTACTTTGCCCTCAAGAACATTTTTCCATTTGAAATGTTGAACTTTCTTTTTTTTTAATATATTATTTTTTAGTTGTTGATAGATCTTCATTTTATTTATTTATACGCGGTGCTGAGAATTGAACCTGTGTGTGAGAACCACATACATGCCAAGCAAGTGTGACACCACTGAGCCACAACCTCAGCCCCCAAATGTTGAACTTTCTTAAAGTCATATTTAAAGCTAATGAGATGGATTTTCCAATAACAGTATGTAGAGAAAATTCAACATTTAGCAACATGACATAAACTTCTACTTTGAAGCTGTTTCATCATTTGGTCTATTTTTTCTTTTTCTCTTGATTTTTAATTGCAATATTCACTGAAATTGGTCTTTGATATAATTAATAGTGACCTTTCTTTTATTTTTATTTTTTGGTATTGAGGATCAAACCAAAGTGTGCTTAACCACTGAGCTACATCCCCATTTCTTTTCTTTTTTTCTTTTCTTTTCCTTTTTTTTTTTTTTTTTTTGAGACAGGGTCTTACTAATTTGCTTAGGGCCTTGCTAAACTGAGCTACATCCCCCATTTCTTTTACTTTTCTTTTACTTTTTTTTTTTTTTTTTTTTGAGACAGGGTCTTACTAATTTGCTTAGGTCCTTGCTAAATTGCTAAGATTAGCTTTGAAATTGCAATCTTCCTGCCTCAGCCTTTCAAGTCACTGGGATTATAGGTGTGTGCTACACCACCTGGCAATACCTTTTTATTTATTTTTTTTAAATTATGTTTTAGAAAAAGAAAGTGAAAAAATAATTTTAAGTGTAATGAAATACCATTCCAATTTTCTTTTTAAATTGCAATTTTTATTAAGACAAAAATCAGAATACTTGCAAAATAATTTGAGGAATATTTACCTGGAAATGAATTTTAATGTTTATTGATTTCAGGTGCTTATAAGCTGAGAATGATCTGGTACAATTACAACTATGATTAAGTTTAAAGAAAGTTAATTATATATATATATATATATATATTTTTTAATATAGATACAAAATTAAATTTAAGAAAACTGGATAGATTAAACAGTAGATATTTTTAATTAAGATTTTAATACATATTTCTAAAAATAAACCTCTAGCAACACCAAATATAATCTTTAAGTTGCTTGATAGTATTATTCCATGACCAAAAAAAAAAAAAAAAAAAAAGACTGTAAAGAATTCAGCTGTGTTGTAAGAAATGCCTTGTTCTTCCCATTAGAATTGGAACTATAATAGCCAGCTATGTTCCTTTTAGCCCACATGTCTCTAAAATGTTTCTTATGGTTGTCTTAAGTAGAAACATTAATCTATTGATCATAACTGAGCCCATGTCATGATTTAAAAATTATATTATTATTATTTTTGGTACTGGTGATTAAACCCAGGTGTACTTAACTAGTGAGTAACATCCTCAGTCCTTTTTATTTTTAATTTTGAGATCGGGTCACTCTAAGTTGCTTAGGGCCTTGCTACGTTTCTGAGACTGACTTTGAACTTGGGATCCTCTGCCTCAGATGCTTGAGCCACAGGGATGACAGGTGTGCAAAACCACACTTGTCGAATTTTAATTTTGAATGACTTTAATTTATACAAAGTAATTATTATAAATCACTAACACTTAAATACCAGAGATTATTTTAAAATATTATTTTAAAAATTATACTGAAAATAACTGTAAAAACATTATTTAGATTTCTTTTTTTCATATCCATATTTGGCTAATTTTCCTCTATATCCCAATATGTTTTTGTTAAAGCCCAAGGTGCCTTGGCATATCAATTCATTGTGTCAAGGAATATGTAACTATTTGTATAAAATTAACAATCTATGCTTTTCATTTATTCAAAATTTATATTAAGGGGCTGGGGTTGTGGCTCAGTGGTAGAGTGTTCGCCTAGCATGCATGAGGCACTGGGTTCAATCCTTAGCACCACATAAATGTAAAATGAAGATATTGTTTCCATCTAAAACTAAAAAATAAGTTTTAAAAAATTTATATTAAATATATTTTATTTAATAATAATTTTAAAAAAGTTTCTCTCTCTACTGTATTCTGGAAAATGCCAACTAGTTTTTCCTTATACCTTATTCACCTTCTTCATGAGCATTCTTTTTAATACCTTCTAACATCCCTCTATAGCACAAATATTCTGCCCTTTAGAGTCTATGTTTTAAGATTCAATGGTTATTGTATAATGTTTAAGTTGGTAGTGTTGTTATTGTTAGAAATAGCGTCTTAACCATGATTTTGGAAGAGAGAAATAGTAATTTATTTAGAAACTCCATATATAACTTTATTACCACTTCATTTTTTAACAAAAAGAGGCACCAACAACAGAAAATTTTCTATTTAAAATATTTTTATAACTCACCCAAGGAACTTGAAAATCAAAGTCTTATTAAAGGCAAAAGTTATCTCTAGAGTAAAAAGATGATTTTCTCTAACAAATACATTAATTACCTTTTAAAATATTAAATGAGAAACTTGAATGATAAACACTTTAGTGAATTGTTTAGAATATATAATAAATGATAAAACTCAGTGTGTCTTCTTGATTTTCTCAATTTTGTACCTAAAACAATAGATGAACAGGTAATAAGAAAGGAATTTCCCATTGATATGAAAACTATTTGGACCTCTCACACTGTAAATCATATTGCTAGTCAGAGTGAAATGTGTCCACAAAAGCTCACATATTAAACTAAACCACCACCTGCCACAATGAGTTAATCCATAGCAGGGAATAGATAATTTTTTTAAAAAAACTCTGTTTTAGCAATGTCTACAAAACAAACACAAATATCAAATCAAAAAAACAAAAAGAAAATAAAAAAGATCACTTCATTTCAAAGGTGATGATCATCCCACAGAATGATATTTACTTCAAGTATGTCCTTGTCCTTAATTCTCACAAGAATAAGTACTATCAAAAGGCTCTTAAAGACAATCTTCTAATACTTCTGTCATCAAGTCATCTTCGAAGAAAGGCTTTTAAAGGTTATCAATCAGTCTGCTTTATGACTGTTTTCAAAATTTGATATGGAGAAAAATGCATGGTGTTCAGAATTGTAGCTGTTCTCTCATCTTATGGGGCCTAAGGGAAAGAAGAGAAGAGATTATTATTGAAGAAGAGATTGCTTGCTTTTATATTCTGACCTGAGTAAATTGTATAATTGTGCTAACTATGAAATTTTACTTAAGTAAACTATGAAACATATGAGAGATTCAAAATTGTTATATACTCTTTTAAATGGACCAAAAATGTCCTGGTACCTGTCTCCAGTCAACCCTTTGACTATAGACCATGATTGTACCACACACCATGTATGGTCTCAACTCTAGTGACAGAAACACACCTTAGCCCGTTCTGTAATTCCTTATTCAGATAATTCTCAAAGACAAAGATGACTAAAGGGCAGAAATATGTACTGTAATTTTCGGAATATATTTTTTCTTTTCTTTTTCTGCCTGGAGTTAGTTGAAACAAGTTATAACACATTTAACAGCTTTGCTGGACTGATTCCTACTTTTGAACTTGGAATGGCATCTAAGAAATAAAGGACAGGAAAATTCAATGACATATTTCAAGATTGGTACCCTCTATTGAAGACAGACCTTATCACTTGTGATGAAAAAATAAAAACAAAAAATTGAGAGTAAAAATATTCATGTTTCCAAATTCTGAAAATTTAAACTTTGTAAGTAATAATACATCACTGTTATGGTTCAGATGTGAAAAGTCCCCAAAAAGCTCACGTGTGAGACAATGTAGGAAGGTTTGGAGGAGAAATGATTGGTTATAGTCTTAACCTAATCAGCGAATTGATCCCTGATGGGATTCATTGAGTTGTGACTGGATGCAGGTGAGGTGTGGCTGGAGGAAGTGGTTCACTGGGGGCCTGGCTCTGGGGTATATATTTTGTATCTGGAGAGAGGAGTTTTTCTCTCTCTCTGCCTTCTGATCACCATGTGTGCTGCTTTCCTCTGCCACACTCTTCTTTCATGATGTTCTGCCTTCCCCAAATCCCCAAAGAATGGAGTTGGCCTTCTGTGGATTAAGACTTCTGAAAATGTGAGCCCTAAATTAAACTTTTCTTCCCCTGAAATTGTTTTGGTTGGGTTGTTTAGTCACAGCAGCAAAAAAGCTAAAACAATCACACCAAATGGAAAGTATGTGTTATCAAAATAATTTGTAAGAAGCTATGATTTGTGTTGAGATGATTGAGATATAAATAGCAACACTTCAGTACATTTCAAGAAGTTTACTTTGAATAAGTTATTTTTGAACAATAGGCTTAAAATCAGTATTCTTTCTGAACAAGGTTTTTGAATTTCCTTCTAAGGAGGCAGGTACATGTCCTTTGTGTTTTCTGCCTGATAGTTGCACATAGACTGGTAGATGTTAATATACTTTACATATTCCTGGTAAGCATCCAGTGGAGCCAGGTTCAAAGCTCACTTAGAACAGGGACCACATCAGCCTTGCTTATTGGAGCAACACAGTAGCTAGCACTGGATCTAGTACATTGCAGGTACTCAACACAACTTATTGGTTTTGTTAATTAAATTATGTTCTGCGCAGGGGCTTTTGAGCTTGGGATGTCTAAAGGTCAGTGAATATAAAAGGCAGCCTTTTCTGTGCATGTTTGTTCTTGAAAAGTCAGTTTCTAATGGTCCTTGAATGGATTCTGGGGGATTTTCCTGAAGAAACAAGTAAGCACCATATAATTTAAGGAATTTATATCTGAATGTATACAGACCTTATCCACTCAGAGTCACTGCACTAGAGAATGGGAAAGAGAAATTTAGTCACTTCCTTCCATCCCCATTGGTTGAGAGTTAACCTTCAGCAATTCTAACATCCTTCTATTTCTAGCTACTTATATTTTTATCTGACCAAAAAAGCTGGAGAAAGTCCTCAGGGAAAGAAAACAAAAGACAGGAGCTCTTGAATTTGGATATGCCAATATGCTGAAAAGTGTTTTCACCTGCAGGATAGCTAACATGGGCTAAGGGGGTTTGAACACAGTAACCTTACAACATGATTGCTTTCATCCAGCAAACAAATACTTAATGTCTGAGTCAGCCTGAGTTAATTGTTTGGAATTTAAAAATTGGCAGACCACAATCCCTATCTTAGGAAACTTTGGTGTGTTGGAGAATATAGAAAAATAAAAAGGTAATTAAAATATTATTATGTGCATGTACTGGTGGTGGTACTTACCCACATTTATAACACAGCATGTTATAATCATGGAAGACTTCTTAGAGATGATAATGATAATGCCTCAGTGGAGTCCTAAAAGACACTCAGAGGCCAGCCAAGTGAAGAGGTGCAGGGGGTTGTAGACAGATGCCAGAAAAATAAAGGTGTGAATGTGGTGTGTGGAAAAAGAGAAAGCAATATTTGAGGAGACTGTCTGTAAAGACAAGTTTACTGAAAGGTTGTGTATTAGAGAGAAGGAAGCCTACATCCCACAATTGGCAAATATGTAAGGAGCCTGTAGATAACTCACGATTCCACCAGTTGTCTATAGAAGAAAGAAGAAAGGGAACCAGGGCTTGATTTCAAAGGATCAATCCTTCTTAAATATGATGAGAGTAGGGGGAATAAAGATAGGAGGTGTGTATTCATTTGCAAATAGAGAAAATAATAGCAACTACCTTCAAAGGGTTGTTGTGAGACCTAAATAATAAAAGGAGTTCACCACTGTTCTTGTTATGTAATACACATTCAATAAAGGTTAGCTCTTGTTCTTTAAATGAAAACTGTTTTGCTTTGCTTTGCTTGTAGTTTAGGAGGGGCAGGAATAAGGGGACTTGAAGCCATTTCTTCTTCAACAGAATGTTACCCATGTTATGTTTATATAGAAAACAAAGTCGCTTGTGATGCAGTTAGAAGATGGGCTAGTAGAACTAGTTGCAGGTTGAATGTCACTACCTTGGAGAATGGGGGAGGAGCATAACTGTATACAGGAAAAGAAAAGAAAAAGAAATCAATGGTTAACATTAGGCATCCAGTAGGGGATGAAAGTCGTCACTTTTCAATGACACCCAAAACACAGTTGTGTATTCCATTTGCAAAAGTGATGAAACGATAAATTCTAAGATGTTTGAATGGCGTTCGGGCTAACTAGTCATTTTATAGAAAGCATGTAATTACAAATATTGACAGATAAATATACATGTGAATTTTTTTTAATAACTCAGAAAAAGAATTTACCAAGAGGTTTATGGTCAGTAGAATGTATAAGATGTTTTTAAGTATGCCTGCCTTGTGTGATCATAGCATGGGTTACTTTTTTCAAACACCGTAATTCTATTCTGCAAATGACATTTGTTTGAGCAGTTAGCAGTTGGTGCCTCAGTTTCAACTGACATTTTGTTACTAAACACAGTTCTAACACCATAAGGTGATTTGTCAATGGTAAGAAAAGGTAGTTTGTATTTCATAGATAGTGAAATAGCACAGACGGGTAGTCAGTTGCTTGGAATTCTGGAAAGTATCCATTGCTGTCAAGTCCAACACCATTAAGAGTATTTTTTTACAGTAGTCCACTAGGCTGCTTTTTTATGGAACAAATGATTGAAAAAGTTTAGAAATCCCCAAAAGCTCAAAGATTGTGTTTTGCTTCAGTAAAAGACTCATGGGTTATGCTTTCAATGAGCTTAAATACTGTGCAAATGACAAACTCCACAGTCATTTAGGAAGATGCCCCTGGAAAGCTCACACTTTGCATTTCTCTATTTTTTCCCTTTGGATACTTAATATTCCAAAGACCCTATTGGTTTTGATATACCGTTTTTCCTTGTGAAGTCTTTTGATTCTAAAATCACCAACCTTTAATACCACTCTTGACAGTCTAGAAAGCAAGAGCCTTGTGTAATATTGGAAAAGCCTAAAGATAACAGAAGTGTTGAATGATGAATGTCTTTTAAAGAGTAATAATCAGCTTCCATTGTATCTTCATCAATGATGAGTCATTTATAATGCAGGGTACAACTAAGCTATGCAAAGACTTTGAGTATAAGAGTAATAAACCAATTAACTGTCTACCTGCAGAAACTAGATGCTTAATTGCCTTATTGGCATAATACCTAAGAATAAGTGTCCAATTTCTCCTCCAGAATCATTGAGCCTTCCTCCTATGGTCACAATGGAAAGTTTTGTTGTGATGAAAAGACTAAAAGCAGATAATTATTTCTCTGGCTAATCACCAAGTACACCCCCCAACCCCCAAACACACATACACTTATAAGTAGGAGCAATTTGATATAATGATTAACTAATTTCAACACATATATTCATTTATAATTTTATTAAAGTATCCATATAATGTGTATTTTACATATGTGTGTGAGAATGTATACACACATATAATATAATTACAAAGTGCTTAGCACATAATAAATAATAAATATTAGCTTACATATTATTATCATTGATATAAAAGATAAACATTAGTAAACATTTACCGAATAGAATAAATATGTCCGTGGCCACTAATGAATGCTGTTGAAAACACTGCAGAGACATGAGTGATTTTTCACCACTCATTATGTCCCAGATGCTTAAAATACATTTAGCCATTTAGTCCTCACTCTTCACTCATGAAGAATGTGTCATTCAAATCATCAGGAAACAGACTCAAAGTAACATATCCAACTACCCAGGATTTGAAATAAAACCTACTTAAATTCTATGTTCTTTTCCTAGTTCCTTAGGCTTCAAGACCTCAAGTATTTGACTTAAGAGATTTTGAATTTAACACTTCTGTAGTTCATTACCATGTAAATAATCAAGAAAGCAAGCCTCTCTTGATAAAATGTGAAATTATTTATTTTCTGATTGTTTAATTTTTGGAATTGTTTCATCTAATGACTTCCTTTCCATATTAGTTTATCAAATTGGTTTTAATAGTAGATGAAGTAGGGTTATCAACAGATGTGAAAAGAAACATGAGTTAAGGCTCTATGATTGTCTTTTTTTTTTTATAAACAATATTTAATGAAAATCTGCCTTGTCCCTGGCAGTAGTTTTACTGAAACCCTGAATCATATGTTACTTGTTATTGTAAGGGGCTAGACCAGAGGTAAGCTCATCCTAGAAAGAAACAGTAAGTGTATATATTAAGCCTGGGGTGGGGGTAAGTAAGTGACTGACATGTGGTGATCATGGGAGTCATGTTCTCTTAACTGACAGTTATGCAGAGACCTATACATGTGGACTATGAATGTGAAAGCAGTCCAGGAGGGGATAGAGAAGAAATTAAAAGAACCAAAGCAAAAGCATGAAAAATTCTCAGCTATGAAGGGCCATGTGTTGCATTTATATGTAATCAATAGGCATCTCTTTCAGAGCCTCTTTGTTTTCCTTATTTGCTTCAAGATAGCAAGAAAGCCTTAGTTCATAATATCAGGAGTTAAGTGCCAATGGGCCGAAATCATCATCTTAAGCCCTAATCAAAATCCAACTAAGGACTCATTTTCATTTTTTTTTTTTTTTGCCAGTCACACGTAAGAATTAATTTATTCTGCCAAGAGTCACTTAGCTATTTAAAAATAAAATAAAATAAATATTTTAATAACTTTTCTTAGTAGTGCCAAAAGCCAACATACCTGAGTGGATTGAGGATATAGCTCAGTTGGTAGAGTGCTTGCCTTGCCTGTATAAGGCTGTGGGTTCAATCCCTAGTGCCACCAAAAAAAAAAAAAAAAAAAAAAAAAAAAATGGATATGGCAAAGCAGGCAAGGGATGAGTTGTCCTTCAAAAACAGTTCTTTTCAAAAATTGTACTGCATACTGCACCTTTCATTACCACAGCAAACATCTAAAAAAGCAAAAACAGATAAAAAAAATTTTAAAAGATCAATGCCAGCAAAAATTCACAAATAATTAAAAATAGTAGCACAGAGGTCCCTTGAACTAACAATAATTATCAAGTCTTTATTTCTATTCTCATCAAAGTATTGAAATTATGAATTTACTTTTAATCATTGTTTAATCTTTGTTCAATAATACAGGACACAGGAGTCTATGCCATATGACAGACACAGAGTCTCTATTTTCTTACATTAGTGCCCATTTTTACACATTAAGAAACATAGCTGGTAGCATAGTGTTGGCCAAATCTCAGTAGTGGCATATTTCCATCTCCCAGGGGGTGTGGGAAGACCCAACTGCACAGCAGTAACAATAAATCTAGCATATCCGTTTATGAAATAACTTTGGCAGCAAGAGCATGAGGATTTGGATGGAAGTGTATTCGTGGTCTTCCAGCTGGAAGATCAGAGCAGAGATTCTAAAGCAAAAGGCACAGAGTGGGATGGCAGATAGTGGCTGCTTGGATAAGAACAGAAGAGAGTTGGGGATCCATGCTGAGCTCAAGGGGAAATGCAAACAAGACTGTGGGTTCAGAATATTCCCCTGCTGCCCAGTATCAGCATGAGGGATTACTGATGCCATCTGCTGGATAGTCTTGAGATTTAAAAATGGAATCTATGTAAATAATACTCTAGTGTCTCCCTATACTATTACTTCAGTTCTTCCAGCGAGAGGAAAAATAACAATAGCCACAACAGAAACACATGGTAGAGAAAACAATCAATCAAAGTGAAACCTGGGTTATCTACATTTCTGCTGTACCTTAAGGAGAGTAAAGCTTTGCATTATCACTGATTTCAGATTTATAATATTTATTTGCATTGTATATTGTTGTTGTTTTTAAAGCAAACTCTGTGTTAGTACACATTGCTCAGGAAAATTGATGCAGTTTGTGCTATAAATCCATGAATACCTTGCTAAAAATATATTAAACAAAATAAAGGCTATATATTACATAACCCCTTTCAATACCTTATCAAAGAGAACACAGTGATTTGGTTTGGTTTTTGTCTTATTTGTTTACCTAGTAAAATAAAAATTAAAATGGAAGAAAAACAATTTTCACCATTTGGTCAGAAATGTTACATATGGGGCATTACATAAAATATAGTAATCTTTTGTTTTTGTTTTGTGGAAATATTATCTGTAGGATTATTGTGGGACCATCATTTTAAAATTACAAAATCTCTTGTAATATTTGAATAAAATTGTACAACTTTTTGAAATGTGTGGCTGATGTAACATTGGTCCTAGTTTACACTTTCTAAAATGTACTAATCCCATGAGATTTGCCATGGGAAAAATGGTTTCTGTGGTCAAATCCATGTGGGATTGATACCTTCCAAATATCTTCTCCTAGAGATCTATGCATTACATAAGTTAAAGTACAAAAGAGTTTATATTTATTGAGAGTTTGCTGTGTGTCATTATCTCATTTAAGCCTCATTATGATTTTATTATGTGAGCACTAACCCTATTCCCATCGACAAATGAAGAAACTGAGGCTTAGAGGGTTGGTAATTTTCTCTAAGTCACACTACAAAAAAATGGAGACTCTTGCCACAGTCTGGCTGGGCACAAAATCACGAGCCACTCAAGCAGGAACAAACTTTGTTTTTGAAACTGCCGCCAATGCCCCATACACTCCCGGGAAGAATGCCGACCGACCCACGAGTTCTCCCAGGTCCCAACAGCAAGTCCCTCCTCTGGAATTCCCTCCTACCGCACTTCCCCAACCAATGGGAACTCTCCAGGAGTCCCTAGCAGGTCGAGGTGAACAGCAGGAGTCCAATATCCATATGAATGCAAATCTTAACATAATCATATCATCTCAATGGCTTGCTGGCATCACCTTTCAACCAAAAATGCCATGCATCATATTACTTGGCTGTGGCTCTTAGCAGACTCTGACTTTAAAGATCATGCGTATAAATCCATAGCTGTATATTCTACCATATTATTGTATAAAATAATGTTACAGATTATTGTCACATTTTTGTTAATTATGTTTCTACATTAATGTTAACATGCTAAATGGGCCGAAATCATCATCTTAAGCCCTAATCAAGGCTTAGGAGATTAGGAGAGTGATGCAGTTAGGACATTTGCTTAACTTTCTTTAACCTAGTATTTCTAAATCAATTTGGTTATAGAATATTCACTATTTGCAGTAGTAGTGTTCCATACAGTTCTTAAACGACTGATATAAGCTACAGTATTGCTATAGATGAGGAGCCAGGAAGGGAAGAGCTCTTTAATATTTCTCTGGTCACTTGATCCAGAAGAGCTGCTGGTGTCTTCTCCCTAGGCCTGCCACTTGACAATTTGGAACAGGTAGGAACAGGGAAGCAAACACCTGATATCTTTGCTGCTGCAGATGCACAGAACACTGGAAACCTTTGCATAAACGTGTAATCCTTAGTACATCCTGCAAAGGGAACAAGCTTAATTTAGTTGAGCCACAAGGTTGAGTGAAAAACAGCATGCTGCAGTTATTGTTTAGTCAATTAAATTGTCCTCTGCACTTGTAGGAACTGTTGCACATTTATTACCAGTATAATACATGCTCTGGCTCTATGGTTGATTTCTATGCTTCAGATCATCTTATATTTAGCACATCTAAAGATTTGAAAACGAATGATAGAAGACATGGTGATAAATTGTCAGGCTTTTCTTAAGATTCAGAAGTTCTAAAGTTCCTGCCAGTGACAGATGGTCTGTCCTTACTCATCGCTTGTCTTCCTGACAGGACTTGATTTTTCCCCCTATTTTTGCTAAATTCCCTTAAAGTAAATTCAGTTTTTTTGGGAGGTGGGATGGTCTCATTTGTTCCAGTCACATAACTATATATAGAAATAGAATTAACTGCATGCCCCTTTTGCACTATTAATGTACACATGTCAAATGATATAAGAAAATAAAGTGATAAGACGCAGAAAATATTTGAAAAATCCATACTTCCATTTCTATTGTTATTTTGATAACCAAGCATACTGGAGTCCTCACTTATTGTTGTTGTTATTGTTTTCCTTACTGATTTGCTATTATCTTTTGGCAGCCCAAACATAACCTGACCTTCTGGGAAGTTTTTCTTATTCATTGTGGTAATAAATATTATATTACTTTAGTTCCTTCATGATTTCATTAAGATCTAAAACTTCTTGAAATTTTGACTTTAAAAATACAACTAGTGTTTGCTAACTTGCAGAATATTTTTCAGAATCCACACAATGATGCCAAAGAGCTATAACAATGATGTGCTTATTATGAAAGAGATTCCAATAGAAACAAAACACAAAAGGCAAAATTTTAATCAAATTGCTAAATCCCTTTCATTGATTTTTAAATGATTACTAGTAAAATAGGAAATGTGCTGCTTAGATTTCTTTTCCTACCTTTTTTACCAATGTCCCCTCTTTCAGGTCTAACACAGTTGTGGGAATAAATAGAAAGGCTTTTCTAAGGTATCTTAAAATAATTTCTATAATACACAATTCCATCCTAGTTTGGTACAACATGACTTAGGTTTGCTTAAGTGTTATTTACTTAAGTGTTATCAAGGGGAAAAGGGTTGTTATTATTACTAACAATATTAAAATTAATAACAAAATGAAATATTAAAATAATATTTAACAATATTAAAATAATTGCTTTGGTCTTTACAGTAGCTAGTTGTCTTTTGTCTCTTAACCTAAGAGCTCAGAATTTCATTTTATTTAAGAATGTCTTTCCTAAGAATGTTCACTATACATTAGATCAATTTAATAATATGTGAGAAGGATAAACAACATTATCACTTCTTTTTATCTTTTCTTTAATTCTACTGTTTTAATCTCTCTGAAGTTATATATTTGTATTCCCCACTACTTCATCTGCGCTAGTCATTTAAATGAAAGAACTGAAAGCCTAGTGGATTTTCAAGGTCTAGGCTGCTGAACTCCCTGTCATCTTTTTATTCCCCTTTTCAAGTGCTCCTTTCCATTACTAATATCAGTTACCTTTTTAATTAGTGGCTTTTTAACATTGCTCACTTTCAGTAACATTCAATTATAAAAAATCAGAACTCATGCCAGCTTATTGGTTATGCATGAAGAAGTTAACCTAGACCTAAGGAAATTATATTCCTCTCTTAATGGACATTTCTCAGATAATGAATGGAAGCATTAACTTTCTGTATACAACATTACAACAGAAAGTTTCCAGGTTCTTTAAAACACAGTGACACAGTGTTACTATATTACATAGGTTTTAGTTTATACATACACACACACACACACACACACACACACACACACACACAATATTGTATAAATGCACATACTGTTACATAATTAAAAGGACATGACATGTCTTTTTATTTTTAAGTATCTTTCTAGTAGAATTTGTATTCCTTCCCCATATAAAAAATGTGCTTGTAAATAAATAAATTAATGTCTTGAATATTCAATATCCATTGAAAAGCCATCATGTATTACATGATTTAAGAATCATGCCTTTATAAAAATCACATAATTAGTTAAAAATTACTCTAGTGAGTGCTTTTATGAAATATACTAAGAATAGAAAAAGCTACAAAGATGAAATTTAGTACAAACACAATGGAAATGAGGGTGGAGTTTCCTCCAAAGACCAGGAATGGAACTATCATATGACCCAGTATATCACTCTTTGGTATTTATCCTAAAGTCAGCATATTATAGGGATATATGTATACCCTTGTTTATAGAAGCACAATTCACAATAATCAAACTATGTCCATCAATGGATGAGTGAATTAAGAAAATGTAGTATATATACACAATAGAGTTTTATTCAGTCCATAAGAAGAATGAAATCATGTCATTTGCAGGAAAATGGATGGAACTTGAGAACATTATGGTAAGCCAGATAAGCCAAACTTAGGTGGCCAAGGGTTGTATGTTTTCCCTCACATGTGGAAAGTAGAGAGGAAAAAGGAAAAAGTTTTGTGTGAGGATTCTTATGAAAATCAAAGGGAGATCAGTAGAGAAAAGGGCCCAGGGGAAGGGAGAAAGGGAGAGAAAAGGAACTAGTGGGGAATGATATTGTTATTTTGTATGTATGAATGGATTTATAACAACAAACCCCACCATTATATATAATCATAATTCACCAATAAAAATATGGAAAAAAGGTACAAAACTGAGATAAATAAAAGTGCTTTACATTAGATAAGAAGCTAAATTTATTTAACAAATATACACCAAAAGTAATGTCTCAGTCTAAAAGAGTTTAATTTCATGTAAGCATATTACCACAGAAGAGAACAGGGGAGAAGGGTCTGCTCCAGACACTGGAAATATTGTGACCTCCAAAATGCCTCTGGGCATGATGTCACACTCTCAGTAAGATGGAAGGTATAGCAGACACACATAAGTAGATGAGAAGTTTTTATGGATCAGATTTAGAAGTGACATGTATCACTTCTGCTTACATTCTATGGGCTATGACTCAATGGCATTTAGTTATACCTTGCAATGGAGGACAGGAAATGTGGCCTACTTGGTGTCCAGTAGAAGAAGAGAAGGAATTTTGGTGATCATCTATCAGGTTCTACCACATGAATCTCCAATTGTGCTTAGACACTAAAGGGAATACAAACTGTTATGCTGTTCATATTGCCTAATTTTTCTCATAAACTTTGTGTCTACTAGCTTGTTCTTAGAGCAACCTAAATTTGAGGAAAAATTTGGGACTAATGAATTTAGAATAGTCTCACAAAGACCCAGTAAGAGACGGGAGAATTTGAAAGCCTGATGAAAGCTTTAACAGCCCTTTCTTTAAAATATACATTGAGCCATATGGATGAAATTTAGCTTACTCATACTGAGTGGTCATATGCACATGGTGCCCACCCATAGTAAAGAGCTCCCAATTGAGAACAAGAAGAATATAGTTTATTTTTTATTTGCAGTGATGTCCTTACAGTTTTGTTTGTTTCAAATATATACTGCTGAAATACCTTACATTTTAATATTCCTCAGTAAAACCAAAGACAGAAAGTGGAGATTATTTCTCTGCTAACCCTAAAGGAGGGAAGGTGGTATAGTAGGTAGAATCATGGCCTTCAATGAGATATTTACGTTTCTTCTTTACTGAAAGATGAGATTAAGCTATGTTTCTTGGTACAGTTTCATTCTTTCACCTGAAAGATTATTTAAAGTCCAAGTGTGAAATATGTTTTATTGTCTAGATAAATCACCAATAAGTTATCATTCCCTGCTTCATAAATGCCGTTGTACCCTGAAAGGGAGGACAGGAAATCATGTTCAGAGGCATTTAAGACAGCTCCTTGCTTAATATCTATAAATATTGTAGAGTTCATATAGCTTTCATTTTGCTTAGTCTGACCCCATAGTTCAGATTATCTAAACAAGTGTAATTTAAACTCAATCGAGTCAACACTTCTCTACCACTAATGTCGTTTCTGTAGTACTTTCAAATCTATACGACCTATTGCTTGGCTTTCATGCTCTGTTTCTTTTTAATTCTTCCTATTTCTTCATTTTATTTATAGTTTTTTTTTCTGCCATTTTATCCAAAGATCTACTTTCCCCTTATCTGAATCTCTTATATCATACTTTTAAAAATTCTAGCAGAGTTCCCATTTATTTTCTAATGCTTTTCTTTGTTCATAATCATTTAAAAATTTTTTTTAGTTGTAGATGGACACTATATTTTTACTTTATTTGTATGTCTTTTTATGTGGTGCTGAGGATTGAACCCAGGGCCTTGCACATGCTAGCAAGGGTTCTACCACTGAGCCACAACTGGAGCCCCATTCTTCATAATTATTGATGATGGGTTTTCACAACTATTAATGGAAAATATCAAAAAATTAGAGATTTAGTAATACTGATATAAAGTAAAAACTTTTCTATTTTCTTTAATTAAATTAAAATTTGCCATAGGTCATATTTTATATATTATATTTTGCCTATAATTTAAATATATATGTAATTCAACACTAATAATAATGTTCAAACTTAAAAATTGATACTACATTCTCACTTCTCTAATAATTCATTATCTGTATACTTCAGTAAGATCATGGGAGTCAATATAATATCTGTTGAAATAGTATGAAATTCATGCAACTATTTAGAAAACAAAGATTCTGCAAATATTAACTTTAAGAAAATATAAAATCACAAAACAGTCATATATCCAATTGTATTTTTTTTGTGATCCGTGCATTTTTCAGTAGGTATTTTTCAAAAGGACAAAGAAAACCCACCAAAATACAATTAACACTTTATAAGAACTTCTTGCTAGCTATTAGAATGCGTCCTCTTTCGAAACCATATCTTCAGTTATTATTGCTAAAAAAAAAAGAATAATGTCTTACAAAGCAATTTTTCCTGTTATATGTCTATGATATCAATAGTAAGAACATGCCTTAGACTATGTATTATAAGAATTGAAACCTTGACAGAAATGCAACCCTCAGTGTATACACACACACAAACACACACACACACACACACACACACACACACCCCTTACATTTTTGGCCTACAACAAGGGTAATTTAAAAAATGTTCAAAGTTAACCAACCAAGATTCCTACCTATATGTTATTTGCTTTACTTTTTATGTAAGTTTTGTTTTCATATTATCAGTGATTTATAGCTACTAAGATTTCCTACCCATACCTTAATGTTAATATAATCTTTTACTTCTAGTATTTTATTATCAGATAATTTTAGAATTGAATCTACTGAAAATATGCAAAACAAATAATTTTCAAAACAGGGAGCAGTTTACTTACCGAAGATAGTAGCAAACAAGTATAAACTCAGTGAAGTAGCAGAAGATAAAATATTAAGTTAGAGCCAGATTGTAGGGAGAGAGATACTTAAGATATTTGTTAGATAGATAATAGAAAACCATCAAAGTTTGTTGGAATGGGGAATGTGATTTGATATTTGAACTCTATTCCTGTTAAATCACAATGCAGTATTACTCAGTTTTTAGTTGCAATCTATCCTTATCAAGGCTTCTGATTAATTATATTTTTAAATTTGTGTAGCAAGTCTACAATTCATCTACATGTTGAACACAAATGCTTCTGCGGTATTTTGCTCATGATTTTCCATCTTGAATTCAATAGAAAGGCCTTTCTAATGTATGATTCACTTTGTGTCATTTACAAAGTATCTCCATTTAGTTTGATTGTTTTACATGATTAATGCTGATAGCTGGTTTGTTTTCTATTCTAGGTTGTGGAAACGAATTTGGTTGCTTTTGACTGTCACTGGATCATTATAAATGAGGTAAAGTTGACTAACCCTTATTGTCAACTCTGTGTCCTCTTTTCATATATATATAGTTCCAACACTTCCTATAGCCTTGAATTTCTGGGAGGAAACAGAACATGAAGTAAACTTTCAGCACTGAGTGAATGCTGTTAAATAAAAATAGAATGGAGAGTTTTTAAATGCTAAAGGACTTTATATGAATAAAATAAGTGGAGAAATTCTCCCCCACTGAGTATCTTTTAGCCTTGCTGTTGGCACATAGTGCCTGCTCAGAGATCATCTTTATGAAAAGTACAGATCTTCTTTGTAAGCAAAGTGAATTCCTCCCAGTGGAGTGCTTGTGTTCCATTTATATTTTAATGTTGTTTCTAAAACTTTTATATCCACCCCCTTACATGAGGATTAAATAGTTCAGCATATGAATATGAATCAACACAGAACAGATTTTTTTCCCTTTTCATAACATACAATTTTTTAAAAATCCATAGACTTGTCAAATTCCTTGTGAATTTTTTTATTTTTGCCAAAATAATACATAAGATTAAAAATATGTTACAACCCAAGAGCCTTGTGAAATGAGTCTTTCCGTTAGCACCTGCCAGTCAGAATCAGAAAGAACAATGACATTAGAACTGAACAAATAATGTGATCACATGAATTTACCCTTCACAAGACATAGTATTCAATCATACCTATCACTTGTGAATAAAGATGATCTATTATCTATAGCTACTATCTATGGAATTATAGAATAATATGATTTTTTTAGGGTAAGAACTATGGTTTTTCAGTTGCAAAAAAAGGTTCAATTCTGGCTATAAAACTTGTTAGCTGTTTCCATGGACAAATAATCTTCCTGTACTTCAGTATATTCATTCATACAATAAGTATGGTGATAACATTTACTTTAAAGGTTCATAATGAAAATTAAATTAGATATTATCTAATCTCTAACTCAGTGCCTGACAAATGACACATGATAAATGGTATCATAGTAATGATCATTTCCTATTAAAGTTCACAGATCGCTCTCTCACATTACTTTATTGAATTCTAAACATTATTCATAAGTTACTGAGATGATCAGGGTCATAAAAGATAAATGATTTGCCTCTTTTTATGCATAAAAGTAAAAATAGTTTCCAGTTTTAAGTTATTTCTCCTACACAACACTTCACTGATGGAGTGGTTCTTTTTAGCTCAGGGTAAAGACACTGGAAATGTCTTACAAATTTGTTTTTGGTCTGCCAAATTTATATCTTTATGATTTGTCACTGCACATTTTGTGATAAATTAAGATGTGTTGTCCTGAGATTCACCCATGTGATGTGTAGGCGATTTCCCTGCTTTTCAGGGATGTTTTGATACCTTTTAATTTTCTCATGCCTCTTAATTTTCCACCGAGAATATCTGAACTTAATGATAGAGGGAAGAACAAAAGGGAAGGGAATGCAGCAAACCTTCATAGCTTTTCACTCTAGATACTTTATTTTTCTTTTTTGCCAAGGAAACAAAGGCTCAAAGAAATGGAACAGTTCACCAGATATTACAGAACTACTAAGTGGTGATAATCAGATATAAAAGTGCTTTCTCATAAAGAGCTAGACTTGTTTTCGGTTTATGTTATTTGTGATAATTCTCCTCATGGGTTTTTTTTTTTTTAATTCTGTTAACTCAATTGTAATCTGTGGTAGCCATTTATTCCACTAGCTTCCATCTTTGGTTTTATTATTATCTAGAGTACTTTTTTAAACATAAAGAAACCTCCTAATCCCTGTTATCTCATAACCATCCTCTGACAGGGAAGATTTTCTGATGCCAAAGAAGTTGGAGTCATTTTACTTGTTCATGTCAATAAAGCTGACTGGAAAGGAAGACAGGACTTCTTGCCTTATTGGAGACACAGATTAATCAAAACAAATGAAAGCTTATAGTCATACAATGGAAATGCCCGTTCCCTTCTATTTTTTGATAAGATTGCAGAGGGAATCCCTAAGTTAACCATTTCTTGTCCAATTTAGCTTTTACACTAAATCTTAAAGTAAGAACAAGTAGAGCTACCAGAACGTTGTGAATATTTATTCACTGTTTAAGGGTCAAGCTATAGGGAAAAAAATTACCTCTTCATATTATATAGGTGTTGTCTAAGTAGACCGTTTCATTGGTGATAAATTACATGGAAAGAGTAATAAAAATATTTTCTTCTATCAAGGTTATAACTTAAATTTGTTAAACTTATTCTTAAATAGTATTTCATAAAATATTGGGAAGTGAATATTTCACAATTTAAATTGTGCAAGTATTTACAAAATAAAACATGCATAAGAATAAAAATCTATCTGGTAAATAGCTCATGTTACAAGCATAGAAGAATTCAGTTCTTTTCCTTCAAGTATCATTTTATTCTATAAATTCTTAGAACTATAAATAACTATAACTTCACTTTTATTGTCATTGAAAGCTTTCTCTTTTTCACCCATAGTCCTACTTTCTAGTCCTTGAACAAGGTGTTTCTTTGGGGCAGGTTAATACTTCCTAGCCTTTGAAAAACACAATGTTCACAACTCACACCATTTACATTGGTTATTACTTTTATCTGAACTAGCAAAGACTCAGAAAATGACCAGGTTTGCAAGAAAAACTATTACCCACTGGCATATCCAAGGTCAGCACTCTTAGTTCCATATGATTCCATTCAGCTACTGCGTCTCTCTGAAATCTGCCTTAGAAAATGGCTCTTGACCCCTTCTTTTTTTTTTTTTTAAACTTTTTTTAAAAGAGAGAGTGAGAGAGAGAGAGAATTTTGTAATATTTATTTTATTTTAGTTATTGGAGGACACAACATCTTTGTTTGTATATGGTGCTGAGGATCTACCCGGGCCACATGCTACCGTTTGAGCCACATCCCCAGCCCCGACCCCTTCTTATACACTTTTTTACATGCTTGTTTATATACATTAGTAATATAAGAACCATCATTTACTCTAGTTCCCATAAAAGTAAAAGTAATGTTTCCTCAAATTTGCTAGGAAGCTAATATACTTTAAAAGCCCCCCAAGAACACACAAATGCCTTCAGGTAGATGGATGGAATTGGAGAATATTATGCTAAGGAAGTAAGACAATCCCCCCCAAAACAAAGGCCAAATGTTTTCTCTGATATGTGGATGCTGATCCATAATGGGGGTTTGGGTGGGGGTGGAGCAGAGGAAGAATAGAGGAATTTTGGATCGGGCAAATGGAGGGAGGGAAAAGGATGGGGCATGGGGGTAGGAAAAACAGTGGAATGAAATAGATATCATTACCCTAGGTACTTGTAAGAAGACACGAATTGTGTGACTCTACTTTGTGTACAACCAGAGAAATGAAAAATTGTGCTCCATTTGTGTACCGTGAACTGAAATGCGTTCTGTTGTCATGTATAACAAATTAGAACAAATAAATTAATTAAAAATTTTTAAAAAAAGAACACGCAAATGCCCATTTCTACTGAACCCTGATAATATGAATCTGTCTAGTTTGGCTTTTGTAGCTATTATTTTGTTGCTAATTTTAAAATCAGTTGCAAATATTTATTTAATCTTATTGCACCAATAGTTTTTTAGAGCAGGGCTATAAATCAAAGTTGGCATTATGCATCATGATACAAATTGATGTAGAAACTTGAAAACAATATTTTTTTTCATTTGCATTAAGTGTGCTATAATCATGAGAGTCTGTGCTAGCTCATATGGTGCAATCAATCATATGTTAGGACTTGGTAATGGTACTTATCTCCTCCCTGCAATCACTGGATCCAGCTTAGAGAAGCCTTTCCATATAAGTATTGTCATCCCCTCAGGGCCCTAAAGCAGATGGCCTAGCACTTTATTTAAGTTCTACAAAAGTTAGAAATTCAGATAGGAAGATACACACTGTTTAGAGCTGCACACTGTTTAATACTTTATGTCCCCATTTATCCCTGATAATATTTAGCCTGACCCTTAATGTCCTGATGTGATTTTACTGACTTAAAAAAAAATAATTTAGGTTATTTTTTTCTCTATGGGTTACTGTAGTAAAGTAAGTTGTTTCTTGGGGTGGGAGGGGGAGTTACTTTGAGATTTAGAAAGCCTACTTCTGTAGTGGTTATTTTTTTTTGTTTGTTTAATGGTGAGTGGAGCTGTACACTACTAATCTACCAGACAGAAACCTGCCATGCTGTTCCTCTTCCTGTTGGTATATAGGGTAGAGTTAGTTTTGTTTCAGATTTCAACAGAATGTTTGCTTCACATTAATTTAAAACTTTCTGGAAGCATTTAAAGGTCATCTTTGCTGAAGCATGAAGAACAGAAATATATTAGAAATAAAACATACTCTTTTGAAACTATACTGTGTAACAGACGGCAACATCTCATTAGTGAAATTCGTTTTATACAGATTTATTTTAACATTTTTAAAGTATCAGTGTCTAGAATCAAAATTCAAGGTATCTTTAGAAGATAGTTTGGTAAAGTATTGTCACTCAATCATTCATTAAATTTTTAATTATCAACATTTATTTAATACCCACTATGACTCAGGAACTTTGTTATAGAGCCAAGAGTTATGAGAACAGGAAGAGGGGAGAAACAAATGGTAAAAGGGGAAATGGGATACTATCTTTCTGAAATAATTTATATAATCTAGATTTGTATCTGAACTGATGGATTTTTAGAGTTTTTCCTTCCCCAAAATTCTATTAATTTAAGCCTAAAGTTGATAAAGTGCAAGAACTCAGGAAGTATTCGATTCTCCCAACAGATGTGTTTTAGGTAGGAGCTGTTCCAGGGATATTTCTCCCTAGCAGATGTTTGAGCTTTATTTGTCTTCCTTGGGCTCACACATTTCAGGGCTCACCATACATTAATATATTAAAATAAATATTTTCTTGGATATATTAACCAGACTCATAATAAATTTTGATTATACAGCTTAATTATTTGGAAAAAAAAGACCATTATGTTTTGCTGCTTAAGAAGTAAAAATGAAAATTAGAGGTATACTGAAACATATGGATTTACTTTCTATTGCAGTAGTAATTCTACTTCATAGGTATACACAGTATACAACACAAATAATTCTATCATTCAGATTCTTTCAATTCTTTAAAACTCAGGTACTTTCTGTTTATACAGGTTAGTTAGTTAGCATATCCGTAGTGCTAAGACTCAGGGGGAAGTATTTATTTAGTGAACTAATTCTTCCTGTGATTATTTTTGAGATAACTTATAGCTTAAACATTATTTTTAAAATTCAGAGCATTTGAAGAATATAGATCCTAATTGCTCAATAGTTTGGCATTTTAATATATTTGTTTACTTGGCAATTATTTTTTAATTTTAAGATTAAAATTTTAATTTTAATTTTCTAGATTAAGTGATCATTTGTCTTTTTGTGCTTATGTAGTATTGCATCTGCCACTCTTGAAATGCACATTTTAAAACACAGAGTAAAGTTCTATAAATATGAAATAGCTGCCTAATCAAGATTTCATATCCCCATCCCACTGTTTCTGAGATCAGGTGTCAAAACTAAAATTGCAAGTGAACTTTTTTGAGACAGATTGTCTGTTAGTTTTATTCAGAATGGCAGATTTTTTCCTCCCAGAAAATTACTTTCTTTTTTCCTTCTTCAAATAATAATAGACAAAATACATTCAATTCAAATTGACATTTCTTCAGATTTACTTAGGCCTAGGTACCTGAGAACTTCAGCTTATGGAATATATAAAAAGTAACCATTCTTTTTTGTGTGTTTGACTCATGATAGATGACTTTATTGATCCTTGTAGAATCCAGGCTATTAAATGCTGAAATAATATATCTTTATTGTTTTAATTCCCATAATTCATGAATATTAATCTATGTAATTCCTGTAGGGAAATATGGACTTTATGTATACTTTAGAGTTTTTTTCATTCATTCTATGACTAAAAATCATTGTGAATAAACAGTTTGGAATCGCCATGGTTTTTTATTATATAAAGTGTAAATATTATATAAAGTGTAAATAAACGGTGTATGCTTCATGTTGTCATTTTTTAGCAGAAAATGAGATAATAGGCAGTATTTTACTTAACATTATAGGCAATTTTTAAATGTAAAATTTTATCCTAATGTGCTGATCTGTATAATTCATTATGTGTGGTGTAGAGAGAGATGGTGCTATTTGATAAGAATTTTGATAAATCTTGGTATCATGAAACAAAGGCTACATAGATAACTGAACTTATTAATATTATGAGAAAAGCAGTACAGTTTTCTGGTATGATTTAAGTGAATCTTCCTAACTGTACAATATGGAATTTTTGAACATTGAAAGACATTGAATAGCAATACGAACATAAACTTTAAAAGATTCCATGTTAATGTTAGGGATTAAAATGGAGTTGACAAGGCATCACTTAATTCTGCTTTGTGAGAAGATGACAGAAAATTAAAAAGTGACCTGCTCTTTGCCAGACAGAGTTTTTGGTGGCCAGTGAAATGACACAGACTAAAGGGAAAAGACGGCATTATAAACTGAGAAAAACCAGTTTTTATGGTGCATTAAGGATTAATCGCCCAGAAATTCCTGATATTACACTGGTTACAGCTGATGGCAGGTGTTATTTTATTTTCAGAAAAGTTATATTTCATAAAGATCATAAATAAAGGGTGAATTTTAAAGCTAACACATGCTACAAAGAACAGTAATATATAATTAGTCTATAAGAAGAGTAATATGTAATTAGTCTAGTGGGATAAGAAAATTTGTCTTTTCAATTTTCAGTAATAATTCCTTGATTCAAAACGATAAAATGCTCACTACAACTCAAAGTATATCCTGCCCTGCATCGAATATTTTATTTTTATTGCCATAAGAATCTATTCACACCAATAATTTGCTAATTGCAAAGGCCTCATTGGTTTAAAAGGTTCCAAATGGACACTATTCAGCACAAACTGCTTTAGTCAAAAGACTGTTTTAAAACCAAAATTTATTTTGATTACTTCTGTTCTGATTAATTCCAATTAGGAAAAATGAATGTTATAAAAATATTACTTCAGTTTTATTGTTTTTACATATACTATGTAGTCAAATCTTAGAATTTAATTGTGGAGTAGGGAGGTGGTGGAGAGAAGGAAGTAGAAACTGCTATTCTTTGAATTTGGCACACACTCTTATACAAAATAAAATTCATGTAGATAAAGAATATTGAGTTTCTCCTTCACTCAGCCTGGTTCAGTCAGTATTAACCAGCAGAAATTTTTACCTTTATGTCAAGACCACGACTATAACATTATTCAATAGTTAGTAAGCACTTTGTTTATCCATTACAAAGAAAAACATGTTAGTTAACAATAGGTCTAAGAAATATTAATAAAATTCTTAAAAAATAATATCTCTTCTTGCTCTCTCTACTTATATCACTTTTTTAAAGCCTTGTTTTTTTCATTGCTATGAACAATATGTATTTCTCTTACATTGCAACAATCTTCCTAGGTTCTCCAAGTATAATGAAGTCCATTAATAAATGACAAACTATAGTATCAACTTATTTTGTCACCTTTTTCAATGTTTTAACCACACCTATATTTTTCTACTGTATTTTCAATGTAATAAATTATAAACTTGCTCTTAATAAAGTACATTTAAGTTAATTGTTCCAGTCAGAATTACCTAGGCACTAATGTACATAATTTAAATTAGAAAACACCTACAAATTAGTTGATTATTTTAATGAACATGTGCTGTTTTCATTTAGATATGTGCTAAGCATCAAGCAAATGTATTATAGTAACAGAATCCCTTAGCAGTCCTAGATAACAACTCATTAATGGTTTTGTGTTTCTCTGTTGCTGTATTTATGAATTTCTAACTCTTCCACTTCCTATGTTATCTTATAGGAAATAAACGATGTTGATGTACAGGAACTTGTAAGAAGGTCAATTGGAAGGCTAACGATTATTCGGCAGACATTTCCAGTCCCCCAGAATATAAGTCAGCGATGTTTCCGTGGCAACCATCGAATATCTTCAACATTGTGTGATCCAAAGGATCCATTTGCTCAGAATATGGAGGTATACTCTAAATGCCTGGGCATTTCTACCAGCGTGCTTTGTTGTAAAGAGTGCTTTTAGAGTTGCATTGGATTCAGAATTATATTCTGTATCATTTCTGCATGATTCTCTTCTTCTATCATTTTAATAACTCTGATAGGGAGAGAGTGCTAAAATCTATATCTTTGATTTTTTTGTTTCTATCATAGAAAAAATATCTTGATTAATAAAAATATGGTAAATAAAGATTCTTTCCTTCTAAACAGGTAGATCCACAACATTTCCTACTATCTCATTCCAAATTATTAAGCTAATTCATTTGCTTGATTTTTTTTTGATACAACAAGGACAGAATGTTTATTTTTTGTTTTCAAAGATTAGTCTCCAGTTTGCATAACTTTGATGAAATAATATTTAAATTCCAAAAAGTGCTATAGCATTATATTACTCATATCGAACCCATGCTATAGCTGAAACCTTCACTGTCAAGAATACAACAAAGAATTTGTAAGTAAATAAATAAAATCTCTCAATAGCAAAAAGAATCCAAGACCCTGCAGCTTTCTCAAGAGAATGTCCTTTAAATACTCACTTGGAGACTGTTTCTTTTTCTTAAGGAAAATCCTATCAGATTTTTTTTTTCTTCTTCTTGTACTGGAGATCTCAATCTGTCAGTTTGAAGGGGGTATTAGATAAAGCAGACACACCAACAGCAGGGAGCCAAAAGGAACACTCTCTAGCAAGGCAAAAGAGGAAAAAGGAAGAATCAATCACACACACTAACTTACACATCCTATCAGTATAGGAGTTTTGCTGTAAAAGGAAATCTGTATCATAAAGCAGTTTCTAAGGGCATTGTTGTAGTACAACACTAGCCTGTTAGTGAATATTTAAACAACAATTGTAAAGCATCAGCAAGGATTAAAGTTGTGATCAATTTTAGAAATCAGGGAAACATGATATATCTTAGAAAGTTAATCCTTTAGAATGTTTACTATGAAAATAGTTTTAGTTTTGATGTTCAGTTTGAATACTTTAGAAATATAATTCTAATATGACTAGTTTGTATTCAATAATATTAGATATATAAAGTAATTTGGTAAAACTACTTCTTTGAAAGCTGATCCCCAGTCTCCTATTCTTAATCAATGTTGAGTTTTTTAGATGAATTACCATCTATCCAACACTTTCTTCATCCTTATTAATGTAATAAGCATCATGGCTCCAGGATCATTATCCATAGAATCTTCTGTTTCTTACTGGATCTGGAATCATAAATCTCAGTGTCCTTTTGTATCACTTCCTCCACCAAACCTAACCCATTACATTGCACCTTTGTGAATATTTGTGGATTTGAATGTACCTAAGGGGAAGGCAGTGGTCAAAGTAAGGCACTCTAAAGCTTTACTTAAAAGGGCTTGTTTAAATTTAGTGCCATTCTTAGTAATAGGCTTATAATAAACCATATTTTCATATTCACTGATCACGAATACAATCCATGTGAAAATTATAGAATTCTAAATGGAGAACAACAGGAAGAATTTAGATTTAGAAAATTATGAAATATCAAAGACTGTTCTTGTCAAAAGAGGTAGCAGGAAATGAAAGTTTAAGCTAGAAAATTTATAAACTGTGTCATTTAGGGAAAGAAGAAAGGATTTAAAAGCACATTCACACATGAGCATAATCTTTTCATTTCAATTAATCAGCAAGCATATTTTATTTATCTCTATATTCCCATGCTTATCTGATACAGGAACATGAAGGAATCGCCACCCTTAACCCTTGTGTTCATTGTACGTTACTCAAACTCAGAGATGGAACAAAACAGAGCACTATTTTTTCTTTTAGGATTTGTTATGTATTAACCTCCCTCTTATGTGTGATAGCATTTGACTAATATTTAATATATAAAAGGAAAAGGGACAAACTTTTGTATGTAAAGATTTATATAATTAAAAGTGTGAGTACAAAGCTCTTGACTTTAAATGTTCCCCTAAAAGCGGAACATTTGATGTACAGCCTCTCCTTGATGAAAATTTTTTTATCTCAATGAAGTTAGATCAAGAAACAAAATAAAATGTTGTTTTGTATGAAATGCACACAATATGACTGGCTAATAATTTGAGGGGGAAGTGGTTCTCTAGGAGAAGCAACCCCTCAACTTGGCATCTATAAAAACAATGCAGATAAACATGGCCACAGATAGTCTTTTTCCTCAGAATTAGGAAGTGGGCAATTTAAAAAATTTCAGAAAAAATAAACTATAAACATTGGCCAAAGTGAGCTCAAAAAGTAGAAACTCAACTGTAAAATCACATTAATCAATACAAGGAAAAGAAGGGAGGGTACACTGGATCTATATGGAGGTCTTTGGGCTGTTTCTAATTTTAATGTCTGTAGAAGGAAAATAAAATTTTGATCTGCAAACAAGTTTCATACATCTTTAAATTAATACCCAAACACTAAAATACAGAGTTAGTTGAAGTTTCAGAGTAAAGATTAAAGAAATCCTCTTAGCTGGAAAAAGATTTTACAACATATGAAACAAGAAGGAAGTGATCCCTTTACTGTTTGGTGGAATTCGTGTTAGTTTGGATGCTAAGAAAGAGAAAATGAACGCTCCAATCTTTTTCAATCTATCTTCTCCATCTAAGGAAAATTATCCTCAAACTGGATAAGTTAGAGTAAAAATCATTAAAAGATAAGTAAGCCATTAGTTTATAAAGAGCAGGAATTAAAGATTTTAGGAGTATTTCTAACTGACTTAAATGAGGACTAACACCTAAGTGCTTTGAGCAATCAATAATCCAGCAGATGTGTTCCCAATATTATGATTTAGAGGTGTGAGAGAAATTCTTGGGAAGAATACCAAAGTACAAGAGATTGGTTTATTGCCCAAATTTTCAAAAGTAGAAAGAAAAGACTCGGACAATCAAAATTTAGTATATTGCATGTTAATATTTACACAAACTATAGAATGTTTCATTAAATAAATGGTTTGGAGTATTTCAAATAAGACAATTGGACTTCCTTAAGAAAAATCACAGCCAAACTAAGCCCTCATTAATAGACTTTTACGATTGGGAGACCATAATAAAGCTATGTTATATATTGAGTTTTATATGGCATTTTTGACAAATTTTCTAATGAAATCCTGAGGGAAGACATTGAAAACGCTATAAATTGGTGACATTTAAATATTTTCACCAAATGAGTCCATATGAGATGAAAATACTAAACTCTGGTCTCAGAGAAGAAGGTTCAAAATATTTTAAAATATTATCATTACCTTTAAAAGTTAAAACATGTATATTTATAAAATTAAACCATTTCAAATAATTACCAATTAAGCCATGTAGTTATTTTTGTCCAAAGTTTCAAGTGACCTTGAAATTAATTTATATAGATGTACCAACAAACTATTCAAGAGATACTGCTATACCTAGAATATGCCTTAGATATATACTGTAGTTTTGAATGTTTGCTAAAATCCACCGGGTATTCTTTTACACTTAGCTTGAGAAAAGTGGAACCTGATGAATATTCAGTTGCCACTGATAAATATTTCACTCTTGAAGTGCAAGGAACTCTATGGTCATCCACAAGATTCTTCCCTTGGACCTAATATTTTCACAATGTTTATTACTACCTGAATGAAAATGAATAAAACATTTTTGAAATTTGTAAATGCCATAAATATAGGAGAGAAAGCCCGTGTTGTATTACATAATCAAGATCCAAATAATTATTAATCTTGACTGAGTAATAAGCCTAAAATTTGAAACTTCATAAAGTATAGGTTCATAATCAATTACATGAAGTCTGGAGGAAGAGGCCTGGTTTGACAGCTGTTCAAAGCCGTTAAGTTGAAGACAAATTCAGAATGAGCGCAGTGCAAAGTCAGATTTGCTCTAAACCATTTTAATATCATCTTGGACTCTGTCAGAAGCACTTTGCTAAGATCAAGACATACAGTGTCTTACACTACTGTCTCCTAGTCAGATCATATCTGCATTAATGTGTCAGTTCTGGTTACTAAACTTTAATAGAAACATTGAAGAAATAAGAGAAGGACAGAGGAAGAGTACCTGGATGATGAGCAGCCTAGGAACTATATCAGATGGTGAACAGAAGGAAACAGAGTGTTTCAGGGTAAGGCACAGATGGCATCAAATATTATCACATAGAAGAGATGGCAGCTACAGGTTCAGCGATGACAGAGAACAAGTGTAGTGACAGAAAGCCAGAGAGAAATGATGAGTTAGATGAGAGAATACTGGAGGATAAGGTGTCAGAGGTAGTGTAGATTCATGTCCAGCTCCCAGTCACATGTGTTGGTTGTGGACATAGAAAAAGGGAAGCTTCTCTGAGTAGAAACTGGAGTCTCCTTTAAATGCTGGGAGACACTTTGGGATCATGGTGAGGAAGGAGTCAAAGACCTCACAAATAAAATCACCAAGAGATCAGTAGAGGACAGCACCAAGGAGCATGAGAGAGAACATGAACTGCCAAGGAGAGTGAGTACTTGCTTAGAGAAAGAAGTAAAAGATTAGGAGGGGTTTTGGGAATCTCAGAGAAGGTCATTGCCACTTCTTGATCCTGCCACTGAGAATGTAAGAAATGAGAGGAGGCGGTCATCTGTAAAATGCCTATCATATGTTGGGTACAGAACACTCACTTTGACATTAGCATAGATATTCACACTCCATACCTTAAAGTATGCAAAACAGACTATGCCAGAGAAGGTCAAGTACTAGTAGAACACAGTTTGCCAGCAATGACTTGATTTATGTCAACCCACCTAACTTTAAACCTGACATTTTCCCACTTCTTCCAATTTTTTTGACTTTGTTTACTTGATGATTGTTTATTAAAAAAAAAAAAAACATGTTCTAGATGGTCGGCTAAGTCAAAAGGAGATTAAGTATAGGCAAACTAAAAAAGCACAAGGATGGAGAGTTTCCATCCAGGAGGATCTCCTATTCTTGTGTGAATGGCAGATTTTGAAAAATCTTACCATTGTGACGTGTTTCCATAGACCTATGTACTGTGTGTTCTGGGAGAGAAGACTGATCAGTGAAGCCTAGGATTGGGAAATTGTCAGGGTAGCCTTCTCTCAGCAGGTAACCTTTATGCTAAATATTGAAAGAAGTTAACTAGTTGGAGAAAGCTAAAGATACATTGAAGGATGCTATCAGATACCTCACGTACACACTTAAAGCAGTTAAAGGGTGATGCAGGATAAAGATAGACAAGAAGAAGCAAGTTAAGGCAGTGAAAATAGGAGAGTTTGGAAAAGACAGATAATTCCGTATCATTTGAAGAAGTTTATCAAAAGATTTTTCCTTGGATTATTTTGTGCAGTTCGCTCATCCTGTTATTTCTTCCACATTTTCCTATTGGGTCTCCACAGTCTAAGTCCAATTTGAATTTTGACTCATAGACTAATTTTAACTTCAAGTCTATATTTCATTCACTGCAGATTTTAGTCATTCTCCTCTGGTCTCTCTAATAATTAGCTGGTGGACCAGGAGTAAGAATAGCTAGCCCTGATATTTCCTTAAACAAAAATAAACTTGTATTTTATATAATACCTAGGAATGTTCAATGTCCTTTCAAAGACATACCATCCATTAGTATTATATATATATATATATATATATATATATCTCATGTTGCTTAACAAACACAGATGATTAAAGATTTACCTGGCATTTAAATGAAAATCCACAAGGCATTGTTGGGAAGCTCTTATTAACAGCTTTGAATAGCATAAAACTCTAATTATCCCAATAGCCAAATCTTACTACTGTTCTGTGATGTGCACAGACTGTTTCATAAATTTCCTTCTTCATTAATTACAACCAAATGACAACCCACATATTTTCCCTTTCACTTTTAGGGAAAACTGTGATAACAAGACACTTTTAAAACCTGAGAAAATTTGAATGCATTAAGATAAAATTAATTTCCATCACTATGTTGATTTCTCATTTTTTTTTCTATCAGGTTTTTCTTTTTGAGCAGTCATAATATAACATTTAACAGCTTTTACTGACCTAAGATCCCCTTTTCTATTCATGTTTTCTTAAAAAAATTCTAATTACTTTGAAAAACAAACACCTTTGGTAATTAGTTGGTAGTATAGATAGTAGTTCTTGCAAGACTTAAATTTTAATAGTGCAATAGATCTTAAAAAAAATGGCAATAATTCATTTTTTTAATCTGTGTAGAAAGAAGATAATATCATGGTTACCTTAGAAGAAGACAGCGTTGATAAAAACACATTCAGAAACTGTTCGTACTTTATGTTATTTGTCATGTCAATGAATTTCAATGTATGTGTATGCCTACCTTATGGTGTATCGATCCTTGATCATGGTAGTATTTGTGAATGGGTCTGGTTTTTTTCATTTCTTCATTATAGAAGCCCCATAGCCATAAACACACACAGATGGCTGCTTCTTTTTTTTTTTTTTGTACCTATAACACTCATATATAAGATTGAGTTAATATTTCATCTGAATAACTAAAATGCAGAAATTTCACGTATTCAAAAAATGGATTATTCAGTGTGTTCTTCCAATCTTAAGTCCTTAGATCCTTACCTCCTCAGAAAGAAATAAGGGCCAGTGATTTTCTATGGTCTGACACTAACAGCGTTGCCTCTGTCAAAACATCTCTTTTTTTATCTTCTCTTTCATACCTAAATAAGCTGAAAACCAATTGAGGCATACAGTCAGACAAGACTTCATTCTCAATAGCAAAATTGCCCAAGAAATGAAAAAAGAGACCTTCTCCATAATAAATAACCCAGTACACTATCCAGAGCAGAAGCAGCTAAGCAGACAAATTTCTCCTTATTCTGGATGGGATGGATGGTATCAATGATTCTAATGATCACTGTCTAATGTCTTTTCAGATTTCAAACCTTTACATATATGACACAGTGCTTCTGCTTGCTAATGCTTTTCATAAGAAGCTGGAGGACCGAAAGTGGCACAGCATGGCAAGTTTGTCATGTATCAGGAAGAATTCAAAGCCCTGGCAGGGTGGGCGTTCCATGCTAGAGACCATCAAGAAGGTAACTTCTGATAAGCATTTCACTCCTCTTAATTTCTATGTAAACAGCATACAATAGACCAGCATTTGATGAGATATCTTTTAGAAGGATTGTTTTCTCTTCAGGATCACTGCCATCTCAAAGCACAAAATAGCAAAATGAAATATTTAAAGGATAAAGTTTAGAGGGTCACAAACATATATTAAATAAGTGACCCCTTACTGATTTTAAGGAAAGTTTATGCAAGTAAAAATTGGTGATCAAGATTATTTTAAATTGTCCTGGTTATGTCTTTAAAGATGCTCAGATTATTTTGGTGTCTGTCATAAGGTACACAAAGTTCTCTTGGTTTGAGATCTTTGTTGTTGTTGTATACCAACTGAAAGTTTATAGTACACTTGGCTGTTTTTCATTTTGATGATACATGCTAAGGCATTGTGTGCGATGATCCTTAATTTATCTTATAATGAAGATGTAATTCATGAACAGTTCCTCTGTTGAAGTGCTCATGCACTCTTTCCGGCACCTGATTGTGGTCCTTTTCATCACTGTCTGTGTGTTGCCTCCCTGGACTGTGGCTGGCTTTGGCTTCACTACCTGTTCCATTCCCAGAAGGCAGTTTATGTTGTTCAGCTCTTCTCAGTGCCATAAGCACTCTGCAGTTTATTAGCCTCTTTGTCATGTCATCCTTGCTGACATTTTCTGTTCATCTTGCACAGCTTCATGGATTTAAAATGAAATGATTAATAAAACAAACAGTTTCTCCTGTACCCTGTACGCAAAGCAGACAGCCATTTGGAAATTTATGTTTTTTTTATTTCACCCTTCCTTTTTCTTTCCTCATACATTTGCCTTTTTTTCCTTAAACAAGCAAACAAAAAAAAAATAACCAATTGAAATGTGAATATATTTAGAAAAGTCAGGAAAAAAATATCTAAAAATTTAACACTGGGACTGAGACAGATGTACGAAAACAGGAAGTGAAGGAAAGAAATCTTTCAAATGGAGAACAGCTGGGATGCTTCTCTTGGTGGGATGCTTCTCTTTCCTTTTTGTAAAAGAATCACTTTGGTGAGGTTCTTATCAGCAAATGTATTTGAGAATTAAATGTATTGAACATGTTGGAAAAGAAACATTTTTCAACTGAGAAATGAGTAAGTCAAATAGAAATCAAGGTATTGCCAAAATCTCCTAACTCTTTGTATGTAGAGAGCTGGCAGGTATGAACCAAGGGAGGTTGTTGAACACGATTCCAATCCTGCCAGTTTATTAATTCACAGTTTGGCTAGGATGCAGGAACCTGAATACATTCATTCTTCAGAAGCTTTCACGAAAAGATAGAATAGTTGTTCAGGAAGTCGATTAGGAGATGCTTATTTAGTGAGAAGGTCTGTAGGAAGAAAAGAGAGACACCATAATATACAGGTGTTCCTCATACAGCAATACAGCATATAGATCATTAGGGTAAATATTTCAGTTTATTTATTTATTTTTGTCTCACATTTTCATTGACCTTAAAGAAATTGAGTTATTTTTCTCCCAGTCTCATTTTTTTTTTTTTTGCCTCACATAGGAGTTTTGGATCATCCTATTAAGATACTGAAACTGATGATACCCCACACACCAAGAAAATTTGATGTACACGAGAATCTGGAGAAAGTTGAGTAGGCCTCAGCTTCCAGCCTGGCTTGGGCAAAGCAGAGGGAGCAGGCTGGGCCTGTTCAGTGGCTAGCGACCAGGGCTGAGGGATAGTTCCTAACCATGTGGGCTGGACACCTGTAGGCTTTTGTTTCCCATAGATATCAAATAAGAAGGTACAGGATGGGCTTTCTTATCATCCTGCCCAGATGTGGGACCAAAACAGAAAGGGAGGGCAAGGTATATAAAGAAGTTTGCAGCCACACGTCACAAATGAGGTCAGGCTTCTTATTGCAGTGGCAGCAATCTAGTGATAAAATTCTTAATTACATTCAAGTAAACACAGCATGCCTATATTAAGGGCATGCTATGCACACTTCACACAGCTGTGTGCTGCTGCAGAGTACAAACAAGTGAAAGTACCATTTTCTGTCCCTGAATTAATTATATTCTCATTATGGGAATGAGAAAACAGAGTTAAAAATGATATAGTGGACGTTAGTATAAATGTCCAGTAATAGGGGAGGTGGCTATTTTGCAGATACTCTTGTGTTCAGCTTTATTATTTTTTTTTTTGTCTGAATGGGTGGAAGAAGATCTTCCTAATTTTTCTCTTTTTTTCTAAAATTAGAGCTTAATTCTCAACATTTAGTTTTTTCCCAGGTATTATGAGCACCACAATGCTATTGTTATTTATACAGATTTTGTAGTTTGGTTTTTGAAAGGATTTTAATTTTTTAAAATATTGAGTCTTCTCACCCATAGACATGGGATCAATATTATCATCTTTTTATAACCCTCCTTAGAGAGTTATAGTGTTCTCTGTGCATATTTCCAATGTATTTTTTTCCTAAAATTTTATAGGGTCTTGTGTGTGTGTGTGTGTGTGTGTGTGTGTTCACATGAATGGGAGCTGTTTCTATTATATTAGTTATTGCAAGTATATTCAGAGCAGTTATTGATGTTTAATATGTTTTGGACTGATCTGATGAACTTTTCAAGCTTAATTACTAGTTCTCAGATCATAGTTTATTCTCTTGTATTTTTCAAATAGACATTGATATCATCTTCAAATAAAATTAATGTTATCACTTCAATTTTAATACTTTGTCTTTTTAATACTTTAAAAACTTTCCTGGACAAACTTCCTTATATTCTTCTTCCAGTATTGTATAATTTTAATGATAAACACCATATTGGCTTAATAAAAATGTCATAAGTATTATGAGGTATATCAAGGGTATTGTTTAAAATTTAATGTCTAAAAATTGTTTTAGCAAAGTATTCTTCTGTTTTTTATTTATATTTTTATGCTTAAATTCTTATTTTTATTAGTGTCTCATAGAATTTTAGAGTTGAAAGTACAATAAAGTTAATCTTGCCTATTTTTCCTCATTTTAAGTTATAGAAAACTGAGCCACAGAAAAACTAAATGACTTAATAGTTATACAGCTAATTAGTTACAAATACTGTGTTTTTTTTATTCTAATTCTATGTTCTTTGAACATGTACCATTTACCCTTTTTATTGGTTATAGTGGTAGTATTTTTACAATTCTGTCACAATCACTTGACTAAAGAAAATGCGACTACCTTGAAATTACATAAGCCATATGTAAATTTCAATATAGCTCATTTTTCAATCTTTATTTTATTATCAAAAGCTTCACTTACTTGTAATATGTATTTAAGGAAGGATTTTTATGTTTTGTAATTTAGTTTATTGATGTTACATAACCTAGAGCAGGCTTTCAAACTTTTCTAAGTAAAATCAATAGAAGTTTAGGTGCTCTAAAAAAGTGACAAAGGATCTCCACAGATGGACTCCCACCACAATCAGTTCTAAGAACCAAAATGTGAAATCACTTCACTAGAATGTTTAGAAATTAATTTAACCAGTGGAGAACAACCTTCTTTCTTACAGAATGTGGATTTGGATCATACCCGTGCAATGTGGGTAACCAATCTTTATTTATTGAATTGTTCATGTTTAAACAGCAATCATTTTCATTGTTTCTTCATGTTATTCCTCTTAATATTGAAGCATTTTTCAAGACTACACTTTATTCATGTCTTAATAGATGTTCATCAGTTTGCATACATTGTGGAATGAATAGTGCAAAATCAAGAAAAGAAATGTAGAATCCAGTAGTGGATATTGATTAAGTACAAAAAGCTATTCTCTAAGGCCAAGGATAATAGAAAGACCCCAGTATGGTAAAAATTCTGAGAAATCTTAGAGAAGAGTGCAGTGTGTTGTACACTCACATACCTGCTTCACCCGGAGCACTGATTCTCCCCAAGGACACCAAGCCAAGATTCTGCTTAGCAACTGTCCTAGACAGGAAGGAGCTGCTTCACCCTTTTCCTGGGACCTGCATGTACCTAACGAATGGTCATTGCAGACTAGAAAGGTATGAGTCCTTTCCCTCACACAGGGATAACCACAGACTGGCCTGCAGGGTCACCTGAGAGGCTGCTGTGTTTGCATAATAGTTCCACCTCTCTCTCTGCCCAATCCACCTTCCCTTATTCTCTCCCAGGTGCATTCTCAGAAACTCTTCAAGTAAACTTCCCACATATAAACAAGTTCCTATTTCAGAGCTGTTTCCCGGGGAACATAAAATAAAAAATAGAAAAATTTTCATAGAATTCATAGCATCGTAATGGAAACTTCAAAATTAGCAGGGTTGGTTTATGTAAAGCTTTGAGAGGAGTGTGTGGCTGGGACCACTCTAACTGACACATCTTCTTAAATCATGTATATAGTGACAAAAGTTGATTAGTTTTCCAGAGTTCACAGAACACATGAGAGAAAATTATCTGAACTGAAAAGAGACTGAGAACAAATGATTTTATTTTGTGGTTTAAATAAAAGACACAAAAATTTTGAATGAAATCAGCCCCAGGTATTAGAAATAATACACTTACATCTTTGACTTTAAAACAACAACAAAAAAAGTGATTACATTTTGTACACTAACCATTTCCTATTCATTTTATCTGAGTTAGCCAATTAAAACTCAATAGATCTTCAAATCAAACATATTCACATTGGCTTAATTGATCAACTTCTGTTAATTGCTTGAGTTAATTACTTTCAAAACTGAATGTGGGAAAATAGAAAATATCAATGGAATCTTATACATTATCTCATATTGGTACATGTTGATACTAACTGATCTAAAAGAGATATCTTGGTGCATGTTGATATTTGAAAGAGTATTCTTTGAAATGGCAAAAATATTGAAATCACTTCAGTTCTTAAATGGTAATTTATTCATTCAACAAATATTTATTGAATACTACCATATGCTGTACTGTGAGATCATAGAATAAGGAAGAAAAATAGAAATATCAAAAATACAAGTGTGATCAGTTCTATAAAAGGGAAAACACCAACTGTTCTGGAAATATGTGACAGGAGATTCTACTTGGGTTGAAGACTGACAGGTGGAAACATTCAGGTTGGGTAGAAACCATATAAAGGTTTCTATATGGACTCCTCACTGAAGTAATTTTCTTTGTCTCTGTTTCCTTAAGATGTAGATAGCATAATTAATAGTGTCCTATTTACTTCTCAGTTTGCTGCAATTCAGCCAGGAAAGGAAGAGAAGCATGTTCCAAGGATAGGGAAGGAAGAATGTTTCATGCAAGGGGTGCAGAAAGTTCAGAGACTTGGAAGAAGGAGACTTGGGCTTACCTAAGTCTGTGAAATAAGCCCAAGGCTGCATGCATAGAGTAGGGCTGTGATTCCTCATGCTTATGAGAGGTGTATGGGAAGGATCATGCAGGGTCCTGTAACTGTATATATTATGTGCCTAAACTCTGTTCACAAAGTAAGGTGGCCATGAAGTATCTTAAACAGTGTGATCACAAAATCAGATTACCCTGTGGTGATTCCATTCTGCAGCTATCATTGGATGAGGACAGGGTAGAAGAGAGGACACCAACCAAGAGGAGTGGGCTCCTACTCAGAGGGCGTCTAGTCCAGGGTGTGGGACATGGGATGGACAGACGTACCCAACTCCAAGATAGATTTAAAGGGTTGAAAGGAGATTTGGTGATTAATTAACTATTTGAGAAAGAAGATTAAAATAATTAATCCTAGGTTTATTTCTTGGACAAAAATAATTCTAAGACATTATTGTGTGTTGTAGGCTTTTAAAAAATTTGTATATTTAAGTGCAAACATATTACTTTCCTTTTGGTGTAACACACTATATCTTTTAGGATTTGTAAACTTGAAGGAAAGAGAAAATATAGAAAAACATAATCTGATTTACCACAAATAGTTTATTTTACAAAAAAAAAAAAAATGCATGCAAACTTTTTACGACAGGAGCCTTGGGAAAAAAGTCATTTTGCCCTTGGAATAGGCTCCTGTGAACTTATCAGTGTACACTCCAACTTCAGATTATTTGAATTAGAAAGTGGGTAAAGTGCTATAGATTTCAAATGAGTTTCATTCAGTATTAATTTTTTGAGAAATCACTGTGATATACATAGGTTTTATTGGACACACAGTTTATATGGTCCAGAGGAAAAATTATGAGGAACAAGTTAAAGGTTTCTGTATGGGCTCCTCACTGAAGTAGTTTTCTGTGCCTCAGTTTCCTTAAAATATAGATAGCATAATTAAAATGCTAAGAGTGTCCTAGTTACTTCTCAGTTTGTTGCAATTCTATTTTGAATGAATATTTGAGAGCAAGTGTGTGTGTGTGTGTGTCCAAATCAATTTTTTTCTAAACATTTCATACAAATTAAGCTTTTGGTTTTATTTTTGTTTTCATCCAGGATCTTGATATTTATCTACCTACTATTATATTTCTTTGCTGGGTAGAAACTGTGGTGTTTTTCTCCTGTCAGGGGTTTTTCCCTCTGAAGCTGACACTGATGAAACATGGGGACATGAGGGCATGCTGCTGAGTCTGGCATCTCCTGTGTGTGCACTGCCTTACAGGCCTCATGGTTTTTTAAAGGCTATCCTTGGTTCCTAGGCATGTCTGTGGGTGACAGGGAGCCTAGGAATATGTATTAGGAAATTAGGCAAATATCATAAATATTTTATGTTTTTAAGTTACTTTTCAATTTCAAGTATAGGGAAAACTCCTTTAGTTTTATAAACACAGTAAAATAAGTTCTTAAAAATATTTTTTTTTCTCATTTTTTTTCCAATTTATCTTATCAATAAGGGAACAACAAAGATTTGCCTTCCAGAAATTTATTATCCTTCCTTTGTAATAAATTATTCCCAACCTTTGGTTCTCCCTTTATTTTTTCTTCTCTTTGCTCTCTATATGATATCCACTGGTATTTCTATATCAAACGGGTAGGATAAAATCCAAGTGAATTTATTTTGTATTTTTAAACAGGTTTACTCTGCCAGCAATTTTACTGTCAATTTAAAGGACATCTAGAAATTATTTGTATGTGCTATTCATTCTATCAATGTCTCATTAGCTTATTTTGTTTAAAATCTGCTGCATCATCAAGAGATTAAAAAAAAATACAACCATGCATGAACAAAGATAATGACCACTCATTACCACCTGGACAGCAGACATTTTTACCAAGACTGTTTTCAAGGTTAATCTGAGGGTAAATGAAAAAGTTCAGAACCAATGGAATTTTCTAAGGCAATCAAAAACAGGTTAAGTCTGGGTGAGATAACAAGGGGCTTCACTTACAGGGTTTATGTACTTAAAATGCCGACCTCTCAAGTATCCCTGACATCCTCATGAGGGAAAGTTTCTCTGATGATACATGCCAATAGCTCATTAAGAACATAGCATAAACAGGATAAATTACAAAGTTGAAAGGCGAACAAGGTAACTGAAGGCTGCAGCAAGTTAAATGCAAGTCCCCTGATTTATCAGGGACTTTTGTACCTCATTCAAAGCAAGTACACTAAGTTCATGTTCATGGTGAAAACTAGCTGGCATGAAGAAGACCTGGCCATGTGAGCACTGATTGGGAATAATAAGATTGCAACAGGAAGTCTAGGCTCAACTCTTTAAAAATTTTAAGGGATAATATTTTTACTACATAACAATCTTTTTGATATACAATCCTTTCTTTTTCCTAGAAATATAGTACTAAGAAAGTAATCAGGTACCCCAATGAGGTACATGTGTTTTTGAGGACAACAAAAGCTCTTATCAAAAGCTTTCTGAATATCATTAGCTTGAACTTATGTGTGGTAATATAAGTTACATTTGTCAAACTCCTGCTGCATTTGCCACTAAGAGATATTACGGATAGTAAATCCATGGTACTTGGTCTTCAATCTTACGTGATAATCAGATGTTTTGAGAGATTAAGACTGAGCGAACACAAAGTATCAAATTTACTTATAAGAAGTGAATATAAATTCCTTAATAGGACGCCCATAGCCCAAGAGTTAATAACAAGAATCAACAAATGGAACTTACTTAAACTAAAAAGTTTTTTCTCAGCAAGAGAAACAATAAGAGAAGTAAATAGGGAGCCTACATCCTGGGAACAAATCTTTACTCCTCACACTTCAGATAGAGCCCTAATTTCCAGAATATACAAAGAACTCAAAAAATTAAACAATAAGATAACAAATAACCCAATCAACAAATGGGCCAAGGACCTGAACAGACACTTCTCAGAAGAGGACATACAATCAATCAATAAGTACATGAAAAAATGCTCACCATCTCTAGCAGTCAGAGAAATGCAAATCAAAACCACCCTAAGATACCATCTCACTCCAGTAAGATTGGCAGCCATTAGGAAGTCAAACAACAATAAGTGCTGGCGAGGATGTGGGGAAAAGGGTACTCTTGTACATTGCTGGTGGGACTGCAAATTGGTGCGGCCAATATGGAAAGCAGTATGGAGATTCCTAGGAAAGCTGGGAATGGAACCACCATTTGACCCAGCTATCGCCCTGCTCGGACTATTCCCTGAGGACCTTAAAAGAGTATACTATAGGGATACTGCCACATCAATGATCATAGCAGCACAATTCACAATAGCTAGACAGTGGAACCAACCTAGATGTCCTTCAATAGATGAATGGATAAAAAAAATGTGGCATCTATACACAATGGAGTATTATGCAGCACTAAAAAATGACAAAATCATGGAATTTGCAGGGAAATGGATGGCATTAGAGCAGATTATGCTAAGTGAAGCTAGCCAATCCTTAAAAAACAAATGCCAAATGTCTTCTTTGATTTAAGGAGAGCAACTAAGAACTGAACAGTGGGAAAGAGCATGAGGAAAAGATTAACATTAAACTGAGATGAGTGATGGGAGGGAAAGGGAGAGAGAAGGGAAATTGCATGGAAACGGAAGGAAACCCTCATTGTTATACGAAATCACATATATGAGGTTGTGAGGGGAAAGGGGGGGGGGAGGGAGAGAACGGAACAACAACAGATGAGGTAGAGAGGGAAGATGGGAGAGGAGGGGAGGGGGGATAGTAGGGGATAGGAAAGGCAGCAGAATACAACAGTCACTAATATGGCATTATGTAAACATTGTGAATGTGTAACTGATGTGATTCTGCAATTTGTATTTGGGTTAAAAATGGAAGTGCATAACTCACTTGAATCAAATGTATGAAAGATGAAAAAAATTAAAAAATAGTAAAAAAAGAAGTGAATATATTCCCTTTATCAAACATGCAGTCAGACAAGGAGCACAGGCAAAGGAGAGAGTATGGGACATTCTACATAACTTCCCAGGTCCTTTCTTCCCACATTGGACATTACATTCTATCTCCAATGAAGGTTTTATCAGATTTATTTTCATAATAGGAACCATTTGCATTAAGAAATACCTCAGTTTTTATTCTAGAAAGTGTAAACTATCAGGACATTTTCCAGGGTCCATTAATCCATAATTCCTAAGCTTATTGACTATAATAATTTCTACAATAACCCCTTAGCCTAGGATATCTTGCTAAAGGTGTTTTTTTTTTGTTTGTTTGTTTTTTTTATGTTTAAGGACTCTTCTTCCTAGTAAATATTGCCAGACTGTGTTTCTGGAATTACAGTTGAAAGGGATATTAAACTTGCTTTCCATCCTAATATCTGCCATAAAAGGAGTGAGTGGATCTTATGCTAGCTATTTTAATTCTTCCAAAAATACTAATCAATGAGATATAATTAAGTTGAAATTTATGAAAACATCTCTAAGGGCATCTAAATATTTATGCATATAATATATTTTTACAAACCCAATAAAACTGCCTGAGATCTTGACACATCATACATTTGAATCAGTTGGGGTATAATTTCTCATTTTTCTGAGTGTACAGATTGCAGAATCACATTGGTCATGTAGTCACGTATATACATACAGCAATAATAATGTCTATTTTATTCTGCTGTCCTTCCTTTCCCTGTCATGTGTAACTAATTAAAACGAATAAAACAAATAAAAAATTTAAAAAAATTTTTAAAAAGCCTGAGTAAAAATAAAACTATGCCTACAGTCTATAGAATTAGCCTCCAACATTAAAGAATAAGGTAGTAGTAGAGGTGATGATGATAAAGATTATAATAGTATTGAGCTCTCACTATATGTCAAGCACTATATACTTGTTTTATACTATAAATACTATTATACGTATAAAAATATAATAGGGATTGGGGCTGGGACTCAGTGGTAGAGCACTCAACCCTGGGTTTGATCCTCAGCACCACATAAACATAAATAAGTGAAATAAAGTATTGTGTCCAACTAAAACTAAAAAATAAATATTTTTAAAAAACTATTATAAAGATCATCATAATAATCTTCTGAGATAGGTTCTATTATTTTTTCCCATATAACAGATACAGAAATAGAGGAATAGAGAAGTTTTACTTGGCCAGATTTATGCAGCTAGTACATTCTTATACTGTTGGTAAAATCCAGGAAGTATGACCTGTGCCCTTGACTGCCAAATTGTGTGTGAAAAGAGCATATATCAAAATCAACAGATTCTTCCTGAATAAAACTGTATAGTTAAGGTGATTTTTTTTTTTTTTGAGAGAGAGAGAGAGAGAGAGAATTTTTTAATATTTATTTTTCAGTTTTCGGTGGACACAACATCTTTATTTTATTTTTATGTGGTGTTGAGGATCGAATCCAGCCTGATTTATTTTTTTTAATTATTATTGTTGCAAAAATGAAATAGACTAAATATTGAAATCCATATTAAAGTAGAAAACCATCAATAATGGTCTCTTGGGCCTCTTTTATGAATAGCATCTAGTGAGAGCCTGAAAGTCAAAGATGTAGTAGAATATATAACAGACAACATAATGTCAGCCAAAAAAGACAAGAAATGGAGTTACAGGTTATGACCAGTGAGATATAGTCTAGTAGCAACATCACAGAGGTGATAATTGAAGCAGTTTATATACGGAGGTAATTTGTTGCCCAAATAAAAGCCATTATTAGGCCAAAATTCTAATTCAGACATACTTTGATATTGACATGATTCAGAATGTGACATTGATTTATAAAATCCTAAATAATATGAAGTCAGATAAACAAAAGTCAGAAAAGAATGGTAAACAAGAGCGAAAGAAGTATGACCTACATTGCCATCTGTTGGGGAAAGGAACATCTGTCACGTTGAATGAAAGATGAAGCCGGGAAGTTCCCAAGGAATCTCAACAGCTAACACTGCTGGTTAAGAGTAAAAGCACTTTTCAAGCCTAATTTAGTTTCCATATACATCTATTTGTGTATATATTTTATATATTATGTATATACACATAATTTGTCTTTTTTTACCATTTGAAATTTCTTAACTGATACATAAGAACATAAAATTGTATATATTAATGGGTACCATGTAATTTTTTATATATGTGTATATATATGTACATACATATATGTATATCCACACATATATAACACACTTTGTGTAATATTTAAATCAGATCAAACATATCTGTCTCTTAAACATTTATCTTCATGGTAAAAAAATGTTCAAAATTCTTCTAGATTTTGAAATAGTATATTTTGGTTGTAATTGCATAAGTATATCTACAAAAGGAGGAAAATAAGCCTCCAATAATTTAAAAAAAACATGAATTTTGAGATTCCCAGGGATAAAATTTGGATGACATTTAAATGGAATTGTGCTGGAGTAAAGCATATTGCATTGTCAAAATTTATCTCCAGAGTAGCTTTTTGTGTTCACCAGAACATCATGCATTCTAACAAATGTAGTCACCCATGATTCAAGGTAAGGTGGCAAAATTTGAACCTGGAATTGAGTCTCAGCTCTAACATGATGTCATTTTTTTTTCAATTTGTTCTAATTAGTTACACATGAAAGCAGAATGCATTTTGATTCCTTGTACACAAATGGAGCCCAGGTTTTCATTTCTCTGGTTGTATACTATGTAGAGTCCCACCATATGTGCATCATACATGTACCTAGGGTAATGATGTTCATCTCATTCCACCATCTTTCCTGCCCCTATGCTTTCTCCCCCTCTCCCTCCCATTTGCTCAATCAAAGTTCCTCTATTCTCCTCATAGTACCCCCTCCCCAATTATGGATCACCATCCACTTATCAGAGAGAACATCCAGCCTTTGGTTTGGGGGGCTTGGCTTACTTGCCTTAGCATGCTATTCTCCAACCCCATCCATTTACCTGCAAATGCCATAATTTTATCCTCTTTTAATAACATGATGCCATTTTGTATAGTCATTTGACTCTTGGAAACTAAATTTCCTATAAGTGAATTTCAAGATTACTTTCAATTGTACTCTTGTTTATGTTGTATACACATTAGAAGGTCTTTTAATAACTTGTGCTTGAAATATTTACTTTCTAGATGGAAGTTTAGTTTGTAGAACTTCCTTTTATATTTTAGTATTACTAAATTTTATACCACTATCTGTTCTCTCCTTTAGGGTGGAGTGAGTGGTTTGACTGGAGAGCTAGAATTTGGAGAAAATGGAGGTAATCCCAATGTCCACTTTGAAATTCTTGGAACCAACTATGGAGAAGAGCTTGGCAGAGGTGTTCGCAAAGTAAGCCCAGACACATTTTAAAATATGCTTTTTCCTATGACTTTCATGATTTGCTTGATTGTTCTCCATACAATTTGATCACAGCACATGTTAAAGTTCACATTGTAGTTTGAAAGAGAAAGTGGGGGGAGGTTGAGAGAGAAAGTATGTGAGAATTAGGGATTGAAATGATTTTAAATATTAAGTATTTAAGTACTTAAATACAGAAGTATTAAGCAGTAAATTTTATTTATGCCTCAGAATTACTTAAAGGAAAAAATAATCTGATGCTTGCCTAGGGAAATGGTATTATTGCTCATTCATTATAATGATAATTTTTATGAAGTGTGAGTTTCATATTTATATAATGCCTATCTGCTTGATTATTAGTTTGTAACATGCACAAAATCAGAATAATAGCTTGGATATATTTTCTATGGTAGGACAGAAAGACTACAATAAAATGTGACATTGTAGTGTTGCACCGTCTATGTGTGCAGTATAATAAGTATAAAAAGTCGTTGGAAATGAACTCTTGTTATATACTACAGATCATATAAGAAGCAGCTAAGTGCCAATAAAGGATGTTTCATGAAATACTTGGACAATAACTTTCTCAAGAAGAAATGTAAAAGCCCTAGGAGAAATGGCTTTTCTGTAGTTTAGATTTGCCATTTTTATCTATTTTTGGTAGAGATAAACCTGAGGTGATTAAATTTGCATACAGAGCTGATAACTATAAATTTCTAACTATATGGAGTTGACTGCATTGAGTGTAAGTGTCTGTTCAGTAGGTGTTTCCTTCCAGGGCTGATGTAAGATTCAGAAAACCTGGACAACATGAAGTTAGGACTTGTTCTTCTGGTCAATAAACATTTATCAGAAAATTTATGCTAAGTTGAAACTATCATTATACATTTTTAAATTTTTGTTTTATAGTGAAGAATAGTAAACATATAAAAAGCTTTATGAAATACACCAGTGTGATCTCCACACAGATTAGATTACAGAACATTTCCATCACTGAAAAGGTCCCATCACTCCTGTTTCCATCCCTAGTAATAATAACAGTTTGCTTGGCCTGGAATATCACATAAACAGATATGTAGTAGTCATTTGTAACTTTTTTTTTCCTCAATGAATTTTTAAAATTTTTTTTAGTTGTTGATATACCTTTATTTTTTAATATATATGTGATGCTGAGGATCAAACCCAGTGCTCCACACATGCTAGGCAAGCACTCTGCCACTGAGGTACAACCCCAGCCCTCAATGTATTTTTTTTTTTTTTAAATGATACAATCTTCTTGTTGGCAGCAGAGTTTTGTCTGTTTAATTTGTATTCCTCAGTGGTACTATATCATGTAAATATAAAATGGAATCTTTTAAAATTTTATTTTCTGTTTATTGTTGACATGAAAATAATAATAATGTTATTTATTGACTTTATATTTGATTACCTTGCTCAGCTTTTTAATTCTAGTTACTTCTTTATCCACTGAAAATTTTCTTATCATCTAAAATTAATGAGAGTTTTTATCTCTTCTTTTGTAATTTTACACTTTTTGTTTTTCCTGTCTTAATATACTGACTAGAACCTCTGAGAAAATGCTAAATGGAGATAGCAGTATCTTTGGATTGTTATCAGTCTGAGAGAAAAAATATGTTAACATTATACTAGAACATAAGTATTTTTTCTTTTTAATAACTTCAACCCGATTAAGGAAATTTAATCCATTCCTGGTATACACATAATTTTACATGAAAATTGTGTTTACATGACATAAAATTATCATATTTATATTTACATAAAATTATATGATTTGCTCTCATACTGCTTAAGGTTGTTTCATTTATATTTTTGAATGGGGTTTCCTGAAATTGTCCATGCTATTAGATTTGATGCTAAGATTATGCTCTACTTAACCTAAATGAGTTAGTAATATGAACCATCCAAGAACCAGATCCAGGATAGAATAAATGTTTTTGCAATTAGCTTTAATTAATGGGAGAAATCACAGTGGAGCGGTCATGTATTTAATGCCATGTATTTAAATAGCAACCACAGAAAAGTAAAAATGTGAAGAAGGTAACATATTTGGGTAGTAATTAAATGAATTTGTGATGGTGAAAGGGAGAAATTTTAAGATGTAAGATTTGAGTATATACGAATGCTCACAGACCAAGCTAGGAGAAAGGAATAGATGAAGATATAGGATCATTGATTGAAGTCCAGGAGAAAAAAAGAGAATTGGACCTTATCCAGAATTGGATGGACTGTTTGTACTTATGAATGGGGGTCCATATTTTCCAGAGTGATAAGAGAGCAGGTAAAGAAACAATGGTACATTTGAAAGCAAGTCTTCACTTTTGGAAGTTAAAGGAATGGCCTAAACTATATTATCTTTCCTGGAAAAGTAGAGAATGGGATTAATTTGTTAAGGAGGAAAGAAATTCAAAAACATTGGAGACCCAGCAACTTGGGGCCGGGGGCTGAGACAGGAGCATGGCAAGTTCAAGGCCAGCCTCAGCAACTTAGTGAGACCCTAAGCATCTTAGCAAGATTCTGTCTCAACATAAAAAATAAAAAGGGCTGGGGATGTGGCTAGGTTATTCAAATCCTATTAACAACATTAACAACATTAACCAAAACATGGAGACAATAAAGCTGGAGACTCAGTTTTGAAATGGTTGCTGTGGCACACAACAGAGAACTGATTAGGATACAAGGAAGAATCACCAGGCTGGGCTCTTGACCCCTATGAGGTTGAAAAACTCACTATAACATGAATCTCCATGATTATGTATGTTAGCTTGGCAACAATCAGCAGACTGAATGAGATTGGATTAATGTAAGCTGGAGGTTTCATCAGGTTGTTTTGGTTTTGTTTGTTTTGTTTTTGATAGCACAATGAGGCAGTGAAAGCAGATTTTGGCAAGATACAGTTGAAGTGGCAAAGCATGAAATCTAAATTGAACATGAATAGCAAGCAGTAAAGATAGGAGAATTCTCAAAATAGAGAGAAAGTGAGACTTAAGAGAATAGAGCCCTCAATGTGTCTAAAGAGCCTATATTTTAAAAGGGATTAAGTGAGAGCTTCAGAGCCAGGAAGTAGTCTTTGGGGAGAGAGACTTCTGAATTTGTAATTCTAAGAGGGGATGGTTTCCAGGTGTTCACCATGTCATGCTTGGCAGAAGAGCCCTTCATTTAGCCTTCTAAGAACATTTTGGTTCAATGTAATTGCTTCACCCTCCTTGCTCTGAATTCAAAATCTGTAATTTATTCTCTCTGCCAGTAAGGTGACAGTGATTTATATATACCATATCAAGTCTGCTTTATTGTTAAGAAATATTAAATAATTCCTGAAATTTTAGTTGTTTGAGTTTCTGTGCTCCAGCTCCTAAACTGGTTGGAACTGCTCCTATGAGCTGGCATTTTATAGACATTCTGTGAAAAGTACTATTTTTCACCAAATATTTACTCATGGTGTCTTTTACATTGTTGACACAATTTTTTTTTGTATTGTTTTAAAAATTTTCAAACATTCTTAATTTTTAAATATTTATTTCTATAATTTATATGTTTTGCTACTAATCTGTAATTTTAATTAACTGCTGAATTGATAAAAATCCAAATCCAATTCTCAAGTAATTGTAAGAACATTTTAAAATAGTTTTGGGATTGGCAGCTCCATTTATAAATGGGGCAGTTGATTCATACAGGCATTAACACATGTAGTAATGTTTTCAAAGATACTTAGCAAGGGGAAACATTACCTTGCAGATGTTTTTTGCAGTATAGACTTACTAGATGTATGCCTGAAATTAAGGTTCCATTCCCTGTTTCTCCATGTCTCAAGAAGAGTGAATGGCTTTCCAATTGATGAACTGTCAAGTTGTCAGTGTTTATTCTGCTGCCAGTGGCTAAGTGTACACAATGCCTGCAGCCTTATCACCTCAAGCAGGGATACTGTCAGATCTCATACAGTAAGCAGAGTTTTGTCTGTTCAGGATTTGACCAAGAGTTCAGTCCTAAATTTTCGACTAGTCTCTGCTTTCTTGGCATTATATGAATGAAGGCTTCACTTTTCTGAATTTGGTGAGAATGTGAAAAGGATTATTTAATTTTCACTGATGCTGATCAAAATGAAGAGCTTTCCTGCTCTGATATTTTCTACATGTTCCTTTACTTTGATGTAAGCTGTTTCTTCAGAAAATAGTATATTGAATCTACTAGCACACCATGTATCCTTGAGATAAATTCAGGTGAGACTCAAGCCAAGTTTAGAAATCATCAAGATGTTCTGTGTCCTTAAACTCTGCAAGAATATAATTGTTCCTGTTATGTCCATTACAATATAGAATTTCAAAGGAATGATTTAATTCTAACAATATCAAATACAACAAAATTTTTTATAAGAGCTAAATATTAAATTACATAACTTTGCTTTTGAAGAATCAATATATGCTTTTTCTTAGAAAAGGAATGCAATATAACAGCTTTTTTACTTGTCTGAATTTTCTTTGTTTTGTTCAGTTGCCAATGCTACTCACATTTTACTGTGAAGACTGAGTTCTAGCATTAAAATTTAATACTCTAGACTTAATGTCTTTGAACTTTATCACAAACAAGAAAATAAAGCTAGGAAAAGTAGATTAAAGCTGGTTTCACAACCTATCTTAATTGCATAGTAATGCTTAGTATCTTCATAAAAGTGTTTTCTCAGAAGTTGATGAAATAAAATGGTACAGCAGAGATATTTTAGCTCCTAGGTACAATGATTTCTCAGATAGATTTAGAATCTTTATTCAGGTTCTCCAACATTAAATTCACAAATATAAAATCTACTGCTTTGCATTCCCAGGTAAACATAATGTACTATTTTCTCAAAGAGTATTACATAGTTTGATGTTGGTCCATTCTTAATAAACTAAGTTGTTTTTAAATGTTGAACTCAGGGGAAAGAATAGCTTTGCATTCAAATGGCCAAGGATTAAATATTTTACTAGTATTCTTCATCATTTGTTTTTATTCTGATTCTAGGATATCTAAAATAGCTTTTTTCTTTTCATTCTATCCCACTTTATGTTTCTGTATAATTGTTTGCAAACTGATAGTATATATGTACATGTAGTTATGTAAATATCTTCTTATATGTATTTTTGTAAATATTAATTTACTTGTTATAGTCTATCTTTCCATTGTAATATAACTCCATAAGATAAGAAATTCTGTTTCTTCCTATTATATTCCCCCACACATGATAAACAGTAAATGCTCATTAAAGTATTTAATGAATGAAGGAAGGCATATATATATGTGTGTGTGTGTGTGTGTGTGTGTGTGTGTGTGTGTATATATATATATATATATATATATATATACACTAATACTAGAATCCATTTGATTCTTCTCTGCCTTTAAACACTTAACAGCCATATTTTTTCTTTATTTCAAATGAAAAGTAACATACATGCACATAAATTAGTTGTTGATAAGCCATATGAGAATGTGAGTGTATGATAATAATCCTTTCATCTTTTTATTCTCAATGTCTAGCAGACTTGGGCACTGGGTCAACAAAAATATAATCAATAATTTTAATGGTTATTAATATGTGAAAATTGTTTGGAAGAGTTCATAGAGAATAAGAGAGATAATAGGTAGTTAGATTTGTTATTCTTAAGAAAAATGGCAAGACTCATGAAAGTACAAGCTAATTAGGACTATTGGTACTTGTAGTTCAATATCATTTCTAACCAGACTAGACTTATTATGTTATGGTAGAAAAGGGTGCATAGCCTTGTCAGATACACCTAAGTTGAATTCTGACCCTGTCACTTGCTGAATGGTTTGTCTTCAGACTTCTAACCAAAGTGAGTCTCTATTTCTCAATCTGTAATAATACATATGTGTCTCTCAGGATTGCTTTAAGGATTAAGTGAAATAATGTTTATAGGTTAGATAATGAGGAACATTTAAAATATTGCCCATTTGTAAGTAGATAGTAATTTATATGCTGTCCAACACAAGAAGCCAATGCAAGAAATAAAAAGTCTAGTGGTTGTTCTTGTAAGAAATTTCTATGTGAATGAAGTAGGGAAAGGAATTTCATTTAGGTGTGACTGACAGAGCACTATCCATGACAATCCCAATGTTAGCATGAAACCCTAACCTTTTTAGGTTTTTTTAATGTTTTTTTTCCTGGCCAAAATTCTACAATTTTATTAATCAAAGCTTGGAAGTATACTCTTTATAGTTATATGTAAAGCTAATAGCAGAGACTCTGGGGGTAAATATGTCCTGCATAAACTTAGTCTTTATATACTTTAAGTCTATCATTTGGAAAATCTGCTACATTTATTTACTGTCACATTTCAAATAATTTGTGTCTTGGAAGTTTTATATAATAAATAGAATCTAGAAAATATTGTTAATAAATATCTTTTACTTTTCTCCCATTCTTCTTTGCATATGGTATACAATCATAATAAACTTAACTCTCTCATTTTTATTTGGATGTATCTGCAAGAAAATATTTCATACAACATAGTCATGTGATTGATATTCACTGTAGTACTTTATAAAATTTCCATTGTGTGAGACTTTAAAAATCATTGATCCCAACAATCTCCTGATGGGTAAAGAAAGTCTGTGCTCTTAAAAAAAAATACTGTGAATCAGATTATTTATGCTTCAGAGGAAGCCCATCTGCCATCACTCCAAAGCAGAGGAAATAGCTGTATGCACTGATGTTTCTCCAATGTAATGCAGTGGTACTTACCTCTACTGAAGAACCACATTCTTAGTTTTAGCCACAAATAGAAATCAATGCCCATGACCCAGTATTGGTAATTATCAAAGGAATTTATATTAGGAATATATCAAATTGAGAAGCATTTGCTCATATAAACATACTTTGACAACAAATAGTAAGTGGTAGATATGAAGGTTTATTTCAAAGAGGTTGTATGAATATGCAGATGGTAGTAGTAAAGGCTCAAAAAATGAGTCATTTATCCATGTATGTTGGAAACTCACATCAGACTAATTTACTATACAGTGACATTTATGGCATGGTAGGTTCAATTGAACCATAATCCCAGGGGCTTATCTTTGGACCTCGAATTCTCTGCCTTTTCTTTCCTCTGAACTTCTCCATGGTCTGATTCGGATCGTTTGAGTATATATCTCTTGTTCTCTCAGGCTTGTCTGGCTTCCTCAGGGAATTATAAATTCTCCTTAACAGGAAGAGGATTTTATACAATTTGAAAGACTACAAGTAATGAATATTGCTGGGCATATAATATGACAAAATTTACTAGTAGAACTTCCATAACTTATTTGTTTGGTGCAGGAGTGGTGTCTTTCATTTAGAGTAAAGAATATCATGTCTATGTTGGTGATAAAATGGGAATTATAAGAGGGAGTAAGAGGGTAGGTAAGATGGTGGAATAAGACAGACATCATTACCCTAGATACATGTATGATTGCACAAATGGTGCATCTCTGCATCATGTACAACAGAGCTTCTACTATATGAGCTTTTAGAGAAATGATTGTGCTCCATTTGTGCACAATAAAATGAAATGCACTCTCCTGTAATGTATAACTAATTAGAAAAACCAAAGAAAAAAAGAAAGAAAGAAAGAAATCCTCCTTTACCTGAGGAGAAATATTTCTGAAAGCTAAGATTTCTTTACCTTTTATTATGCCTTTGAAAATATGTGTAACTTATGGCCAAGCATAAACATTTATTTCAGACCATGGAAAAGGAAATCTCATTTATTTTCTGCATATTAGTCGTATAGTTCTGTATTAAGATGTTTTATATTTAAAATCCCATGTATAGTCTGAGGGAAGAAGATATACCTCAAAGTAATTTAGACTTTGCAAACAAGTTTTCTTGCTTGTGATTTCAAGTACACTTTATCTTCTAGAAAGAGCATTCTATAATTTTTCACTCCAATTCCACCTAATAGTGAATAATTCTGAAGCTCTGTTTTATTAAAGTGGTAAAATAAGTCATTTTGTTTATTTTCAAATACTATCTGTGACACTAGAATATGCAATTTATATCTTACATTATTTGAAGCAGGACAATACCGTTTTGATCATTTTAATTTTACATTAGGATAAGAATATCTAAATTAACTTTATAGTATGGAAATTTTGTATATACTATAATAGTAAAACTCAAAATTCTTCTCATAAGCAAAGTTATTTTTATTTATTTATTTATTTATTTATTTATTTATTTATATTTTCTCTCTTTTTTTTATTGTTGGTTGTTCAAAACATTACATAGTTCTTGATATATCATATTTCACACTTTGATTCAAGTGGGTTATGAACTCCCATTTTTACCCCGTATACAGATTGCAGAATCACATCAGTTACACTTCCATTGATTTATATATTGCCATACTAGTGTCTGTTATATTCTGCTGCCTTTCCTATCCTTTACTATCCCCCCTCCCCTCCCCTCCCCTCTTCTCTCTCTACCCCCTCTACTGCGGTTCATATCTCCTCCTTGTATTATTTTATCCTTTCCCCTCGCTTCCTCTTGTATGTAATTTTGTATAACCCTGAGGGTCTCCTTCCATTTCCATGCAATTTCCCTTCTCCCTCCCTTTCCCTCCCACCTCTCATCCCTGTTTAATGTTAATCTTCTTCTCATGCTCTTCATCCCTACTCTGTTCTTAGTTACTCTCCTTATATCAAAGAAGACATTTGGCATTTGTTTTTGAGGGATTGGCTAGCTTCACTTAGCATAATCTGCTCTAATGCCATCCATTTCCCTCCAAATTCTATGATTTTGTCATTTTTTAATGCAGAGTAATACTCCATTGTGTATAAATGCCACATTTTTTTTATCCATTCGTCTATTGAAGGGCATCTAGGTTGGTTCCACAGTCTTGCTATTGTGAATTGTGCTGCTATGAACATCGATGTAGCAGTGTCCCTATAGTGTGCTCTTTTTAGGTCTTTAGGGAATAGACCAAGAAGGGGAATAGCTAGGTCAAATGGTGGTTCCATTCCCAGCTTTCCAAGAAATCTCCATACTGCTTTCCAGATTGGCTGCACCAATTTGCAGTCCCACCAACAATGAACAAGTGTACCCTTTTCCCCACATCCTCACCAGCACTTGTTGTTGTTTGACTTCCTAATGGCTGCCAATCTTACTGGAGTGAGATGGTATCTTAGGGTGGTTTTGATTTGCATTTCTCTGACTGCTAGAGATGGTGAGCATTTTTTCATGTACTTGTTGATTGATTGTATGTCCTCCTCTGAGAAGTGTCTGTTCAGGTCCTTGGCCCATTTGTTGATTGGGTTATTTGTTATCTTGTTGTCTAATTTTTTGAGTTCTTTGTATACTCTGGATATTAGGGCTCTATCTGAAGTGTGAGGAGTGAAGATTTGTTCCCAGGATGTAGGCTCCCTATTTACCTCTCTTATTGTTTCTTTTGCTGAGAAAAAACTTTTTAGTTTGAGTAAGTCCCATTTGTTGATTCTAGTTATTAACTCTTGTGCTATGGGTGTCCTATTGAGGAATTTGGAGCCCGACCCCATAGTATGTAGATCGTAGCCAACTTTTTCTTCTATCAGACGCCATGTCTCTGATTTGATATCAAGCTCCTTGATCCATTTTGAGTTAACTTTTGTGCATGGCGAGAGAAAGGGATTCAGTTTCATTTTGTTGCATATGGATTTCCAGTTTTCCCAGCACCATTTGTTGAAGATGCTATCCTTCCTCCATTGCATGCTTTTAGCCCCTTTATCAAATATAAGATAGTTGTAGTTTTGTGGATTGGTTTCTGTGTCCTCTATTCTATACAATTGGTCCACCCGCCTGTTTTGGTACCAGTACCATGCTGTTTTTGTTACTATTGCTCTGTAATATAGTTTGAAGTCTGGTATCACTATACCGCCTGATTCACACTTCCTGCTTAGCATTGTTTTTGCTATTCTGTGTCTTTTATTTTTCCATATGAATTTCATGATTGCTTTCTCTTTTTCTATAAGAAATGCCATTGGGATTTTGATTGGCATTGCATTAAACCAATAGAGAACTTTTGGTAATATCGCCATTTTGATGATGTTACTTCTGCCTATCCATGAACAGGGTATATTTTTCCATCTTCTAAGATCTTCTTCTATTTCTCTCTTTAGGGTTCTGTAGTTTTCATTGTATAATTCTTTCACCTCTTTTGTTAGGTTGATTCCCAAGTATTTTATTTTTTTTGAGGATATTGTGAATGGAGTGGTTGTCCTCAATTCCATTTCAGAGGATTTGTCGCTGATATACAGGAATGCCTTTGATTTATACGTGTTGATTTTATATCCTGCCACTTTGCTGAATTCATTTATTAGCTCTAATAGTTTCTTTGTAGACCCTTTTGGGTCTGCTAGGTATAGAATCATGTCATCTGCAAATAGTGATAATTTAAGTTCTTCTTTTCCTATTTTTATGCCTTTAATTTCTTTCGTCTGTCTAATTGCTCTGGCCAGTGTTTCGAGAACTATGTTGAACAGAAGTGGTGAGACAGGGCAGCATCCCTGTCTTGTTCCAGATTTTAGAGGGAATGCCTTCAGTTTTTCTCCATTCAGAATGATGCTAGTCTGAGGCTTAGCATAGATTGCTTTTCCAATGTTGAGGTAAGTTCCTGTTATCCCTAGTTTTCTAACGTTTTGAACATAAAGGGATGCTGTACTTTGTCGAATGCTTTTTCTGCATCTATCGAGATGATCATATGGTTCTTATTTTTAAGTCTATTGATGTGGTGAATAACATTTATTGATTTCCGTATATTGAACCATCCTTGCATCCCAGGGATGAATCCTACTTGATCATGGTGCACAATTTTTTTGATATGTTTTTGAATCCGATTCGCCAGAATTTTATTGAGGATTTTTGCATCTAGGTTCATTAGAGATATTGGTCTGTAGTTTTCTTTCTTTGAAGTGTCTTTGTCTGGTTTAGGAATCAGGGTGATGTTGGCCTCCTAGAATGAATTTGGAAGTTCTCCCTCTTTTTCTATTTCCTGAAATAGCTTGAAAAGTATTGGTATTAGTTCCTCTTTAAAGGTTTTGTAAAACTCTGCTGTATACCCATCCGGTCCTGGGCTTTTCTTAGTTGGTAGTCTTTTGATGGTTTCTTCTATTTCATCAATTGATATTGGTCTGTTTAGGTTGTCTATATCCTCTTGACTCAATCTGGGCAGGTCATATGACTTAAGAAATTTATCGATGCCTTCACTATCTTCTATTTTATTGGAGTATAAGGATTCAAAATAGTTTCTGATTATCTTCTGTATTTCTGAAGTGTCTGTTGTGATATTGCCTTTTTCATCCCGTATGCTAGTAATTTGATTTCTCTCTCTTCTTCTCTTCGTTAGCATGGCTAAGGGTCTGTCGATTTTATTTATTTTTTCAAAGAACCAACTTTTAGTTTTGTCAATCTTTTCAATTGTTTCTTTTGTTTCGATTTCATTAATTTCAGCTCTGATTTTAATTATTTCTTGCCTTCTACTTCTTTTGCTGTTGTTTTGCTCTTCTTTTTCTAGGATTTTGAGATGAAGTATGAGATCATTTATTTGTTTTTTTTTTTCTTTTTTTAAGGAATGAACTCCAAGCAATGAATTTTCCTCTTAGAACTGCTTTAAATGTGTCCCATAGATTCTGATATGTTGTGTCTGTGTTTTCGTTTATCTCTAAGAATTTTTTAATTTCCTCCTTGATGTCTTCTATAACCCATCGATCATTCATTAACCTATTGTTCATTCTCCGAGTGATGCATGATTTTTCCTTCCTTCTTTTATCGTTGATTTTCAGTTTCATTCCATTATGATCAGATAAGATGCATGGTATTATTTCTACTCCTTTATATTGTCTAAGAGTTTCCCTGTGACATAATATATGATCTATTTTTGAGAAGGATCCATGTGCTGCTGTGAAAAAAGTGTAACTGCTTGATGTTGGGTGGTATATTCTATATATATCAATTAAGTCTAGGTTATTAATTGTGTTATTGAGTTCTATAGTTTCCTTATTCAACTTTTGTTTGGAAGATGTGTCCAGTGGTGAAAGAGGTGTGTTGAAGTCTCCCATGATTATTGTATGGTGGTCTATTAGACTCTTAAACTTGAGAAGAGTTTGCTTGATGAACATAGCTGCACCATAGTTTGGGGCATATATATTTATGATTGTTATATCTTGTTGGTGTATGGTTCCCTTGAGCAGTATGTAGTGTCCCTCTTTATCCCTTTTGATTAACTTTGGCTTGAAATCTATTTTATTTGATATGAGTATGGACACTCCTGCTTGTTTCCGAAGTCCATATGAGTGATATGATTTTTCCCAACCTTTCACCTTCAGTCTATGTATGTCTTTTCCTATCAAATGCGTCTCCTGTAGGCAGCATATTGTTGGGTCTTGTTTTGTGATCCATTCTGCTAGCCTGTGTCTCTTAATTGGTGAGTTTAAGCCATTAACATCTAGGGTTATTATTGAGATATGGGTTGTTCTTCCAGCCATATTTGTTTATTTATGTTACTAAACATGGTTTGTTTTCTTTTTTGATTATTTCCCCCCCCCCCTTTACTGTCCTACCTCCCACTGTTGGTTTTCATTGTTATTTTCCATTTCCTCTTCCTGTAATGTTTTGCCGAGGATGTTTTGAAGAGATGGTTTTCTAGCTGCAAATTCTTTTAACTTTTGTTTATCATGGAAGGTTTTAATTTCATCTTCCATCCTGAAGGTTAATTTCGCTGGATACACGATTCTTGGTTGGAACCCATTTTCTTTCAGTGTTTGAAATATGTTATTCCAGGATCTTCTAGCTTTCAGAGTCTGTGTTGAAAGATCAGCTGTTATCCTGATTGGTTTACTCCTAAATGTAATCTGCTTCCTTTCTCTTGTAGCTTTTAAAATTCTCTCCTTATTCTGTATGTTGGGCATCTTCATTATAATGTGTCTAGGTGTGGATCTCTTATGATTTTGCACATTCGGTGTCCTGTAGGCTTCTAGGATTTGGGATTCTGTCTCATTCTTCAAGTCTGGGAAGTTTTCTCGTATTATTTCATTGAATAGATTGCTCATTCCTTTGGTTTGGACCTCTATACCTTCCTGTATCCCAATGACTCTTAAGTTTGGTCTCTTTATATTATCCCATATTTCTTGGATGTTCTGCTCATGGTTTCTTAACAGTCTTGCTGAGCTGTCTATGTTCTTTTCAAGTTGAAATACTTTGTCTTCATTGTCTGATGTTCTATCTTCTAAGTGTTCTACTCTGCTGGTAGTATTCTCAATTGAGTTTTTAAGTTGGTTTATTGCTTCCTGCATTTCTAGGATTTCTGTTTGTTTGTTTTTTATTACCTCTGTATCCCTGTATAGTTGATCTTTTGCTTCTTGTATTTGTTTATGTAATACATTGTTGAAGTGGTCGAAGTGATCTTTCATTGTCTGATTTTGCTGTCTAATGTCTTCCTTGAGACTCCAGATCATCTGCAGTATGTATATCCTGAATTCTTTATCTGACATTCCATCTGCTGCAGCTATTACCTCTTCTAAAGTTGAGTTGACCTGCATTGCTGTGGTCCTTTCTTTCCTTGTCTTTTCATATTGCTCGTGTTTCTTTCTGCTTGGTGAAACTGTTGTGTTTTTGAAATTTTCCCCCTATATATTTATATTGCTCTTGTATAGTTGAAAAGTCTCCCTTGCCGGGGCGGGTGGCGGCTCTGCTCCTCCTCCAATTGAAGTGATCTGTCTACCACGCTGGCGGGCCGCTGGGACTGTTCTGCCGGTCGGTCGCAGGTCTGCCTACCTTGGAGGCTTGAGCAGCGGCTCTGCTCTGCCCCTCCTCCAATTGGTGTGACGTGTCTACCACGCCCACGAACCCTTGGGCCTGTTCTGCCGGTCCGTCGCAGGTCTGCCTACCTTGCAGGCGCGGGCGGCAGCTCTGCTCTGCCCCTACTTCAATCAGGGTGACGTGTCTGCCACGCCGGCAGGCCGCTGGGCCTGATCCGCCGGTCAGTCACAGGCCTGCCTACCTTGGGGGTGTGGGTGGCGGCTCTGCTCTGCCCCTACTCCAATTGGGGTGTCATGACTACCACGCCAGCAGGTCGCTGGGCCTGTTCTGGGCATGGGGTGCGGCTCTGCTCTGCCCCTACTCCAAATGGGGTGATGTGACTGCCACGCCGGCGGCCGCTGGGCCTGTTCCGTGCTCAGGAGGCGGCTCTGCTCTGCCCCTCCCCCAATTGGTGTGACGTGTCTACCACGCCGGCAGGTCGCTGTACCTGTTCCGGGCACGGGTGGAGGCTCTGCTCTGTCCCTACTCCAATTGGGGTGACATGACTACCACGCTGTCGGGCCTCTGGGCCTGCTCCGGCCGTGGGCGAAGGCTCTGCTCTGCCCCTACTCCAATTGGGGTGATGTGTCTACCACACCAGCAGGCCGCTGGGCCTGATCCGCTGGTCAGTCGCAGGTCTGCCTACCTTGCGGGCGCAGGTGGCGGCTCTGCTCTGCCCCTACTCCAATTGGGGTGACGTGACTGCCACGCCGGCGGGCCGCTGGGTCTGTTCTGAGCTCTGGAGGCGACTGTGCTCTGCCCCTCCTCCAATTGGTGTGACGTGTCTACCACACCGGCAGACCGCTGGGCCTGTTCTGCTGGTGGGTCGCAGGTCTGTCTACCTTGCAGGCTCGGGCGGCGGCTCTGCTCTGCCCCTACTCCAAATGGGGTGACGTATCTGCCATGCCGGTGGGTCGCTGGTCCTATTCTGGGCGCGGGCAGTGGCTGTGTTCAGCCCTCACTCCAGTTGGGGTGACGTGATACCACACTGGCAGACCGCTGGGCCTGTTCCGCTAGTCGTTCACAGGTCTGTCTACCTTGCAGGCTCGGGCTGCGGCTCTGCTCTGCCCCTACTCCAAATGGGGTGACATGACTGCCACGCAGGCGGGCCGCTGGGCCTGTTCTGGGCTTGGGAGGCGACTCTGTTCTGCCCCTCCTCCAATTGGTGTGACGTGTCTACCACACTGGCAGACCGCTTGGCCTGTTCCGCTGGTCGGTCACAGGTCTGTCTACCTTGCAGGCTCGGGCTGCGGCTCTGCTCTGCCCCTACTCCAAATGGGGTGACGTGACTGCCATGCCAGCGGGTCGCTGGACCTGTTCCGGGCGCGGGCTGCGGCTCTGCTCCGCCCCTCTGGCCTCCACAGTATTCAGCAGGACCCGGACCGAGAAGCAATTTCTGCGGGTTCTTTATCCCTGGGCCAGAGCAGTTCCGGGAGCCAGAATTTGGCCTCACCGGGCTTGGTGCATGCTCTGACAGGAGCAGGCTCCAAGAAGCAGTTTCTGCGGGTTCTATAACCCTGGGCCAGAGCAGCTCCGGGAGCCGGAACTTGGCCGCTCCGGGCTCGGTGCGTGTTCCGATAGGAGCAGGCTCCAAGAAGCAGTTTCCGCGGATTATTTAGCACTAAGTCTGAACAATTTGTCTGCGAGAAGCAGACAAATGTCAGCCTGAAATTACCTGTTCTATAGCTGAAAGAGCTGCGATCAGTCGAAAACAAGGATGGTGACGTCAGCTCTCCAAGATGGTGGCCACTGACTTCCTCTGTGGTCTGACCTGTGTGGAGAACCGAACTGGACCGTTTCCTTCCCCGTCTCAAACCCAGAATTCAGCTCCGAGCACAGCAAATGCACAGCTGGCAGGAGCCCGCAGAATCAGCAGCGCTGCATCTCTGCACCGCTAGCTCGTCGTTTCCCAGCGCGCACCTCCGACTCTTGCCGCGGGGCGATTTGCTGAATAAGCAGTGTGACCCTCCGTCCGGACAGATCGCTTGCATTTGAGCCCCTGAAGCTGATCCTCGTGCGATGAAAATCCTTCCACTAGGTTTTGGAGCACCCCAATTTTGCTGGAAATTCCTAACAAGATAGCTTTTAGCCATTCTAACTCGTCATTTTCCCTCACAGTGACGCGGTACACGGAGTTGATGCACTCCTTTCGCCGCCATCTTCCTACCACCCAAAGTTATTTTTAATATATGAAATGTGTCTTCAGGTGATATTTATTAATGAAAGTTTCAAAGACTTTTGAAAAAGAAGTCCTACAAATTACAGATTCATTTTTCTAAGTTTTAAAATTAATATTTGACCAATTCTTCCCTGTAATATAGGGTTATTCAGAATTTATTTAAATTAATAATAAGTGTAAAGTAATTTATAGTTACAAATTTTCATTTATCCAATAATCTTCTCAAAATGTACATATTGTTTCTTACATGAAATTAGTAGTCAGTCTGAAATCCAAATAACTAGCTATTTACTAACCACATAAATGATTGAAAAAGTAATACACTTTTTTTGTTTTTTCTTTTTGGTGGTGCTAGGAATTGAATCCAGGGCCTTGTGCATGCAAGGCAAGCACTATACCAACTGAGCTATATCTCCAGCCTTACACTTTTTAATAAAACCCAAAATAATCCATAAAAGCTTAAATAACAAATACATAAAATGTCGAATTTTGTCAATTTTTTTCAAATTCCAAAGAATTCAGAAAGGCAGGGTTTCAAAGTGATAGTTAAGTATTTTTTATTCCATTGTCTCTTAACATCTTTTTTTCATTATCAACTTTATTTTCAAGATTATGTACTTTGTATTCATTGTCTGAAAATCTGTCTTCCAAATGGCCTAGCCTATTGGTGATGCTTTCCATTGAATTATTAACTTGGTTTATTGATTCCTTCATTTTGTGAATTTCCTATTGACTCTTCAGAATGTCAATCTCCTTATTGAAGTGATCTTTCACTTCTTATATTTTCTCTCTGATTTTACTCCTTACATCATCTTTTATCTCATAGATTAGTTTAACTATAAACTTTTAAAATTCATTCTCTGACATTTCCTCCACTGTGGTGCAGGTGGAGTCTGCTATTGAGTCATTCTCATATGTTTATTATTTGTGTTTTTTTCCCTTGCTTTTTTTTAATTTTTTTTTTTTTAGTAATCTGTAGCTTTCCAGTGCCTCACAGATTAGGGGGAGCCAAATAATAGCAATGACCTATGCATACAATATATGTACTAAATTAAGTACTTAGTTCCTATTTTGACATCTGCAATATTAATTTGCACAATAAACAAAAATGGTGGGATCAACAATTTCTATCAGTAAAGACAGTAAGTAATCATGAATTATGTCAGGCATAAAATCAAATAATAGGTGTTATCTATGACCTCTGCTTTATTAATTGTTGCTATAGCATTAGTGATGGGGTCTGGCATTTTATAAACCAATTGATGATAAGTTAAGAATAGTTAATTAGCCAGGTATGGTGGTGCATGCCTGTAATCCCAGCAGCTCAGGAGGCCGAGGCAAGAGGATCTATAGTTCAAAGCCACCCTTAGCAATGGCGAAGTGCTAAGCAATTCAGTGAGACACTGTCTCTCTATAAAATATGAAATAGTGTGGGGCATGTGGCTGAGTGGTCAAATGCCCAAGTTCAATCCCCAGTACACTGCCCCTGGCAAAAAAAAAAAAAAAATAGAGTTAATTAAAAGGAAAAAAAAAGAAGAAGAAGAAATTAGGGGATAGAAAAAAGGTGAATAAGACAGATGCAGAAGGGTGTAGCATGTGTTGTTTATGAGGATGGAAGAGGAAAAATAGAAATAAAAAAGGAAGAGTGAAAGAACAATAGAATTTGGCTGTTATCAAGAGAAAAGAAAGAAAAATAAGAGAAACAGTTGTGAAACAGACAATACAAAACCAAACCCAAATATACTAACCCTCAGAAAGCAGAGTAAGAAAAAATAACTACCTTCAAGAAATGCTAGAAATGAGAACACAGAAACAAATATGTTTAAATGTCCATGAATTAATCAGTACACATTCAAAAGAATATTTTTATTACTAAATGAAGTCTTATTATTGAGATGCATATTATTGATTTCATTGATAATCATGTTCATGTAATTTAATGCCATGATTCCACATCTAAGTTGTACTGTCTTCTCTTTTCTGTCTACTTGTTGAGACCACAAAAGTTATTTGGAGAACTTTTCTTTTAACTTCAAATTTTCATATTCAATAGATTCTCAAATATCTTTTCAGTAAATTTCCTATGGATAGACAAAGTTACATAGGAAACTATGTCTGTACAGAACTATTTCCAATATGGAAAACAAATGTTTGGAAATAAAGATGCTCTTTTAGTAATTAGAGGCACTTTTATTAATCATAGTAATTTATGTGCAATAAAAGGCTTTTACATTTATTGGCTGTGCATTTTGATTTTAAAAACTTCATTAAATATGCTATTTCAGGGTTACTAAACTCCATAATAACAGTGAAATAGCATTTCTGAAGTTCTTTTTTAATAATCAAAATTAAGAAATGAATCTCACTTTTTAACATAATTCAACAAACAACTTGGATTAATATAGGGTGTGCTTTGAAATGCTTAATTAGTAAGATGAATGCATCTAGCTGAATATAATCACCGTGAGTAAGTGACTTGATGCTCATGAGGAGAAAAGCACTTATCTGCTAAAAAATTTTTGAAGCATTTCTTAATCAGAAGCTATGGAAGGTTTTAATATTCTGGAGTACCTGAATAAAAGTAGTTTTGTGGTTTAAATGGAAATTATTAGGATGACTTCGCTTGAGAGTTTCTTCTTTTGATTCTTTCAAGGTTGATATGAATCTATATTCCAAACTAAGATGAGAAATCTTTCAGTCCCGGGCTCATGCATTTCAGAATGTCTGATTATAGCCATTTGGAACAATAGTATGATTTGAATAAGTGTACTTTCATTAAACAAGGAACAATATCTTTATAGGATTATGGAAAATTTGTCATAGTTCTTCCTCTCATATAGGAAGTGTTGTATTTGCACTTTTTCCTTCAAAAAGAAAATTGGAACTGGGCATTTATTCTTGAGAAAACACAATAATTATAATGCAGGGTTTGGGTTCTCACCCTATGTGATATTTATTTGTTGAACATAATATAATCTCTATTTAATTTTCTCTTCCTCTATCATTCTAGCAATCTCAATTTATTAGAAACTAACTAATAAAACATTCCTGGTTCCTAGATGTCATTTCTTTTCTATCTATTCTATTGGTATTAAATAATTTAATTATACAACAGATTATTTTGTTTGACATAATCTTATTAACTGTATCTACTATAAAAATAATTACATGAATATTTTATTCCTTTTTAAACATATCTGAATGTTTTCAAATAGATTTTTTGTTGTTTTTGTCTACCCCATACATTTCTGAGGGACCGAAAATTAGGAAAAAAAAAAAAAAAATGGAAAATGCTTGGAAATTCTTGAATGGCAGCCACAATTTTACCTCCCTATAAACTCAGTTTTATCTTATGGTTGTTAGCAGATGCATGGTTAAATTAAAATAAATTGATGCATATGAGGGTGAGTTTAAATTTCTGATTTAAATTTATATATATTTTCATATATAATTATGAAGTAGAGTATTTGTTTTTGTCATTATGTAGTTACATAAAAATACGAAGAGGATACTATGCCATGCCAATCTTATTCTTTCAAGATGAGATTTGGGTTAATTATGGCCTAGTAAGGTTAGCATTCTACTGAAGGATAAAATCACAGTTATCTTCAAGATCATGTAGAATCATCAAACAGTTTTGAGGGCTCACTAATGGTAGAGTATCATTTTTAGAGAAGATACAACAGATGAATTATGTGTTAGTCAGCTTTTCATCACTGTGACCAAAATACCTCACATGAATAACTTAAAGGAAGAAGGATTTATTTTGGCTCACAGTTTCAGATGTCATTGCTGGTTCCAGAGCAGAAACATCTAGTGTAAGGGTAAAGTGGAGGAAATCTGCCCAGCGACTAGTAGCCAGGAGCCAGAGAGAGAAAGAGAAAGGGGGATGGAACAAGAAATATATTTCCAGAGCAGTCCCCTAGTGACTTTTTCATATTAAAACCATAAATTGAGAGATGATACATGGTGTATATCCTATTAGAGAAAAAGAAGATAAACAGAAAATCCCACATAAACCAAATAAACACTGGTATGGTTTGATGTGGTTTGTCAGCCAAAGGGTCATGTAATGGAAGCTTGGTCCCAATGTGGTGGTGCTATGATAATGTGATCTGTAAGAGGTAGAGCCTAGAGGAGGGTACTTAGGTCGTGGGACTCTACCCTCATAAATGAGCGAGTCAGTGTTACTAGATTCACTTGGGACAGTGGGTTTTTATAAGGTAAGGCCATTTCAGTTTTTGGCCCATCTGCATGCACCCAATCCCCTTTCCCATAATGTTGCCACATGTCAGCCCTCACTAGTTTGAACCCTGTAGCCATCAGAAGCTGAATGAAAAAAACTGCTTTATAAATTATCCAATCTCAAATATTTTGTTAATATCAATACAAAATGAACTAAGATACATACTACTATATTAATATATACAGAGATGAAAATGGACCAGATATTTTGCATATAAGTAATATTATACTGTGTGCTATAGCTTAATAACAAGCATACAAAAATTGTCTGATACTGCTTTGTATCTTAAGCTTAAATAGTGTCATAGCATTATATATAGAAATATAAAATCATTCAAAACATCAAAAGAGAGTGTCATACTTTCATGTGGACATTTTCATTTTATTAAAGAGTCTAAATATAATGACAAACATAAAAGAGAAAATATAAAATAATTTTGTATTTTTTTGTACATGTGGGACAAAAATGACATAGCTGTAATTGCAGGAAAGATACAGGTAGTTTAACAATTTCATATTAAACCATTATTAAGTAGCAAAAGAAAAATGAAGTTCATGCTGGATGGTTTGAAATACAGAAAGTTACACATATGTAGTGCCTAAAATTCTAATCTTATTAATCCGATTTACTTAATGATATTAACAATAGAAATTACATATAGATAACAAATATTCAAGAAACAAACCAATTTTAATTATCTGATTAAGCTTGGTTATTGTAATTGAGGTCTCATTGAAGAAAATGAATTATGTATCTCTAATACATTGCAATGACTAATGTATTTCACTTCAATAGAATCACATTTTGTTTAAGAATGGTATCTAATAGAAAATAAAAACCACTGTTTCTTCATTAGCCTACTAACAGAAATTTTAAAGAAATGGTATAAACTTGAAAATAATCATTTTTGTAAAAAACTACTTTTATAAATATTGAGTTTTGGGGAATAGAAGGAATTTAAACCAAGAAATAAGATAAAATGTGTTTCTTATTATGTTTAATTAAGGATTCTGTTAATATTAACTACTTGCTAAAAAGAAGTGTTAGAAATAGAGTATCCCAGTATATTTTATATGCCTGGTTTTAATTTTTGCTAGCATTTTATGTTTATTTTTTCTGCATTATGTAGTAAGAACATATTTTTTGAATTATAATATGGTATATAATTTCCTCTACTGGTAATTCTTTTTCTTACATTAACAAAGCAAAGGAACAAAATAGAATCTTCTTCATTGTTTATTTCTATAAAATGGATTAACAATGTAAAAATATTTTAAATTTATTGAATTATTCCCTATGAATATAAAACATACATACATTCAATAAACTTTTAGTATTATTAATTTCAGACCACACTTTTAAACATATTTTTATGTGGAAGCATGTAGTTCTTGATTAAGAAGATAAAATTTGTTATGTTTGAATACTCAAGGCTTTACTGTCAGAAGATGTAAGCTAATGTCTGAATTAATGCAAATAAATTGGACAGAGATAAAGGCCAACCTTTTCTCTGGTAATAAGAAAAGAAAATGGCAATGATAAAATTGACAAAAATATTTCCTAAGAGAAGTTTAGGTGAAAAAGAATTAACGATTTTAGTTGACCGCAAGGTCAAAGGAGGCACTAATGTTATAAGCCTGCCAAAAAGCTAATGAAATTTATTGAAATCATTAAGAAAATTATGTTGCAGAAGAAATCCATGAAGGAATTAAAGATCTGTAGTATTAAACAGAAGTCACATCAACACTTTTTCTATTTTTAAGGCAGCCCTGTGGAAAATGAAATAGAGACATTTTGTGTTATTTCATGGGCATGTTTTAAATCAAAGATTTAAATTTATAAGCAAACAAATATGGCTTTGTGCATGGCTCCTTTAGTGCATGATGGCAAGATTTGAAAAGCAAAAGAATGATGTTCATTCTGACCCAACATATCCATATGGTGCTTGATAGTTTTGCTATTAGTTAAGCAGTGCCACATGTACACCGCAGCTTTAAAAACCACCCGGACCTGAAGGATGATGACTTTAAGGTGTAATTAAACTCTGCAACTAATGCATGAATTTGTTCACTGTCCTCTGTGTTCCACAAACAGAATATGAGTGTGTGGCAGGAGTTAGGAGGTCAAGGTCAGATCACAGTGATCTGCTGAAAGCACATGACCCCAGGTTAGGAATATGTGTAAGGACTGATTTGCTAACTAAAGTTACCATTAAGCCAGGGGTGCCAGGAAAGGCAAATCCTCAGAGAAAGGAAGAGAAGATCAAATAAAGAAGAGTTCAACAGATATATTTCAAATTGAGCTTAGTTATATTCTCAGATTGTAAATATTTGCTCAGTTAATGTTGTATGAATAAATGAAAGAAAAAACAATGATGATAGGAACAGGCATCTGGAAGGTAAGTGACCTGAATGCAGATCACCAAGACTGTGAACTCTAAGGGGCATTAGCTTGTCATTAGATTATCAATGAATGGTATTGCTATAAGTATAAAGTCCATGTTAATCACAATGAGAACTTAAACTAAGCGTACCCATCTTTCATTAGCTAGTTTTTCAGTGCTCTACAGAAATAGAATGCTCCTTTAGAAAATAATTTTGGATGTGTTCCTTATTTTGATTTTTGAACTAAATTCACAGGTACATACAAATGTCAAATCTTATCAAAGGATACACTTTATATAAATTTACAATTTGTCAATGATATTTCAATAAAGAAACTTAAAAAATAATTGTAGAGCCAATTAAATATCTTTGAGCATAAAATCTTATGTTGAAATTTTTATGCAAAGCCTTTGATTATCAAGATGTATTTTAACGTGAAGGAAATAACTAAGACATCTATTCTATGTTTTCACTCTATTCCACGCAAAAAATGAATGTTGTGATCATATGTGACATTCAAAAACTATAGCTATGAAATTATTCTAGTTTGAAATATGCTTTAATTATACATAAAGCATGATTGCTTTAGAATTATGCTATAAAAGGCATTGATACTTTTCCTTTCTTGGAAAAAAAATGATTCTTGCTAGCACTCTGATCAACTATAAGTTTGTGGTTTGTTAGAAAATAAATTATGCATTATTTTGGGAAAAAAGTTTGCTTTATAATCTAAATTACTTTTATATTTTCCATATAATTTGTATAAGATCTGATGAGATTTATTATATAATATCAAATTTTAATAATTAAAACACATTTATGGGGCATATTGCCTACAATCTTTTCTCAAAAATCCAAGAAAACCCTGTAATGAGGAATAAAAAAAATAGAATACTTAAAACAACAGAAAAAAGATATCTAGGGTTTTGTTTGTTTCTTAGGGGAAAAAAAAGGAGTATGACAACCTTTACATAAAATGAAAATAGCCCTTTAAATAACTAAAGTAAATTTAACTTAAAAAAAAAAGAAAAAGTAATTAGACTATCAACTATTATTTTACCCAAACTTTGGACTACTTCATGTTGTGGCTTTTGGTTTTGGGGAAACACTGAGAACATAAATGGTTTTTCTATAACCTAGTAGCTTTATCCTGAGGCCATAATGAATGCTGGTTTGTAATGGAGATTCAGAGATCTTTTTGCCTTTTCATCAGGCTTATTACAAGATTCCCATGGGAGTTCTGATTTATTTGTCTCGGATTTAGGTGAATTAGAATATAAACTACATTCTGCAAACTCCTCTAAATACTAAAATTCAAGAGAACAGGGCAGGTGGGTGGGGGGAAAGTGCACCTCAGAGGTGTTCAGCTTCTCTTTGTGGTAGACACCCTGGCTGCTCCTCGATGGATGAATGTCCTGCAGAAGCTAGAAGGTGACTCTGAATGCCACCCAACACAGGATTCTGTGTCATGTTTGAGAGTAATGAATGTCTTAGGATGGGCACACTCTTTATCATAGATCCTTGAGTCTGGTGGTTTGCTGTATACTGACATAGTTTGCCTTTAGTGAATCAGTAAATACATTTTCATCTTTCTCAAACTTTAATATAACTAAAAATTACTCCTGGTGCATGATAGAAAATATCAGTTCTCAAGGCCCACAGGTTATATTTGGGTGTCTTTTAAGGAAAGCTCAAAAATTTGTATTCCTAATATGCTCATATATACAGTTCCACACACTTTTAAGAAACTCCACTTTACAAAAGCTTGCAAAGTATTGAGGTATATTGGAAACTACCAAGAGACATAAAATGTCATCCCTTCCTCTAAGTGATTCACAGTCTCTTTGTGGTACAAGACATGTATACAAACTGATAAAGTTAGTATTAGTGACAGAGTATTGTAAATGTCACATTACAGGGTGTGAGTGCTACATGAAATCCTATCGTTTGGCATTCACAAATGCTGAGATTGCCAGGGAGTTCAGGAAGTAGTAGAGGAAAGGTTGAAGAAAATTCCAAGTGGAATGACTTATATGCACAGAGTAGAAAGATAAGAGGTGTGCATGGTATGTTTAAGAGTTCACATCTTAAAGAGATGTTTGAATAAAGTGATAATAATAGAGAGAAGATTATTAATGTAAGACTATGTGCTGTACTGAGAAGAATTTAAGGCCAAACTTGGAGGTACAGGCCTGTAATCCCAGCAACATGGGAGGCTGAGGCAGGAGGATCACAAGTTCTAGGACAGCCTCAGCAACTAAGTTAGGCCATATCTAAAAAAAAAAAAAAAAAAGATGTGGCTCAGTGATTAAGCAACAATGGGTTCAATTTCTGGTTTAAAAAAGAAAAAAAGAGAGGAAAATTTGTATACAAGTACCCATTCCCATCGTAGAGGATTTTGAGAGAGTCCAAAGATGTAGCTGACAGGCTTTCCAACCATCTGTCTAATCCAGGGGTTGGCAAACTTGTTCTGTAAATATTTTAGGCTTTGTGGGTTACTTAAGTCTGTGTTGTATTTTTGTCTTTATATTGTATGAATGTATGCATGCATGTACTTTTTGCAATTCTTAACAAATATAAAAGAATTCTTATTTTAAGGACCTACAAGAAACAGAGTAGAGTGCCAAACTATAGTTTTTTGACCGATGATTTTTTTCTATTCAGCTTCTAGCTTCTTCCAAAAGAGGTTTAAGAAAACTTGAAAGAATAAAATTTTCATTAAAAATGTTAAAATGAATAATATATAATTAACAAAAAATGATATATCGGAACAAAGTCAATGCTAATAAAGGAAAACTAAGAAATGAAAATGTCGAAGTGTCCTAAAGTCAGCTAATATAATTATTATGCTGTGGGTGTTTAAGAAATGGCTTATAGTCTTTAAGAAGCCACCTACCTCTCCAAAAATTTGTCAGCTACACAGGTTTTATAATTAGGATGAAAACATAAGTCAGTCCCCCTTCTTTGCCTTATTTTTTTAAATGTATGTCTCACATAGGACTTTACTCTCCTCAGTATCTTTGTTCACCAGTGGAAATAGTCTATTTTGAAATAATCTTTTGGTAAAAGTTGAGAGCATAGCCCTGAATACCCAAGAAAGTGGTTCTGGAGAATTGTTAAGTATTGTGACTCAACTACATATAGCTTTTAGTTTCTGGTATGATTCAAGGAGAAAACATAACCTTGGAGTTTGATGTTCTTAGATTATTATACATATGTATTTCCCACTTTGATTTACAGGGAATTTTAAATCATTTTTGTCTGATTATATATATGTACATATATAGAACTAAAAGTAAATAGCAGAAAGATCAGTAGAGTAGAAGGAAGGGAACAGGGGAGAGAGAAGGTTAGGGAAAGGGGAAGTACTGGGAAATGAATTCGAACAAATTATACTTCATACTTTTATAATTATGTCAAAATGAGTCAATTTTCTGTGTAACTAAAACAAGCCCACAAAAAGAAAATGAAAAAAAGAAACATGAATTACCTACTACTTAGAAAAAAATTGGAAAATAAAAAGAAATATTATCCACAATAGTACGACCCTGAATAAAATTACTATTAATATTTTGGTGGCTTTCTCTTATTTTGTAAACCTGAGATTATAAACTGTATGAATATACTTTTTAGTTATAACTACAATTATGCAAATATCACAGTATTTAATTTTTTCCTTATTTTTTTCACCATTTTACATATTATATTGAATGCAACGAATAGCTTTTCAAAAACAGAAGTACTGATGTATTTAGCACTCTTTTAAATGTTTAAATGTTATTTATAGTTTTTTAAAAATGTTTTTCCATTTTTCATTTCTAGCAGTTATGACAATACCTATTTACAAAAACATAACTCATTATTCCACTTGTCAATATTAAGGAGTCACATTATTGTGAACCTTTGATAACTAGGAAGAGGGTATCAGCTTGCATTTGCATTATGCATGTCAAACAAGGATTCATTTTTCTTTTATTTTAGGTAATATATATTTTTCTCATTTATATTTTCTAGCCTGATATTTTTATTAATTTTTATGTGATCATTTCATTCCAAGGATATTTACCACTTGTCATATTTATTTATAATATTTCTCTAATAGATGATTTTATTTTGACTTAAAGCAGTACTTTCAAAGCAGTCAAATCACTTTTCTTGATTCTTCCACTGACCTTTATGCAATGAAGGCCTTACTTGGTGAAAAATCAGATTTGCACCTTTTCTTCCCACTATCCCTTTGTGGTTTTAATATTTACAAATATCTTTCCAATAAGACTGAGACAATTTTTGGTATGGTATTCCTTAAAGAATTAAGTGGATATTTTGTTTCAAAATTTTCTATATCTTGAAAAATCCACCCATTCTCATTCATTGATTTGTGATGCCTTGCATCATTATGTATCACGTTTTATTAGTATATTAATTTGGATTAACAAGATCAACCTAAACTGCCTCCATATATTTGTTTCTATACTCAGTGTCATTTGTCTCACAATTAGTGAATCATCTTCCCAGAATATAGTTGGCTGATATTTAGTTTATTTTTAAATGTTGCAGATTTTCATTTTCTGCCTTTCTTTTTTAGGTGTTGAAGTGAGTAATTTCAAAAGGCAGTGTCAGAAACAACTATTCATTAAAAATCTTTGGAAAAAACTAACCATTTTATTCTTCAAAAGCAAGCTACGATGGGTTTGTGAAAATGACACTGCATCATTATAGGGAAATTCGCTTATCTTAATTGCTATGAAATGGGAACATAAAAGTCAACTTAAAGTGGTTTCGAGTCATTAAAATGAATTTGTTTGATTTAAGTCAGTTCAAAAGAGCCCTGTTTTGTGTTGCTTAAAATGATTATCTGATCTGTGATGACCATTCTTGCTGAACTTGTCTTTTGCAATGTTATTAACTTGCAGGTTACATTCAGGCAGCTAATGATAGGGATTCTTCTATGTTGAACTCAAATTTAGAAATTTTGAAATAGTGTTTGAAAATCAGAAAAGAAATAGTTTTTGCCCACAGATTCAAACACCCATGGTCACTGAAATGTGCAAACAAAATGTTATTAGTTTTGGCTTATTTATGACTTTGACCACATAGAATATTGAATTCAGTGCCTACAATTATTCTTCATTAAAGATTGCACTAAGAACCTAGTCATTTAAAAAATTTATAGGCACAATAATGGTTCTGTCATTTTAAGGAAGTTGAATTCTTTATATGTCTTAGATTATAATGTGAACTTATCTGGGTAAGGTCATAGCAAAATTGTGGTTAACAAGGTGATGATTAGACCCTGTTAGGATTTAAACAGTGGCAAAAAATCTAATTTTTATTTCAAGTTAAGCTTTCTAGTGAAACAAGCTATAAGAGGAGATATTTTTAAACCTTAGACTGAAAAGTCTCTCGTGTATTTCAAATCTGAAGCACTTACACTAAGCGTGGGAAACCTGAGAGAAATTAACTTAGGGGCTAATGTCTGGTTTCTATATTCCCACAGTTTCAGTGTCCCCTGAGACATGCTCTTAGTACTTAGATTTTTTTCTAAAGATTGGGCCACATCAAATCCCTCCAAAGAAGTTATGTTTGCATTTTGAATTTGATTAAAAATATTAATAAAATTCAAATTGTATAAATGACTGGCAATCTATTCAGGATTCCATTGTGTCTGTTTCGTCAGGAAATAGTCCAAAACTCATTTGGGTTTTAGGTATCTTTCTCAAATAAAGAACTACAGAGGCCACATTTACCTTCAATTGGGACATATAAAAACATGTTTCATTTGGGAAAAAAAAAAGACTCCTTCCAACAAATTTCCCTTATAAAAACCCTAGGAAAATATTTTGGTTGATTATGTGACATTCACTTTTGCATGTGCAGTAATTAGGGACAGAGATCTCTTCTACTTATAAGATTTAGGAAAGTCTCCCTTTAATTATTTTTTACTACATAGCTTAATGAATCTAACTATTTTGTGAATATTCTAAAGAACTTCCTTAGCTAGGCATAGTGATGCATGACTGTTATCCCAGCACTTGGGAGGCTGAGGCAGGAAAATTAATTAAGCCTATGAGTTTGAGCCAAATGTGTTATTTCATATCCAGGAGAGGACCACCATTATTATCCACACACATGCATTCCCCCACACCCAGACATAAACACATCATGAAGGGTTGGGTTTATGACTCAAGCTGGGCCAATCAACATGGCATCTCTGACACCAGCCCCATCAATTGGTCCAGTAGTGACTAATTGATCACTAAATTGTCATCTAAATTGTATCAACTAAAATATTTTCCCAGGATTTTTATAAGGAAATCCATTGGAAAGAGATGTCTTGTCTCTTGATTCTAGTCTTTAACAGTAAAACCCAGAGGTAGCTGCTGTTCAGGTTCTTGGAAATAACCAGACTTACAAATTAAGCCAACATTAAGATAGAAGGTGAGTGGCAAAAAGAAATTCCTGGATCAGATTTTTCTCCAGAAAGTAGAGTGTTTCTGTAATCTGCATCTAAAAGCATGCTCATTACCACCTTGTCAATGTGATGCTATTTAATTCAATTTGTATGTATGGTTGGTAGAAAGTTTGTAATTTAGTATGAATAAAGGTTCTATTTCCAAATTCATTTCACTAAAGGCCCTAGAAATCCTACTATTATTTCTGAAGTTTAGATCTCACTAATTCTTTTGATCAATAGTTATAGCAATATTAGAAAAGTTTATTAAACTCTAACTAGGTATTCTTAACTGTTCTAAGCCTCACAACAACCATATAAGGTAGATGACCTTAATGAAATTAATACTTCATATACATGAGGTAGAGTGTTTAGTTAAACTCTGTGCAAGTAATAGGTTAGTACTCAAACTTAAAAATGTTTGTTCTCCAAGATGTGTTCTTACTCTCTCTACTATTTTGCCTCTATTCAAGTGTACCTACAATGTACTGTAATGGTTCTCAACACTGGGATACACAGTGAGCAAGACAAACACAGTCCCTGATTTTCAAAGCACATTATATCTAGTGGGGGGATAAATAAATCAATAGGCAACCTTCTAAACAGGCTTCTTAGGTTGTCATGGCAGAATACCAAAGATCAGATAGCATAAACAACATAAATTCATGTCTTTACAATTTTGAACACTGGAAGTCCAAGATCAAAATACAAGTAGGGTTGGTATCTGGTGAGAGTGTTCCTTTGCTGTGTGTACTTGTGGGGAGAAAGGAAGAGAATGAGCTCTCTGATGTCTCTGTCTTCAAGTACACTAATTCTTTTGGATCAAGGCTCACTCTGATGACTTCATTTTAACTTTCATCATTTCCTCACAAAGACCTATCTCCAAAAACACTGGCGGTTAAAGTTTCAGCATATGAATTTGAAGGAAATGCAAACATTCAATCCTGAACAAAAACTACATATACATTTTGACTTATGATGATATTGTGGTTCAATAAATCCATTGTAAGTTGAAATCATAAGTGGAAAATGCACTTCATACCATTAACCTACCAAACATCATAGCTTAGCAACACAGTCCTCTGTGGAGTGCCAGTTGTTTAACCTGGGGATTGAGTGACAGAGAACTGCCCCTTGCTGCCACTGTACACTATGGTGAGAGCATACTGCATATTACTAGCCTGGGATAATACAAAATTCAAAGTACCATTTTTACTAAATGTGTATCACTTTTCTACCACAGTAAAGCTGAAAAATCCTTAGTCAAACCATCTTATTTGAAGACTGTACAGGATAAAGGTTCAGGGTAAATTCTTTACAGGACTGCATCATTAGCTCAAATAGGACCTCCCACAATGATTTTCAGGAAATGAAAATAGATTTAAACAAAATATACATTTCATAAACTTCTGTCACCTCTTGCATGTTTCATTTCACCTAACTCAAGCTAAGTGGATGACAGAAAATATAATTACACAAATGAATACATAGAATAAAAAGGGGTCACAGACTTATTAAATTGTAACTGGTTATCTGAGCCAACAGCAGGTATCTTGGCTGGAAAAATACCAAAGCACTAAACTAAAGCACATCCATCTTCTAAGAGAGCTGAATTAGGAATAGGGGAAAAAAATTGTGTTACATGATCCTGGAAGCCCACAGCTGATTTTATTAGATTGTTAGAGACCTGAATGAATGGTTCTTCCTTTCCAGTGCCTATTTTCAACTGACAGGGAAAAATTCTCATTTTATGATTGAACATCATAAAGCTATGGTAATGAGTGAATCTATTTCCTGTAACCATATCTCTTATAGATGTATAATTTTTAATAAAAAAGAAAAATTAATATGTTAGTATCTTTTAATGCAGGGTCATATCCAGGCATAATCCAGGAAAATTTTAGTCAATGCTAAGAGGACTCCAGAATGCTCATGTCTGGAATCAAATTACAGTCAAGTTAGAGCACTAGTTCCCAAGTTTTGTTTAATATGATCATCATTTGGGAAGCTGTTAAAAAGCATACCCAGTGCCTGCTTTCCAGCCCAAATCAATTAAATAAAAGTCTTTGGGAATGGACACTTTACAAAGTTTCCCATGGAATCCTTCTGTATGGAGCACCACTGGCCTAATGCTGAGAAGCAATGTTCTAATGCAAACCCCAGTTAAATTCCTTGGTCTGAAATTAGGAGGCCCAGAGGGTGTGGACCAAGACACTTTTTTAAAGCTGATACTTGGTTACAGAAATTTCACATAAGGAAGGGTTTAGTTCACTGAAGAGTCATGGAGACAAATCTCTATATAGCATTAAGCTCTACTGAGTGGCAACTGATGATCGAATCCCACATTCAGAAAGAGGCTTGGAAAATGGTGTTTTCTGGGACTACATGGAAATTATGGACATTTACTGTGACTTTCCCTTTGTTAATTCCATGACAGGCATTTTGTCTATTAATGCTTTGAAATTTTGATTGGAAGATTTAGTCATAAACCGTACTAATATTGAAAATTCACTCAGTACAACTTAGAACCTGAGCTTCAGTCAGATATCCTTTCAGGGACTCAATTCTGTTGAAGAGAATAGCCTGTTCTGGGAAGATACATAGGGAGAAGAGGATCTATCCTAAGCTGAACACTACCATGTAGGGCATGAAATTGTGGTATACATTTGTCCTACTTCCTGGATTTGCATGTGATTTCTAGATAACTTTTTAGGAATGGCTTTGCCAGAATCAGCTTCTATTTAACCTTCACCATAAGAGAAGCATAATACTAGGATGCTGAGGAATTTGGATTTTCCAGTAACCAAGGGAAACCACTAAAACCTTCTGGGCAAGTAAAGTTACACATATACAGGACTATTTAAGGAAGTTGACTCTAGCAAGGGGTTGGAGTGGAAAAAACTATTGGCAAAGAAATCACTAAAAAACAATGGTAGTAACTATTCCAAGGGAATCAAGACTTCAACTTAATTTCAACTTAACACCCACACATATGAGGCTGCAGAAAATTTTTAATAGAAATGTAGTAGCTTGGTAAATGAAAAAAATTAAGTTGTCATAACAAGAAACAATACAAATGAAACTCCAAAATGAATAAAATGCTCAAATGAAAAATTGTCAAAGGAGGGTATGGTTACTGGAGAGGATATAAACAAGCCAAAAGTTAGGGGAGTGTAGGAGAATATTTTTTTGGAAGAATTGTTAGTATGCCTAGTCCTTTAGCTGCAGAACTCAACTCCCACCCCCAGGAAAGCTAAAATCTTCATCTAAAACTCTAGCCAAGAGGAAAGGATGTAAGGAAGTCTAATTGGAAAACATCATGAATGGACATTTCTTAAAGATTGGAAGAATTAGCGGCCTAGTGACTGATTTATTCCAGCAAAGTCTTAAACATGAGCAATTGGTGTAATATCTTGGCTAAGTGACAAAGAGATTGATATTCCCTAATGTAATTTGAATTCTCAATGTTTATTGAACAAAATATGTGTATACCCCTGCACCAGATAAAAGCCAGAAAGAAGACAAGTCTATCTTTTCTCTGGGTCATCTTAGGGCCCATTCTAAAGGTCACAGACAGACCTCACTACAGAGAATTTGGAGGTACTGCCAAAACCCTGAGATTAGTTAAATTAGCATACCTGCTAGAAAAGATACACATCATCTGCATGGGAAGACATGAAAATGTGTATGTTATAAGGAGGAGGGGGATTGTAGTAGTCTCCAAAGAACCCAAGAAAGTTGTAAATCCAGGACCAGAAACAATCAAGTAAGAACTTCCCTGCTCTGTTTTTCTCCTGCCTTTCTCTGTTTCACCCCAGAACGTGGGTGCCAGCAACCCCAGTTAGAAGGCTAGGGAAGCAGAATTGAAATAACTGTCTGGTAATGAGAAAAAAAAGCCAACTACATTTCTCCAGCTGGAGATTTATCACCAGTATTAGATCCAAATTAGGGGAGGGAGAAACCTCAATTCCTATTAAGGGTTAAAATTTGAATTTTTCTAAGGTTGGAGATTTTTAAATTGCTGAGCTAAGAATGACCATAAGTCACTGAGCTCCTTAAGAATAAACCACAAACTAATGGGGCCCATCTGAATTTTATCCAAGAATAAGTTTATTCATTTTAAGAATAAACTTAAAAGGATTCTGAGACATGAGATGTTTTTATTGTACATTATCAGTATTGCTTTTGAAATCTCATATTTACAAAATTTAAAAGTCAAGAATTACAAATGATAGTCAAAGACTAATAATAATATTATATACCATTTATTTTTATAATTCAAGATATTATACATATTGCAACAGGTTTCGAAGTTAGGACCAGAATCCAGAGATATTATTCCTAATTTTCACCTAAATGCTCTGCTCTTTGGGTAAGAAATAGTATTAGAAATATCTCTGAAGGTTGTTTTCATTAATTCATTTGGGGAAAAAAATTGATTTATTGTTTTTTCTGCCATGTACCAGGCATTGTTGGAAATTCGTTATAGAAAAAGTTTGGGAATTTCACTGCTCTTAAAGAACTTCCATTCTAATACAGGGAGAACAACAATAAATAGAACAAGCAAAAGGATATATCAGGTGGAATGTTTTAGGTAAGTATATTTATAGCGAAATACGAGAGAGAGCAAGAGCTAGGAATCAAAGCCACTGTATATGGCATAGGTCATAAGGCCAAGCAGTAGGGCCTGGGATGGGAGTGTGCTGACAGCCAAGAGAACATTTTGCTTGAGCAGGGTTAGCAGAGGAATGTGGTGGCAGCTGGAGCTCTTGTAGCACAAGGGGGTAGCTCTTGTAACACAGCTTGAGAGGTTTATAGAGGGCCTTCTAAGACTTTGGAAAGACATGAACTATGTGAATGCCATGGGAAACCATTCAGATGTTTTCAGAGAGGAGTGATTTTGCTTGGCTAAATTGTTTCTCTAAAAATAAAACAAAGGTTATCCTGGTTGATATGTAAAATAGACACCAGCAAGCAATGGTAGTCTTGGAAAGACCAGTGTGGAGGCGATTGCAAAACTCCAGGCAAGAGCTAGGGTGGTGGTGGAGGTGTGAAAATGTGCTTTCACTTCCTTCATTTTTTATTCTGCAGGTGGGCTTAACCAGCCTCACATTACATGTCCTTAGTTCATATTTGTGTGTTTATAACAAAGGGTGCTTTTTGACAAAATACCTGCTCTCTATGCCCAAGTATTTATGCAGACACCTTGATGTCAGCCTAGTGAGACACTTACTGGATCAGACCTTGAGAACTGTAAGAGAAATTCATATTGTCACTAAATCTGTGGTAAGTTGTTATGCAAGCAATAGAAAACTGAATTTTATGTGCAAAAATTCATTTAGTTGTTTCACTTTTCTGCTCTATAATTTTAAAATATTGTAATGTGAATTAACATCTTAACATTTTTGAAAAGATAAAGACTTTTTCTCCTTTTTGTTCTTAAACTTCACATATTGTTTTTAGCAATATATATAAACTTCATGTATTGTTTGTTAACTATTTTATGACATATGAGCTGATGTTATTTGAGAACTGTTTCCTCATACTCTGATGATGATACCAACATTATTAAAACCTGCAGTGGTATTCAAAGTGAATAATAAAATCAAGATTTATATTTTAAGAATCTTCTGGATACAGTTAAGTGTTAATTATGCCATTTGCTTACTAACAAGGCACTTTCTTTCAAATGCTTCTTATTACTTTCTCAGAGTTTTTATGGCTGCATTATTGTTATGGCTTTATTTTACGCTTTCAGTCCTACAATTATTACTCAGGGCTATAAGGTTGGATTTAAGGAAATGAGAAAAGTTGAAAAACAACTTGAATCTGTTCATTATTATAACTTCTCAGGATTACTCGCCAATTTAAGAGAAAAGAAGTAAACAATCTTGGCTAAAATGAAGAGTTTGGATAATCCATGAATTTTGATTCACATCACTGTTCATTTCTACAAGGTTTTAGAAAGTTTGAGAAAGACTCATAGACACCGAACATTCTCCAGAGAAGAAACTAGTGTCTTCTGGTGTCTTACCCATGTGAACTTGGAAACTTTGAAGCATATTCAAAGGGTTGTTCTCTGGCAGGAATTCTGACTGTCAGTGAAGTCTGGCTCCTGCTACAGGCTTAGAATCTTCCAATACAATTTAGCTTCAAAAAGAGACATTATGTACATGTCTCAAAGTCTAGTCTCTGAGTTTTTATTTATTTATTTATCTATTTATTTTTTGCTACTTGCAGAAAAACAAAACTTTTCTTAAGATACTTTAAAATGTAACAGTCTATTGAGTTATAATTCAAATACCATAATATTTACAATTTTAACGAGTAGGTTTCAGTGTTTTAGTGCATCCGTAGTTATTGAGCCCCACCACTATCCATGTAAAGCATATTTTCATCATTTCAGAAAGAAAGTGCCCCCTAGTGGTCATTCTCCATTTCCTCCTTCCCCCAGCCTCTGGCAAACATTAATCTATGTTCTCTTTGTACAAATTAATGGAAACATACAATACCATCGTGGGCTTTTTCATTTAGCAGTGTATTTTCAAGATTCATCTGTGAAAAAAAAAAGATTTATCTGTGTCATTGCATGAATCAAAAACTTCATTCATTTATATTGATAAGCAATATTCTGTTGTCCAAATATACAATGTTTTGTCAGTTGATGGACATTTGAATTGTTTATACTCTTTGGCTATTAGAAATAATGCTGGTATGAACTTTTACAGACAACTTTTGTGTGGAACTAATTTTTTTTCATTTCTCTTATATAAATAACTAGAGTAGAATTGATTGTTCATCTAGTAACTTCGTGTTTAACATTTCGAGAAACTGCCAAAATGTTTGCCAGTGTAATAGTACTTTTCTTTCCACTCAACAAATATATATTTATTGAGGACCTATTAGATACTGAGCATTGAAATATAATCAGGTGCTCATGACAGCTATTTTGTTATCTTGCTACCCTGATAATAGGTATTCTTTTCTCCTTTTTATTGGAGTATTATAATAACTCACATAATTAAATGACTGATAATAGATGTCCTTAACAAACATTTTCTCGGGTGCTCTAAAATACACATTTTTATGTTTTTATTAGTGCATTAGTTTTACATAATTGCAGGATTCATTTTGACATATTCATGAATGCACACAATTTTCTCCTATACCAGCAAAGTCTGAAAGTTGGATTTCTCTACATCCACACCAACAATTATTTCCTATTATCTACTAATGTTTTTTTTGTTTTGTTTTTTTTGTTGCAATCCCAGGTTTAAGGTGATATTGTAGTTTTGATTTACATTGCTGTGTCTAATGGAGAGCATGCTTCATGCTTCATGTGCTTATTGACCTTTTGTATATCTTTGGAGAAATATTTATCTACATTCTTTGCCCATTTTCAATGGTTTGGGTTTATTTTTACTCTTAGGTTATAAGAGTATATATATACACATATAGTATATACATATATATATGCATATATATATATCTTTATATATACCAGATGCAAGTCCCTTATTAAATCTGTGACTTTCAAGGTTTTTTTATTTTGTTTTGTTTTTTTTAACCATTCTGTGGGTTGATCAGATATATTTTATTGGATTAGAAGAAGGTGTGGGCAGCATAAGGCTCTCTGCCAAATCTGGCCCACCTACCTATTTTTAAGTGAAGTTTGTTTTTTGTTTTTGTTTTTTAATAGCTTCTTACGGTCCATGTAATTCTTCTGGATGCTTTTGTGCCACAATGATGGAGGTGAAGAGTTAACACTGTAGCTCATATGACCCACAAAGTCTAAAATATTTTCTCTCTGGCCATTTACAGGAAAAGTTTTCTAACCCTTGGATTAGAGTATTGATTAAAAGAAGAAGTGGGAATTAGATTAAGAGGTTATCAAAGTGCTAGGACACAGAGCATTTAAATTTATGGCTAAAGAGTGTGAAGTATTTGTACTTAAAAGTTTCACTAGAGGAACAGAGTATAACAAGCTGTTAGATGACTATACTAACTCCCAGCAGCAACAAATGAGGTACATTACTACATGGGGAAACTGCTCTCACAAAGAATGACCAACTGTTAAATGGGAGATGGTAATGACCTGGACTATGGTGGCAGAATTCAAATAAGGGAGACAGGATGATGGTAGTAGGAAGAAAAAATAGAAAAGGACTAAGACATTAAAAAAAAAAAAAAAGCAGAAGAATAATCCACCAAGGAGACTTATTAAGGATGGGATAAAATGAATGGGAAGAGTGGAAAAGTGCAATATCAATAATTGTTCCAGCTGGATGCCAAGGCACATGCCTGTAATTACAGCCACAAGGGTGGCTGATGTAGGAGGATCTCAAGTTCAAGGCCAGTTGCAGCAACTTACCAAACCCTGTCTCAAAATCAAAAGGGTCAGGGATGCAGCTCATTGGTAAAGTGAAACTGGGTTCAATCTCCAGTACTTTAACCATAATAATATTTGTTATTATTTCAAGTTTTTAGTAGTAGGTTCCTAGAAGAATAATGCTGTTCTTGCCAGAAATTGAAGAAACCATAGAGTCGGTTGGTTTTCAAGAGATGATTTTGATCTTTTTAAAAAGATTAATTGATAATCTAAGACATCTCAATGGAAATATCTATCAAGTAATCAGAAATGTAAGACTAGAGCTCAAAGGAAAAAAGACTGAAGCTATGGTGTTGATTTGAGAGTTAGGGGTTTAAACTATGAGTACAGATGAGATCTCTGAGAGAGAACTCCTAATGTACAACAAAGAATGGAGGAATGGGTCTTAATCCTAGAAACTCCTAATTGGCATAAGGAAGAACTGGGGACACAGAATAAGTAGTAAGAGTTTTATGGACAGAGCAAGGCATAATATTATCCAGAAAATAAATTCAGGTAGAAGAAGGTAATTAATTCAGTTAAACCTATTTTGAATGTATAGTGAACCTAAAAACAGATTTTAAAATAGCTCATATTCTATAGAAGAAAACCCCAGGATTTTAAACAGAAAAGGAGAAGATAGGAAAATTCTCATTATAAACTCATAGGAAAAGGAACAAGGTTGCCTAAGGAAATTAAATATTGTTTTGTGAAGCTGGGGTTGTGGCTCCAGTGGTTAAGCACTTGTTTAGCATGTGTGAAGCACTGGATTCAATTCTCAGCACCACATATAAATGAATAAATAAAGTAATAAAGGTATATCAACAACTAAAAAAAGTTTTTTTTTTTTAAAAAAAGATTGTGTAGTGATGCTTTGATGCCTGAAAGATAAGTTTTGTGGGCAGAAAATACTATGTGCTAGGTGCTCTGGTTTTAATATTTAATGTGCAAATTATTAAATTAAAAAATCAATCTCTCTCTCCCTGTCTATTGTAACATATAACAATTGCTTTTGAGTCTTTTGATAATATTTGGTCTCATTCAATTAATTAAATACCTTCAACTATCATAAACTTCAATTATAAATTAAATATATTTAATCACATCTTTTATAGTTCTCTACTTCACTTATGCAATTAACAAAATGCCCTAAATATTTTAGTAATTCTAATAAATATGGCTTGTTTAGTTTGTTTATAAGCTCTAATATGTATATTATGTATAATATATATTAATTAACAATTAATATATCAATAAACATTTTATTAACATACACATTACATATTCATTAATATACTAATTTTTATTGATATATTAAATTTTAGTAAATTTAACATATTAAATACAATGAATAAAATTTTAATCAATAAAATTTCTACTTAATAAAATTCATATTTCAAAATTCCATGACTAGGGCTGGGGTTGTAGCTCAGCAGTAGAGCACTTGCCTAACACATGTGAGGTACTGGGTTCAATCCTCAGCACCACATAAAAATAAATAAATAAAGTAAAGGTATTGTGTCTATCTATAATTTTTTTAAATAAATTCTATGACTAAGTTGTACAATTGTACGTTTTTCCACTTAGACACATTTTAAGTGCACAAAATATTGAACTTCATTATTATATAAAATAACAGTACATCTAATATTCACATAAGATATTAATCTGCTTGATTTTATTCTCTTAATTGTTCCTGATATTATTTTGAAGTCTTTCTGCAGTTGAAAGAAGCTTATACATTAATATAGTAAGTTTTTAGTTCTAAGAAATCTGGGTGTACTCAGCCAAGACTTTTGTTCAGGATTATATTGGAATACACAGAGGTCTAGAAGTAATCTTTAAACCTAACTGTAAATTGGAAGGACTCATGTGATATGGTTCCATGATCTCCTTATATAACTATAACCTTCCCACAATTTCACATAATTTGGTTGGATTTTTAGGTATTTTTGGCTTGATCTTTCTATATAAATAACTATGTGATTTTTTTCCCTAAAACTATGTGATTTTTCCCCCATTAATATTTAAGATGTTTGAACTTTATGGAATGCTTTAATATTATTCATACCTTCTAAATCTGCACAATTATACTAAAAATTAAAGCCAAGATAATTCTGAATATATTTCATTGGAGCTATATATTTAGATAATATGGAGTCATATGAAATCCACAGTTCTGTGATGCTTTTTATGTTAAGATCTTACTGTAGGTAAAGCAAAAGTAATAGGTATAACTGTAAAAATTAGTTCAAATTTTGAAAGGGATTAAATTAATGAAGTTAACATATGAAATTCAACCATCAAAGAATATTTGGCTTTTATTATATTGGAGAATGGTAATATCATTAAGCAGGCTCTCTTTAGGGAACTCCATGGCTGGCCTCCCTACCATTGTACTAGTCAACCCTTATATACCCCCACCTACCTATATAACATTTTATCTGTTTCTGCATTTTTTAAGGATTATTATTCCTTAGGTATAGTAAACTATATATAAATAAAATAGTTCCTTATATATAAATCCACTCTGTGTGTTATTTTTAGTCACATAGGCTTCTGAAACTGATAGGCTACAAACAAATATCACCCTCAGCTTTTGTAAGTGGTTTCTCCAAAAGAAATTGACAAATTTAATATTAAATAAATTTCCCGAAGAAAATGTCTTTATCTTTTCTTTATGATTCTTTTCTCTCTTGGTTTTAATAAATCTTGCTTTATGATTCAATATTCTCTCGGCTACTTGATTTATATTCCCCGTTTTGAGTAGGTGTTTTGTATTTTATGACTTAAACAGGGGAGCAGGATTTTTATTATCTGGTTAACTCTGACCATGGGAAACATAGATTATATAACAGTCAGGATTCCTAGTCCTCTTTTAAGAATCATACAAAAAAATTTGATTTTCAAAGATATGAATAATTATTCAAATCTAATAATATAATTTAAACTGCTTTACATGAGGATGAATTCCTGTTAGATATTATCTTGAGCAAATTGTCTCTTCTTTCTTTTTCTGGTTATCTGGTCTGAGAAAAATGACATATGCAATTCAACCTTCAAAGAATATTTGACTCTTATCATCTACTAAACACAGCTGGGGGCAACAGGAAACATAGTGTGTATGGTATACACACAAAACCCCTAAAGACCCTTCCATATAAGTATACAATGCATTATACTTATTGGATGATAAGTGCTTGAGAGAAAAATAAAGCAGAAGAAGGGGCACAGTAAGTTAGGAGAGTTGGAATGGGGAAGAATAGAAGTCCAAAGTATATGTAGAGAAAGTCTCAGAAAGAAGAAATAGATACTTGGGAAAATTTTAAAGGATATGGAAATAAATGACAAGTGATCCAAGGAAAATTCCTTCCAGGACTAGGAGAAGAGAAAAGGATATAGGTTCTGAGGTGTTTGGGGCCAAGTGTCCTCAAGGAATGAAAACAAGAAAACAGATATGGCTGTATCTGAAGACCTAGCAAGCAGTGAAGGAAGAGAAGTCAAGGGGAAAGAGCAGAACTCGCAGGCTTATCAGTCATTTTCAGGATTTTGACTTTTAGGCTGAGAAGGAGAGGCATTGGAGAATTTTGACAGAATGGTAGCATAATCTGAAACGTTTTTAACAGTGTCAAGGTTACAAAACAAACAGGAAAACGTGGACTTGCACCCCGGTAATCTGTCTGCAAACTTTGCCGATGCAATCAGCATAATATAGTAAAGTAATCTTACAAATAACTCTCTAGAAACTTACCAAAATTTATTTTATACTACGTAAATATAAAAAGCAAGCAAACAACTTCTTAAACTCCCTAGTCTTAGCACAAAGTTTAAAGTTTACATAAACAAAAGAAGTTGTGAAATGGAAAAAATATATTCTTGACTTTTCTTTTTATTGGTTGGTTGGAGTGGAGAAAACAAGGAAAATGAGTTAAATGCTTACTTACTTTCTTTTCTAAGTGCTATATTGTTCTTCAAAATGAGCCCTTGAAATTGCTTTTACCTCTTAGGGTAGACCACCAAGCTTGAACTATTTTAAGAGAGAGAATTGATGTTCATTTCTTTTAAAAATCTCTTTCCTTTAGAAAATATCTTGGCAGCAAAACACCAGCTTTTGCATAGGTCTGACCTCAGGGAGTATAGACAGTTATAAAGTACCCAAAGCAGTAACACCCTTGGGCATTCTTTTAGTTCTATTCACAGCCTCTTGCCCTGCATAATTTCACAAAGCATTTTTGAAATTTTTGTCCACAATACATGGGAAAGGAAAAGATTCCATGTTAAATATTATGTACTGTTTATTAATATAATCACTCATGCCCCAGTGGTCATAACCACTAATATCAAATGTGGCCAAAAAAAGCCCCTTACTGATCAAAAATGCTTTGTTTATACAAAGTCCAACTCTTTCTCTGGAGAAGACATTGTTTATAAATAGTCCTAGCTCATCTCTGCTTAAAATGAGTTAACAATGCCCAACATATCATAAGGACCTGGAGATTTTTATGAAAATTACAAATCCCTGAATTTACAAAGCAGAAAAAGTCATCAAACTTTCAGAGAATGAGGCCCAGAAATATGCATTTTACATATGTCAAATTCTTTAAACTTTTATAACCATTAGCGTAGAGGGTGTATGAGGCAGTTAATCTCAGTGCCCTGGGAATTCGCTGTCCGATTATGGGTTCTCAGTTGTGATTATCCATAGAATGGCACACTGTGTGCAATAGGAAAAATTTATGAATATCATGTCTGACTTTCCCAATCTATGGCCTGCTTTTTCAAAGTACATGAAGCCCCACAAGTAGCTAATTTTGGAAAACACTGAACTGGGAGTTTAATGACTATTGGACTTCACTTCTCTTTCAAGAGAACAAATAAACTCCGATGGTCTCACAGAATTCCAGAACATTTCAAAATATAACCTCAGGTATACTTTATATACCAGAGGGGCATAGCTCAATCTCTATAATACTTTATGCCATAAAAGTATATTAATAGTTGTACTACGTAGTTACTAGTATTAATCATTTTTTGACATGGCCACCTTTTTATTTATAATCATTATTTTTAATTTTTTATTCTAATTTGTTATATATGACAGCAGAATGCATTATAATTCACATTACACATATAGAAAACAATTTTTCATATCTCTGGTTGTAAAAACCCCACTAAGGATTAGCCTTTTTATACCTGAGAAAACATTCAGCATTTTGGGATTGGCTAACTTTGCATTATATTCTCCAACTCCGTCCATTTACCTGCAAATGCCATGATTTTATTCTCTTTTATTGTTGAGTAATATTTCATTGTGTATATACACCACATTTTCTTTATCCATTCATCTACTGGAAGGCATCTAGGTTGGTTCCACAGTTTAGCTATTGTGAATTGTGCTGCAATAAACATTGATGTGTCTGTGTCCCTGTAGTATGTTGTTTTTAAGTCCTTTGGGTATAGACCGAGGAGTGGGATTGCTGGGTCAAATGGTGGCTCCATTCCCAGTTTTTCAAGGAATCTCCATACTACTTTCCGTATTGGCTGCATCATTTTGCAGTCCCACCAGCAATGTATGAATGTGCCTTTTCCCCCACATCCTCGCCAACAGTTATTGTTGTTTGTATTTTTAGTAGCTGACATTCTGACTGGAGTGAGATGAAATCTTAAAATAGTTTTGATTTGCATTTCTATACTTGCTAGGGATGTTGAACATTTTTGATATATTTGTTGATTGATTATATATCCTCTCCTCTTCTGAGAATTGTCTGTTCAGTTCCTTGGCCCATTTGTTGATTGGGTTATTTGTTTTTTGGTGTTTAGCTTTTTGAGTTCTTTATGTACTCTAGAGATAAGTGATTTATCTGATGTGCAAGTGGTAAAATTTGCTCCAAAGCTGTAGGCTCTCTATTCACCTCACTGATTAGTTCTTTTGCTGAGAAGAAGCTTTTTAGTTTGAATTTATCCCATTTATTAATTCTTGATTTTAATTCTTGTGCTATAGGAGTCTTAGTAAGGAAGTAGCTGCCTAATCTGATATAATGAAGATTTGGGTCTACTCTTTTTCTATTAGATGCAGGGTCTCTGGTTTAATTCCTAGGTCCTTTATTCACTTTGGATTGAGTTTTGTGCATGGTAAGAGATAGGGGCTTAATTTAATTTTGTTGCTTATAGATTTCCAGTTTTCCCACCACCAATTATTGAAGAGGCTGTCTTTGCTCCAGTATGTTTTAGGTGCCTTTGTCTAATATTATATAAGTGTAATTATGTGCATTAGTCTCTGTGTCCTCTATTCTGTACCATTGGCCTATCATTCTATTTAGGTGCCAACACCATGCTGTTTTTGTTACCATTGCTCTGTAGTATAGTTTAAGGTGTGATATAGTAATGCCACCTGCTTCACTCTTCTTGATAAGGATTGCTTCAGCTTTTCTGGATCTCTTATTTTTCCAGATGAATTTCATGATTGCTTTTTCTATTTCTATGAGGAATGTCATTGGGATTTTGATTGGAATTGCATTAAATCGGTATAATGCTTTTGGTAGTATGGTCATTTTGACAATATTAATTCTGCTTATCCAAGAACAGGGTAGATCTTTGTATCTTCTAAGGTCTTCTTTAATTTCTTTCTTTAGTGTTCTGTGATTTTCATTGTATAGGGCATTTATTTCTTTTGTTAGGTTGATTTCCAATTGATGCTATTGTAAATGTTTCCCTTAGAGGATTTGTCACTGATATACAGAAATGCCTTTGATTTATGGGTGTTGATTTTATATCCTGCTATTTTTCTGAATTCATTACTAGTTCCAGAAGTTTTCTGGTGGAATTTTTTGGGTCTTCTAGATATTGGATCATATCGTTGGCAAATAGAGCTAATTTGAGTTATTCTTTTCTTTCATCTGTCTAATTGCTCTGGTCAGTCTTTCAAGAACTATGTTAAATAGAAGCGGTAAAAGAGGGCATCCCTGTCTTGTTCCAGTTTTTAGAGGTAATTCTTTCAATTTTTCTCTATTTAGAATTATGTTGGCCTGGGGTTTAGCATAGATCAATTTTACAATGTTGAGATATATTCCTGTTATTCCTAATTTTTCTAGTGTTTTGAACATGAAGGGGTGCTATACTTTGTCGAATGATTTTTCTGAATCTATTGAAATGATCATATAGTTTATAACTTTAATTCTCTTAATGTGATGAATTATATTTATTGACTTCATGTTGAACCAACCTTGTCTCTCTGGGATGAATCCCATTTGATCATGGTGCACTATCTTTTTGTATTCAATTTGCCAGAATTTTATTGAGAATTTTTGCATCTATGTTCATTAGATATATTGATCTGAAGTTTTCTGTCTTTCATGTGTCTTTGCCTGGTTTTGGAATCAGGGTAATACTGGCCTCATAAAATCTGTTTGGAAGTATTCACTCTTTTTCTATCTCATGAAATAGTTTGAGCAGTATTGGTATTAGTTCTTCTTTAAAGGTCTTGTCTATATACCCAGTGCTGGGTTTTTTTAGTTGGTAGGCTTCTCATGGCATCTTCTATTTTATTGCTTGCAATTGATCTGTTTAAATTGTCTATATCGTCCTGATACAATTTGGGCAAATCTTATGACTCCAGAAATTTGTCAATGCCTTTGATATTTTCTGTTTTATTGGAGTACAAGTTTTTAAAATAATTTCTAATTATCTTCTGTATTTCTGTACTGTCTGTTGTGATATTTCCTTTTTCATCACGTATGTTAGTAATTTGAGTTTTCTCTCTCCTTCTCTTTGTTACCATGGATAAGGGTTTTTCAATTTTATTTATTTTTTCAAAGAATCATTCTTTTGTTTTGTCAATTATTTCTTTTGTTTCAATTTCATTGATTTCAGCTGTCATTTTAATTATTTCTTGTTTTCTACTGCATTTGGTATTGATTTGTTCTTATTTTTCTAGGGCTTTGACATGTAATGTTAGATCATTTATTTGTTGGCTTTTTCTTCTTTTAAGGAATGAACTCCATGCAGTGAACTTTCCTCTTAGTACTGCCTTCATAGTATCCCAGAGATTTTGATACATTGTATCTGTGTTCTTATCCACCTCTAAGAATTTTTTAATCTCCTCCTTGATATCTTCTGCAACCCATTGTTTATTCAATAGCATATTATTTAGTCTCCAGGTGTTGGAACAGCTTGTATTTTTTATTTTATCATTGATTTCTAATTTCATTCCATTATTATATGATAGAATGCAGGATAGTATCTCTACTTTTTCATATTTTCAAAGAGTTGCTTTGTGGCATAATATATGGTCTATTTTAGAGAAGGATCCAGGTACTGCTGAGAAGAAAGTGTATTTGTTCATTGAGGGATGAACTATTCTATATATGTAAGTGCAGTCTAAGTTATTGATTGTATTATTGAGTTCTATAGTTTCTTTGTTCAGCTTTTGTTTGGACAGTCTATCCAGTGATGAAAGAAGTGTGTTAAGGACACCCAGAATTGTGTTATGGTCTATTTGACTCTTGAACTTGAGAAGAGTTTGTTTGATGAACATAGATGCTCCATTGTTTGGGGCATATAAATTTATTATTGTTATGTCTTGTTCATGAATGGTTCCCTTAAGTAGTATGAAATATCCTTCTTTATCCCTTTTAATTAACTTTGGCTTGAAGTCTACTTTATTTGATATGAGGATGGAAACCCCTGCTTGCTTCCACAGTTCATGTGAGTGGTATGATTGTTACCAACCTTTCACCTTCATTCTGTGTATGTCTTTTCCTATGTGATGAGTCTCTTGGAGGCAGCATATTGTTGGATCTTTTTTAAAAATCCAATCTGCCAGTCTATGTCTTTTGATTAGTAAGTTTAGGCCACTAAAATTCAGGGTTATTATTGAGACATGATTTGTATTCCCAGCATTTTTGTTTATTTTTGTTATTTAACTTGACTTGATTTCTCCTTTGATTAGTTTCTCCCCTCTGCTGATTTTCATTGTTTTTTTTTTAATTCCTCTTTATGAAATAGTTTGCCAGGGATGTTCTGTAGTGCAGGGTTTCAAGTTGTAAATTCTTTTAACTTTTTTTTATCATGAAAGGTTTTTATTTCATCATAAATCTAAAGCTTAATTTTGTTGGAAATAAGATTCTTGGTTGACATCCATTTTCATTCAGAGCTTGATATAAGCTGTTCCAGGATCTTCTAACTTTCAGAGTCTGGGTTGAAAAATCTGCACATAATCTAATTTGTTTCCTCCTATATGTAATCTGATTTCTTTCTTGTGGCTTTTAGTATTCTCTCCTTATTCTATAGGTGAAGCATTTTTATTATAGTGTGCCTTGGTATAGATCCATTGTGATTTTGTACATTTGGCATTCTGTAAGCCTCTTGAATTTGGTTTTCCTATTCATTCTTCATGTTTGGAAATTTTTCTGATATTATTTTATTGAATAGATTGCTCATTCCTTTGGTTTGGAACTCTATGCCTTTCTCTATCCCAATAACTCTTAAGTTTAGTCTTTTTATGCTATCCCATATTTTTTGAATGTTCTGGTCATGGTTTCTTACCATTTTCACTGTATTGTCTACATTCTTTTCAAGATTATATATTTTGTCTTCATAGCCTGAGGTCCTGTTTCCAAGTGGTCTAATCTGTCGGTGGTGCTTTCAACTGACCTTTTAATTTGGTTTATTGTTTCTTTCATTTCAAGAATTTCTATTTTGGGTTTTTTTTTTTTTGGTACCTATATCTCCCTATTGAAGTAATCTTTTGCTTCCACTATTTGTTTATTTAGCTCTTTTGAAAATGATCTTTTGCTGCTTGTATTTGCTCTCTTATATCATCCCTTAATTCACAAAACATTTTAATCATGTACATCCTGATCTCCCTCTCTGTCATTTTTTTCTGCTGTGCTAGTCATGGATTCTAATAATGATGTATCTTGATTTTGGGGAGGCACTTTCTTCCCTTTTCTTTTATATTGTTTGTGTGTCTTCCCTTCTACAGTGTTTACCCTATAGGTTTATAGTGCCAATGTAGGGATCCAATACCTTTCCCTTGAGTTGAAGGACAATGTTAACAAATCTCAATATGAACAAAATACACCCTAAAAACAAATGTTTACTATTAAGATGTCTACAGTTTGGTCACAATGTACAGAAATGGTGAATTCAATTATTATCTACAATTTACTAACTAGGTTTGTAAAAAGGATTTACAGTTTCTGATAGTGGACAAAGAACTGGGGATGAGGAGTAGGATGATATGCTGAGGAGGCAGGAGGTGAGGATATAGAGTTATTATATCCTAGGAGGTGTGAAAGAGAAATCTAAAGAGGAAGATTAGTAGCAGGAGAAGGGAGAGGAAGTAATTCTGGGTGGACAAGTAAGTGGGAAGACAGTAGATTACATAAAACAGACACACATATATATATAAAGAAAAATGAAAAAAGGTTAAAATAGTAGAAATTGGTGGGATAAATAAAAAAGAAAATATATATACAACACAACTGTAATATATTCAGACATCCCAGTCCTCAAAATCCCAATTCATGCAAAATACTTAGTTTCACATATGTTGGGGATGTGAGGGCAGGAGAATAGAGAGGGAGAGGATAAAGAAATCCTGAAGGAAGAAACAGGGATTGTTTTGGTTGGAGATCAGTCTCTTTCCTGCTTCCCTTTTTATCCAATAGGTGGTATCATCTGTTGTTAGCTGGTATTTCTGCCCTCAGGATGGTGAAGGTAACAGGGTGTCACTGTGTCAGGGTAACAGCTGCTGGGGAGAGGGGGGAATTAGAAACTGGGTTCTTGGCTAGCCAGAGTTCCAAACTGGGAGTTGCCCCCACTGAAAATGGTGATGAAGGTGACCCAAGATGGAAGCACCTGCTTTCAGTGATCAGGTGTTGGGTTGAATAGGGGGAGCCAGCATGGCATTGGATGATGCTTTCAGAGTCAGCTCTGTGGTCTGCAATGTGTAGCTGTCGGCTGAATTCAGAGCCTATGTGAAGTTCTCAGGTGCAGGCAGGTTACTGTGTGTTAGGGACTATCTCTGCTGCTGCAGAGTCCCAAGATGGTGGCAACCAGGAAGTCCCACATTGGTAGCTGGGGATCCACATGGAGTGGCAGCCAGAGTTCCTGCATGTGGGATGCTGCTGAGTGTCCTGCATGGGAGCAGCATCCATGATTTCTGTTCCAGTGGGTGGCCAAAAGTTCTGTGCAGGTGTTGATAGGCACCTGGTAGTCCTGCGTGGGCGAGTAGTTGGGAGACTACTCTGATGCTGAGGCCTGGAGCCCTGGACAGGCCCGGTGCCATGATTCCTTGCGAGAGCAGGAATATTGCTTGCAGAGAAGCAGTATTCTCACTACTTGAGTCCTAGATCATGGAGCAACAAAGAATGCTGCCTCCTTCCGGCTTGCCATCTTGGATCTCTCTCAAGTATTAAGCATTTTATAGTTAGGTTTCATTGTTCATTACTTTTGCACTAACATTCATTTTTTTTTCACATCTAGTTTGATTTTCTTTTCTTTACAAGATGACAAATTTTCTCCCATTTCCTACTTTCTTATTGACAGTTTCTTGTCTTCTTTTATTAATGTTTAAGTCTTCAATTTGCTGCTCTGATGTACCCATATAAGAATAGCTTGATTCATTTGCATCAGAAGAAAGAAATGAAAATAAAACACTATTTTTGCCTGTTTTTACTTCCTATTTGTTTAAAGTAAGTTGAAAATATTAGTGGAGATAGATTCATACACTAAAGGTATTCATCACAGTTTAAAAGCACATTTTTTCTATTGCTTGGTCACAACAGAAGAGCTACATTTTCAATTCACTCACCACACTTCTTTTTGAAGACCGATAAAATCTTAGCATCTATAAATGCACATTGACTTTATCTTTTGCATAATTACATCAGATTTATACCCTTGTTTATATAGTTTTGGAATATATACATTATATAGAGGAATTAATATATATTTTTACATATGTTGTGCATAAAATATAGTTAGAATATAAGGGACATAATTGGTACATTTTGGAACATTTTTGTCCTTTTAAGGAGAACTTGTTCCTTGAAAACAAATCTCTCATGTATTAAAGTTTCCTGAAATTTTACATGGTCAACTATTTAGCATTATTCCTACTATGTCCAGTTGGGCAAATTGGACTAAGACGTAAGATTTAAATATGTAGCCCCTGGTAACTCTCTTTTTTAAAAGCATGTTCTACTTTTTCCCTTTTGGGTTCAAATTTTTATTTATTTTCAACAAAGGAGATATTTCAGTCTTCCTATCCTTCATCAGATCATACCAAAGTGTTAAATTAAAAGAGGTTTATGTAATTGTATATCCAATTTCTACTTCCCTATGTAATTTCTACTTCCCTAGAAACTATGTTGTAATGAAAATATTTCCCAAATAAATATATATGACTAGACCACCTGAGTGATATTTTCTATGCACTTTGAGAGTCTTTAAATATTAACTTTTACAGATTAGAATTCTAAATTGAGAGATTCTGTCATATTTTTCCTTTGGCCAAGCATGTTTGGGTGCTGCTTCTTATTTTATATTTCTATGTAACAAAGGTAGTAAATCTTTAATTTATAAATGTTAATCATGCAAAGGGAATACTAAACCATGTGCATTTGAAAAAAATAAATACCAGGAACTATATGTTTAAGTCTCAAGTCTTAGCTTTAACTGGACATAGTAGAAACAATGTTCAAGTTTAAAACAGGAGTGATTTATATAATTGTTACTAGATTTCTTATTCTTATTAAAAATAGTGTAGAGGAGAAAATGAATTATAAGCTCCTGATATGTCTAAAACCAAATATGTAAATCAATAAAAAAATAGAGGTTTAAAAAACTTGTTTTAAATTAGCAAAATTATAATATTTCAAATGCTAAAATATGAATTAAAATTCATTCTTTTTTAGTAAGCATTTGGAGCAACGTGAAAGTCAAGAGTTGACAGTGACAGTATAATTCTCCTGACTGCTATGGGAATGAGATTGCATAATTAGTAATCAAGGCAATTTATGTTGCTCAGAAATAAAATCCCCAGAATTGGATCTACAAAGACATCTTTCTAAATCCTGGGGAAGTGATTGTTAGTCTACCTAAAGTATCTTGTGTTAAGATTTTAATAGGCTTTAAATATCAATAAACTGCCTAGTTCATTTGGAGAAGAACTATAATTTATGCCTAAATGTATCTAAATTTCAAATAACAATAAATGTCAGAGAAAAACCTTTTCTTTTCTGCATATTGAGAATATGCCCTTGAATTTACATAAAATCCTGCAGTATGTTGTGACTGATGTGAAAAACAAACAAAACAGAACCATTATATAAGTAGAAGGCTTGAGTAAAATGTAAAAATAGACTCTGAGCTTCATACACGTGGGAGTCTGAAGCCCTTGCTTGTCTGTCAAGGTGATTGGAATGTTGGCTTGACTACAATAAATGAGTGAGTGGCAGCACCAAGTTCAGGCCCACAGGAGGATGGCTTAACTAGAAATGCAAACTAAACCAATAAAATCTATGCTACGCATTAGCTCTGTGTATTACCAGAACACCTAATTTGTCTCATGTCCAAGACTACAACTATTTACCAATTCATCTTCCTAAGATTTGTAACCTAAATCTATATTCCAATTTAAAGGACTACCTTCTCCCTGAGTTCACGTCACCCTTTGCACCTCTTTATCTGTACCTGTGCCCAGGAACTTCACCTGGGAGCTTCCTAGCCACATCATCCTCCAGTCTTACTCTCTAATACGAACAAATATTACCTTACAAAAAAAGCACTCTGTCACTCTAGAACCATCTCAAAGATTTTCTTCTTCTTAGAAACCCTTCTGAGCATCTATCTCTACCAGAAAATGCTCTTACATTCTTGGTGGTTAATTGTTTAGGGTTGGCTTATAGAGGACTTCACACACTGGTTAGGGAATTTAATCTAATCCAATCAATGTTATATATAGTCACCAGGTTAGTTACAACTCTAAAATATGCCTTGTCTTCTGAAAGAAATTATTTTCCAAATTATATTCTTTTGTATGAAGTTCATCATTTCTCTGAAGTTATTAACTAGAAAGCTAAAGTCTCTGAAGATTAAAAGTTGATGTAAGAAAACACAATCAATATAGACAATTCTAGCTGTAGTTCCCTTATTCTAATTCTTTTCTTTTTCTTCTTTTTATTTTGTGGTACTGGGGTTAAGGTCAGGGACACTTAACCACTGAGCTACATTCTCCAGTCTTTTTAATTTTTACTTTGAGACAAGATCTTGCTAGGCTGCTGAGGCTGGTCTTGAACTTGTAATCCTCTTGCCTCAGCCTCCCAAGTCTCTAGGATTACAGGCATGCACCATCATGTTCAATGAGTTTCCTTATTCTTAAGGTCAACAACAACAAAAGATAGATTGTTATGAAATTAAAATAAGAAAATAAAAACAAAATGCACAGCACTGTTCTTCAATACTAATAGGTATTCAGAAAAAAATTAGTTTCTTCTATTCCGTATATACTATGTGAGAGAAGTATAAAAAGATGTGAACTGATACTGCAGCTGAGCCACTAAAGTAGTAGGTACCCTACTGGGGAAAAAAAAAAAAGTATTATCATGAAACTGGAAAAGGCTGATGAAAATAGTGAGAAAACATTATTTTTTTATGCTTTTTCACTGTTTATGAAAGAGTCTTAAGTAGAAGGTTAGGAAGAAGAAATATCAGGCTGTGCCTGAATTACTATTTATGCAGTGATGAACTGCAGGGAGGCCAAGGTGACAGCAGAGTCTCCACAGTGCTGTCCAAAGGCACACTTTTCCACAGGCCAAACCTCCAAAACCAGTTTCAAACACACCACTCCCAGTAGTGCCACAGCCACTGACTGGAGAGAGTATGCCTTGGGAGCATTTATCATGACAGGAATTCAGAAAAGGTACACTGACTTTAGAACAGATTAAACGAATTTAACTTTAACAACAACAACAAAAATGTGTTTCTTTTTATATTTTCTCAAATGACATTCTAAAATGTTTTACTTAAGTATAAACATGTGATGATTGCACCTTATTCAAATGGCTACTATTAATATTCTTTTTTGAGACTAAATTCACTTAATGAAGTGAATATATTTACTGTATTCATTTGATCATTGATTTGGTATTGTATTGTCAGTTCTGGAGGCAAAACCTAGCTGGGAATTCTCCATTCCATAAGTTTCATCAATAGTAATCTGTCAATATTATAAGCATGAAAGAGCACAATGTGTGATTGTTTAATGGGATAAATGAACCAATTAGAGGTCACTATTCTTCCCTCTCTGCTTATCTTTACCCTCCCTAATAATTTAACCTAAATGATTTACAACTAAAACCATCTAACCCTGATCAGTTATCTCCAAATATCAACATTTCCCAAAATTTATCTTAAAGATTTGTGTTTTCTATAAAGAATGATATTTTTAACAGATTTTGACATATTTTCTCATCATATCTTCAAATGATGTCAGACTTTTCTTCATTGAATGCTTGTCATAGTAGAGACAAAGATTCAGGCATTAGGAATGTATTGTATTCAACAGCTTAATTTTAACATTATTTCCAAGCAGATATTATGAGATTATACAACAGTGGGATCAATATAAATATAGGAAAGTGTCAAAATAATAACAGTGCAATCAAAATTATTGTTATCCTGTGTACTTGAGACACCTCCAAATAGAGCACTTCTCTTCACACCAAGTCTCAGCTGGGTGTCTAGTGCTTAGGGTCCAAAACTTCAGAACATGTTCCAAATGCACACACTGCCTGGGGCATTCCTGATGCTGCTGGTGATGGACAGGTGGTATCCTGCCCCTGTGCGGCACCATCATTGCTCTTAGATGGCCACCATCTTGCAGAATAGATGAAGTCTAACTGCCTCAGGTGCTCCATCTGTCCAGAAAGAACTGGCTCACATCAAACTCTGAACTTACTCACCTATGTTCTTTTTTTAGCAATATGCATTGAAAAAGGGACTCTGTTCTTTCACATATTATTTGTATTGAACTGCTAACCATATATTGAAATTTTGTGTCAGAGTAAAAATTTGTGTTTACAATAAAAATTCTGACTTAGAAAAATTCTGACTTGTCACATAGAATTCCCTTATTTGTCTTCTTGACTGTCCTGTAGCAACTGTGTTTCCTGTGCTTAATTTCCATGACTTTTTTCACATATTATATGAATCACAGGCTTGTTGAATTGAGAAATCATTTTGATCTTTTGAAATAGTGAATTGATTTTCTATTCCTTGACTGACTCTCTTAGTGAACTAAATTCATTCATATAATTTTCCTTGAAGATCATAGATAAAACATTTGTTTTAGTAAGTGTAAAACATTTTATTATGTATTCTTTGGCCAAAAAAATGTTTTAATATAGCAAGAACCCTTTCAGGAAATTTTTGAAATCTATTTTTAAAATAATTAATTCAAGAATATGTCAGGTATAAGTAGTCACTTATGATCCTACTGTGTTTTGTATAAAACTGTGGTAAATTTGGTGTACAGAAACTCCATAGCTCAGTGATTAACTATAAGTCATTTTGTTTGAACAAGAGCATAATGAACCTTTTTGGCTTCCATTATCCTGCTGACTCAATCAAATAAATGTATGGAAGAAAACATTAGTTGAAGCAAAGAAAACAAGGCTAAATGTTTCTCTCTCTCTCTCTCTCTCTCTCTCTCTCTCTCTCTGTGTGTGTGTGTGTGCGTGCGTGCATGTGCGTGCATGCATGTGTGCATGTGTATGTATTTTAAGAGATTATATCCAGTGTAAGCTTAAACAGTGTAAGCTTCTGTTTCACTATAATACAGAGAAACATATGTATATATTATATGGAAATATATATTGGAATGTGCTATAGGATGAATTTGGAATGCCTCCAAATATTCATGTATGATAGGCTTGGTCACCAGACTGTGGTGCTATTGGGAGGTGGTGAAAGCTCTGAAAGGTGCAGAAGGAAGATAGGTTACTGAGGCTGTGTCCTTGAAGGGATGTTGAGACTTGGCTCCTTTCTTCCTCTTTATTTGCCTTCTAGCTATCATTAGGTGATCAGTTGGCACTACCGTGCAATCCCCACACTGATGTGCTGCCTCACCACAGACTCAAAAGCAACAAAGCCAACTGACCATGGATTGAAATCTCTGGAACTGTGGGTCAAAATAAACCCTTCTTCCTTATAAGGTGATTGTCTCCGGTATTTTCTTTAGTAATGGAAAGGTAACACTGAGTGCATTTGGACATGTGGCAAAACCACATGTCCAAATTAGGCTACCACAGAGATGCTTTTTAAGGGGTGCTAACTGCTTTTTTTTTTTTCACTCTGTAGTAGACAACTAACTTCCCTTCAGTTGAGTTATCCACACTTTTACTTGTAGAGGTTCTTTATTCTGAGAATTTAAAAATGCCAGAAGTAAACTTTTTTTCTATAACAAGAACCGGGTGAGGGGGAGAGAAAGAGATAATAAGAGAGACAGAGGAAGAGTTTATTTTATATAAAAACATTCAATAAGACAATGTGGGCTACAATATCAATTTATAATCCCTCCTTATTGAGGAACGGCAGTCAGCCATAGTCTAGAATGCTAAGACTGTTTTCTCTTAAGTGCCCCACAAGTAGTGTTGGGATGATGACTTGTTATTTCAGGGTCCTTACTGTTATTTGGTGGAAATATACACGTAGTCCATTTTTATACTAAAAGATTTAGAAGTACTTACAAAATTCATATATTAAAATAACTAAAGATAAGTGAAGGAGGGAATTGGGGTAAAGAGTCAGTAAGTTAAGACAATTTTAAACCTGGAGCAAGGTTTGACCTCATTGTTTGTTAGAGTCCAGTCAGTGATGTGGATTTCAGTGTAAAAGTCCTTAGGAACACAGTTGTTCTGCAACTGGTAGAATTTTTTTCCTTTTGTCTTCATAAAGAATATACCACATACATGTATGAAGACACAAATTGGTGTGAATATACTATGTATACAACCAGAGATATGAAAAAATTGTGCTTATATAGGTAATGACAATTGTAATGCATTCCACTGTTTATATATAAACTGAATATAACTTAATATAAGTTTATCAATGCCTTATGTGGTATATATTATTATTATTATTATTATTATTATTATTTTATTATTATTATTTTATTATTATTATTATTATTATTGTATATAATATACCACATAAGGCATTGATAAACTTAATGTTTAAAGAGCTGACAAAACTGCCAAGTATTTTACAGAAAATTTCAATACCTTTACTATATAAACATAAATTTCATGCTAAAGCTCCTCAAACTTGGCAATGGATGGAATAAAATTTGGTTTAGTAGGGGAAATTTTATGTGGTTGCTGTGTTTATATTTGTGGGAAGGAAGGTGGTTGTTTAGAAATGGATTTGGGGAATAAGGATCTTCAAGTAAGTAATAGCACAATTCCCAAAATGTAATGATCATCTATGCATTCATTGTTATAAATTTTGATATCTCTGAAACACATAAATTTATATAAGTTAGAGCCAATAAAACTTGTTTTTATCATGGAGGATTTTTAATGTTTTATTCTTATTTTTTTAATATTTTTCCTTCTTCAATGAATCAGCATCTCACCTCACCTATCATTCTTGGCTTATTCCTTAAAACATTTAAGTCCCAATGGTATTAATTCTATATTTTCCTTTATAATTATGTAATCTTTAGCAGATACAGATATCAATTATATACACACATAATCTCTCGTACATATACACGCAGATAAAATGCAGACATATGCAGATATACATATGTGATATTTGATCATTGTTTATTTTATAAAAAATCTTACTGCATACATGTAATTGCTTTTCTCACTTAGAATTAATCTAAGAAAATATATTTAAGACTCTAAATCATCAGATATAATTCAAGTATGTGTTTTGAAATAATTGTATAATAAAGTTATGGAATAAATTTATCAGTCTGTTCACCCATTCCCTTATCAATGGGTAGTAATTTGATCACAATTCTTGACTACTCCAAAAAATCCTGCATCAAATATCATTGTATACTGCTCTTATATATTGGAATAAGTTAGAATATATTCTCCAAATTGGAATTGCTCAGATACATAATTTTAATTTTAGTGCATGTTGACAGATTGCATGCCTAAAAACCTTTAAGACTATACATTGCCACTAATGATGTATATGCATACCCTACAAACCCACTATCAAAAATATTATAGGTCTTGGTAAATGTGCCTATCTAATGGTGGCATAGAGATATTGCTTTTTAATTTTTTTTTCCTACTTTTGTACTAGAGCAACCTTTCACACACTTTTGGCGATTTTATTTGTTATTTTGTGAACTGTCTACTATGCTTTGTCTATGGGTTACCTTTTTTAAAAAAAAATCAGTTTGAAGAATCCTTTGCATGCTGAAAGTCATTTTGTGCGGGTCATCAGAATTACAGGTATTTTCCCACGGTGTTGGTTTATCTTTGATATTGTCTTACTTTTACTGTAAAAAGTTTTAAAAATATTTACATAAGCAAATAGTTTCCGTATTTTTGCTTTATAACTTTGTGTTTTCACTGTTATTTTGCTAGAATTACCCATAACCCTGGATTGTACATTTATTTTCCTGTGAGACATTATCTTTTACATTTAAGACTTTAATTCATCTCTAATTTCATTATGAGTGAGATGAGGGCCTATTTTAATTATCATTTTTACCTACGACATTTGTTAAATAAATAAATTTACTCATTGAATTAAGCTACTAGTATCTTTATCAAATATTGATTTCTTATATATACTGGAAAAAGTTGTCTTACATATGTATTTTCCTTCTTTCCCCGCTTTTACCAGCACCATGTTGTTTAGAATACAATGGCAAAATGTTTCTATAAAGCAAAACAGATATTATCTTATTTTCATAGATCCTTAGTTTTAGCTGTATATATATTTCCCATATAGTTTCATATATATATATATATATATATATATATATATATATATATATATATATATGTATGTTTCCTATATACTAGCAATCCTATTCATTCTATGCAATTTCTCATAAAAAGTTACTGTGAACATAATTTAAATTAATTTCATTTAAAAGTATATTTATAAGAGATTTCAATTGATGTTTACTAAAGACTTACTAAATATTCTGTGTAAGTTACTGAATATGGACCTCTGGACCATAGGCAATTTGATGAATATTAGATAGTAGTAAAATAATTTAAAATGGACTTTTAGTTAGAAACAATTATCACAAACCATGTTTTCACTTCTCCCCACCTTCATCAGCAATCACAGAGCAGAAGGGGGTATGTCTACTTTGTGTGCAACTTGAAGTGTTGTTTTGTTTTACTCCTAATTTTTGGTAAGATTGTTTTTTATTCCTTTATAATGCACACTTAGTTTGCCAGCTCTGTATATTTGTGAGAAATTGGAATAGCACATCTCATATTGGTGGTTAGTGTTTTTACTTGCTTTCCCAATTAAGCTGTGAAGTCCATTAGGGCAAAGGCAATGTCAAATTTTTTTGTCATTGTTCCCCTACATCTTGGATAGTATTTACAACATAGAGTATATTGTGTAAGTTTTTGAATTTATGAATTAAATATTGATATTAAAACTTTAACAAAATTATAAATTATTTTTTGCACAGATGTTAGGCTGCCATGATACTTCCTGTAGGACAATATTTAGCTAGTATTTTTCAAAGGCTTTTTGGTGGTGACTCATTAAGAAATGCATTTCAGATATAACTGGAAACACACATATATATTTGTCCCATGAAATAATAATTACTTATATATGTTGAATTCTGTTGTTATGTATTCTATTTTACATAATTATACTCTGTTTTTATGTAATTCAAAAACAGCTAAACTAAGATTGCAAATTAATGATGGGATAAAATATTTTGAAAAGCACTGCCTTGAACATTTATCATTTTGCATCTAAGAAAGGTAATATTGAAAATATACTAGCATTCAGAGAATGCATACTCAATGCTAATCACTATTTTCTGAGATTTGCATTGATTCACAGTCTCCGTAACAAAGTGCAGCATTGCTTCATGTATGGTGGGGAACGGAGAAGCAAAGTAACTTGCTCAAAGGCACAATCAGCAGCAGAGATGGGATTGAGCCCAGGTAACCTCATTCTTGAGTGCATGTATCTGAGCGCAGTAGGCAATTGAACTGATACCTCTGTGGCTATAGCACAATATTGTACTGTACAAGATTGTGCTTATAGCACAATATCATTCTACTGCTACATTAATAACAATGACTGGGGCCACTGGGGTGCAAGTTTATGAGAGAGGGATGTGGATATAATCCAAAGAAACGAAAGTGCTGTGGAAATCAATTCTTTACTGATTCTCTCTTTTAGTTATGCTTTCTGATATCAAGTACCCACACAGAGTATTCTAAGTTAAAAGTTGTCCATGCTTTAATGATTATGTCTGTTCTTACTAGCCATGATTTTGAGCTTGTCTGAGGCACTGTAGTTCCTTGAAGAGATGAGTGATGTTTAACTTGAAGAAGTTGTAGCTCCAGGCATCATCAGAAGGCATCAGGATCTCGGTCTTATGTGGTAGTTCTAGTATCATGCCAGGTTTATTTTTATAAGTTTTCTTTAAAAATAAGGATATGTTCACATGGAGATAGTGTGATATATGATCATTTTCTAAAAACATAATCAGGATGAGTAATCAACAAAACTGATGTTCTGCTGTCTTACAGTCACTTTTGTGCATAGTAAATTTCAGTAAACACTCACTTTTTACAATTCACAATACCATTAAAGAGTTCAGAGGTATATAATTGTTTTGCATATGTGTAGCCAAAACCTCTAAGGCATTACGTTATTTCAGCTTTCCCATTTCTTATTTTATGTCAGAAAGCTCTAACCAATAGCAAAGAGGACAGGTTTTAAAGTCAAGGGTCATGACAATGCCATGTAATTAGTGTTGTTAGTTTTGTCAAGTGGTTTGAAATCACTAAACTATGTAATATATAAAGTGAGGGGAAAATAGTATTTTCTCTCAGATTTTATTAGGACTAACTGGTACTCACAGCATCTAACACACAGTAAATACTAAACTCAATCTACTATAACTTTTCAAAATCTAAATCCAAAAGATGAATTAATAGGGTAGATATAATAAAAATATATTATATGTATGTATGAAAAGTCACAAACCTGTTATTTTGTACAAGTAATATGTGCTGATAATTAGAATATTTAAAGAGCTTAAAAGGTGAATTAATCAGAAAACATATGGCAACTGGTGGCAACTATAATAAACTGCTGGTGGGATTTTCAACACTGATAAAAATTATTTGATTTACAGATGTTTTAGAAATATTAACATTGAAAACATTAGTATTTATTATATGTTTTACTACCCTGTCAGAGAGCATATATATTTCATTTGTATTACAAATACATAGATTTTGTTCATCTCTATTTAACATGCCTTTATCAATATAGGCTTTGTAAATTTGCATGTTTGTATAATTGCTTTTATTTTATTTATTCCTTAATGTTTGGTTTTTTAAATTGACAAAATTGTGTGTATTGAATACAATATGATGTTTTGAAATACATATATGTTGTTGGAGAACTAAAGCCAATTGACACATGCATTTCCTCACATAGTTATCATTTGCATGGTGATAATACTTAAAATCTACTTTATTTGCATTGCTCAAGAATGCAGTTACTATTAACTGTAGCATATAGTAGTTATTGATACTCAGAGTGGTTGAAATGGAGCCAAGAAAGAGCACCATTTGACATGAGAGTGATAGTTCATTCCAAAAGATGGTGCTCAAAAATTTCTTCATTTTGGTAATGAATGACTTGTAATTTTATGAGTTGGAGGACAAGTTAGAATGAAATGCATGGCATACATTTTATCTAGCTTTTGCTATAGGATGTTACTAGAGAAACAGCTACAATCCTTCTCCTCATATCTCTGGGACAAAAATATGATAGAGGTCTGGGCTTCCCTTGTGCTTAACCCTGTGTCTTGTACCTTATCGGTGCTTAGTATGTTTTTATTCACCTGGTGTTTGCAGAAGCTGTACAATGTGCTTAGCATGGTGCTTAACCTTGGAAAATTTAAGGCTCAGGAAATAAAGTCAAAGGGTATGGTTATGGAAGAAAATGCAAGCTATGAACTTAAGAAGTAAGAGGTCACAGAAGATAGACTCTTCGTGTTACTGCAAAAAAAAAAAAAAAAAAGCACAACTATTCTTCCAAACTTTTTTTTTCTCCTTTCCCAAGTAGAACTCTTAATTTACAACAAAATTGGGGACCAGTTTTTAACTCATACAAATTTGTGCCAGCCACTAAGTGAGTTGTAATGTCCAAACAAAATATGTCAGTCACTTCACCCTTTCTACTGAACTGCATTTAGTTGAAGCTTTTAAAGAATTAAGATATGGATTTTGAAAACAATGTTTTTTTTTTAATCTTGAAATATTTTTGGCCTTGGAGATTCAAAACTGCCTCATAGTTAAGAAAGAGGCCATTACTGAAGCATGAAGTTTCTCTTGCAAGTTCACAAGTGCTCTCCCTGCTTCCTTTCCTTCTCAGGATAGGTCCCCTGAGCTACATTGTGAAGCGTAATCTCCTCTCTTAGAACTGTATAAATACAGTAAGCCCCAGTAAAAACAGACGGTCGGTGCGATCATTTTTAACAGCCCTGGAGATGTCCATATGCTATTCAGTAATGTGGCATCTGCATCACCCTTTAGCCATAGAGTGTACTTTAAACATAAGCAATTTTTAAGCAACAAGGTGTCAAACTATTCATCCATGTGAAGCAAATCAGTCCTCCTGCACCCCTGAGCATAGTCAGTGAAAACCCTTAGGGTGCTCTTAGCCACCCATCCTCCCTAGGCATGCAGTATGTTCTTCTAGTACATTATTGTGCCTCCAAGTCAAAATTTTTTCACTAAGAAAAATACTCATTCAATTAACACTGGAGTCACTAAGTCACTACTACGCTGTCATTTCTCATCAACAAAATGTGGGTCATTCATTTGACTAGGGACACTGCTTCTATGTCCTGCTCCTATGGAACTGTATATTGGTGAGTCTAATGTAGGCACATGCTAAAGTAAAATAAACTTTACAGAATAAGAGAAGTTTGAGCTAAGTTAATTCTGAAATCCTTAGAGTAGGCCCTGATTCTTTTGTTTTGAATCTCTAACTAAGACAAAATATGATACTGTTATGAGTTCTATATCTGTACTTTTTGGTAAAATTCTCATCCGTCCTTGGATTGTATCATCAAGCAAATTGAAAAAAATAATAACTAGGGAATAATTATATCCTAGTAGATACTATGCTTAAAAAAATTAGTATTGTTTGTGTAGCTCAGTGGTGTAGGCATTACTAACATGCACAAGATCCTGGATTCAATGCCTAGTACCTCCCCCCCCAAAAAAATAGCATGCAAAATAATTGTGAGATAGTGAACCATTAAGTAACATTACAAAAATAAGATGGAAAATTGCTAAGCCCGGCAAACATTATGGCTGTCCTGTTATATGTTCTTATATTTGTTCACATTGGTTTATAGATACATCAAATCATAAGCAGAAGCACATTCATCTATTTATTCATTTATGTACTATTTTTCAAATGCCTCCTATGTGCCAGGTACTGTGCTAGACTCCAAAGAATACAGGAGTAAACAGGACAAAGATACTTGACATTAAGAGACTTATAGTGATGGGAGACAAAAAACAAAAAAAACACACAAAGCATGTTGTACGTGGGGTGGTGATCAGTGCTGTGGAGGAAAACTTACTAGAGACAAGGTATACAAGGTAGGTGAGAAGACAGATCCTCATTTTGACTAGAATGAACAGGGATAACATTGCTGATGGAGTAATATTTGGGAAGGTGTCTGAGAAGAAGGTAAAGGATCAAGTTCTGTGGCCTAGGGTTATTATGGTGAGATTGCAATGAATCATTGGGTCAGTCTGAAGCAGGAGATAGAACCCTTTATTCACCACCTGACAGAATTCTCCAACTTAGGGATGAGGGCAAACTGCAAGTCTGCACTCCTTGACCCCCTCGGAGGGTTAGAGCACACGTTTTATAGTTTAACACCACAAGTAAAGCATGTCAGTACCTTAGTCATAAGTGGCTGTTGCTATCACTCAAAACCATGAACAAGAATCATGAGATCTAAAATTATAAGCAGAAGGCTAAGTAGGTCAAAATCACCCTTCTTGGTTACAATTTAAAGAATGGTTACTAATATCTAGACAAGCATTTACAATTTGTTCATTTACAAATTGTTCCTTCTATTCTTAAACAAGTACAATTGTTTAAGAATAGAAGGAACAATTTTGCCATTTTGTGTTGCCAAAATGCTGTGCTAAGCAATTGTTGGTGGGTACAGAGGTGGGGTGTTCCCATGGGAGAAGCATTTCTTACATGACATGGAATCTCAGGGTAAAATGGTGTCTGTTTGGTCTTTGCCCATGGAGTCTGGCCCATAACAGGGTGAGGACAGAGAGAGAAAGGGCAGAGGATGATGGTAAACACACAGAATCTTTAGGGCAGGAATTTCCCTGTGTAACTTCAAGGAAAACCAAAAACCCTGGTGTGACTTCTCTCCCGAGAGGGAGAGAAGAGTGGTGGCAGTTGAGAAGAGAGGCAGATGAGACCCATTTCAAACCGAGGAAGCCACTGAAGGAACTTCAATCTTTACTCTGAATTAAGAGGCTTCCAGAGGGTTTAGAAGAGAAGTGTCTTATGTCATGGGTTGATTTATGCTTTAGAACCATTGCTAACTAGTCTTCTGAGATTTTTTTTTTTAAGAGAGAGAGAGAATTTTTTTAATATTTATTTTTTATTTTTTGGTGGACACAACATCTTTATTTTTATGTGGTGCTGAGGATCGAACCCAGTGCCCTGCGAATGCCAGGCGAGCGTGTTACCACGGCTTGAGCCACATCCCCAGCCCTTCTGAGAATTGATAGTGTGTTTGAGTGTATGTGAGGTTGGAGAAACACAGAGGCAACAATAGAAGAAAAAAAGACCATTCCGGAGTTGAATGAAATAATGTAAGTAAAAGACTATGATATTTTAGAAGTGTAGGAGGATGTGGACCTATTTGGGATAAATTCCATAGAGTCCATGTTGATATTTGTGAATATGTTGGATAAATGTATGAAACAAAGGTGGAAGTAGAGTGTGATTCAGGGGTTTTAGCCTGAGCCATAGGAAGGATAGATTTCATTTGCCAAGAGGTTTGGAAGGGGATAAATTTTTGTGAAGATGCGAAGAGCAGATTTAGAAATGTTTTGTGAAAATGCCTAATATAACCCAAAGTGCAGATAGAGCAATTGGGTGTGGAGGTGGAGCAGTTAGGGAATAGGTCCAGGCTGGAGATTAAACATAAATCATTACTTCAATTACCTACCAGTAGCTCACTTGTGACTTTGACTATCAGAGATTTTTGTTTTTGTTTCCAGTGGCTATTGTAACAAATTATCACAAACTGGGTAGTTGAAAACAACAGAAATGTATTATCTATTGTTCTGGAGAGCAGGAGTTCAATACTGGTTTCATTTGATTGAAACAAAGGTATTGGTGGACTGTTGAGAGCCACAGCGGAAGGGGCCCCAGCAAACTTTCAGACTGCCAGCTGATGATTGGCTCACAGCGGCCCCAGCAACATCTAGCTGATTGGCTCCTCTGCGGTGATGCTCATTGGGCTGTTTCCCTGCCCTTTCAGGCCACGGAGCTTCTCATTGGGGGACTTTGTTGGCTCCGCCCACGCGACCCAGCCAATCGGCCTCAAGAAGCAGGAGGATTGTGGGAGGTGGAAAGGCTGGTGGTGGGGGAAGAGGCTTGTGGGAAGCTGGTGGTGGCAGTTGGGCTCTGAGGGTTTTTCCTGAGGAGCTGTTTTGTTTGGCGTGTGTGGTTCTAAAAAATAAAGTTAGTTTCTTTCAACAAGTGGCTCCTGAATTGTGCCCAGCCAGACTGCGGCAGTGGACCCCATTTCCTCCAGAGTCTCCAAAATGTCTCTTCTAGCTTCTGGTAGCTAGCAGCATTCACCTGCGGGTTGATGGTCACAGAGCTCCAGCCTGTGTTCCTACTTCAACATCACTTCTCTTTTCTATATCTGTCAAATCTCCTTCTTCTTTTTTATCTGGAAATGTGATGGATTTGAGGCCCCACAGATAATCTACCCATTTAGTTAGTTAGTTTTGGTATTGGGAATTGAGCACAGGAGTGTTTAACCACTGAGCTACATCCCCACCCCTTTGTATTTATTTATTTATTTATTTAATTTTGAGACAGAGTCTTGCTAAGTTGCTGAGGGCCTCACTAAATTCGTGAGTCTGGCTTTGAACTCGGGGTCCTCCTATCTCATATTCCCAAGGTGCTGGGATTACAGGTGTACACCATCGCACCTGGCCTCAACATCTTATTTAATCACATCTACGAGTTCCCTTACCTTTTCTGTATAAGGTAACATTTATGTATTCCACATGGTCTCTATGACTGACACCATTCAGCCTATGAATGGTGTCAGAGGCAAATCCAGATTGGAGTGGTTCCAGAAAAGTTACTTCAGAACATTCTATAAGGGAAGCAAAAAAAAGGGGGCAATGACTCTTGTTCCTTTATAAACAAACATCCTCCAACAAACACACATAATTGTAGTTTTATATGTAGTTTTATGTGTAGCTAGTTTTCTCTAGCTATGCATGTTTAACCAAATTCTAATTATATGCTAATATTATTTTTTGTGTGTTTTGGAAAAATACTTGAATGCGTCTCATAGGCAAGTGATAGTTTCATGAGTCTAAATAAGATTTGATAATCTTCTTATTTGTTTACTTTTACCTACAAAGTAAGTCTTGATTCCCCCAAATTACAGTGAATACATTTTGAAAGCTTTGTATACATTGTCCCATATGGCCTACAAGTCAGATCCCTTATCATATTTTAAATATGACTTCCTTATATTGTATTCCAAAATTTTTAATTACTTTACTATTATAGCCTTAAAATAGATAAATTGGAGTTGTCAATTAAAAATTAAATTCTCATGTGATTACCTCTTTATTTTCTTTCCAAATCATTTAAATTCTAGTCATCTCTATGGCATATAGTGGGAAAGAAATCTGAGAGGGAAAAAAGCTGATATAAAAAGAATATCTTTCTCTTTCTTTGTTTTTTGCTCTTTTATTTCCTTTGTAATTCATGACAAGGTCTTTAACTTATTCTGAATGTTCATTTTTATTATTCATGAAGTGTCTGATATAATAGTCATCTAGAACAGTATCTGATACAGATGTAGGTACTCAGTATAATATTGATGAATGAATGTGTAAATGAACAATAAAATAAGATTTTTTTGTGCCGTGTTTGTTATTCTGTTGCTACTAAGGCACTTTAAAACATAACAATTTTAGCTAGCATGTATGTGTTTAGGGATATATGCTTTGTTGCAGGAGACAGTTTAGGTAAAGAGTAATTACCCACAGGATTGATATGATGTGTCAACTTAGAAGAGAGTATTTCTTTTGAGGACAGCATATGATCAAAGATCTTGCCTGATAGCATTTGACTGTACAAGGTTATACTCAAAAAATAGTACAATATAGTGGTGAGGAAAGAAAATGAGACAGACCTGCATAATGTAGGCATTCCATATTTGTGCTTTATTAGATTTGTGTCCTTGGGCTAGTTATTTTATGTGTATGCTCCTGAGTTTCTTGGTCTGCCTAACATGATTTCTTTAAAAAAATCAATTGGGATAATATACAAAGGACCTTATATTGTGCCAGATACATGGTATTAGCTAATATTTTTAACCTCATCATTGTTAGACTCATTGGTAACTGTCTTTTAATCAGGTCTCATAGAACAACTAGTGTTTTTAACATTTTAAAACATGAGAATTCTCCTCCACATGACTAAATTTTGGTACATATTTTATTTGTAAGCCCCTTACATAACACCAGTATAAATAACAAGTTAAATATATATTATCAGGATTTCTATGTTTTTTGTTTCTAGAATTATCCCATACCTAGATATCAATAAATTGCAATTTAAGTTCTAAATTTTTTTTCTCTGAAATCCAGATCCCCGTGTTTGACTGTGTTCTTGGTTTTACCACATAAATACTTCAAAGGGGGCATGCTTATAATGGGTTTGTGATATTCCTATCCCATCCTCACCCAGATCTAGTCCTCTGTAGTCTTCTCCTTTTGGCAAATACCAACAGCAGCCATACAGTTCCCTGAATCTAGCTGCTGTGGTGAAGTGTCTTTCTCCTTCATCCTGTCTTAATTCGGGCTGTCATAACAAAGTACCTCCATTGGATGGTTTATAAATTACAAGTATTTGTCACGGTTTGGGAGGTTGCAAGTCTGAAATCAGGGTGCCAGTATGGTGGGATTCTTGTGAGTGTCCTCTCTCAGGTTCAGACTGCACCCTCCTCACTGTATCCCCCCAGGACAGAAAGAGGGCAAGAGAGCCCTGTGGGATCCCTTCTACAAAGGCACTAATCCCACCTCATGACTTCATCATTTGGCTCCACCTCATGACTTCATTACCTGCCAAAGGCCCTGCCTCCTGATGCCATCACATGGAGGGATATAATTTCAACATATGAATTTTGGAGGGACACAAACATTCAGTAAACACACTTCATAACCAACCTCTCGGAAAGATATTCTCTTTACATAAACCACCCTCAGAATTTGCTCCAATTCTTTCTCAAATCTCAATGTAATCATCAACTCTTAAGGAAGCCTCCGCTTGCCTTCCCTCTTCCCCACATACCTGTTTAGTTCTTTCTGGTGTATGATCTTTTTAATTCCATGTATATTTTGCTTCATAGCAATAGCAGGAGTAATTTTACACTGGTTTTTAAAATGAATTATGTTTATCTAGGATGCTTTTGAAGAAACATGGTATTTGTTTTAGCTCATCATTTTGTCTTGAGAATGTAGTGTTTCTCAAAATCTTGGTTGGAATTCATTAATGAGTTATGGTATCCAATGGCAGGGTGATGTGGAGTGTTCTTTCCTAAGGTAACAAGGTAGAATAAAAGAGTTTATCAGCACAGATAAAATGAGTCAACACACACTAAAAATTGTCTCCGAAAGCATTTTTTAGTCCTGAGCATATTTATATATTATATATCTGTTTATGGATCTTGATGTAAAAGTATCTTTTCTAGTATAGGTAAAATATATTTCCGATTGTAGCTATAAGCCAAAAATTATGAAACCATGACTTTAGGGACATGACTAATAATAGCTAACAGGCATTAAGTAAATGCATGTTCAATCAATGCCTTTATTTTCCTCTTCTTATTATTTGGTTTGGTTCTTTTGGGCTTGCAGATTTGTTAGCAGAGTTCACAAGTATGGTGACACATTTCTATAAGCAGTTTTGAAAAAACATTGATGATCCACAATATTCTTACAAGGTTTCTACCTTAATTTAATATTGGCCCAGACAATCAATATAAATATGGTGACTAAGTAGCCAAATACTTTAACTTTGTGATTAATAATTTTGTTGTTATATTAAAGTTTTATTCAGTTCTCACCAATGCCTTATTCAGTATTAATGTATTTTTTATTAGTGGTCAGTTAAACTTTTGTTAAAAAAAAAAAAAAAAAACACTGTCAATGTTACACACTCATTTCCTCCAGAAACATTAATTGAATGTCTACCTTATGCCAGGATCAGGGTAAAAATGAAGAATTTCAAATTCATTTTTAAAAGTAATAAATTAATGCCAGAATTATCTATAAAATACTTTCTATGTCCCAGGAATTATATTAGATATGAATCATACATAGTGATGAAAACTATAGATATTCTATGTGTCTCTGACCCTCAGAAATGGATTCAAGTACAAGTAATTTATTTGGTGGGTGATTCTAGGAAACTCTAAAAGCAGGTGGAAAATAAGGAAGAAAAAAGAAAGGGAGCCAATAATGAATTTGTTTTTAAGTAAGTTGCCCCTATCAGTAACTGGAGTTAATCCTGCTGGGATCTCTGGAAACACAAAGTGGAATTCACTTGTTATCTCACTTGTCAGTTGTGGGCTGTTCCCAGGAACTTTAATTTTCAGGTACCTCTGGCCTTGCCTGATTGTAGGTGGTTAAGGTCCTGAAGCAAATAGATGCAGATATGAATATATTAGTAAGATCGGGCCTGAGGTGGGTCACAGGTGAGGCATCAGACTCAGGAGACTTAACAATGTAATGACTGTCTTTGGTTTCATTTTATCAATTCAAATCCATTAGAATTTAAGTATCTTTTGCTATTTGAAACTGAGAAAAAAAATTGTTGAAGTTGAATAATAATCTCCTTTTAGTTTTCCTTCTCCAATATGAAAATTAACTACCTATTTCTTAAGCTTTCTCCTCTTGCAATCTCTATTTTTAAATCATTGAGTTCCTTTCAAGTTATTTAATTATTTTAATTATTCTGTATTATACTCTCTAAGAGTCCCAGATATTTTAGGCATTAAATACAAGGATGTTTTATGTGTACACTTATATTAAAAGACATGCACTCAAGGTTCACGATATAATGAAATTAGTAATGTTTATTATTTCTTTAAGGACATGCTAAGTGAAGGTGGCATTTTTTTTCCTTTAAACTAGGAGTGCTCTGTAGTGAAGCATGTGGTCTCCACATGTAGAGGTAACAAAAAGCCTTGATGTGTGCTAAAACATAGCACTTGGATCCATCATTGCTTTTGCTCCACTTATACAAATGTCAACATTGTGAAAAAGCAAATATGTATTATTGTTGTTATTATTATCATGGAAATTATTTCAGTCCTGAGAACTCTTAAAAAGGGCTAGGTGTTGTGGCACATGCGTGAAATCCCAGTTACTTGGGAGACTGAGGAAGAAGGGCAGCTTGAGCAACTTAGCTCAAAATAAAATTTTTTAAAAAGGGCTGGGTTCAATAGACCTCCACAAAAGAAAAAAAGTAAGCAATTCTACTAGCCCATGATACAAAAGTTTCTTAAACATATTTATAACATATTTCATAAGAGGCAAATACATTATCTTTTAATGAAGATATTAAATGCTTAATCCTAAACTGTTCTTACTTCCCCAAAAAACTCTTTTTAATGTATTATTTATTAGTTTATCTAAAGTATGTTTTAAAGTCTTTATAGTTTTTTAAAATTTATTCTTTTCAGATATATATAACAGTAGAGTGTATTTTTGACATATCACACATACATGGAGTTTAACTTCTCATTTTTGTGATTGTGCGTGATGTGGAGTTTCACTGGTCATATATTCATATATGAACATAGAAAACTTCAATTCATTATACTGTCTTTCCTATTCCCATCCCCATTCTCTTTCCTTCACTTCCATTTCACTAATCTGATGAGCATATATTCTTCCCTCCCCTACCCCCCACACTTATTGGGTGTTAACATCTGCATATCAGAGAGAACATTCATCCTTCGGTCCTTTGGTTTTTTGGGATTTGCTTATTTCACTTAGCGTGATTCCATCCATTTACTGGAAAATGCCTTAATTTCATTCTTCTTTATGTCTGAGTAATATTTCATTGTGTATATATACCTCATTTTCTTTACCCATTCATCTGTTGAAGGACAACTATGTTGATTCCATAGCTTAGCTATTGTGAGTTGAGCTGCTATAAAACATTGACGTGGCCATTGTAGTATGCTGATTTTAAGTCCTTTTAGTATATACTGAGGAGTTCTGAGGAATTTCCATACTATAGGGTGTTTATTGTTTTAACTTGTAAATATTTGAGGAGTAATATGCTCAAACATTGTGAGACTTTCTAAATGAATAAGTTTATTTAGTTATTCTGTCATTTTTTTACACTCTTAGGTTTACACTGGGAATTTTTAAAAGTTAATGTGAAGAATAACACATAACAGTACAAATAATTAAAGACACTAAAAGCTTTATGATGTTCTGTTCATATTGAATGATTGTTAGAATCATTGCTGTTCCCAAGAAAACAAAATGTGAATAATGACAACATAGAAAACAAAAGAGTATGGTGGTCATCATTTTAATGGATTTATTTTACTACAGCAACCATTTAATTTGGAGATTCCATTTTGTGGAATCAAAGTATCAGCCAACCTGTTTCATCTTAGTTATATAATTCACTATAAGGTCAGTGTTTTTTATATATCAGCATTTATTTGAAATATTTACTATGCATTATCTAAGTATTTATCATTGAATTACAATAATAAAAGCCTACTTGTTTTGTTTGGTTGTTCTTGTTTTGAAATATTTTCCACTAAAAGCCTGTTTTGTTTAGATCATAAATTTGTAACCAGAAAACAGTATTTTACAATAAAAATAGAACATTAATTCCATAAATATTTCTTATGTCATCTATATAAGACCCTTTGTTAGAAGTTATGTACACAAAGTTGATGCTAAGTAACCTATAATCAAATAAAGATAGCTACAGGGCACTGTATGAGATGGGTCATAAAATACACTGATAAAATCTCAGGGAAAATTACTTGCAAATAAGAAAAATATTTTCCCTGGAAAAATAAATTTTTCTTATGCTTTTAGTCTTCAATTATGTTTTAACTATCATATTTCTTCAGTTCTCACATCTTGTATTATAAAAGTTAAACACTTTAAGCTTGCTGTTTCAAGTATTATATTAAGTATGGTGTAGGTTTCCAAATATATGCTAAAATGGGGTTTAAGGAAATGAAACAGGTGCAAGGTTATCTTCACTGTAGGAAATATAGTAAGCAGTCAAGTGAGTACAGCATGAATTTCTTATCATATTCTCGGAATAAGTTCCAACTCAGATCCCCATTGGCCTCATGGACACTCAGGAGTCCCCCAAAGGGCTGTTCCAGTTCTTCTCTATCACCATCTGGTAAAGTAACTCAAATTGAGCAATGCAAAGACAATGTCCGTGTTGTCCACTGATACACATATGTATGAAGCTTGGACATCTGAAATTACAAATAAACTTTTATCTTCGAGTAATTTGGCTAGCTCCAGCACTGCAAAATAATAATAATAATAAATAAAAATAATTTGACTATCTGTATGCATTCATATTCTATATACTTGTAAATGTAAGTGTAAAAACATAATTTTCACTGGCAGTTTAATAAGCCACTTTATTGACCTTAGATATGTTTCCTAGTAAAATCCACAATATCTCCAACTACTTTGTATTTTAAAGAGAAACTAATTATAATAGTTACCAATGTAGGGAGATGATGCTATATGAATATTTTCATGTTTCTGCAAAATCTGGTCTGTCTGAGCCTAAAGAAAACAAAACTTGGTAAAATAATGACTGATTAGCCATTGAGTGTGGGAAGGTAGAAACTGTTCATTGTTTAAGAGAGACTTACAAGGTTATCTTTTGCAGTGCCATTCATTTACAGTGTAGTAAAGGGAGAGAATGTTCCTGAGAGCTGTGTTTACATTCTAGGTCAAGGGCCTCCATTGTGAGGGTAGAATAGGGCCATTGTGGCACCTGCTGTTCATGAACTCCTCCTCTGTAATCCTGGGTTCCACACCACTGCATGTACAAAGTGACATCAGGTTCTCATCACTCTACCTTGTGACAATCAGAGCACATTAGCCAGTGCCAAGATGCTATGTGAATAAATGGTCTATTCTCTGATCCAAGGACTCATGTTTCTTGTCAGCACATCTATCTGTCTATATCTGTCTATGCATATATTATATATGCCCATCCACCCTCTTACCTATCCATCCATCTATCCTTATCAACTATGACTTATGGTACTAGTTTATATTCTTCATAAATCTTATGACTTTCTTCTCTTTCTTCTTATTATTGATCAAGACTTAAGGCATGTCAGCTGAAATAATATTATACTTTCATAAAGCAAATATTGCCTTTTTGTATTTGACCAATTTAATTTGAAGGTTTTAAAAATCACACTTCTCTAAGTTAGGAACATTATTATCAATCAAATTATGTTCTTCCTTCAATGTTTATATTTAGTCATCTCAGCCAGGTAAAGTGTCATACACCTGTAATCTTAGCAGCTCAGGAGGCTGAGATAGGAGGATCACAAGTTCAAGGCCAGCCTCAGCAACTTAGTGAGGCCCTGAGCAACTTAATAAGACCCTGTCTCAAAATTTTTAATGAAAGGGCTAGGGATGTAGCAGCTTAGTAGAAAAGCAGCCCCTGGCCTCAATCCCCAGTACCCCCTCCCCTTACTCCCAAATAACCTCAAATTGTTACCTAAATATATATAAAAAAATGTTGCATATATTTTAAATTTTAAAAATATTATGAGTATGCCTATTGAACAACTTAAAAGAAGGGTACTCATTTAATTTCAATTTTTAAAATCTAAAATTTAGTTAAAATTTAGAAATATTTTCTGAGTTAGGACAGTATTTGAAAAGAATATTTTAAACATATCAATAAGAGAGAATCCTGTTATCTGTTTTATATTAATTTGTAGAAAAAGAGCAAAGTATAGACAAACTTAAAACACTACACAAAGAGGACAGCACCACATATCCATGATCTTACTAGAGGCACTGTTTAGTTTATTCCTTAGGAAATGCATATCTTCTCTTTGGGAAAATGAGACTGGTCACACTTCAGAGGCTTTAATAATCACTTTGATGTTCAATAAGAAAGAAAAAAGGATGTTGCTTTTTCAAAGAGAATCAAAACAATACAAGTTTCAGAACAAGAATGTTGTCTTGTGTACTTTCCCACACACTACCAGAAACATAAAGAGGTCCTTTTTACTAAACTGGTGTAAATATTTGTTGCTTAAAAACAGAGTACACACATATGGAAAGAGTTAAACTAAAGAGTTAACTAAAGAGTTAAACAAAACAACATGCTAATTCCCTTGTATATAGTAGGCAGCTGATAATTGTTTAAGTTGAATAGGAATGAAGTAAAAATAAATAAACTACATAGAGTATACCATTTCCTTGCATCTTTGTCTTTAAAGAAGAAATGTATCAGCATAGTGAACAGATAGCATACCACTTGATGTGTCTGTAAACAAGAATTTGCAAAAGGAGATATTTTCTTTTTTTACACTGCTGGATTTTTTTTATTGGAGTTTTGTATTTATAAATAATAGTTGGGAAAAGGATATATTTTCTTAAATTTAAATAATGACATCCAAGGTGAGACTTCACAGTTCAGCTGAGCATCTCTTTGAATGTAATTTTTGATAATTTTAATAAAATAGCCACATTAACAATGTGGTGGATTATCATAGATGCAAAATGTCTGTTTTTAATTTCTCTTAGAACTTTGATGGAACTGCTAGTTTTGGACAGTAGTACAGTTCTGATGTTCCCCCCAAATAAGGCACTTGCCATGCATGAAAAGACAGTTCTGGGGCAAAGCCTCGTAAATGACACTTGTAGTAAAGAGCATCTTTCTTTCTTTTTTTTTTTTTTCTTTTTTCCTTAAAGATCATATTGAATTTAATTATGGCTTTAGAAATATTTTTGTAGTTATTTAGCTGTTGTATACACAATGCAAAGGTCATGTATTGACAAGGCTAGGAATCCAACAATGACATTTTCTTCTCCATGTTTGATGTGTGTGATCTTAGAGTGCACACAGAGATGATGCAGCCCTGTTCATGTATTCTGGCTTCTTGTAGATACACCTAATCAGAGAACTCAGGAGTTTTATGTGCAAGTATGTTCATGCATACGTGTGTGTGTGTGTGTGTGTGTGTGTGTGTGTGTGTAGAACATCTTTCTTTCCTAAAAGCTGACAGCAGAGCTCAGGGAGAACATAGCTATAGAGACTTTATGGGTAAGGAAATAATGTGGTAACATGTGAAAGTAAACTTAAATATTTAAAAAGTTTCAAAGGGAGTCAGTATCCATAATTTCTGGAGGAATTTGGTGACTGTTTAATGTGCTAATGTTTTGGGGCTAAGTCCATGGGCTTCAGGGACCATGGGTTGGATTTAGGATAAAGGGGATAAGGAGGCTTTGACTCTGGCTGATGCCAGGGATAGCAGGGAACATTTCAGAGGTTTTTCCTTTGAAAGAGGTTTATCTGAAGAAAATGCTAAACCAAACTGACACATTCTTAAGAACTGTGTAATTATTTAGGTAGAGAAATGTTTGGGAGTTGGGTGTCCAGGGTTTGAACTCCAGGGCACTCGACCACTGAGCCACATCCCAGCCCTTTTTTGTATTTATTTAGAGACAGGGTCTCACTGAGTTCCTAAGTGTCTCACTTTTGCTGAGGCTGGCTTTGAAGTCGTCATTCTCTTGCCTCAGTCTCCTGAGCCACTGGGATTACAGGCATGCGCCACCGTGCCCAGCTAGGTAGATATATATTGAATAGAAAAAAAAATATTTAAGGAGTATAATGTAAGAATTCTTGGAATTTATAATGTAAATAAAAAGAAAATCTTAATCTGAGGACCAAGTAAAGGGAGGTAAAACCAAGTTGATGGAATAATCATATGATATTACATGATATAAACAAATGATATTACATGCCTTGTTTTATCTGTCAATGACCGAGTTGATGGAATAAACCCAGCTGTCTGCATAATTTTTTGTTTAATATTGTTGAAGGTGAATTGAGAATTTATTGTCTCTTGCCTTTATTATTTTAATAGCTTTTGCATGGAATTCTCTGCCTTTGATATAATATGCCTCTAATCTATCTATAAGACTATTTCCAGAGTCAAAAGTCTAATAAGATAATAATCTATTCACTATTCAAAGCCATATCATCCAAGGATCCTCAAGCTTCTCTGTCTAGAATTAAAATCTTGCTTTTGCATTCCCACAGATTTTTGCAGGGATTGATATGTCCTTAATTAATTTAAGTAAACATAAACTCATTATCTGCTTATATGCATATCTCTAACATAAAGCTGAAAACTTTTTTAAGGGTAGAATTTTCCTAGTTTGTTTAGCTAAAAAGCACAGTAAAACAAAAGTGTTCTCTCTTGAAGGAAGAGAGTCTAGGTAAGCCAGTGCTAATCTTGAGTGTTGGGACTACCAAAAGAATAATGACCTTCAGAGACTGTTCCAGAGAAGAGATTTCCTGCTTAGGCAGAGATATGGTTACAACCTGAGATGCTTTTCATGTCTTAAAACTTTTTCAAATTTGATATTGCTCATTTCATTCCATTGAATAGTTAATTATATAAATTCTCCCACAAGATACTGAAGATTGGCTTTCAGTTCTGGAATTCAGTAACCTGGGAAAAAGAAGGAATTAAGTATTTCCCTCAAGTGCAATTAGCAGGTAAGGGTATCCAAGGAGTAAGACCAAATAGAACTTTTCTGAAGATGCTGCCTTTAATTTCAGTTCAAGAAAACTGACATGAAAGTAGGGGTACTGAAATGAAAGACAAGGGTGCTCTCAGCACATGGGACATTTTACACATGCTTTCAAGTTGATATTCTTAAAATATCTGCTCAACATTAAATGATGAAAGGATGATTATATTATTACATGATATGGAAAAGCAGATTAATTTACTCTTTCATGTTTACAGACTTGAATAGAAATAATATTCTGGAAACTGACAAAATTTCCTTTTCTACTTTTTCCAACAAGTGACTTTTTGGTTATTGTAATAAATGTTTAAATTTTACATAATAAAACTTAAATTAAAAAATTATCTATTTCTTAGAAATAGTTGGTGTTGTAATATTTTTCAGATTCAGAACTTCAGTAGCCAAGACTGTCCCCCAGGCCTGCAGGTGTAGTTCTGCATGCTGGTGGCTGATCACCACTTCCTACTTTTCACATGAGCCTTGTTTCAGAGTAAGAGCATCTTACTCTGATTCAGAAAGGTCTGTTACATGTCCAGTCCAAACAACTGATGATGTTTCATATTATGCTTACTTAGGTGCTTTGTGGTGTCTTTATGAATGATCAAGTAAAAATATCAGAGGTGGTGGAGGCACAAAAAAAGTTGGTACTTTTAAAAGAGGGACAGAATCATGTTTTTCCAGCAGGAAAAAAACAAATGATATTAAATGCCTTGTTTTATCTGTCAAATATCCTGCAAATTACTTTAGCTTCTTTTTTTAAAAAAATTTGGCAATAGTGAGAATTGAACCCAGAAGTACTCTGCTTCTGAAGCATATTCCTACCACTTTTTATATTATTTTGAAACAGGGTCTCACTAGGTTTCTGAGACTGGCCTCGAACTTGCTATACTCCTGCCTCAGCATCCAGAGTCAGTGAGGTGACAGACATGTGCCATGGTGCTCATTGCTCTTTTGACATCTTAGAATTTATATTTGTTCACAGTGCTTCACAGTTTATTTAAATAATCCCTGCTTGAGCTGACTTTTGCTCCACATTTTCTACTGTCCTCCCTAAACCCCTCCTTTGTGACTCCCAGTTCAGCAAATCTTAATGCAGATTCCTCAGTCAATAATTTCAGACTTCAATCTGTAAATGGAAACTTGTCTAGTTTACTTTTAAATACAGCTTAACTTTAATGACATTATTCAACTTTCCAAACTGTCAATAATTTTGTTCTAAATATTTCAGATCTTGCTATTAACTCAACCTCTTTATATCTCTTATTTTTCCCAAAATGTACCTAATAACATTCACAGGGAAAAGGGGAAACTGTATTATTTTTCTGTAAGAGGGCCCAGGTCTGCCAAAGGCCTGAGACAGCCACAGAGGTCCCCCTTAACCAATTCTGTGATGATGCTGAAAAGATTTCGGATCTGTTGTCCAAGGTAGCAGCCACGAGTTTATTAGAAAGGATAGGAGAATGGGAAAGGGGAACTCTCTCAAGGGAGAGAGTGGGTCCTCTCAGAGGAAACAGATGGCACGTCCCTCCTGCCCTCCAGTTTTATTGAGGGTCTCAGGGAAGTTTCCAGAGAGTCCTTTTTATAGCCAACTCTTGTGTTTTGACTGATAGAAGGACAGCCTCAGACTTCCAAGTCTTCACTGCACAGGGTAAAGGTCGAAGGCAACTCTGTCACTTTGGCCCACACTTATTTGGCCCACGATTTTGATTATCATATCTCCCTGAGTTCTGGAATCTGCACTGTGTTAGGGTCTAAAAAGTGCCTCCTTCAGAGTAACTTGTTTTCTCCTTATCAAGAGAAAGGGGACAGGGAGGAAACTTTGGGGCCTGCATTTCTTCTGCAGAGAGTGGGTTGTTTGCTGAGCAATTGTAACATATCATATTGAAGTAAGCCAGGCAGGGCTGCAGGTCAAATTGCCTCTTTAAAAGAAAGCATGAGGAAGTCAGCACAGTGGAGTCCGTTAATAGAATTACCTCCTTAACCTCATGTTCCCACTGATCAGATCTGTCTGTTACCTATCATTTTTCACCACTTGTAATTCTAGTTTTATTTCATTTTGTCCTCAAGCTAGTTTTACACACATAAATCCACACCCATTGTATGATTTTTTTGTTTGTTTTTGGAGAGTCCTATTTATGCATTCACATTACATATTCGGTCTGTGAAGCAGATCTTACTGGCCATCAACATAGTGATCTGAGTACATTCCCCCAGGGATAATTGTTCCATTGAGTCATAACCTTTAACATCTTCCAAAATTTTATGATTTACTTCTCAGAGAAATTAATGTAAATGGACATAATAACAAAAACTGTATTCTCTGACCTTGCTGCTCCCATAATCTAAGGAACGTCCTCATTGTTCCCTCCCTACCCAGGAACAGGGTTTGATCTGAGATGGTAGTTGATATCAAGTCCTTTGACAAAGACCTTTCTAGCTTGCTGTCACTCTTTCACCTAAGCTGCTTTGTGGCTACCAAAAGTGGCTGGCATGACTTGTGAACCAATTCAGGTTCTAAAGCAATTCTGTTCTTATTTCTGTAGTTCACATTCATTTCCATGAGAATTAAGGGCTTGATAAACAGCAGCTTTTTTCTGAGTGTTGATCCTGGCTGACTGAAACATCTCCAAGAACAAGCCACTGTTTCTTGTTATGCAAATTGTCAACTCAGTACAAGTGGACTTTGGGTACAGTTTCAACATTCCTTATTTAATGAAAACAAGAAAGGGTCTGTGCTTTCCATACATTCCTAAAGGGTTTCTGAAGTCTAAAAATAGGTTTGAATAAATTTACATAATGAAGAAAGTCAGTGGTGAGAAAGGGAAAGAAGAAAGCTAGAATAAGCTTTGTGAACAATTTGCAGACCTACTGAAAAAGAGACTTTCTTGCAATGTATAAAAAACAATTGTCAACAATGAAATATGATTTTTGCCAAAAATCATTCTCACAATGGTAAGAAATTGAAGTGTGGCTTCCCTGACCACATCATTGTAATAAAAAGAACTTCAATACAAAATATTCCTTGTTCAGGGATACTTGATACTGATACAACTTTAAGAAATCTTGAGGACAAGTGAGAGTTATTTCTGAAATGGATTAAGTGGTTACCTAGCTACATACAAAATTTTAACAAACTCTCCATCTAAACGTACAACATGCTCCCACATGCACGTCTTCTCCCCCATCTCTGCTTTCTTTTTTCACATTAGCACACTGTTTTATTTATCCAGCAATATGTATGTGCATGTCCACACACATACCCTTTTTGGATCATTGTTGACTGTATCTCTCACCCGAATGTTAAGCTCTCAGAAGGCAGGAATGTATTTTGTATTCACAATTGTTTCCTCAGCTTCTTGAGCAGGATCTGGCATTATTACTGTGCTTAATAAATATTTTTTAAGGAATGAATGAAACTAGAGAGTCTGCCACAAAGGGAATTCTGAGATTATTGTACCTCTCTTTTAAAGAATGAAAGGTGTCCATCAATTCTAGAGCGAGGCACCAGCTTTTGAACAGAAACATGGGAACCACACAATCTAATGCTAGCAAGTGGTAGCTCTCCTAATACCAGAGAGCAGTTTTTAGGGTTCAATTAACAACACCTTGAGGTAAAATTGAATAATGGCAAAGTGTGGGAAGGCACCATGGGATCTCTTCCCCTTTCACAGAGAGTATTTATTGTTGTAATTATTGTACAAGTGTTGTGTTGTAATAAAAATTGATGGTCTTTAAATTGTTTTATGGTTTATAATTACTCTACAGAGAATATATATTCTTACTGCCTGTGCAGGGCACACAGGTCCCCTCTATCTAACACCCCTTCTTTCTGCTCCCTTAGGCACCCCAGTGAAAGGAGGGGAATGAGACCATGCAATATTACATGCATTGTCAATTTTATCTTGCTAATTTATTTACCTAGCATTTACTAGAGAGGTAAAACAACACTCTTTGTAGATTTCAAAATTGTAAATTTTTGGTTTACAAAGTCAAACATATCAATGGAACTATTAAACTAGAGAGCACTGAAAGAGGAATAGGTTTGTGTGGAAAATACTAAAGTTTGCTGTTGCATAAGTTTAGTTAAAAATGTTGAATCTTCCAAATTATCATTGGCTATCAATTAATAAAATGAAGCCAAATGTATCAGAAACTACTGCATGAATTTATTAGAATGGATAGTAAATGGAAGAAAAGGGACACTCTCAAGAGAGACAATGGGTCCTTTCAGAAAGGAGAGGGACAGCCCACCTCTCCTGCCTCCAGTTTCATTGGGAGTCCTATGGAAATTTCCAGAGTGTCCGATCCGGGTCCACCTTTTGATATTTTGACTCACAACATGAGAAGTGCACCAACAGCTTCAAAGACATAGTGTGCTGTTCACAGAATTGGACATTTTTAAGGAAATTAAGTCCCCTGTTTTAACCTCAACTTCTGCCCCCTTAACTGGTGTATTGTCATCTGTAGATCCCCCAGCCAGCTTTCTTTGTGAGGGTCTTGATATTTTATTTGCCAGGGTGATTGTGGGTTATGATAATTTGGGTCCAAACCACCTGGTAGGATGTGACATGATCTTGAAACAATATTTTTCTTAAGGGGATATACTTTTGTCCATAGGGGGTTTTAACCTATCAAGACTCCATCTTGTAGGTATTTATCTGTTAGCTAGGCTCCTTATGGTTTTTAGTCCCCTTCATTGTTCTCTCCCACTCACCCATTCATGGCTGACTGGCTACCTAACAAAATCAGTTTGGATAAGTAACCTTTCTCAGGTGAGCAGACTTCTTTCTGCCTCTAAATTAATCTGCAAGAATTTCTGGAAGCAAACAATGGAGTTCTAGGATTGCAGTCTTATCTTTTCTGTGTAGAGATTTCACTGGAACAATGATGACTGATAAAAATGGATCGTAGAAAATCTGAGGCTAATCATGGCACAGATTTTAATATAGATCTGGAGATGTTTCTGTTCAAGATTACGCAAAGAGAGAACATATAAGGAGAAAAGAAGTGATCAAGGACTTAGTATTGAGAAACTTCAACATTTAACAGGTTGTTATTGGCAGTTTATTATTCAACAGAGATTGAGAAGTGGCCAGAAATGTGTGAGGATGATCAAGAGAGTATAGAAGAGTATTTCAAGAAGGAAAGGTTGAGCAAGGGGGACAAATGCTCCTGAGCACTGAGGTAATAGGAGGAGTCTGAAGGAACATTTGTAATTGGAAGGTCATTGTTAATCTTAGAGCTATTTTGGTGAAGTTATGGAAGCAAAAAACAAATTAGAGAAGGTTGAAAAGTTGAGTGGATAGGAAATCAAAAGTGCTTGAAGAATTTTGACTGAGAAGGAGAAGTTTGTATTTGTAGGAATTGTGAAAAGTTAAAATATTCTTAAGCTGGAGAGATTGGAATATATTCAAATTCATTCTTTGCTTATCTGTGAGAAACTCACTCACCTGTGAGAAATACACTCACCTGCTCAGACCCAAAGGATGGACTCAGAGACACAAGGTACAGGAAAAAAAAAAAGTGGGGGCAGATTTTAATGATAGTATTTCAAGAGCAGGGGCCTGGGGTAAGGTACTCCTAGAGAGGATACAATCAGTCTTTTATCCCTAGTGGTTTGGTTCTCCCCCCCACACACACACACACCCTAGTTCCTCATCCGCTAAGTGCTATGGGGTGCACAATCTTCCTGAACATTGCCTAGGTTTTACTGCCTCCTATTGGGTTATAGAAATACACCTTTAATTGTTCCTACCTCCCTATGTTCCTTTTTGGCAGGAAAGTGTTCTTAGGTGACACATTCTGACATGTACACAGCTCTTCTTTACCTAAGTTACTATTTCATGACAAATTTCTATTTCTGTTGGTCAGGCCAACCCCTTCCCTCAACTCCTGTTTGTCAAGGGTCTATTGAGGTGCATGGATTTTGGATCTGCCCCATCCATAGGCTGTGGTGCTATTATGTGAGTTAACTGCTTATGACTCTCATTTTGCTCTGTTTCTCTTCTGTCTACATTTCTTACATCCCAATTTCTGAAAATGGATCCCCGAATTTTCTATTTCTCACAATTCTTACTCCATATTCTTCAAAAAGAAAGGTCAATGATTCTTTCCTCCTGTGTCCTTCCTTCCTGCCATGTGCTAGTTCATTCATTCTGTTTATGAATCAAAGCAGGAACAGACCTTGATGCTGAGGAACTTACATTTCATATAGAACCACTCTGTCAAGGGGAAAATGTGATCAAACAAATAAGAGTTCTATCCTTCCTGTTTGGGTCATTAGCATGAATGCAGATTATGTTTGAGTTTTTGTTGTTTTTTTTTTTTACACTCCAAGGTGATGAGTTTACATTGCCTTACTATGCAAGCATTTGACTGAAAATTGGATTGTGTTTTGAAGCCTCTGAACCAAATTTCCTCCAGGCATAGCTGGCTCACACAGGGACAAAAACTTTCGACCTTGAGCTCATTAGCACAATGAAGCAATCAAATGAGCTAGCAGATACAAGCCTAAGACAAAAAAGAACATAAATTTTTTGATTAATCATAAATTCCTAAATTGAGAATGAGGGAATAAAATTTCAGTTGGTCAAGGAAATATGCAGTTTAAACTCACCTGAAATTATTATTCAACCAAACCTGCTTCTATTTCATGCTAAAAATATTCATTTTCCTGAACTCTTCAAACCAAAGTTGCTGAGAGTGAACTAAAATGCACATAAGAAGTCATGCTACATTCTCAGGTTGTTAATTGGAATTTTGATGAATATAATATAGAAGCAAGACAAGACAAGAGCAAAGTATTTCTATTAGTTTCACTACTCATGTTTCTGCATCTTAATCAGAGTTTTGTTAGTTTTTAAATATGCATTGAAAGCCCAAGTGTATAGGAAGGCATGGAAGTTTCATTAATAACTATAATTTGTATAAAAGAATATATACCAAAGACAAATGCTCAAATATAAAATCTAATTGGAGTTTTAAAAACTTACTTTATAGTTCAGGGATATAAAAAAGTTACAGGAGGAAATGAATTTGTATTTAGCTATTAGGATACTCTATGCTTTATCATTTATGGAGAAAAGTTAAGATTTTTCTCTTAAAGTCATATTGCTCCACCAACTGTATACCATTGTTTGTTCGTGTAAGGCTATGTGGAAATACATGAATGGGGAAAAGATCCGAAGGTAAAGAGATATTGATATCACCTGAAATGTCTTATATTCTACAGATCTCTGAGCTACAACAGCCTTCAAAAGGGACATAATGGCACAGAGAAAGCTGTCATTTTAGAGCTCTGACTCTTTTCTCCTTCAGCAGTCATGCTTCAAATGGGCCCTTCTGCAGAGGAATGACTCGATATAACAATCACCATTCCTTCCTCACAGCAGTCTTCCACAGAACAGAACTTCCAGGAATAATGCCAGCTGAAATGACTAAGTGTGCCTTTTCTGTACATCCACAAAGATACTTACCTAGTGTCTTCTGTGTTCTAAAGGAGACAGAGTTCATTGTTATCAGCAGTTCTTAAGTCTCCCTTACTATGTGTAGTTATTCTTTTATAGGAGAGGAAAGAAGTCAAGGACTTCCAATACATAACAAACTAATTCAAACATATTTCCATTCTTGGGATGAGTTCTATCTCAATTATCATTTTATATTAATTGTTAGTATGGAACACGCATTCGGCATTAAATTCACAAAGAAGAAGCATTTTTAAGAGTAATATAATAATCACTTATGAGCTGTTACCAGATACTCCCCAGACTTTTATGCAGAGACAGAAGGAAGCTTTATACCAAACCCAGATTGAGTTCTTGACGTTTTAGCAAGTAACTTGTAGGTTTAAAACTCCTACCAGATGTAGTTGATTAAGTGGTGACTGTAATGATCCATCAACTTGATGCACAACCTTACAGATAAGCAGTACAATGTATAAACCCAAGCCCTTTTAATGCTCTGCATGGCACAAAGTCATGAGACCTCCCTGCATCCCTTCACATGTGTCTGCTACATGTTCAATTCCATTCCTGAATCACTTTCCTGCAGGCTCAAGCTACCTCACTTTTCACTGGAATACTTCTTTTACAATATCATCTAAAGACCTTTGCCTGGAATATTCTTCTTCTAAAAAGAAAAAAATCACCTGGATTCTCTGTACTGTCTTTCATTGTATCCTTGAAGTTCATCTTCTTAATGGAGCCTCTTCTGATTCCTTTATTGCACACTGCATCTGCCCCCTTCTTCTTTCTTTCTTTTTTTTTTTTACACAGCTTTATTGAAGTAATTGACATTTAAAAATTATGTAAGTATCAGTACAACATAATGGTTTGAAATACAAATATATTATGAAATGATTATTGTTATCAAGTTAACACATCTATCACCTCCTATTTCTCATAGGTTTGTTTTTGTTTGGGTGTGAGAACATGTAAGATCCACTGTGTTAGTAAATTTCAAGTATAAAACTAGGTAGTATTAACAATAGTCACATGTTATACACTAGATCATTAGGTCCCTTGAATTTATTCATCTTATAACTGAAAGTTTATGCCCATTGGCCAGTAGCTCCCCAGCTCCACATGCTCCAGCATGGACAGCCACTGTTCTATTCCCTGTTTCTGTGAATGTCCCAAATTATCTATTAATTTGCTCTCATTTTTTTTCATAGAATTTATCACTAACATAAAATAAAATTTCCATATTCATTATTCTTTTTATTAATTAACTGTGTCATTGTCTCCGAGAGAGACACCCTTCCTTCTGCCACTATGTAATCTATGTAAATAGGAATTTATGCATTTTATTCATTGTCAACTAGACTCTCAAGTCTGTGCTGACACATTGTAGGCACTTCCTAAATATTTATTGAATGAATTAATGAAACTCTGAACTATATTTTTCCCATTCCTCTGAAAGGCACTAGCTACGTGCTCTCTTTACAAAATTTCAAAAGGAACAGATTTATTAACTTCATTTCCTTTTAATAGAGTCCCATTTTTAGGTTTGAACTTATGTCAGGAGGTCCTTAAAGTAATACATTTTAATAACTGAAATGAAATAACACACTGATGTACTACTAGTAACTATTTGCATATTGCATATATTAAATTACTTAAATCATATTTCAGAGAGCAGGGATCTGAGAGAATCCAACTAAGCATGTAATTTTTGAGGAAGAGACTTTAAAAGAAAGTTTGCTCCTAGAGTGTGGTAGAGGCAGAGGAAAGGAACTCATTTATTCCAGGAGAAGGCTAGGGGTGGGTCTTGATTTTGGAAAATGAGATAAACATGGTGGGTGGAAAATATACAACAGAGAAGAAAACACAAAGAAAAAGTAATTATTTTATATAGTTGTAACAGGGCCAGTCTAGCATGTTGCATTTCAAGATGACTTTGGAAAAATTCTGCTTTCCTCTGTTTATTGAGAAATGATAGATAGTACATTCACTAAAGGGAAAAAATTCACACAGTCAGGAGATGAATTTACCTTGCTTATTTCTGTGAAACAAGAGGGAATTAAAAAGACAAGTTTAACCAACATTGTGGTTAAAGCTCTGTTAGAAGAGAAACATTACAGGTACAGTTCACATTCCTCAAAAGAGGACTTTTCTACTCCATATCTTACATCAAGATGCTTGATAAAAGATATGTGACTCATTAGTCTTTAGAGCCCAGTGTCTGGTCATATCAACAACCATCTTAAAAGGAGAGCTGTGTTGAAATATGCATGTCTCTGCACCATTCCTATTTTGATGCCTGGTAGAACATTCCAAGACCTAAATATCTCCTTAAAATCACATTTGAATTCATTAAATTACTTATATATGTATTCCTATTAAGGTGTCAGAACTTTGTTCTTCATTTTACACACACACACACACACACACACACACAAACACACTTTTTTCTTCATATATGCATTTCTTACTAAGCTACACGTTGACTAAGAAGGGATTAAGGTGGTAAGAGGTCTAAAGCTCATTACCTTTATTTCCTTTTTTTATAGATTAAGCTTCCCAGGATCATTTCTGAGATTCTAATGTTTGATATAATATTTTATAATTACCCAGAGAATGTGAGCTTTTGAAATCTGAGCTGATTATTTTTCATTTAAATCAATGTATCCATTAAAGAATGTATTATTGTACACCAGATGGAATTAAATGAACCATTGTGTGAACTTGGCATTTTCAAATCGAGTTACCTGAATGTAATTACCTGCAGACAGTTTCTAAATATGCTGTTCATAAGGGATTAGCTTTTATGGGGAGATTCTCTCCAATTCTCCTCAGTATTTTTTTCCTTGCAATGCTTTTAGTCATTTTGGCTTATAGTACCATCATGTTCAGCCAGTGATAATGGTGAGAATTAATCCTGAACTACCAGAATTGATGATACAGAACAAGTCAACAGCTGTTTAAAAAGCAAACAAATAGACAAGGGACAGCTTACAAGAGAGAATGTCATGGTTTTGTGCCATATACAATTTGAATTGTCTGCCTCAATTCTAATAATACTGAAATTTGGAGAAATTTCTCTGTGCGTTAAATAGAATTTTTCAGGAATCTATCCCCAAACTGTAATGCTGCATTTTATTTCCTGTTGTCGTTTTTTTTTTTATCACATCAGTTGAAAAATATAAATGTCTGCACTTTTGGTATCACATTCCATATTGTGTTTCCTTTGTGAATAAGCAGGATTCTATTTTTTGTGAGTCCTTATATGGGGAATACACACTCTGGGTGATATTTACTGTTAGCTTGACAATCATTTTCTTATTTTTTCTCTTCAAGTAGTGAGTAGGTATATGTCTGTTTCCTGTGTTGATGTGAAGCACACAATTCCCTCTAACTAAATAAATACATGTTTAGACTATTGGAAGAATGGGAATTCAGAAATCCATTCTAAGTTCTCAGCACTAACACAGTTTTTTCTTTTTCTTTAAAAAGTGAATTCTCTCTATATTTCTTGAACTCTAAGTATTTTCTTAGAGCAGTTAATGAAATAATCCATATGTGGGCAACATCAAGCTTAATGAGAAAAATGTGGTTTGTAATCTCATAGCATATCTCATATACCTTGCTTACTTTTTTATGAACCTTGTAAATATTCAAATGACTAGAGTATGCCAAATAATGAATGTATTTTTTTTTTAAAGCAAGTGGGAGAGTAAGGCTCTGCTCACATCCAGAATTAATTTTTAGGGAATTCAACTCCTATTACATTCTAAAATACATGATGATCTCGAGAAAATATAATAATGAGCATACCTTTATAAAATTCAATTACTAGAAGAACTATAGATAAGCAAATATATGCTATTTGTGAATTAATATTAAAGTATATTGAAAATAAATCATTTCAAAATAAGCAATTTTTACGTTGTTATTAATGCAGCCCTGAAAATAATAATATATATGTTATAGACTCTAGCTGTCAAACTACAACAAAAAGACTGGCAACTTTAAGTGAAAAGTAATTTGCAGAATGTATGCTAGGCTTATTAACCAGAGTCTGCAAGATGAAACTTGAAGGCAGGAAGAAGCATAATTGCTCCAAAGGCTGGAAAGCAGGGAGACAGGAATGATCATATGGAATCTTTTTTTTTAATACATCTTTATTGGATATAATTCATACAGCATATAATTCACCTTCTTAAATCCTTCAGCCATTTCTTCTATCTTTGTGTTTCTCATTCAACAATCCCAAGTCTTAGAGAAGCATCCAGCTAGAAGAAGCTGAATCCAGCCCACCAATTAAATGTCCTCCCACCCCCTTGCAAAGAGCATGGGTGTTTACAAGAGGAGGAACAAATGCTAAGCAGTCAAAAGAAGTCTTTCTTCCTCATCAGGATTTTAAAAATTTAACCAGGGAGCTCAATGGGCACATGTGGAATGTTAAAAGAAAACTTAGCAACTGCTGCGGGGTGGAGGGGAAGATTCTAAAATAGCCCACTTGACATTCACCTCTGGTTTTATTCCGATGTATATGTTATCTTACGTGGCAAACGGAATTTTGCACATGCTAGTAATTTAACTAATTAGATCACTTTAAAATAGGAAGATTGTTCCTATCAGGATTGATCTATTACGTGAGCCTTTTCAAAGCAGAGTGTTCTCTGACCAGGAGCAAAAGAAAAAGTCAGAGAGACTTGAAGCATAAGAGGAACTCCATGCAAGGACAGAAGAGCTGCCTTTAGGACAGGTCCTAGGAGAGCCAGACCAACACTTGACTTATAGCAACTAAGGAAAATGTGACCTCACTGTAACCACTGCATATAACAGTATTCTGTCAACCACTCAAATGAGTTTGGAAGCAGATTACTTCTTAGAATCCTAGGTAAATGTTCACACTGCCGAATAACCTAATTTTAGCTTTGTGAGACCCTAAATAGAGAAACTAAAAATCCTGCCCCAACTTCTGACCTACAGAACCTTGGAATAACAAATCAGTATTGTTTACTGCATAACTAATTGTTCAGTGTGGCAATTAGTTACACAGTAACAAAACTAATATAAATGTCTGTAAGTAGGTCCTTAAATGAAGTTGGGTGCTACTAGCATCTGAGGAAATGAAGTAGCTATGTGGAATAAAGTTAAAGAAAGGCTGTGAAGAACTCTAAATCTTAAACCAAATGTTAGAAAAAGACAATTTGAATTAGGAACATAAAAATAATAAGTGAATAAAATTGGAAAATAATGGAGTGTTGTCATGACAAAGGAGATGTTCCCAGTGAGATATAGGCAGAGAGACAGGATTGCGTTAGAGGTTCAAGGAAGAAGGTGAGAAGGGACCTGGGGGTCTTATGATACATGGGAGGAGGGTCTATAACATCTGCTAAGCATAGAAATAGTTCCTACTAGTTTTTGTCTCTTAAAAATTTTTAAGACCTAACTGGCTGCTGCTTCATAATCTCCTTTACTGGCTCCCCTCTGCTTCCTAGCCTCTTTCCCTAAAATCGACATTCCCCTAAAAATCAGTTTTCAGGCTGTTCTTTTCTTTTTTTTTATATTCTTTCTAGACTATATTCTTCAGTCTCGTATTTTTATTCTTATGCAATGCTATCTTTTAAATGTCATCTGTCTGTTTGAGATTTTCAATTAATATGTTCAGATTAGATCTTGCCATCTTGCTTCAAATTCATTTATCCTACATATGATATAATATGTAATTATATAATATTCCTATCTGATATTCTAGGAGTCATCTCAAACAAATGTAGGAGGTATAAAACATAAAAAAAAATTTAGAAAACATAAATAAACCTTAATTTCTCCAACTCATCTCCATTTTTTTTCTCCCAGTAAACAAGATAGCAATTCATCTAGTTAAACACATAGAAATTATCTTTTCTTTTCCCATGATCTTTCTTCAACATTCAGTCTATAAACACATCTTGTCGGTTCCATTCTGAATAGAACCAGTTTTCAAGATTTTCTTACCATTTTATAGTGTATTATAGTATAAGCCACCATTATCTTTTAACTGTGATTCAGTAGCAGTTAATAGAAATCCAAGTAGGTGGCTAAAGAATCCCAGTTTCTCTCCTATTGTCCCTTTAAACATGTTAGTTACAAACCAGTATGTGCGCTCGCGTTCGCGCTCTCCCTCTCTCTCTCTCTCTCTCTCTCTCTCTCTCTCTCTCTCTCTCTCTCTCTCTCTTTTTTCTGGTACCAGAGATTGAACTCAGGGACACTCAACCACTAAGCCACATTCCCAGCCCTATTTTGCATTTTATTTAGAGACAGGGTCTCACTGAGTTGCTTGGTGCTTCGCTTTTGCTGAGGCTGGCTTTGAACTTGCAATCCTTTTGCCTCAGCCTCCCAAGCTGCTGGGATTATAGGCGTGTACTACCGCACCCAACCAATGTACTCTCTTTAACAATATAAATTAGATAAAGTCAAAAGTAAATCTTCCAGTGTCTTCTCATCTTATTTAGGGTGAACTATAAACTTTTATAGGATCTGCCCATTTACCTCTGT